>NC_072791.1:63483724-64810222 GCF_028583425.1 Eublepharis macularius
CGGAACATTAATATTTGATCAAAATGAGGGTTGTAAGATGAGTTACAGAAGAATTACTGTTCCAATTTATGCATGAATAAATTGGTCATGTTGAGTGCCGCCGTACAACCCATTGCAACATCTTTGATTTGCAGAAAAAATTGGTTGTCAAATTTAAAGTAATTTTTTCAAGGACAAGTTCTAAGAGGGACACCAAAATGTGAGTAGGTGGAGAAAGGTCTGTTCGTAAATTCAGGGCGTCTTCCACTACACAACATGCATCATCATGTAGAATATTAGTATCCAACGATGCTACGTCCATAGTTTTTAATTCTGCCTTAAGGGGAAGAAACACCCCCTCCAATTTTAGAATAACATCTCTAGAGTCCTGTAAAAAAGTGGGCATTTTCTTCACGAAAGGTTGCAAAACGCCATCAATGTATTTGGAAATATATATATAGATGCCATGTCAAGTAGAATCAAGATTGTGCATCATAAACTTTGCAAATCTTTGTTACTTGTTTCACAGTAATTCATTCAAAGTTTCCCAGGTTATAGGTTTTGACCTCACTGGCAATACTATTAGAAAGAAAGGAACCAAAATGGCCTTCAGATGTTCCAAATAATGGTGACCCTAAAACTCTTTTAAGCAAAATCTCTAGCTCAACACCTGTACGGGTCGCAAATTAGCTTAATTTCTAATATTAACATCCTTGAAAGGTTTCAGTCTAAATTTCTCAGAGCCCTGTTTAATGCACCAAGATGCACTTCAAATGCCGTACTTAGGCTTACCTAGAGTAGAGCTAAAAATCTGGGGACATGAGATTTGGTACTGGCTAAAGATCCATTTTAAAGATCCAGCTTCTCTTAGCTGCTAAGCCCTACCCTCCTTGGTCTACAATGATAATAGATAAAATCAGAACTACTGGTTTAAACTTTAAACCCAGAAGAGCTCCTTGTTGTGGGATTGAGCAAGGCAAAAGTCTTAATCTCACAAAGACTGACTGATATAGAGTTCCAAAACAATGAAGCAATGCTCCCTACAAAGTACAGTATCCTAAAAAGGCATCCATATTACTCAGTGCCATCATACCTGTTGGATATCACATATGAGGGGTACAGATGGGCCTTTTTGAGAGCGTTTTGACACACTTCCCTCTGCAGTTTTACATGGCAGTTTTACATGGCAGTGTTGTCCCTACTCTGAAAAATTGGAGAAGTCAGTTGTACATATCCTACTGCATTGTGAGTTGTACCAGTAAGAAAGAACTCGATTATTCCACTTCTCACTAGGTTTAAGCCTTTGCAATATTTTATGAATTTTAAGACTGAAACTCTGTGGGAATATCTCTTAGAAGACACTCAGAAAACTGTCTCATATGCAGTAGCTAAATTCTATTCATTAGCAATTTGGAAACAAAAATCCTTGATTGATAGAATTTTGAATCAGTGTACCCTTTTAAAGATTTCAGATGTATAGTTTGATTTTATAACTTGTAACTGTTCTTTTTTAAAATATATTTTAGTGGTTAATTTGTAATTGCTGGTCCTATGACTGTAATAAATTGAATTTGAATTTGAAATTATCTTTAGTATTTTTGGCTTTTACTGTTCGTTACATGATCATGAAACCTTTTTGCTCAAGGCTGGAGAGTATATATCAGAAATATAGTAAACACAGAAAGGATGTGTGCATTTTCTCCAGACAATCAAAAGCAAAAAATATTACACTGAAAGCAGAGTTGGTTCACCATTCAGTTGCTTGGGGCACCACATCACAATTGCAAGCAAATAGTTCTGAAAACTAAGACAATTATCAGTAAGCATCAAACATAATATATATAGTATCTCAATTACTCATACTTCATGACTCTGAATAAGAACCAGTCCACCTGTTAGATGGCTCTGCCTTGCCCGAATTCATCATATTCCTTCCAAGCACCCTTGAGCTGGTTTTGAGAGTGGACTCCTTTGGACTGAATGGACTTGATATATCTATGTATGATTCCAATTTATTTGTGTAAATAAGTACTTACTGAGTTCTTGTAGCTTCTGCACATAGCACTTTTCTCTGTATCCCCTTCCCCACACTATTTCCATTTCCCTTCTCCTGGTAGCCTCCATAGGCTCACCTTTCCCTATGTCCTTCTGTACTTCAAACCTACTAAACAACTTATCTTTTACCTGGCCTCCATCTTCATCTATATATATACATATCAATTTGCTTAATTTACATATTGCCTTTCTCCTCAATGGGGACCCAAACCAGCTTACATAGTTCTCCTTATTATCTCCATATTATCCTCATAACAATCCTGAGAGGTAGGTTAGGCTGAGAGTGTGTGACTGGATCAAAGTCACCCATTGAACTTGCACAGCAGAGTGATGAGTCCAATCAACATCTCCCACATCCTACTCTGAAACTCTAAGCACTAAACTATACTGGCTGTTGTTGGGGAGCGGGCTGTTGTTGAACAGTAGGAAGCAGTCAGGCCTGAGTGAGTCATGTAAGTCATGTGGTATCAAGTCGTCTGGTGGTTGCTTCTGAGCCTGACCCCAATGAGTCCTCTTGCAAAGGCCAAAACAGCATTGGAAAGGTTTGTGCCCCTTCCCCCTCCCCTTTACTTACAGAAACCAAGCCTGGAATACTGTCATGGTTGCCTAGCAACAGCCACTGAGGGCATCTGAGTCTTAAAGTTATAGAGGCTTCTTTTATCATTTTGTTTTTTTAACCCCTCCCTCCCCCCTCTCTAATATGGTATATATATATAATATCTAATCCATTTACTGATTGGCTGATATCATATTTTGTAATCTACAGCTGCAGACTGAAAAGTTTTGTTATACTTTTAATCCACCTTGAGTCCCAGTAAGGAAGGAAGACTATAAATGATGGTGGTGGTGGTAATGATGATGACAACACAAGAAGAAGAAGACGAAGAAGAAGAAGAAGAAATTTTCACCTGCCCATTAGTAAACAATGTTCTTATAGTACAGACTAGAGATGGGCATGATAAAAAAAAAATACCGATTAAGCCGTTCATGGATCCGGGCTGCTGCCGAACCCAGGCCACCGATTCTAACCGATCAAGTCTCATTTCCGATCCGGAATCGGGAAGGCCAAAGCAGGAGGGCACCCCGCTGTTTCCAGTGATATAGGAATGGTGTTTGGTGGCAGCAGCAGCTAGGCCCGGCGGGCAGGGGGAGGCGGTGATGAGCTGCCTCCCTTCAGGGAGGGAGGGGATATTCACACACACACACACACTTAGAGTAGAGGGGGGGAGTTTTTAACCCGGCAACGAGCTGCCTCCCCTCAGGGAGGGGACATTCCCAGGGCCGGATCTACGGTTGCCAGCGCCCAGGGCAACCGTCGCCAGGCTCTTGCACGTGTGCGCACTCCTGGGTCACCCCCCCACCCACCCACGCAGCAAGCTGGCTGTTCCGGTGCGCTGCGGAGCTGGCGGCAGCACAAGTGGCTCGGCGGCTCCCCACGCCGTTCACCTGCCCCACAAGACAAGGGGCAGCCAGCTTGCCTGCGCGCCCCTTGTTCTGGGGAAAGGTGAATGGCGCGGGCGGCCTCCCAGCCTCCCGCGCTGCCTTTTGCCTTTCCTTTGTGCCCATGGCTTCAGAACACCCCCTTCCCCCTTCCTCCCCTGGGTTGCTGCTCTGTGGTTGGAAGGAAGCCTGCTAATCAAGGAAAGCTGGACTTCCATTCGTGTTTCGAGGGCGACAGAAGGAGGGCAAGCACAGCTCATTCCCCTGGCTCCATTGCCCCGGGAATAAATTACTGGCACCAGAGTGGCGCCAGAATTACTGGCAAACCCCCGACTGCTGGATCGGTTGCCATGGACGGAACCGATTAGCTGAGTCACGATGGTGCAAACGCCAAAATCGGGTTTTTTTTAAAATCGTAATTCAGATCGTGCCCATGTCTAGTACAGACACTCAACTGCTTTCTTTCTGTAAACAAAAAACTGGGGCATAAAGTAATCCCTGAAAAAAGATCAACTGATTTTGCCATAATTCATTCTTTCTGATCTGCAATGCATACTAAAAAAGGGGGGGGGATTACCTCCTCATATGGCAACACTCCCCCTCATGTTGCTTCTGAGGACTTCAGGGGACATTTGGGGCTGCTTCAGGAACATTGCATTTTTGTGCATGGTATTTAGTCAGGATCAAACCCATTGGGGTAAAGATACTCCATGAGTTTTTTCCCAGTAAAATGATCCAGGGAAGTGTTATTAAGCACACTGGAGAGACATAACCACTACCTCTTTTCATAGAAACATGAGCTGATAATATTCCACAAAACTGGTACGAGCTGTTGTATATGCAAAAATAAGGGGGGAGGTGTGGAATCTAAACAAAAGAAACATTCTACCTCACATGGAAATGTATATCTAGTCTTTGGTTATTCAAAACAATCTCTGGGGATTATGATACGGATTGACATTGCACCAAAAAGAATTTTTATGTGTGCATGTGTAAGACATTTAACTACCCTGAGATACGCTGGAATTTAACTTGGGATCATCATGAACACACCCAAATATGTATATGTGAGTATGTGTGTTTCACTCTGAAATGAATGAAGAGACACAAGTAAATAGATTAGACTAGGTTTATTAAACTGATTTGCAGCATGAACTCAACATGATAACATAATTAACTCACCCTCTACTTGTAAAAGTCAACTGAAGTAGCGCGCACACAAAGAAGACTTCGCTACAGACACGAGGTAAGTGCCAGATCCCCCCTCTCCCGCTGGGAGGGTATAAGGGCCTGGCAACCCTAATTAGGGGGGATGGGTAAGCACAGGCCATTTGCCATATGTCATATTTATATACATATATACACAGTCAGTGTGTTTTACTGCCCTAAGATTCATATTATACATAATTGCCTGCCATATGTAATATTAATCCGATGGTGAAATGTACTAGAGTAGATAAGGAATAGAAGGTATTTAGCTCTTTCTTTTAAATTCTCTTTCTTCAGAACTTTCATCCCAGATGCTTTCCCTTATCATAGGATCCCAAACCTACGTTTGTAAGGTAAACAACACAGGTTTGAAGTGCTGATGGTTGTAAAGGCAACTAAGAGGAAGTTTTAAGGGGAAAGCAGCTGATAAAGCATTAAGCAGCATCCTCTTCTTCCATCCCTTTCTTTGCTGCAAAGTGTTACTTCCTGAGTTAACATCTCTTGTGGTTGTGTATAGTTTGGACTTGTGTGTCCTAATGCCTTGGACTAGCCTTATGTTCAGGAAAAATCCTGGTATTTCCCTCAACCAATGTGTACAAATCTGACTTACAAGCAATACTCACAACTCTAACGGAAACTATTTTTGTGTTTTATATATTGCCCTTCCATTTGTACACACTGTAAAGTTCATTCTGGCTCTTTGGCTTGGCTACAATAAAGGAAACTCAGAGGATATCCCTAGAGAAAAGTAAGAAACATAGCACTGTCTGGCCTTTGAGTCATGCAGTGTTCCGGTACTTTCCGTCCTAGCATATATGACTAGTAGCTTTTGAAGCATTTATCTCAAGCTATGTTGTTTATGAGTTGGAAGCTATTCTAGTTTTAAATATTTCCATTAGTGAGACTTCTAGGAATAATAGTTTGGGGCTGTATAACATTACTACAGGTAATTCTGTAGTGCCATATGAGACAACTAATTTATGCATCATTTTACCACAAATAGAATGCATTCCCTTTAGTAGTTTTCACAGTCTAGCATTTGCATTGCCAGTCATATTAGTGGAGAGATACTGGTGGAACTAGTCCAAATAAGAATGGCCTTCCAAGAACATATTAGTCCAGACAGCCTTACCTCAGCAGCAAAAGAATTCTGATAAGATGGTTAGTAACAGTTTAGTTTTCACAAGGCATGAATATATGAATCAGATGTTACCTATTCTCATCTTCCCACAGAGGGCTAGACAGAATCTATCTGCTACTGTTCATAAGAAACAAAAAGTTTTAGTGTCTCTAAGGCAAACTTGGGATATATGCAGAGCCAATCAGAGAGAAGAGGTCAGGAGAGTCATTTGGCCAGGGTCTCAAATTCAAAGGGAGATTTGCTTTTAGACACTGGTTAATTTTTTGGCATTTGATAAGTTTTGTAATGAGATTTTATCTAACCAAAATGTGATACACTGTCTTAGTTTAACTCTTTTTTGATATCTCACATTCTTTTCATATATCATATTTGAATGTTTATTATTATTGTTCTCAGGTTCTCGCTTATGGCAAACAGTCTCCCACCAATTCCCTTTGTTGCCTGCTGATGCCTGAGGCATTGGTGGGAGAAATTGGGAAGATGGAAAGGATGTGGCAAGGACTAGCACAAGAGAGGCATGCTGGTGTACTGGCACCACTTCCAGGTTAAACCAGAAGTAGCAAGGTGTCAGGGTCATGGCCTCTGCCATAAGCCAAGCTTCATGGTCAGCCCCTGCCATGCTTCAGACTTAATATTGGGAATTGATATTCAGTGACATGCTGTGTAAAATCCTGTGTGTAAAAACTCCTGTTAGCTGACACTGTTTCTTCTCTGCAAGCAGGCAGAGGAACTATGTTGAACTTTTATCAAGAAAAGAACTGTTACCATTAGACATGGGCATGAACTACAAAAAACCCAAACCATGTGGTTTGTGGTTTGTGGGTTTCCATGGACCAGGAACCACAAACTCCCACGAACTGGGGCAAGTTCCTGAACCAGTGCCACTTGCAAGCATTTGGGTGTTTAAAGGGCCCTGCCAAGCGGCTCCAGTGCTGCTTGCAAGTGGCTCCAGTGCCGCTTGCAAGTGGCACGGCCCTTTAAATGGCCCAAACTCCACAAACCCCAGCCCCAGCCCCCCAGCCCAGCCCCAGCCCCAGCCCCACACTTACCTTGTCTTCTCTGTGGCTGCCGCCTCTTACCTCTCCTCCAGCGAGGGGTGAGAAGGCCATTTTTGGCCTCCTCTGCCGCTGTATGGGCCCGCAAAGTGGTGAAGGAGGGCAAAAATGGCCTTTCTGCCCTTCAAATGGCTGCTGCGCAGCAGCGAAGGAGGCTGAAAACAGCCTTCACACCCCTCAAATGGCTGCCATGGTGGCCATTTGAGGGGTGGGAAGGCCGTTTTCAGCCTCCTCCGCCGCTCTGTGGGCTGTGCGGGCCCATGCAGTGGCGGAGGAGGCCAAAAACGGCCTTCTCGCCCCTTGCGGGAGGAGGGGGAGGAGGCCACAGCTGTGGAGAAGACAAGGTAAGTGTGAGGTTGGGGCTAGGGGGCTGGAGGGCTAGGGCTGGGGGCTGGGGGGCTGAGGTTTGTGGTACTTTGGCGTTTAAAGGGCCCCACCAGTTGTAAGCAGCAGGAAAAGTTTAAATGGCCATTTCTCTGGGGAAATGGTCATTTAAACTGCCCTTTAATACGAACCAAATGAACCAGTACACCAGTTTATGGAAGTTCATGGAAATGTGCTTCCACGAACCACTGGTTGGCGAACCACGAACCACTGGTTCATGAACCATGAACAGGGCTGGTTCGTGGGTTTTTTGGTTTATATTCAGGTTCGTGCCCATGTCTAGTTGCCATAGTTACATAACCTTGCATTCCAGTAGTTATCTGTTGTAGCTAAATTCCTTCCCGTATTCACTGTAGATAGAAGAGGGGACTGGGCGGGGAGAACAGGGCTGTGTTTAAATATCTATATATGTTGGGTATTGAGAATCAGATTTTATTCCGAACAAAGAATGTTTTGGGATGCTGAACCGGGGATCATCAATAAATCTTTAACTCATGAAGTCTTGGACTTTTGCAGTGAAGTTATTGAGTTTCAAGTGGCTGGTCCTTACACAAGGGATGCTCTAGCATTTCCCAAAACTTTATGATAAAGCCATAGAGCTTTGAGGAAAGAAACAGTGCAATGTCAATGACACATTGATGTTACTTCCGGGTGTGCAGGAGTGACTTCAGCATGTCACTGGCAATGCCATGACATCGCTGGTGAAACCATGAAGTTCACTTCTACTCCCCCCACCAGCAGCAGACAAGTCTCTCACTGGTTACCAAGAAGGAACCATTATTTATTATGGCAAGAGATCTCAGAACCTGGAAGTTGCCTGGGCCTATCTGGACTTTTAAATGTGTGTAGATATATATTTTTGTTATCTAGTTTGTATATTTTAAATTTACTGTCTATTTTTGCCTTTGTTGAAAGCTTCATTCGATCATTTGGGAAGGAACTGGGATAGAATTTTTAATTTTTTAAAAAAATAAATATCTACATTATTAAAAAGACCCATATACTAGAATGATTGCCGCAGAATGATTGCAGCAGAAGGAGGCGATATACAGAATCACATTGTAATTGTCAGGATGAAGTTGGGATGAACAGTTCTTTTTTATTCCTTGTGTTTTCATGGTTTCAGTCCACTTTATAATCATTGCTGTTGTTGATTACTCTTGGTTTCTTTTATGTCATTTTAATGCTATGTTTAGCCCACACTTATGCCATTTTTATGAAATCTAAAAAAAATTGGCACAAGGAAACAAAACATTGTACAAAACCAAGACTCAGAACTTAATTTCTCACAAGACAGAAGCAAAAGCAAAATGTGAATACTCAACTTTGGGAATTTTAACTGTTCACCGCCCAGAGCCCCTGGGGATGGGCGGTATATAAATTGAATAAATAAATAAATAAATAAATAAATAAATAAATAAATAAATAAATAAATAAATAAATAAATAAATAAATAAAACTTGAATCAACATGTTTGCAAAACTCAGTTTCATCCTTAATTCCTTAATGTAAAGCAGGGGTCACCAGCATTTTTTTTTAAACGAGAGCTACTTTGGCTCATTTGGAGCCCAAATCAACCCTTTGTGAAGTGCAGGAGTGCTCTTGGGGCAGTGTGATGATGTAACTCCCAGGAAGCGAAGTCATCATGGCGCCCCAGGAGTGTGCCCAAGAGTCCCGTTCCCACACATCCCCCACCTCCACCAGCCAGGTGAGTGTGTGGGGGGGGGCGGAGGGCTGGAACAGGGGATCCCCTGCTCCCACTGAGAGACTAATAACACTACTATAAAGAAAAATATCTTAATCTACTTCCCCAAACTTTTATTTCATCCTAGAAACAGAACATGAAGCTATCTACAAAGCGCACGTACAAAAAGCCTATGAAATAACTTTTTAAAAATCTAGAGGAGATCTTTTCAATCTTTGCCACTGGGACTTCTAGGGGATGCTCTCACTCAGCAACAGCTGGTGAGCTTCCAGTAGTTTATGAGCAATCTGTTGTAAACCCCAAGTATAAAGCTTCCTGAATATTCTCATTCCACTCAATTTGTCAGTGAAAAGAAGGAAGTTGCTGCACTTCCAAACTGTAAGCTAAATTGCTAACAAATTGCCCCCTCTGTTCCAAATATATGAAGCCTTCCATGCTGGGTCTTGGTAACACTTGCAACGTGGCAGCAGTTGACCCAAGATACTTGTCTATTTCCTCCCTCAACTTTCTCAAGAACCAGCTTCATGGGGAACAATGGATATATCCACATGCCATAAAATAACAAGCCTATTCATGACAGGCCTAAGCAAAACTGAGGAGTGTGGCAGTATTTCACCATCTTTTCTACTTGAGGCCTGTAGCTGTATATTAAAATCCTTTTTCAGGGGTGCTATTCCTTACTGTCCTGTAAGTGACCTTGAGATGAATCATCAGGTGAAGCACTGGTTTCCCCTGTATTCTAGCAGGTTCTTAAAGGTGACTGCTGTCAGACGTCAATGGGCCAATGGGCCAACCAGTCCTCCCTTAGAAGTCTGTTTCAAAACACAAAGGCTTGTCCTTAATGGCCTTTCCTCTCTGTCACTGGTTTTTGTCTACATGTTCTGGGAGCCCAGCAACTGTACATATCAGGAGTGCATGTAGCCCAAGACTGGCAACCTGCTGGAAATTCTTGGGGCCGGGGGCCTTGATGGCAACATTGTGACATCCCCTGTGATGCAGTGACATCACTTCCTGTGCAATCCAGAAGTGATTTCAACACATGGCAGTGACACTCTAGCATTTGCCCCAAATTCTGTGGTTTCAAATGGGTTTTGAGTACATGCTAGAGAATTGTCTAATGGGATGATGTCATTTCTAGGTGATACTGAAAGTGACATAATGGTATCAGCATGATGCCGATCACCCTCCTGTTTCACTCTGCATCCTCCTCCCCAGTTGCCCAGCTGAGCTGCAGCAGGAAGAACCAGCGGGGCAGAAAGATTTCCCTGAGTGCATGCTGCCTGCAATGCTTCTATGTGCAGTCACCATGTTATCTGAACAGAAGCAACGTGTGTATTTTCCATTGGTATACATCTTCCATGTGTGCAAACTAGATCCCTGAAAAATCCAGTGTACACACATGTAAAATATTCCCATTGCCTCTATTATGACAACATGGCAACCACACATATCAGGAAGAGCTACTCATGACTGGGAGGCTCTCAATATGCATGAATGTAATGTCTGAATGAAAAGTCTTTAAGTTTCTGTGTTGATTGCTAGAAAGTAAAGATTGTCAAATGTAAGTGATTTGCTGGTCACTGAAGTCTGCACTGATCCTATAGAGACCCTCATAGTAGCTGCAAGGCCTACTGGTTCCCTTCTATTCCTTTCCAGTATGTACATTTATATACCAAAGTACTAGGCTCAACCACATTTCAAAAAGGGTAAGATAAATATATGTTTATCTTTATTTACATGTAACCAGGAAAAGTTCCAAGCACGTAATGAAAATATCCTTGACATCTGAAGATACACATGTATGTTTCGACCACAAGTGTTTCGTCATGGTGCACTGCTACAGCAGCTGTATTTGTCCTTATCAGTGTTTCCAGGGTTCCTTGCTGGCAACTTTCAGCAGTTATCTGCTGGAATGTTTCACATCAAGTGTTTCAGGGTTATTATTACATGTCAAGTATTAAGAAAAACAGCAGCACAAGGAGGAAGGAAGGACAGTACTGCTGCAAGCTATTTTCTGCAATTTTGGTTCTGCGGTGATAAACACTGCCACTTGGTTCAAGTTGATTATGTGACACTGTCATGTGTCAAATATTTTAAAATTATCACCAGCAGACAAACACTCAAGAAAGTATGCCCCTACCAGATTACAACGTAAACCAAAAATAGAAAGAGGCAGCTAAAACAATGTTTCAGGTTGCTAAGTGTAAAACATCTCAAATAGTATAGCAATAATAATGTGAAAAAGAATACTAGGCCAGTTGCAACAAACTTTATTATACTCCAAGCAGCATTTGCAATATTAAGATTATATTGGTGTTGTTATAGATGCAGAGAAGTTAGCCGTGTTAGGCATCTGACGAAGAGAACTTGATTCTCGAAAGCTTATGCTAAAATAAAATTGGTTAGTCTTAAAGGTGCTACTGGACTCTTTTTGATTGGTGTTGTTAGGTTGTGTTATTCTGAGGTCCTTATCGGAGATCTTGCAAATGTAACTTCAATGAGTATATATTAACATATTTAGTAGCTCCTTTTAGATTTGTGCTGTAAAACTCAAATAATAAAAAATGTACTTTTAAAATAATGAAGTAGGTCTAAAAGTCATTTGATTCACAAAGATTTGGGCTCCTTTTCTTTTTCTTATTACTCTAGTGTAAAAAATCATGCTCTTAACAATTTACTTGTGCCCTTTGTGTATCTGCATGAGAGAAATATGTGCTTTGCAAGACCTAACTGCTCAGTAAAGCTTCTTTCATGTGGGGAAAGGGGAGGAGTTGCTGAGAGGGGCAAAAGAACCGGCTTAGGTTTCTCTGGCCTGTGTATATTACATAATCATTGGTCCATTGATGGAAACTGCATAGGTTCTTAGCAATGGAAGAATGAGTTGTGAACATTCTACAGATCCAGAATAATAAATAGGTACCAGGCCAAAGCATTTTAGAAGCTGGGATCATATCAGGAATCCTGGGAATGTTCTTCTCCTTGCTGCTGCTGCTGCTGCTGTTAAGCAACTCAATTTTTTTTAATGAAGCCCATATCTTCTGCTGCCAAAAGTCTGCTGACGGACAGTTTTAAAATGAAACAGACAGACTGCAATTAAACACTTCTACATAGCCGAATTCAGCGACTTATGAATACCCCGGGACATATAAACAATCCACAAATGGGAATTACTGCCATCATATGATTCAATGATGTGAATGCCTTTTAGAGCCCATATTAATAAAAATCTATGATATCTCAACCACATCGTTATCTCATTAAAATGATATAAGAACATTGTGCTTCTGCCATGTGTTTCTGAATTCACTACAGGGGGCAATATAAAGATAACAGACATTTCCTATGAAATAAAGACGAGCTGCCGTAATTTAAAGGAACATAAGTTTCCTCTAACCCAGACATAAAATATAGACTAAAAAAATGATGCCTGATCACACACATTGGGTCTCCCCACTACACTTGATGAATTTGCATAGGCCATCTAGACAAGGATGTCAGTCACTCAGATTGTTGGATAATATGATTGAGTATTGGAAAAAGAATGTTTACTGTTAATGGATGTATATTGTATGGCAAATTATATCGTCATTTTTGAATTAGAATTAAGAGAACACTTTTAGCACATTTTTATGGTTCTGTCCCCAGCACAAAAACCACTGTGGAGTGTACATCCAGAGCACCTGTAGCTATTCTGGAACGGGAAGGGCAACCTGCAAATACTGTTGTGATATGCTAACGGTTTTCAAGATGGTTGTTGGGGGTTTTCCGGGCTGTCTTGCCGTGGTCTTGGCATTGTAGTTCCTGACGTTTCGCCAGCAGCTGTGGCTGGCATCTTCAGAGGTGTAGCACCTCTGAAGATGCCAGCCACAGCTGCTGGCGAAACGTCAGGAACTACAATGCCAAGACCACGGCAAGACAGCCCGGAAAACCCCCAACAACCATCGTTCTCCGGCCGTGAAAGCTTTCGACAATACATCGGTTTTCAAGATGTTTTCCAGGGAACCCTGGATTTTCTACAAGCTTCTTAACGGTTCCTCAACAGGTATGTGCAATGGAAGACACATTTCCCTGGAAGACAGCTTTTGTAGCACTGCTGATCTTTTTTTGCAGTGACACAGCTGAATTTCTGCTATGTTGTAGAGAGCAGGGACTATCTCAGATCATGTATACCTGGTAAGGCCATTTTCATTCTCCTATTCCATCAACAGTTTTCCTATTTTGATTTTAATGATCTTTTAACACCATTTATATATTACATGCAATTTATGTACAATGTTATGCTAGTATAAAAAAACGTTAATCTTTAAAGTCCTACAAGCCTCCTGTTGTTTTTTGTTGCAAAAGAATAGCATAGCTGATCCTCTGGATTTTGATCCTTAATTGTGTATCAGCTTGCTATCATTACTGTTAAATGTGAAATACCATTGTACATCAACTGTAAAATGTATGAAATATTAACAGTTAGTTAACAAATATAGACATTACTGATAATTGAGTATCAGATAAACCTTTGAGTACTCAGACAAGATTAATGCTTGGGAGACATTTGACATCAATATTCATGAAGGAATTTTTTGAGAATTTTTAGGAGAAATTTGTTTCAAATTTCTTATTCAAGAAAATTTCCTTTAATTTAGTGTTGATGTCTTAAGTAGCTTGAACACCTGCCAGCTTGACTTACTTCCCTTTCACAAGTGGTCAATTAATAGACTGGCTATTCAGCTGTTCACAATTTGTATTGTGTATAACAAGCTACTTGTAATGGTCAGAAAGTATCTCCCAGCTGATAAAGGATCAGGTGTCTGGGCTTCTGTCTAACACTCAGCTACAAATTTAGTGTCAACATTGCTTGATGCAATTTGAGCTCATCTCTGACAGGCTCATAGACTGATTTTGAGTGTCGGATGAAGTAAGTTCATCTGCCAAACAGGTTCACTGAAAAATTTGCAGCTCCCCTAAAGATGTGGATTCTGTGATTAAAAGACTAAAAAACCTTCCTCTTGTGAGCATTTCTCTTTCTGTTCTCAGAATGGCCAAGTGGGCACTCTTTTGGAGTAGACTGCTTATTTTCACACTTGCACACTAAGTTTGAAAATGAAAATGATCAAATTATCTTTCTTTTTGTATAGAGACATTTAAACTAACAATGGGCATGTGTCCAAGTCAGACTCAGGAGGACTAGCATCAGCACATGGTGAGGTGGGACAGCTGCTAGGGCCTGTGGCCTCTGATAGGGCCCACTGCTGCTGACTCATGCATCTCCTCTGTTGCCTGCACTCACACCCTTCTACTGCCTGCTTGTGAGTGCTTTGTCACCTCTGCTCCAACAACTTATGCTGCCTAGTGCCAAGCATTGCTGGAGAAGGGCACGTGAGTGGTGCACACAAAGCATCAGCATTCTGGTGGCTATGGTAGTGGCACTCCTAGCTACATCCACCTCCATTGGGAAAGGGTGGTAGTGTGGGCAGCTATGACTGCAGGCAGTAGAAAAGCTTTTGAGTGCACAAAAGAAGGATGCATAGACAAGTGGTAGCATTTGGGTGGGAGGGCAAGGAGGGGAGCCTAGTGGCATAGAGGACCCCTGAACATTCTCTGGCCAAGGGCCCCAAAACCTGGAACAGGCCCTGCTTGACATTCTTTGTTTTACAAAAAACCCACATCAAGTTTTGCTATTAAATTTCTAGCTCTTGCAAATTTGGGCGGGGGGGGGGGATGAGAAAATAAGCACTGATATAAAGACTAATTTTCACTTAATTCCTAAGTATTTCATATATTGATGACTGTGGTTTGTTATTTCATTTCTCTAGCTGGAAAATATCTCTCTGCATTGCATTCCATTGATTCTTAATTCCAGTAACTCAAACAATTTCTTAAATTAATTTCAGAATAGGAGTTTGCACACTTTGCCACAGCTTTGAGTGTATCTGCATCCCCACCCCAATATTACAGCCCACACATGTGCATTGATAAACCACTGTAAAAAAGCAATCTTGATGGTAATATTACATATGATTTATGAGGATCCTTTCAGTGTAGTGTTTTACAACTATGTGCATACGCAATGGTAAAACACTGCATTAGTATTGTTATGGGGAGGGGAATTTTCTTTTTCCAAAATTCACTTTTTTAGATATAGCTATTGATTCCTCTTATTTTCTTGTTTTTCTTTGAAAAAGCAATTACTCTTTGATTTCTCCTTGCAGAGAAATCTATGCACCATTTTGTAACTTCAGCCTCTATGGTTGTTTTATGCTACACATCACAAGATGATGTTTTAGCAGGAGGGTAGGAAGGTTTGGGAAGATGCTGTATGCCTCTGAGCATCTACAGAGTGAAATTCTGAAATTTTTGCAGAACCTTCCTTCCCACTCCTAGTCTTTTTTCAATTTCTCTTTGAACAAAACAGAATTGAATAGAAACTAACTCCAAATTACTAAAAAAGAGGAAAAGAAATGAATTGTTGAATTTCAAGGAAAAACAAGGTAAAGAGAAATTAAGATAATTTCTTTTAACAATGTTAAATCATACCAAAAGAGTCTTCTTTGTATATTTGCCTTTTTGCAGTGGTTGATCTATGTGCACATGCAGAATAGTAACATGGGTAGGAAGATACATGATGAACTAAAAGAAGTGAAAACTACAGCATATCAAATATCCTACATTTTCATGTAATCACTGCTGATTACATCTATCACTCTCTCTGTAATAAAATCAGAACTCTGTTCAAAGCATAGGTTATAAACAAATAAGATTATAATAAAAACATAAAAATAGGAAGTCAGTGAAACGTAACAGCAATATAAATGTAAATATGCAAATGAATGTCTTTCCATAAAGAATAATGACAGTTTGTAGAATGAACATCTAATGGACATTTTTGTCCATCTATTCTAAAATGACATCTGCATTAACTGGTGTCTTAAGTTAGAGATGTACACAAATCTATAAATTACCAAGAGTTAAAAAATAAACACTTTGAAAGGGAAAAAATGAAAGGCCATATTACCCCTCAAATGTTTTTCAAATAATAATATGATTATACATTATATATTCAAAGTCAGAATTAGGCCATGAGCAAATTCAGTACTGTAGTCAGATTCCTAAACTCAGATGCTGAAGCAGAGGGTGGGGTATAAAAAACATCAGTGAGGTGTAGCTCTGTTGACATAAAGCCAGGCTCCTGATATAAATGTGAGGTTCTATGAATACATGTATTTTTCTTTTTATTTTCATTGTCAAGAAGACCATTTTCACCTCACATATTTTCTTGGCCATTTCCTGTTTTTATTTATTTATTTTATACAATTTTATGCCATTTATATGCAATTGACACACCATTTATATGCAACTGACACAATAAAAGACATCAGTTTTATCATAAGGTCAAGAAAAACTATTGTGACAGCTTTCTCCTGAGCAAGGAGAAACCGCAGTTAAAACTTGATTTCTTTTTTTTACATGAATACGGATTGTCATTCAATTTAGTAATATTCCTATATTTATGCCAATTAGCCTAACCAATCTTGAGATTTCAGTCTGACTACCAATATCAGGGACTGATATGCACATCTCAGGTCCTTCTGTATCTGTGCCTGAAAACGGCTCTAAGGCCTGAGTTTACCCAGCCCTTAGTAGATGAGTGGATTAGACAGTGCTAAATCCAGCCCTTTTCCTTAAATCTGCTAACCCCTTTTAAAATCTGTTCATCTGTTTGAATACCCAGAGGCAGCCAATTAGGACCCTTTGAACCCCCAGAGAGAGATGGGAGAGGGAGGAGGAGAAAAACTGAGGAATTTAATTGTCACATATATTTTACTTCATTTATACCTCACCTTTCTCTTCAATGGAGACCCAAAGCAGCTTACATTATTCTCCTATCCTTCATTTTTGCCCTCACAACAGCCCTGTGAGGTAGGTTAAGCTGAGAGTGTGTAACAGATACGAGGTCACCCAGCGAGCTTCCATGGCAGAGTGGTGATCAGAACCTGGGTCTAGTTTGAAACTGCACCACACTTCTCCAGAAAAGGTTTTTGATTTCTAAATGACAAGTTAAGATTTAGTGGATTGCTTGGAAGGGCACACATTGGTTGACAATCTCTAGAACTTAATCTTACTAACCAGATGGAAACTAAGGGGCAAACTGTATTGGCTCCAGGAAACTCTAACTAAGGTTTGGAGAACCAGTGGAAAACTTGTTAAATCTCTCAAACAGTACATTGACCATTTCTAGCTCTATAACTCTCTTTATGAAACATATTTTCATTAAAAAAAACCCATCTTTGGACCATACTGCCCAGTTACTGCCCAGTTTCGAACCTCCTGTTCCTGGGTAAGGTGATTGAGTGGGCGGTGGTAGAGCAGCTGCAGGTCTTCCTGAATGATTCCTCATCCCTAGATCCTTTCCAGTCTGGCTTCCATCCAGGACATGGGATGGAGACATTACTGGTTGCCCTGATGGATGATCTCCATAGACAGCAGGATCAAGGCAGGTCAGCACTGCTGATATTGTTAGATCTATCAGCAGCATTCGACACAGTCAGTCATGACCTGTTGATCCACTGCCTTGCTGATGTGGGGATTCAAGGGACGGCCTTACAGTGGTTTTTCTTTTCTCCATGGTCAGGGACAGAGGATGGCACTAGGGGAGAAGTTGTCATCCCGCCACCCGTTGGTGTGTAGTGTCCCTCAAGGGGCAATACTCTCCCCCTTGCTGTTTAACATATATATGTGCCCCCTTGGCAAGCTGGTACGGTGTTTCATACTTGGGTGCCATCAATATGCAGATGACACCCAATTGTATCTGATGATGGACGGATGGCCCGACTCTGCCCCAGATGTCCTGGAATGTGCCTTCGAAGCTGTGACTTGATGGTTGAAACAGAGTCGGCTGAGACTGAATCCCTTGAAAATGAAGGTCCTGCATGTTGGTCTAGGGTCCATGGGTGCAGGACTCCAGCTCCCTGCTCTTGATGGAGCGCCACTGACGCTGGTGTTGAGAGTGAGGAGCCTGGGGGTGGTCCTGTCTATGAAGGCACAGGTTGCAGCGGCTGTTCGATCCTCATTTTTCTACCTAAGACAGGCTTGACAACTTGTCCCTTACTTATTGACCCATGACCTTACGGCAGTGATACAGGCAATGGTCACCTCCAGATTAGACTACTGTAACTTGCTCTATGCAGGGCTTCCCTTGGGCTTGATCCAGAAACTGCAGCTGGTTCAGAATGCAGCTGCATGAGTGGTTGCCAGAGCTCCAATCACAGCACATATAACACCCATCCTCCATCAGCTGCAGTTGAGTGCCAGGTCCGGTTCAAGGTTCTGGTGCTGACCTACAAAGCCCTATGTGGACCACGCCCAGCATACCTTGGGAACTGCCTCTCCCCATATGTTCCCTGGAGGTTATTTCGATCAGCTAATAAGCAATTGCTGATAGTCCCTGGCCCCAGGGAGGTCCGTCTGTCCTCTACCAGATCCAGGGCCTTTTTGGTCCTGGCTCCGACCTGGAGGAACTCTCTGTCTGAGGAAACTAGGGCCCGGTGGGATTTGTTATCTTTCCACCGTGCCTGCAAGATGGAAATGTTCCACCAGGCATTTGGTGGGAGTTAGGTTGTCCTCTTGCCGGCCATACCACTGAAGACCATCCACCACCCATGCAGGAGCTCATAAGTGTGGTGCAGAGCATGATGTAAGAGCCAAGCCCTGTGCCTTAAATGCTGTATTTTAATATTTTTTCCACCAATCGAGAAATTTTATTGTATATGAAATAGTGTTTTATTGTTTATTTATAATATTTTTATTGTTTTTAAACTGCATGTTACAAATTGTATGCTGTTACACCACCCTGAGCCCGTCTGATGGGGAGGGCGGTCTAAAAATGCAATAAATAAAGAAATAAATAAATTTTAAAGTGAAACTATTTCTCCAGTCTATGTCCCATACATTGTTCCAATAGATATAAATTCCTCTTTATTATCAACACAATTCTTTCCCCATCCAGGGAAATAAATGAAGACTTTGATTTTATTATCTCTTATAAGATATGACCTTTTAAACCCTTATTCTTATAACAGTGGATGGTTACAATATAACAGGTGTCAACAGCCAGTTATTTATTTATTTTATTCGATTTATATTCCACCCTCCCCGCATCAGCAGGCTCAGAGTGGATTACAATTAATACAATAGTATAAAATATATATAATTCTGCTGCTGCCTTCAGCAGCATGAAAGTATTCTCTCACTAACTGCCCTAACAGATTTTCAACTGTCACCCAGGCCCCACCTGCAGCATTCTGTTAGCTCTCACTGGTGGCACTCAAACAATTACACCAAACTGAACCTCAAGTTAAGCCTTGAAACCTCTGAAAACGGCCAATGCTGTAATTATTTTCTGTTAAGATATCTGTATACAAGCGTCAGATATCTTGAAGAAATGGTAAACCTTGGCATTTTATTTCCTAGGTATTTTATTAAAATAAGATTTTATAAATCCTAGGAAAAGCTTTGCAGAATAGTGTTGATGCACTGTAAACCAAGAAAATGGAAAAAATATAGGCTATTAAATAAAGAAAATAATGAAGTACTACTAAAAAGAGCCACAGTACATAGACATTGAAGGTATGGGATGCATGTAAGTTCAGGTTCAGGCATGAATTCAGAAGACTATTGTAGGCTGATTAGATAGTACAAAAAGTAGCCTAGAAAAAGAATCAAACTGAGTAGGAAGGAACATTTTCTCCAAAGAACATTTTAGTATTTAAAATGTTTCCATTTTGTGCTGTTTCATTTTTATTTATTTTTTTGCTTGGCCTGCTTCCTGTCATAACAAAATCTGCATTGCACGAATGATAACATTTTAAACTTTAAAATTATGCTTTATGCATTCTATATTTTAGAAAGTATCATCTGTTTCTCATAACACATCTAAAAGTATTTTCCAAACTGTTTTGAGTACATTCCTCATGGAATTAGTATAGGTTCCCTGAGAACTATGTACTGACTGAGTTCATAGAAAAAGGAAATGTCGCCATAATCATAATATATGTATTTATGGATGCTTTATAAGTGTGTTAAATATGTTTTTAAAAATCTTTGATTCTGCTTCAGTTAAAATTGTACAGAGGAAGAGTGCTTGTTTCATTTCTGGGCAGCCCTTTTTTCTGGGATATAGTTTGTTCACAAAGATCACCGACTTGTTTAAAGTCCCGGAAATGACTAGGACTTAATTTGGGGAAATGTCCTGGCATTCTCCACCAGAACACATTTTGGTGAACCTCTATGTACAGCAATGATTCTGAGGCCTTATTCCCTAACAGTAGCACTTGACAAGCCATTTTTGAAGTTTTGGGTTTGCAAGAGGAAAAGAGGAAGACCTTACATGAGATGGATGGACTCAATAAAGTAAACCATGGCCTTCTGTTTTAAGATGTTAGCAAGGCTTTAATGACAGGATATTTTAGAGGCCGTTAATTTATAGGGTTGCCATCAGGGCCAGCTCCAGTGTCGCTGGCACCAAAGGCAGCTTAATGCCTTGGGTGCCAGCAAGGGGCTGCACGTGCACAGGGAGCCTTTGAGCCCTCCCATTCAGTTGCTCTGAACAGGAGGCTGCCTGCATTCGGTTTCATTTTCCCGGCCATGTTGGACGCTCCTCTCCACAGGTCCGGGAGGAAACGCCCGAGCAGCCTGACCGGGTGGTTGACCTGCAAGGGTTAACCCCCAGGACTCCCAGTGAGGGGGTCAGGGTCCGGAGCGCTGCGGGAAGAGCCCCCTGAAGTCGATGCAGGGGGTAAATTGCCCGTCTGCTCCTACAGAGGCTGGCAGACTTGCGCAGTACATCGCGTGCTGCCGGGCCATGGAGAATGGCAACAAGCAGATTTAAGGTGAAAACCTGTAAGAAGCGAATCCCTTCTGTCATTCCAAGTGTATGCGAAGGATTGGTGGGAGTTGAAGCTAAGAAGGTTTGGATATCTTCCCCTTCATTGAGTTTTGGATCTTAGTTGGCGGACTCCCCCCCCCCCAAGATGGTGACGAAAAAGCAGAGCCCTGCTGTGGGCAAATCTGTTTCAGCTGCTTTGCAGGGGAGAGTCTCTTGAAGAGGTGGTTAAACGGTCGATCGTTGAAGCTATGAAGCCCTTTGTTGATAAGCTAAATGAAATCGGTCAAAGGGTTGGCTCAGTTGAGAACGAAGTGAAAACCATTAAAGACGTAGCGTCTGGGGCAGAGCAGTCTGCTCGGGAAAACGCAGTACTCATGAAAGCAACAAACAAAGAAGTAAAGCTTTTGGAGAATCAATTGATAGGGTTACAAGTGGATCGTGCTCAGACGGTATTGCGTCTTCAGAATGTGAAGGAGGAGGAAAGTGAAAACTTAAAGGATTTGGTGTCAGAACTTTTGGCGTCATCCGCAAAGGCAACTAAAGAAGAGTTAAAAAGCAATATTCTGGAAGTCCGCTGGACATCTTCAAAATATGCAATGAAGCGCCAGCTGCCTCGCGAGATTATTATCGATTTTTCATCTAAGAAGACTCAGGACACCATCTTATATAATTTGTACAATGTGGACTTGGACTTTCTGGGTAACAAGGTTAAGATATTGAAGGACGTTCCATTTTTAGCTCGGAAAAGAAGATTTAAATATAAAAGGTTTGCAGCTCTTCTGAGGAAGCGTGAAATAAAATACAAATGGTTATTTCCGGAAGGTATCTGGTTCAGTTATAAAGACCAAGCCTACAAGATAACATCGGAAGTACACCTGAGGGACTTTGTGTTTAATCATCAAGAGTTCCAGCAAGGACAGGATTTAGAATCTGAAGGGGGGAATGGGGTGGAGGGAGGGAGCGCAGCTACTGTAGCTGTTCAGAGAGAGCTGCGACCGAGATGCAGGGGGGGGGGAAGAAGACCTGATCCTGACTGTAGTTCGTATTTTATAAGATCTACCAATCTAATAGCATATTAGAAAGTTTAACTTTAAATAATTGTACTATGAAGGGAATGAAATACTTGGAGATGTAGTGTGTGTTTTTTATATGTTGTTTCTTCCCTTTCCCCCTGTTCCCTTTTTCCCTTTTTTGTAGTTTTTGAGGTTAGTAATTAAAAAAAAAAATGAACAGGAGGCTGCCTGCTCAGCTGTCCCACACTGCCGCCACCAGCACACTCCTGGCTGGTGGCGGTGGCGGCAGCTCCATGGCGCATGCCCCTGCCCCCGGGTCAGCGCCCATCTGGCACCTTAGCGCCCTGAGGTGGCTGCCTCACTGGCCTCAATGGACAGGCCAGCCCTGGTTGCCATAAGTGAGAAGAAACTCGATGGCACATAGCACAGAGAGACTTTTTTGGAACACAAACCATTTTTCAAACAACCTAAATATTCCCATTATAAAAATAAGACCTTGCTCTTTAAATGAAAGTTGTCCTGACACCAATTAACAAGCCTTTAAAAAAAAATGAACTAGAGCTTCACTTCAGATAGGGCAGCATGCCTCCTGCCTTCCGCCCCTCCAGCTATGGCTCTGGAAGTATCTTCTTTTACCATAGTGTGGCTTCCTGAGGTCCTGGGTAATAGTTTCGTGATTTTCCTCAAATAAGATTGAAAGATCCTATAGAAAAACATAGAAGCAGCCAAAAATAGCTAGCAGAATAAATTATTCCAGGATATGCAGTAACTATTGAGGTCCATAGAGCACTATAATTTCTAAGTGTAAGGTATATAGTTCCCTTGCTTTTCAGAAGCATCAGGGTGAAATGCAGCACATATTAATGCTAGTGAAATCATGAAATTGCATATGGGAGGGTGCCATCCCATGTAGTCACTCCTGGGGGGAAAAGTACAAAGAAACAGCCTGAATTAACCATTCAAATTCTAAAACTGAGAATCTTTTAAGGTTTACTTACTGTGTGAAAAGTATTATGAAATAATATAAAATAAAGGCATGCTCTATTAATCTCTAAATAAAAACTGATTTGGAAGAAGAAAAAGAATGAATAATATGCTGAAAAATCTGAAGCTGCTTGACACATCTTAAACGAAATGAAGCCTTTTAGACAGAAGTCCAAAAGGTTAGCCATTTGCTGCCAGCTTTAGGAACTAGCTTCCTAGCATTACATCATACAGACCAAAGTTTAAACAGATTCCGGTCCCATTTAGTGCCTGAAGAAGAGCAGTCTCTATGTCTGAATAACAGCATTGCCCCTATATGGCATGAACAGTTCTGCAACGTCACAGTCAGAACTATGCTATTCAATGAACCCTTGCAGAAGGAAAGAGACGGTGATTGCGTAATTTTTATGGAGAAAGTGTATAACAGATTACTCTCATCAGCAGCTCTTCTTCAAGAATGTCAGGAATCCTCTCAGGATTCATGTGGGAGATGTCAGATTTTGTCTATATACGCAAGGCAGCTACAACAACTGCTGCATCAAAATGGAGTAAAGGAGCACACTCCTTAAAAGCAACTTGATTCTGCTTTGATAGATTCTGAAAAAAAAGCTGTAAACTCCTCTAAGCAGAAAACGTGCATGCACCAGCATTTATTAGCAAGTTCTGTTATTTAAATGACAACCACTAGATAAAAAGAGGCTAGAAATGATGCTTAATTAAACTTATACACATCTTATCTGATAGATGAGGCATTCTGTATGTGTATTCATCGATACTATTATTCTCTGGTTCACAAAGACTGCCTAAAAAACTGAAGAATACAGATTAAGTAGTAGCAACAATTTTTATTTCTTTGGAATATTTATACATCACCATGTCACCCTAATATAGGGCCCAAGGTAGGTAACAGCAGATTAAAACTATAATGGTAATATTTTTGAAATAATATATTTGAAATAGCACCAGGTTGGGAAATTCCTGGAGATTTTGGAGGTGGAGCTTAGAGAGGGTGGGGTTTGGGAAAAGGGGGGACCTCAGCAGGGTATAATTCCATAGAGTCCACCCTCCAAAGCAGCCATTTTCTCCAGGGGAACTGATCTCTGTGGCCTGGAGGTCAGTTGTAATTCCAGGAGATTTCCTGCCACCACCTGGAGGCTGGCAACCCTAACCCATCACTGTCTGCTCCTGTTAACAAGAAGGGATAGTGATCAGGTGCTTATTATAGGAATAGAGATACCACATGGGATCATTTAGGGAGAGACAGTTCTCCAAGTAAACCAGAAACAAATCTAGTTGTAAACAAATCCAGTGTAAAAATCTGAATGTTAGCATTATATGATCAAAATGCCTAGCTCCAAACAGATATCTAAAGTAATTGTCCAAGTTGCCTTCAAAGGTGACTCCATATAGAGTATATTATGTAGCTATCCCTTGAGGTTACCAAAGCATGGACCAGCATAGTCAGATCACTCGTGTCTAGAAAATGGAACAATTTATGAGCCAAATGCAATTGAAAACCCCTCTGTATCAGTAAAGTTTTCCCCCTCCTCTAAGTGTTTTCCTCTCAGCATTTTACTCCTGTACAACTCCAAACCACTTTTGAAAAATTGCAAATGTTCAAAGTTGGAGGGGGAAGGCTTCTTCATTGTCTGCCAAAACAAAACACAAAAAAATAGAAAAATAGCCTAACATGTTGGCAGATGCTTCCATTTCTGTAGTTCTGTCTCATTGAAATTTTACAAATGGGTTTTCTTGTTGATGGGAAAACTCCAGACCACTTGAGCAGGTATGCAGACAGAAAGCGTAAGCAATAAGCATGTGCTACAGGATCAGGGCTACTGTGGAGCCATGCCACTGGCACTCGTGATAAACAGTGTGAGGGAATTAAACAATAAATGAAGCAGAGGAACTTGACTGAAAATTGTTTTTACTGGGCAGTGGAAAACAAATTACTTCACTGCATATAAAATGTTAATCACTAACATCTTAAGTAGAGAAAGTGTTTATGAGAATACAGCCAAATGATGGGAAGTTCTTTTCGACTTGAACAATGCAGGAGGGAAAATGTCTTTTCTAAGCCACATTTTCCCTGTATTACAAGCCTTCAAGAAAAGGCCTGTTTTCCCCCCACAGAAAAACTCTTTTATACTTAAGTACTGTTTCCCACAATGCAAAATATGAAAAAGTTCATCCCTAGCACTTATGACTGTTGCAACTGCATCAAAAAGCCTTAATGAATAAAAAGGTATTTCAAGTCTGAGAGGAAGAGAGGTCCTATCTCCATAGGAAGAGAGTTGCATAGCATCACTGCCTTGAAGGTGCCAGTTTGGGCTCTCACTGCAATCCTAAACAGAGTTACTTCAGTCTAAGCCTATTCATTTCAATGGGCTTAGACTGGAGCAACATTTCTTAGGATTGCACTCTCAGCACATTTCCGATGATACAAGCACCTTTTGCAAGACCCAGTATGATTTTAAGGCTAGGGTGTGGGCGAAGAGCATGAGAGGAAGTCATTCCTTTAAATACTGCCGATGAAGACAGTTAAGGACTTTTTTCCAAAAAAAAATCAACCCTTGAACTGAGTCTAGAAACTTACTGATGAGGACAGTTGTTGTTGGTCAATGACAATGCTGCTGGAAGTCAGCCTGTCCCGAAGGGGGCTGCTTTTCCCTTTAAGGAGCAGGTTTGTAACTTGGGGTACAATTGGGGTACAATTGGAGCTTAGCTTTCCTCCATAGCATGTTGCATCTTTTGTCAGCTTCAGACGTCATGCCGTTCCTCAATATTAGGGATACGTTCAGAGAGAAAAAAATTATAATTATGGAATGGAGGGGGATACTGCGATTGCTGATTTTCAGACAGGATGATAGTGGTTCAAGATTTAAATCTGTGTGGGTTTTTTGGATTCTGGAATTTCAGGACATTATTTTCCATGGTGAATGTATTGGAGGGTCTTGGGCTACTGTTTATAAAGATAACAGCACCAAATTTATACAGAACATCTGCCTTCTAATTTACAGAACTCCTAAGTTACAAGTATATTGAAAAGGGGGCTATATTTCATAGAGCCCTGAAGTAGTTGCCTCTTGGCTCAGGCTCACTTCTCTCAACTGATTCCTATTAGAGGTGGGGGAAATGGCAGTCAAACAGTGACCTGTGCTAGCCGGCCACTGGCATTAAGCAAACACCCCCCCCCAAAAAAACCCTGTCAGCATTCATGTTATTTTTCTAATATTACAGTGACTGAATGACTTTTTTTTAACCTTTCCACTGAAAAATCTGCATTTGCCATCCTTCCCTATTGTGGCCTGTTGTTTGTTTCCTTTCACAAAGTGACAAAGGCTTCCTTTGCAGAAAACCTCCCCATCCCTCTCATCCTGCAGCTCTTCTATTATTCCCTATGGGAAACTTGGGGGGGGAGGGGCTGGAGTAGCTATTTTTTACCAAACAACACCAACATTGTAAGGGAGCTAGTGCTTCCTTTCTACTAAAGACCTTCCAAGTTTCAAGACAATTGGACCATGGGATCCAATTCCAGAAGCCCCTGAACAAGGTGCCCCTTGCCATCCTGCACGCAGAGCAAAAAAAGGGCCCAACTCTCCAAAAAGAGTAGGGAAGGAGAAGCAAGCCTGAAACTGCAGCTAGCTCTGTCAAGCCCTGTCCCTGGCTTGCACTGGCTGGGACCTGCCTCCCCCCAGGCTACTGCCTGGGAAAATCAGATAACCCCCCCCCCAAAAAAAAGATGTTTGCTGCTAATGATGGTAAATACCCTAAAATGAAAAACAACATAGATTTTGAACATCTGGAATTTTTCCATCAGGTAGGATTGTAAACACCATAATGGATACTTCCAGCGGAGCCTGACTGTCCTGTCAAGAATGCCAGGAAAAGCTACTGGGAGATCCAGAAAAATCAAGACAGTTACATACTTTTCATCTATCTGCAGCTCAGTGTTACCAAGGCAGTTAGCCAACCTCAAGCCAGTTTGAAATGCGGTTTGTTATAAAATACTCTTGATTCTGAACATAAAAGGAAGCTATAGTTTCATCTATGCAACAAGTTCTTGGGAGTGCAGTGCCAAATCTTCTCAAGGTGAGAGAATTGCTTCTCAGATGTGAATGAGTGAGGAAACGGGTCAGCAGAACAGCACTGTAATTTGTAAGCACGTGCTTATAAGTGTTATTTTGCCTATCTGGAGAAGAGCCCTGAAGCAAACAGATGTACTGTGATTAAGTGCAGGACATTTGGCACATGCAAATATTTTTGGCCCACATTCCTATTGAGACTGGCTTGACCTATAGATGGACTGCCTTATGTGGGGCCAAAGTTGTCGTTCTTTTATGGACATTTCTCTGTGGTGAATTCAGATGAATGTTCCATACAGTATGCTAGTCATGAAACTGAATTCTCTCCAATTGAGTGTTATAGGTGCGTGAGTTCAGATGAAGGAATTTAAACACAAACCAGAGCTGCTGACTGCTCATCAGGGAAACATATACACAGCCGGGACCTATCAGGCTTTTATATTGACGCAAGCTACCTTCAGTGTTTAGAGTTCATTTCCCAAATATTGTGCAATGCAGAGCTGTCTACCTACCCTAGCTTTTGTTGGAGCAGATGGGTGTGTGTGTGTGCTGGGTTTGTCTCTTAGAATCTGTGTTTAACCTTAACTCTGGAACATTATTTGGAAAGAGAAATACACTGGAGCTACACATCAAGATTCTTAATCTGTTTTCAGAGGGACATTTTTGAGAACTGATTAAAAATCAGTAAATGGAATGACTATGAGAATATGCTAATTATTTTAGTGATAAAAGCATGAAAAAGAGAAAGAAGTTCCAAAGAAAATGAGAAGAAAGAGAAAGAAGAGAAAGAAGTTCCAAAGAAAACGAGAAAGAAGTTCCAGTTTAAAGAAGGGATACACCTGGACTCTAAGCATCTCTGTTGATTTTTCTAGAGAGTTTAAGTATACATTCAGGTCAGGACAGAATTTAGCCTGAGATGTACAGGGCTTTCCAGCTTGGGAATTGTTCTGCTCTAGTCTTTTATTACTTATATTAAATTCAAGTGTTGGTTTTACAACGAGCAAGCAAGCAAGTAAACAAGCAAACAAACAAACAAACAAACGTTTTAGTAAAAGCAGTGGTTTAATTTATAGAAGAACATGTTCAGGACTAGTTATAGAATTCTCCATGAAAAGAAATGGCAGTGAAATGATTACTTGGAATATGCCATTGTGAAATTCTAGCTATTTTACTAAAGGTGGATAAGGTGTGTGTGTGGGGGGGGGGGGGAGGAGAACAGCAACTGGAAAATATGGCCAAGGATCCTTAGGGACAAACTTCAGAGAGATTAACAGTATCTGAACTCAGAATGCAATTTGAAATTTAATTCCACTTCAGGATTAGTTGACTGGGTTTATAACATTTTATGACATTTCAGCAGTAGACTAAATGCAATTAACCAACACAGCACCAAAAGAGTACAGTGCAAACCTACGTTGCAAATATGCTGTCATAGGTTTCCAAATGTTATTTGAATCTGGAAATCAGATTTGAATTCTTGACTGGTTCACCTAGCTCTGCCAGCAGAATTTACACTGAACACATGTACATTCATAAAGTACACACTCGGTCCTGGCTGCCCAATGGGTTTACCGACAGGATGCATGTATTTCTAAGCCTATGTACTATCATAAATGTACTCATAAACATTTTAGGTGTAGATGCAGAGCTCGATGTATGCATCAGCTAAGTATGCTACATTTTAGGGCTTCAGATTACAAGAGGCTTCTAAAATAGACAACACCTAATGTTGGGAAATCAGACTGTTAGATTTGACTCTGTAATTTTATTATGTTGAATGTTGAACCAGCTCTAACATTGAATGTTGGGTTCAGAAACTACACTAGGGCTGCCAGGGCCCCTGGTGGGAGTGAGGGATTCCCCACTCCCACCCTCCACCACCCTCTGCCACCACTCACCTGGTGGGGGGGAAGGCAGGGGAACAGGCCTCCTGGCCTAGAAGTGATGTCATTGTGCTGACAGTGAGTGCATGTGCACAATGAGGGGGAAAAGGTGAGTGCCAGTCCCTCCGCCCACTGTAAATAAGGGGGCCTGGCAACGCTTGTTTACACCAGGCCTCTTCTTGATGACCCTACCAAGCAAGCTTGGCAACTGTAAAACAGAAAAACTATGTCCTCACTGAATAGCACATCAGGAATCTATATTCTGATTTCCTGCAAACTACAAAGCACCCCATTTGACTATTGAAGTATGAACACTCTTGTGGGAAGTGAATTTAATGAAGAAAAATATTTCATGTGCCTTTACTATTGCTATGCAGTATTATTCTCAGGAGCTAATGTAGTATTTGTAATGCAACTTGCAAAAGAATAAGACTTGAAACAAAATGACCAAAGCAGAATGTATGTTATATATGTTATTCACTGTGAAGATTGAGACCAGCCACTGTGAAGCTTGCTATAAGGTAGTTACATCTGCACCTGTACTCACTATTAGCTAGACAGGTTGATACAGAAACTTTTTAGTAAAGCTGTTCATGCCGAATGTAGCAATAGAAGAATGGGAAAGAAAACGTGTTACTGAAAGAAGGAAGCTAGCTGTGTGTTAATCATATTAGCAGTACCTTTCAAGGCTTAGAAGAAGCCCCAGAGCAAGGGGAATGGGTGCTAAATGCAACCTCAAGCACATTCCTTAGGAAGGGAGAGTGTTCCCCTCCCATGGAACCCAGAGAAACAATCTCTGCCTGTAGCATACAAGATTGCCAAAAGCGACATTGAGGTGCCCTTAGTAAAATGTTACATGGGCTAGAGAAACAGACAAAATGGAAAGCCTATGAAACAGATGTGTGGGAAAGGAAGACAGATGTTCCTTCTAAAGATAAAACAAGCACTGATAAGATAAGCAATGGCAATTGGGAAATATTGTAATTATGCTGTTGACCAAAGATATTTCTTCCAATAAGAATACCCCTGGACTAGTGCATCATTAGAGGTGGTAGCCCACTTGAGCCAATGGGGACCACAGTAAGATATGAGCCAACAGAATAACAAATATTGTAATTAATCAAAAGGTATAAAATGCTTTGCACAGCTATTGCAGCTTTGATGAGTGTTGGACACAAGGGAAGCCTTTACTCTGTGTAACCTTTGCTCCTCCACATTTAATAAACGTTGTAGACTTTCTTCATTCACAGGACTCTGCATCTGTCTCTTCTTATGATTGGCTGAGGGACATTTGAACCACTGATTGTGTGGAACAAACTGAACAAAAGACTCAAAATGCCTGCCATTTTGGCAGACATTTAGGAATATCCCTTCTACATTCTTTGGATCACCTGATCAACACAGACTACCTTCTCACTTGAAGGTTTGCTTGAAAGTGGTTTGGATCTCTCTTAGAGATCAAAATTAAAGGTTGTTCAGTTCCTACTTTTGTTTGGAAGAGCAGAAGTGAGGATGGGGCTGAGATGAATATTTCCTTAAAATATGCTTTTCCACTCCAAACAACAAAGTCTTCACATATTCATGGACCTCTACTTAAAGATCATGAAGAATACAAAATGATTTATGTGTATCCACTGAGTGCCTGTACATTCCTTTTCTGAACTAGCCTTGATGTTCCTGAATACGGATAAAACAGTGTAGAATTATGTAGAGCATTCTCTTTTTGATAGTTGTAAACATGCATAACCTAACTTTTGTAGTTGTGTTCTTAAAATATTAAATTATGATGATATATATATAAAACACATTTACTATGAAATTTGGGAGTCCTCTGTGGTCATGATGTCGTTCTATAGAAATTCATAGCAGCAGGATTTAGTGAACATCTGTTGTGTTTTCATCTGAATTTGAATTCAGATACTTGTGCACCTCTACAACATGTCTTACCCAGCAGACCATTCAAAACAGATGCTTATCTGAGTCAGAGCATGAACAGTTGAAGTTAGTATATTTAATCCTGGACTTCCAGTTGGGTTTGGCAAATAAGTACATTCCATAGGGGCAGAACTCCTACAACAAGAGGAAGGAAAGATGTGGGAGTGAATCTTGGAAGCCAAGAGAAGGTGAGAGAAGGCATAGTCCTTAAAACTCCCAAGTAACCAGATTGCTGAACAGTATGATCTGTGTGTCAGCTCTATGGTTCTGTAAATCTCCTTTTCTATAATTACAGTGCATGTGGAATGGAAGTGGACAATTGCAACTGCAAGTACAAAAGATTCACTTTTCCTTTTAAGCAGACATGTAGATTTGATATGCTACAGAAGAACAACTGTTAATGAGACTGTTCTCTGTAGTCCATCACAATGGAACTCTGTTTGATAATTTGGCCTTCTCAGTCGGCAGCACTGCAGCTTGGGTGGAGCTGTGACCCAGAGCCTCTGGCCCAAATCCAGTGGGCGGGGCCCCAGGGAGCAGCAGCCTGTGTCTCTGGGGATAAGGATGGGGATTTTTTCAGGAAAATTTATTTTTACTTTGGCAAACATTTTTACATAAGAAACGTAAAACTTTTGTGGTACAAAGCTGTAATGTTATAAAATTGTAAAAATGTTACAAAATTGTAAGGTTACAAACATTCCAAATTTAATAAGTATATAGATAATTCAAACAGCATAGCTTCTGTAATCATACATATTAAGCCTGAGTATTAAACATAATGTTTAATAGTAACGTTTAAAAGTTAAGTAAAAAGTATTAAGTGAAATACTTGATGAAGATGGGGATGGGCTGAAGGTTTTATCTCAAATTCTGAGCAGCTTAAAACCTTCAAGTGAGATCTGAAAATAGCTTTTGCTCTTTTAGAAAAACTGCTTGTCAGTACAAAATAAATGAGATGGACCTTTTTGTTGTACTCTCCCAACCAAGACACAGAGACCCCTCCTAAGAGTTTAATGGTTACTTTCATTAACATAGACTCTAGTCTTTTTTATAAAGTGAGGTATCAAAATATAAATGCTTATTTAAATAAAACCTACAAAAATCAAACAAATAAACAAAAGAATTAAGTTTCCTAACATTTCTTAGTTAATCTGATTGACTTAGATTTCATTATGAAATGCATTCAAGTTCCCATAGCACACATTACAAGAGTAAGTTTCCCACCCAGATCTTTGTGAGATTTCTTTCAGCCAAAATCCTGATCTGCTAATTTGGGTTAGCATTTTTATATGTTATCCTATGCAGAAATCTAAGATCTTTTTCATGTGATAAAAAATATCAAACCAATAATAATTTAATTAACTATTCATATTTCCAATGATGTGATATTCCACTTAGCCAAAAGTGACACTATGCCCAGCTGCAAGATAAGAGAAATAAATCAGGAAAAAATGACAGGAAAGTTACATGACCAGATCTTCATTGGTCCCTGCTAACAATTACAAAACATTTATTTGATACTGTTCATTATTCATTATAGGCTGTCAAAGATAAAGGAGCACCTGTTTAGTTATACAACATGCTAGAAAAAAACTACAATAAAGTTCGTACAGAGTTATTTAGAATATATATGTATCACTAAGTATAATGTGCTCTAAACCATATTTCCGTGACACCCTCCCTTGACCTGTGAATTTAAGTATTTTTGAAAATATAAAAGAGATACAAAATATAAATGCATTGTACAAGATGTGGGTGTACATATACAAGCTTTAAAAAAATTATTGGCTAAGCATGATTACTGAGAAAAGCTGCTTTCACTGCTTTCATTGTGGAGAGCTGCACATAGATCAAAACAACCTGGTGAGCTGTCTTCACTCAGACTGCACTTGAATCCCTTGGCTTTCAATTCTCCTTTCGTTCAGCATGGGTGAATCAATGTGTCAGTGGTGAACATTTGTATCACTCCTCTCCAAATGACCTTTTAAAGTTTACTGCCTATAGTGTCAAAGCAATTAAAATTAACAACACAAGCCTCTTTAGAAATTAAACAATATTTAGAAACAAATATGCAAGGTGGTGTTTGCGGGCCCAGCTTGATACTGTCCAAGTCTTCAAGCAAAATAACACACTGACTCTTATTTTGGAAAAATTAGGCCACAACTTTATTGATTACAGCATAACAAAGAGCCCTGGCGGCGTAGGGCACGGATCCCAACATCGGCTGACCCGCCTGTCTACCGATGCCTCTCTACCCTGTCAGCCCGTCTGCTGAGAAGGGGACACCACAGGGTGACGGATAAGGAAGCCACACTGGGCAGTAGCCTCTGTGTGGTCCCCCGTCACCTGAACACAGGCTTGTTCTATCAGCCCCCCGAGCTGGGCCTACCACTGCCAAGCCTGGTCCAAGACCCCTTATGGGGATCCCTTCTATGGGAAAACAGTGCACACAGGCCCTTTTTCCCTCCCAAGGGATCGGTGCCCAACGCCCAAACCACCCATTTAAAGTTGTGACAATCACATATCAACAATATTCACAAATACCATAAAGCATAGTTGAATGCCAAACCAATAATACAATAATACTGGCATCAACCCCTTACCCAACTGTGTAACATAACCAACGTCCAACTCAATTCAGCGGAGGGTGGGTGGGGATCGCCGTTCCGGAGAAACTGCGTCACTGGGAGGCCGGCCCCAAGCTTAATAGAAAGCTAAAGGACCTGAGTGAAAACTACTTCACTCAGGTCGGGCAACGGCTCCCGCCCTGGCTACTCCCAGCCGGCTGCTGTGATTGGCCAGCTGGGACTTTCAATCGTGCCTCCCCGCACGAGCTGCCGGCGCGTTCTCTTGGGGCCGGCAATAACGCCGCTCCTGCTTGATCTCCTCCTTTTCGCGCGGGCCCGCAAACACCGGCCCAGCTGATTTCGGTGCCGGGGCTTGCGGGCCCAGCTTGATACTGTCCGAGTCTTCAAGCAAAATAACACACTGACTCTTATTTTGGAAAAATTAGGCCACAACTTTATTGATTACAGCGTAACAAAGAGCCCTGGCGGCGTAGGGCATGGATCCCAACATCGGCTGACCCGCCTGTCTACCGATGCCTCTCTACCCTGTCAGCCCGTCTGCTGAGAAGGGGACACCACAGGGTGACGGATAAGGAAGCCACACTGAGCGGTAGCCTCTGTGTGGTCCCCCGTCACCTGAACGCAGGCTTGTTCTATCAGCCCCCCGAGCTGGGCCTACCACTGCCAAGCATGGTCCAAGACCCCTTATGGGGATCCCTTCTATGGGAAAACAGTGCACACAGGCCTTTTTTCCCTCCCAAGGGATCGGTGCCCAACGCCCAAACCGCCACTGGAGCCACTAAATGGCTCCCCGCCAAAGCTCTCCCACTGTAACCAACAAAGTAACCCTGCACGGATATCTTGCAACCATACGTCTTGTCCCCAGCTGGAAAGATGCACGCCATCTGTGCGATAAAGGGGCTCCAATCGAAAAGAGATGTCAGGGTGAGCAACCACCATGCCCCCCGTGGACAAGATGAATTTTCCCACTGATTTAGACAGCCGTCTTCGAGACAAATCAACCTTGTCGTTATCCCTAGCCCCCCGCCAAATCCGACGTTCCAACAAATCGGACCATAAAACAGTCATGTTCAAATAACTCTCTGTCAAGACTCCCAAATCCGTCAACATGTCGTGCAGCACATCCAGCTTCTTCCGTCCTGGCAAGTCATTTTCTCCCAGTTGTAACACGACCGCCTCCGGCGGCCCCACCTTCCTGGCCAGCCGAAGGAACCACGGCAGCAAGGCTTTCCACTTCATTCCCCTTGATCCATACCAAACCACATCAATCAAATGGCCAAGGCCAAGATCACCTCCCCAGCCGGAAGTCATCGCATAACGAGCTGCCCAGTAGACAATGCTGTGGCCCATAATCCACACCCGTGTGGCATGACCTGAAGAGACTAAAAATTAGGGGGGTTAATAACCAAGTCCGGACGCACATAGGCCTTGTAACACCCTGACGCCCATCTGCCAATGGCCCGCACCCGATCTGCGGAGAAGCCAATCTGAGAGGCCACTGTGGCTGCTCTGATTCTAAATGAATGGGCACCAAACTCCTGTGCTGGGAAGCCAGCGGAAGCCAAGGCAGACCGCAACACGCTAACAAATTGGAAGCGTGATAGGGGGGTGCCATTCTGATGTACGAACAGAAAACCCTCTCCGGCCGGGAGCAGTGCCAGGTAAGCTGCCAATGCCCGGATAGGACATGGACCGGTTGTGGACCCCCCCTGAGTGAAATGAACTCCACGGCCCCGCTGATCTGTCTTAGATCCCTGCAAGTGGATAGATAACCCAGCAGTCCCCATGGAAACATCCTTAAAAGATAAGGCATGGCCCGGGGCTTCGCGCCGGGAACCAGCCACTAGTTCCCCGACACGAAAAGCTCCAAAAAAGGCCAGCATAAAAGCAGCCTCGAAGAGCCGTGCCTCATAACACGAGTGACAGATGGCAGGCAGATGGTTCAGCAGACACCCCAAGATGCAGTATGTAATAGGTCGTCTGGAATCCGGCGGCGGGGGCACTAACCGCCTCCAACCTTCTATGGCCTTACGAGCTGCAAACAGATTGCAAGGATCTGGGAAACCCCTGGCTTTGCTAAAGAATGAAATAGCTGCCAGATGCCCCTTCATTGTCCTTGGGGCGAGCCCCTTCTTCCTCATGTGTGCTAAGTACCTAAGAACCATGCCCCCCGAAGTAGGGAGGCTGCTAGAACCCCCCCATTGCCGGGAGACCAACAAAAAGGTAGATAGTGCCCTACTGTACGATCTCATTGAGGAAGGAGCAAGAGATGATAATACTCGCTGCACTATGGAGCGCTCCCAAGATTCCACAGGTCCTCCGGGAATGGATCCGGCTCTCGGTGGGCTTCTGGTGCCAAGGCAAAGAACCGCTCTGTCTGGAAGCGAGACAACGCGTTGGCGATGCTGTTATCAATACCTGCTATGTGCTTCACAGAAAATGAAATATTATCAATGAGACACACCAGGACAAACCTGCGAACCAGGCGCATGACCCGCTCAGAGCGCGATGACTGCTTGTTCAATACCTTGACCACTGCCATGTTGTCACACCAGAACAATACTTTTTTGTTTTTGAATTGTTCCACCCATAGGACGACTGCCACCAGAATAGGGAAAAGCTCGAGGAAGGTGAGATCTGTAAGCAAACCAGCCCTGCTCCAACTTTCAGGCCAAGGTTGGGCGCACCAGCGACCGCCCAAGAAAACACCAAAGCCACCACTCCCTGCAGCATCGGAATGAACTTGCAGATCAGCTGCAATACCACTAGTTTCCTGCCAAAAGGAAACCCCATTGTAGGTTGACAAAAAGGTCAACCACATTCTGAGGTCTTCCTTCATGCCTTTTGAGATCCTAATGTGGTGGCGTGGAGAAGGGACCCCGGCGGTGGCTCTCGCAACCCGTGCACAAAAGGGGCGACCTGGGGAAACCACCCTGCAGGCAAAGTTGAGGTGGCCCAGTAGGGACTGAAGTTCCTTCAGTGTCACCTTCCTTCGGCCGAGCATTGATTGAATCAGGTGTGTCAAGGCCTGAAGCTTGGCTTGGGGGAGTCTAGAGCAGCATTCCACCGAATCCAGTTCAATGCCCAGGTAAGTAAGTCGAGATGTAGGGCCCTCAGTTTTTTCTTCAGCGAGAGGGACGCCCAGCTCCAAGGCCAGGGCCTTAAAACCGGCCAGTCTCTCCCGGCAAATGGGGCCGGTCGATGGCCCAACCAGGAAAAAATCATCCAGGTAGTGCGTGACCTGAGGGCATCCTAGGCAATCCTTGGCAGCTCATTCAATGAATGTGCTGAAAGCCTTGAAAGCCGCGCAGGCCACTGCACATCCCATGGGCATGGCCTTATCAACATACCAGGCACCGTTAAACATGAATCCCAGTAAGCAAAAATCGTCTGGGTGAACCGGTAACAAACGAAAAGCTGACTGTATGTCACACTTAGCCATTAGGGCCCCTTTTCCACACGAACGTACCAAGCGGACCGCATGGTCAAGTGAAGCGTAACGTACAGAGCACAATTCCTGAGGAATAAAATCATTAACTGACGAGCCTCTGGGGTAGGACCGGTGATGAATAAGGCGGTATTCACCCGCTGTCTTCTTAGGAACAACCCCCAACGGAGAGACTCGTAGGTTGGGCAGTGGCGGTTCTTCAAAGGGTCCCGCCACCCTGCCAGCCCCAATTTCTTTCTCTAGCTTAGCAGCGACGACCTCAGGCATGTCCCTGGCTGATCTAAGGTTGCCTGAAATGGTGGCCACTCTGGGGCCCGTGAACGGAATGTGAAATCCCTCAGTAAAACCTCCCCACAAAAATTCAGCCCCCGCCCTGTCCGGGTAACGGTCCAGGAGACGGCAGAGGGCGTCTAACCGTATGGGAGAGGGGGCTATATTCTTGTTCAAGGCCATTCTACTGTTTGCCCCCCGTAGCTGGCTGGGAAAAACTGCTGGCGCCAGCGATGCCTCCCTCCTTCTTGGCACCCGCGTTGGCGGGTCGGCCCCCCCGAAAGGGCAGTTGGCTACCCCCGTGGCGAGGACAGGAGGCTCGCGTGTGCGGACCAAGGCAGGATTCACACAAGTGCCCAAATTTACATCGTGCACGCTGACACTTGCCTAGGTTGTATTCCCAGCAAACCATCTTCCTATCCCGCCTAGAGCCCCATCGTCCCGGGCGAGATGATTCCCCCCTGCCCCTCATGTGGGGGCCCACCAGCCAAATCCATAACTTCTGACTTATCAAGTCCCATCTTCTCCTGGCACTATGAGAAGCCTGTTTTCGGAAGGCCTCATCATAATCGAGGGCTGCCGTTTCCCCAGCTAGAGCCCGGGCCCTGAGTACGTTAGCTAAATGACAGGAAAGGTGCCAACCCCTCTCTGGGCAGGCCATCTGCACAACCCCCATAAATACAGTAAAGCCCTCCAACCAATTTGCAAACAACCTCTCTACTTCCACTTTTTTATCCTTTCCTGTCCTTCGCCTATGGGGCGGGCGTGATAGACCATCCTCTGCTTCAGGGCGGATCAAAGAAAATATATCTACATAATAGCCCTCCAATATGCGTCTGCGCATTTTGCGGGACAGGTGTGCCCCAGGGGAGTCCTCATCATCACCCCTGCTCACTGGGGGGGAACCCCCAGGCTCTAAGGCTCCCCCCGCCCAGACTGATTCAGGACCCCCCATCCCCGCCTGCCTTTTCGACTGCCACCGTGCGGCCCAAGCTGGGATAGGAGGCACCATAGCCGCCACCCCCCAATAGTCTCCATCCGACCCCCGACCCCCCTCGCTCGAGGAAGACTCACTTGATGTGTCCGAGGAATCAGAGTCACCCCTCTGCTTTGACCCCTTCCTCGTGCGTCTCCTCTTCTTCTTGCGTTTTGTAACGACGCGCTCTCTGACCTCTGGGCTGGACGACGCGCTGCTAGATGGCACTCTGGGTGTTCTCCGTCTCCGGGCAGCACCAACGTGAACCTCCCTGGAGCTGGGACCTTCATCCGGGGACTCGTCATCCTCTAAAGGCGAGACGCCCGCCTCTATTCCCGAAGCAGGGGCCCCCAGCAAATCAACCCGTTCTGTCAAGTTCTGAAGGGCCCTCGAAAGACCTTGTATGGAGGGGCCTTGTGCGGGACTGGCCGCAGCATCCCCTTGTTCCAAGTGCAGCCGGGCCACAGGCGCCCTGCTGCGCGCTCCTTGCCCTGTTCCTTGCCTTTGTTCCCTACGCCTCTTCCCTTTTGAAGAGCTAGTGGAGCCGCCCCTCCACCTTGGGCGGGGAAGAGCAGTGGATGCCCCACCTGTTCCACTGAGCCCTACAGCACGGGCCCTGTCTACCTCAACAGCACCCACCACGTGGGTGCGCTGAATGGCCCCGGTGGCCAGCCTGGTAGTGGGTCTCCCCCTGGCCCCATTGGCCTGAGACACTTCTCCTGCCCTTGCAGGACCCATATTGCGAGTCCCACTCTGTCCTGATGAGGGCAACCTGGATTCACCCTCCTTGGGAAGCCCGCTGCCTGTTTGAGTCAGTCCCTTCCCCTTAGTCTGCTGCTGGCGGTGCTTTTTACTTATTTGGGCACCGTGGCCCGTACTCACGTTCATGTGACTCATGCCTGAGTCTATTGCTTGCCCCGCTCCAAGGGGGGGTGCCTACACACCAACACACCCACGGCAGCTCTCACCCCCGTCCCAGCAGGAAGTCCTCCCCAACAGGCGCCCCGTGGCGTGCAGGCACGAGCGAACCCGAGGCGCAGAGACACAAGGCGCGGCTCTGCAGCCGCGCGAAGAAATCAGCAGGGAAGGCCTTCAGCAACCTCCGGAGCAGCGAACAGCCCACCGTTCTGATCGCCGTTCCGGAGAAACTGCGTCACTGGGAGGCCGGCCCCAAGCTTAATAGAAAGCTAAAGGACCTGAGTGAAAACTACTTCACTCAGGTTGGGCAACGGCTCCCGCCCTGGCTACTCCCAGCCGGCTGCTGTGATTGGCCAGCTGGGACTTTCAATCGTGCCTCCCCGCACGAGCTGCCGGCGCGTTCTCTTGGGGCTGGCAATAACGCCGCTCCTGCTTGATCTCCTCCTTTTCGCGCGGGCCCGCAAACGCCAGCCCAGCTGATTTCGGTGCCGGGGCTTCTCAAATCCATGTGTGGAATGCTATGGAAGTGGTGCTTAGAGGGAAATTAATCTCCATCACCTCCTATCATGAAAAGCTAAAAGAAACAATTAGAAATGAAACTATATCTAGAATAAGAAAATGAACACAAAAAACTTGTAGCACAAGAGTATCAACAACTCCTAATAGAAAGAAAATCCTGGAAAATTTAGAGATTTCTCAAATTCAGAAACAACTATTTTATATTAAACAAAAATATGAGATGTGACCACTGAAATCTATGAAATAACTTGCTTGGAAATTAAAGGAAAAATCCTCCTCACATTCTATACAAGCTATTAAAGACGCCCAAGAAAAAACTCAAATTAATTCTGAAAAATTAGCCAATTTATTTGCTGACTATTACCAAAACTTTTGTACATCAAATAATCCTGACATTAATCGTATTTTAAATTATTTATTATCACAGGAAATTACTCGAAAAAATCTCACAAGAACATCAACAATATCTGGACCAACCAATCACAACAGAAGAAGTTAGAGACACCATCAAATTCTTGAAAAATAACAAAGCTCCAGGCAGGGATGGATTCCCTGCCAAATTTTACAAAAAATACATTGACCTATTTTCAACCCCACCAACTACCACATGCAACTCTGTTGTGGCAGAAGTAGCATCCCTCCATATCAGTAATAGGCTGAAATAGTAGTTATTCCAAAAAAGGACAAAGATATTACAAATACTAAATCTTACTGACCAATATTCTTACTGACTCAAGACTAAAAGATCTTTACAACCATATTTACCTAAAGATTGTCGAAATTTAAATAACCAACTACATTCACCTTGACCAGACTGGCTTTATGCCAACAAGGAATCTTATTGACAATACACATAAAACTTTAAATATAATTAACTTCTGTGATGCATACAAAACCCTGCATTACTTCTGGCCTTTGAAATAGAAAAGGCATTTGATAAAGTGGAAATACCATATCCAGGGCTTTTTTTCAGCGGGAATGTAATGGAACGGAGTTCCGGCACCTCTTAAAAATGGTCACATGGCCAGTGGCCCTGCCCCCTGATCTCCAGACAGAGGGGAGTTTAGATTGCCCTCTGCACTGCTCAGTGGTGCAGAGGGCAATCTAAACTCCCCTCTGTCTGGAGATCAGGGGGCGGGGCTACTGGCCATGTGACCATTTTTGCCGAGGGCAATTTAAACTTTAAAAAACTCCCCCTTTGTTCCAGCTGACCAAAAGTGATGTCATTGTGAGGTCTTGAGTTCCACCACTGTGTTCTACCACCTCTTTTCCCAGAAAAAAAGCCCAGACCATAACTAAAATTTACTTCAAAAAATGGGTTTTGATTACTGTGATGGACTCAGCTTCAGATGCTGAGATTTCCAGTCAGTAAGCTATGATTGACATGTTTCCTCCCCTCCCCCCACAATGTGGCTAGCCTGAAATGGCAGTTGGGGATGGTATGTTGGGAAAGCTGTCAGTTGGAGAGGGAGAGTAAAAACAGGAAAGTGAAAGGGAGTGGGAGCCTGGCTTTTGACCAGAGAGGGTCAGCCAGAGAATCCTCTGTGAGAGGAAATAATGTTTGTGAAGCACTGTCAGTCCTCGAACTAAAGTGGGAAAAACCAGCACTAATTCCTGCTTAGACTTGAGAGATCTGGGAATTATAGTGGGCCAAGGAAGTGGGTAGATAGGAGTCTCCCCTTCAGTGCCAGGAACAGGGTTATATCTCATAGCTATAATGCCTGCCCAGTATCTAGTAAGGGTTTGTCTCAGTGGAGCACCTTTAAGTCTGGAGAGGACAGAAAGTCGTGCTGTGTCTGTGCTATGGAAACATTTGTGAAGCAGTGTCAACCTCTGAAAGAAGCCATCAACCTAGTGTTAAACCAAGTGTTTTGTGCCTCACACCAGTGAAGTTGCTGTATAAAAACCTTTCTGTTCCTTAAGTTCAAACACCTGCCTACCTGCCTTTTGACTTTAACCTTCTGTAAACAAACCTTCTGTTACCTTTTGAACCTCCCCAAGCCTTGTGTGCCAGTTTCTGCTAAAGGGAAGCACAACCCCCTGATCTGTTCCCTACTAAGACTTGGCTGGGTAACCATTTTTAATAAGCCTTAAGGATGGGACAAGAAGGAAAGTTGAAGCTTAACATCAACCATGCTACCAGAGGCTTCCCAGCCCAGTATACAGCTTCATAGGCTTAAAGAGGAGAAGTTTTACCTCAGGGTAGGGGAAGAGCCTGAGTTGGACGTGGGTTTGTGGCAATGACCAGTTCTAAAATGTCATTAATGCTCTTTATCTTTCTCTGAAAGCTATAGTTAGGACTAACAATGTAAATTCAACAGATATCAGTCAAGCAAGAGGAACTAGACAAAGTTGCCCCCTTTCCCCATTTCTACCATTAAGCCAACTAGGTGGCCGCATAGGGTGCAGACCTCAGAGGTGTGCAGAACTGACCTGAGGGGCACAGTTTTATACAGAGTAGTTTCTTGAAAAAATGCAACTGACAATGTATATTTTTTATTTTAAGAAAAATACCACAACAGTGCTATGGAATATAATTATAAAGCCTTATAAAAGTTTTCTATATACACTTCTATCACTTGCAAAAGTCCCATTGGCACTAGCCACTACAGTCTGCCTCTAAGGGTTGTAAGTTGGCAAACAAGACTAATGGGCAGGCAGCAGTGGGGAAGAAAACCTATTGAGCACCCCCAACAGGGTGGGAAAACGGTCATCTCAACAGACAATCAGGCAGCTCAAAAGCTCACCCTAACATTTTTAACAAGACATTTCCCAGTAAGGAAAACAAAAACCAGAAACCTGTACCATAAATGGGCTAACTGAAGTAATTAAGGTGAAAAAGATGCCAGTGTGTATTGTTCTTTGAATAACAGCAGTATGGTATGGCTTTGAATAGGAAATATAAGATCATTAACTCTCAAAAAAGGCAAATCTTATGTATTAGTTGATGGGGTGGAGAGTGGGGAAGTCTATGAGTGTGACAGTGGAGACTGGGGCAGGGCTGGGGATCCCAGTGCCCTGGGGTCAAGGGAGGTATGACAGTGGGGTGTGGGGCTGTAAAGGAAGGCCACAGAGATGTGGTAGGGCTTGGAGTCCTTCCAACCTGCACCCCATCCCGAGGCATGCTGGTTGTGGGGCTAGGAGAATGAAATGCCTCCCTCCAGCACTGTTGTGTAATGCCAGGTCTATAAATAACAAGACCAAAACATTGCAAGATTATATTTCAGCAAAAAAATGTGGACCTGGTATGCATGACTGAGACCTGGGTGACAGATGGCAAAACAGTCGCCTTGAAACAACTGCCCCCCCCCCCGGATTCTTGGTCCTTCACCAGTCCCAGACAGATGGTCTGGGGGAGGGGTGGCGATACTCATTCAGGAGTCTCTTGCCTTCAGGCCAATGTCAAGCTATGGATGACAGGATATGGTAGACAGATCCCTGGACCATTGCAGCAAGACACATGTTCTTGGTTAAATAGTTTTTATTCAGAAATCGGATCATTTCCATATATATGTCCATTGGACTACTCAGAAGCAAGGTAAGCATCTAAGCAGCAAGAGTAAAAGTTGATAGGAATAACATCATGTGTGAGAGACTTCTCTTTTAACATTCAAGTCTGCTCCTTTGCCCCCTCCCAATCATAAACAAGGTTTTGGTGCTCTACTTGTGTGAGAACGTTCCACATATTTGTACTCTCAAGTTGAGTCACTAGGAAGCAAGACATAGCAAAGTCTGAGAGGGAGTACAAGGTCAGAAACACTGGAAGCTGTTACAGTCCATCAGATAAACACCTGTGGAAGCCTGTGGAAGAAATAGTTGTGACACTGATGAAATGACATTGAGTTACAGCAGGATACAGTGGTTCACCCTCTCCATTCCCCTGTCAGACAGGCTCCCTGGTATACGGAGAAGCTATGTCAGATGAAGTGGGAACTGAGATGGCTTGAGCGAGTGTGGCGGCGGTATTGAGGTGAAGGGACAAGATCATCTTATAGAGCGTTTATGAAAGCCTATGAGGTGGCTGTGAAGGCAGCAAAGAAGGATTTCTATGCTGCCTCCATAGCATCTGCAAACTCATGCCCAGCAAAATTGTTTCAGGTGGTTCAATCCTTGGTCTCCCTTTCTCAGGCAGACCACCAAATTAATAATTCGGCTATTAGCTGTGAGGCTTTTGGGAGCTTTTTTGCAGATAAAATTTTGTCTCTCTGCCGTGACCTGCCAGCCACAGTTGATATACTAAGGGAACTGGAGGCCCCTTGGCTCTTTATTTCTTAGCTCTTGTATGTACTTTGCTTGTATGTGCTATTGTAGGCATACGCAACTTTTCTAGTAAACACGTTTTATACTTATTAGCCATTGCCTCTTTATTGCACAAGTAATCTGGAAGACGGACTCTGGTATAGTTGGTTAAGATCCACACTAAATTAACCCAGACTGCATGCTAATTTCCTCATAAATAGCAGTTCTGGTAACACAGTCTGTTTCTTAAATTTCTTTGCAATAAAACAGCTATTTTGAAGTCTCCCATCGAGTGCCTTGGGAGGTTGAAATGTTTCCTACAGGTTTCTCAGTTTTGTGATCCTTTCTATCAGATATGTGTCCATTTATCCTTCTGCTAGGATGAGCAGTAATTATCATACAGCATAATGAAGATGTTTAACAGGTTCAGGAAACAGGAATAATAAGCTTAGTTTATATGTTTTCCATTTGTTTGGATTCAATTCCAGAGGGAAAACAGTGAAAGAAATAAATATGTCAGAATTGGAGATTGATGTATCCTTAATTGTGGAATGCTGAGAGTAATTGACTGATGCCATTGACTGATACCCTGCCATCCTCTTAAGCATAAAGGTGAATTTAAATTATTGTTCCTTGGAACAGATGGGCATGGAACCAACTGGAGGGGAGGTGATCCAGGAGCTAGTCCTAAGTAATGCTGAGATCCTGGTGTGAGATGTAGAGCTGGTTGTGCCCGTTGGGAACAGTGAGCACAACTCATTAGAATGCAACTTATATTTGTTGTAGATTTTCCAGGCTGTATGGCTGTGGTCTTGGCATTGTAGTTCCTGACGTTTCACCAGTAGCTGTGACTGGCATCTTCAGAGGTGTAGCACCAAAAGACAGAGATCTCTCAGTGTCAATGTGAGGAACTACAATGCCAAGACCATGGCCATACAGCCTGGAAAATCTACAACAACTAACGTTCTCCGGCCATGAAAGCCTTTGACAATATATAGAAGTACATATTTATATCAACAGACTGAGTGTGGAGAAAAAAGATTCAGTCAGGGCAAGAGAGGCAAGTTGTGTACAGACTTAGCATATTTAAGCATTTCTGAGAAAAATATTGAGTCTGGTTTTAGCAGGCAAACTGTGTGCAGCCTGAGTATTTTTAAGCCGTTCTGAGAGAAATATTTAGTCAGGAGAAAGCAGGCAAGCTGTGTGCAGCCTGAGCTTGTTTATGTTGTTTGAGAGAAATATAACCTGTGTGGAAGCCTGGACTGGGTGTTTGTGAAAGAACATTCAGTCAGGGAAAAGCAGGCAAACTATGTGTGTGCCTGAGAAAAGGTCTTACTTGTAATTGAGAGAGAAATTAATATCAAAAGCAGGCAGCAGGCAAACTGTGTGAAGCCTGAGAGAAGATCTGTGTGACTGGGTTTAAGTAAAGTAACTTTAAGAACTGAGAACTACTCTTTTGAAACCATCAAGTTTTAGAAATAATATGAAACCGATACGCTCCTTATAAAGATAAAAGTTTAATTTGGTTTTTTAATCCCAGAGTTATTCCTATATCCCATTCCTTTCCTCAGGGCCACATAGTACCATGAAAAAGCCTGACACTTGGGCACATTACTAAAAGGAGAAATTTAAGTTATTCTGGAATTTAATTCCTGGTGGCAGCAATCTACCAAGAGGGGGCAAGAATAAAAGGCTTAAAGACCAAATTTACCCGAGAGAAAGAAAGGGGTCGTAACAGTGTGTGTGTTGGGGAGGGGATTTAAACAATCATGCTGCCTACCTGCTTGAATTTGGGCAATGGAGATTGGTGGCAATTAATGCAAGATCACCCTGTTTTGCTGCAGAACACTGAGCATCAAAAGGAAGGAGTTATCCCTCATTGTAAGAACAAAATTGCAAAGCACACTGAAACTTGGCAGCAGTAGGTATCAGTGAGATACAAAGGTGTGACCCCACCACTCACCACCATAAACCTTCCTTCACAGGCTTGTGGCTTTACAGGCAGTAAGTGTCTACTCTCATATATGCTGCCACCATTTAATTAAATTTGGCCCACCGGCCATGACCAGAATGCTTAAGGTTTGCTCTGTGTGTGTGTGTGTGTATGTGTCTTATTTCCCGTCAGCCGACAACTTAAAGTCAGCCAGCATCAAACCAGAAACAAGATTTTTTTTTACATCATAGAAAATAGGAGTGATTTCAAAACTCATAGATATGGTAGCCAAACAGGGAATGTTTCAAGATATCAGAACAGGCATTAACAGCCAGCTATATCTTTGCTGCTAATTTCCAGCAGCTCCAAAACCTTCTCTCTTCAGTAACTGCCTTCCAACAGGCTTTCAACTGTCACTAGCCCAGCATTCCTCCAGCACTCCCTGGCTGTTTCCAAGGAGATGCAGGGCTGGCACCAGTCCTGTTTGTCACAAAAGGTAATAATTTATGGGTACTACTATCACTTAGAAAAAAAAACATGAACCTAGAACAGTATTTTTTAAAAATGTCACTGCCTTTTGCTGGTTGGAGTACTCTTCTGCTTGGGAGCTGCTACTGCCACCCTGTTACTGCTTTGCCAGCCACTTTCCCACCATGGTAAACGCTCACTGACACTTGCCTTCTTCAAGGTCTGCTTTGTGTGTGTGCGTGTGTCTGTGTGTGGTATACTTGAGGAAAAATTTGGTGGGTTGATGGTTTAGAGGAAGGACTGTGTTCTGTGAATTTTTGGTGCTATTAAGTGCCAAAACAGCAGCCCCAGAACCTTGTTTCTCCAACACCTCCCCTGAAAAGAACAGTGTACACAGCTGCCTGCCCAACCAATACTCAAACTGAGGCCTTCCCCAAGCATTCTTCAGGGTTGGTAAACACCAGACCCCATTGTTGTGTGTGCTCAAACTCAGTCAAGATTTAGAGGAATAACTATTCTGTGTGATATTGGTGCTGTTAAGTGCAAAAACAGCTGTCCCAAAGAGCCTGGAAGCCCTCATTGAAAGAACGGGACCAAAAGTCATGATAATGAAATACCAAATGGATTCGATACGAGTTGGCAGGGCCCCATCCAGAAAAAAACAATAAAGGTAGATAATTCTTTTGAAAACTCCAGATTTGAAACTGAAATGGACATTTCCTCAGTGCACAATCCTACTCTCTATATTTACAAAATCATTGCCTCACAGTTAAATCTGAGCGATTGTAAAATTTCTAGCAGATATCTGCACCACTTGATGATGATGATAATGATGATGATGATAAAATTAGAAAAGCCAAGGCAGCAAAAACAGAAATAAAGATAAATTAAAGGATACAGGCTGAGGCAACTTCATCTATTAATGTGACAAAAGCAATGTTTTGTCAGCATTTAACATTAACTTACAAAGGACTGTTTTGAACAGGGCTGTTTTGTACAGCATCCAAGTGCTTATGTTTTATAATAATTCAATAAAGCAGAGTAGGACATTTTTAATATATACCCTGTGTATTCTCTTCCTCTTCCCTATTTTAGTGCTTTAGCAAGCCTTGCCTGGTTAACCTATGCTTAAGATCGGATCCAGTCAGCCTGGCCTGTATTGTTTCATGTTTTCAAACATTCTGAAATTTCCTATCTCTGAATCAGACTCTGTATGGTGTTTTTTCAATGGTGGTGCGTTCCTCAAATTGGGTTGGGCAGTCATGCTCCTTCCAGATTTAGGGTCTCTGGCTTTAAAGGTATGCTTCATGTTTGGAGGTGTGAGGGATGACAACATGAAGAGAACCAGAGGCTGTCAGCAGCTCATTTTGGAGGCAACACCCTTGCTGCTGAGGAAATATGTATTCCCTTCTCTTTCCTATTTCACTGCACCCTTAGTCAAGGTTTTCACATGCTTAGGGTTGGCATATTTCTCACAAGAATCTTGAAAGAGTGGCAACTCTACTAGCTAGCTCTCAGAGTATGTGTTAACCTGTGTTCTTCATGTTTACTGAGGATGCTCTTCTGTGTTCAATATGACTTACTCCCTGGTAAGCATATGCAAGGCTACTGCCTTAGTTAGAATACCATAAGGAAATAAATTAAGTTTTTAAAATGGTAAAAAGTGAGATGAATATGCTAGAAGTGCATGGTCTAAATTCAACAGGTCCTGTGTAATATCAGTTACCAAAAAAAGGAACAAAGGCCATGTTTGCCTTACTTTCAAGTTAGTTTGCTCAAAGACAGGATTTTGATACTTCTGGGTCTTAGGGAATAGGATAGCAGTGAGTCATCATGCAGAAATACAGTGACAATGAGTTTAAGAGAAGGGAGACTTTCTTTTACCATTGCTTAATGGTTTTACTGCTCATTTCTGAGGTGGGGGGGAGCAAAAAGCACTCAGGGAGCAGACGAAGGTGCACACCGATGTAACTCAGACTTACACTGGATAACCCCCCCTGCGGGGGCCCGGCTGGGTTGCTGCTCCGCCACGACCCCCTTCCTGCTGGTGCCTGGCTGTGGCATCTGGGAGCAGGTGCAAGTGCAGCATAAATCCTTGTGCCGGTGCTAGGGGATGGTCCAGGGGTGGGGTGTGAGGTAGTTGGCTCCCCAAGCAGCTCCAGGCCTGGGAATGCCCTCTGCAGTGGCAAAAAAATGCACCATGAAAAATGACGGTCCAGCCCATTGGCACCCATTTGGGGAAAATTCTCTCAGCGCCCCAACGCCCAGCCCTGCCCAAGGGATCCAGCAGAGCAGAGGATGCTGACCACTGCAGGCCCAATCTGCTGCTGTCCCTGAGGTGGCCAAGCCCCCTCCCCAGTGGCCAATCACCCCCTCCTACATATCCACTCTGAAAGCTATTTTCTGTTTACAGGCACAAGGAATGCTATCATTATTTAGCATATGCATACCTCAGAAAGTGAGATATTAGATGGTATGTCATTTACAAACTTGCTTTCTTTTTCTTTTTACCATAACATAGCAAGTAAATATAAAGCATAATTAAGACTCTGGTCCAGGTTTTTTTCTATTAAATTGAGGCAGATAGGGGGTTTTGGTATATAATGAGAAATGCAATGTAAAATATCTGGGGGATCCTGTGAGGATTAGATTCTCATCCAAATTAGATCTCACCCTTCGTCCTCAATCATACATTTGTTGAAGTATGTTTCTCATTATGGTTTTGTGGAATTTCCGTTTACGGTAAATTACAGACTGTATTGGTGAGGTCATGTTGTTTACTTTGAATGGCTCCTTTATTAAAGAAATCTAATCCAAGAGCACCCTTAGAGAGCATTTTGTGCAACAGGATATTAAATTAGTCTCATCACAGGCTTACACAATGTTACCTTTAACCATAGCCTTAATGTACAGCTTTATTCAGAACTTTCATGCACTTAGGAATATAATGGTATTGTTTCATGTTCCTCCATTTTTCTAAGCAGTAGGAAGTTCCAGGGGCTCTTCATTATTGGGTTAATGCCCTTGAGATAAGGGATTAATGGATACCAGCAGAAACCTATCCCCTTTGCTAGCTCCATTTCAGTTGTTGAACTGTTTCGCTCCTGTTCCTACTCAATCAGGTGGGCAAAGCAACAGCTCATCAGGTATCAAAAAACATCAATATCTATCTATCTATCTATCTATCTATCTATCTATCTATCTATCTATCTATCTATCTATCTATCTATCTATCTATCTATCTATCTATCTATCTATCTATCTATCTATCTATCTATCTATCTATCTATCTATTTGTAGTCCGCCTTTCTCACTGAGACTCAAAGCAGATTACACAGTATGAGATTAGTGCAATCAGTATCAAGTACATTTCAATACAGTATCAAGGACATTTCATAAACAATGCCATAGGGTAAATAGATACAAGTTTAAAAGACATAGTATTAGCAAGAATCCAATACAGAGTAGAAAAAATACTGAAGCAGAACATAATCAATTCTAGGACTAACATTAGATAACATGGAGCACTGGTGGTACATAGGAATACATATTTAAAGCAGCAGATAATATGTAAGGCAATATAGTGATGAAGTCTATGGTCCCTAACTCATTCACGATGCATCTGAGATCCCTTCCCTACAATACAGCACTCCCATTTGAGTAAAAAGCCTTTTTGAATAGTTCGATTTTGCATCATTTATGAAAAGCCAGGAGAGTGGGGGCTCTTCTGACTTCCTCAGGCAGGTCATTCCACTGGATATGGGCCACCACAGAGAAAGCCTGTGTATGGGCTGCTGCTGACTTCACCTGTGTGCAACCTGGCACCTACAGGAGACCCTGTTCAGATGAGCGAAGCTGCCATGGAGGGAGGGAGAGAGGGAGGCGAGGTGGTCCCATAGGTATGCTGGACCAAAGCCATGTTATAACTAATACCATGTTACAACTAATACCTTGAACTGACATGGTAACTGATGGGTAGCCAATGGAGTGACAATAGGATGGGAGTAATGTCCATGCTCCTGCTTGTTCCTGATAACAGTCGAGCTGGAGCATTTTGCACTAATTGGAGCCTCCTAGTTAACTTACAATAGTTAACTTACAATGACATTACAATAGTCAAGCCTTGATGTTACCATAGCACGGATCCAAGTGGCCAGGTCAGCCATGTCAAGATAAGAAGCCATCTTCCAGGCTAGAGTGAGGTTGTAGTAAGCATTTTTTGCCACTGCCTTAACTTGTTTTTTTAGTAATAACACTGGATCCAGTATAACCCCTAGGCTCTTAATTGAGTCTGCAAGAGTCAGACAAACTCCCATCGAAAGTGAGGAGTAAAATGTCTTTCAAGATCTCTGCTTTCCCAACAAGCATCACGTTGGTCTTGTCTGGGTTCAATTTCAATTTGTTGTTTTTCAACCATTTCACCACGGCTGTCAGGCAGCGATCTAAGATTTCTACTGCGTCATGCAGGGACCTGGATAGTGAGATATAGAGTTGGGTGTCATCTGCATATTGATGACATCCAACTCCATAGCTGCGAATGAGTTCTCCTAAAGGCTCTATGTAGAGGTTGAATAACATGGGAGATAAGATTGCGCCCTGTGGAACCCCGCAAGATAGTTCGCATTCTGGAGATAGTTGATCTCCAATGGCCACCCTTTGAGTCTGCTCCAAGAGAAATGATTTAAACCAGTCTAGGGCATATCGCTGGGAGAAGCAGCGAACATCCTTGAAGAAAAGGATAGAATTCAATGCGATCTTAACACACTAGAAAAGCAGGTAGATTTGATTTCGGTTTCGTTTTCTCAGCCATGCCGGACGCTCCTCTCGGCTGGTCCGGGAGGAAACGATCGGGCACCCTGACCGGGCGGCTGATCTGCAAGGATTAGCCCCCAGGACTCCCAGGGAGGGAGCCAGGGTCCGGGACGCGGCGGGAAGAACTCCCCGAAACCAATGCGGGGAGGGAATTGCCCGTTTGTCCCTATGGAGGCCGGCAGATGTGCGCGGCGCCTCGAGTGCCGCCGGGCAACGAGAAACGGCAAGTAAAAGAAACAGGCGGAAGCCTGTAAACAAGCGAATCCCTTCTGTTTTACAAGCGTTTGTGAAGGAGAGGTTGATCTGAAGAAGACTCGTTCTTCCCCTTCGTGGAGTTCCAGAATTTTGTTGGCGCCCCCCCCCCCCCCAAAATGGCAGCAAAGAAGCAAAGTCCCGCTCTCGGTAAGTCAATCTCGGCCACCTTGCAGAAAGGGGAGTCGCTCGAAGAATTGGTGCGCAGGGCGGTGGTGGAAGCCATAAAACCCTTTGTTGACAAGCTGAACGAAACTGATCAAAGGGTGGGCTTAATTGAAAGCGAGGTGAAAACCATTAAGGCAGCAGCGGGGGGGGCAGAAAAGTCTGCTCTGGAAAGTGCGTCACTTGTGAAGGCTACAAAAAAGGAGCTGAAGTTGGTAGAGAACCAACTGATCGGGCTACAAGTGGAACGAACGCAGACAATTTTGCGTCTCCAAAACGTAAAAGAGGAGGAAAATGAGGATCTGTGGGATTTGGTCTCGGAATTACTGGCGACACCCGCGAGGACGACTAAAGAAGAGGTTAAAAGCGCCATTTTGGAGGTCCGTCGGGCTTCTTCAAAATATGCAACAAAGCGACAGTTGCCTCGTGAGATCATTATTGACTTTTCAACTAAAAAGATTCGGGACACCATCCTATATAACTCATACAATGCGGATTTGGACTTTATGGGTTTGAAAGTCAAGATTTTGAAGGACGTTCCATTTCTAGTCCGGAAACGGCGTTTTAAATATAAAAAGTTTGCAGCTCTTCTGAGGGACCATGGAATAAAGTACAAATGGTTATTCCCGGAAGGAATATGGTTCAGATATAAAGATCAGGCCTATAAGATATTATCAGAAGATCAACTAAAGGATTTTGAGAATAAAAACCCAGAACTCTGCTGCACCAAGAACGAAGAAAAGGAGGAGCCGGAGGGGGGGGGGGGAGGAGGAGAGCATTGCAACAGCAGTTGCACAGAGAGAATTGCGTCCGGGACCCAGAAGGGGGAGGAAAGTTTAATCAGAATTTGAAATGTTTATTCTCTGTATGATTAACCACTCCATCATTATTCTATGGAGCTATTTTTGTATTATGACAGTATGAAGGGAAACATTGAAGTGTAGTGTTTAGTGTTTGTAGTTCATTCCCCCCCCTTTTTCTTTTTCCACTCCCCTTTGTCCTTTCCCTCTCCCCTTTCCTTGTGATAGTCTGGTGTAGTGTTTTGTAGTTATGAAAAATAAAAAAATTTATAAAAAAAAAAAGAAAAGCAGGTAGATTTGAATAAGATGCAATTTAACACGGATAAGTTCCAGGGTCTCCACCTGGGTACCAAAAATGCAAAGCATGCATAATGGATGAGGGATACACTTCTGAACAGCAAGATCTTGGGATATGAGAAGATGGGAAGCTAAATATGAGCAGTCAGTGTGATGATTCAGCAAAAAAAAAGGCAAAGCACAATCTTGGGCAGTATATCAACAAAGGCATAACATCCAAATCACAGGATGTCATTGTCCGACTATATACCACATTGGTCAGGCCCCACCTGGAGTATTGTCTGCACTTCTAGAGGCCTCATTTCAAAAAGGATGTGGACAAATTGTAATGGGTACAGAGGAGAACAACCAGGATGATCAGGGGCCTGGAGACCAAGCTCTATGAGGAAAGACTGAGGAACCTGGGAATGTTCAGTTTGGAGAAGGTTGTGGGGAGACATGATTGCTGTCTTTAAGTAGTTAAAAGGCTGTCACTTAGGTAAAGAGAGGGAGCTGTTCCTGTTGGCAACAGAGGATAGGACTCAAACCCAATGAATTTAAACTACATGAGGGAAGGTACCAGCTAAACATTAGGAAAAACTTCTTCACATTAACACCAATTCAGCAGTGGAATTGGCTGCCTAGGGATGTGGTGGGTTCCCCTTCATTGGCAGTCTTCAAGGAGCAGCTGAATGAATACTTGTTGGGGATTGTTCCTATAGATTAAGTATAACCTATTCATGTTTGTTGGCCTCCATCACTTGCCACTGAACTAATGGCACCGAAGAAGAAAAAAATGTTTGGACATTAATTTGGCTAATGCTTAGGAAATGTAGCATGGTCATAAATGGAAAATATTTAAGAAAAAACTTAGTAGCGAAACATGACAGGAGTCAGTGTTAAGCTCTAGCATTGAAATATTTACACTAATTTAATTTATGCAGCAGGATGGTAAGCCAAGGTTTCCACGTTTGCAGATAACACTTAATTCAGTCTGCTTAGCAAATAATAACACATCACATGGCTAGTAAGAGGAGATTTAGCAGAAATGAAATGTTGAACTGACAGATGATTGACTCTAACTGAAAAAAATGTTTTAAGTCTTCGATTTTATAAACAACAGATGATCTTTTCCAACTTAGTCATTGTTTGGATAACCTTCGAGAAACTAAACAACTTTCATTTGTCCTTGCACCATGAATAAAGCTACAAGAAACCAACATTTTGAGAAATCTAGGATTTATTTATGGTTGACGAGCATCATAAAATTTCTTATCATCTTTAGGTATGGTTGGCAGCTAACAGGTAGTATGCTGGGTACCAGCATTGCTGCTGGATTTTTAAAAAAATTCTAGCCTGAACAGAAAGCAGAAGTGTTAAACCTGATCTGCCACCCTCCCAATGTGTTGCTAAGCAACTAAGGAATTGGGAGGTGCTGCTCAGCACCAAGGGAACCCCACTCAAACTCACGCAGCTGCCTAGCCATTGATGTCTAATATTGAAACCACTCTTCATCATTAGATTCCTTCAGGTGCTTGCCAGTTGTCCTTGCCAATGCTGTAGCAACTTGTACTCTTCCTGTCAAACCCTAGTTATAGTTGAAGACCTTAATTAATTAATTAAAGCTTTTTATCTCTGAGAAGAATGCGGAATAGCTCAGCTTACGCAAAATGCCACAGCTCAATTATTATCAAGAGCAAGCTGGAGTGGTCATATTATACTGATTTTGCAAACAAATAATTGGTTGCTGATTAGTTTCTGGCTTCATTTCAAGGAGCCGGTTGTTATCTAAAAAGCCCTTTGTGGCCTGTGCCCCACATATCTACAGGTCCGCCTTTCCTGTTATGTTTTGTTGTGCCAGTTCCATAGAACTTGAAGATCACCTCCTACAGACAAATGTGATCAGTTCCAGTCTGCCCTCAGGCCTTCTTGGTTGTAGCTCCTACCTGGTGGAACAACAGGACAGAGGAGGTTAAGAAGCCCCCATGCCTCTGTCCTTCCACAGGCACAACTTTTTAGAAGGGCCTTTTGTAAATCTGCTTGCTGTTTCTAATATGGTTTTGGCTGGGCAAAGAATCAGTATATGCAGATGAAAGAGATTAGATGTTATTTATTATTTTTATAGTTAGTTATACTAACTTTAAATATTTTTGTGTTCCACCTTTAGTCTTTTTGAGAAAGGTGGAGTATAAATATTATTTTAAAAATTCTCCAGAATATGGCTATTTTCCTATTTTTGTACAGTACCCCATACTGACTTTTATATAAAAGCATGTCTTTTAAAAAATATAATCACATAGTCCAATTATGTAGAACAACTTCATGTAGCCATTTACAATCAGAAAAAATATCCACAGTCTCTGATGGGGCTGAGTCAGCATCTGGATTTGAGCTATCTAACTGGACAAACCCATTAAACAAAGGAAACAAGTTTCCATTTGATCCTTTCACCATTCTGTTCCTCACCTTTATTCAACAAATTCATATGATAAATACCTGTGTTGAACAGCTTGGTGAAGCATTCTGAATGTAAAACTAATAAGCAAAGTGAACCTTCACCCTAAACTCAAAATGAATCTGACTGGAACACTTTATTGTTATGGAAAGTTCTTTGTGAATGCTACTGTGAACATTCACTTTCCCTCACTTTATATCATTGTATATTTGCTTATTGATTCAAGAAAAAAATCCATTCATATTCTTGAAAATTAAAGTTCAGGGGAGTTTCCGGTATTCAGACACTGGATGCTTTTTAGGATAAAATGAATACTCTCTTAGACCATGAAGGCTAGGAAAGTATCTTTACTGAAACTGTCTTCTACACAAATCACATTGCAGGTGAACATTACAATTTTTTATTACTGGCTTGGATTGCTTTATTGATATACTAGCTTGATGCCTGTGCTTCACTACGGTATTTAAGTACTTAAAATCCAGTTATAATACATGTATGTAACATTTTTTGGTTGTGGGGGGTGTTTTTTTAGTTGGTTTTGTAGTATAATAGCATAGTATCCGAGCTTCACAAAGGTGTTTAAATAAATGTGTTGATGCCGAAAACTGATGGTGAGTTTCAAAATGTAACATTTATTGAAAAGATTTTAAAAGGAAAAGATTGTAGTGCCATAAATAAAGTGAAAAATACATACAACCTTTTTTTTTTCTACTGAAGGAACTCTTTGTAAACCTCATTGGTGGTTTCTCCTCAGGTGCTAGAATCACTAGGCTGCTGGGTGAGCTGATGGAATGAGTGGTATACATGGTATGAACACCAACTCCCCCCTCCCGAGCACTGCCAGTGAACAATGTGAGCTCGATGATGTTCCTGTGGAGGCTTTCACTTGTAGTCTGTTGCCATTGCAGAGTTTGGGTGGGCTGAGGTTCTGGAGCAGCATCACTGGAGCCTCCACTTTGAGAAGTTTGTGGGCTGGGAAGCCAGGAGGGTTGAGCATATTGAGGAACTCCACAGGATAGTGGACCGCATCATCCATTTGCACCACTGAGTCCACAGATCTGTACTCCATTTTGAGTGAGTTAAGTTGCGTTTCATTAATGATGGCAGCCTTGTCAATCTTGGGGGTCCAAATGGCATGCTAACACAGCCAGTCCATGGACTTCTCTGTGATAGTGACAATATCAGGGTATATCATGGCTGTTAGGTATGCTAGGGTCATCACTACTGTGCCCAGGCCTGCAGGGATGGTAACCTTTCCTTTGGACTCAGGATACACTCCGTCCCCTATTTTTAGTGTTCAGAAAATTCCCCAGCTGACACCTCACCTCTCAAGTGGACCCTCATGTTCTTTCTTAGTGAGAGTTTCCTGATGAGGGGCCACAGATATGACACCTTGACACACACAGTAACCTTGTCAGCTCGAGTTCCCCTTGGGACTACTGGCAGAGTCTGCCAGAAGTCTCCAGCCAGCAACACTGTGATTCCCCCCATTGCTCTCTCATTGCCCCTGACGTCTTTGAGGGTTATGCTCAGTGCCTTAAAACACCCCTTAAGCGCCATGGTGCTCTCATCCCAAACAATGAGCTTACAGTTCCACAGCACTTAGAGCATGTTGCAGGGGTGTTTCTGCATGGATGAGGTTAAGAGGCAGCCATGCCTGAGTGAGCCTTGACCTTCCATGGAAGTGAGCACCTTTCTACTTGTCTTCCAGGATTGCTTTGCTCATACAGAGACTCCGCTGCTCTGTGCACCTTGGGGTGATCTTGCTGGTACTTGGCCACTGCTGCTTGGTGCACTGCAGGAGCAGGACATGCATATTTCCTTGCCACATCTCCAAGTTGCTTACTCTTTTTAGTGTTGGTGTATCTTGCACAACGTCTACCAGAAGGCTTCTTGGTGGCAGTAAGAGGTGATGGCTGCGAGAGGTGTGAGGAAGGGGTGGTGTGGTGGGCACCTCAGCAGGTTCATGTGAGAGGTTTGCATTGAAATGGCCCTTAGAAAGGTTGTGTACCATCTCCCCATGAACATTTAAAAACTCAGGGCCATGCTACAAGTGACGAATGACACTTGAACGGCAAGTGTATCGAGTGGAGGGCAAGTGAACAGGGAGAAATACACTTGCTGTTCAAGTGTCATTCGTCACTTGTAGCTTGGCCCTCAGTTGCCATACTGACTTTTATATAAAATCTCTATTCAGGAGTCTAGTACTGTCTTTCTTCAACTGTCTGCAGTTTACCTTAGAACACAGAGTTCCACCAGTCAGGCCGCATATGCAAATGACCTCAGGGCAGAGTGGCTGAGTTGGCAGTTGGCGGGGGGAAAGGGGATGAGCAGCCTCCCAACCACACAGGAAAGCTGTATCCCTATGGGAAAACACATTGGACCCCTTTTTACGCCCTTAGGAGGCGAATTCCTTAAAATCTTAGTGAGCCTCTATATCACAAAAGGAATGTTCTCCCCAAATGTCAGGTTTCTAGGTCCGGGGGTTTGGGCTGGGCATTGATGAATCAGTCAGGACACTTGTCCTTATATATATAGATTGGCATGGTTTGTTTTATTATTTGTATTGTCTTCTTGGTTTTGTTGTGAGCCACCTTGAGCAGGTCTGAAAATGTGGCATACAAATTTTCTTTAAAAAAATAAATGAATATTAAACTTGTGGAGAAGGAGCAGGATTGTGCTCACTTGCCTTGCTTCCTAATGCCACATGCTGATAATTTCTTCAAAAAGCTACATGCACACAAGTTCTAAACATGTAGGCCCTTATCTTAAGGATGGATAAATGCATGGACTAAGGGGGTAGGGCTAGCAGGCATGATCTCACTCTTCTCTCTGTGCATTGCATACCACAATTTCATGACTTCAGTACAGTGCCTAGGGTACAATTAATTCCACTAATAGAGATTGCTTACAAGAATTGGAAATACAAAGAATGGTGAATAAAATGATGGGAAGAAGGCAAGGTCGGTGGGGTGTTGAGACTCAAGAGTAGTTTAACCTGCCCGACAGGGTTGTTCTAAGGTCAAAATGTTGGCTGTGATCTCTTTGGAAGAAGAGTTGGATAGAATCTAACAAACAAGTCCACATGACTTTCCTGAAATTCTGCTACTTATTCAAATATTCTTGGCTTTTCTTGAAATGCCTCTGCTTTTTGGCCTGAGGAGGAGCCTCCACATTTGTTTCAAATTTGACTGAAAGCTAATTTTTAGTGGCAGCTCCAGACAAAAGAACAACCAGGGCAAGGTGACAATACAGAGGACAAATAACCTGGTTGGAGTTTTAATAAACATACTGGTTTCACAATAGTTCTTGAACTTGGTAGTTTTAAAAATAATTATATTTTCTTGAAGGTATATTCACAGACTCAGTCACACACCAATTTTCCACACAGCTCTTTGCTGACAGACTAGATCCTTTTCTTATCCACATAGGCATAGATTCAGCCAGGCCTCTCGTCACAGCTTGTTTGACCTAGGCATACACAGACAAACACAGACTGAGCCAGGCACACACCCAGGCACCTGATTTAGCCAGAGTCCTTCCTCTGAGACACTCCAAAACTGACTGAAAACCTTTTTGCTTGGCTGTCTAACTAAAATGGGTAAATGAATAGGTAAGTGGATCTCTAACTGCACTGGGGGGAGGGGGGAGGCACTCTGATATTTTTAGTGTGATGGATGACTTGGGAAATCCCAGAGTAAGCACTGAAACATCCACTAAGCATTCACCTTCATTTGACAGAAGATCTGGAGTTCACCTGTAAGGTGTCAAAGGGCTAATTTGCCCTATTACCAGCTTGGAGGGCAGAGCCAGCAATCCATAATTGGAAAGATTATTGGTGACTTGGGTTGTGGCAGAAAATGGAAAGCAAACTGCTTGGTTGTCATTGATTTAAGTAAGGGAAGAAGGCCACCACCACAATTCCAGAAATAGGGGTACCTAGCCATGTGCCCTTACATCTTGTCTTTGGTTTCTGTCCAGTGCTGGAATGATTCTTTTACTGCAAGTTATTTTTACTGTTTATCATTCAGAGGGGGTGGAGACTGATGCATCACTCAGACAAAGATGTGAGAGGGGATGATCTGCAGAGTGTAAGTTAAGTCCAACTAGCAATGGTTTATGTTTGTTTCTTTCTCTAGTTAATCTTACTATATTTCCCTGAGTTGTAGAATACTTCCTATCTGTATTTTATGCTTAAATCAGATATATAGTGGAATAGAGGTCTTTTTAGAAACCAAAGTGTTTGATCCTTGGGAAAGAGGGACTTCCTTTCATAAGGGCGGGAACAGCAGGTTAGAAATGTTGTTGTTGTTGTTGTTGTTGTTAATAATAATAATAATAATAATAATAAGGGACTCCAACCATTTTAGCTCTTAGATTGCCCAAAAACCATTCACAGGTATTGAGTCCTGGCAGGACAGCTCCATCTCTAGTTGAGGGACAGAGACCCAGTGCAAGAAACTGGGAAGGTGTCGATTTTATCTCCTCTCTCACACACATGCACACCTAGCTATGGTGGACCACCTGAGACTATCTCAGTATTATACTGGGGAAAAATGATCATCACACCAATAGTTTCAGGTTCAGCACATAATTATTCTAGAATGCACAGAGCCAGAAACTTGTTAATCAGTACCTTTAATTCATGAAGTGCTGAGTAAAAGCTGACATATAGTGTTACTGGTACCAGAAATCATCCTCATCCTCATATTTCTGTATTTTCTATGCCACCTTTCAACCAAAATGGTTGACACTGGTGATTTATGCCCTCTTGTGAAACCAGAAACATAATGTTACAAGGGGTTCCCCCCCCCCCCACCAAAAAGCTACACAAAGCCATTTTGTGAAAGCATTTGCATTCTGGGAATCACATGCATGAAAGAAACAAGTCTTGTATCCATTAAATAGACTGCATTGACATATTCTTTTATGTTAGCTCCAGAGACCAAAATGTGATATTTCTTGCAGTGGAGCAGCATCCTAGGAGAAAATGGGCTGGAACTCATACCAGACACAAGTCTATTGCCTCTTTCAATATCCGTGCCTCCCTGCTGTGCTGACCAGGGCAAACATTTAACCCTAAGAGTCAGAGATCAACTCAGACCTGCCCTGGCTTGACCCAGGTGTATAACAATGGCAGCATATTTTGAAAAGCCTTCCCCTTAACTGCACATCTACAATGATAATTAACTAGCTGTTTTAAAGCCTCATTGAAATCTACACTGTGGCTAAGGAATGTCAGAAGCAAAGCAGCTACTCTGAGGAATTTCAGACTTTGATTTCTATTTTGCCCATTTCATTCCTCTTTGTATTCAGCCTTATTCTCTTGATGCCATGTTCAAATAGATTGATTGATGTAAAAATCCATGCCTTGCTTGCACAAAGAACACTTTTGCTAAGAAGTGCAGTCACTAGCTTTAAAAGGCCTGTTTTGATGGAAGGATCGCTTTGCTCTTACTTTTAAAGTGATTAATAATACAGAAAAGAGCCAGGACTGTCTGTTCCTATGTTTCTGAGTAAAGCTTTGGGTAGGCTGGTGCATAAATTGGCAAATTGCTATCTATCTGTCTGTCCCTCCGTCCGTCTGTCCACCCTCCCGCCCGCCCCCCCCCATCACATTCTTATCCAGCGCCTCTTCCAAGGAGCTGAGGGCAGCATATTCCTCATTTTAATCACACATCAACCTTCTGAGATTGGTTAGGCTGAGAAAGAACAACTGATCCAATGTCATCCTGACAACTTCATGGCTGAGTCCACCACACTAACCTCTAAACCACATTGACTGTTAGATCACCTTAGATTTTCTAGTACTCACCTTCTATATTCTAAGGAAGTTATTCACAAAAAGTCATTAGTTTTGGATATTGCATAGAGGTTAAGTTTCAAAGAACACAAATATAGAACAGACGTTTTACTCACCAAAAACATTTTCCAGTAATAAATTCTTTGCCCTCTTACACAGAGTCTCAAACATCTTCTACACTCTGTGTAAATGGAACCCTTAACCAAATCAAGGAGATAGGCTTTGGAATGAAACAGTCATCAAATTACCACTTACCAAGTATATATATATATTGACAGCACGCAAGGGCTTAAGCAGCCAGTGGTAGTATTTGATTGCTCTCCAGCAGAGAGCACTGCACACACTTAAATAGAGAGAAATGGACTCTAAGATTTAAAATTACTTTGAATGACAAACATACCACTCCCCTCAAATCACATAAATCTGGGTCTTGTTTAAGAAGCATTTCGGACCTTTTCAGTGAATTGTGATGACTAATTATAGAGAAGATGAAGGAACTAGAGCCGCTCATTGCTCTTCCTAATGGATACAAATCTCTTGTTTTTAAACACTTCACTCTGATCTTCCTATGATATGAACAACAAAATGAATTAGAATTCTAGAAATCTAAGAAATCTATTACTAAATATCCATGTTGTGATTCTTCAATAAGCAAAGGAAGAAGAATTTGACCAGGAATTATCGCGTATTCACTTTTCAGAAAACATGACTTTGATGGGCTAAGTGTAACGAATTGCTGCATAGTTTACATTCTTTCCCAACAAAATCACAATATTGTCATTGCCAAATTTTGCAAGGCTTTGAGACTACCTTTTCATCATCTTTATTACCATATATCTCACCATGTACTGGACAGTGCACTGATTCATAAGAATTAAAAATAGCACAGGAGTAACCAGTAATAGCTATGTCATAATTACAAGCACCAATGCTGACAGAACAGAATGAAGTAGGGCCCACTCTTACATAGCCCAAATAACAAAGGCTATTCATATGCAAAATGAGATTGGAATCTACTGTAAAAATGTAAAGGTAGTCCCCTGTGCAAGCACCAAGTCATTACTGACCCATGGGGGGGCATCGCATCATGACGTTTTCTTGGCAGACTTTTTTTTACAGGGTGGTTTGCCATTGCCTTCCTTAGTCATCTACATTTTACCCCCAGGAAACTGGGTACTCATTTTACCGACCTCGGAAGGATGGAAGGCTGAGTCAACCTTGAGCCGGCTACTTGTGTGCAAGTGCAAAAGAGAGAGCTGGTCTGGTGCAGTGGTTAGGATCTAGGAGAATTAGGTTTGAATCCCCACTCTTCCATGGAAGCTTCCTGGGTAACCTTGGACAGTCACACACTTACTTACTTCTAACTTACTTCTCAGGGTTGTTGTGAGGATATAATGGAAGAGAGGAAAATGATGTAAGCCACTTTGGACCCCCACTGGGGAGAAAAATGCAATATAAATGAAAGAAAATAAAAAAGTAAAAATAAAATAAGTAAAATAAAAAATAAACTTATAATGGAGAAAGATATTGGAGGATGTGGTTCTAATCCATTTCCCCCTTTTTTAAAATATATAAGCAGCCTTTTAATCAAAACATTAAGAGTTTCTTTTGACTGACAGAAATGCAGTTTCAGATTATAATAGCTATGCAAACCATACCCAGCTACAGTGATCTATTCATTTATTGTCTTAGGATTAATTGTATGTTCAGCTAATTAATATTTATCCACAACTACAGGTCTTCTGAAAGGGGGGAACTGGAGGTACTGGAAATGTTCTTCACCCTGAGATCTCATGGAAATGGACAAGCCATGCAATTTGTTTTTATACAGTGTTTGAATTGGAGCTTGATGGTTCCTGAGTGGAGGCAGAGGGCATCTTTGGGAGCCCACGTTAGCTTTCAGCTGCCTGCACAAACATTGGCTTGAATCTACCTGCCAGTTTCTATGGACAGAAAGATTTCCGCCCACAGAGCACAACTGTCTTATTTCCCCTCTTTCATTGTATCCCAAAAATGCTCCTCAAAGTGCTGCTCCTGGAGGGATGAGGCATGAAAGAGATAGTTCATGGGCAGAAATGCTTCCATCCAGGAAAATGCTGCAGTAGATCCGAGCCATTCTTATAAGGGAATGAATGTGTCAGCCAAATGTGATCTTGTCATTGTCAACCAAATGTGATTTTTGTGCAGAGGAGATGGCATGGGGTATTAACCTCGAATAGCCTTTCAACTAGGAGAAGCTGCATACTCTTGGCCAAAACAAGTAGGGATCAGACAAGAGTATTGAACTTTCTGACTGGATGGGGACAGAGTTGACAAAAAAGGGCCTGAGATAAAAGAAGGCCTAGCTGATATGGAGGCTGAGGGATAGCATTAAATCAAGACATACATATCAAAGGGGGCGTATGAGATAGTAAAGGAGTTCTAGATCAAATCAAGGGATAGATTGACTCGATAAAGGAAGCCACATCCTCCAGTTTGCAAGATCTGAACAGGGCTATTAATGATAGGACATTTTGGAGGTCTTTCATTCATAGGATCACCATAAGTTGGAAAGGACTTAACAGCACATAACACAGTCATGAAATTGTTCAAATCAAATCCATTAATTGTGCTTTTTCTACCAATAACTTTTCAAAGCTGTGGAAAATGCTACAAAAGTGGGGAAGGAGTAGCAACTTAGCAAGTGATCTTCTTACCTAACTTTTCTCATACCAGGAAGGAATGGGCTGTCTTATCAGTGCTGTTTGCCTTTCTTCTCTGAGAACATAGTAAACCATGTTGGGACACATGCTGCAGGACATTATATCTCACCATTCTTAGCTTTGCTGCTCCAACAGTAGATGGGGTATGTGTGTGTTTATAAAATTAGAGTGGGAATATATGTTCTAAATGCAGTAAAAAGCTTTTTTATCCCCCTTCAAAATTTCCTTTAGCAGTTGTGTACAAAATATTAAACATTCTCTCTTAATGAACTTTTCATTAGAAGAAAAAATGCCACATCTGCAGAATCCTTAGGTGTGAGCATAATCCTATGCACACCCACTTGAAAGAACTGCCAAGTAAATGAGTGCAGGGTTGCAACCTAATTGTAACAGAAATTGCTCCAGAATAAGCACTTGCTCCAACATGCTGATAACTTTGCAGTGAGCATGTTCAGCAGGCAAAGGTATCTTCTCTATCTGCCATGATCACTCTTAAATGGAGTCTCAGATTAATTCAGCTCATCTTTGATGGTTGGTGCCCAATTTGAGCAATGTAGTGCAGCACTGCAATCGCTGTGTGGATGGATTTCCTTCTGTCATGTGGCTACTTTTGCACCTGTGCATAAATGAAGTTGATTTCTCCTTCAGGGCCATGGATGACTGGCTTAGGTGTGTGAAAGAAACCATGTCTCTTATGGGACTATTTCAAAATGCACATGTACAAACTGCTGCAGACACAGACAAATGCCAGAAGGTACAGCTTTAAAAAAAATGTAGCATTTATATATGACTGTTTTTGTTCATTCTTCATATAACAATTGGAATGATAGTTTCATTTATTGATCATTTAAACAATTGTCATAGTAGTGGTTCTGGGGGAGGATTAATGTGCACTGCATATGACTTCTGCATGTCTGAATAGGCTTGAGCTGCTTGCAGACAATCTGAACTGCCCATTGAATAACTGGCTTACTACTTATGACAGATGAGCATAAGATTGCCATCTTCCTGTGGGGCAGGGAATATCCTGTCTTTTTAATAAAGACTTAATGGGATGTTATTTACCAGTGATTTTATTTACCCTCATGCCATGAAAAGCTTCAGCTGCCTATTTCTACACCTTAAGCCTCTATTAAAGGGAAATGACTTTTTTCTCTCTCCAGGCAGTTGGCAGTCCTAGGTGAGCAGGATGTGAGCCAAACAAGGAAGAACTCATGCACCCCTAATTTCAATGGGATTTATTGCTGAGTATACTGAATTTAGCTCCCAGTATGTTTCTAATGTTTTCTTTGCCAACACTTAGGAACTGAACAGTATAGGTGGGTTTCTAACGTATTCCATTTACACTCAACATAGAGAATGTCCAGTCCATAGTAATCCTGACATAATCCCTGTCTGTGATATGGCTAAGCAAAGAATAGGGACATGTTTGTACACATGAAGATGGCAGAGATTAGATATGTTAAGTAAATGATTCCTATAGAAAAAGTTCTACAGTCTAACAATATGTCTAAAGCCTGCATGGGAAGCAGGTGTGAAAGGAGAAATCCAGAGAAGTGTTCAGCAGCACTCTCGCAGTACTTCTTTACTTTTAGCTGAACAACAGTGAAAAAGGAGAGGAAATGAGAAATGTTGTGATTCAAATATACTGAACAAAGATGGTAGATACCAAGTCCACTTTTTCCCTTCCACAAAATGCCTCTTTGTGAACAATTCAAAATACAAGTAGCCACGAGTACGGAAATACACCTCTGTATATTCATATTCACTGAAGACTTCAGAAGACTTAATAAGTAGGAGACACTGTTTCAGGTCAAGCAAATTGCCATATATCCACCATACAGATCCCTGATTTCAGCAGAAGTAGCTTTTAGGTAATAAAGAACAATGTTTGGCCTCCAAATAAGAAATTTACTATATATTATTAGCTGGGGGGAGAGAGAACGAGAATGAGAATGAACTTTCCATTCCATCCTAAGAATAAAGGATTACTTTTTTGTTTTACTTGTGAAGGCTTTCCGCCCCTCCCTTTGCAGGTGCAATACCAGACAAAATCCTTGATCTACCCTTCATGAGGCAGCAGGTGGGTTGAGTTGTGCAATTTCCCACAAGAATTTTGGCAGCTCCCAGTGGTATTTCACCTCTGGCTCATCCCTCCTGCCTCTGAGAGGCAGATAACAAAGGAGCTTTAACTGCCAGTTGAAGTCCGAGACTCAGTTGTGTGGTCATCTTTATTGCAGTAATTTTTCTTTGGGTAGCCTGGATTTCTTCTTTTTATTGCATATGTTTGGATGCTATGTGACTCTATAGGCATGATGATTTGTTGGTAAAACGTAAAATAGCAATGTAGCTTTTACAAGATGATAACTTGCTTAATCCTTTGCAATCCCTCTGCAAGCAGTGATGCTGGGGTGCTAAAGGAAACTTGTTAATGAGAAGCCTAAACGTTATCAACACATAATGAAAAGGCCTCTGAAACAAATGTGTCTTTACTTGGCTGCTGTTAGGAGAGTATCAATCTATGAGCTCATAAAGCAGGAACTTTAAAACAGAGAATCAACAGACTCCCAGTCTTTCCTGTTTCCTGAATAACAGCTCTCCTACAGGGACTAACCATTGCTCCTAACTGATTTCCTCCTGGCTTGCTGCAGCCTAATTCTCCAGCTCATTCTAGCAGCCTTTTGTAAGCTAATGGAGCAGACTATGTGCTCCCATGAGGGTATTCTCTAGCCTGCTTCTGCTCTCCCTTGCCAAACTAAACTTTGTAATAGATGTTCCCAGTTCTTTTTGCACTGCTCAGTGAATCCCATGAATGCTTGGCTGAGCAACCACAAACTTGACCTCAACTACATTAGTATGTTTCCTTGACAAATTAATGGCCAGGGGGCTATTTACCACCCCTTTGCCTTATTGACTCTTTTAAAGGTCTGCCAAGAGTTTGTCAGGGATCAAGCCAAATATATACAGATTCACTGATAAACGGTGGTGTCTTTACATGAGTCTGTCCTGCAACAGAATTATTTAAAGTCCATCCCCATTGATACTCACCCAACATTTTACAATCCACTGCCTGTTTTGCTTTGCTTTGCTTATTTTTTTTTAAAAATGTGCTGGTGAAACACATATAACACAATAAATGCATTAGAATTCAGCACCTGTGGATGTGAAATAATGCTGTCAGTATTTCTACCTACCCACTACCTATGCAAAGTGATTGAGATGTATCATCACAATTCTTTTTCTGAAGTCACAGAGCAAAGATGTTGGTTATCCCTACTGTAGTACCTTCTGAGCTTTTCTCTGGCTAGTCTGGATTCCTTACTTTTACTGCACATGTTTTGATGCAACTCTATAAGAAAGGGGCCAGGTGGGGCCTTGGCTCAGCGACAGAGTACCTGTTTTTCTGCAGCAGATCCTGGGTTGCATCCCTGGCATCAAAGATGACGTGAAAGACCTCTGCCTGAACTTCTGGAGAGCTGATGGCAATCAGAAGAGAGACTGACTTGATAGACCAATGGTCTGACTCACCAACCCTCGCATATATCTGTTTGTAAGAAAGAGCCAGTGCACACATTCACTCTACAAATGAAACCACAGACCAGTACCTGAATACATGTTCAGCTGTTCTTGCATTCAGTGTAACTTGAGAATTACTTGCTACAGATAGAAAGAAAAATCCAGTGTACACTATACACAGATTGTACATTCATTCCCTGTTGCTTGTGAACAGTGATAGTATAAGGCAGCTTCGTGTGTGTTCACCAGGGGTAAGTGATCATTTAGTTGTGGGAAAGCAACAGAGCAGTGGTCAAGTTCATACATACACCCCCCCCCCCAATGATCTGGCACTTGTTGAGTGAGACTTTTCCCTTCCTTTTATGCTCTGTTCTATTCCTGCCCTTCCTGATTTACATTCAAACCAGGCAAACAATGGCTTTCCATGAAGGAAGAAGTATGGGAGGAATGTGAAGCATGCAAAGGAAGAGGAAAGGGGAGAAAGGAATGTGTGCATTCAAGCCTTGCTCATATAATACTAAACCATGTTTAAGTGTTATGTGTGAACTTGCCCCTTGTGTCAATACGGAACATTCCAGTCTGTTGTCAGGAGAATAAATGACATACCATATTCAGAGGGCATCTCCTGACTAAGCATGATAGGATGATAGACTCGTCTCCTCCTCCCTTTCTGCCTGACCAGAAAATCCTCCATATATCTAACAGTATATTATATCTGATAGTTCCACTTTAGAACATGAGGCCTCCTTCTTACTCTATTTACTTATTGAAAATATGTATACTCCACTTTATCTCCTTAGATTTAAGGTAACAAATAAAGCTACGCATGGCAAAAGAATAAAGCGCAATAGAACAATTAATCAGGAAGCAACAACTGCTTAGTAATGTACTTTGGGATATGAAGATTTTCATATTCAGTCTGAACAATATGAAAAGGTTATTCTCTGTCCAGCCAGGGGTGCACCAACAGTTTAATGGTGTGTGTGTGAGTATGCGTGCACGCACACACACACATGCATGTGCACTTGTGTGCATATGTGTGTGTGTGAGAGAGAGATTAAGTAACTGTTGTCTGCATGGGATTCTTTCATCCAGGTTTCCTAATTCAATAAACTAAGTCTCTACCATTCCCCTGTTTGTTGATTTTCTAGGCACTGTTCCTGGTGTTTAGTTGGGCTTGCAGTGGTCTTCCATTCAGGCACTTACTCAATCCACACCTGCTTAGAGTCAGTAATGCTACAGTAGTGGGTGTTCACAGACCATTCTCTAAACACAAACTGCCTAGACACTGAATTATCTTCTTACTCATAGGTGGTTTCCTCCAGGGCAGGATTATAGATACATGGACAGGGTGGTACAGGAAACTTTCATAACTGGTTTTATTTTGTACAGATACAAAAGATTTCTGCCTCCAGGGCTCTAACCCAAGCATCATTTACAACGACTAAATTCATAGTGGGGAACAGATAGAGTGGCGTGATGCATACAACAGAAATTAGGAGATCATATACAAAATTATTTGCATGGGAGCAGCATTTCAGTGGGCATTTTGGGCTCCAGCAAGAGGGTAGATAAGGGAGGGTCATATTCCACATGAAGAAATACTTCCATTTGAGAAATGTTCCCACAGATCCAAGCTTAAAACCAGCGTGATTCTCACTGTATTGCCGTTTGTACAGAGAATACCTGTGGAGTGCAACATGAATAGTTTGCTTGAGCCATTTGCTGTGCTAAACTTTGGATCCTGGATGTAAGTCCCTAAATCAGCTCCCCAAACATATTTAGAAGCCATCTTGTCTGCCTTCTCTGTCCTATCTAATGCTCTTTTAAAGACTTAACACCCACCACTCTCCTGCTTGTTGGTGTTCCATTTCTTAATTATACTTCTGATACTTTCCCTAGAGAGCTCAGAGTGTTTGCTTGAACTCCCAGGGTCTCCCACTCAGACATTCATCAGAATGACACCTGCTCAGCCATATCAGCAGGTGCTCTCAGATCAGTCACTATATGCACCATGCGCTTAAACCTCTTGTTCACATAAAGGGTTACTGATGTGCATCACCACTCATTCAGTTTTAATTCTTATTTGCAGAGCAGGCCCATGGAGGCATGGCAACATTGGTGAGTTAATGAAGCACCTGAATAATGACTGTCTCCGAAGGTTGCTGGATTGTTGTCCATATTTGCAACTGGAAACAGGGCATTTAGTTTGCATTTTCATTAGTGTGTATCCCATCTAAGTGTGTATCCCATGTTCCTCTTCCTGATCCAGCACCTCAGGCTTCCCACATGGAACCCTTTCCAAAAGGTTTTGCTCACCTGTAGCTAATGTAAGCTAGTGATTACCTGTGCAATCCTAAGCAGAGTTACATTCTTCAGGTCCATTGAAGTCAATGGGCTGAGAAGGGTGCAATTTTGCTAAGGACTGCATTGTAGGAGCCTGGGTTACAGATCTCCCTTGTTCTGTGCAAGGAGCTCTCTAAGTGGCCCCAGACAAGTCACTTGTTCTTGGGCTCCCTTCCCTCCATTTGGAATCAGAGGACACTAATGCTTACCAGGTTGTTGCAAGCACCAGGCTTCTACAAAAGCACCTGAAGCCCTCAAAAGGGTATATAGTGATAAGTATTGTTACTGGGAAGGGCTGGATTTAACTTGTGCTGAATAGCTGGTTGGTGCAATTACTGCTTTTTGAAGAGGGGTACACAGGTGCAACTGTGGTTGCTGGGCACGTGCACAGCTCGATCAGGGCCAATATTTATTTCTGTAGCATATGAACTAGAAGCCTTTATGGTAGGGACACTGAGGGGGAAAAAACAGCAACTCCTCTCCATTTTAAGCAACTCACTAGTTGTAACACTCAGACTTTGTGTTGTAGATGTGATTTTTTTTTGTTCTGAAATAGACCTGAAACAGCTGTGTGTTTTTTTTAGAAAATTCCTCTGAGAACTGGACTACAGTGAAGAATTCATGGAGGAGAATAATTTGAGAATTAATATATTTTTTCAATGTGCCTGGCACCTATTTAAAAGCTAATTAATAGTAGCTGTGTAGGACTTCTGTTCACAAGTAACTGAATTTGCCTTTTGTACAACTACTAACTTATAAAGTCAAATGCATCCAGTACCTTAGTTTAACAAATGATTTTTCCTGCTTGGTTTGCTGTCTTTACATATTTGAAACACTGGCCTTCTGAGCAGAATGCTGGCTCATTGCCATGCAAAGCCAACAGAAATTAATGAAGTAAATAATTGTAATGATTTTATCAGTCTTCCTATATTATATGATGTTGAAGTATTCAAAGAAATCCAAACAAATTGAGATTTTTTTAAAAAAAATGGCAGGGATAACTAAATATACTGAAGATTTTGTTGTCAGTAGTGATACTGACAAAAGCAAGCCTCCATATTAGGGCAACTCATTCTCCATCTGCTGCTAACATTCCAAAATACACACTGTATTCACCAAAAGAGACAGACTATTCAGTCTGTACTCATTCTATGGTCCTGCTAAGCTGGTGGTCTTGTTCTGTTGCTTACATTGGTGCAAGTGTGTTGTTATCCTATGTTCTCAGTAGCAAGCAACCCAACCAAATGTAAACAAAGTTACAGGCATAATAAACGTAAAAATATTGTACAGTTATTGAGGGTTCATAACAAGCATATGCATTTTGAAAATTACCATTCCATTTTTGTATCCATAGCTGTCGAATGAAATGTTAATCATCATGATTGGGTAGTTTTCCAGTGGGGCACTGCCAATCAGACTTGAAATTTGTCAGTTTCCTTTTGTGTTCATCATTTTCATAGCTGTTCTTTTCAATGGGGAAGGGGAGGGGGACCAATTAGAGGCTCTGGGCCAGTTGCTTTTGCACTTAACAAATCCAAAATGGCACGAAATACAGTCGTCCCTCTGAACCATCGACTCATCGAGTTTCCAGCACGCACAAACAAGGGGGTTGGTGTTAATGGACCCCAAAATAAGCGAGTAGCAATGGCTCATCATTTCACTGACTCCTATAGCAGGAAACTGCAAGCAAACTGTTAGCAGCGAGCTGGCAATCAAACAGGAGAGCAGCATCAGCAGCTTGTGCTAGCCTGTGACATTTGAAAAATAAATCCTACTTTAGTTTTACTTTTTGTTGTTGTTGAGGTCCCTTTAAGTTTTTCTCATTTGCATAACATGATCCTTTGCTGTTTTGCAGGGAGGAGAGACACCTCTCTCCCTACCCCCTGCCGATGCTTCATGGTGCACAGAGATACTGCCAGCATTTTTCTTTTATGTGCATAAAGGAGCACAGAAAGCATCCTTTATGTTTCTAAAAACATTTCTGAGGTGGGACAGCTCTGTGCTCTGTTATCACTTTGGAAGGAATAAATGTGGTCAGTTGCCAGGGGGGGAATTGAAATCCTCCCCCAAACCCCTCAAGAAGTCCCTGTGTGTTGCTGTGATGAAGTAGAGCAGTCAAAAGTACTCAAAATTGGAAAATATCATGGAATGTTTGGAGGAAAGGTTTCAGTGACTACCAGACAGCCCAGGCGAGTATCTCCATTCCAGAAAGATGGAAGGAAGGCTCAAAAAACAGTTTTTTCCTGTGATTTTTACATCTCAGTATTTTTATTCCACACATCTCCAGTAGCTACTCTACCATTGACAACATCTGTCCTAGGCAACCTTCAGGTAGAGAAAACACCAACCTGATTATGTGGCTATCCCCTGACCTGCTGATTTATTTACATCATGAATTGTCAAGAAGATACATTATTCTTCTTTATATATTAATAGGACCTGACTACATGTTATGTTTTCCCAGGGAGTGGAAAGGCATGTTCTGAAGTTCCACACTTCCCAGGCATGTACATATTCAATCCAGATCAGGACTATGATGTATGGAGAGATGGAACTTAGTCTTACCCCAAGTACCATTCTGACCTGAAGGGACCAGGAGGATTGCTATTTGCCCTTTTGTGCAAACATAATGTGTACCACATCAGTACACAAGCAGCCCACAGCAGGGCAGATTGCACCTCTCACAGGACCATTTCAGATCAGGAAAATGGAACAGAGGGAAGGTCTAAGTTCCCTTTCCCACACACTAGGGTCACAAACTGAATTAAGTCCAGACATGGGAAATGAGGAAGTTCAAAACACATCACTCCAGCCTGGGCGGGGGTGGTGGTGGTGGAATTTAGCATGCAGTTAAACTCCCTATTATTTCTGGTACATGAGAATTGCTTATCCTGGAGCAGCTCCTGTGCAGCTGCAAAACATTTAAGGGACCCAACTATGTGGTATAGCTCCACACAATGAAGTGCTGCCCATGCAGTTTGGTCATCTCAATATTATTCCAGATGTTCAAGAATAAGTGGTTCCTAATGCACCTGGGAGAACATTTAAAGTGCACCAAACCAAGTAGCTATCAGACAAGACAATTTGGCAGTTCATTCCTATACCTCTAGAGTACGCAGTGGGAGGTGGGGACTGCAATGTCAAAAGAACAGAAATTATTTAGGATTTTTAAAAAACATCCCAGTGTCAATTGGTACATTTGAGTTGGATGTGAGTAATGTTATGAATTAGATAAGCTGAAACTTGCCCTTTAACTTGAAAATCTGAGTGGACGATAAGATCTTTCAAATTCCTGGTCCTTCTAAAACCTATCGAAGGGGGAATCTCACAGCCTGGAATATGCTGTAATAATGGCCAATATTTAAGAATTAGTTTACGGATGGGATGTGCTTTGGAGGTAAAATCCACTGCCCATCTGATCTGTTTTGGAGTAGTCCTGAATCTCTTTTGCTTGAATAAACTGTCTCTAGGCATGGCACTGACACGATCACGAGCCTTATCGTGTACAGTGTTGGGGTAGCCTCCATTATATTACTGAATGATATTACCCGATTCTTTTTCATAGTCTTGGGGGACAGAGGCATTATGCTTCAGATGAAGCAGCTGCCCATACGATATATTAATTTTCAGCTGATGAGGATGGCAAGAGTCAAAATCCAAATAAGAATTACGATCAGTTTCTTTCTTACAGGGTTTAACCCCCAAAGTGCTCTTTGGACATATATATACTGTCAGGTCCAAGAAATTTATACTCTCATGGCTAGAATGCCAGGTGAATTGAATATTGTCATCAATTGAGTTAAACCAATTGAGTTAAACCAATTGAGTTAAACCAAGTTGTAAGCGCAAGGACGCCGGATGTGACTGTTAATTTCGTTTGCTGGTGCTTTAAAGCTTATTTCATTCACTGTTTACTGCTATATGGGTAAGATGATTATGTAATATTTTTATGAATTAACTAGATATATGAATTTAGTAAGACTTTGTATGGTTTCACACATTTATTGTATTTCTATAGTACGGTGGTAGCTTTTCATCCCTGAAGAGGTTGACTAGACAAAACATCGGCTTCAAGCCGGCGCTGCAAGTTGGGCAGGGCAGACCTGCTGTGCATGTCCCGTCCCCACCGGCTCCACCTGAGACTGAAGATGAAGAGAGTTAATATTTGTTCTTTGGACACTTTGTGACTACTTACCTTCAATTAGTGATTGTTACTCTGCACCTTTATATATTGATTGCTTATTTTTGATTGCTTATTTGGACTGAGCTGAATTATGTATTGAAGAGTATTACTTTATACAATGTGATATTGTATGTGTTGATTGTTTATTGCCCTGTTTGTGTGGTTTCACCTTTTGGGATTATGAATTAGATAAGAGAATGTTTTGAAAAACTGTACCTTATTAGTAGAAAAGAGCATGAGTTTAGTAGTGGCACCTAAAAGACTAACAATTTGTGGCAGGGTATGAGCTTTCATGAGCCACAGCTACTGGACTCTTGCTCTTTTCTTCTGCTACAGACAAACATGGCTACCCATCTTGATGTACCTTATTAAATGCACTTATTCAGAGTTAACCCATGTAAAATGATCATAGCCAAGAGCTGTCATGTAAAGCACATAGTCAGTCTGGTTCAGTGTTACATGCTGAATGTGAGAAAGGGAGCCTCCAAGTGTCTAACATCCTTTTGACATCCAAAATCATCATTATTTGTAGAGGCAGAACCTGCTGAGGCAGCATCAATAAGAGCCTATAGTGAAGATGATAAATTAGCGGGATGACTCAGCAGCCCTGTCATTCTGTATGATGTGCAATCTACTGCAGCAGAGAAAATCCTTTCAAGCAGCTCAGACTGGGCTTGTCTCATGTAACCTTCATTTAACTTTCTGGTATGTCTACCAAAATATATCTCAGACAGCAAGTAACAGGACAAATGTAGGAGTGTTCATGTCTAACTCACATCAATGACGCAAAAACAAAACAGTTTGGATGCTGGATGGTTTGTAATTTGACTATTAAAGAATAATATTTCCAAAGTAAATCCCATATATAGAGCATAAGAGTATATGAACACAAAGAAGCCCTGTTGAATTGGACCAAGCGTCCATCTAATCCTGCATGCTCCAACCAATATTGGCCAGCTAAGGGCCTCTGGGAACTGGGACTTGAAACAAAGTCTTTTTCCATGTTTAATAATAGTAGTGTATATTGAGGATGCCCAGATCTTCCCTGTTTCCTCACCAGATTCAACACTAAGTAAGAAAACTAGATGAATTACTCAGACACTCATTCTACATGTAAACGAGAAGCAGATACATGTCATCATAATCCCTTATCCTATATAGGTCCAGGGCTTTTTTTCAGCAGGAACGCAGTGGAACGGAGTTCCAGAACCTCTCGAAAATGGTCACATGGCTGGTGGCCCCGCCCCCTGATCTCCAGACAGAGGGGAGTTTAGATTGCCCTCCGCGCAGCCGAGCCGCGCGGAGGGCAATCTAAACTCTGGAGATCAGGGGGCGGGGCCACCAGCCATGTGGCCATTTTCTCCGAGGGCAACCCACTGAGTTCCACCACCTCTTTTCCTAGAAAAAAAGCCCTGTATAGATCTAAAAGATAAAATACAATTACAAGAATCTCACCAAGCTTTTTCTGAAAGATTAGATTCAGGAATCTTTTGAGTGTAATCTAATATAGGCTCAATGACTTGAAACCAACATGACCATACTAAAATCCACTGATTTGTCATTTCCAATGGCATGTCATACATTCCTCTCTGAGCTATAGCAGACCTTTCTCATGCCACAACTTGGCTATTATTGACAGCTAGGCAGAGTAACTTCATTGGCTGACCATCAGTTACCAGGCTGAATTCAAAGTTCATGGCCTTGTCCATCATATCTGCAGGACTACCTCTCTCCTTGTGCTCTGCCACAACACCTTTACTCCTGTAAGCAGGGCCTTCTGCAGGTGCCACCCTGTAAATGAGCAAAATCAAGAACTGCCTGCACACATGCATTCTGTCACCTTATGAAATGGTCTGCCTGATGAGATTAGGAAGGCTCCCACTCTCCTGGGTTTTCACAAGTTATGCAAAACTGAATTATTTAGGAGGGCTTTTTTACAGGTAAAAGGGCTGTACTGTAATTAAAAAGTTCAAAAAGATGCTTTGGTACATGGATAGGGACTGTAGACTCTACTATTGTGTACCATGTTTTGCTGGAATGATGTTCCTACTATGTAATTTTTGCATAATTTAATGTGTCATTTAAATGCTTATGCTTTCTGTCATCTTTGTATCAGCTTGGTATCAGCTTTCTGCAATCCAAAATATGGGTGTGCATCTAGAAAATTTTCATTGTGGTTTCTTATCTAAGGCTGTTGAGTAAAATTTTAACTTGATTGCATATTTTTCCGGTGAGGTATTGCCCAGTTGGGATCAAAATTTGTCATTTTTTCTGCCTGTTTTCATGATTTTTGTGGCTATTCTTTTTAATAGGGAAGAGGAGGGAGGACCAGTTGGAGGCTCTGGGGTAGCTGTTTTTGCATTTAATGGCACCAAAATTGCACAGAACACAGTCCTTTCTCTAATCTAAAGAATGCCTAAATTTCAATCGGATTGAATAAAGGGGGGCTATTTATTTTAATATTTTTATGGTTTATTATTTTCATTATACACATCCCTAATCTAAACCTTATTGCATTGTTTATTGATGTCTCATCCTACTGATCATATTTGAGCCACAACCTATAAATAATGTAAACAAATAAATAAAATAATAAATAACCAATAGAAAAGTCCAACATTCCAAGACAATTTTAGTAAGATCTGTGTGGTGAGAGATCTTATAGTGGAAGAAATTTGTAATCTTTTCCAATCAAATAGGGTTTTTTACAATTAATTATTGTGAAATATGGTTACCAAGAGTCTTCAGGGACAAGGAAAATTAAAAATCTGTCTATCTAATATTTCATAATCATATGCTTCATGTCATATTGAAATTCTTAGCTTCCATGTGTCTGATCTGTCAGGCACAATTGGACGGGGTCAGATTTATATACAACGTGGTATAGAGAAGTGGTTTTTTAAAAAGAATTTTTCAAAAAAGTATTTCTCCTTACTGTAAATCAGTCTTAGGTGGGGCCATTAGCTTGTCAAATACATCAAAAATTATTCAGACATTTATAATACTAGAAATGTATCTTTTTGGCCAGAATAAGAGTTTTTCATTCCTTAGATGGGGTGCTGACATTTTATTGAATTACATTTTGGAGAAAAGTGACAACAGACATTAAACTTGAAGGCACATCACATATGGTTTTATGATTACTTCAAGGCTAAAAACATTGATAAAAATAACTGTTCTAGCATTTCTGGCAAAATGTTGGATTGAGGTCCAGTGATGAATCTTTGTTATAGCACTTGCACTTTCATCAGCAACATCTAATGCTATCTGCCTGTTGATTGCCAGAGGCTGTAAAGGATTTGACATTAAGTGAATTCCTCAGGGCCTACCATAAAAATCATTGTCTGTGGATTTTGTTGGACATTAAGCATAGCTGGAGTACAAATCAAGTACACTTGTAACTCAAAGACATCAGCATCACCAGGTGTGACAAAAGAGACCCTGCCCTAAGATAAGCTTTCAGTAGACTAAGGAAGGGAAACATCTCTCATCTTGACACAATCCCTCTCTGGATATCTTACTATTCCCTCCCAGAAAGCTCACAGTAAAGCTGGAAAGAAAATCAACAGGGCCCTTTGTTCTCCGAGCTGAATCAGTACAGTGTGATAGAAGAGAAGTATCACCTTGATGGTAATACTTTCACATGAGCTGTAAACAAATATTCCACATAATATTCAAATAGAAAATCTGTTGCTTCTTGAAGTTTTGCAAAATAATAATAAATAGATCAAGTTGCATCTGTTCTGCAATCTGATTATTCTAGGGGAATGAAGGTGTATCCCAATCTGGATACTAGGTAAAGGTTTAGTGTCACTTCGGAGTTTCTTTTATGTACCTAATATAAATATAAATGTACCGAATATAAAATGCATTGCATCAGTTAAATTGGTGCCTAGTGTTTGTTACCTTTGTTACCCAAACACTGTACCTGTACAAAAGATAACTAGGTTCCAGAAAACATGTAAACTTTGACTGTTTGATTAATTCCAGAAAATCTTTGATAATCAGATTAATTCTATAGAATAAAATACCACAAGATAGGTGGCTTAAAACATGTAAAATACTATACATGTTGTATAGTGGTTAGAATACTGGATTAAGTAAAATCTGGGAGGAAGACCTAGGTTTGAATCCCCATTGTGCCATGGAAGCTTCATGGTGACCTTGGGCCATTCGCATACTCTCAACCTAACCTATCTCACAGGGTTGTGGTGAGGATAAATGGAGGAGAGGAGAGCAATGTAAGCTACTTTGGTCTAGGAATGCTGTGAATTTCATTGTGAACACATACAATAGTTGAACTTATGTTAGAAGGCGGTGATCCAATGTGAACTGATCCCCATTCTGTTTGGATTGTGCTGAGCATGCACAAATGCTTGCCAGATCAGTTTGGTTTTGCAACAGGGTTTTCCCAAAATTACACACAAATAAAGACATGGACAATTCAAACTGATGGGCAGCTATTATTGTCACTAAGGACTACTTAGACAAAAACCAAATAACAGGATTTTATTAAAACAAAGCATTTATTGATAACATTTATATAATTTGTCAATTTAATTTGGCAATTAAAACAATTGCCGGCTGAGTAGAGCAGTTACACAGCAAACATGGGGAGGGATAGTAAAACTCAATCAGGCTGTGTAAGAAAGCACATGCATGAAAAATCAGTTGAGCTGTACTGCTTGTTTAGGAAAGAATACAGTGAAACAACCTGCCAAATCTCCAGGAAGAAATGAAAAAAACTGTTGCACTGATAGTTGAAAAACCAGGTCTCAGTTTGCCACCGGTGAGCAAGGCACAAACCAGACCAGCAGAGGCTCACAAACCTCTGCTTTGGGGCGCAATGGACTGAAACAGCCTTAATAGACCTGCTCTGGGAGATGGTCAGAGGGAGTGCAACCCTGTTAATTCTCCTGGACCTCTTTGCAGCTTTTGATACCATCTATCATGGCATCCTTCTGGATGGCTGTTCAGGGTTGGGACTTGGATGCACTGTTTTGCAGAAGCTTTGGTAGGTTTCAGAGTGTGTTGCTGGGGGACTGCTGCTCCACCCCTAGGCCTCTGGTTTATAGTGTTCCACAAGGCTCTATCTTTTCAGCAACTTCAATTATATTTTATTTAACCACAATTATATTTTATATTATTAAATGTGTTACTGGCTTACATGAATTACTTATGAGACTTTGATTACTTGATGTAACAGAACAGTTATGATTATCATAACTACCTAGTAGAGGTGGGCACGGTCCGCATAACAGACCTAATTTCGTCACGAACTTACCCAGTTCGTCCTTCGCGAACACGCGGGCCGTGGGCTTGTGTTTTTCTCAAGAAAGCGCCAAACATTGGGGCTTTCTGTCCGTATGTCCATTGGCCCGTCATGCCAGGATTCCCGCTCAAACAATTTCCTAGGCAACGGTGTGGAGCCACCTTCTCCATTTGGAACACACCAATCTTAGCCCAGGAAACCTTGACTGGCAGCTCTGTCAGCCAAACAGAGATCACCAGCCTTTCTGCATAAAAGACAAAGCGCACGAAGCCCCGCTCCATTTTGCTGGTGCGGGGACGCAAGTTAGCTTCTAAGCTTAGCAACTGCTTGCTGTGGGGAATTTTTTTTGTGTGTGTGAGAGCGCGGCTTGTGCCTTAGGGCTTTGGGGCTTTGGGGCTTCAGGTGCAAGAGAGCTTTCTCTTTTCTCCATTCCTGTTTATTTTTTTTCTCCTTTCAATTCTAGTTTTCTTGAGAGCACTTTTTAAAAAATCCTTTTACCGCACTATCGGGTTACTCTGATTTCTTTCTGCGTTTTTCAAGTCCTTGGGTTCTTCTCGGGCTTAATCCCCCCCTCCCCCCAAATCTCTTCCTTTTTTCTGGGTTGCCGTTGGATTCTATTGTGCTCTGACCCCACCCACTCTCAAACCCACAATGGGTGCAAGGCAGCTTTGGGCGTTGTCTGCTTGAGTTCCTGCCTTCTTTCCCCCACGTTCTTTCTTGGCTGCTGATGAGATGCAAGGGGAGGGAGACTGCTATTAGGCTCTGTGAAACACCCACTCTTTGACGACCGGCAGCACGCTTTGGGGGGCTCTCTGCTTCACTTCTTCCTAAGCCCTTCACTCCCTAAACAGTGGGTGACTTGGGGGGACATTTCCTGCCTGGCTTTTGAGGTGCAAGGGGGAGACTGCTGCTGGCCTCTGTGAAACACCTACTCTCTGACGACTAGCAGCACGCTTTGGGGGGCTTTTGGCTTGACTTCTTTCTAAGCTTTCACTCCCTAAATAGTGGGTAACTTGGGGGGACATTTCCTGCCTGGCTTTTGAGGTGCAAGGGGGAGACTGCTACTGGCCTCTGTGAAACACCTACTCTCTGGCGACTGGCAGCTTGCTTTGGGGGCTCTCTCTGCTTGATATCTTTCTAAGCCTTTCACTCCCTAAATAGTGGGTGACTTGGGGGGACATTTCCTGCCTGGCTTTTGAGGTGCAAGGGGAAGACTGCTACTGGCCTCTGTGAAACACCCACTCTTTGATGACTGGCAGCACGTTTTGGGGCTCTCTCTGCTTCACTTCTTCATAAGCCCTTCACTCCCTAAATAGTGGGTGACTTTGAGGGAGCTTTTCTGCCTGGCTTTTGAGGTGAAGGGGGGGCTGCTACTGGCCTCTGTAAAACACCCGCTCTCTGACGACTGGCAGCAAGCTTTGGGGGGGGGGCTCTGTGCTTCACTTCTTTCTAAGCCTTTCGCTCCCTAAATAGTGGGTGACTCTGGGGGAGCTTTTCTGCCTGGCTTTTGAGGTGAAGGGGGGGCTGCTACTGGCCTCTGTGAAACACCCGCTCTCTGACAACTGGCAGCATGCTTTGGGGGGCTGTTGGCTTGACTTCTTTCAACGCCTCTCTAGAGTGTCTTTTGTGGTGCATTCTTCCCTCTCTTCTGTGGTCCAGCTGGTTGCCACTTGGCTCTGCCCTACCCTGCTCCAAGCTTTTGAGGCTCTTTCCATCCCTCCCATGCCTTCCATTCCAGCAAGGGGCCTTTGAATTGCTACATGATCTTCTGTTGCGGAGTTGGCTTTCACTCAAGTACATCCATTCATTTCCCATCATGGGGAGTTGGTCTCCCTGCCCCCAGGGAGGGCATCTGTTGTTGATGCAGCCCCATGTTGGTGGGTTTTGTGGGCAGCCACCTCTCCTGGACAGGAGCACAAGTCTCCCTCCTTCCACCAAGGATGGGTAAGGGTCAGTCAGAATAGGGGAGGGGAAGTTGTTGTTGGTCTAAGACTTTGGAAAAGTGATAATTGAAGAGTGTTACATGAAAACCTTTGGGGGGGGGAAGTCTATTAAAGTGAAAATCTGTGGGAAAAACAAGGCCTACTGAATCGAACCGGTTCTTGAACCGGTTCTCGAACCGGGCCGGTCCGTTTAAAAGTTCGTGGTCCGTGAAAGTCCATGAACCACGAACCACGAACCGGCGGTCCGTGGCCGACTCCTGGTCCATGCCCATCTCTACTACCTAGAGTGGGTATCAGACGTTGCCTTTCCCTAACAGTGGTAGGTAAATTGCCATAACCTTATCCTTATGTCTTTATCCTGAATTTAGCTAATCCCATCCCTGCATCACATTTCTGTAGCACTGAAAATATTGGTTAAATAACAATTGTACTGGATCTCCACCCATAGCTTGGAGCATTTTAATTTCAAAATGGTATTTTAAAAATAGAAATGAAATGCAATTAAACTAATACAATCCCCTAAGGAAATAATGCCTTTCACTCCTTTGGATTTATCATTTGTGGTACAAGGGGAATTATTAAGAGATTTCAGAGCAAACATGTCTGGTTCTGTCCACCTGTGCAGCTACTTTTTCATGTGGTATTTGAAAAACTGGAGGATCTGACAAATATTTCAATATGAACTCCTCTTTGTGCAATTTGAAAAGAGTACATCCCAAAACAGAACAGCAAGTTTCTGCCAGTGCTAAAGAATGGTTCAAAATCTGTTTGAAGTGTATGTGTTTGGGTTGCTTGTGCTCCAATATGTATCTGTTTGTTTAAACCTGTATGTTTAATTCTCAACCCAACTACATTTGAGGAATTTTATCAAAGTTCCTTCTGAAATGTAGGCAGTATATGGTAGATTTGTGCATTTCTTTTGTTATGAATTACAGTAATTATGAAAATGAGGTGTTTTGTAATTATAGTAATTAATAAGAAAATTAAACAAATTCCTCACTTAAATAGCCTATAACGAAAGAAACCCATGATTTTCTTTTGTTTTGTTTAGCAGCTTTTCTTAATCACCGTAAATTGACCGCATGGAAAGCACCAAGGAGTCTTTTTGCTTGGGTCGGGGTGTGTGTGCTAAACTCAAAGGGAGGGGGAAGGAAATGGCTTCATGATTAGAAAAAGAAAGTGGGAGAAAAAGGAGTGTCAAAAGTGCAGGAAACTGGCAAGGAAGGCACCTGGTCAAAGAGAGAAGTAGGTATTGTGAGGAGATGGGGGGGAGGAATTGCAGGAGAAAATGAAAATTAAGGCCAACAGGGGGAGAGGTTAATGGGGAACGGCTTGGATGAAGATAAGGAATTGGGAGGAATCTGTTGCTATTAACCATATAACACTATTGTATCCAGCTCTTGGGCTTCAAAATGGTAGCCATTCTTGAGAAAAACTTGTGAAAATAAAATTGAAAAGAGCCAATTTTCCTTGATAATAATGAAACAAATCACATTAAACTTCCTTTTCCAAGAAACAGAAGCAGTGAAGATGAAAACAGCGCAAAGAAAGACAACCCACCAAATCATTGTTGCTTTCCATGGCATGTGGTGTTTGTTACAGAAATACTTCCAGCCCAGCTGTTTCTTCCTTTATTTCTGAGTCTTACAGACACTTCTGTGAAAAAAGAATTAGTCACAGAAGCCAACAGCAAAGTCATCTGCAAAGTCTATTTCAGTGACTGAATGCAAATTGTTGCTCATTCTCCCAGTCTGTCTTATGGCCTCTGCTTCTTTTCATCAAGGTAGACATCTCTGGAATGTCAGGATTAAAATATGCAGGAGGTCACTTCATTTCCAGCCATGAATCTGTGCAGTTTATCTTAATATAAACTCCTTTCCCTTAATTCAGGAGAAAGGCATCTCAGACTAGTAGCATTCTTTGTCAGATCTGCTGAAATACTTACGCGAATGCTGTCTCTCATGCACATTTTCAAAAGTGCATTTTTAAAAAGCAATTTGAACAACTCACAATTGAATTCACCTTAGAAAACTGGGCACTGGTCTCTTTCAGAAACAAACAAAGCAAAACTAGCCTAGGTATTTATTTCCTAATTTGTACATTTAAAGATCCAATCCTATGGCTATTTGTACCAGCAAATAAAGACTTCAAATGGGCCAGTCAATGAACACAAGAGAGAATTACCTGAAAGCACATGATTTAGTTCTATTGCTGAACCTAAGCAGGTCTAGCCATGTAAACTGCCTGGATGGGAGAATCCTTAGGAACTGCTCTAAATGCCTCAGAGAAAGAAAAGAATCTAGGTGAAGTGTTCAGCATCAAGCTAGACAGCATGCATCCAGAGTGCCCACTAATTGTTAACATCCTCCCAAACCGAAGTATTAATATTATTTTCAGTTCAAGGATGTCTACTTCCCACCTGAATGGATATAAAAAATGTTTTGCACCTTTCAAAAATAGAACACCAGGTTCCATGGGGTGTGAGGCAGTTTGTGGGTAGGGGCACATGCTTAGGCAGGAATAGGGTTTCCAACCTCCAGATGAGGCCTGGCATTTTCATGGAATTACCGTTGATCTCCACTTGTGATGAAACACTCTTCATGCTAGTAAATTGCAACAGATAATCCTTACTTTTATTGAAGATGTTTACTTTCACATTGGTCATTCACCACCTGCTGGAGAGGTGCTTTCTTGTTGGAGAGAAGAAGGTACTTTATCATATATTTGGCTGGGTAGTCCTATCTAAAAATAGTGATGGGAACAGTGTAGGACTGGACTAAAAGCCTGCAGTAGATAGATAAGTATCCTGAGGAATCCAAGAAAGAATTGTGTTTGCTCAAGCCAACTTCTTGTAAGCTTAATGACAAGTGAGGAGTTGTGGTTGTTGTGGATTTTCTGGGCTGTATGGCCGTGGTCTTGTCATTGTAGTTCCTGATGTGACTGGCATCTTCAGAGCAGCTGTGACTGGCATCTTCAGAGCAGCTGTGACTGGCATCTTCAGAGGTGTAGCACCAAAAGACAGAGATCTCTCAGTGTTACAGTGTGGAAAAGAAGTTGGCAGGTAATTTATATCTACTCAGGAAGGTAGGGTTGGGCTGAGTCATCCTGTAAGAGTTTCCCAGGGTATGGAATGCTAATGGAGGAAGGCTTCACTGTATCCTGAGGAGGTTCTTTTGCATATGGATTGGTGCTTGATATGCTAATCTTCTCTGCAGGGCTATTGTCGGGTATAGAGTATTTTGTTAGCCTGGTGTTTTTCAGGACTGGAAACCATGCTCTATTCATTCTTAAGGTCTCTTTTTTCCTGTTGAAATTGTGCTTATGCTTAAGAATTTCAATGGCTTCCCTGTGCAATCTGACTAAGTAGTTGGAAGTGTTGTCTAGTATTTTAGTGTCCTGGAATAGGATACTGTGTCCTGTTTGAGTTAGGCTATGTTCAGCCACTGTTGATTTTTCAGGATGGCCAAGTCTGCAGTGTCTTTCATGTTCTTTCATTCTTGTCTGGATGCTACGCTGTGTGGTCCCGGTGTAAACTTGTCCACAGTTGCAGGGTATGCGGTATACTCCTGCAGAGGTGAGGGTGGCCTCTAAGTGAGGAATTGATGAGGGTACTCCCTGGGGTTGGGCAGCATCATTTGGATCCTAACTGCTGAATAGCATGGGGAAATGGTCCATATTAAGACAGAGTTTGATATTTATTTGATATGCAGGCTATGAGAAACAAAACACAGAAATAGGTTTTGCTGAGGTTTAAGTCACAGTGGGTTTGCCTAACCATTGTTAGACTAGCCAAAAACTTACCCCTATTTATGGTAATCCACACTGTTGCAACTAAATAAATTGTTGCAAATCAGCCATTATTTATTTATTATTTTATTTATTTATTTCAAATTTCTATTCCGTCCTCCCTGCAGGTGGGCTCAGGCATATTAAAATACAATAAAAATACAATAAAATATATTAAAACATCATTAAAACAGCAGTGTATTTCTATTAATGCACATTTAAAACAGGATGGTGGACAGCCTTCACAGGTAGGGTTAAGATTGTATACTCCCCTTTTTTCAGGCCGGCTGAGGCCCAGCAGAACAACTCTGTCTTGCAGGCCCAGTGGAAGGATAGTAGGTCCTGCCGGGCCCTGACCTCAGCAGACAGAGTGTTCCACCAGGTGGGAGCCTGGACCGAAAAGGCCCTGGCTATAGTCGAGGCTAGCCGGGCCTCCTTGGGGCCAGGGACCACCAACAGCTGTTTGACCCCTGATTGGAGTGTCCTCCGGGGAATATATGGGGAGAGATAGTCCCGTAGATATGCTGGACCCAGTCCACACACAGCCTTATAGGTCAATACCAGAACCTTGAATCTGATCAGGTACTCCACTGGCAACCAATGCAGTTCGCGTAAGAACGGTGTTATATGTGCCTTATTTGGCACTCTTGTAATAACACGCGCTGCTGCATTTTGTACCAGCTGTAATCTCTGGGTCAGGCTCAAGGGCAGCTCCACGTAGAGCGAGTTACAGTAATCTATCCTAGAGATGACCATTGCTTGGATCACTGTAGCTAAATCACGGGTTGACAGGAAAAGGACAAGTTGCCTGGTCTGCCGCAGATGGAAAAAAGAGGATCTGACAACCGCTGTGACCTGTGCCTCCATTTTCAGAGAGGCATCCAAGATCACCCCCAGGCTCTTAACCCTCGTAACTGGCACTAACGGTGCCCCATCGAGGGCCAGGAGCTGGAGTCCTGAACCTAATCCCCCGTGGCTCAAGTACAGGACCTCCATCTTCGTCGGGTTCAGTTTCAGCCTACTCTGTTTCAACCAACCAGTCACAGCTGCAAAAGCATGTTCCAGGACATCTGGGGCTGAGTCGGGCCGGCCGTCCATCATCAGATACAACTGGGTGTCTTCTGCATATTGATGACACCCAAGTTCAAAACTTCACACTAACTGGGCAAGGGGACACATGTAGATGTTAAACAATAATGGGGAGAGTACTGCTCCCTGTGGGACCCTGCACACCAAATGGTGGCGGAATGACAATTTCTCCCCAAGCGCCACCCTCTTTCCCTGACCATGGAGAAAAGAGACAAGCCACTGTAAGGCAGTCCCTCATATCTCTGTGAGGGCGACCAGCAACGTCTTTGGTGGAATGTCCTGGTAGAGTGGGAGAACACTTCAATCTACCAGGACATTCCACCAAAGACTTAAAGGTCGCTGTGGTTCAACAGAAACCTTTCAAAAACAAAATCCAATGGGAGGCTGCTGAATTGGAATTCATATGCAAATTTGACGCTGTCAAGCTGGGACTGAATAGAGACTATGAATGGTTATCACATTATCACAGGTAACAGATTTCCTTTACAGCGGCGTGGTCTGGGGGAGCCCAGTGACGCCTGGTGTGGGCTTTCGGGGACCACAGTTCTCTTTGTCAGATGCATCTGGCAGGGAGAGCTGTGGTTATCGAGGGCTTATACTACATAGAAATTGGATGCTTTTACTGCTGCAAACTAACACGGCAAACTGACCACACACCAAAAGGAGATGTTTACATTTACTAGCAAAGGAATGTTTTGGTTGCCTCCCCCCTAATTGCATCTTGTCCCTCCTCTCCTCTCCCCTCTCCCCCCTCCTCTTCTGTATTTGACCAGTTTGTATCATGCATCTGACGAAGAGAACTTGATTCTCGAAAGCTTATGTTGCAATAAAATTGGTTAGTCTTAAAGGTGCTACTGGACTCTTTTTGATTTTGTTCCCAGACATGTTCGTTGTTCATGGGGGCAAGAACCAACCCCCACCCCCAACCCCCCCCACTTAGCCCCCCTCCCCTCAAATCCACTTACCTAGCCCTTTAAAGATCCCTTTAAACTATCAGCTGTCAGGTGGCAGAGGGGAATCCCCTCTGCCGCCTGACAGCTGATAGTTTAAAGGGCCCTTTCCTGCCACGTGCAAGGGGAAGGGCCCTTTAAACACCCCACAAACTGACCTTCCCAATGTTCAATACCCACCAAATTTGCAGAGGACATAGTCCTCACTGTCCTCTGAAGACCCCCCAAGTTTCAGAGAGATTGCACCCCTGGAAAGGCATGATCCATGGGTCTCCCCGTTGGCTGTCATTTTCTCTTCACAGTGGCAAAAACGGGACTCTCTGCTGGAAGTACTTTGAAGGTTTAAAGCCAGAAGGAAAGCCAGAAGGAGTTCAGACAGAGTTCAGTCCCTCCCTGCCTCTGGTTGCCAAGGGGATTGACTGCAGCAGGTGCCAGACTGTCTGGCTTGCTGAACAGCTGCTAAAGGCAACGGATGAGGCTTGCAACGACCACCTGTTTGTTTAGGATGGGGCCTCACGAACAGCTTGTTCAAGAACAGCAGATTAGGCTGTTCGCTGTTTTTTTCTGTTCGTAATGCTGTTCGTGCCCATGTCTATTCATAACTAGGTCAAAATTTTGGTGATAATTGTATTTTCTTAGGACTGCCCTTGAGTAAAGTTCATGTTTGCAGTAACACAGCTTATGTAGTTACTGAAGTCTGGTACAGAGAGCACAGAGAGAACCTGCCTTAGCCCATCTGTGCTGGCTTTCTGTAAGCTTCTAAGCTCAGTCCCAGATTTTGGTCTGAAAGGTCTTGGGCCTATGTATTTGAGGGCAATATCTTCTCCAGCAAGCTTGTACTTGATATCGTAAGAATATGTAGGTAATCTCTACTCTGTGTAACATATTTGAAAAAGCTATATTTTCCTGGGCATTTATTAGTTTACTTGGATAGTGAAATTGTTGTAATTGATTTATATTTTATTGAATATTGTGCATTTGAGATAGCGGACAAATCAGGAAAAACTGAACAACTTCCATGGATGCTGGATTTTCAAGAATTTAACCTCAAAAGATACTCAGCTTGAAAAAAATTATCTACCTTCTTAATAGTTACATTGAGAATATTCTCCAACAATATCAGTCATTATTTTGCTATGTAACAAAAAAAAATTAACCCCAGTATTTTTGATAGAGGTACTTGTGATATTCATTGTTCTTTTCACAGATGTAACAACCTGTTTTTCAAGCTATTTAGCTGTTTCATAGCAGACAGACAATATAGACTATCTATGCCTATCTATGACTGAGATATGGGCCGATTCCAGATGACTAACCTTAAGTCGCTTCATGCCGCCCTCTTCCGGATCGCGACAGGGAAAATGCGAAATATCGCGTTTCCTCGCGCGAGTTTTGCGCGACGATGCGCAAAACTCGCGCGAGGAAACGCGATATTTCGCATTTTCCCCGTCGCGATCCGGAAGAGGGCGGCATGAAGCAACTTAAGGTTAGTCATCTGGAATTGGCCCATGGTTTGTGTTTGGTTTGAGATATGGTTTAGGGTTGAGTATTCAGGCTACTTTCAAAGAATGAATAACCTGTAGCCAAGTTGACTGGCCGAATCACTTCACTCATCATAGGACTTTTTCAAAATTTACTTCACAGATATTTCATGAACAACTTTTACAAAGAACCATTTATTATTTACCTCCATAAATAACTTAGATAATTTACATTAAAATAGCTTATATAAATCTAAGTAACAAAGTTATTGTCTGATTATGGTCACAGTGAAGGGTGTGCTATACCCTGGATAACCTTCAGAGAGGGTGTTTAGTGGGATAATGATGGTCAAATTAAATTGACTCATCAACAGATGGGTTGGACTATCTATCTTGTTAAGCTGTTCCTTTACTTTTGATTACTGAAAGCAATCACATTTTCATGACAACAAATCTTGGATGCTACCAAATTACAAAGTAAACATTAATGGTATTAAAACATTAACCTTATGCCTTCACTATCTGTCCTAAAGCAGAGACCCCAGACTCACCTGGGGTCCTGTTTGCTGCTGGCAGCCGGGGGGAGCGTGGGGCCCGGGCCGGCCGCCATGTTCGAGGGCTCGCCCAGCATGCCTCGGGCGGGCCCTCGACCAATCCGTTCAAACCCTGGCCGCCCAATCAGGAGCGGCCCGGGTGGTGGACGGGGGGCGGGGCCTGACTGGCCGCAGGTTCCCCTCTGGTCCGGTAGTCGGGTATTTAACCCGCTGCCGGTCCCGCCCCCCTCCACTTCGGTGCGGTGCGGCTCTGGGACAGGGACGTCGGAGCTGAGGACGACGCGGCGAAGAAGGAGCTGAGGACGACGCGGCGAGGAAGCAGCAGAGGACAGCGCGGCGAGGAAGCAGCAGAATCCCGGGCGAAGCAAGGCTGTTCTGGCCGCCTGAGGGGTTTAGCTGAGCCCCTCGTGCTGTGGCGCGGCGCCCGGACGGCGAGGCTTCGGGCCCGGCTGAAGACAGAGGCTCCCGTCGGCGAGCCACGTGCAGCGGAGGCCAGGAGCAGCGAGCGGCGTCGGCAGCGACCTGCGGGCTCGGGGCTTGGCTGAGCCCGCGCTCCAGGAATTCGAGGGGGTCGGGCCCCGCCCTCCTGTGAAGTCTCCCTCCCCCCCAGAAGGGAAAGGAGGCTAGCCGTGGGCCCGTTTGCCATGGCCCCTTCAAAGCGGGCAGCACCAAGCGGGGTGGGCCCCTCGGGGAAGGGGAAGGCCCCCGGTGGGAGGGGGACTCGGGCAGCTCCGGAACAGGGAGCAGGCAAGGCAGCAAGAGGGGTTAGAAAACCGGCACGGAGTGCCGCACCCCCTCGCATGCCCACTTCCCGGGCTTCATCCTCTGGGACGGGGGGGGGGGGAGTGGGAAGCGGATGCCTGCCCAGCACCAGGGCAGGAGAGCTGGGCTGTCTCGGCCGCCTCAGGTCCCTCAAGCAGCCACTGGCACCGGGAGGAAAGCGCAGAAGCAGGCCTTAACAGCTGGCCGGGGGAGGGCAAAAGGGGGCGCTGAGCAGGCAGCAGAGGGCGCCAACCCCAGCACACTTCAGAGCATCACCCGGGCCCTGGAGCTCCTCACAGCCCGGGTGGAGCACCTGGGGAACTCCGGGCCCGGGGCGGGTCAACCCGCCCCAGAGCCTGTCGAGGTCCCCCAGCGCAGAGCTCGCAGGACAGCCAGTGGAGGCAAGGCAAGGAAACAGGGCCGCAAAGAGCGCTCCCCCTCAACTTCTGAGGAGTCGGGCAGCAGGGAGCGGCGGAAGGGGCACAAGAGGAGGAAGACAGCAAAGAGGAGAACCCATCGCCGGAACCAGGAGCAGACAGACAGCGATGAGAGTTCAGGTGAGTCCTCTTCCTCTGAGGATGGGGCCCCAGGGGAAGAATACTGGGGGGTGGCAGCGGGTGTCCCTGGCCTCCCCGCATGGGCTCAACGTAGGAAGGCCAAGGCTTAGGGGGGGAGGGCGATCCCTGGGCTGTCTGGGGCGAGGAGGAGTCCCTTCCTTCTTTGGGGGCCTCCTACATGGATGAGGAGGACCCCCTGGGAATTCACCTGTCCCGCAAGGTGAGGGAGCGAATTCTGGACGGATACTATGTCAACGTCCTGTCGCTGATTAGGCCAGAAGCCGAGGATGGGAGGTGCGCCCCAGCGGCCAGGAGGGAGAAGCGCAGGGACAGGAGGGAGCCCATGGAGCGCACATTTGCGAACTGGTTGGAGGGCTTCACAGTCTACATGGGGGTTGTACAGGCGGCTTTTCCTGACCGGGGGTGGCACCTTAGCAACCACTTGGGGAATGTCTTGCGAGCCCGGGCGTTGGCCGGCGACTCTGCAGCCCTGGATTATGACGAGGCCTTCCGGAAGAGGGCCTCCCACAATCCCAGGACCAGGTGGGACCTTATCAGCCAGAAGCTGTGGCTATGGCTGGTGGGGCCGCACATGAAGGGGAGGGGTGACTCCTCTCGGGGGGGGGGCGCTGGTTACCCAGGCGGGACAAGTCGCGGGGCCTTTGTTGGGAATACAATCAGGGGAAGTGCCAGCGATCAAAATGCCGGTTCGATCATAATCGTGACGCGTGCGGGGGGCCGCATTCCCGCCCGGCCTGCCCCCGGGGCGCGGCCACTGCGCAGCCCTTTCGGGGGGGCCGGTCCTCCAACGGCAATTCTCGCAGGGACGGGGGATCGGCCCAATCCACCTCCCAGGCAGCAGGCAACGGTAATTAGTTCGGCGCTGGGGCCCCTGGGCATGGCTCGCACCCTGGTCCGGACGCAGGCCCTCCTGCCCCTCCTGGCGCGCTACCCTAACAGGGAGGCTGCCAAGTACTTGTGGGCGGGTTTCACGGCGGGCTTCCGCATCCCGTTCACCGGTCCTCGCCTGGCCACCAGCTCGGGCAATTTAAAATCGGCCAGGGAGCTCCCAGGGGTGGTGGCGGCAAAAATTGAAAAGGAGGTGGCGGCGGGCCGGATAGCGGGTCCATTCTCCTCCCCTCCCCTTCCTAACCTCAGAGTCTCCCCATTGGGGGTCGTCCCCAAGAAGGCCCCGGGGGAATACCGGTTGATACACCATCTCTCGTATCCCAAAGGCTCCTCGGTTAACGAGGCCATCCCCCCTGAGTTATGCTCGGTTAAGTATGCCTCCTTCGACCATGCGGTACGCCTCATCCGGTCCTGCGGGCCGGGAGCCCTTATGGCAAAATGTGACATCCAGTCTGCCTTCCGGCTGCTGCCGGTCCACCCGCAGGATCATTGCCTGTTGGGGTTCAAGTTTCAGGAACAGTGGTATGTCGACAAGGCAATGCCCATGGGGTGCGCAGTAGCGTGTGCGGCCTTCGAGGCCTTCAGCACTTTTCTTGAGTGGGCCGCGAAGGATCGCATGGGATCCCCACTAATTACGCATTATTTAGATGACTTCCTGATAATGACCCCACCTGATATGGCGTATTGTGCGGCCCGCCTTGGCACCTTTCAAGCTCTGGCAGAGGAGCTGGGGGTGCCATTGGCTCGGGAGAAGACGGAGGGTCCCGCCTCCCGCATCACGTTCCTGGGTATCGAGATGGATTCGATCGCAGGTTTATCCCGGCTTCCTACCGATAAGCTTGCCCGCCTACAGGAGCTCCTTTCCGGGGTCGTGTTGCGCGAGAAGTGCACCCTGCGGGAGTTGCAGTCTATCATTGGTCACCTGAATTTTGCCTGCAGGGTGGTGTCCCCCGGGCGGGCCTTCTGCGCCCGCTTGGCCTGGGCCTGTCGGGGGGTGTCCGCCCCCCATCATCGCATCCGCCTGACGAGGGGTATCAAGGCGGATCTTCGGGTTTGGCTCAGTTTCTTGGGGGGGGGGTTCAACGGGGTGTCCCTCTGGCAGGACCCTCTCTGTCCAGGGTCAGACCTACAGGTGCATTCAGACACCTCTGGCAGTTTGGGTTTCGGGGTGTACTTTAGGGGGCGCTGGTGCGCACAGCGCTGGCCCCCGTCTTGGGAGGGGTTGGGGATCCTCAGGGACCTCACGTTCCTGGAGATGTTCCCTATCCTGGTAGCAGTTTCCATCTGGGGGGAGCTCCTACGGGATAAAAGGGTCACCTTCTGGTGCGACAACGAGGCGACCGTGAAGGTAATCAACAGGCAGTCCTCTCGCTCTGAGCGGGTGATGCGGCTTGTCCGGCAGTTTGTGCTACGGTGTCTAGTTTGTAACATTACTTTTTCGGCCCGGCATGTAGCAGGTGTAGATAACGGCCTGGCAGACGCGTTGTCTCGCTTCCAGATGGAGAGGTTCTTCGCACTGGCGCCGGAGGCTCTTCACACCCCCGACCCATTCCCGGAGGAGCTGTGGCGGATTGGCGTGACTCCATAATGCAGGGGGTATTAGGCTCGGTAGCGCCGTCGACGCTCCGGGCCTACACGGCAGCGGTGGCAAGATTCTCAGCTTTCGCTCAGGGGTTGGGGGCGCGGGCGACTTGGCCAGCCTCGCAGGAATTGGTGCTCCGCTATTTGGACCATCTGCGGGGCCTCGGGCGGGCCCCCAGGACCATAAAAGGGGACATGGCCGCTATATCCTTTTTCAGCAAGGCTGCTGGCTTCCCGGACCCGTGCGATAGCTTCATCGCGCGGCAGGCCGTGGAGGGCTGGGCGCGCCTGGCCCCCTCCTTCCCCGACCGGAGGCGGCCCATCACCTTACCCATCCTTGGGGGGATCTTGCGGCGGGTCCCCGTTCTCTGTTGGTCCACTTACGAGGCCCTTCTTTTCCGGGCGGCCTTTACCCTGGCCTTTTTTGGAGCCTTCAGGGTCAGTGAGCTGGTGGCCGGTTTCCGCCAGGATCAGTCTGGCCGGGCCCTGGAGATCAGCGATGTCTCCTGGTCCCCCCGCAGGGTCTCCCTCGGGGTGCGCCGCTCCAAGACGGACCAACGGGGCAGGGGCCACACCATCTCCCTGAATGAGTGCGGGGATCAGCTCTTGTGCCCTGTGCGGGCTGTCGGGGCCTACTGGAACATTCGGCCGCCCCAACAGGGGCCATTCTTGATTCACAAGGACGGCTCCCCCCTTACCCGTTTCCAGCTGGTGTCCGTCCTGCGATCCTGCTTGCAGGCAGCCGGGCTCCCCCCGGCTGAGTTTTGCACGCACTCTTTCCGCATCGGGGCGGCCACAGTGGCGCATGGCGTGGGCCTCCCCAGCTCTGCCATTCAGGCCATCGGCCGATGGCGGTCTCGGGCTTTCTGCTCGTATATCCGGCCGGCCGGCGGGGCATCTCTCTAATCCCAGGTGTCTATATGTTTTACCTTGCAGCGCCTAGAAAGACCGTCTGGATCTGCGGGCACAGCATCGTGCACTGGGCCGGGCAATATGCGGAATCATCAGGCTGGGGGCAACACCTGGGACTGGAGGACCGCTTGCAGATTCGCTGGCTGGGTGTGCGGGGAATGCTCTGGGATGCCTTGGTCCCGATGCTTCAGCAGCAGATCCGACGGGAGAGAGCACCAGACACTATCGTGATCCAGCTGGGGGAGAATGACCTGGGCAGGCGTGAGGGCCCCGATTTGAAGCGCTCCATGTGTGCAGACCTGGGCTTCCTACAAGAACTGTTTCCTGGGACTACATTCCTCTGGTCGGACCTGCTTCAGAGGCGGGTTTGGCGGGGGGCCCGCTGTCCCAAGAAGGTCGATGGGATCAGGCAGAGACTCGCTCATGCCATGAGCCGGCATATCCTGGAGAACCGGAGTCTCTTGATCACCCACTGGGACATTTCATACCGACTGGCCCCCCTTTTCTGGGCCGACGGGGTTCACCTTTCGAGTTGGGGGCAGGACATCTGGCTGCAGGACCTGAGGGACGGCGTGCTGGAATGGCTACAGCTTTAGGAGTGTTGGCGGAGAGCCCGGTGGGCTCTTGTGGCGGTGGGCATTGGGTCAGATCCCATTTTTGGGGGGTCAGGGCCTAAGGCTCAGGCCCCCCATGGAGGGGATTCCCATAAGGAATCTTGGAGGTGAGGCATGGTGGGGCATGCCCAGCTCGGGGGCTGCCAAGGCTCCTCACTTCCAGGTGGCAGGGGAGTCACCAAAGGGTGTACACCGGGTGGTCTCCCCCTTAATGCCACTCCTCGGTCCCCCCCCTCAGCGGGCGGCTGGGGGGGGCTGGGGTCCATCAGCTGACAGGCGGGTCAGCTGATGCTATTTGGGGGATCTGATCCTCATGCTGCGCCAATACTCCTCAATGCTGTTAATAAAGTTGTGGCCTGTTTTTATCCCAACCTCTGGTGTGGTGTCAGTTATTCACGGGCTCCCGGGGCTCCCCTGACTCGGCCGTAGGCAGCAATTAGTCTTAAGGTTATTGGATGATGACTCTGTAATGTTTCATTTGTTTAATTCTGCAAATAAATTGAGTTGTATTGAAATTTACCTTTTGTTGGTATACATTCGCCATGTAATTTCCAATTTATTGTCCACTTTTAAGTAGCAGAATATGCAAAATCCTGCTGAAAAATTTTACTAGGAATTCCTCTTTTACTTTGTGATCATTTTATATCAGCTCAAATGCATTGTTCTGTATCTAACCATGCAGCTAAGAAAATTAAAGTACCCTTAAGTTCTCTTAAGAAGGGACAGAAACTTTTTCTAGTTCTACCAATTGGGGGTCTGGATCCAGGTTCCCAGATCGGATCTGAGGTTCTCTAATTTGATTAGGAAAAGCTACATTTAGCTGAATTGGATCCAGGATCCTTTCATTTGAAAAAGCTGGATTTAGCTGGACTGACAAAAATCTGGCTTTTTTTGGCGTGGATTATGCTCTTGGGGACTATGAAAACAGGTACAGTGATAATAAATTCCCAGACTTTCCTTGAATAGATGGTCATACAATGGCTGGCTCTCATGGCCACCAACGTAAAGGCAGCATCCAATATGGGCAATGGGACTTGCAGCACTTACATTACTTTTACTCCTTGATAATAAAGCAGTTATCATTGGCTATGGAATTTCTGTGTTGAAATGCAGTACAACTCTGAATACCAGATGCTAGGAGAAGTTACTATGGAAGACTGTAACCTTCATGCAGAGCTTATAAGCTACACAGAGGTATTTGGCTGGCTGTTGTTAGATACTAGGACTGATGCAGAAAAGTATGTCTTGGTACCAGCTAAAAATTAACACGAAGAGGAAACACAAAAGAACAACAAAGCATATTTTATTTATTTAACTAATTTCTATCCTACCTCATGGGCACAAGTTGTTGCTCAAAGTGGTAAACAGACATAAAGCAGTAGCTAATAGTCATGGACAACAAACAATAAACAGTAAAGCCAGCAGTCACCAATATTAAAAGAGCACTGAAAAACTTAAAACAATAAAGTGAACATCAGATAAAAAGCCCCCTGAGAAGCTTTAAGGATAACCAAGGAAGACAACAAAACTAAGGTTGGATCCAGACTAAATTTTCCAATGGCAGAATGGAGCTTTCCTGCCTCCACCCTCCTATTGCAGCCTACCAATCTCCATGAAATGCAGCTGTGCATGAGAGTGGACCCTGAGGAATAACAAGAAGGGGGTCTGCAGTGGGAAGGGAGAAACCATGGATTTTTGTGCCATGTATGTTTTGTATGCCATTTATATACCAAAATGATGTTGCAAATGAGTCTTGTTCAATAGGGGGGGAAATACCAGGGAAAAGATTCATTGGTTTGATTTGTACCCGGAAGGAGTGGAATTGAACTTGGAATTTTTGAACCAAACCAGTAAGGATGAGAAATTTAATAGCATCTTTAGTAGCCATCCACCTTACCTCAGTTAATGGAGATCTGGTTAATATGGTCTCAGAAGTTAATGTTTGGGCAGGTGCATATGGGAAAAGATGGTTCCTAAATAACCACAAGTCCTTGCCAATGAAAATTTAACAGAAAAAATGCATAGGAGTCCTTATGACAAATATTATGCTGACCATTATGTGGCACAATTGAATTGAGATAGACAAGAGTGAAAGTATATTTATGCAATAGAGTGAAAATGATTCTTGAGAACTGGTTTAGTTAATAGGAGTTTGCATAACCAAGTTCCCAAGCCAAAGTTATAAACAAAAATTGCCATTTCAAAACATTAACTTGATTTTCTTCAATGGTAACACAAATCCACTGTAAGATACCCCCTCCCACCCAAAAATCTGTGGTTTTTTCCAAGTTCCAATTCTAACCAGCCATGCTGCATGAACATGTGTTTTTCTTTTATTCTACTGATTTCCTGGACAATCGCATTTCTCCCTTTTAATCAGATCTTTGCAAGGGAGAAGAGCAGCACACTCTCAGCCAATCCCAAATTGCAGAGAGCTGCCATTCTCCTTCCTCCCTCTTTAGTGGAGTGGAAAGAGAGGGATTTTTCCTTCCTGAAAGTAGAAGGCCTGTTCAGGGGCCCATAGAATTTAAACCCTTTGTCAAATTTACCAGAAACTTGGAGGTTCTTTGGTGGACAAGGAGAAGCTCCACTGCAATTTTGGTGACATGGTTGAAATACGACGACTCTACCTCCTCACCTCTGAAAAAGTCTCCCTTGAGGAATAATAGAAAATCTGCTCATCTCCTTCCTTATTTTGTTAAATAGACCAAATCATGGAAGTATGGCAAACAGAGAGGGACCTACTCTGTGGTTAGACAGAGAGGGGCACACTTCAAGGGTCTATAAAATTGACCTCATTTGTTCAAATAGCTTGAAATTTAGAGGATATTTAGATTATAGGAAGGACTGTGTTCTGTGCAAATTTGGTGCATTATCTTTATAAATACCCCAGACCCTCAAATACATTCCCCATTGAAAATAATGGTCCTGAAGAAAAACCACACAGATTTGACTCCCCAACCAGTAATATCCTAAACAATCACAGTAAAAATAAGCAATCACAGTAAAAATATTTCCCACCCCCCACAGTCTAGATCAAGAGTTATAACAAAAAAATTATCAGTGCACAGCACACCCATATTAATTAGTTTACTTTGTAGGGGAGAAATCTTTCGGTTTGATAGTGGTGGGCATTCAAAGGAGAAAGAAATATCTGCATATTAATATCAGAAAATAACAGTGCCAGGCTGAAAGACTCATTTCAATATAAGAACCACAATTTTTTTCATCTAAATATAGGTATGTTCCAAAGAAGTGAACATTTTTGTTTTATGTATCTATTGGGCAGGCCAATTCTTTTTTTAATTTTTTTTCTTCTAAACCTCAAAGGAGATACAGAAAAAAAGGGAAAAACAAAAATACCCATTGCACTGGGGGAAGATTGAGAGGACCTTTACACAGATTATCTAGATAGAGCATGATCACTATACATCATTTAGATATTATGTTCAAACCCACAACAACCATTCTCAGAGACATTTCCACTCACTTCCACTGTGTCTTGCTAATAAAACAAAAATATTATTGTAAAGTATAGAGGCAGGCCAATTCTAAGCCCTTCTCAGCAGAAGGGAAATATGTTCAAAAAAGACTCAACTCCAAGGTAGAAAGAGTATACCAATTACACTGGACTAGAGTTTGTAGCAACCCTGCTGCAACCCACTAGTCACAGAGTAACATGCTATCAATATCACCATATAAGCCCTATATTATGGAAGCATCCATCCTGGTCCCTATCCCATTTGGATGGCTGCCTACAAAGAGTCAAAGGAAACATAAGGGCCTATGAGCATGTTTTGTAATGGTAGCTAACAGCAAGTGGACTCCAAACCTCTGTATTTAGTGCCCTTGCAGTTCCCTCAGCTCCTCCACTGCCTTGAGCAGGATTTGAGAAAAAAGCCAGATTTTTGTCAGTCCAGCTAAATCCAGTTTTTTCAAATGAAAGAATCCTGGATCCAATCCAGCTAAATGTAGCTTGTGCTAATCAAATTAGAGAATCTCAGATCCAATCTGGGAACCTGGATCTAGACCCCCCAGATAAATCCAGGTTAATTTGGGTTTATACAGGAAATGCAGTTTCAGCCTCAGGCTAGCTCCTTCTTGGATTTCTCCAAGAGGGGAGGGGGAGTTAGATAGGGAGGGGGGACCAAGTGGCCAATCTGTGCAGGAGCTCTCCTTATCTGCCTGGCTTCTGTGAGTGACACTGGTTCAGTTGGGCTAAATTGCAACAATATTACTTGCTTCAGTATGATTTGGCTGGAATTCACTTGTTTTGACATGATTCTCTGGGTTGATATTGGTCCCTTTGCTTCACTTTGGTTCTGAGGGGATTCCATCCATTTCCTTGCTTCAGTTTGGTTCTGTTAGACTTCCTCTTGCATTGTAAGTGTGCCTCTGCCCAGTGGCTGCCTTGCCCCTGTGTGTTTCTTCCCTGAGAACCAGCTTGGAAACTCACATCATAGGAAACAACGGAGAGTGGCTGGGCAGCTTGTTCAGGAGGCACTAGGCTTTGGAGAGTACTTCAGTTTGGTTCTGTTGGGTTGATCTTGCATTTGAGTGTGTGCCATTAGCTAATGGCAGTCTTGTCCTGAGACCCTCCTTGGAAATGTCTCCTCCATAGGAAACAATAAAGAGTGGTCGGGGGCACCTTTTTCAGGGGCCCGTAGAATTGGACCCCAGTGTCCAATCTTCCTGAAATCTAGGGGTCTTTAGAGGACAGTTGGGGGTAGGTTCCTAGTAAATTTGGTGAAGTTTGTTGAAAAATTCCCCCTCCCAGTCCCCAGATAGCCCCTAGATAGTTTTCCCCATAGGGAATAATAATTGGATAAATCCAGGATTTTCTGATTGGTCTGAACTGGATTAGAAAATCTTTCCTGGATTTCAGGACTTGCAGATTTTCAGAGGATCCCTGAAATACATATCTGAATTTTCTGGATTTTATTTTATTTTTTATTGGTCTACACCTCTAGTTTCCACCTGATAGGATGAACTTCTTGAGTTATTCACTCATTTATTTAGGGGCTTACATTGGAACTGTACCTGTATATTGTGTTAGGGCTGATCCATAAGGCTCTGTCAGTGCCAATGGAAGCAAAGTTTAGAATGGAATGGCTGGTAGTCATCCAGGAGTGTGGTTTCACTCCCTGTCCTGCATTTTCAGGAGATGTTACACCAGCACAATATAGTGCTGTCAGCAGTTGGCGCATCTGCAAAGGGAGCTTTTGGCACTACATGTTACTTATTGCAAGCGATGGTTAAGGGAGTAAAAATTGTTGAGGGAATACACTGAGTAGATACATGGGGGGCATTTGTACCTGTCACAGCTTGTGAAAGGGAACCCTCTGCCTCTGCTTACCTGTGTTCATGTACCACCAGGTGGAAGAGTAGAGGCTTCTATCTGATGTTTGTGTGCTGAGGTATATGGATTCTAAACAGAGCAGTGTTAAAAATATGCTGCAATAATGTTTCTTCTCTTTCTTGGCTGTTTTTCCAGTGCCCTTCCTGTGGCTTTCCCATCACCAGTGCCCCCCATGTGTGCTCTAAGTGTGCCCAACAAAGGACCAAATAAATGTAAACATGAGCCATATCATCTGAGATACAAATATCCTGGCAAAGGCACTACAGTGCTTGAGAGAGCTATGATTGGTAGAGGTTTAGTTGGTATTTTAAACCATGCCATAACTTGGAGATATGTTAGCAGGCTAGGAACAGCAAGTGTATTTTTCACTTTCCATTATTTCTGTGTTTCCAGATACACCAGGGTTGTTGCTAGTGTAACACTATGCTAGCACCAGGGGTGAGGAATAAGGCTAGAGAGGCTTAAGAGAGGCTCATGGAGGAAAGATGAGGCTTAAACCCCACTTACTTCTCCTCCAATACTGCTCTGATGCTGCCCCATTCTTAATGGCACAGAGGGTACCATTATTAATGGCACATGGTGCCAGGGTAGAATGTGTGTGCCTTGGCACCAGGATATGTCCAGATATGCTAGCATCTTCAAGTTGCACTGACGTATCTCAGTATTACATCATCATAGGACTTAGTGAAAATCCTAACCCATTCAGAAAGCAATCCTAAACCAATCTACTCAAAATCCTACTCAGGTCTATTCAGTGGGGTTATTCCCTGGAAAACTTTCTTAGAAATGCAATCTATAGAAACACTGCTTAGATTTATGCTGTTATTCTGCTGCTTCTTTATTTGACCTTAAATTAATGCATATCTTTTATCTAACCAAGTGCCCGAAAAAAGCAATAGAAAATTTTCTTAAATAATTATGTAAACTAAACAAGGAAATTACAAAATCTTCACAATTACAGAATCTTCATCAGTACAAAGAAGATATGTAAACTGTAAAGTCTTGGAAAACTGTAACAAAAGTCACCTAACAGGATCTTTTGGCAAACTCAGATCAAATAAGGAGTAAATAAGACAAAAAAAATCATCTCCTTAAAACCAATCTTCTTATAACATAAATTATAGCCTCAACAAAAGAGATGTTCAGTTTTCTGGGTATGCCTATGATACTATATCTTTCTGTCCTGGTAATTATCATCTAGTCAGGACTAGAGATGGGCACGAACAGCAATATGAACTAAAAAACCCCACAAACAGCCCAATTTGCTGTTTGCGAACAAGCTGTTCTTGAGGCCCCATTCTAAACAAACAGGTGGTCCTTGCAAGCCTTGCTGTTCGTCAAGCCAGACAGTCTGGCACCTGCAATCAATTCCCATGGCAACTCAGGCAGGGATTGTCTGAACTCTGTCTAAACTCCTGCTGTTCCCCTGGAAACCCTAATCTAAGCCCAATTTAGCTTGATAGGCAGGTCTTCCTTCCAAGTGTGGACTGGAGTTACAAATTTGTTACAAGAGGAAAAGACCAGGGGGGAGGGGGGCTCCCAACTCTGGCTTAGTTTGCAGACAGTGGAGAGGGAGAGAGATGCTGTTGGCATTTTGATAGAGAGAGTGCACTGGAGCTTGAATTTTCTTTGTGTGTGGTGGGATAGGGATCTATCTCTTCAAGTTCCAGGGCTGCTGCCAGGCTCTGGGCCAAGATATTATTTATTATTGGTATCTTTCCTGCTGCCTGCTTAGGTAGGGTTTCTGGGAGTGGTGCAGTAGGGATCTTGATGGCTGGAGGAGAGCCTGCTGGCCCCCATGAAAAACGAACAATGAACATGTTCATGACAGGATCATGTTCGTCAGTGTTTGTTGTTTGTTGTTCGTGGATGGCAATGAACAATGAAGGCCATGTTCACTTTTTTTTCTGTTCGTGCCCATGTCTAGTCAGGACATGTATGTTTCCTGGATTGCCACCACATAATAACATTTCTCATATATCAGCATATCATCATATTAATTTCTTATATCAACACTGTAAAATAATCCTTAGAAGTCATTTAGCTGTTTTACTTCAAACGGAGTGACTGGAAAGTATTTTATAACCCCCCACCCCACTGTGGAAGAGTATGTTGTCTTACCTCTGAAATACACAATGGAGAGATATGCTGTTGACAATCTATCATCTCCTGTATTGTCATAGCATACTTTCTGAAGATCAAATCACTGAGGGCTTTTTGATGTAGCCTGCTGGCAAATTTAAATGAAAGGAAACTCTGCAAGGGATCTAGTTTTCTTGTGTGGCTCCTATTCATTTCAGAGAGGCTTTGGTGGAAGAATTTCCCACTGAATTGCAATCACTGGGCATGGAGTCAATATCTGACAGTCTTCAAATGAAGCTTATTATTCTGTCTCTTTCACATCTTTGAACCACATCTCTGCATATGAAGGCAATAAATTGTTAACACGTTTATCGGAAGCCAAACTGTATATCAAGCCCAGCTTGAAAAATATGTCCCACCATTCTAATATTATATAATGAAAGCAACCATTTTAATATACCTTATCAGGAATAACTATTTCTATTTCAGTGTTTTTATTACAGCAACTTTCTCATGAATATATGCAGCTTTTCCACATTTCATTTTGTGGGCTCAAGCCTAAGGCCAAGAAGGCACATATTTATGTTATTTTTTAATCATTCCCTTCCTTATTCACTTTGGACATAATTCTGAGGTACCAATGCCCATACAGAAACCAGTTTATGGGTGCACAAAGGACTATACATATGAACTTACTAGCAGTGATTAATTTCTAAAATGAAAAATGTTGAGATTCAGGTCTCCATAACAGCCTTGCCCTCAAGCCAGGAAGCACTGCTTTCCTAACCCAAGATATGTGGGGGTTGGCTGTGGTTACTCAGTGGTGAGAGAAAGCAAGATATTGAATAAGTTCTTGTTAATTGCCATTTGCTTTATGTAGTTTCTCTCCTTTCAGTAATCCTGAGAATGCCATTCAGCTGGATGGAACCTAATGGTTAATAGGGATGTTAAATTCAGATTCAAAAATATTAAGAATTTACCAAATAATGTAATGTTTGAAGTAGTCCAAATACTTCCAAATCAAAATTCCAAAACTGTAGATATTCAGAATAATTCCAAAGATATGGGGTCCCATTAATTCCTATTACAAGAACCAAGACTGAGCTGCCTGGGAAATGAATGTGAAACATATGAAACCCTGACACTTTGCATAAAGTCACTTTCTCCTTTCAAAATTCAAACTTGAATTCTCCACATCACATCACTTCCGGTCCTCTGAAAGGTATTTCTGCATGCAAAACTGAGCTATTAAGCCACAGCATGGACTCAAAATATATGTATGTATGAACATACCTTCCAGCTGAAGGTAGCACTTCATGCATTAGACAACAGGCACATGAAAACTTATGCCACAAGAACAGTGCAATGGCCTGACATGGCCAGGGAGACTCCCATGTTTTTATTGGTTTGCAGAATGTATAGAATGGAATTGTTTGGGAGGGCATTTTTATGAAGAAAATTGTGGTGCAGTTTTACTGTTTACATTGTTTTCTAATTCTGTAATCTGCCTTGAGTCTCAACAAGGAAGTCAGACCATAAATGAAGTAAATAAGTAACATCCAGCTTGCACAGCACACAGGCTCAGGAGCAGCATTTAGTCCAGATATTGGAGGCTAGGCCCTATACCTTTCAAGCACTGGCTCTGGATTATCCACCACACCCAGAAGTAAGTAGCTGATGCTCTGGCTCCAAGCTCCAGCTGTGTAAGGGAAGAGTCCAGTTGACGATGCTCTTTTCTCCTCTTAATCTCTATGGCCTTTACCATAGCAACTAACAATGAAATTCTAAGCAGAGTTACTCCAGTCTAAACCCAATCCTCTTCTTAGGATTTCACTGCGTGTGTAGAAAATCCTAGAGTACTGCCCAATTGGCAGCCATTTTTTTCTCCTGCTTATTACTTTCTCCAGGGCAAGTGATGGGGACTGGTAATTGCTCATAACAAGCAGGCAAATGGCAGGCCTACATGGTGTTCCTAAAGTTAGGGTCACTGAGGTGAAAGCAAACCTGTGATGTAACCCCAAAGCAAATACAGGCAAACACAAAGTACTCTCACATTGCTTCTTTCCAACTGAAAGGCAGACATAGCCTAGCTGCTTTAGAGTTCCCTGCTGTCCCTTGGCCATTGGCAGCTGATTCATGTTTTCCTTGCTGAAACAGTCCTTCCTGTGTGCCTCTCCAAGTACCACATTCCCCAGTTGATTCCCATTCTGTTCCTTACGGCATATATTTATACTACTTATAGGTAAGTTTTAGGACAAGTGTCCTAAATTGTACATTAATAGGGAGATTTTATGTTTGTATTGGTCCTCTTGGGAATATGACTTATAGCTTACTATTGTGGGTTCTGTTCATGTATGCATAGAAAGAGAATATCATAGCTACCTCTAAATACATTTTGAATTATTCTACTGAACTATATTATAGAGAAATCTGAAGAGCCCCAGATCAGATTCGATAGAAAGTAATGACAATCTGATATTGAATAAATTATTCCCCAAGAACTCTTTTAAGCATCATTTCTTTTCAGAGCCGCCAGAGGGTGATTGCTTAACATTCTTTAAAAAGCAACATGTGGATTACAGCCTATATACATTGTTGTGCAAAATTTTAAAAAAAAAACTTGTTGGAATCTGGAAATGTCCACCACTTATTCTTCTTAAAAATGTGTTTCAGCCCCTGTGGTTACAGAAATAAATTTGCAAGCGAAGTGGAAACATTTTAAAGGTTATAAAGAAAGAGAACAAGTGACATTTTAAAAAAGAAAAATCCGCTTGCCAATCAGCCACAGCCATGATTAGTTAATTCACATTTGACCAAGCAGACATGTGATCAAGAATTGTCAGAGGCAGCATGTTAATATCAGGAAAGTATATCGGGCCGTCAAAATACTGTACAATAAGTGAAATGTTTAGAAATAGTAATTTGAAATTCACCAAATTCATACAAACAATAGGTTATGTTACATACCAATTACATATTAAAATACACAATTGCTGTCACTGATAAGCTAACATTTCTCAGTACTAGAGGTGGGCACGAACTGGGGAAAAAATGAATGGTGTTGTTTGTGGTTTGTCCCATTTCACGAACCATGAACCACGAACTTTCACGAACTTGCCCCAGTTTGGGAACCAGTTCATGGTTCATTGTTCCTGGGGTTTAAATACTCCTTTCTGTGCTGCTGCAAAGCAGCATAGAAAGGGGCATTTCAGCCCCCCACCCCTTGGATTAGCTCCTTGTCGGGGAGATCCCAACAAGCAGCTGATCGGGGGGGTTAGGCTTGGATCAGCTGCTTGTCAGGGATCTCCCTGACAAGCAGCTGATCTGGGGTTCAAAGTCCCCCTTCCTTGTTGCTTCACAGCAGCACAGAAAGGGGCATTGGGCTTTTTCACGAACTAAATGAACTGGCAGACCAGTTTGTGGAAGTTCGTGGAAAACGGGCTTCCACGAACCGCTGGTTCGTGAAGCACAAACAGGCCCGGTTCGTGACAAACTTTAGTTCATCTTGCAGTTCGTGCCCATCTCTACTTAATACTATGGAAAAATATTACATTGGAATTGTGTTAGATCATTATATGATACATAGATATTTCCTAGGGAGGGCATACAAATCTCAGGAGGCGGGTGATCTTTCTCTCCTCTGCAGCCAATGATTTTGGTTGGCTGAGGGCATCTCAGTATATGTCACCTGTGGCCTTTCTCTTTCATTCCTTTTTTCTGGATACAAGTTGAAACACAAGGTAGAATTCCTTTCTTTCCTTCTTCTGATTAGATAGCTCCCATCCATATTCATTCCAGTTATCTGGATAAGCCTCCAATGTTATTTAGTTGTGTGAATGTTAGCTTGATTGCAGACACTTGGCAAAGTTGGCAGTGAACACATAAATGTTTGAAGTCTCGAGACTAAAGATAATATGAGGAAAACAGGCAAGGAAGTCTGTGGCATGTTCTAGGGTGAACAAACTTCAAAGGAGGCATAGGCCTGACCTGTTGGTAGGGTTACCAGGTCCCCCTATTCTCCCAGTGGAAGATGGGGGACCTGGTGCTTACCTTACTGAAGTTCCCATGCATGTGTGCCCTCGAGCCTGTGTAATGACATCCCTTCTCGGAAGTGACATCATCACACCGGTACAGGGGTCCATGCACACTTCACTGCAAGCTGATTTTGGCCTCAAACAGGCCAAAAGAGGCCCGTTTGAGGCCAAAATCAGACTGCAACAAAGCATGGGAACACTCTCGGGGCACTCCCAGGAATAATGTCATCATTGAAGCAAAAGCCGTATTCAATTTCAACTGAAGGTTTGGACTGAGATACCATCTCTTTTAGTGACACGGTCATTACCTATATATTTGTTGTATTGCCTTTAAGAGTATCATTGTATTTCCAGCAATAGTTGTATATTTATTACCGTTTATTGCACTTGTCACTTTGCACCTTTCAATAATATTTAAATTGTTGTTATACTCATTAGTTTTTGTGTATTCATTCTAACCCCTTGGCATGGTTCTTCCACTGAGGTCCTGTAGTTTATACTGGGGATGCCTCTTTTTCTATTGCTACAAGCAGGGGATTCAGCATCAAGTCACAGTCACAGCCATACATGCAAGAGCAGAATGGAGTAGCAGAGAGGAAAATCGCTCTCTTGCTGAAATGAGTAGATGCATGCTTCTTGAAGCAGAGCTACCTGAGAAATTCTGGGAAGAAGCAGTTAACACTACTACTTACCTGCAAAATAGACTGCCCACCAAAGGTGCAAGCAGTACCCCATATGAACTATGGTATGGGTACAAACCAAGTGTGAATCACCTGATGGTTTTTGGGTCAAAAGCCTACAGTTATGTACCTAAAGAAAAAAGGTCTAAGATGGATCTCCGAGCAGAAGAAGGAATTGTTGTGGGGTATGCACAAGAATGTAAAGGATACCAAATCCTTAACCCAAAGACTGAACTATAAAAATCTGCCAATTGTCTATGTTAATGAAAGGAAGATAGCAGACATTGGTGAAAGCTCACCAACAGGAGAAAATGAAGAACAGTAACAAAGAGCAGTACAACTACCCATCATGGACTGCACACATGACACAGCAGCGGAACCCGCAGAGCCAGAAGGGGCTGAAGAGCCAAGAATCAGGCAATCAGATAATACATACATTTTTGTTATGTATTCCACATGGGAATACATAACAAAAATGCTTGCCAGAGAAGCAGAGAAATGGATAAGGGCTGCAAAGGAAGAGATTGAATCTCTCATCAAAAATCAGACATGAACCCTTGAAGAACTCCCTCCAGGGAAGAGAACAGTTGGGTGCAAGTGGATTTTCAAGGCCAAACATGATGCAGAAGGCAAAGTGCAAAGATCAAGGCAGAAAACAAGAAACTCTGGCTCTGTCCTTGACTGAAGCTGAATATGTAACAGCAGCAGAGGCATGCAGACAGCTGAAGCAGATGCTGCCACTGATGAATGACTTTGGGACAGAAGAACCCAAACTGATAAAACTCTCCAAGGACAATCAAGGGTGCATAAAACTTGCACAAACAGAAAAGATGAAGAATCAAACATATTGATGTGAAACAACATCTAGTGAGAAATATGCAAGAGAATGGGCTTATTAAATTGGAGTATTGCTGCACAGATGATTACCGATGTACTCACTAAGCCACTCCCTAAAGATAAGTTTGAAAGTCTACAACAAGAAACCTTGTGGACTTTGTACACTAGACCTTGAGAAGGGGTGTTGGAAATACAATGTCTTGTGTACAGAGAAGGCAGAAGATACAGAATACCTGCAAGGGGTAGCCGGTCTGACAGTTAGATAGATGGCAGAGTGGGATCCTTCTTTCCTCCTCTCTTCTGTCCTTCCTGCATGTCTCCAGATTGGTATTCTTAGGCTACTTCCTGCTTCCTGCCTCTTCCCGGAAGTCTCTCGTCCCTGTTTACTGAGGTAGTTAGTATCTATTGTTTCTCTCCTTTCTGTCAAAGTTGTAGTTCCAGAATAAACTCTCTTCATTCACTCCTTAAGCAGATTCAAGATCATTCCTAAGATATACCAGAACGTACACATAGTACTGCTCTTGGAGTGCCTCCAAGAGGCCCATTCCCATGCCTCCCCCCCACATCAGCCAGGTGAGGGAGGGCAGAGGGTAAAAGTAGGGAATCCCCTGACATCTCTGGGAGAATGGGATCCCTATTTGTTGAGCATCAATAGTACCATGCCTAAACCAACATTACACTCTTGAACTCACCTCAGGGAAGTGTTTCAAGTATGTCATTTCTGATCTGCTAAATTTCAAAGAAGGCCCAGGATTCACTATAATATATTTTGAAAAACACTAATTTAGGAAACAATTTTTATTAGATTTCTCACAGCTATAAAGTTTTATAATAATAACAACACTTGATTTATATACCACCCTTCAGGATGACTTAATACCCACTCAGAGCGGTTTACAAAGTATGTTATTATTGTCCCCACAACAAAACACTCTGTGAGGTGGGTAGGGCTGAGAGAGCTCCAAGAAGCTGTGACTGACCCAAAGTCACCCAGCTGGCTTCAAGTGGAGGAGTGAGGAATCAAACCCGGTTCTCCAGATTAGAGTCCCGCACTCTTAATCACTACACCAAACTGGCTCTCAGATTTGAATTGAATTATCAGAATTGAAAAGTCCTAGGATAAGTAGGAAAACATCAACGTTTCTTCTATTCAGTGACAAAATGTATTTGCATCTTTTCATGTATAGAAAACCTAAATATTGTTTCATATAATGAACATGTTATTTTCTGAATGTTACATTCAGAAAAGAATAGAGCCCACTGTGTTCATCTTCAAAACATTCAATTAATTGATTCTACCTTGCAATCTATGGGGAAGATCATGCCAGAGCTGAACACATTTAAGTCCTGCTGGTTTTGTTTGGTGAGTTGAATGCATACTTAATTCTCTCCCATTCAAATCAATGAGACTTGCTGTTTAACTTTGGCAGAATTGTACCCATATGCACACATATAAAAGTATGTTGCAGACTAATAGCTGCAAAAAGAATGCCTAGACATTGGAACAATGAAAGATATATCTCCTTCCTAAATACTTAGACCATGACTCAGTGTGTTTTGAGAGGCTGCTTGTTTTACTAGTATATGGTGGAAATTTCGATCATTATGGGCAGAAAGGTTATTGCTAGTAAATTATGGCCTAGAATTAAACCAAATCATTTAGATTTTGAAACAGTCAAAAGACCAAATAGAAGAGAGAGAGAAATAGAGGGTTATAGAGAGAAGAAAATAAGCATGAAAAAGATGAATACCTTTGAAACAGTCTCTGCTAATAAAATGACAAAAACATATTGTGTGCATATTTTCTGTGAATAGGTTTTGATATTCTATTTAAATTGAGTAAATATCTAATTTACATTTTGTACGCTATTTAATTCCATTATGGTTAGAAAACATTGCTAGAATTGATGCTTTAGGAAGTCCTGAAGATTTTCAAGGACCAAGCATATGTGAAGGTGGGGGGGGGGGTGGAATCTAAGCTTGGCATTTTCATTTCCGCAGATACCAAGAGTCTTTTGGCTCATATAGTTTCTACACTGGGGAAGTTTACCACAGAAGGTCAACATGCAACAGAGAAATGAAGTTATATTTTTGGAGATTTAGGCTTTGATCCACCTAAAAGAAAAAAGGTAATGACTTTAGCAGTTTTAAATCGAATGCTGGCGGAAATACGTATACAAACTATTTCTGTCTAGAAATATTTTCTTGTTGGCTGCATTTCTCTCCTTTTTATTGAAAAGAGAGGGACTCAAGACTGCACATTTATACCAAAAAAGGCCAACTTTAAAAATCAATAGATCTGAATCCTGAGACTGGGTATTATTTGCTCAATAAAATGTGGTATATCAATTTATGCATTCTATTAGATGTCGTCTTCTTTTGAAATATCTAGTATAAGTGGGCTTAACTAGAAAATCTTCCTTGATATCGGTCAATCTTATATTTGATCCAGACATATGACATAAACCATGCTGAGACTGATGGAATAACTCCCCAGACAAGAGCTAAGGGGACCATTCAAATACTATCATGAGGCAGCTCAGAGTGGTACTTTGAAGCAGGAGTTGAAAAAAATCAGAAAACCATTATCAGGATTAGGAAGCCAACACGAAACAATCACCAGATAAGCAACACTTGAACTCTTAAGGCCCGTTCAGCCCAGTCTATAGCAATGATGTGAGGAAATTAGGGACTGTGAGCATAAGCAAGGGCAGGAAGACCATAGTCCTAAAGACTGGAGCTATCTTACTGAATTTTTCAGTTGTGTGCTTTATGTCATCACACTTCTTGCCAGCACTTGGTTGTAGTTAAATATACACACAGCTTTCAGGCAGTGCTTTGTTGCTGCATCATCATTTCAAGAATTTAGGAGTAAGCCAAACTTAATGATAACTATTACATTGTTTCTGATTGCACCTATCTGTGGCCGTTTCCCCATGTCTTAAAAATAGCACCTCACTCACAGAATACAGGTAGTGATGATTCCGTTTTTGTGATGTCACAAAAACAGAACCATCACTGCCCGCATCTGGGTGACGTCAGAAATCGCGCAATGAAGCTGCCAGTGTTCCATGAGTGGGGCTCTATTTTTAAGACATGGGGAAATGGCCTGTGTTTTGCCCTAGGTCTTCCAGATAAAGGTAAAGGTAGTCCCCTGTGCAAGCACTGAGTCATTACTGACCCATGGGGGAATGTCGCATCACGACGTTTTCTTGGCAGACTTTTTATGGGGTGGTTTGCCATTGCTTTCCTCAGTCATCTACACTTTACCCCCAGGAAACTGGATACTCATTTTACTGACCTTGGAAGGATGGAAGGCTGTCAACCTTGAGCTGGCTACCTGAACCCAGCTTCCACCAGGATCGAACTCAGGTTGTGAGCAGAGCTTGAGCTGCAGTACTGCAGCTTACCACTCTGCGCCAAGACTCCAGATAGTATTTGGAAAAAAATCATTCCTACCTAAGCACTGAAGTGTCTCAGCTCATTTGAATTGTTTTTACCACACAAAAGTACTCAAGGCAGAAACACAGAGTAAAGCTACAAATGAAAGAAGGGATGCAAGTGGAGAAAAATGGTTAAAATTAGGAATGACTCACATTTCCCATGGGTATTTTTGGTTTGATGCATGTTGAGAATATTTCACAAATGGAGGTGGCTTTTGACATTCAAGTATGTTTCCATTCTTGTAGTCATGTCTTCCAACCCACTTCATTCTTCTGGAACAAGTTTAGTTTTCACATTGTTCTGCTTGATGGGATGAAACCAAACGTGATTAATTAAAGAAACGCATTCTGCAGCAAAAACAATTGTCCTCCAAGCATCCCTGGAATATCCTTGATCCAATAGACTGAAGTCATAGAAAATGGACTGAAAACAAATCTAACCCATAGAAAATACAAAGGATAAGGAATAGCAATGCAGACTCTGCAAAAATTTCTTCATTAAACTTTAACTTGCAAGGGATCCACTTTTTCCCTGTGACATGGGACTTGCCTTGAAAGTTTATCAAATTACATGTTCTCAATTATTTCAACCAGATTCTAACCAGTGACCCTCTAGACCATTCCTATGGCTTGAAGGCACTTAGAATATTTAGTGAAGAGTATATGTTTTGTGTTAACCTATTTTGGGGGGGAAAGAGGTGAGGGAACTCTCACCCGGGGCAACTCCCAGGAGGAGAAGGTGTGCCTCTCACTATACGTGCATGCACAGCGGATGCACACTCCCGGGTCTGCACAATAACGTCAGTTCGGGGAAGTGACATCATCATGCAAACTGTGACTGCCCTGGAAGCACTCCTGTGCTCCATGGGGGGCCCAGTTTGTCCCAGATAAGGCTAAATTCAGCCCAGATCGGCCCAATCCTGGCTGTTTGGGGTCCAATCCTCACGAATTTGGGCCTGAATTGGGCCCAAAATAGCCAGGATCAGGCCATTGCCAGGCGGGAGATCCCCGCCTGGCAGAGGCCAAATCCTAGCCATTTTGGCTTGATCTTGGCTATTTGGGACCAAAATTGGGCCCAAAATGGCTGAAAGGAACCCAAAATAACCAGGATTGGGCCCGAAAAGGCCAGCATCCGGCCTTTGCCGGGGGGAGGAGTGTTCCCCTTCCTGGTAAAGGCCAAATCCTGGCCATTTTGAGCCAGTCCTGGCCATTTTGGGCCTGATCCTGGCCATTTGGGCCAAAATTGGGTCCAAAATGGCCGAAATAACATCACTTCTGGGAAGTGATGTCATCATGCAGGGTGTGGCTGCCCTGGGAGCTCTCCCATGCTCCAGGGGAGCCCTGATTTGGCCTGGATAAGGCTAAATTTGGCCTGGATTGGCCCGATCCTGGCCGTTTTGGGCCTGATCCTCACAATTTTGGGCCTGAATTGGGCCCAAAATGGTGGAAAGGGGCCCACAATGGCCAGAATCGGGCTGATGCCATGTGGGCGAGTGTTCCCCCACCTGGCAGATGCTCTATCCTTGCTTTCTCAGGCCCAATCTTGGCCATTTGGGGCCAAAATTGGGCCCCAAATGGCCGAAAGTGTCCCAAAATGGCCAGGAGTGGCTCCCAAATGGCTGAAAGTGTCACAAAATGGCCAGGATCGTCCCAAAATGGCCAGGATTGGGCCTCTGCCAGGAGGGGAGTGTTCCCCCACTTGGAAGAGGCCTGATCCTAGTCATTTTGGGCCTGCTGCTGGGCAGAGGAGTGTTTCCTCTCCTGGCAGAGGCCCAATCCTGGCCATTTTGTGGGCAATCCTGTTCATTTCTGGCCTGATCCTGGCCATTTTGGGCCAGAGGCCAGTCCTGGCCAGTTTGGGCTGGTCTTGGCCATTTCAGGCCTGATCCTGGCCATTCTCGTCCAAAATTGGGCCCAAAATGGCCAGAAGGGGCCCCAAATTGCCAGGATTCGGCGGCTGCTGGGCAGGGAAGTGTTCCCTCTTCTGGAAAATGCCTGATTCTGGCCATTTGGGGCCATTCCTGGTCATTTTGGGCCTGATCCTGATCATTTGGGACCAGAATTGGGCCCAAAATGGCCTAAAGAGCCCCAAAATAGCCAGGATCTGGCCTCTGCTGGGTAGGGGAGTATTCCCCCACCCAGCACAGGCTGATCCTGGCCATTTTGGGCCTGTCCTGGCCATTTCTGGCCTGATCCTGGCCATTTTGGGCAAGAATTGGGCCTCTTCCTGGCCCAAACAGGCCCAAAATGGCCAAAACAGACCATTTTAAAAATACCCACGTGACACCAGTCACGTGGGTATTTTAAAGAGATGCCGGAACACCATTCTGGGGCATTCCAGCTCAAAAAAAGCCCTGCTTGTATCTTCATTTATGCACTTGAAACAGCACTGCAGGAAGCAAAGTTGCTGTATGTAGTGATGAGCTTTTAATTATCTTCACATTTAAATTGTTTTTTGCATGTTTCTTGTCAGAGGTGACATGGTGGTTTCAGAGACTTTTATGTATCCATTTTAAAATATGTTTTCCCATTACAATAACTTGTCAAATCAGCATTATTCAAGAGATTCAAGCATTTCATAAGTCACATGAGATTCTACAATCCCCCCAATAGTTCTACTCTGCCAAATTCCTGCTAAAAACCTAGCCAGTACCTACCTTTTCTTATTAGTTTTTTTAAAAGAAAGAAAAAAGATGGAAAAAAGCAGGTTGACATGTAGACACCTGATCTGGATTTTTTTGAGGGTAACCAATGAATCTGATACCTGTGAGAAGCAGGCCATGTCAGCATTATCTGCAGGTGGCTTTTGCAGTATCAGCACATCTCTAATATTACTGGAGATTTTTGTGAGGAAAAGAAGTACATTAACAGCCTCTATTAGACAAAAGAAACAGTGCACAATAGTCCAGTCAAGCTAATCCTCTGTTCTGCTGTTCTTATATTCTGAAGGTAATTAATATCTCTTGCATTGCCATTTGTAACTCCAGAGACAAAAATCTTCTTTTGCATCTTTTGTTATAGAAACCCCTGTATGTGAAACGATAAAACCGAAGCAAAGATTTACATTTCATTGTAAACTCATGTTGAAGACTTAATAGTAAATAAGACTGAGCAGTATTCAAAGGGAACTAGGGAAACACTACCATCTGGATTGTTGTTCTAAGCAGGGTTGTCAAATCCAGCTTGGGAAATTCCTAGAGATTTGGGGGCAGTGCCAAGGGAGGGTGAAATTTGGGAGGGGAAGGAATTTAGCAGGGATGCGATTAAGGATATGCACCTGGAAAAATGGTGGGGGGGGGATCAGATTTTGAGACAAGCATAAATACCAGTATTCAATGGTATTCAATTCCTCTGGTACAATTTCAGGTTTCAGATTAAAGTTTTTCTGACATTCCAGAATTATTTGGGTCCCATTATTCCCTATGGGGTGATGGGTGGGATGGAGTGGCTGCTTTCCAAGCAAATCATGCCAAAATTGAAGGAGAACTAGTGCTGCCTGTCCTCTAATGTCCCTCCCCCCCCCCCCAGTTTCAAGCAAATCAGACCAAGGTGTCATATTCTATGGGTCCCTGAACAAGGTATCCACAGCCACCCTGTTTGCAGAGGGGAAAGGACTCCGCCCCCACAAATAAGGGAGGAAATGAGAATGAATGAGCCAGAACTACAGCTCTATTGGGCACCTAACCTATCTTGCATTGGTCAGGAGATGCCTTCCTTGGGCCACTGCACGGGAAAGTCAGAGAATCAAAGAAAACAAGACCTCTGCTGCTGATGGTGGTAAACACCCAAACATGAAAAACTATATGAATTTTTCAGGGTGTGTGTGTAATGCTTAATGTGACTGACTGGATGTTTTTAAAAGCCTGGAAGTGCTGTGCAAACAACTGAAGACTGTTAAAGGTTAATCCCTAACAGAATCAGAGAGCTTTCAATGATAGGCTACTCCAAGGGATCTGATTGGATAACATCAGCTGGAAAAAGGAAGGTCTTTTTTCAGTCCTAGCAGAGAGAGGAATCCAGTGTGAAGAGTTGGAAGATGCAGTCCTAGCAGAGAGCAGTTTTAACACTAGTAGGAGAACTGGGGAAGTTGGCAAGGAGGTTTAGGAAGTAAGTGCAGACTTCCGATCAGGCCAAAGAAAGGGGATAGATCTTCTAAGGAGAGGAGATTTTCCCTACCCATTCAAACAGGGAGGTAGCTCTGGAGAGTAGACATGGGCTCGAACAGCATTACGAATGGAAAAAACCCATGAACAGCCCCTTCGTCTGTTCACAAACAAGCCATTCGTGAGACTCCATTCTAAACGAACAAGTGGTCGTTGCAAGCCTCGTTCGTTGCCTTCGTCAGCCGTTCATCAAGCCAGACAGTCTGGGGCCTTTCAATCAATTCCCCTGGCAACGGCAGGGACTGAACTCTGTCTGAACTCCTTCTGGCTTTCCTTCTGGCTTTAACCCTTCAAAGTACTTCCAGCAGAAAGTCCCGTTTTTGCCACTGTGAAAAGAAAATGACAACAAAGGGGGAGACCCATGCACCGTGCCTTTCCCAGAGCGCAATATCTCTGAAACTTGGGGGGTCTCTGGAGGACAGTGTCCCCTGCAAATTTGGTGTGTATTGGACATTGGGAAGGTCAGTTTGTAACCCCTCAAAGTAGCTGCCTTCCAACAGGCAGTCTCGTTTTTGCCACTGTGAAGAGAAAATGACAACAAAGGGGGAGACCCATGCATCATGCCTTTCCTGGGGTGCAATCTCTTGGAAACTTCGAGGGAGGGTCTTTGGAGGACAGTGAGGTCTATGTCCCCTGCAAATTAGGTGGGTATTGGATATTGGGAAGGTCAGTATGTAGGGTGTTTAAAGGGCCCTGCCCCTTGCACGTAGCAGGATTCCCCCCCCACCCGCCGCCTGCCAGCTGATAGTTTAAAGGAATCTTTAAAGGGCTATGGACAACAAACAATGAACACGTTTGTGAACAGGGTCACGTTCGTTACTGTTCATTGTTCGTTGTTCGTGGATGGCAACAAACAGTGAACAGCTTGTTCGGGTTTTTTTTCCCCATTCGTGCCCATGTCTACTGGAGAGTGAAGAGATCCATGGTCAGGTGTGTTTGGAAATTGCCTGTGGAAATGTTCAGATTCAGTTAATAACTGAAGGAAAGCAATGGTGTTAGCATTCCTAACTCCAAAAAAGAAAGAGAATACTAAAAGAAAATATACTAGTTTGGGGAAAACCAAGGGAACAAAAGCCTCAAAACATAATTGTTTAGGTATCTGGGAATAGCATAAGAACTAAAGATGCACATGTTCTGATCTATCTATCTATGTATCTATGTTGAATTGCCTCAGAAATTTTCAGCTCTTAATTTCACCTGACCTTTCCACTCTAAAACAAATAAACTAGTTGGTTGTTTTTAAATTTTAAAATCACCTCTCGTGCCATTTCTGCTGTTTAAGGATGTGGGGTGTCATACCTAAGAATCCCATATTTCTGTAACCACTTTTTGTGTATATTTTTGGCTTGGGAATTCCAGAAGGCACACACTTTGATGTGATGTCACTCTAGGACTTCCATTTCTCCTATATTCTATGGTATATTATAGAGTTCACCTTCTGAAGCTATCTTTTTCTTCAGGGGAACTGATCATTGTAGTCTGGAAATCAATTGTAATTCTAAGAGAACGCCAGGCCCAACCAGGATGTTGGCAACCCTAGTAGCGTGAGGGGTTAGTGGTCAGAGGGTTCTATTATATAGGGGTTTGGGTTTTTTTTTCAAAACCAAGAGCCATGGAGGCATTTTGACCACAGATTCATTGCCAAAAATTATGACATTGAGAGAGAGTCATATAAGTTGCCTTGGTGCTATTCTCAAAAGCAAATTTTTGAACACCATAAGCATCTGACTCTATAAGAAGGCACACTGATTTCCTTGGGTCTTGTATCCTGGGGCGTGCATCTAGTGGATGAGACCTTCAAGGACCTATTAGAATACCCCCACTTCTGTGCTAACAGCTCTTTTGCAATCATGGAGTTTGAGAGTCTCAAGGTTGAAGGTCATTAGGCTGAGGAGGAGGGACATGAACCCTTAGATGGGACACCTTCCTCAAATGATGGACCCCTTCAATATGTGATTATAAGAAATAGAGAGCAGAGTCAGTTTTGAAAATAATTATATCTTCTTGAAGGTATATTCACAGATTCAGTCAGACAGGCTAATTTTCCACACAGATCTTTATTAACAGAATAAACATCTCATCCACACAGATATACCCAGGCACACATACAGTTTGTCTGACATAAAATTTCTCAGAACTCCACACAGATTCACTGAACTTGATAGAAAGAGACCCTTTTCAGGCTTCCATAGTTTGCCTGATCATCATCATCATTAATTTGATTTATAGCCTGCCCTCCTCACGAGTGGGCTCAGGGCAGGTTACAGCAAAGGATAAAATTACAATAAATAGACAATAAAATCACAGAACTCATGTACTACAGCATAGTTACCAGTATTTATCCAGAATCCTTTCTCTGAGACACCCAAAGAGTGACCGAAGACCTCTTCTCTCAGCACTGACTAAAAAGGCAGTTCATTCCACCCCCTAGGGTACAGCTACCAGGCAATTAGATCACCCGTCCAGCCCCCCTCCTTCTTAGTTCAGAAGCCTGCATTTAAACTCACAGTGACAATTATTAAAACCCCCACTTTAGCAAGCAGAAATAAAATCTAAATTAAATAAATTCCATGTAAAACATTACAATGGATTTACCCTTTTTGCACCTTTGAGCATAATCTTGAGGATGAAGTGTTCTATTATATTGTTCTTGAACTGATTTAAAAACTAGTGAGAATGGCTTTGTCTTTTTAATGTTTACCTCATGCATCACTTTGCCTGAATTAAGCCAACAGGAAAACAACATTAATCAAAGTGTGTGTGTTGGGAGGGGGGTTAATTACTAACTAAGCCTTCCTCAGATGTGAAAGTCTTAACATCACAAGCCTAGGAAATTGGCCGCTGGAATGGAATCCATGCTCTTTGTTGCCCATGACTGATAGTACTTATAAGAAAAGCAAGGTTTTTTTATCTTCTATGAGTTATTCTTTGCACATTTAGGCTGCTCTCAACAAGTAATCTCCTAGATGCCAGGCCCTATTCAAGCTTGGTAAGAAATCTTTATAGATACACTTTGGGTCACATTAGCACCCAAACATTCATTTACATTTTCATATTAAGCTGCTAATGAAACTTTATGGCATGATCCCTTTATCATGGCTGAAGTTATGGTATCATCTAGCACAAAGATGCATAAAGAAGAACAACAGCAACAATAATATGCCACATACTAAGACAATACCACACTGACTCCTAGATTCTTGGATAAAATCCACATCAGTGAAGGACCAAAGAATTCCAGCACAAATATCTGATGGATGGTGATAACATGTTGTTGTTGTTGTTTCCAAGCATAGGAATCACATTTCAAGAGTAAGAGTGAATATTTATTTATTTAGCTTATTCATAGCCTGTATGTGTGTGTGTGGGGGGGGGTGGGATAGGCGAGTATATATGCTCATAAACTAACAGGTCCTCACAATAACTTTTTTGTTTAGCTTAAGCTCTTTTACATTTACCAGCCTTATTCATGTGTCTTTAACAGCAGCCTGACAAGGAAAAATCAAGCAAATGAAACTTTTCTCGATATGCAATTTCAATGAGAAGAAAAGTTTCACCTGTTAATTTCTACATATCTGGCTACTAACAAAAGTGCAGCAGAAGCAAAAATCTTAGCAACTCAACTTAGTCTTCTTCCATTGTGCCACCTTCTTCCCTTTGTCATCTCTGGCTGGCTGACTGACTGAGTAGAGCCCAGGCCAGAACACAGCGACAGGGTATGAGCGAAGGGTCATCGCTCAGTAGCTGAGCATCTGCTTTGTATGGAGAATGGCCCAGGTTAAACACCCGGCATCTCCACTTAAAAGGTGCAGGTAGTAGCTGATGTGGAAGACCTCTATGTGCAACCGTTTAAAAATACTGCCAGAGCAAGCAATACTGATCTTGATAGACCAATTCTTGGCTCAATTTAAGGCAGCTTCATGTGTTTACTTTTCAAAAAGTATGTTATATTTGTGGATTTAAAGTGTAATCATGATCACAGGAGATTTTATCAATGCATTTTAGATTATGTTATTGTATTTTTAGCACTTTTTAGTGAATGACTGGACAACATTGTCTGTATATCTCAAGATAAATTTAGAACTATGAGTTCTGGCCTGATTATCTTCAGGCACATATTTAACTACTTTTCTATGCAGCTTTTATCAGTATTGGATTCAAATGAAAACTATTAGTATCATATATTAGTATCATATATTAGTATGATTAGATTATTAGATTAGATACTATTAGTATCATATAAGCATAACATTTCAAGCATTTCAACTGGCAACATGTTTTCCTAAATTGCCTTTCTTTACCTTTTAATTTGTATTGTTGGATGTGTCACATATAGAAAGTGATTGAGAACAGACAGAAAGCCAGCAACGAAACACATATGTCTAGTCTTAAGGCTCATGTTAGCCACAAATTCATTTAATGAGCATGAGACACCGATATCTTCTTCTTGCCTGTGGTACTGTGGCTGACTCCTAGGCCCACAATTCAAAATGACAAGATAAATGAAAACAGAACAAGCAATATTACATTTCACAATCCAGTCCATGCTTTGAACTTCTCTAGAATAGGCATTCTGTTGCCAAGTGCTCCATCAGAGATGTGTGATGGAGGGGATTTTTTAAAGTTATGTGAGGCCCCTTATTTAGACTAACTGATCCCAATGCAGGTCACTCAAAACATCTCCCTAGCCAAGGCATATATTTTGGGACAATGTTGAATTAGTAGAGAAAGCCCCTGCCCCCCATGATAGAGAAATCTCTTGTGGGAGCAATTAGGAGGAAAAATAACCTGGGAAGAGGGCTTTTCTTCCTAGCCTGCCCTAGTCCTGGCCATCCAGAGGAGGAAGGGAGGAAGGGAGGAACTAGTCAGCCCCATGTGGGAAGGGAGGAAGGGAGGAACTAGTCAGCCCCATGTGGCTTGGCCAGCCAGCATCTCCTTTGCTGTGCAGGGCTTGGCTGTGTGCCTCCTTCCTTTCTCAGTATGGGGCTCCACTGGCCTGCACAGGGTGATGGAGACACTGGACTGGTCAAGCTGTGTGAGGCTCAGTCATGTGTTTCCTTCCTTGCCTGGCATGAGGCTCAACTGGACCCAGGAGTGATGAAGGAGATGGTTCCTTGGCTAAGCCACAAAGGGCTCAGCCATGTACCTCCTTCCCTGCCCATGATGGGACTTGGTGGTGCCACTGCCAAATAGAGCAAAAGAGATGCAATCCCAACCCCATCCCCTTCCAGTACAGGATAAGAGCCATTGTCTTGCTGTGGAAGCAGCCCCACACTGGCTGCCTGTCTTGCAGCAGAGGCCTTGGCCAGCCTCCCAGACCATTGGCTCACTGGGACTTTACCAGGTATACTTAATGGGCAGTCTGCCCCTGATCTCTTAACATCATAAAGTATACAAGCAACCAGGGGAGACCTTGGTTCCACTAGAAGGAATAGGGCTTCCTCCAGCAGATGTAACATAGAGCGAATATAGCGGGTAATGTAACCAAGGAGCTGAATCAGACTAATGTCCATTTATCTCTGTATTGCAAGTTCTTCCTGGTTGTGGCTGTCCATGCTTTCATGCCACAGTCTTTCCTGAAATTGTTTTTATTGGGATGAGCATTTGGAAGAATAAGGGACATTACTCTACCAAACCTCAGTTAGCTAGGCCATCCATCACTTTGCTGAGTTGCTGCTTCTCTGGTCCTCTGTAATGGCAAACAGAATGAGACTTGGAAGTGCATCCCCACTGCTTTCCTTTAACTCAGGGGTTCTTAGTCTTTCATACCTTAATTACCCTTAAGGGACCAACGAAGTCTTTGATCACCCCATACCTAGCTGCAGGGGGTTTGAGGTGTGTGAGCTCCCCAGCAAAAGGGGGGTGTCTGCTTCCTGGGGAAATTTTTGCAATTTTAGGTTCCAAAGTGAACTAATAATTAGTGATTATTTTAACATTAATATTGGGGTTGGTCAGCTGACCTTTCCTTTTTAAAACACTTTTGTTAGGTACAAAGAAAAAATACAAGTTGATAAAATTGTCATTTAATGCTAAAAAAAAAAAACCAAACAAAAAGAAAGCTCAAATTATTAACAAAAATGAACCAAATTCAAAGACTACACTGTTGTTTTTTAATCAATTATAATTTGGAAACGAAAGATAGTTTTTGATAAAGCAACACGTATATCATGGCTTGCTTCCAGCCAATTCCTAGCCATGGTTCTACTGGGAACCAAAGTAGAAAAGTCTGATTCACACAAATAAGAGCCAAGCTACAAGTGACGCCTGACACAGGTTGGACACTTGTCAGCTTCCCTCAAGTTTTGATGGGAAATGTAGGCATCCTGGTCTTGCAGCTGTAATGGAGAGCCAAGCTGTAAAACCAGGACGCCTACATTTCCCATCAAAACTTGAGGTAAGCTGACAAGTGTCCAACCTGTGTAAGGCATCACTTGTAGCTTGGCTCTAAGTGGTTGCAAAGCGAATCATAGCAGAGAGGGTTGATTTTGTTCAAACAGAGAAACACTTTGGGGGCACCAGATATCACCAAGACTTTTCTCACCCGAACAGTGCTTCAGCATAACTTTGCTTTGCACATCAATCAGGTCATTTTTTGGTCAGGTCTTCATCATTGATGGAATCGAAGTTAAAAGTGATTTCAAATCCATTGGTCTTTTTTTCAGCTGTTCACTGAGACTAAAGCAGTTGTTGAAGAAATCCTTAAGATTTTTCAAATGCAAAGAAATTTCTTCCAAAATAGATTCAGATAAAGCTTTCCCTATATCCAAATCAGAAATTAAACGTTTTTCTAGAGTCAGGAAATTGGCATAAGTGTTGCTTCCTAGGCTCTGTTGCACAACTGCTGCAGAGATGTAGACTTTTTCTCAATAGCCTCCATAACTGTAATTTCTGGCCCTTGGACTGAACTGTTCAAGTCATTGAGATGAGAAAATACATCAGTCAACAGGATTTCTGTGGCACCTTAGAGACCAACAAGTTGTTCAAGATATGAGCTTTTGGAAGTCAGAGCTCCCTTCTTCAGATCTGAAGAAGGGAGAACATTGTTAATCTCTAAGATGCCACTGGACTCAAATCCTGCTGTTCTACTGCAGACGAACATGGCTACCTACCTGAAACTATATGAGCCATGTATTCCAAGGAAAGAATAAAGTCTTGCCTTTCAAACAGACCAGCAGGATTGCTTTCTTTCTTTTGAAGGAAAAGTGTGATTTCTAGACATAGATCCATGACCCGATTGAGCATATGACCACATGAAAGCCAATGAACTTCAGTGTGGTACTGTAGGATTTGAGTCCAGTGGCACCTTAGAGACCACCAAGTTGTTAAAGATATGAGCTTTTGGGAGTCAGAGCTCCCTTCTTCAGCAAGATATCATGTTCTGCACCTGATTTCTGGCAGAAAAGATTGAAGAGGCAGCAATTCATAGCTTGAGACCTGTTGAAGTTGACAGCTTTCACTGCAAAAAAACCCACAAAAACAATAGGATGCACTCACTTGCAGGGCTTCCTTTATTACAACTGAGGCAAATTCAAATTTCTTTCCTGGCACTAAAGGTGCACCATTAGTGTAAATTGACCCCAGTTGTTTTCCAGTTGTTTTCCAGTCCAGCTAATGCTGTCCTAAAAACTCAGATACCATGCAGAACACACTCAAAGCATTTGTGGTAACTTTCAAAGGCTCACAAAATAAAAATTCCTTTTTGATTGAAGAATCACTGATGTACAAGACGAAAACCAGAAGTTGACTGAATTGAGTCTCATCTGTGGTTTCATCAGTCTGAAAGGCAATGGGAAAGTTGGTATTTCTTAGTTCCTCTGCCACTTTGCTCAAAATGTCAGCTGACATACCAATAATTCAACAGACAATGATGTCATTTGATACTGGAATCTCTACAACAAGTTTTCTTTGCTGTTTTCCATAAACCAGTTCAACCATTTCCAAGGCACATGGCTTAATCAAAGTCTCACCAACTGTATGAGGCTTTTTAGTTTTTGCAGTGAGGCAAACAACCTTGTAAGATGCCTCAAGAGCTGGCTTCTGCGGTGATAAAATTCCCAATTTTGGCCACATCCGTGATGACTGGAATAGAGCTGCATTCTGCTTAAAAATGTCCAGGCTCTTTGAGAATATTTAGAGTGCTTTTTAAAAAAGTGTTCAAGAAATTTTGAAGTCTTCATGGTGTGGTTACAGAGAATTTTTCTGCACAAAACACACTGAGGTTTTTCTGTTTTATCACGATGGGCTGAACAAATGAATCCAAACTTCAAGTATTCTTCTGCATATTTCTGCTTCTTCCCTGACATTATAAAGTCGGAGTTTTTCCTGTTAGCCAGAGATCTGAGGAGTAACTGAGTCCCCAACAGGATTTCAACAGAAGCAGCTTTACTAGAATAACTATAGACAGAGCACAGAAGAACCAACACAAGCAACAGAACTCAACTAGTCTTCCAGGTAGAAAAGAATCTTGTAACAATTGGTTACCAAAGCAACCCCTGCCTGAGCCTAGTTAATACAAGTCCAGTTTAACTAAGCAAATGCTTTTTGTCTTAAGTTTAGATCAGTTTTAATATCCCCCAAATTAACTCTTCAACAGATCCCAGCGCCTTCTTGGTCATCCCCCAAAATCACTCACTGGGGATGAAATCACCACTGTTTGAGAACCCTTGCTTTAACTAGCATGGACAGAAATTGATCTTGTATATGAACATACGAAAAGCCCTGCTGAATCAGATCAGTGGACCATCTAGTTCAACTTCCTGTTCAACACAGCAGCCAATCAGTTGTCCTGGAGGGCCAACATACAGGGCATAGAGACCAAGGCTTCCCTCTGATGCTGCCTCCTGGCACTGATATTAAGAGGTCTGCTGCATCTATATATGGAGGTTCTCTTTATTCACCATGGCTAGTAGCCATTGATGGACCTCTCCTCCATGAATCTGTCTAATTGCCTTTTAAATCCATCTACATTAGTGGTCATCACTACATCCATCTTATGCAAAGAAAATATGTATACAACCCATGAACTATGATCATTTCCCTAATTTATGCTTTGGTGAATGTAAGATAAAATGAGATTAATACTTTGCACATTTTAAAATAACTTGGTTAACTAGCTGACTTGATATAGAAATGCCTAATCCAGCAATATTCCTATAAAGGGGGTTGGAGAGGAGCCCCAGTTCATTGTCAGAGAAAAGGTGGTACATATTCTTTGTACGTACAAACTCCCAGACCAGTAACAATTCATCCCTTTCTAGTGATTTTGTCTATATTTTAGAGTAATTTTACTTTTCCTTCCCTACCACACTGCAGTCTCAGAATGGATTCATTATATCAGTGACTCTGTCCTAACAGCTGTCTAGGGATGGTGTGACTTCTGCAGTCATTAACCTCCACAGATGTCCTTAGGCATTTTTATGGGCTTGCTTTCTGAAAATGAGATTCTGAACACTCTTTCCAATAGATGAGGTTCAGGACCCATTTGGAGGTCATTTTCTTTTATTAAGTTGCCAGCTTTGCAAACTTAACATTTGGCAAGCACTTTAAATAATAAAAATATGATTGTTTTTTTCCAAGAAGATATTAAACATTATAGCTGCACAACAATGAGAGTAAAAAATATTTTTCTCCCTAATTGCACCATACTTCAGAATTAGACATTTTGACAGCATATGTTTCATGTGTTTTTTGTAATAAACAAGATTAGTAACAGCACATCAAGGACTGGACTCAAGGGAACATTTCTGCAAATGGAAAGATGGAGCATCTTCGTTCTTTACATGAAGTGTGTTGAGCAGACTGTTGGATCCCAGCTACTAAAGATATTACCCAGAGATCCCCATGCACAGGACCAAGGTCTCATAAAGTGGATTGCTGACACTGTCAACTTTGACAATGCTGATTAGTACCTGGGAGAGAAAAGAAGAGGTTGCTTGTGAACTTATCTCCCTTTCAGCAAACAAGTGATCAGCCCTGACAGAACTGGTGATCTTCTGGGCTTGTGCAGTGGTGGGACACTCAATATATACCTGGATTCTTCTTTTACATTTTAGATGGGAAGGAGGGCAGTAAGATTTCAGGGGTCCAGGATAAAATTACAAAAAAGCAATAGATTATAAAAGCACTTGTTATGGTTACTCTGTCATATCACACAGAGATACACTTGCTCATGAAGAATAATCACACATAGTCTGAAACAGTGAGGTAGATGTTGTAGGCTGAAATCTTTGCCCCCTAAATGGCATTGTTTCTTCTGACATACACTTTGTGATGGATGCTGGGTTTCCCCCACCATACAAGAACGTGTAAAACCTGAAGGACCAATGCAGAAGGATAATTCACACAGAAACCTCTTCTTGTGTGCCAACTGCCTTTCTTGGACTGGAGCATATAAATTCAGTTGCAACAAACTTTTGCCATCTAATAAGTAGTAGTAGTAGTAGTAGTAGTAGTAGTAGTAGTAGTAGTAGTAGTAGTGATGATGATGATGATGATGATGATGATGATGATGATGATGATAACATTTGATTTATATACCATACTTCAGAACAACTTAATGTCCACTCAGAGCAGTTTACAAAGTATGTTATTATCCCCACAACAAAACGCCCTGTGAGTTGAGTGGGGCTGAAAGAGTTCCAGAGAGCTGTGACTGACCCAAGGTCACCCAGCTGGAGTGGGGAATCAAACCTGGTTCTCCAGATTAGAGTCCCATGCTCTTAACCACTACACCAAACTGGCTTTCAATGAAGATTTAAAATCTTCTGAATGCAAGAACTCTAAAGTTGTTGCAGGAATTAAAATCTACTGTTGTGTTAAGTTTAAAATGTGGAAGGAAAAGCTTTTCCATTCTATGAAGATGCCAGTAGAATTCCTTCACTATTGTCTGTCTGCACCTACGTAATTAGCAGCTTCCTAATAAAAACTGTGTAACTGTACTTCATTCTGCCTGCAGGGGAAATTGATTTTTAATTTACTGCGGTCCTTGATTGGGAAAGAAAGTAAATGTCATTTTTCACCATTTTTAAAAAATAGTTCCAAGTGTTACACTCAAAATGAAATGTTGTATCAGCCATTGTTTCTTGCCAACAGTTTTCTGTTGAGCACTGTTGTCTTAGCTTTCCTCTTCAGAAGGAATTTGGAAGAAAAACTGGCCTCTGTTAACTTTCCCTCACTTGTTTTCTCTCTTTCAGCTGAAACTCCCTGTGTGATAGATCCTATGTCATAAATGTTGGCATAAAATGGTTTTGTAAAAGTGAGTTACTTTAAGAAACCATCTGGCAAGAAAAGCAAGGACTACTTTTTAAGGGAAGTGAAGGAGCCAATGTGTTATACTGAATCATAGAGTTGGAAGGGGCCATGCAGACCGTCTAGTCCAACCCCCTTCCCAGTGCAAGATCAGCCTAAAGCATCTCTGACAAATATTCATCCAGTCTCTTCTTGAAAACTGCCAGTGAAGGGGAGCTCACCACCTCCCTAGGCAGCTGATTCCACTTTTGAACTACTCTGACCGTGAAAAAGTTCTTCCTAATATCCAGCTGGTACCTTTGTGCATGTAATTTAAGCCCATTGTTTCGGGTCCTACTCTCTGCTGCAGACTGGAACAGTTCCCTGCCCTTCTACAAATGACAGCCTTTCAAATACTTAAAGAGAGCAATCATGTCCCCCCTCAATCTCCTCTTCTCTAAACTAAACATTCCCAAGGTTCTCAGCCTTTCCTTGTAGGGCTCAGTCTCCAGACCCCTGATCATCCTCATCGCTCTCCTCGGCACCTTCTCGATTTTGTCCACATCCTTTTTGAAGTGAGGCCTCCAGAACTGCATACAATACTCCAGGTGCAGCCTGACCAAGGCAGTATAGAGAGGGGCTATGACCTCCTGCCATTTCGATGCTATGGCCCCTTTGATACAACCCAGGATTGAATTGGCCTTTTTTGCCACGGCATCACACTGATTGCTCATATTTAGTTTACAATCCACTCTTACTCCAAGATCTCTTTCACATATACTACTGCCCAGAAATGTATCCCCCATCCTGTATTTGTGCTTCCCATTTTTGTGGCCCAGATGTTATACTGTGCACTTGTCTTTGTTGAATTGCATCCTATTCACAGCTGCCTACTTCTCCAGAGTATTCAGGTCTTGTTGAATTTTAATTCTATCTTCGGTGTTTGCTACTCCTCCCAATTTGGTATCATCAGCAAATTTAATGAGCAGCCCTTCCACTCCTTCATCCAGATCATTGATAAAAATATTGAAAAGTACTGGGCCCAAAACTGAGCCCTGCGGCACCCCACTGGACACCTCCCTCCAATCTGATGAAACGCCATTGACCACCACTCTTTGGGTGTGGTCCTCTAACCAGTTCCCTATCCACCAAACTGTCCTGTAGTCCAGTCCACAGTTTTCCAGTTTGCCCATCAGAATGTCATGGGGGACCTTATTAAAAGCTTTACTGAAATCCAGATAAATCACGTCAACAGAGTTCCCCCAATCCAGTAAGCTGGTCACTTGATCAAAGAAGGAAACCAGGTTGGTCTGGCAAGATCTGTTAGGAACAAAACCATGCTGACTTCCCCGGATCACTGAGTGGTCCTTCAGATGCTTACAGATTGATCCCTTTAAAATCTGTTCTAATATCTTCCCAGCAACAGAAGTCAGACTGACCGGCCTGTAGTTTCCCGGGTCGTCCTTCTTCCCTTTCTTAAAGATTGGGGCACATCCCCAGTCTTCCAGGAGGCCTTGAAGATGATGAACAGGGGTTCTGCAAGTTCTGTAGAAAGTTCTTTCAGCATTATTGGGTGCACCCCATCTGGCCCAGGGGATTTCTGTTCATCCAGTGCAGCCAGATGCCTCTCCACAACCTCTCTGTCAATGTCAACTAGCCACTCAGGTATCCTGTCACATTTTCTACTATCTCTAGATGTGCCTGAGATAGGTGGATAGGTGCTGGACTTGTGTGGATAGGTGCTGGATATTGGATAGGTGCTAGACTTGTATTGGGATTATATACATTCAAATTCCTCTTCAGTCATCAAGCCTATTCAGTGGACTGAGTAGTTTGACCTCATTGTTAGTCCCCCCCAAAAAAGACAACATATATGTTCTTATATAATAATAAGCAAACTCGCATTTGCCACCTTAGTGGAATTAATGAGACAGACACAAGTCTTGGAACTAAAGGGCCACTTTATTAAACATAACATCAACCATTCATACGGCAAGGGCCAACTAGCAGTACAGGTCAAGCCACAAGGTCACCCCTGGACCTCCACCCTGACCTGTCTGGGAAAGCCCCGAAGCCCCGGGTGCGAGCCATCCATATGTATGGCTGGGACCCGACCGGCCAGGCAAATCTATGTCTCTCCTTTCAAGCTCCTAATGCCGTACAGCAGTGAGGGAAGGACTTGCATGTGGGGTACCCCACGGCAGTCCACCTATGCAGCTGGCAGCCATCACAACCACTCCTGGCAGACCCCCATTTCCCCAGGCAGTCCACCTATGCAGCTGACAGCCATCACAAGCAGTACCAGACGCTCCTGGCAGACCCCCATTTCCCCACCAATGGGGAATGCCAAGGGTGCTCAACGGCCCGCTCACTATCCCCAAACTCTATCCTGCCAGTGACCATCCTAAGGTGGCTCCACCTTGTCAATTACCTCAAACCTCCGCAAGCAGTACAAGGTAGGCAAAAAAACCCCTCTTCCCCATGCCAATTAGGGAAAAGGGGGAGGGGAATCCTACCTGGCTCTGTCAACAGCAGCCGGCTAATCCTGCACTACTACAGGGTGAGGTGAGTGGGCCGAGCACACAGAGCACTGCCAGCCAGCTGGGCGGAGTTGCCTCATAAGGCTCCTGTCTCCGCCCCCCAGCCTGAGACCCAGATACCATGGAAATGCTCTGTCTCCTCCTCCTTCCAGGGAGGCAAAGAGTGACCTTCAGTCCTATCATTGGAAGCTGCTGGCTGGGAGGGCCATATTGCCACCCTAGTCAGAATAATGAGACAGACACAAGGCTTGAAACTAAAGGGCCACTTTATTAAACATAACCATTAATATGGCAAGGGCCAACTGGCTCTGTCAACAGCAGCCGGCTAATCCTGCACTACTACAGGGTGAGGTGAGTGGGCCCTAGTGCCCCACAAGTGGCCTAGTGCCAAACCCAGCCCTTGCCGAAGGTCATTGAGGAAGATGTCTGCCTTTAAAGTAAAAGCGGACTTGATGTTTTTGCACCATTTCATTCGGAGAAGCCTCTTCACAGTCTGGAAAAAATATAAGGTTTACATGGAAGATGGAATTCCTTCATGGGTGGTTCCATATGAAGTAATAGATCCGAGAACTGTCGATAATGAGCAGCAACGTCTAACCTACAAGGAGATAACACAAGTACAACATTCAATGTTAAGAATAAAAACAGAAGAAGAGTTGTCTCCTTGTTATGGATGGTTTCAATATAGACAGATCAGAGATCTTTATAATTTGGACTGCTTAAAAGGAGGTATAAGAATGGAAAATTCTGAACTAGAAGAAGTGATGTTACATGAAGGCAAGAAAGAAATATCTAAGATTTATAAATTACTTCTGAAATGGCACACGGAGGATGAAACAGTTAAAATCCAGATGGTGAAATGGGCAATAAACTTTCATAAAGAAATAACAATGGAGGTGTGGGAACACCTGTGGAAAAATACACTGAAGATTTCAACTTGTACGAATATTAAAGAGAATGTATACAAAATGATCTACAGATGGTATTTAACACCAAAGAAAATTGCGCTAGGGAATACGAATATGTCAGATAAATGCTGGAAATGCAAAAAGCATGAAGGATCATTGTATCATATGTGGTGGACTTGTGAAGTAGCTAAGCAATATCGGGGAGATATAATTGAAGTAATTAATGAGATTTTACAAATTCAAATAAATAAGAATCCTGAATTGTTGCTACTGAACTTGGGGATGGAAGCTGTTCCAATGCAGTATAGAACATTGCTATTTTACATGACTACAGCGGCAAGACTTTTGTACGCGCAGAAGTGGAAAGTACAAGAAATACCAACCGTAGAAGACTGGATTTATAAATTGCTGTACATGGCAGAAATGGACAAAATGACAAGGAAGCTTAAAGATCTTGACCTAGGACAATATATTGCTGATTGGGGGAAATTGAAACAATATTTAGAGAAAAAATGGGATGTGAAAGGAGAACTGTGGCAGTTTGAGAATTTTTAAAGGGCGGTGTTGTAAATGGAGGAAAGAAGTGACTTTACCATTAAGGGGGAAATTTAATTATAACAATCTAAGCTAATATTATGATTAAGAACATTTGATTTAGATTATATAGTTTAACAAAGGAAAAGGAAAATGGATACATTAGGAAATTTATACTATACATTACATATATTATGATGTTTGGTGTTAGTATATTACACTGTATACTATATTGGGATGTTATATTACAATGCATGCTATGTTATATTGCATGGTATAGTATACAGCAAATACTATATTGATAGTATATTTGACAGAGTATCTGTATAAAAGAATTAGAATATGCTTAGAGTAAGAGATATTATGATCTATGTGTTGCAGAAAAATATAAGTGAAATAGTATTAAGCAACAAAAGGGGGTAAGGGTTGGAAAGCTGTTGGAAGTCAATAGGGAGGGGGGAGGAAAAGGGTGGGGAACAGAACTAATTAGATATGAAGGGAATGTATGTATCAAATTTGGAAATTTAAACTCACCAATAAAAATTTAAAAAAAAAGAGGAAGATGTCTGCCTTTAGTGGCCAGGTGAACCCCCATTACCTCGGAAGAGGTTGGCAAATTCAGCCTAGTATGTAGGGATGTGGCAAATAAATGCCTAGACCCTCCTCCAAAGCTTTCTCTATGGCTCTTTTAGCCTTTCACCTAGCCCTCTCAGGGGCTAATGAGTCCCAAGCTTCCTGCCGCACCGACGTGAAAGCATTGCAGACCAATCATCAACACACCAGGCCACTACTTACCTATGCACTGCAAGTCTGTGTGAGCCTGTAACAAAAGGGCCATGCCCTGCAGCCAAGGTCATGCCTAATGAGCTAAGGTCATTACCACATGGTGAATTACCAGAACGTGAGTCGGAGGACCGCACCTCCCCTCAAACCATCAGTTCACTACTTGCCTGGGTGCTGCAAGCCTGTGTGAGCCTATAAGGAAAGAGGCCATACCCCGCAAGCTAAGGTCAACACCGTGTGGTGAATGACCAGAACGTGAGGCAGAGGACCTCACCTCCCTTCAAACTATCAGGCCACTACTTGCCTAGGCACTGCAAGCCTGTGTGAGCCTGTAAGGAAACGGCCATGCTCTGTGAGACAAGGTCAACACCATGCAGCAAATGACCAGGACGTGAGGCAGAGGACCGCACCTCCTCAAACAATCAGGCCACTACTTGCCTGGGTGCTGCAAGCCTGTGTGAGCCTGTAAGGAAACGGCCATGCCCTGTGAGACAAGGTCAACACCACGCGGCAAATTACCAGGATGTGAGGCGGAGGTCCACACCTCCCCTCAAACCATCAGGCCACTACTTGCCTGGGCACTGCAAGCCTGTGTGAGCCTGTAAGGAAAGGGCCATGCCCTGTGAGACAAGGTCAACACCACGTGGCAAATTACCAGGATGTGAGGTGGAGGCTGTTCCTCCCCTCCAGCTCACGAGCACTATGCATATGTGTGCAAATCTGCATGAGCCTATACTGGAACAGCCATGCCCCACAGCCAAGGTCATTACTGCCCAAGTGAATGACTAGTACGTGAGGCAGAGGGCTGCTCCTCCCCTTGAGTGCACTGGGCCACCTTGCCTATGCGTGCACATCTATGGGGACTGTAATGGAAGGGCCGTGTCCTTGGGAAGCCCAGCTCATTACCCCCAGGTGAATGATTAGGAGTGAGGCAAAGGACTCCAAATCCCATCAAACAGAAGTAGCAGCTCAGCCATCACTTTCCCCATGGCTAATGCGGAGTTAACCAGACCCTTCCTTAAGGGCTTGGGCATCACTGTGCTAATGCTCAGGATCTAACTCCCGTGCCCACCATTAATGTCGTGTGACCCCACTGCCCGGGCTTACATTAAACTGGGAGGTTTACTGGTGAACCTAAATGTGCCTAAGCTGCCTGATGGCTGCCACTGGATATGAGGCAAGCCCTTTAACAGTCCACTCCCCCATATCTGAGAGAGATCCACCAGCTCAGCCATAACTCCTAAAGACCAACTGATACCCCAGCCTAGATACTGCCAGTCACTTGGTCATAGGTTCACCACATGCTGGGGGTGATGCCACCCGGTTGCCAAGAAACAATAGCCCTTCCTGGAGGCATAGCTCAGAGGAAATCTGAGGGACACGCTGCACCATTCCATCTGCAGGAAAGACTGGGCACTGCCTTAAAACATAAACGTCACGACCAATCTCCAGAACCCTCCTCAAAATCCTATGCCACTTGAATGAAAGAGAGTTAGGTATCGGCACCACTGCTTAATTGTCCACATGAAGTGGGCTGAGGGGTTATCTAGTTCCCTCCCCCACAATCCAACTGCCATGAGGATTGGAAAATGCCAATTATATATGGTTTATAGTAAGACTTCCGTACTGACTGGTCAATGAGCCACTGCTCAGCCTACCAGTGCCCCTGAACTAAACCCAGAAGCCATTGGGTCCCAAGGCAGCGGAAACTCCAAGGAAACTCCACTTCTAGGTGCCAACACCCTGGAGACAAGGTTTGGTGCTCTGCGAGCTGCTGGAGCTCCTGAAGGGCAGTATATAAATCGAATGTTGTTGTTGTTATTATTAGAGCAAAGCCTGCTGCTGCTGCTGGAAGTACTCTCTCCCAATAAAGACAAATGGGGGGGAGCCTAGGTAGGCCAGAGGCCTGCAAGGGCTGGGTATAATCCTGCTTTAGCCTTCCTGACTGATACACAACACGTCCCAAATGTAAATAAGAAAAAGTCTCTGCCAAACCAATGAGCCTGGCATTGGGCCCTGGCTCTCCTCCTCGAGTCTGAAGATAGCAAGCAGGGGAATATCAGCTGCTTCTCCAAGGCAGTTATCACTGCATAACCATGACGGCCTTCAGTAAAACAGCCTCAGAGGAGCTTGGCTGAGAGAGCTTGAGATAAGCTCTGATCAGGTCGATCACGCAGAGCAACTGCCAGCCGGCTGGGCGGAGCTGCCTCATAAGGCTCCTGTCTCCACCCCCCCGGCCTGCAACCCAGATACCATGGAAATGCTCTGTCTCCTCCTCCTTCCAGGAAGGCAAAGAGCAGCCCCCGGCCCTGTCAGTGGAAGCTGCTGGCAGGAAGAGCCGTATTGTCTGGACTTACAGAGTTATACCCTTCTAAGCTCATTGACTTCAGTAGACTTAGAAGCGTGTAATTCTGCTTAGGACTGCATGTGAAAGTGAAGACAGATGAACATTTAAGTGTGGCAAGAATAGTTGGAGCACACAATTGCTCTCTTGGAAAAAAAAGCCACATAATGCAGTGAATTGTGGGCTAACTGCCCCAGGTCGACTTCAATCAAAGCAATGCAGGCTCAGTTCAGATCAAGCCTGAGTCTAATTTGGTTCCATTCTGAATGTTGTACCTCCAATTATATCATCAAGAGCACAAAAAGTCTGGATACCAAAATTTGATCAAAAAAAAGAATGTCAGATCTCAAGGTCAAATTCTGAAGTCAAAATCTAACTTTTGAAATTTGAATGCTTGCAGTATTTCAACATTCTGATTCAGCATTAACAACACTGGCAGGAAGAGCAATGCTGGAGCAGAGAAAATACAAACCACGTGTCACAGATCTGAAATGAATCTGTATTGGGTACTGTTGCCAGGCTGAACCAGGCTGAGCCTGGCAATCAGTGGCTGAGGGCTGGGACATAGGGATGGGTGCAACATCAATGGCATTGCCACTTCACATCTGTGTACAAGCCAAAAGAGACACAGGGTGTTTGTGCGTGTGTGAATGGCTGTCAAATTGCTTCTGACTTATCGTGATCCTATCTGTTAATGACTTCCAAATTGTTCATGCCTCATAGGGTGTAAACTTTTCTGTATAAGGGTAACAAACATAAAAACAGTGCATGCAAGAGAACTCTAGATTAGAAAAACCAGGGTAGAGCAATAACTAGAGATTCTGCTACTTCACCATTCTTACCTAACAACCAGTTGATGGATTCCATATTTTCCAAATGTGAAAATATAATCCTAGATGAATTTTCCATTACCAGTACAGTCTGGACAATCTGTTTTTTGATCTGCACAGTGGTGCCCTCCACGGCTATTAGATATATGATAAGAAATAAATCTTAATTTGTTCCCCTAGAATCTCAGATAAACTTTTATGTTGGGATTGTTCCGATCGCCATCTCTGATGGACCAGAAGGATTGTACAGAAAAGGATTGCCTCAAAAGATGAAACTATGGCAGCAAACTAATTAAGATATTTTCTTAAGTACCACCTCCCTAACTTAATTTCTGTGATATCTTTTAAAGCCAAGTTTGCACTGAACAAGTTAAACTATTCCAAAAGATAATTTCAGGCTGAACAAGTTTGAACTATATCCAGAGACTGAAAATACATTCAGGATTTCAGACCTATATATGTTTTAATGTAACATGAGATGTTTTAAAGAAATGTTTTATTGTGTAGTAGAGAACATTATTTTATTTAAGTGCATCAATTGCTTTTGGCACTGTGATGACACAAAATGTAGAGTTAAATGCTGATACAGCTTCTTTCAGAACATGCACTATTTCTCAAACTTTATTCAAGAATAGAGATATTTAAGGAAAATTATTAAAACAGTCTTTTTTTTTTAAAGAAATTTCCTATTTTGCCAATTATGCTGTTTCAGAACTATGACTTGCTAGTATAATAACTGCAACTGCAGAAAAGAAATATATCCACAAAAAATATTAAAGCACAATGAAGAATATGGCAAAAAAAAATGCACATCGTATTAAAGTTAGTTTTAAAAAGCGCTTTGATATAGGCAGGTGAGGAGATCCTCCGTTTACCTAAATGTTACTTAACTATTTGAGTTCCTTGTGCTAAATACCCTGTACACCAAGATAACTAAGCAAAATAGATTTGTTTTAAAGACACATTTATTTCAGAATGTATGGATGATATTAGCTTGTCTGTTTCACTCTGTAGCCTGCCAGACCATAATGAAGTGTCAAGGAATTCTCAGAGCCCTCCAGATAGCATCCAGCTGCTGGCCCCCCCCACTGCACATTCCATCAGCGTTCTTGGCCTGCAATTTAAAATGCATTTGTATGATAATTTGCTAGACACTCTGCTTGATATCAAACCACTCAGCCAAAGAATCATAGAGAAATCTGAAGGGAACTAATTGAAAGCTACGTATTGCATTTGAGAGGGCAGAGTTAGATGTCTGGCAGAAAGAGCATTTTTCTTATGTATTTGTTTTTAAAATGCCTAGCCTACCTTTCTGCAGTAAGGTGCTCAAGCCATTTCAGACATAATCCTTAAAACAGCCTATTAGAATCATATAATGATTATTCAAGTGGGTTCTCTATAGAAAATAACACTCAGGTGAAACTTTATTTTCTTAAGATCATTAAAATCATGATTCTGCAATACTGGTTGCAATCTTTGGGGGGTGGGTCATGACAGATGGTTTTGACAATAAAGTTGATTGATTAAGGTCATGCTTTTAAAAGTAAAGCTTCAAATCATAAATTATCAGTACCACAAAAAATCAACACCGATCAAATATTTACTAACACTTGGACTTCTGAAGAAATGAAATGAAAAACTTGCATAGGGTAACTTTCATAATCTCTTAAAAGAGAGGTGCATGGAGATCTCTCAAAAGGTGAGGTGGGAACTGAGGTTGAGAAAGGTTTTCCCTGCGACATTAGCATTCATATTTCTTGGTACCGAGGTTTTTGAAAAGCATGTCTTAAGTGGGAGAAGCAGGCCCAGTGATTCAGCAGACAGCATTACATATGCTCAGGAATATTTCAAGCTCCATGGCTACTACAATGGGCTGGTGCCACATGACATATAATCCGGGATGCTTTGCCTGTCAGGCAATTATATGCACTCCCCTTTCCTTAGTCATTCAAGTGTTTTGAGTTATCCTTCATTACACTCAGGGTTAACAAGGTAAAGTTAACGCAAAGGGACTGCAGGCAAGATTGCCCAGCTTGTATATTCTTCATGGGACATCCTGTTCCCAAATCTTCAAGTTGTTTTGACATTCAAAAAAGATCATCCCTTAAAATAAGTGAGATGATCAATGCCAAAGAATGCTAAAGCAATTTGTGGGGAGAAAAGCACTGATAAATATTTATTATTAAGAGTTTTCATTTTCAAATGATAGCTTTACCATCTTAACCTCACAATTTAGAACAGGACAACTTTTTCTTGAATTTTGCAACTATAAACATATGATTGAAGGTTGTAGTACATTTAGTTTACATATACATATAAAGCTTATGGAATATGACATTCTAAAGAAATTCTGTTTGGCATTTCTCCCATGGTTTGAGGCAAAGTCAAAGTTGCCAGCATTTAGCTGTGGTGGTTGTAGGCATATGTTAGGAAATCCAATGGATATGTTTTCTGCCAAGGAAGGATCATGTAATCATTGTTGATCATTAGGTATTTGGCTGCAGTTTACCTTATCCCTTTTCTTTTTAATAAAGTTTGGCCATTCTGGTAGATCATTTGAATATGTGACTCATATTTTAAACACTGAATCACCATCAACAAAATACCATTCAAGTGCAAACCTGATGGAATGCTATAGACAAGGTATACTTCATGTTTAGACTTTAATTATTTGCTAGCATACTTTGTAAACATGTATCTTAACTGTTCCCCACCCTCTGTCACCTGAAACAGCAGGTTGTAGCTAACTGCCATGAACTGCGAACAAGGATCTCTGGCTTAGGACCCAAACCCATAGGTACAGGATGCAAGCCCTCATACATACATACATAATGCATCATACTTTTCTCTGAGTATGGCCCAATCTAGAAAGGTGATCCTACACAGAAATCTTTTTCTGTGGGCAGTTTGTCCTTGCTATATTGCATCTTATTTTGGAGATAAAATTGAAAATCTTGTTGAAGTGGCAAAGGAGAATTGTGCCACCCTGTTTTGTGTTTTGCTAAATTCATCCTCAAGTTAGACATTATTCTTGTTGGTAAATAAAACTGCATCTTGAAGTATTGGCATTAGGATTTTGCATGAGCTTTTGATGTTATGATGAGATCACTAAGGCTGATTGTTAGTGGAACAATCAGAAGGCTGTTCAGAGATTTACTGTTATACTCTGATTAATGCTTTTCTCTAGCAATTATCATAGCACAATCATTTCTTTGATTTATGAAAAAGAAACATCAACTCTAGGAGCATGGAAGAGATAGTGCAATCCGAAGCAGAGTTGCTCCCTTCAAAATCTATTGAAGTAAATGGGCTCAGAAGGGTGTAACTCTGTACTCTTGTCTCTACGCATGAGATCTCTTACACGAGGACGCTCAAGTGACGGGAGATGCAATGTTAGCTGGGAATGTTAGCTGTAGAGACAGCAGAGATCACTCCTCAGATTATTTCCTCTTCACTGCCCCAAAGGCTCTGTCAATTTCACCTCCCCTTTGGGGAGGCAAAGATAAAATAAGCAAACCCTCTGAGGATCTCTGCTGGCTCAGCTAGGCATCCCCTATTCCTTTCCACGCAACTGAAATATTATGAGGAAGTAGCAGCCACAGTGCCTGGGCACAAGGGATGAATTCCCACTCTTCCCTAATGTCAACTCACTTGTGAATAGTTGCATGCTCTTTCATATCATATTTGTGGGGGCAGGGGGTGGCATTTGCTGGTGCAAAGGAAGGTTTAATTAGCCGTCTTTTGCACCCTGTATTCACTATTCTGTGGATCTTGCTAATTAATTAGTCACTGTGGTGCCCTCCCTTCCTAACAGTTAACTCTAGAAAAAAATAATAGTCCTGGAAAGGCATTCTAGTTCACTAATCCTAAACTGGATATTAAAAATTAAGGACTAAAGCCTTGTTTTCATTACTGCACCTAAATAAAACAGGAGTCCAGTAGCACTTAAAAGACTAACAAAATGTATTCCAGCATAGGTTCACTTTATTACATATACTGGAGTATAAATCTCTCGGGCTGATTTATATGCACAACAGAAAGGGGTAGAGGAAGTGTTGTAAGGAGAGACTGGTTCCCTGAGATTCCTTACTTACTACAGCTGCTAATTATTCCATCTCTTAGAGATGTTTATTACTTCAGCTATTCCTCTGAAATGCCCTGTTGTACCTGTTTATCGCATTTCATCCTGCACTAGATTTTACATTTTGCCTCAAACGGTTGAGAGTGTTTCGTGCCCGTTGTGAGTGCCAAATTAGAAATGATCACTTCCTTCCTGATCTTGCATAAGTTTGCAGGAGGAAGATGGTGCCCCAGCTGCCCCTCACCATGGCCTTGCAGCCCTCCCTCTCCTTGCCCAGCCTAGTGCTGAATCTGCAGGCAGGGAGGGGAAGGCTCAGAGTTGGCTCCAGCAGTGTTTCTCTACAAAAGGGCCAGGCTCAGGATCTGCATTCCTACTGGTCTGAAGAAGGAAGCTCTGACTCTCGAAAACTGACACTCTGAAAACCTTGTTGGTCACTAAGGTGCCACTGGACTCCAATCCAGGCCAGGGAGAGGGAGGGCAGGGCAGACATGTTGGGATTCAGCAAGCACAGGGAACTGGAGGTGTGAAGTCCCCCACCCCACCCCAGCTCCTTCCAGGTTCGGAAGTTCCCTGAATCCATCACTAGAGATGAGCACGATCCACATTACGATTGAAAAAACCCACGATAATGTTGATCGCGCGATCGGGACCCGGTGGATCGTGCTCGGGCACAGCCAACGATCCAGCGGTCGGGAGGGGGGCTGGATAGGGGCTGGATCGGGGTGATCGTGCTCAGATTGGGAAGCCAGACACTCAGGCGCCAGCAATCTATTCCCCTGGCAATGGAGCCAGGGGAATGCCTGAGCTGTGTTTGCCCTCCTTCTGTTGCCCTGGAAACCCAAATAGAAGTCCAGCTTGCCTTGATCAGCAGGGCTTCCTTCCAACCATGGAGCAGCAAAGCAGTCACCAGCTGGGAGAAGACACCCAAGGGAGGGAGGGGGAAGGGGGTGTTCTGTAGCCATGGGCACTCCAATCTCATCCCTGCAAACCCTGATAGGCAGCTCTGACAGCCAAACACAGACAGCCAAACAAAAACACAGATGCCGCCGGCATCAGCCACCATTCCTGTATCGCTGGGAACAGTGGGACGCCCCTCCGCTTTTGCCTCCACGATCCACGGATCGGAAACGGGAGATGACCGGTGTGGATCGTTAATTCGGGATCATCGCCGGCGCCGATCCACAATCAGCTTGATTGGTATTTTTTTTTTGGATCGTGCCCACCTCTATCCATCACTATCAAGCTTCAAAGGAACATGTGCAGGGCTGGAAAGTGGATAGAATCCGTGCTTTCACAATGCACCCTCCCCCTTTCCAGCATAATTACACGTTCACGAATCACTCTGTGCTATTCCTGAGGAACACTTTGGCCCCTGCTTTCAAAAGAAAGAAATACAAAGCAACTCAAATACAAAATATGTTTTTTTTTGTACACAGTGAGGATTGCCAAATGACAGCCCCTGGCACAGCAAACAGCCCAGTCATCTCTTGTACCTTGAACACATTTGGTGATTGTAGTTAACTGCAGTGGAGACAGTGGAGGGTCTGCACAAATTTGCCAGCTGGATAGCCATCTTCCTCCTGCTAAAGGAGGCAAGACCAGGAGGAAAGTGGTAGTGGTGGTTCATGGGGTGCTGAGGGGCAATCCCTCTTCTCCCCCTCAACCTGCACACCAGGGTGAGGAAGAGAGGCCACAACTCAGAGCAAGCTGGTTGGTCAGCAACCTTGTGTGCCTCTTCTGGAAGAGGGCCTTGAGGCTCTGTGTTAAAAAAACTACAAATCAGTAGGGATGTGCGTTTCGGCTTTCTGAATGCCGAAAGAAAGCCGAAACAAAAGTGTTTCGGCTTCTTTCGGGTTAGCCGAAAGAAAAAAAGCCGAAAACGTTTCGGCTTCTTTCGGCTTTCTTTCGGCTTTTTCAATGGGAAAATGCTGGGAACTTCTAAACTCTCTTTCCCTGGGCAATTCTGCACAGCCCAGGGGTGCCACAATGGTGGGCACACTTCTGAGTGCCAGCTGGTCCCTGTGAAAGAGCACCTGAACCACAGACACCCTCCCTCAAATTCCCCCACCACCTACAGAGATGGCTGGCCAGCCAGCCCCATTGTTCCCTATGATGGGAACCAACTGCACAACAAAGAATAAAACATGAACAACACAAAATAAAGTTTTTTAAAAATTATTTTCTCCCTTTCAAAGTACAAGTAGGCAAAGCATTATGACACATTACACCAGCAGTCCCCCACACAGAAAAATAACACAACTCACTTAACACCAGAGAATCACAAAGCACAATTCCTGTCAAAAACACTTTATTTCTTGAACAGCTTTAGGTTACACAGCAGGGGGGCACACCAAAGGGCATGGCAGCAGTATCTTACACAAAAATAACACAACTCACTTAACATCAGAGAATCACAAAAGCACAATTCCTTTCAAAAACACTTTATTTCTTGAACAGCTTTAGGTTACACAGTAGGAGGGCACAACAGGGCATGATAGCAGTGTACTACACAAAATAATACAACCCACTTCACCGTTTTTGACAGCAATTGTGTTTGGGTGATTCTCTGATGTGAAGTGAGTTGTGTTATTTTTGTGTAGTACACTGCTTTCATGCCCTGTTGTGCCTTCCTACTGTGTAACCTAAAGCAGTTAAAGAAATAAAGTGCTTTTGACAGCAATTTTTTTGGGGTGATTCTTTAATGTGAAGTGAGTTGTGTTATTTTTCTGTGTGGGGGACTGCTGGTGTAATGTGTCATAATGCTTTGCTACTTGTACTTTGAAAGGGAGAAAATAATTTTTAAAAAACTTTATTTTGTGTTGTTCGTGTTTTATTCTTTGTTGTGCAGTTGGTTCCCATCATAGGGAACAATGGGGCTGGCTGGCCAGCCATCTCTGTAGGTGGTGGGGGAACTTGAGGAAGGGTGTCTGTGGTTCAGGTGCTCTTTCATAGGGACCAGCTGGCACTCAGAAGTGTGCCCACCATTGTGGCACCCCTGGGCTGTGCAGAATTGGCCAGGGAAAGAGAATTTAGAAGTTCCCAGCATAGGGAACAAAGGGAGAGGGCTGGCCTTTGCCAGCCTGTTCCTGGGGTTATGGGTGTGGGGCTGCTGGGGGTGGATTTGGGTCTGTGAGGGGCTAATGTGGGGATCTGGGTCTGTGTGTGGCAGCTGGGGGGGAATTGGGTTTGTGTGGGGCTGTAGGGGGTGGACTTTGGGGACTGAGAGCACCTACTTGGGGAGGCCATGAAATGCCCCCCCAAGTGGGAGCAGGCTGAGCCTTGGTGGGGGGTGGGAGTAGAGGTGGGAGAAGGGCCCCTGAGGGTTGGGGGGCATTTTGCATGCAAAATGCCACCCCTGGCAAGACAAGCCTCCCCCAGCTGTCAGTGGTAGAGAACAGAGCACCTACTTGGGGAGGCCATGAAATGCCCCCCCCAAGTGGGAGCAGGCTGAGCCTTGGTGGGGGGTGGGAGGAAGGGTGGGAGAAGGGGCCCAGAGGGTTGGGGGGCATTTTGCATGCAAAATGCCACCCCTGGCAAAGGAAGCCTGCCTCTTCATTTTTTCCCCATAGGAAATAATGAAGAAAGATGAGCAGCAGCATGCTAACAATATGCTCACCCTTTGCTTTCTTATGGGAGGATAGGGGGACCTGCTTTGGGGGGCCATAACATGCCCCCCCAAAGTCCAATCGGTCTGAAACTTGGGGGGTTGTTAGAGAGGGGTTAGAGGAAGGTCCCCACCACTTTTGGGCTGATTCGGTGGGAAAACGCCTCCCCCAGGCGTCCGGGAAGACGGAGGCATTTTCCCATTGAAAAAGCCGAAAGAAAGCCGAAAGAAGCCGAAACAAAGCTGAAAGCCGAAAGCCGAAACGGCTAGCTGTTTCGGCTTTCGGCTTTATCCGAAAAGCTGAAACAAGAATGCCAAAAAATTTTTCCTTGCACACCCCTACAAATCAGTCAAACTGGTATCAGCAGACACAGGTATAAACTCAGGGAAGCCATCACTGCTATTTTGGCACTGAGTGAACTGATTATTCTTGGAACTGGATCTTGTTTTCAATTGGCCGCTCTCTCTGTAACGTCCCCCATTTCTCTTGTGTAGCTAATTAACCTGGTGGATAACTCATTTGAAGTGAGCTTTGACTCATGAAAGCAAGGATAAATTTATGCTGGATTTTTCCCCTTTAAAATACCACAGCAGTCCTGTTTTATTGTGCTGCTACAGAGTAACACAGAGTCAATTTGGTGTAGTGGTTAAGAGCGCAGGACTCTAACATGGAGAGCTGGGTTTGATTCCCCACTCCCCCACTTAAAGCTAGCTGGGTGACCTGGGGTCAGTCACAGCTTCTAGAAGCTCTGTCAGCCCCACCCACCTCACAGGGTGTTGTTAAGGTGGGAATAATAATGACATCCTTTGTAAACTGCTCTGAGTGGGTCTTAAATTGAATGTTATTTTTGTTATGTCATTATGACCCACGGTCATAATTTTGCTATTTGATAAGCAGTTGCAAATGGAGAGAAAAGCGTCTCGCTCATTTTCACCTTCTCCCTTCCAGGTGTGCAAAGTGCCCTGTATGGCCTCATCCTCTCCCTGGCGATCTGTGTGGCTGCCGTTGCCGTGTTCACCACTCATGTCCTCCTCCTCCTTCCGGTCTTGCTCACCATTTTAGGTATAGGAGCTCTGAATGAATGAATCTGGCCATGATTTTACTAGGTTGCCCATTAGCATCATTTTTTGTGGGTGGGTCTCCCATGGAAGGACTCCAAGCAAAGGAAGTGCAGAACAGAAGGAAAACCTCACCTCTTTCCCCCCCAAAATAGGTTAACTAACAGGAAGCTTATCATAGTGGCTCACGGAAGACAGTTGTCATAAGTTTCTCATGTAGATACATTATGAGAAAATGTTAGAAGAATTTAGATTGGCTGGATCTAAACATAAGTGCCTCAAAATGAATGGCTCATTTCTTGAGAAAAGAACAGTACCCCCCCTCCCACCCAGCATGACTAATTCAGAAATCTTGGGATACGTTTTGTACAGTTTCATATCTTAAAAGAAACAGAAGCCTTCATTATAAGGGGGGAAAGTTCATGCCAAGTATTTTCTATAAATATTTTGAGCATCTTCCCATGGCCATATTAACAGGCTCATCATTTATAAGGACAGCACAGTAGATAAATATGTGAAACTTCAGTTATGCTCTTCCACACTGGAAGAGACTTGTGGAGTTTCACCATTGCTGCTACAGTTGCTAATACAGTGCAGTGGCAACAGGGCCTCCAGATGGCAGGTTTCCCCATAGTTTTCCTGCCTTATTGTTCTAATAGTAGCCATTCTCCCCACTTCTACCCTTATAGCTCTACAATGAAAGGGGCTAAAGACTTTCTTTTAAAATGAAAGTTAGAAATTCATAGATCCTGATACACATATTTTCATAATGACATGATGATATATTCAGTTGCTAATTAAACCCCCCACCCCCACCCCACAGGAGGGAAGGGAATAGCCTCTGGGAAGGAAATGGTTGCCATCTGGGTAGAACCAGGAAAATCCAAACTTTCCCACCAGCACAGCATCCACCCAGCCTTCTCTGCCTTGCATCACCATCGCCCAGCCAGGGGTGTATTTTAAACATAAAAATATATAAATGTTGTGGTTTATATATTCTATTATATATAACTATTTCTGGTTTATGCAACTATGTTATATATCCATTTTTTCTTTCTGTATCCCTTATATCATTGTTTTTAAAATAAAAAATAAAATACCAGGGAATGAGGAAGGCAGGTGCTGCCTCGCTTCATTGCAATGCCAGAGGTTGAGGAAGGTGGGCACTGCCTCACCTCTCTGTCACCCTGCCTTGTTATGGAGCAGGAAGGCAAGGAGGATAGGCAGCTGTTTCCCTGCAGTACTCCTTGCTGTGTGTGTGTGTGCGCGTGCGCAACTGGCCATGGTGCAGGGAGGCGAGGGCAGGTATAAGCTTCTTGCCCTGGTGGGAGGGTGGGGTAAGGGAGGGTTTCTTGCCACTCCTTGCTTGCCATCAAGCATGCCAAAAGTCCTTGGGCCAGCTGTGTGGCAAAGCACAAAAAAACTCATGACTGCCAGTCCTCCACTCCCAGCTTCTACCTCCTGCCATCACTCACTTGGCGATTGGGGGGGGAGGCATGAGAAATGGTCCCAGGAGCTCCAGAGCACACTCCCGCATGCTCCAGAGCCTTCCTTGTTGGGCTGGGAATGACATCATTCCTGGAGCAACAAGGAAGGCTTCAGCGTGCATGCATGCTACACACTTGTGTGAGGTAAGGACTCCAGGAGCGCCTCCCCCACCTCTCCATCCCCCAGTTTTAAGGCCAGGGGACCTGAACAAACCTTAAAAAACTCCATTTCCCAAACCTGGGGCAAATAACCTGTGTGTAAATGGACTATAAAGCACATGGTGGCTGCAGACTAAATTGAAATTATAAGGCAATAGACCAAATAAAAGAAGTATGATTTTTAAAGTCTAGTAGTTTCTGTCAAGTTTTTTCTTGGTTCACCTTAACATGCCATAGAATCTGAGTTCAAGAACTATGTATTATGTATTATTCACAAAGCTCACAACTTTTAAAACATGTATTTCAACACTATATATATGGAAATAACTGTAATAGTAATACAGGTTCAGTACTTTAATCTGACAGGCAGATGGATCGTGTGAACAGGCCATTACTTCCTCTATAGTACACAGAAGTCACATATTCTATTTCTCAGCTGTCATTGTTGAGGAGAATGATATGAAAAAATACCTCCATAAAGGCTGTGGGGCTAGTGAATTTTCAGTCGGATACTGCTTATAGGACTCTTCTGGCCCTTTCTCCATTTCATCCACCCAATAGCCTGCTTCCCCCACCTATAAAATCCCCTGCTGTATTTGGCCCTCGGGCTACTAAGAGTGTGCAAAAAGAAACAAACAACCCAGAAATACACCTGGAAATCATTGTTTTGTTTTGTTAGATCAGAGTCCAGAACGTTGAACCAAATCCAGGAAAGTAAATTGTAACAAGTCCCTCCCAACAAAACGTTTGTGTGTTTCATTTTGGTTCGTACCTTGCACCACTGGCAGCAGCAGCAGGCAGGCACTGGGCTTGTCTCTCAGGGCAGCAATTTGTTTTCCTGAACAACATTTACTAATTGTATCCCATGGGGAGAGAGCCCTTATGTTATTAATTAACTCTGTTCATGGGAAGAGGGAATGTGTGCAATGTACATGAGTGTATTTTTTCCATCGCTACCTGTGACAGCAATAGCATTGTCTCCCTGCCAATCCTCTCAAGGGGGAACCCCTCCGCTCCTATCAACTTTGGAAATAGTTGGAAGGGGAAATGTGAAGACTTCAATCATAGGCTGCAATTCTAAGACACTTCCCTGGGATTAAGCACTATTGAATAACAGAGGTCTTACATCTGAGTAGACTTATTGGGGAGCATCTTGGTTTGTTTTGCAGCACTATCCAAGCATTAGTCTGTTTCCTCCACACCTATCACAGCACTTGGGTGGTCACAGTGAAGAAAAGTACTGTTGGGGGTGGTAGTGCAAGTGTATGCATGTATGGTACATAAAACAGACACCATTAAAAAAAGTTAAGCCAAGTGCTGGAGCCGTCCTGATTATCCATCAGGACAGCAAATCCATGCAGGAGTGCTAGAGCCCACCTGCCAGCCCAGTCAACCAGCCACCATTTTCTAATGCAGGCTAGGTAAATTCCCCTTCTGCTGCTAACAAGCAGCTGATAGCGAGGTGGACAAAAGTCAAGTCTATTCAACATTGGACCTAATGAGGCCATTATTTCCAGTAGGTAGACTTGGACTTTCTATATCCCATAGGAGACAATGGCCCCATTGTTGTCAATGGTGGTAGACCTGGCCTCTGTCCATGTCATTATCAGCTCTTAGTTTGCATCAGCTCTTAGGCAGGATTTCTAGTCCCTTTAAAATTTGAAGGGACATGAGACACTGACCAATGGCTATTTGTCAGAACCTGCTTCCTCCCTCTCCTTCCCTCCTTGCTCTGGGAAGGGACAAAGTGGGGCTATTGGGGAAAAAGTGCTGAATTTTCAGAACCCGGAAAAAGTACCTTAAAACAGTAACCTGGATTCAGAAACATTGGGATAACAGATAATATGCCCATCCCAAAATCTGGATTTGAGATTAATATGAAAAAAAAATGAAGTTTACACCCCTGGTGCCAGTTCACATCCTCAGATTCTTTTGTGAAAACCAGGACAATTAAAATGGCATTAAAAGGGTGTGTTTATAGATATGTTTGCATTAGGAGGCTCTGTTTCATTTCCATTTGCTTTCTCAGTCAGTAACATACTCTTCACCATGCAGAAATCCTGTTGAATCTGTAATCTTGGACTCTGTAATCAGTGAGACATCCCTACACATTCAGGTTTCTCATTGAAAACTCCAGTTTAGACAAAACAACCCAAGGCAATGTGTTGCCCAAATGACCTTATACTGGGGAAAGATGTATTTCTGTCCTATTTCCTGTAATTTAATCCAGTTGATCTTTGTTTTATCCCTAGTTTAAAAGAGAGAGAGAGAGAGAAAGGATTCAGGAGAGAGTGATGAAGGGCTAAATATAACATGTGGAATTAAGTTGCAGGAAGGTGGGATGTAGTCAGACATGGAAGTGTGCATAGGAAAGGGAAGTAATTATGAGTGGACTTCTTTTTTTGCCAAGTGCCTTTTGTCAACTACTCACCCTGTATTAAAGGAAATGAATGAGCAAATCCAGCCTCAGAGATAATGAATACATTAAAGAAGAATCTTCCACATGAAGTTAATTTGGGGGGTTGGCTACAAAAGAATGAGGACTGCTGTGCAGAAGCAAAAAAGCTTACTAACGTCTTCTCCAGTCTTTATCCCTTTGGGAGTTTCTTGAAACACTTTTCTACTACACAGTCCAAAGTATGTGTCAACAGCCTGGCTAAATCTCATAGATATGGTAGCAAAGGCTGATCTAATCTCCAAGCATTTTCTGTGGCTTTTAAGCAAATTATGGAATCTGATGGGAATGGAACCCACAAGAATCTATTGAGAAATAGTTTGAGATAAAAAAAGGCAACACACACTATGGCTTGTATCATTTAAAAATTCCAAAAGAACAGAATTGGGAAGGAATGCTTTACAGCCCATCTTGCACACAGTTACTCAGAAGTAAATCCTATTATGTTCCACAGGCTCCATGGTAAGCATTAAGAGGAATGCAGACGTAATGTATTATATGAACAGGCTTCCTCTAAAATGCAGTTAGGCGTTTCTGAATGAAGTGTGATGTCTGGTTGCTGTTAAATCTATGGTCTGCAAACACAAAATCAACAAGCAATACAAAAAAAATCAGATGTTTCTAACTACAATAATCTGACCATAAAGAGCATCTAGGTATATCATCTTCTGTTTTCTTCCACTGGGCTCTTTCCTACTGAATATGTGGGTGGTGAGCTCCCTTCAACAAGTTCATTTTGACATTTCTGAGGTGAGTTACACGCACTGCCGGTGCCAGGGTTTCTGGCGCCTGCGGCAACCCCCCCCCCCCCGCCCACGCGCACAATGCACGCACGCCACGGATTGCGCGATGACGTCATGCAGGAAGGCATTATTCCAGCTGTATTGGTCTCTCTTTTTTTTCTGTCCTCTACTACCCCTGTTGTTTCTCATTCAAATAACTCCCTTATTATACAGATTATTTGAACTGCATTTTGGTTAGGTATGCTGTGAACTTTGATACAAACAGTATCTCCAGGCAAACTTATCTTGCTCAACTTCCTCAATCAGAAGATGTGAAGTGAATTTCTGAATGAATCGCTTGCACATACCTGCTTGATGCAGCTTTGGTTGTTGCCATTCCAGTGGTCAATGTCTAAACTGTGATTTATTTATTTAAAATATTTGTATGCCACTTTTTCACACAAAACAGTGTCCCCAAAGCAGCAAACACTGAAACACTAAAAGGAAATTTTAAACAACAGTTTAATACAACTTAAATTTAGAAATAGTTAAAATACTATTAAAAACAACTTCATAAATGCGCACACACACAAACACACAACACAAAAAACGAGGAGGAGGGCCAATAACAGCTATTTATTACAACCACCATTTTTTTAAAAATGTGAAATTGTTACTATGACACCATTATACTGTTTCTAACATTAGGTGATATTCCTGGTGTCATGGTGTAATACTGCTAATCAGTTCAAACTGGAAAAAATACAGCAGTATATATCCACCAATGATGATAAAAATGGGCAGACATTCCCAATATAGGTAAATAGTAAGTTTCAGTAGGAAACCTCAGTAGGAGCTGTGGGGCCAAGAGAAAAAGTCTCTACCAGGCTTCCTTATAGGAGCTTGTAGAAAAGACAGGCTCCAAGGGCAAACAAACAAGATGGAGAAACATACTAGCCCTGTTCACAAGTTACAGAGAACACACGTACAATCCATATAAGGTATACAGTTGTTATTTCTTTATATATGCATTGAGTAATTCTCATGTTACATTCTGCACAGGTACAACTGACAGTGTGATTGAAAACAAACATGTACCCAGGTACTGATTCCCAGTTTCATTTCCAAAGTCATAGAATCATAGAATCATAGAGTTGGAAGGGGCCATACAGACCATCTAGGTCCAACCCCCTGCCCAGTGCAGGATCAGCCTAAAGCATCTCTGACAAGTATTCATCCAGCCTCTTCTTGAAAACTGCCCGTGAGGGGGAGCTCACCACCTCCCTAGGCAGCTGATTCCACTTTTGAACTACTCTGACCGTGAAAAAGTTCTTCCTAATATCCAGCCGGTACCTTTGTGCATGTAATTTAAGCCCATTGCTTCGGGTCCTACCCTCTGCTGCCAACTGGAACAGCTCCTTGCCCTCCTTCAAATGACAGCCTTTCAAATATTTAAAGAGAGCAATCATGTCCCCCCTCAATCTCCTCTTCTCTAAACTAAACATTCCCAAGGTTCTCAGCCTTTCCTTGTAGGGCTCAGTCTCCAGACCCCTGATCATCCTCATCGCTCTCCTCGGCACCTTCTCGATTTTGTCCACATCCTTTTTGAAGTGAGGCCTCCAGAACTGCACACAATACTCCAGGTGCCGCCTGACCAAGGCAGTATAGAGAGGGGCTATGACCTTCTGCCATTTTGACGCTATGGCCCCTTTGATACAACCCAAGATTGAATTGGCCTTTTTTGCCACTGCATCACACTGACTGCTCATATTTAGTTTACAGTCCACTCTTACCCCAAGATCTCTTTCACATATACTACTGTCTAGAAGTGTATCCCCCATCCAGTACTTGTGCTTCCCATTTTTGTGGCCCAGATGTAATACTGTGCACTTGTCTTTGTTGAATTGCATCCTATTCACAGCCGCCCACTTCTCCAGAGTATTCAGGTCTTGTTGAATTTTAATTCTATCTTCTTGGGTGTTTGCTACTCCTCCCAATTTGGTATCATCAGCAAATTTAATGAGCAGCCCTTCCACTCCTTCATTCAGATCATTGATAAAAATATTGAAAAGTACCGGGCCCAAAACTGAGCCCTGCGGCACCCCACTGGACACCTCCCTCCAATCTGATGAAATGCCATTGACCACCACTCTTTGAGTGCGGTCCTCTAACTAGTTCCCTATCCACCAAACTGTCCTATAGTCCAGTCCACAGTCTTCCAGTTTGCCCATCAGAATGTCATGGGGGACCTTATCAAAAGCTTTACTGAAATCCAGATAAATCATGTCAACAGAGTTCCCCCGATCCAGTAAGCTGGTCACTCGATCAAAGAAGGAAACCAGGTTGGTCTGGCAAGATCTGTTAGGAACAAAACCATGCTGACTTCCCCAGATCACTGAGAGGTCCTTCAGATGCTTACAGATTGATCCCTTTAAAATCTGTTCTAATATCTTCCCAGCAACAGAAGTCAGACTGACCGGCCTGTAGTTTCCCAGGTCATCCTTCTTCCCTTTCTTAAAGATTGGGATAACATTTGCTCTTGGGTGCACCCCATCCGGCCCAGGGGATTTGTATTCATCCAGTGCAGCCAGATGCCTCTCCACAACCTCTCTGTCAATGTCAATTAGCCACTCAGGTGTCCTGCCACATTTTCTACTATCTCTAAATGTGCCTGAGTTCTTCTGGGAGAAAACAGAGGCAAAAAAGTCATTAAGCCTGTCTGCTTTTTTTCTGTCCTGCATCAGAGTTTCTCCATCTACTCCCAACAGCGGTCCAATTGCCTCTTTTACCTTGCGTTTGCTTCTCACATATCTGTAGAAGTTTTTCTTATTGTAGCAAGCCCTCCTGGCCAGACCCAGCTTGTACTGAGCTTTGGCCTCTCTGATGGCTGATCTGCAGTACCTAGTAACCCTCATATACTCCTCTTTAGAGGTCTGTCCTTCTCTCCATTTCCTGAACATTTCCTTTTTCTCCCTTAGCTTATTCTGGAGCTCTCTGTACATCCACATCGGTTTCTTGGAGCCCTTACCATGTTTCTGTCTTGCTGGGATAGTGAGGGCATGAACTTGCAAAAGCTCGTGTTTGAGAAGGGCCCACCCTTCACTCGCTCCTTTCCCTTCCAGCACACTCCTGCACAGAATGACTCTCATCAAGCCTCTGAGTTCATCGAAGTTGGCCCTACGAAAATCTAACCTACAAGTCTGGCTACGAACTTCCTTGGCCCCCCACAGCAACTGGAATTCAAGGAGGACATGGTCACTTCCCCCTAAGGTCCCCACCACCTTCATCTCATTTACCAATTCTTCCCTGTTGGTTAATATCAAGTCTAGTATGGCCAAGCCTCTTGTAGCTTCCTCCACCTTTTGAAAAAGGAAGTTATTGGCCAGGCAGGTCAGGAAATTGTGTGAATGTACAGTAGCTGTTTCTTCACAACAGGCTCTTTTTTACAAATGCAAACAGGTGACATATGAACAGGGCTACTGTGGAAGACTCTTGGTGGCTCCTGCCATTATCAGAAAGCACACTGTTGTGAAGTTCATTGAACAGGCAATTACTGAAGGAACCATCTGGAGACAGACAAAAAATAAAGTGAATCCATCACAGCTCACCCTTATTAATATAGATATAACTTATTCACCAATGATGAACGTGGATCCTAGTGAAGCCTAGAGCTAGAGTTGGGGAAAAGGGACTCTAAGCCTTCTACAGTTGCCATATATCCTCTGGGGGCAGGAGATCTTTCAACTCCAGCTCCTGTTGCTTGTTAGCGCTCCGGCAGGAGGGGGAAAATTTAAAAAACACCATCAGCAATGGTGTGACATCATTCCCAGACTCCTGCCTGTTGCCCACCACTAGCAACGCTACTGTCTCCCCTTCTGAGGTCACCCCTTTATAGCCCTATGTGTAGTGTGAAAAGGGAATTCTTTTTCTTTTCAGTATGTGCCTTTTCAAATTGGAGGTGGAAGCCTTGAATCACAATGGGGAAGTCTGCTCTGAAAAACTGCTATAATCAAAACAGCATAACCAGGGCTTTTTTTGTGCTGGTATGCACTGGTACAGTGTACCAGTACATCTTTTGGCTGGCAGAGTTCAGACCATCTTTCTTAGGGCTAGACCTTGCTGATTAAGAAGCCATGGCCTAGCCTAGCCTAGCCTGCAATTGAAGTTGTGCCCACTGATGACATAAGAGGGTGTGTTGCAGGTAAGAAAGGTCATGTGAGGGCTTTTCTAGTATGGTCACCCCTTCTCAGGGGTCCTTTAGCCCCACTCATACACCTCTCTCCTCCTGCTCCCTTCAGCCCTGGAACAGGCAAGGGCCTTACTGGCTGCCACCACTCTGTTCTGGGAATTCAACTAGAGAGGGCCCAGAGCACCCCTCTTCTCTTTACCCTTCCTAATTGCTCTCCTTTGATGTTGAGGGCATTGACAAGTGATCAGTCCAGCATGAAGACTCAGATAAAGTAAAACAAACTGTTTTATTAAACAGAGGTAATTACTAAACAGGAGGAAAAAGAAACACTTGTGAGAAACAGTTTAACCAGGGATATATTTACAACAAGCAAGGGAAAATGAATATATCAAGGAGCCCATGGACGACAATAAAATCTAATGCAATTACCTAACTGTTCTCTCAAACCTAGCCCTTCCTGGTAGGGATCCCATTCCCCCAGCGTGGGCAGGGGATCCATGCTTCCAGCCTCTGCCCCCCCCCACTGCTTACCTGGCTGGTGGGGGGGTGCGGGGAATGGGCCTGGGAGCTCTAGAGTGTGCTCCTGTGTGCTCCAGAGCACTTCCTTGTCCCACGTCCTTGTTCCTTGTCCTGGGACAATGAAGTGAAGGCTCTAGCATGGGGCCAATTTGATAAAAATCAGCCTTCGTGTGCCCCCTCATAGCCCCCCATTCTCTGGCTTCAGAGGCATTTCTGATAATGCTTTCTGACAATGGCTTCAGAGGCAACCCTACTTCCTGGATCCAACTCACCCTTCCTGGATGAGGGAAACTCTCCTGCTGGTAGTGAATCTCCTAGTTCCTAGGATAAGAACACTCTGCATTTGGGGGGGGGGGGCTTGTATTACTTTTCCCATGGCCCTGCCTCCTCAGTGATGATTGGTTTTTATTTTCCCTCAATTTTTCCTTAGTTCAATCTTAAAAGCTGGGCAGGATCTTGGGAAATGTAATTATGCATGGGAATTGGCAGCCAGATCTACAGGAAAATTTATCGTAAAGCCCAGGGTTGCCGAGTATTTATACCCTCCTGGCAGGAGGGGAGGACCTGGCATTTACCTGGAGGCTCCCAGCACTGACACAATGACATCACTTCAGGCATCATCACACTGGCAGTGGGCTTGCTCCTGTGCTTCATGCAGAGCCAATTCAGCCTGGTGGAGGCCAAAATTGGCCCTTGAGATGTGCAGGAGCATGCCCACCCCCAGCAGGGAAATGGTATCTCTTGTAAGGCCTCAGGCTTTCTTGAGCCCTACAGACCCAGGATCATCATGACAGGGCACAACAATGTATCTCGGCTGTTCTGCCATCTTTTTTCTGGCCTGCTCACCTTCTGCTTTTACCAGCCCACCTGTCCTACGCATTCTCTGGCTTGTCTGCCCACCCTCTGCCTTCATCACTGGCCCTGGGGCTTTCTGTGGCCTTCTACATCTTCATGAACCTGCCTGCCCTGTCTTTGTCAACTTGCCTGCCTGCCTCCTCTCTTTGCCACTAGCCTGCTGGATGTGGGGCCTTCTGTGAATAGCCCAAAGAGGGAATGGCCTTGACTGAGAACCAACTAAATATGACAGCAGCCACAATAGCAACTTGCACCCACCAATGCCATTTTAGAGGAGAAAATTGCCATTTAAAAATTGCCAAAGAATGGGCAATGTTGCCATAGCATGGCAGCAACAGGAGATCTTCTCTCCCCCTCTGCATAGGAATGCCAGGTCCCCACCATGGTGGGCAATCTCTTGGTGGTTGCCTAATTGCCTGCCAGTTGCTGGCAACTAGCAGGAGGTTTTAAGCCCCCTGGTGATTACCTATCACCAGCAGGCACCCTGGGCACAAGAACGGCATGTGCTCTCCCGGCAGAAGCGATGTCACTTCCAGAAGTGATGTCATCATGCCAGCACCATCACACCAGCACGAACTTTGTGCTGGGCCGATTTTGGTGCAATTTACTCATCATGTTTTTATACTGAACTAGACATTCAGTGGTGTGGGAACAAGTCTTGCCATGACATTTCTACTCCTCCAGAAAGCAAGGAAAGACTGTGGGAGTGAGCACAGCTGAGTTTCTAGAGCACATGGGCAATGTAAAGTTCAAGGAGATAGACAGTTATTGACATCTTTTCCATTTCTATTTATATTGAAATCTCTTTGCTTTGTTGCTGAATAAGCAGAAGGAAAATTATTTGCCTCAGGCCATGAAGCAAGCTTTGTAGCTGGCCAATAATTTAAATCAGGTTTGCCTTGGTACCTGAACCACTATACACTATTGAATTTAGTTGATATGTTTTCCTTCATTTGCAGATTTTGTAAAACTGGGAACACTCTCCTTTTTAGAAGAATTGCATATCTTAAAATGTAAATCTTTTTGGCTTTGATTAACTACTTTCTTCTTCAAATTTTCTTCAAATATGTTGATTTTTTCATCAAATTAGAGCCAAGCTAGATGTAACCATGACAGACAAACAAAATCTGCAAGGTTGGTAAGATTCCATTTTATGAGCAAAAGTGAGCTATGGGTGATAGGCACAAAACTCTTTCCATAACTTCCCTAAGGATGCACCTCCATTTTGTAGAGTCCTGGAACATCTTGTAAGAGCCCCATTGGAGCCCATTCCTGGTTGGGACCACTGTAGTGCCAGGGGAAGCTCCTGCCCCCTCCAACCATTTTCCAACCCAAAATGGTGCCAGGGTTGGAGAAATGGTACAGGGGGAAGCAAGAGCCCTTCCCCTACACCACAGTGGACACAACCAGAATTGGGTCCCTGCAGCATCCTGAAAAGACATTCCAGGAATCAACAAAATGGAGCAGCATCCTCAGAGTGAACCCAGGGATTAGCTTCTCATCTAGTTTGGTCCTCAGTCTATCTCCCAAAACTTTTCGTTTAGTGGGTTCTGATACTAGAAGTGAAAGCAGATGGGATAATAGTGTCTGGGGAGAAGATGGAGAAGGTAAATGGCAAGCAGGAGGGGATGGGTCCATCATCATTATCCCTCCTATGCATGTCTTTTTAACATGACAGGACTGCTGCCTTGACATCTTATTTGGTGTAGCCTTTTCCTTTAAAAATGTAGCAGCTTTTCTTTACAAGGCTTGGAATAAGATTCTTCTATAGGCTCAGTAACACTTTTATTCTTTTGGAGTTTTTAAATAATTCTTTTTTTTGTCCAGATGATGGGAAAGGACAAGAAAACAATCCTGCCTTTCCTGGTATAGTACAACAAGTTTGCACTGGGATGAGCCAATTTCAGGTAAGTTATTCTTCAAAAGCAATGATATGTTAGAAAAAACATTTTTTTTATTATGCTTCTTTTAATAGTCCTTGCCGAAAATATATTTATGGCAATAAAGTGGAATGAATTTCAATAAAGTTTCCTAGAGGCTGCATTTTTCACCTGAGCTTTGCCAACCTTGGATTCATAAAATATGAAGGCAATATCCTTATTTTTTTCTGCTACTTTCTAGGAGACTTTGCTTTGCAAAACTGGAAACATTAGAGGACGAAATTCCATAATTTCTCATTATGTGAATACTTAATGGGAAAGAACTTTTTAAAAAAGATTAGCTCATTTTTAGTCTAGATGATTTGGACTTTTATCTCCAGGTTTGTATTCACACTGGGTATATATCTGAACTTGCCCACTCATGCAAGAAATTATAGCATTAAGTGAAATCTTACATATTCTTGAGATGGTAAAAAAAAATGAACTTAAGACATCCAAGGTCACAAGGCTGACTCCAGGTATATTCTCTGCCTGTATTTAAACCAGACAGCTGTGTCTTCCACTCTGGGCAATTTGGATTGTACTGTGTGAAGTCCTCTCACAGATTTCTTTGCCAGAGACTTCTCCTTTGACCAGTTTAGTTCAATTTCTGTTAAAGTAGAATTTAACATGCTCTGACCTGGATATCCCAGGTGAGCGTGATCTCGTCAGATCTAAGCAGGGTTGGCCTTGGTTAGTAATTGGATGGGAGACCTCCAATGAAGACCAGGGTTGCAGAGGCAGGCAATGGCAAACCACCTCTTATAGTCTCTTGCCATGAAAACCCCACCAGGGGTTGCAATAAGTCAGCCATGACTTGAGGGCACTCTCCACCACCACCAGAATTTAACATACAGAGGAATTACATTTTCAGAATTCAAAGTGTTTGTTTTTTAATTTTGGATTTTAAACATTAAAATATTTTTTTAAAAAAAGCTCTTCCAGTGATTGTAATTGAAATCTTGTCAAAATCTCAACATTCGCTTACAATGACATAGCAAACCTGTAAACTTAGATATGCAGAAGTCCTGCCTGTACTCCTTGTAAAGCAAGCAGAAACTTCATGGATGTACATGTATCATGGGGTGATCTTGTTGGTTTCTTTTGCCATTGGAGGCTCTTCTACTGGTTTTCATTGTCTGTTTTAAAGATTTGTATACCACCCTATTACAAAAAAGATTGATTGCTGAGGCAGCTAACAACATAATAAAACCAGTACAATTGTGTATGTTATGTGCTGTCAAGCTGCTTCTGATTTAGGCAACCCTATGAAATAATGACCTCTAAAACATCTGTCATTAACAGCTTTGCTCAGATCTTGCAGACTGAAGGCACTGTTTTCCTTTATTGACTCAAATGATCTCATGTTAGGTCCTCCTCTGTTCTGAAGCTAACACAGCACTGCTAAACAGGTCTGCTACCTGGATGGGGAAGGCCTCAGACTCTGTGACCAATTTGTTTGGCCCTCCAGGGCAACTGGTTGACCACTGTGTGAAACAAGATGCTGAACTGGATGGGCCACTGGGCTGATTTAGCAGGATCTACATGCTTATGATGGGAGAAATCCTGAGTATGATATATAAACTACTCTGAGCTTTTTGGAAGAAAGATAGGATATAAGTTTATCTAATGAAACTGAACTTTTCTCTTTCACTTCCCCCCATCTCATTGTCTCTCTTCATTCCATGGACTAAACTTTCAGAGAATAAGCCTTCTGATATCCCATCATAATCCCAAATCAAAAATTGAAGGCACTTTTTTTTTAAAGACCTAATGTTGAAGGAGATCAGCAGGGAAACTCATTTTCATTGATAGGTTGCCATTATCTAACTCAACATAAGGAAATGCTTAGCAAAATGAAAGGCTTAGTGGTAGATAGCATGCTTTGCGTGTTCAAGGTCCCCGGTTTCTTCAGTTAAACAATCTCAAAGAGCAGATGTTGAGAAAGTCCTTTCTCTTCCTGAGACTCTGGAGAGCAGTCGATATTGACTTAGATGGGCCAGTGATCTGACAATATAGGGCAGTATCATATGTTCATATTTCCCTGAATGTCAATCCCGGAATTTATTTCTTAGGCAAAGAGATGGTGCAGATGGACTCACACTGACTACAATAATTAAACAAAAAATGAAGCATTTTTTTTAAAAAAAGTAGAACAAAAACAATCCATGTAAAAATATTGACACTTAGGCCAGTTTACCTTAAAGTGAGGGCATTTCAATCACAAGCACGTAGTCCAGCCTTCTTCCTTTTAACTAGAAAAACATGACAGGCCTTCATCTGCATTTCAAGTATGGTATGTCCACTATGCAGGAAATTCCAGCTCACTGAGGTTGAGGCATTTGTGACTGCATCGCTTGTGCTAAGTGATTTTCATGTGAAGAGAAGGTCCTGTGTGACTGATGTTATTCATATTTTGTCTCTTTTTTCTTCCTTCTGGGTACAATTTCCATTAGCAAGACAGAGAAGTGGATTTATCATTTGTCTAAGGTCACTGACAAACTTGGGTTGAAGAATTGATTCATGTTGAAATATTTGGAATTGTTCATAAATAAGTGCCAAAAAAGGAAAAGAAAATGTAACACTAATAGCTGTATTCTTACAGACTCATCCTAAGTAGACTTACACACTTCTAAGCTCACTAGAGTTACCAGCCTACAGGTAGTGGCTGGAGATCTCCTGGAATTACAACTGGTCTCCAGGCCACAGAGATCAGTTCACCTGGAGAAAATGGCTACTTTGGGGGGGGGGGTGGACTCTATGGAATTATGCCATGCCAAGTTCCTTTCCCTTCCCAAACCCCACTTTCTCCAGGTTTCTCCAGGTTTCACCCCCTAGATCTCCAGGAATTTCCCAACTTAGAGCTGGAAACCCTAATGCCCACTGACTTTCATGGATTTAGAAAAGGTATAACTCTGCTTAGCATGGTACTGTTTATGTAGCAATGTTTTCCTCTACCAATTGTATCCCAGTAGAAACTTGCCCAACATGTCAATATTCTGTCATGTCTTCCTACAGTTTACCTTCCCTGGAGTTAATTTGTTCAGCTCTATTCTTTCTCCTCCTTGGTCTTCAAGGGTGCTTCATAAAATAGAACTTCAAGGTCCAAGTTATTAACAAAATGCATCTTGAATTACTCATTTGTTGGAGACCTTAAATACAAACAGTTCATATTTTTATCAAACATAACATTAAGGAAACCATGAAGATAGTTTTAGGTGGGTAGCCATCCTGGTCTGCAGTAGAACAGCAAGATTCAAAGTACCTTGAAGACTAAGATTTTCACAGTATAAGGTTTCAAGAATCAAGGCATATATCTGACAAGGGGAGCTTTGATTCTTGAAAGCTTATACCCTGAATAACATGTTTGTCTTCAAAGTCTTACTGGACTAGAAGCTTGCTATTAAGGAAAATGCAAATTCAGCAATATGAAATTTAAATTGTCACAAAACTAATTCTCCCATAAACAGTTTATTAAGCCCCACCTATTCAGCTTATCTAATATATTTGGAGAAAGATAGGTTATTCATTCTTCATTACTATTGTCAAATATACATTTCCTCTGGATAAACTGATTCTGTGATTAGCTACACTTTACTCATCCCTGAAAACCTACAAAGACAGAATTTTCCTTAAACTATTGACGATATCAAGAAAAGTATCTGTCCAGCCTTCATATCTCAAAATATTCTTTATTGAGGTGCCATTATGGCAGCAGAAATTCAGAGGAAGCATATATTAAGTGTGACTACCTTTCTGTGTGTTGGGGGCAAAATATTGTAGGTTATCACAACCCAGTCAGCCACTATGAACATGAATAAACAATGTGCCCATGTGTGAATTCTACATATCTAATAAATACTGGCAGCAGCATACTTATTGGGTGACTCATATGACTGGTTTCCCGCATGTACTGGATACAAAAAAATCCCTGCCCAATCAAAAACTATGTGCAGTCATCTTTCCTGTGAAACTAAAACAGAATTTTGCACAGTCTTTTTCTTTCTCTTTCTGTATTATTATAAGAAAGGCAGGATGCTGTTAGCTTGATTTATTTGATTATTTGTGATTTTAATACTAAAGTTATTTAACAATATTTGTAGCATTTCATTTACTTAAGTTTTTTAATAAAATATGCATTTATTTACTTATTTTAGATATCTGTACCACACTTTTCTCCTAAAGCAGCTTACAACACATTTATCCCCATTGCCAAGAACCAAAACAAATATATCAACCCTTTTAAAATGTCAGGGAATATTTGCTGCATACAGTTTTTTTCATTTGGTCAGTAATTTTATTTGTCAAGGTCTTAAGTCATAACAACTATAAAACTATAAACATAAAATGAATTTACAATTCAATAAATTGTATTATCATGCATCATAAAAAGAAACATGTTATTCTTCACATTTTTAATATGCTTTGGCTCTACTCTAAGCAAAAAAATAAACGTTTCATTCAATGTCCATATTTTTCTATGTTAGATATTATTCTGAATCGTCTAGTGAACCTTTCCTGTAAGAATACCATCCTATCCTATCCTCCATGAGGAATGCAAGTTAATGTCCAACATGCAAATAGCAAATTGAAACATGAAGCATACACAGTTAAAAGAGAAAAAGGGAGCATGGTGCAAAAAATCTGCCAGGTTGAAACAAGCCCCAAGATGTAACTCAAGCAGAGGGAAAGAAGAGACTGAAAGAGCTATAAAATGCCCACTGGTGGCAGGCAGACTTCCAGGGATTTGCCCCCTCATCCACTGATCACCCAGCGATCAGCAGGAGGGGTATGCTTTCGGAGGTTGCTCACCACCAGCAGGCACCTCAGGAGTGCATGCTGCACGCACGCTCCCAACCAATGCAGTGACATCACTTCTGGAAGTAAAGTTGTTGTGCTGCCCGTGGAGGTTTTCATGCTTCATTTGGGGCTGATTTGAGCCCCAAACGGGCTGAATCAGCCCCATGCGGAGTACAGAAGCACTCTCACGGCTGGCATGCAACATCACTTCTGGAAGTGATGTCATCATGTTGGTTCAGGGACGCATGTGCGAAGACCTTGTGCTCAACACAAGGTAAGTGCCAGGTACTCCACCCTCCCAATGGGAACCTGGCAACCCTAGCTGCACCTCAGTATTATGAGATGGGAGAAGAAAGCAGAGACAAGGAAGACATCTAAGGTAACTGCCATCTGGACTTATGGCTGTCCAAATGCCATACCCTGGTATCTCTATTTATTTGTTTTAAAAACCCTCAGCTGCCCACAATCAGTAAAAGGGGAGGCTCAATCTTTATTTAACTGTTTGGTAGCATATAGGCTTTGTGTTCCCTAAACAGTTCTTATTTGCAACTCTACAAGAATAATATGTACTTAATTTGTGAGGTGAGTATAACCTCTTTCACACAACTATTTTAACTTAACAAACAAGACACAAATAGAAGTGAACAACCAACATTAATTTACAAAAAATTAGATGTATAACAAGTCAAAGGTTTAGTGACAAATAATCGGTATGGAATATATAAATGGCTCTCATCTGTACTCCCCAGAAGTTATATGTTTCCCCCACGCTGAGTTAACATGTTGAACTGCACCTTAGTTAACCAAACACAAACACTGAGGAGAGATTTGGTTCCTTTTTCTCCAGATAGGATTCTTGAATATTCAAATTTCAACTGTAACCTTTTCACCACAGCTGACAGGTTTACTAATCAAATTCCAGGTCACTCCTTTACCTCACAGAGACCTTGGTCACAGAACCTGTAAACAGAAAGTTAGTTTTGACAGGCCCTTCAGAGGGTTTACTTGTTTACTTACTTAAAACAAGTTTTCTTCCCTAACCTGATCCCAAATCCTAACTAAAGGCTTCCCATGCCAAGGCTGCCTAAAAGGATGCCCTTACCCAGGGCTACAATTTTCCTGTCTAAAAGGGAAAGTATCTCTTTTTCCTCCTTAATCTGAAGATGGCTTAATCCCTGGTAATCTCTGGGATCTGCATGAGGCCAAAATCACAAGGATTGGTTCAGAGCCCTGGAGGATAGGTGGGACTATGGGAATAATTGTCACAATTTCTTGCTATGCAAGAAATCTAAAGCATTTGCTAAGGAGAATTCAGCATTCCGTATCCTATATTTCAAATGGGTGCTTTGCCAAGGAAATGTGGGAATGTGTAATTATTGCTACATTTGTGGGAAATGGATAAAATCAGCTTCTGGAAGTTACTTAAAACACTGCCAATTTTTTAAAAAGGTGTAGGCATTCTAAACATCTTGCACAATGACTTTTGATTTCCTTTCTGACATGACAGCCACCTCATGATAGGACCAAATGTTGCAACAGAACAGCAATCTCTCTTGTTTTCTAGAGCATCGCTATTTGAAATCAACAAGACAAAGGAAGTGATTTGTTGAAACTGAAAGAGGCATCCTGAAACACAATATTCATTTTTTTCCAATCTAAATGTTTCCTTATCTTCCATTCACTTGAAGCATGGGGTTGATTTCTCTTAATATTCATAGATCAAGAGGAGTTAGCCATGTTAGTCTGTAGCTGCAAAAAAGTAGACTCCAGTAGCACCTTTAAGACTGACCAATTTTATTGTAGCATAAGCTTTCAAAAACCACAGCTCTCTTTGTCAGATGCTTCTGACAAATGCATCTGATGAAGAGAGCTGTGGTTCTCAAAAGCTTATGCTACAATAAAGTTGGTTAGTCTTAAAGGTGCTACTGGACTCTCTTCTTAATATTCAGATGTGAATAGAAAATCATGTCATTTCACTGATATCAATGTAATTCAGCTACATAAAATTGGTATGAATAAGAGAAGACATCAGTCTAGCATTTTTGATGACAGAACAGTTGCAATTCCTGAGATGCTTGGATCTGAAAGTTTCTATGTATTTTATTATTGATTTGAAGATCAAATTAGCTTAGATGTAATGTGCTAGTCTAGCTATTTATTCTCTTTTTAACTCCATACATAGTCTTCTGTGTTGAGTCCTTGATATCCTTTCATACTATCGGCATTAAGAGCTACTGGATTTTAGCAAGTCTTGGAATGAGTTACCAGACTGTTTTCTAAGTGTCCCTGGAAGGTGTTATAGCAATCTTCATTGCTATAAACATGATAAGAGGTATCTTGTCAAACACAGAATTAGGTCTCTTCCTGTTTGTCTCATTTGCCATGTCAGTTGAAGCTGCAATTCTAAGCATAATTAATTATCTGGAAGCATAATACCAATCACTAAATTGAATCATTGTGGTACACTTCAGTCCTGTGTGACTGGGGCTCCTCTGTGTGGTTTGTATGCATGTTCACTAGACCCACATGCTGTGTGAATGAATACATTTCCCAATCCATTAGACATGGGCATGGACTGAGAAAAAACCACGAACCGCCAGTGGTCCATCATGTTTCACGGACCATGGACCATGACCTTTTCATGGATCCGCTCCTGTTCATGGACCAGTTTGTCAGTCTGTGTTCCGTCACTTCCAGGGGCCCTAAGACCATCCCCTTCACACTCAGAGATGCCAAACTCACAGTGAGTCTTCAGCAGGTTCTCCTCCAGCCACCCTCCAAGTTTGATAAGATAGACCGCTCCAAAGTTAAACTAGAACAAAAAGTGGGAACCAACAATTGGAGGGAAAATATAAATAACCCAATAGGGTTTTTTTTTTAGAGTTTAATGAATCCGCTCCCAGGAAACTTCCAGTAGATAGAATAGGAGCTGCACATGCCAATTAACTTGCATTGGCTTGCAGCAATTGACAGAATCCTAGGCTAGCCCAACACCCCACAATCAAATAAGAATTAAAGGGAAAATATGATACGGAAAAGTGAACCCTCAAGAAGCCCAATAAACTTGGTCCCAGACATGACTGCAGCCCTGAGACTGGGTTGGGGCAGAGCCCTAGCCCACCACCCCACAATCAAACAAGAATTGAAAGGAAAAAAATGAAACAGAAGACTGAGCCCTCAAGGAGCACAATAAGCGTGCACCCAGAGCCTTACTGCAGCACTGAGTAAGCCCTAGGCTAGCCCACCACCCCACAAGCAAATAAGAATTGAAATTTAAAAATATTAAACAGAAGAATGAGCCCTCAGCCAAGGAAACCCAATAAGCTTGCTCCCAGAGCCTTGCTGCAGCACAAGCCTCAAGCCTCCCTCTCACACAAGCCAAAAAAACTCCTGCAACAAGCAGTTCCTCCCTCAGTAACCTGCTGGAAAGTGATACCATGGCCATCGTCACACGGGCTTCTGTTTAGCGCAAAAATGGCGCAATTTCCCAGCAAACACCCACCTTATTCCAACACTGATGCGATTTTCTCTCTTCTGCTTTGTGCTTGATAGTTGCGATATTTTGCGCCTCAGTGTGAATGCCTCACATCGATGTTTTTCGCCTCGCCATACCATAGGCCCACCTTTTTTTTCTCTCCTCAATCCCAGAATCCATTTCTCCCACGACTCCCCTTTTTTTTGTAATAATGTCCTTATATCGCTATAACGATATCACACAATGAAAATTTTCTGCTGAAGAAAACAAATAAAAATGACTGAATTGCCATTAGAGAAATTTTTATTTTAACCCAAAACCACACCTCACTAAAAATGGCCGTGTTCAGTCATTTTCCAGGTTTTTTTTTTTAATTACGATGTTATAGCGATATAATGCCTTTATTTTTTTTGTGCGGGAAAATTTTAAACTCCGCAACCATTCTATCCGACTTCCACTTTCAGTTTTGCATTACCAAGAGGATCTTAGGCGCGGAAGACTGCAGCCTCATCCAGCTGACAACAACTTCAGTTGTGCACACGGATTTCAGATTATTCAGGAAACAGCAGTAGATTAGGAAGCTAATGTTATTCCGTTATAGCGGAATTAAATGCCAAAAAAAATTTTTAAAAAAGGGGGGAGGAGCTGCTTCTGCGCCCATTAGAGAGAACGGAACAGAGCGCTTAGGTGTGGACAGCTGGGAGCGCGAAGAAACACGAGGTGACCCAAAGAAACATTACTGTGCCAATATCAGCGATGACGCTATATGCTGTAAATTTAACGGAACAGATGCCCATGTGACGACGGCCCATGGCTCAGCACTGGTTGTTATATATACTACTTTCTCTGATAGAGAACAATTGGAGCTATCTGGTTGGCAGCCAGAGCTGCCTATCAAGGTTTTCTGGGCTAAGATTGGTGTGTTCCAAAGGCAGCAGAAGGTCTGCAGGCAACTCCTCTACGTTGCCTAGGGAATTGATTGCTTGGCACCGGGATGTCTGGTTTCATGGACCAACAGACTGACACACTGGCCCAAAAGTTGTCACGTCCATGAAAAACGCATGTCCCACAACCCGCCTGTTTGTGAACACTGAACCAGGCTGGTTCAAGTCAAATTTTGGTCCATTTTTCAGTCCGTGCCCACCTCTAGTAGCTATCCTGGTCTGCAGTAGAACAGCAAGACTCAAAGGATATTTCTCTGCATCCCTCACTCTTGTCCTAGCATTGTCAAAATGTATCAGTATAACATAGTATGTAACTCAAAACATAGGGAGAGAGAGAGAGAGAGAAAGAAAAGCAAGGAGAAGGAAAAATCTATCCTCTTCTACTAGAATTCAGATCAAAGAGAGAGCTTTGTAGAGGAAGCTGTGGGGATCCAGACAGAGATTCCAGAGAATTTTCCAAGGAGATCCAGAGAGGAGAAACAGGTGGCACAGGAGGACTGGATTTGGAAAGTGAGTTGAAAGCCAGAATACGTAGTTCAAAAGACAAGAACAAAGTAGAATGGTGAAAGCAGCCAGATAATAGAGGATAATAAAATAAAAGGAACATTTGGATTTCCTGGCTTTGGAGGGTAGGTGGGAAGATTCTAGCTGAAGTCAAATGAGAGGGGGAGGTTTAAAGAGGTGAGGAGCTGTAACCAGGAGGAGTTGTCAGGGGGAATATACACTTTAGCAGGGCCTGAAGATCCAGAGGGGCCTGGTCAAGGTTGCAGTCCCCATTACCATGAGAAAAAAATTGAGGATAACAGTAGATCATGCCTAAGGATATTATCTATGTATCTATTGTCCAGATCTTGTGAGATTTGCTGGAGCCAATCAGAAACCATGTTACAGCAGCAGTCTCAAGCCACATGCTCAATATCAAGCTCAATATCAGGGCTTCATATCAAGAATTACCAATCCCAGAGTTCCTTTTGCTTAGGCAGGAATGAGGAACACTTAGTGGGAATGGCAAAGCAAAGCACCATAAAACAGTGGGAGCATGTGTGATCTTCTGGTAGGATTTGCAGGCCCAAAATATGATTGCCATGTCCCCCAGTGGCCAAACTTGGGAGGGGCAGCTGGACAATGGGAACTTACTTTCCACCCCCAATCTTTGCTCTGGGAAATGATGTCATTTTCCAGTGCAACAAAGAAGCTATGGGTTGCATTGGGAGGCCATTCACTAAAAATCACCCCCCTCAGCTTAGTATTTGGAGGCGATTTTTACTGAATCCTCTCCACACAACCTGTAGCTTCCACGTGACTCTGGAAATTGATGTCATTTTCCAGTACAATGTGACAGTGGGCATTGTGTGTGTTCATCTCTACAGGTGCCATTCCCCCCAACTGGCCAGGTGAGTGGAGGGGGGGCAGGGTCTGGAGGCAAAGGATCCCCCACCCCTAATGGGGGTTGGCACTGGCAGCACTATGTGAATATCTGAATCACTCACAGACACAGACACACAGAATCCACACTGCCATGTCTGGCAGCAGCTATAAATACAGATCAGGCAGCCAGAAATGTAAAGAGATAAAAGAAAGGGAACATGAAAGAGAACAGAAAGAAACCAACTATCCACCAGTTTTTCAAATCAGACAAGGCCTTTCTGCAGTCAGGCAACAATATGGTAACTAGGAAAAGAGATTATTTCAGAAAACTAGGATTCATCAAAAACTGCAAGTGTCCTACAATATGGCAACAACAGTTAAGCCACCCAGCCACCTAGTCTCTTAGCTGTGAACTTGCAAGACACATTTTAAAGATATTGACAGGATAATTCCCTCTTAGTGATCAAAAAGTTAACAAAATACTTAGTAAACTTGAAAGGCTCTCAGGTTGACTACTATTATTAAAGAACAGGCTGGCATTTTTCAGAAACATCAAAAATCTAACAGTAATTTTAGAATTTAAACAAACTTTTTGTTTGACTCATGACATTTTGTCATGTATGGGATGAGCTACTGTGGTATCATTGGTGTGGGGATTTGGCATGTTACAAGTTTGTACTGAGGCCCCCAAAATAATGCTTGGGCCCTGGGCATATCACAGAAGGATGCTTTTCAAATAAGGAGAGCATAAAGGAGGCAGGTTAGAGATGAGCAGTGGGATGATGGACAACTTCAGAAATAAAGTTCATTGTTATAGTCTGTTGTGTCACTCCTTTTGTTAAGAAATACTACGGCAAGACATCAAGGTATTGTGGTTAGAGAATCTTAACTGAGTCAAAATGTTTAGAATAATCGTTGTAGAACCAGCAGCACTTGATAGTGTCTCTAGGTGTTCCACCTAGGTGTTTTCTTCATCCTGTGAGCTAGTCATTGTACTTTCATGGCTAATATTTCATTATGTAAGCTAATATTTCATTATAAAAGCAGCCTGCATTTTGTTCTGCCCAGCATATCTCCTTTCCCCTGCAAACACCCTTTGGAACAACTCCCAGCCAGAACTTTGAGTTGGGCCCAAAAGTGGGCTGTGACAGACCAAGGGGTAGAAACTGATACCAATAAAATGGTCACTGAAGAGTTAGGACAGCCATCTGTGAATAATACAGCCTTATAAATGACGCAACTATGTGATTTTCCCCACAGAAACAACACTCTCATTTCTGGCACAAAATGTGTACCACCAATTCACCTGTGATTGCATCAGAGAGCCAGTTTGGTGTAGTTGGTTAAGAGCGTGGGATTCAAATATGGAGAACTGAGGTTGATACCCCACTCCTCCACTTGAAGACGGCTGGGTGACCTTGGGTCAGTCACAGCTTCTAGGAGCTCTCTCAGCCCCACCCACCCTAGAGAATGTTTTGTTGTGGGGATAATAATGGCATACTTTGTAAACCACTCTGAGCGGGCATTAAGTTGTCCTGAAGAGTGGTATATAAACCGAATGTTGTTGTTATTATTATATTACTATCAGGGGTCATTTCGTAGAAAAAGAGCTGGAGGAACTAATTAGCATAATTCATTAGCATAACTCATTAGCATATGCCACACCCCTTGCCCTCACCGGAAGTGGTTCATTAGCATGACTGATTTGCATATGCCACGCCTCCTGACATCACCTATCCTGGCTGTTTTGGACCCAATCCTGGCCATTCAGAGCTGAAATTGGGCCCAAAATGGCAAAAAGGGGATGAAAATGGCTGAAAAGGGGCCCAAAATGGTCAGGATCGGGCCGCTGCTGAGTGGGAGAGTGATCCACCACCTACCAGCACCCAATCTGGGCCATTTCGGCCACAATCCAGGCTGAAACAAGCCCAAAATGGCTGAGAGTCAGGTGGGCGGAGCCACCTGACGTGACCTCTTTGGGGAACTGCCGGAACTGCGTTCCTGCACATTCCTCCTCAAAATGAGCCCTGATTACTATCATTCATATATGTACCAAGCTCTTCACAAAACTCCACCAACTTCCATGTGGCAAGGGAGGAGCAGTGACTGAACAGCAGATATTTTAGCCTGTATTATGTTTGCAGTGATTGAGGTTCAGAGCTTGGTCTTTCCCCATGAGGTCTCTCCTAATTTATTTATGTTTTATATGTACATGGATGTTCATGACAGTGCATGAGTACATTGATGTATTTCTGCACAAATATATGGGAGTAGAGATTAGTCTATTTGCAGATACAGTGCATTTGTGAGTGTGTGTCTGCACACACGCTCATAGGCATGTGAGTCTCATGTGTGCACGTATGAATGAATGAATGCAGCTGTGTACAAGTATGTGTAGTTATGTACATATGTGTACATCTGTGCTTGAGTGTGTGATCTGTGGCCAAGGTAGTAAAGAAATTACTTTAAGGACAAAGAAAAACATCCTCTGTCTTGCTGCTGTTCTGTCCACCCACAATGAATAGTGTAATTCCTATTTATCAGAAATATGATAGTAGTATTCAGATTGAAGGGTGGTATACAAATTTCAAAAATTAGGTATTGTATTGCTTGATTGTTAACTGGTGCAGAAGTTTGGCTATGGTTCTTTGATCTATCACTCCTATTTTGAAGCCATAGCTAGGGATGTGCGTTTCGGCTTTCTGAATGCCGAAAGAAAGCCGAAACAAAAGTGTTTCGGCTTCTTTCGGGTTAGCCGAAACGTTTCGGAGAAAGCCGAAACGTTTCGGCTAGCCGAAAGAAAAAAAGCCGAAACGTTTCGGCTTCTTTCGGCTTTTCAATGGGAAAATGCCTCCGTCTTCCCGGACGTCTGGGGGAGGCATTTTCCCACCAAATCAGTCCAAAATTGGTGGGGACCTTCCTCTAACCCCTCTCTAAAAGCCCCCCAAGTTTCAGACCGATTGGACAAAGCAGGTCCCCCATCCTCCCATAACAAAGCGAAGGAGCAGCATATTGTTAGCATGCTGCTGCTCATCTTCTTCATTATTTCCTATGGGGAAAAAATGAAGAAGCAGGCTTCCTTTGCCAGGGGTGGCATTTTGCATGCAAAATGCCCCCCTTACCCTCAGGGGCCCTTCTCCCACCCTTCCTCCCACCCCCCACCAACGCTCAGCCTGCTCCCACTTGGGGGGGCCATTTCATGGCCTCCCCAAGTAGGTGCTCTGCTCTCATCTCTACCACTGACAGCTGGGGGAGGCTTGTCTTGCCAGGGGTGGCATTTTGCATGCAAAATGCCCTCCAGCCCTCAGGGGCCCTTCTCCCACCCCTCCTCCCACCCCCCACCAAGGCTCAGCCTGCTCCCACTTGGGGGGGCCATTTCATGGCCTCCCCAAGTAGGTGCTCTAATCTCTACCACTGACATCTGGGGGAGGCTTGTCTTGCCAGGGGTGGCATTTTGCATGCAAAATGCCCCCCAACCCTCTGGGGCCCTTCTCCCACCCTTCCTCCCACCCCCCACCAAGGCTCAGACTGCTCCCACTTGGGGGGGGGCATTTCATGGCCTCCCCAAGTAGGTGCTCTTTTCTCTACCACTGACAGCTGGGGGAGGCTTGTCTTGCCAGGGGTGGCATTTTGCATGCAAAATGCCCCCCAGCCCTCAGGGGCCCTTCTCCCACCCCTCCTCCCTCCCCCCACCAAAGCTCAGCCTGCTCCCACTTGGGGGGGGCATTTCATGGCCTCTCCAAGTAGGTCCTCTCAGCCCCTAAAGTCCACCCCTTACAGCCCCACACAAACCCAATTCCCCCCCAGCTGCCACACAAAGACCCAAATCCCCACATTAGCCCCTCACAGACCCAAATCCACCCCCACCTGCCCCACACCCATAACCCCAGGAACAGGCCGGCAAAGGCCAGCCCTCTCCCTTTGTTCCCTATGCTGGGAACTTCTAAACTCTCTTTCCCTGGGCAATTCTGCACAGCCCAGGGGTGCCACAATGGTGGGCACACTTCTGAGTGCCAGCCGGTCCCTGTGAAAGAGCACCTGAACCACAGACACCCTCCCTCAAATTCCCCCACCACCTACAGAGATGGCTGGCCAGCCAGCCCCATTGTTCCCTATGATGGGAACCAACTGCACAACAAAGAATAAAACACGAACAACACAAAATAAAGTTTTTTAAAAATTATTTTCTCCCTTTCAAAGTACAAGTAGGCAAAGCATTATGACACATTACACCAGCAGTCCCCCACACAGAAAAATTAACACAACTCACTTAACATCAGAGAATCACAAAACACGATTCCTGTCAAAAACACTTTATTTCTTGAACAGCTTTAGGTTACACCGCAGGGGGGCACACCAAAGGGCATGGCAGCAGTATCTTACACAAAAATAACACAACTCACTTAACATCAGAGAATCACCCAAAATATTGCTGTCAAAAGCACTTTATTTCCTTAACTGCTTTAGGTTATACAGTAGGAAGGCACAACAGGGCATGAAAGCAGTGTACTACATAAAAATAACACAACTCACTTCACATCAGAGAATCACACAAACACAACTGCTGTCAAAAACGGTGAAGTGGGTTGTATTATTTTGTGTAGTACACTTCTATCATGCCCAAAAATAAAGTGTTTTTGAAAGGAATTGTGCTTTTGTGATTCTCTGATGTTAAGTGAGTTGTGTTATTTTTGTGTAAGATACTGCTGCCATGCCCTTTGGTGTGCCCCCCTGCTGTGTAACCTAAAGCTGTTCAAGAAATGAAGTGTTTTTGACAGGAATCGTGTTTTGTGATTCTCTGATGTTAAGTGAGTTGTGTTAATTTTTCTGTGTGGGGGACTGCTGGTGTAATGTGTCATAATGCTTTGCCTACTTGTACTTTGAAAGGGAGAAAATAATTTTTAAAAAACTTTATTTTGTGTTGTTCGTGTTTTATTCTTTGTTGTGCAGTTGGTTCCCATCATAGGGAACAATGGGGCTGGCTGGCCAGCCATCTCTGTAGGTGGTGGGGGAATTTGAGGGAGGGTGTCTGTGGTTCAGGTGCTCTTTCACAGGGACCGGCTGGCACTCAGAAGTGTGCCCACCATTGTGGCACCCCTGGGCTGTGCAGAATTGCCCAGGGAAAGAGAGTTTAGAAGTTCCCAGCATAGGGAACAAAGGGAGAGGGCTGGCCTTTGCCGGCCTGTTCCTGGGGTTATGGGTGTGGGGCAGGTGGGGGTGGATTTGGGTCTGTGAGGGGCTAATGTGGGGATTTGGGTCTGTGTGTGGCAGCTAGGGGGGAATTGGGTTTGTGTGGGGCTGTAAGGGGTGGACTTTAGGGGCTGAGAGGACCTACTTGGGGAGGCCATGAAATGGCCCCCCCAAGTGGGAGCAGGCTGAGCCTTGGTGGGGGGTGGGAGGAAGGGTGGGAGAAGGGCCCCAGAGGGTTGGGGGGCATTTTGCATGCAAAATGCCACCCCTGGCAAGACAAGCCTCCCCCAGCTGTCAGTGGTAGAGAAAAGAGCACCTACTTGGGGAGGCCATGAAATGCCCCCCCCCAAGTGGGAGCAGTCTGAGCCTTGGTGGGGGGTGGGAGGAAGGGTGGGAGAAGGGCCCCAGAGGGTTGGGGGGCATTTTGCATGCAAAATGCCACCCCTGGCAAGACAAGCCTCCCCCAGATGTCAGTGGTAGAGATTAGAGCACCTACTTGGGGAGGCCATGAAATGGCCCCCCAAGTGGGAGCAGGCTGAGCCTTGGTGGGGGGTGGGAGGAGGGGTGGGAGAAGGGCCCCTGAGGGCTGGAGGGCATTTTGCATGCAAAATGCCACCCCTGGCAAGACAAGCCTCCCCCAGCTGTCAGTGGTAGAGATGAGAGCAGAGCACCTACTTGGGGAGGCCATGAAATGCCCCCCCCCAAGTGGGAGCAGGCTGAGCCTTGGTGGGGGGTAGGAGGAAGGGTGGGAGAAGGGCCCCTGAGGGTAAGGGGGCATTTTGCATGCAAAATGCCACCCCTGGCAAAGGAAGCCTGCTTCTTCATTTTTTCCCCATAGGAAATAATGAAGAAGATGAGCAGCAGCATGCTAACAATATGCTGCTCCTTCGCTTTGTTATGGGAGGATAGGGGGACCTGCTTTGGGGGGCCATAACATGGCCCCCCAAAGTCCAATCGGTCTGAAACTTGGGGGGCTTTTAGAGAGGGGTTAGAGGAAGGTCTCCACCAATTTTGGGCTGATTCGGTGGGAAAATGCCTCCCCCAGACGTCCGGGAAGACGGAGGCATTTTCCCATTGAAAAAGCCGAAAGCCGAAAGCCGAAAGAAAGCCGAAACAAAGCCGAAAGCCGAAAGCCGAAACGGCTGGCCGTTTCGGCTTTCGGCTTATTCGAAAGAGATTCTTCTTTCGGCTTTCGGCTTTCGGCTTTAGCTGAAATTTTTTGGCTTGCACACCCCTAGCCATAGCTAGGAATGTGCAGTTTGGTTCAAAATTCAGATTAAAATACTGAATTTTGGCTTCAGTAAAATTCAGGTATTCTGAATCAAAACATATATCTTGTTTAACATATATATTGTACAATTGACCATTGAGGAAGGCCTGAGACTGAAACGTGTCTGCTCTGTCTTTGTGTTGGTCATGGAGAATGTTTTAGTTACTTCTAACATACGCATGCAGCCTGTAATTTAGGCCCAATGTTTTTAACTTGTTTTAACTGTAACCTTGTGTACACTCATAGTAAATACTTATTTGGAATATTTTCAGTTAAAATTCAGTAAAATTCTTCCATTGCTTTTTATGGGGAAATCATTCTGGGGGCTATTCAGTGGACTGGGGGGGGGTCATCTTTCAACCAAACCACCAGATTTGGCGGGACCTACTCCTGACTGTCCTTTAAAGACACACACACACATCCCAGATTTCATGGACCTCGAGGGCCAATTTTATGAGCCCCCAAAAAGGTGTCCCCAGTCATTCTCCATTATTACCTATGAAGGGAAATATCTGGGTGCTATCCAGGAGGTCTCAGGGGGCATTTTTCAAGGAAACTCCACCAAATATTAGGGGACCTATTCCTGACTGTCTTCTAAAGACCTCCAAGTTTCATGAAGATTGGTCCTCGGGGGCAATTCTATGTGCCCCTGAACAAGGTGCACCCTGCCACTCCATTATCTCTTACGGGAAACAAAATGAGAGCTGACTCTCATTGCAGAAAAACACTGGGGCAAGGCTACCATGGCCAAGAAACACTCCCAAATGCAATCTGAGTTCATCCCAGAGAAAGCTCAATAGAACCAGACTGAAGCAAGGGAATGGAATCCCCCCAGAACCAAAGTGAAACAAGGGCACCAACATCACAGCAGAGAATCACATCTATTCCACCCAAACCAAACTGAAGCAAGGGACACTGTTGCAACTTATCCCAAACAAGCCCAGTGTTAATCATAGCAGCTAGGCATTGGGTTCAGCCAGTGAGAAAACACCATAAAACAGAATAAAGTAGTAGCCAGACACAAGCACAAAGCATTTCCTTATTTCAGTTTTCTTCTGTTGGGGGTTTTTTAGATGGCAGACAGGAGTAGGCCCTCTGCAAATTTAGTAGAGTTTACTTGAATGCCACCCTCAGCCCGCCGGATACCCCCCAGAGTGATTTTCCCATAGAAAACAATGGCCAAATTTTTCAGAAATGAATTTGGAATCCAGAGAATTCTAATTTTTTTTCACAGATTCAAGTCTTTTTCACATGGGGCTTTTCATCATTTCTGACCCCATACTATGTCAATTTCTCTCCAGACTTCTGCACGTACAGTCAAAATACCCCAATTCATCTCCAAATTGCTTCCCAGCATTTTTGTGTTGTACATGGAGAAAGGTTGCATTTGCTGCAGAATCAATCTTTCCCCAGATTTTTTTGCAGTTTTCTCCCTGCTCACATCCCTCAATGCCCCCCCCCCAGCAAAGTCAAATCAGGTTTTTTTTTGACATGCAGAATGCTTTCTTTGGTGTGAGACCCGACCGTGGCCCTCCCCTTTATCTCCCTGCATCCTGACTGGTTGAACAGCAACCAATCAAGTTTTTTCTCCTGATTTTTTAAAATAAATAGCAACTTTGCAATGTTGGTGCCTTAAAGAAAAAATACCTTGCAGCTGCCAGGGGGGGCAGGGTGGACTCTGCAATATCGCTAACACAAATACTCTGCAGACAGCCCTGAATCCCACTTGATATTTTAAAGTTTTTTCACCTGTGCTTCCTGTACTTTTTAGTCCATTTTGGGGGGCATTTTAAAAAAATTAAACAGCAACATTGGTGCCATTAAAAAAGGCCCCCCCAAAAAGCCCTTGTAAGTTTCCTCAGCATTGGAAACTGACAAGATCTCTTTGGATCCTCTGAGAAAACTGATGAGTCCTCAAAGCCTGCTGCAAAAATGGGACATTTTTCTAGTGAGGAAATAAAAAACAGATACCACTTCAGTTTGACTCCCTCAAAGAGTAGAATTAAAGAATCAAAACAGTATGGGACCAGAACCAATGAAGTAGATCCAATTCCCATGGGTTGAATATGCAGAAAGCCCAAAGTTCACCATGCAGAAGATGCACCTGCAAAAAATTCAGATTTACCAATTTGCAAGGAGGGGGGTAAACACCCCTAGTCACAGCTTACTTGTACATGTTGGAGGTGTCTGGGTCTCAGTGTACAATGTGCACAGTACAACTGACTCGGTGTAAAGTTTTTAGAGAATATCTAAACCAATTTGTATTGCAAACCACAAGAAATCAAAGGTGTTTCTTACTTCTGTTTTTGTTGTAAAAAAAGAGAAATTAAATTACTTTGACTTTTGATATTTTTTAACAATTATTTAAATTTGATGAGGCCACACATCTGCTTATAATGCTCAATAGCGACTTAAAGATTTTGCAAAATCACAGTGCTCATAAGAAGCATACATGGCAGATTCAATTGTTCTATTGTGATTATTACAGCTTGAAAACACAGTGGAAATGTCTGTTTGATCACTGAAAGGCTGCTTCACACATGTACATCTTCACTTGATGCTGCAGCTGTTGATAACCTGAACATGCTAAAGTCATTGGCGAACTGCACTGTGCTTTTCCAGTAATATACTTGTCTGGTGATGATTATAAAAAGAAATGTAGACATACAAGGGCTCTTATATTCCAGGGATATGTTGTAGATACATATGTTTAGTATAATATTGTGGGGGCATGACTCTCATTTTCTCTGGTAACACTAACAACACGGTGAATGGGCAGCCTTACATCTGAGATAGCTCCTGCTACAAATCAAAGAGATGTCCTTTGGGTAACATCAGTCCTCGAACAGCTGAAGTCAGTAATCAAAGTAAAGAAGAATTCAAACTTATTTATTCCACAATGTGATTTGTTATCTTTTGTAACAATAATGACTTGGATTCTGCTTACAATTTTCACGGGTACAGGGGCGGGGGGCGATTTTTGCTGATACCTCCAAGCTATTCTTAGGGTCCCCTATGTTTCTATGGAGGTCAGGAAAGTTGGAGTTATTGTTTTAGCGACTAAGATTCAGAAAATAGGGCTTTTGTTTCATTTTTCTTCAAGTTTTGGGTTCATTAACAATAGAAATTGTTAAGTTTATGAGCTGCTATAAATATACATCTGAAGTTATATAAATTGTTCCAATAAATGCAAAGTCTGCAGTATTTGAAGAAAGACTCCTGGCTGTGAGGAAATGTTACATTTGTAATTCTTTGTGGTTTTGGAAATAGGTGAACCAATAAGGAGGTATAATGTGCCTATTTCAAGACATAACTCTTGGGACCAGAGGTGGAAATGGAATCACCATATTGGAACTGAAAAGAACTTTCCTTCGGATTATATTGACTAATTCCGTTAAAATTATTGATCTCCTTAGAAGTACATGGCTTGGTCTCCTGCTTGAATTACTAGCAACTGCTACTTCTGTGGAACTTTTTTGAAGTTCATCTTCCTCCATGTTGCTTCAGAGACTAAGGGGTTAGTGGCTATTTTTTTCACTTCCATGGCATTAAGTAGAATTATTCTTAATATTCCCAGCTTTGTGAGACTGTTGATGCTATTATAATAATAATGGAGTAAAGATTCTACTTATAAAACTATAGGATTAGAAAGAGCACAGGAAGGTACTTGAAGGTTATCTAATCTAGCTTCCTGCCATAACAAACAATTAGAACAAGAAATTTCTACAGATTTCATTGAGATATAGGTCTAAAGGGCAAAAGATTTTGATTAACGGGTCTTTTAATTTTTTTGTAAACTTTTTGGAGCCTCTGCTCAAATCTTATTGTACAGTATCTTTGAAGAAAGAGGGTTCATCCCAAACTATGAGTTGCAATTGCCATTATAAAACAAAAATTAGTTTGCAGAATTTGTGATTTAAAATTAGTAAGAAGAAAATGTGTGTGTTCACAAAACACTCCTACATAGAACAGACAGCTAATAGTAAAAAGTAATAAACCAAAATTCAGTGCACTACAGATACAGGAATCCTTCCTAGAATATTAAGTCCATAAAATCGCTCAAAATTAAGTACATAAAGTAAGTCTATAATGTCTCTCAAATTCTGAATGCCCAGATGCATACATGGGTTCCTTCCAAGCACCTGCATGACTCCTTTGAGCATTGCTGCAAACCAGATGTTATGTAGGAGCAGCAGCATAGCATGGGTTGCTAGCAGCCAGGGCAACTCCTGGCAGGTGGCGCCCCTGTTACCACGTGTATGTGCTCCCAGGACCGTGATCCCAGGACCACATGAAGACGTCACTTCTGGGAAGTGACATCATCGCGCCTATGAGCGAGAGGCCATTGAGCTTTGAAAATGATATGTGAAGAATTTCAATATTGTTCCTGTTAACTGCCATGAAGAAGGGGTAATGGAAACGGGATATTTCTCGCCAACAAACCCGTTGCGGTTACTAATGATATATGAATTGTATATGCATGATTGTTTACAAAACCTTGTATGTATGTTGATGAATTGCAGTCTGGATTATACTACATTTTGGATTGAATATTGTATAAATTATGATCTGGTAAGAAGCAATTGTTCTTTTAAGCTAGCACTTGCACTTTGAAAATAGAAGTTTACAGGCACAATTGTACTTTGAAATGTATGAAATGTATGATGTTATTAGCTGGATGCTGTGAACAGTCTTTACCTTCTGCTATTGACTGACCATTCTATTTTGTTATATAAAGAAGTCTTTGAAGGTGGAATTTATTTTTCACTGTGTCTTAAAAAACTGTAATAGTAAGTCGGTCACAATTGTTTTGTTTTGTTCTGGATTGCTCCTTTCCGTGGCTCTCTCCTTTTTTTGAGTACTGCAGCAAGCCGGCCACCTACCACCCCTCCCAGGGTGGCGCAGACGGCCTCCCAGCCCTCCCGCACAGCTGCCCACACTGCCGCCGCCAGCTCTGCAGCCAGCAGCTGCTGCAGGAGGACCAGCTCAGCGATGCCCACTGAACCAGATGACCCCCATGGTGGCGTAGGCAGCATCCAAGACCTCCCACGCAGCCACCCACACTGCTGCTGCCAGCTCTATGTTCCCAGCCAGCAGCTGCTGCAGGAGGGCCAGCTCAGTGCCCAGTGACCCGGCTGTCCTGTCAGTGCATCAGGCAGCCAGGGTGGCACGGGCGGTCTCCCAGCCCTCCCACACATGCAGTCATCCACTCTGGCACCACCAGCTCCATGAAATCTGTCAGCAGCCACACCCAGCTCCCTCTCTGTGGCGGCTCCTGGGGCAAGTGACCCCCTGCCCACCCCAAATACAGCCCTGCATGATAGACATCAAATTAATCAAGAAGAGTAAAGCAGCAGAAAGGATGCATGAACTGTTCCCTTTGTGCTCAGTATTGTCTTCTCCTATGCTGTTTTCAGCTCGTGTGGAAAAGAGTTTGATTGGATTCTGGAAACTGATGAAAACCTCATAACCTTATTAGTGCTTTAAATCAAGATAGGAACATGTTCTAAAAGAGATTCTCTTACAGATGGGAAGCATGTGGTACACTTAAAGATAAAAGTTAGACAAATGGAATTCCAAAAAAGGATTCCAATTTCGCTTTTCCTGTTAGCCATCGATATCATTGCCATAGTCTAGATGAAAACGAACAAACTGACTAAGTCTCAAGTTCAAAAACGGAAAGTATTTATGAACCATCTCTGACATTTTTTTTGGAAACAAAATTCAAATCTTTAATATATTATTTGTGAGATTATTTGAAGGCTATTTCCAGTAACACGACTAAGAGTTTGTCATGCTGTCCCCATATGTGACCTGTTGCAACATGTTTTGGCTTTAAGTATGCCAGAAACAGGCCTTCTGTAAAAGTTCTGTTTTGTATGAGAATGCTGTTTGTTGCTATTATGAAGGGAGATGGATCAGGAGCTCCTTTGGAATCCTTTAGCATTTCTGGATGATGGAATGAGACACTTTTCTTGATGACAGCACAGGCATGGGGGCCACACTATACAGACTGACGCACCTAAGCCACTTATTACTCAGTCACCAGGCATGCATGGAGGCCCACAAGAGCTTGATAAACCTCCTGCTTTTTTTTCCTGTCTGAGATGGCAAAAATTAAGGGCATTTGCTTATTTATGTCTGTGCTTCATACGTTGATTCCTGAAGTACCAACGTAAAATTAAAAAATGTATTAAGTACAATACAGTGTCATGCCTTTCCCCTGTATGTATGTGAGCATGTAAGCGAGAGAGGGTGTCCATTAAGCTGACCTCCAGGAACAGCATATTGGGATGGGTGAATCTGTGTGGAGACTGCCACCTCCTCTTAAGAAAAGAAATTGTTCCTAAGACTTTGGAATGTGGTTAAATACAAGCCAATGTAAATATGTGACTTGACCTTAGTTGGTTGTTTAGCTCACTTTCCTGAGTTATTTGATATACATGAGATGTATATCAAATGGTTGGCTTTGAGTTAAGAGACAGCAAATACTGGAAATGTTGTATTATGTCAGATTTCACCACTAACATATCTAGTGTATACATCCTATTTGGTGGATATGTTTTAGGAAAGGATTAACCTTCTAAACTGATAGACTTGTTTAAATTAAGAGATGGCTGAGTTTATTGGCCCTATTTTTCAATTTGTTGGAAACCTTTCTTTCATTTTTGGAAAAGAACTCCATTTGGACTTCAATATTTTCAGCTGTGTGAATTTTTAATAGAGTGTAAATTAGACATGGGCACGATCCCCCCAAAAATACCGATCAAGCTGTTCGTGGATCCATGCTGGTGACGACCCCAGATCTCCGATTCACTCCGATCAAGTCCCGTTTCCGATCTGGGACCTGGGATCAGAGGGGCGCCCCCCCCACACACACACAGAGCAGATGGGGAAAAAGTTTTTAACCCAGCGACGAGCCGCAGCCCCTCAGGGAGGGGATGTTTTCTCACACACACACACATGCACGCGCTTAGAGCAGAGGGGGGGAAGTTTTTAACCCAGCAATGAGCCGCCTCCCCTCAGGGAGGAAACGTTTTCTCACACACACACACACACACACACACACACACACACACACACACACACACACACACACACGTACTTAGAGCAGGGGGGGGAGTTTTTAACCCGGAGTTTTCACACACACACACACACACACACTTAGAGCAGAGGGGGAAAACGTTTTTAACCCATCCCTGCCTCTCCAAATAGAGAGAGAGAGAGACACCCCATCAACAAGTTTCAGCCAGCTTTTTTAAAAAAGCAGGGATAGAATCCATTCCTCCCCACCCGATTTTAAAAGCAAGCAGCCAGTGTTCCAAATGCTTATTTTAAACAGGAAGAAAGTAAAACCAGGATCCACACAGATCCTCGTGGATCCTATGGTTTTTTAAATAGGAAAAACACAAATGAAACATCAAATCACATACCAACTTCTTGCAAAAAGCAGGCACTGGGCTGAGAAGCCAGGAGGAGGAGAGAGATATCTCTTTTCAGTTAACTCTTTCAGCACTGAATGAACTAGGTGAGGAGCGCAAAACAGCTTGATAGCTGCTCTCAAAGCACTGAGAAGAGATCTCTTCTTAACTCTTTCAATGGCACTGAATTAACTCAGGAGGAGCGCAAAACAGCTTCTGCTTCTCTCTCTCTTAACCCATTCCTCTCCCAATCACTTTGCTTATATTTTTCTCAGGAAGCCACCTTTTCATTCACAATAAGCCTGGGTCTGCAATGCAGGAGGGCTGTGTTTGGCCGTAAGAGCCACCTCTGAGGCTTTGCAGGGATGAGATTCTAGTGCCCATGGCTACAGAAGAACACCCCTTCCCCCGCCCTCCCCTCTCTTCTCCCAAATGGTGACGAGACGGGCACGTTGCTGGCTGCTCCATGGTTGGAAGAAAGCCCTGCTGATCAAGGAAAGCTGGCCTTCAATTCGCGTTTCCAGGATGACAGAAGGAGGGGGAACAGCTCAGGCATTCCCCTGGCTCCATTTCCCCAGGGCTCCATTTCCCTGGGAATAGATGGCTGGCACCAGAGTGTCTGCAATCCCAAACAGAAACCGATCGATCCGATCAAGACCCGAGCAAGCGCCCCACCCAACCGCTGGATCGGTTGCCATGGACGGAACCGATCAGCCCGGTCCCGATGACGCAAACGCCATTATCAGGGTTTTTTTCAAATCGTAATTCAGGTCGTGCCCATCTCTAATGTAAATGAGTGAAAATGAAATGTAATGGTACTGATGGTAGCAGTTTTGGTTGCAATGATTTACAGTTTGCTTTGTCTCACTGAGCTGTGTTAAAACTTATCTTTATTGTCTGCTCATCTTGCTGAAAATGGAATAGGACAAGGATTATGAACCATTTACTTTATAGATATGTGCTTATGTGTGATTGCATTTAGGGAGATCTGAAACATGTTCAATATAAACCAAAATTATGTTTCGGGTGGGAAGTTGTGTTGGTCTGCAGTAGAAGAGCAACATTTGGGTTCAGACCAACAAAATGTCCATGGTGTAAGAGTTTGAGTGTCAAAGCTCCTTTCATGAGATATATGTAGGAAATGAGAGAAAGAGAGAGGATTATTGGTCTTGTCAGTCTGAAATTTGCTGCAGTTAATATGTAGGCTAATAAAGCTATGAGGTATCAAAGTTTTTACTTAAAATATTTATAGGAGGAAGGACAAGTTATAAGTGTATAAGTAGTCAGTGATGTATTTGCAGAGTTTTTAAGCTAGGGAAGCATCCCTAAATACGATTTTCTATGATATCCCACCTATAGTCTGATAAGTTTGCAGTTCATTCTACCATCTCAGTCCTCTGCTGTCTCATTGGAACCTCATCTCATACATGCATGAGCTGTAATTGAGTACAAAATATCAGGCTGTATAACACTGGTAGCACTCATGTGATACCATGCTAAGGTGACAGACTAAGTAGCCATAATTCTGTTCTTAAATGCTAGGTTTGTTTGATTTGGAATTATAAATTTAAAGTTTGAATCTTACACAAGGCTGAAAAAATCTTGAAAACATGGGCCCTTTTCCAGGATTCCTTAAAATGAACGTTTGGGAGCAGTGGGAAATATTCAGACTGAAAGTCACTGTAGATGATAAAAAGGGTGTTTTTCTGCTTATATAGCTATACTTGTGTTCACCCTCACCCCCCATCCACAATACATTTACTATTTTAATAATGTTGCTGTCTTATTACATGCTTTTAATTGTATATGTTAGACTTACTGAACAGGAGCCTAGGCACTTAACAGTCAATAATACCCTTTCTTCAAATCATAGATAGCAGATCACCAAAGCATTGCTGCAGGGGTGAAAAGCTGAATAGTTTTCATGACACGTCTTGCCTTCTTTCCCTTCTTGTGTCACTCTCCTTTTGCATAACTCTCCTTTTAGGGCAGATCAAAATCTTTGTAGTTATATTTGAGAAGCTAGCTGCATTCAGTTCAACCTTTGTTATCCTGTTGTCACCCCCCTGCTCAAGACAGAATCACCTGTAACTTTTAAGTCACACCAGACTCTTTCTTGGGCTGGATATTCAGCGGAAAATGTCATTTAATTGTGCTTCCAGTTTGGAATATGGGTACAAGAGAGCACTATCAAAGTGGGGAAGGAGGCCTTACTCTATTTTGGATTTTGACCAATATGTTTGACTCATTGGTGTTTCGGGAAAGTGTTTTCAGACTAGGATCTTCCTCCAATTAACAGTATCATGAAAAATGGCCCATGTTGCAAGATCAAACTGCTGTGCGCACTCTGCATCCTCATCACTTACCAGTTACTTTGCTGTCATAGTTTGGCAATGAATTCTGAGGATCTCCCAGTGAGGTGGCACTGATTCACAAAATGTGTATGCAACAATGTGTAATTGAAAACAACATGGAAGCAAAGCTCTTACTTTTTGTTAGGAAAGTATCTAATAATGAGTGCACACTGAATGTGATGTGGAATAACTGAATCACTAGCATGCTGGGGAGCAGATGGAGGACAGTGAGGCATTAAATCTGTCATCACACCTACTGTGTCATTCCAAAGTTATAACTGAAAGATAGGAAAAAATACCTAACACATTTTAGTTTGGTTACTCAATAACTGAGGCAGCCAAGCTTTTCTATGTATGTATTCCAAAAGTCAAACGTAGATGTGCTTGCTTTCAGACAAATGTTGTTCAACCCACAGGATCCTAAAAAAATTTGGTAAAGTAGAGTATAAAACCAGGGCAATTTAAAGGGCTGTTCCTATTTGTTCTTGTAGTAATGGGTGCTTGCACAGTACGACAGGTATTCTGAACTTGTGACACTTCACATCAAATGGATACATGTATTCTTACCAACCAGCTATGTATGGTGGACTAACAGGAGCTTGATAATCCTCTTTTTGTTATCTGATAGGCCACAATACGAAGAACAGAGAACAGCACAAGTTAAAGGGGGGGGGGAACCAAACATCCAAAAGAGTAAATTAAGGGGAAAGTGGGATAGCTGATAATGGTTGACCGTTTGGACAGCCATTGCTCTACTCAAACTCACAAAAATGGGGAAGACCAAGGATAAGAAAGTGTGATGTCTCATGTTCAGTTCTTAGCACAAATTATTAATGCCTAGAAGAGACAGTACATTATTTTTCAGGGAATTCTTGCCTTAGTATATGAAGCAAGTCATGCATGGTCCATACCTTGCAAAAAAAACCAAGAGGGAACCTTGGTCCACAAACAAAAGCAAGGAGTGAGAGAACAACTCACCAAGGAATAAAGCAATAAATGCACAATACAAAAACTCAGTGAATAGTACATATGTATTAAAGTGCTGCAAGCAGTCATCCTAAACTAACTACAATAAATACCATAAATGTATAAAGTTTAGAAGCTAATAATCACAGAATTCATTGAATACTGGCCAAAACCATTTTCTCAGTCCATGAAGTGCAGTTTTTTTTCTTTTACAGAGTCCTCCAAACCAACTGGTCGATGGATTTTCTTGACGTTCAGGGGTAAGTATCGTAAAGATGATATGTCCAATTATTAATGTTGTTCTTTTCCTTTCACAGGTACTTGCTTCAAATTGACAAAACAATATCATGGACTACGCATCAAAGAAAAAGCTGCTTGAAGCTGTCACATGCCTTGTACATCTAACGAGTCTGCTAGCTTTTTAAACACATGTATTTATTAGCTTGTATTATTATAGTTATTTAGATAGTTAAGGATTTACAGTTTAGGATTTACACTTTTTCAAGCACTTGCAGCACTTTAAAATATATTTGTACTATTCATTGGGTGCTATTCATTCATTATTATTCATAATAATAAATATTATGCATTTATTACTTTATTCCTCGGTGAGTTGTTCTCTCACTCCTTACTTTTGCTCCATACCTGGGCTAGTCTCATACTTCATTTACTTCATTTATTTCTTCCTTCACGGAACAGAAAGTGGCTTACCTAGGATTCCCAGGAGGTTTCCTGTCTAGTCACTGATCAGACTCGGGCTTGTTTAACATCAGTGAGATACTTTCATCACATGTCTTCATGGCACCTCATAGCCACAAGGATGGTTAGAAGAACAATACAGGGTGGAACGATTGTATCTGAATGGTGTGCGAGGAGGCAGATGAACAGGATGACTATCCTGTCTGCACTCCATTTTAATATGCCTTGAAGAAAAGTACTTACTTACTTACTTACTTACTTACTTACTTACTTACTTACTTACTTACTTACTTACTTACTTACATTCCATCTTTATTGCTGCAACTGTCCTTCATGGACTCACTTCATTAACTCTCACAAGCATTACACTTTTCTCTTTATGATTTCTAAAAACACACAAAGTAAACAGGACTAAAAAGAAAGTGACACTGGAAAGAATTTATTTGGCTAAGTTTAGCTCATGTCTTCCTTACATGTTAAACTTCGCTGTACAGTATGCCTACAATGCTTCATTGTTTGACTCCTTGTTGGTGATAATGGAGCCGGCTTTCAATTCCCACCCTTGACTGATTTCAGGGAGCTTTTTAAAAGGCCCATCTGATATTCCTAGTATTGAATAACATTCTTAGTTTCTGTGCACACAACTATGTGTTCTTGTCAAATATGTTATCTCTGGGTTTGCATTAATAACTAAACATGAGTCATCAGCCATCTTTGTGTTTAAATGTGGTGCATGCCACCAATCTCCCCCCCAACTATCTCTCTGCTAACTCCATGTCAACATATTACCTTGATTATCACTTGGGTGGCCCTTAATTTACTTTGGAGGTGGCTCTGCTGCATTTGTATCGGCGCACAGTCTGAAGTTATGCTAGAATTAGCAGAGACAGTCACAAGTAGATTGTACACAACAAAAGAACTGCTGCATAGTCAAGAGGCAATTATAAATGCAAAGTCTTGAATATTAGTGCTCATAAACAATCTGGAACTAGGATCTGCAGGTCACTGAGCTCCCTGGCTACAATTCAGCATGTGCTAACTGAGGATATAATTATTTTGAGTGACTTCACAAATTTAAGCAAATTTAATAGGGTTACTCAGGAATTTATAGATAAGAATATGGCTAAGAGGATTTTTCTACCAAAAGCACAAACAGAAATTAGACATCCAACACCCAGTGAATATCAACCCATCTTGAACAATACTATGCTTGCTGCCTAGCTTCTAAGGAATTTGCTGGTTTACGGCCTGAGTGTTCAGCAATAACTAGATTCAAGTATCTATTAAATCAAGCAATATTTGGTGTGTTATACATTACCTTTCACTGCTGTATGTCTTCCAGGAAGACCATTATAATGTACTTGGGAAAATATTAATGAAGAACCCATAAGTGAAAGCCAGCTGTGCATTTTTAGCATCCTGTAACAATATATGGAACATTTTAATCCATGCTTACCCCACAGATGTGAAAGCATCCTTAGTACACCTTACATGATTTGTTGTTTTATTAGAAATACTGGAACTCATGGAAAGGTTGTCCATTGTTTTTCCTGAGGCACACAAACTGTATTGCAAATGCTATTCTTAGAGATGCTGCTTCATTTGCATCAAAATGCAATTTATACAAGTGAACATTAACACTGAGCACTTTAAGACATCATATCTTCACAGGAGAGGAGTCTTTCCATCTGCTGCAGCCAAAATAACCAAGAGTCTTATGACTAGACACGGGCACGAACCGCATTATGAACCAAAAAAACCCACGAACCACCTGATTGTCTGTTCGCAAACCAGCAGTTCGTGGGAGTCCATGGCCAACGAAGCAGTGTTCGTAGGAAGCTCGGTTCATTGCGTTTGCCCGTGGTTCGTGAAGCCAGACAGTCAGGCACCATCAATCAATTCCCTTGGAAATGGAGCTGGGGGAATGCCTGAACTCTGTCTGCACTCCTTCTGTCACCCTGGAAACCCGAATTGAAGCCTAGCTTACCTTGATCAGCAGGTCTTCCTTCCAGCCATGGAGCTGCAAATTGGTTACAATTGGTTACATGGGAGAAGACACCCAGGGGAGGGAGGGGGAAGGGGGGTGTTCTGTAGCCATGGGCACTCCAATCTCATCCCTGCAAACCCTGATAGGCAATTCTGATGGCCAACCCTTGTACACTGGGCCAACATCAACTGGTGGCTCTAATTGTATTGAATGGGAGTTTCTTGGGGGCCTCAGATTGGAGAGGGTATAACTGGAAGATCCCTTTGGAATCTTGACCAAACTTGGGTGCTGGCTGGAGGAGAGCCTGCTAAACACTCCCTGGGAATATTGGCTCTCTCAGTCCAACGGGGGCCATTCTGAGCCCCACGAACCACGAACTGGTTTGTCAGCAGGAAATGTTCATTTTGGTTCATTAGTTCAGGTTCATTGTCAGCACTGAACCACGAACTGCTGGTTCATTAAATTTTTTTGGTTCATGCCCATGTCTACTTATGACACCTTAAAGACCATGATTTGCTGTTTGTTCTTTATGTTTTTACCTTTTAAACCATTATCTTTGGACCTATAATTCAACTTCTCCTTACATTACCTGAGACCTTTACCTCAGGAGGGTTCTGGTTACAATCAACACTCCTTTTATTTCCGCTCTCACAGAGCTTCAGGTATTCTGTACTTTACCGAGACTTATACCTTGAGAATACTTTCCTTTTGGGGTATGAATTCCACTGCTAATCTCACCTGTGTTTTCACTGTCACCAAAGGCTTTCACCTTAGATCTCTTCTGATTAACTGGTATTTTAGGAAGGCTTGTTATAGATGGTAGTTTGACAGAACAGTTAGCACATGAGAGTGGTTGCGAAGGAAAAAATATTTTTTTCTTAAACAAAAGTAGAATTTAGTTTGATGGTTGCAAAGTTTTGATAAGCATATTGGATTCAGAATAATTCTTAAGACAGACTCAGTCACACTATCTAATTTTCCACACATCTTCACAAGCAGACTAAACTATCTTTTCATCCACACAGACATAGATTCACTCAGGCCTTTCCACACAGCATGCCTGACCTAACTAGATTAAGCTCACTCTGAGATATACACAGACTGACCCAGGCGCACACATGGACACCCAAATACTGACTTAACCAGAATCTCCTGGCTGGTTAACTCTCGCTCAGAAACACAGAGACACAGATTCTCTCAGGCTCCATGCAGACTCACCCAGAAATGAATACTTTATCTCAACTCATTGACTAAAAACTACAGTTCTTTCTGCCCCTTAGGGTACAGCTACCAGACAATCAGATCACACTCCATTCACTCATCCAGCCCCCTCCTTTTTTTCTAAGATCGCTGCATTTATAGTAAAAAAATTTAAAACCCCACATAAGCAAACAGAAATAAAATCTCAAAATAGTAAAGAATCCAGTAGCAACAATGGCCATTTTCACACGGCCAGGCACCCAGAAGATCATGCAAAACTCACACCATGAAAGAGTCTTCCTAGCAATTTCTCAGCAAGATCCCATTTAATGGCCCTTTTTCTGATGTCATTGAGCCATTAAAGGGGATCGTGCCAGGAGATAGTGCTAGGAAGACACTTCATGCTGTGAGTTTGCGCAGTCTCCCGGGGCGCGTGTGAAACCGGCCTTTATTGTAGCGTAAGCTTTCAAGAACCACAGTTCTTTTTGACAGATGCATCTGACAAAGAGAAATGTGGGTCTCAAAAGCTTATGCTTTAAGATGCTACTGGACTCTTTACTATTTTGCGACTACAGATTTACACAACTCTTCTGGAGAAATAATCCAAATTAAATACATTACATGCAATACATTGCACCAAGGTTGTTTACACACATGTTATTTGTCCAGGCTTCAATGCTGTTGGGACATGAGTTTTTTCCTGCTTCCTTATAACATTGAGGTGCATTTGTGTGCCTCCTGGGATTCCCCTGGCCAATCTGTCCCCAAACTGCTTTGCTCCAAAATTTTGGGAAAGATTGCAGCAATACATGGCTGGTTGCTGTGTGGATGGGAAAGTTTAGATCCGTTCACAGGCTCACCACAACCACCAGATAACTTGGGATGAAAAGTGCCATTTCTACACACTGTCAAAGAAAAAACAGATCTGATTTGGGTTGTGTAAAAGTATCCAATTTTATTAAATAGTCATTCCCCCCTCAAGCTGATCTGGAGATTAAATTACTTTTTTCTCCCAAATATGAGCAACTTGAAGATTACGTTTTCCCTATGTGAGATGTCTGGTGCATTGGGAGAAAAATTAGGAAGACTTCTGGCTGGGGTGGATCCAGATGCTACTTTGGCTGTTGTGAAATTCTTTTCATATGTTATAGCAGGTAGAAAATATCTTGATTTATGTGGATTCTAGTGTGACACTTCTCAAAACCTATACGTCAAATGAATAGTGTCTTTTAAGTAAATAAGGAAGATCACTTTTGAAACTTGTTGCATGTCAACACTTCTCTATGCACTTTATGTATTTTTCAGTGCCCCATCTACATTTATTTTCAAGTAAGCATATGTAGTATCTCCTAGTACATTGTCTGTACAGATCTAATTATGAGCATTTTATCTTATTAAATTCTGGAGGAAAGGAAGCAACAATAACAAAAAGTGGGCTGTGTGTCTAATATTCTGCGCTTATAGCTTGTAACTCTGCTTTAACTCAGGAAAGAAAATGAGAAAGACTCCTCATTTGAATGGCAAAATGGGTTCATAACTAACCCTGTACTCCAGAAGTAAGATACAAAATCCCAGAGTATTGGTAAAACTAGGATTTTATTTATGGCTGCTCTGCACAATCTATTTAAGTGTTACCCTTTCCTTTTAGTTCGAGTTGCCTTCTAAATGGTCAGCCTGTGCTGACTAACTGCATTCAGGCAACTCTGCCTGGGCTTAAAACTCAGCCCAACATTATGACCATGTCTCAATTTTCCTTGCCAGCACAACCACCTGTGCCAAAAAGTGCCCCTCCACCCATGCCATTCAGCTGCCCGGCACCAAGGGCAGCCTCGCACACCAACTCCCTCGCCTGACTGTTGAAGAGCATCTGGATTGCCCTTCTTCCTTAGATTTCTCAAGATGCCCACTAATTTTCTCTTACATGTATGTCCCAGCAAATCATGCTGTTCCTGTGGATATGAGAGTAAGGGCTTCCCGAATCCTAATGGAACAGGTTTATTTTTTTTAAAAAATTAAAACTATCCATGCCAATCTGATGGAAGCACCAAAAAAATCCTGCTCAGTCCCAAGATAAAGCACCCTTTCTAAAGGGTGGAATTGGGAGCACTGGGAGAAGCTGCAGCAACAAGAGGCCAGGAAGGTGATTTCAGCTTTCTGCTGCTCTTCCATTGGCTAGTATTCACAAGGCACCCTATTACAACCTTAGCTACGAGCACACAACCCTCCATGTGGAGAGTGAAACCAGGCAACTGGCTCCACACAATTTCCAGCTCATCAGTTCTATGCCTACAGGTGAAGGAAGTGCATGTGCATACCTCCCTGTGAAAAGGGATAGTCAAAAAGCAGCATCCCCAAGCAGATTTCCTCTAGGTGTAGATACAGTGTTGATGTGCTAGAGATCACATGGCGGCATACCCACTCTCCCTGTCCATGTATTGATTGAACGAGTGGAGGAAGGATCATGCAGGGTACTTTTTCAGTCCTCATTCCCCATCAGTAGGGCTGTCAACTCTAGACTGGAAAATTCCTGAAGACTTAGGGGTGAAGCTTGGGAAGGGCAAGGTTTGTTGAGAGACATGAATGGGTTATAATGCCATAAAGTCTACTCTCCAAAGCAGCCACTTTAAACAGGGAGACTGATCTGTCATTTGGAGATCACTTGTAATTCTGGCAGATCACCAGGCCCCACCTGGAGGTTGGCAACCATACCCATCAGTGAGGTTGTCTCCTTTTTTTAACCTGTAGTTTGTGATTTGAGATTGGATTTGTTTTTAATTTGATGTAATCCATTTTAAGTCCTCTTAGTTGGGAGAAAAGCAGGATATAATTTTTTTTTTTTTTAGAAAATCCTGTCTGGGGAGAGGGGGGCAAAATCATCTCTGTGACTTCTTCAGGGCAGGAAACTACCTTGGGTGCTGTAAGGGGGGGAAACTTTCCATTTAAAACTTGGCTTTCCAAGTTTTCAATATTAATTGCATTCTTGGACAAATTAATGCTGCAATAAATGTCGCAGACAAAATGCCAGAGCTGACTTCGCCTCAGACTATTTTTTTCTGTTTAAAGAAAAGAGATTGGAGCAACCATCAAGCAACAAAATAGCAATGCCATCCTATGCAGAATTTCACTGTTTCTAAGTTCTTTAATTCAGTGGTCTTAGAAGGGTGCAACTCTGTTTAGGATGGTGGTGTAACACTCCTTTCTCCCCAGAGGATATGGTCATACAACAGTCCTAATCCCTTCCTCTCTCACGTCTAGAGATTAAGCTCTACACAGAAGAATGTTAAAACCATGATGAAGTAACCATGATAAAATGATACTCACACAGGCTGTGTCAACTGTCAGTTGGGGGGCCCAGCTGTTCCATGGCTGCCCAGATGAAGCTTTTTATACTGATCCCATACAAAGTCAGATTTTGTTCTGTACACACTGGTAGACACAGCTCTTTTAAAAGCATATTAAAAATTCTTGGCATGGCAACATAAACATTTTGTGATGCAAAACAGTATCAGTAAAAGCAAAGCTATGGATCTGCCTTGAACTTCCTAGATTAAAACAAATGCGTTTATGTAGACTCATCTAAAAATTCTCTTACTTCCAAGTTTAATGAGAATGTTATAACAGGGCCGCAGAAGGGATTGGATGTTCTATGCATCTTTTATCAACCAACTTTCAAACAAATACAATACTGGCATGTTTGTTATTATAATCTGAATAAACTGGTATTCTGATTCCTTTTGCAATTAATTTTCAGTGCATTTACCTAGTTGTGAAAGCTAATATTTATTGGTGAGCAGAAAGAAAGCTTTATCATAGACAAGTTTATCATAGACTGAAGAGAGCCAGTTTGTGTAGTGGTTAAGAGCAGCAGGACTCTAATCTGGAGAACTGGGTTTGATTCCCCACTCCGCCACTTGAAGCCAGCTGGGTGACCTTGGGTCAGTCACAGCTCTTCCAGAGCTCTCACAGCCCCACCCACCTCACAGGGTGATTGTTGTGGGGATAATAACAACATATTTTGTAAACTGCTCTGAGTGGGCATTAAGTTGTCCTGAAGGACAGTATATAAATCAAATGTTGTTGTTGTTGTTGTTGTTAATTACATTATCAGTCTAAAAAAAACATGAGTACAAATCTAGCTTAGGCAAAATTTGTAGAAGAATGAGTCGTGATTGGGCAGCCAGCAAGGATGAGAAATAAAATAATGTAGAAGTATGTCAGAAGAGTGTCCTAAAGCCAGGCCCGGCACATCCATGGCAGCGGTGCTAGCAGCTGCCTCGAGCACTGAACTCTGAAGGAGGCGCCATGCCAGGCCCCGATAACCCCCTTGACTTCCCGCTCACCTCTCTGCCCTTCACCGCTGCCGCCTGCCTTGGTGGCTGAACTCTGAAAGAGGTGCCGTGCCGGCCCCCGATAACCCCCTCGACTCCCCGCTCACCTCTCTGCCTCTTCACCACCGCCGCCTGCCTTGGCTCAGCACCTGGCGAGCCGGGCGCCCAGGTGGTGCAGCAACAAGCGGGGAAGCAATCGGCAAAGCAGGCTGCTCCCTGACCCTTCACCACTGCTGCCCGCCTGAGGTGAGGGGGATGCTCCTGCACGATGACATCACAAGTGACATCATTGCACAGGGCCAGAGCACACGCGCACTTTGCGCACATGCACAGGGTGAGGGGCGCAAGTAGGTATCTCACCTCAGGCATCAGAATCCCTGGCACTGGCCCTGCCTAAAGCACATCTGCAGGAAGTTTGTTCTGAACATTTCCTCGTTTCATACATCTGATCCCCAACTCCATTTTTAACTTTTGTTCTTTGATATGCTTCCCAGTAATGGCTTCCCAGTAATGTTTGTATGTTGTCTCTCCCTGAGGTTGCTGTGAATCCAAGCAACAGTTTAGGTCTTCCCAGAAAATGATGGGCAGTGGTCTCCATCAGCCTTGTCCATATTCATCAATAAGGATTTATGCCATTTTGATTGTGGCTAGAGTTGCCAAATCCAGTTTGGGAAATACCTGGAGATCTGGAGGTGGAGCCTGGAGAGCAGGGTATAAGTCCACCCTCCAAAGTAGCCATTTTCTCCAGGGGAACTGATCTCTGTTGTGTGGAGATCAGTTGTAATTCCAGGAGATCTCAGGGCCGCACCTGTAGGTTGGCAACTCTAGTTGTGATACCAGTTTGCTGAAACAGTTTGCTGAAACAGTTTGCCAGGAAACATGTAGAGGGCATCATCTGTAGCAATTTTCTATGCAGCTTGCAAGGTGACTCTTTTTCATCCAAATTTTAAAAAATTGAATCTATCTTATGAGCCCATTTCATGGACCTGCCATTAGAAACTGAAAAATTAATTGCCACTCCCTCTCACATAGGCTGTCCTGCCACCAATCACATCTCTCTCTGTAGCTTTTCCATGAATGGAGAGCTGTTCTCATAGGACAGAAGAGCTGTAACTGCCATAGTCAAAGGTCCATCTAGATAAGCACACCAAAGGTAAAAATTGCTTTTTTCTGGCATTGCTATAAAGAGACCTTTTTTCTAGCTAAAGAATCCAGAAAATTTATGTTCCAAATTAATTTCATGGCGTACCTTAAATAGTCTCAACAACTGCTGCATCACTTATAAGTCAGACTAGGTCCAGGTCAAATCGCTTCCTTTCTACTTCCTGTTTCCTCTTCTACCAAACTATGTGCCCAACAAACAATGCTTTCAACTCTATTATAGCTACTACTGCATCTAAAATCACCACCCATCTACCTTCCATTATCACTGTACTATGATTCTTCTGGGCTGGGCTGACACTGTCAGTCCTTCTGCTGGTGCAGTAGGTTCATCTGATACCAGGAGCCTTCTGTCCACACAAGAGACTCTTCTACCAGGAAAGAAAGCTTTTGCATTAGCAGGAAACTCCTTGGCACTGGAGACATGTGCTGGTGCCAGCTGAAGTGACTGCCAAGATCCAGCCCCTAATCAGCTTTATTCTCTTGAAAACCCAAAAACTGGGCTGAGGTAGAGTTATCAGCTGAGGTGACTTTCATAAAAGATGAAAGTGATTCAGTCATCTAAGATTTTCTTGACTAGATGCTATATTCATGGAGTTCTTTGCTTTCATCCAGCCTGAGAATGCCAAAATCCTCACTTTGTTTTTTCTTGTTGCATCCCTTAAAACTTATGATGCTTAATGATGGCCAGACAGTTTCTGGGGGCTAGTGCAATGTCTAAACATAGCAGCTTGCCTCCATTTCATTAGATCACCTCAAACCTACAGTAGTTATCCAGATCTTCCCTTGGGTGTCATTTATTGTTTTTATTACTGCACAGCTAATTAAGGTTTCCAAAAATGAATTCTTTGGATTCTAAGAAACAAACCCCTGCTTTTAACTTCTCTCTATTACAGTATTCACTAATGTTTTTCTTTGGGAAACATTTCCTTTTGCTTAAGACATTCCCCCTCAGCTTACTATGGTTTATTATGACATTTTGAAACCATCTGTAGGGAACTAAAGGCTGCTTGTGGTTAATGGTTACTTTCTTTGCTAGATGCGTCTTGATTGCTGTTCATATAATAAACACATTTTTCATTTATAGCTACAGTCTTGACTTTTCTCTACTATTTTTAGCTCTGTTTTTCCAATCCTTTCCTGGATCTTCTTAAAAGTTTATTTATTTATTTATTTATTTATTTGTTTATTTATTTATTTACTACATTTATATTCTGCCTTTCTCACTAAGACTCAAGGCAGATTACACAGCGGCCGTTTCCACACAGCCCGTTGTTCCTGCCCTTTTCCCATTTCAGGTCTGTGTTTTGCTGACTTACCTTGACAACATCCTCCGCATTCAGTACCCACAAGTGCTTACCTTTAGTTGTGAGGTTGCAGAAAAACCTCCAAACAGTACCAAAAAAAGCAGTTTTGGAGGGGAGGTCAGCCACTTTCATCATCCTAGCCTAAAAATGCCTGCCTCTCCCTTTTAATTTTTTTTTACTTTGCGTATGTGTGATTGCACGGAACTACAGTTGTAAGCAGGCTTTGGCAGCTGGATGGAAATGTGAAGAAGAGAAAGAGCTTTGGGAGAAGAACTGGGTGGAGATTGAGAGGAGTAGGAGGTTTCTTCAGAAGTGCATTAAGTGTTCATATGCCAGAAAAAGCATATGAACACTTAAAGTGCTGTAAACCCAAAACAAAACATCAGCACAGGTACAGTCCCGGAAAATAGCAGAAGACCCAGTAAACAAACAATATGCACATGGCTGGCAAACGATAATGTGTGCAAGCTTGGAGAAAAGTCGCCACAGTTTTGAGGGTAAACCGTACCTCTAAGGATGTGTGGAAAGAGCCAGTAGAAGTCAATGCAATCAATAGGATGAGAAATCTAATAGGAGAATCACCAATCTGCAACAAATAGCATGAAATACTGATACATGATACAGAAGGCAGATATGGGGGTCAAAGCTGTGGCAGGAGAAAAATTTAAAAATGGCCATCAGCCAGACAGTGTGACATCACTTCTAGGAAAAACCCAGAATTGACATCATGATGTTGCTGACGCATCCCATGTTCCACCCCACCATCTCCTTCTGGTTGCTAAACTATGCCTGCCAACCCTAAACAGATACAGAACAAAACTCTAGAGAAATCTGCCTCAAATTAAGTCCTGCTCACTAATAATTCTGGCAAGAAAGGTTACTATAACAAAACCAATGGATGGAAGGAGGAGAGAGAGATGCATTTAGGTAACAGCCATGCCGTAAGGTGAATGCAAGTTTAGTGGTCAGATAATAGTACTTGATCCCCAGATAAATGTATCCTATTTCTAGCACAGCTGCACAATCAGCAGAACTGATAGGTATGCCTTTGCCCAAAGGTTTGGCACATATTGCAGAATCTTGAATTGCAAAGCTAGGAGGATCAAACACTCCCACTGCAAACCTGCCAACAGTATCTGATATACTGTATCTTTTCCCTAATATGCAAATCCGGTTTGGGCATGCTATGTAAACACTTCAGTTAACACACAGTCAGAGGAAATTGTTACAGTTACCATACTTTTCCTTACAAGTAAACAATTAGTTCCGGTTCTAAGAAGTTGTAAAAGAAGAGGAAGCCACCCTTCTGTTGATACAAAGAATCATATGCATAAGTATTTGATATAGCCTGTTTGAAGAAACACTCCCATTTCTTATGTTGTTGCTGGGAGTGTCTAAAATTACAGGATAACTCAGCAAACTTTAGTTTGGTGTACCAATTTGCTCAAGCAGGAAAAAACTTGCATAAAAATAATGCATGTAAAACTGCCATCAATTATGAAGCATATCTTCCTCTCATCTTTATAAGGTTATTGAATACCTGCACAACCTCTTATCTTAGCAGCAGCAGAAAGTATTCAACTGGCTACAAGCTGTATTTCAAAGTCAAACTTTGCTTTACCAACCATGATTAGGTTACTCTGCTTTAAGGATTAGGCAAATCCATGGAGATGAGGTCTATTAGTGAGTATGAGTTGACTTTAAAGGATCCTCACTGGCCAGAATAAACTGCCTGGCTTGCTTCTTTAACTTTAACAGAAGTCAGATATGTGGAAATCTCCATGAGACTTTCCATGGCCTAGCCAAACCAACATCTTCAGAATGGTCATAGTTGGTTCCAAAGCTGGCAACCATAGCTGTCTCAACAAAAGGGAACTCCTATAATCAGATGTGGTATATTTCCGTTCCGGACGCTAGAGTTCAACAAAAGGGAAGGCCATCATCTTCATACCTGGCCTGCTCCAGTGGTATGTGCTTTGCTTGTCAAAACAGTATGTTGTCAATGCAAAAAGGAGGTAACCTTGGTCTGTAGACAAGACTACAATTAGGAGAAACCCCCACTGAGGAAATACCACAACCGAGGCGATAATTTCCGTCCGCAACTGACTATCATGGTTTTGAGTAGAAGCATTGAATGAATAATTGAAATGGATAGCCTTTTAAACTACATTCATAGCCCATGGTGAAACAAGGTGAAATGGGTTGCAATCAGCTAGCAAACTCGTAGGCGTGTAGAACTGGGGATGTAGAAGACATTCTCATGAAGATAGTTGAATTGTGAGGCTTGGCATCTGTAAAAAAGAAGAAAATTATAGAAAAAGTCTGTCCACAACAGTAAAAAAGAAAATAACAGCACTTACCAAAGACTTACTTGCTGGTTCATCTACTACACACTTACTTTGTCGGTTAAAGGGACTTGATTCCCCTGGTGTTCATGACTGTAAAAAAAAAAAGGACATATTTAATGTTAACTGCTGTATTATTGAACTGTATTTATTGAATGATATTTTGTAAATTGGAATATTTATAGACATTTATTGAGGTATTTATTGTATTTGAAAAAACATTGGGGGTTTATACTAAGAGCACTTTAGCACATGAAGTCTATAAAATTCCATGATAAATTGTACATGCTTTAATTGTGGTATTTCCTCGGTGGGGGTTTCTCTTAATTGTAGTCTTGTCTAAAACAGAATGTTGAGCAGAAGAACCTTGTTTGATTTAGCATGGCAACTATTGTAGATTATTAGTATTCTAAGGCAACATAAAACATATGCTTCACTGTGGATGAGGGGAGCTGTATATAAATGAATTAATGATGAACCTTTCTTTCACTTAAAAGACTGCTGTGGCCCCCGAGCTTGGTTTGCTTTTTTTCCAGTGAGTTTTCATCTCAGGGTTGCCAATTCTGGCTTTGGAAATTTCTGAAGATTTGGAGGTGGACCTTGGTGAGGAGTTTGGGGAGGGGGGTTGCTCAAAGAGGATGCTTTCCCATAAAGTCTGCCCTCCAAAGTGACCACCTTCTCCAGGGAAACTGTTTTCTGTAGTCTGGGGATCAGTTGTAATTCCATGAGAACTTCAGGCCACACCTGGATGATGACAACACTTTTCCATCACGTTTTGTGACTTATGATTTCTGAGAGAAAAAATATGCCCATCAGCAAACAAAGAGAGTGGCTGCAACAGGAAATGAAAATAGTGTCAGTTGGCTTAGACCCGAAACAGATGTGACGAGTTACCTAAGTTCAACCTGGGTTTCCTTACCTCAAGGTTTGACGGGAAATGTAGGCATCCTTGCAGGTGCATCGCTGCATTTCTCCTTCCCCTGCTTGCATGGCCTGGAGCTACATAGCCCCACATACTCTGCCTCCCCCACCCTGTCGCACTGAGCATCGCTTCATCTCCCCCCCCTTCGCCTGGCCCAGCCCCCACAGAGCGACACCGGGCTGCACCGGGAGAGCGGGAGGAAAGGCTCCAAGAGCATGCTGCATCTCCCCCTCACTCGCCCGGCTCCCACCAGAAGCCACGCAGCCCAGAACTGCGGGGACTGGGCCAGACGAGGGGAGGGGGGAGATGAAGTGATGCTCAGTGCGACGGGGGGGGGAGGCAGAGCACGTGGGGCTATGTAGCTCTGGGCCACGCAAGCCTCCGCTTCAGCACAGCCACATTCTCGGTGACATTAGATGACCAGGTGGTTTAATGCCGTGGCCTTTTCGCACTACGCTGCGTTTCTTCGCTCCAGTTGCAAAGGGCTCTGCTTGCCCAGCCATTCCTCGAGCACCCCTTTGCCCACTTCAACGTTTCTCTCCCCCTCCCTCTCCCCTTTGCAAGAGAGCCGCATTCTTTTGCATTGCACCCAGACAAAAAAGAGAGAGAGAGAGAGTTGGGGAGGGGGGTGAAGAGGACTGACTGATGAGGCCTTAAAGCAGAAGAATGCAAATTAACCTTCAGGCAGAAGGTTAATTAGGCAGAGCACGTGGGGCTATGTAGCTCCGGGCCACGCAAGCCTCCCCCACCCCGTTGCACTGAGCATCACTTCATCTCCCCCCCCTCCACTCGTCTGGCCCAGTCCCCGCAGTTCTGGGCTGTGTGGCTTCTGGTGGGAGCCGGGCGAGTGACGGGGAGATGCAGCATGCTCCGGGAGCCTTTCCTCCCGCTCTCCCGGTACAGCCCGGTGTCGCTCTGTGGGGGCTGGGCCAGGCAAAGGGGGGGAGATGAAGCGATGCTCAGTGCGACGGGGGGGGGCAGAGCACGTGGGGCTATGTAGCTCCGGGCCACACAAGCAGGGGAAGGAGAAATGCAGCAATGCACCTGCAAGGACGCCTACATTTCCCGTCAAACCTTGAGGTAAGGAAACCCAGGTTGAACTTAGGTAACTCGTCACATCTGTTTCGGCTCTTAGTGGGGAAGCCTCCCTGGATCCAGTGGGGTGTTCCTTTGCTTGCAGTAAAGAATGTGGATCAAATATTTTGCTAGCCCCATCATGCCCCATCATATTTTGCTGATTCTCAGAATTCAAACAAACCAAAAGGGGAGGCTCCTCCAACCTATAACTCAACTGAGCGAGTGGAACCCTATGAATGAAATATCATAGAAAGAAAATTCAGTAAACAATCTAATATATATATAACATTCTCATATGAAAAGTGACTAAGTGCGCTAATAAATAGTCATAAATATATCAAACACATTTACAACAATACAAAAAACATTCCATTCAAGAAAATATCAAATATACAAGCATAGTATAAAGCACATAAGTGACAGTTAATGAATGTCGGCCTCCAATATCTATATCTCATAGGCAATATTTAAAGGTAACACTCAATCTTTTTATCTTGTAGGCACAGTAGATGAACCAAAACTGGGGAAAATGTCCAAAGAGGTAAGTCCTCACAACAAAGGAAGTAACACTCTTCTCATTCCTAATAGGTGGAGCCATTGATCTCGAGATGCCTGAACAATGTTACCCAACTGCCCAGCACAGGGCCAGCTATTGAAACCTAATGTTTCATCAGAAGACTTCTTCAGGGCCAATCAGTTGCTTCTTCTGACTCTTAGCAAGAGCAGTTTCACTTTCCAATTTGGCTCTTGATGGCACCAATGTAGCTGTAGGTTTGTTCCTGATAAACCTCTCTGGTTGCAATCAAGTTACATGTTGATTGTAAATCTTCTGTGTGGCCGCTTCTTCATGATACTTAACAGTACAAACTGCTAGCTCTAGAATTCTGCGGGACATATCTCAGCCATCAGACAGAAACAAAACTAGGGTTACCAGGCCCCCGCTGGGAGTGGGGGATCCCTCACTCCCACCTTCCACCATCTGCCACCGCATACTTGACTAGTGGGGGGAAAGGTGGGGGAACATGCTTCCTGGGCCGTGCTCTGGGTGGCATGGCATGCTCTTGCATGCTGCAGGGGATCAATTTGATCCCCAAACAGGCCAAATCAGACCTGTTTGGGGCCTAAATTGGCCCATTGTGAAACACAGGAGCTCTCCAGGGCCCTTGATTTTCACTCGCTGCAGAGTACAGGAGTGCTGCTGGGAGGGCCCTGGAGAGCTCCTCTGCTTCAGAGTGGGCCATTTTGGCTCCAAATGAGCTGAAATTGGCCCACCGCGGAGCACAGGAGCACTCCCAGGGGTGGCACAATGTCCCATGTGAAGACATCACTTCCAGGAGTGAGTGCCAGGTCTCCCACCTCCTGCCAGGAGGGTAAGGGAACCTGGCAACCCTAAGCAAAAGCAATTAAATAAATGCAAAAAAGTTCAAAACCCAACATTTTACACGTATACATTTAATTATTTCTATGTATCCAAATCCCAGAGTAGATTTTATTGAACATTGATCCTTGTATGCAATTTACATGAAAGATAAGGACTCCATGTTGTTCGGTGGTCGTGTTGCTCTGATCCAGTAATTTTCTCCATACTAGCTATCCATGGCACAAATAAAATCCTTCTGTCCTGCTTCCCTCTTAGGCAACATTATTCAGTTAATTGTAGTGAAGAAACCACTTGAAAGTTTGCTAAAGATCTGATGCTGTACAACTGGTTTTTTAGTGTGTGATTTTTTTTTTTTGTGAGAATCTTTAAAATTTTGTTGAAGCCAGACAGTTTCTTCTGTTTTCGCCATGGCTTAGCTACCGGAATATAAGAGAGCCATTCACATTCTCTGTTTTCACAAAGAACCAATCAAGTTTCTGTTTATAGAAATAGTTCCTCGAATTAGACTTTCCAAGTGCTAAGTAGCGTTTGACACCTGCTACTCTTGTTGGAGATCTTGTGACCCTGGAATAAAAGTGATTAATGGATTGTCAGATGCATCAACAGCACTGCTCTTGACCCTGATTTGAGAATACATTCTCTGTCACCTCTTTGACCTCTGCTTGACATATTTGTTACAATTCAATATCCTGCTTAAATTAGAGGTGCTGTCAATTGGTCTTTATGCATGTGGACATTTCAGTACAAGAGCCAAAATACTGTTGCTGATTGTTTTCATTTTTAACATCTATTTTTCATAGCAGTATACTTTGAATTGAATTGATATAGTTGTATAAACATTTTGGAGAAATTTTGGGCTAGTGTGCCTTGTTAGATTCATTGTCACTTGTTATATCTTTGCTCCACTGAGGGCCAATCTAGGCAAGATGCAGTCTCCATGTTTACCCTGGGGATGTGCTGCCATTTTGTAGAGCTGGCAAGTGGTTTTTAAGAGTGACATGGGGCCCAGTTCTGGTTGGGATCACCACAGGTGGATGGGCTCCAGCCTTCCTCTCCTGCAATGTTTTTCCAACCTGAAATGGCAATGGGTGTCAGTAATGCTGGGGAAACAATGCGGGGGTAGAAGGTGGGAGTCTGTCCTCCCCACACACCATGGTGGCTGCAACCAGAATCTGGCCCCTAAGTGCATTAAAGGCATTGCCCAACTCTAAGAATGGAGGGGTTCCTGAGCGAAACCCATGGATGGCATTTGGCTCTTAGTGTAAAATGATTTCATTTACTCAAATGGTCCTTATTTACCAGGATAATTCCCTGTTTTTTGCTATCTTCCCAAGCTAATATTTTATCTGGTTTAAAACACTATTTATACACAAACACACACACACTCACACATCGGAATTGCATTCTTCTGTTTCAGTCCCACAGTTCTCCCCTGTGAAAAAACCACAGATGCAGCATGGCATGAAATCAATTTAAGCATATTGTTTCATACTTCTAAACTGTTAAGTATGATAATGTACTACAAGTATTGTTTCAATATATGCCTGCCCAAAAGAAAAAACAATGACACTATGGCTTTGAACAACTGCTCAGACACCTATAATGACTTCAAATGCTGACAAAACTAATACACAAACTACATAAGCATCTAGCAGTAACTCCCATGTTCTCTCATTTCCTTTCTGAGCTATCTTCTCTTTAACAACAGGCACACTTTCTAAACAATATCTTTATATGGGATACTGTAACACCATTGTTGCTTCTTAAGTTATATGTAGAGTTCCCTATAGCCTGAAGAAAAAAGTCCTGTCCCTTTAACAGTGGCTTAACATGGTGCTGTTTTCCTGATGATGCTACTTACATGCTGTGAAAAGCTTCCGCTTCCCATTTCCATTAAGCTTCTACTACATGACAAGGGATTTTTTTTTCTCCAGATTGTATGGCCCAGTAGCACTAAGTGTTAGTGTCTTGTTTGTTTAAATACAAAATTCTAGTTCACTGCTGCAATTACAACGTGCTTCCTTAACCACCTATCTGAACAGTCAACATTGCTGTTCTCTAAGAAGTACAGATCCATTTAAACATTAAAGTTGTATTAAACCTTTACTTTTTTAAAGGGAACCATTTAAAAGCCAATCTGTTAGAAAAGAACCTCCAGCTCTTTTAACAATACAAGGATGGTTTCAGGCAGCAATCTTCAATACGAGAATAATGGTTTGTGTCTTCTTTTCAGTTCACAGCAGGATTGGTAGAATACCTGACATCTCAAATAATATTAAATTAATGGATTGATTATCACATCCCATGCTAAACTTTTGGCAGACACTATATTAACATTAAACATAGTTAATTTCCCCTTTTTGTTTCTAGTTTTTCCCTCATTATTTCAGTTCCCTTGAAAAGTATTATCTCTCTCTGCTATTTATTGCTCAAAAGGGAAGGAAACTAAAGCATGTTCACATAATGGGTTAGAATATAAAGCTGATTTATAGGAAGGTGAGCTTGCTAGATTTTCCACATCAAGTTGACATTCAGAGTAGCCACAATTAGAAAATTGCTCTTTAGAATTGCATCATGCTGGAAAAAATTTCAGGAACAGTTGTTTTCCTCAATGTATTTGGAAACTAGCTTGAACTATGGTTGCCTGAAATGCCATGGTAGTACCCGTTCCTATAAATACTATATAGCCCAATAAATTTAACATTGCAGACTGTAATATAAAAAGGCGCCTGCAAAAGAATTTCCTATGGGAATAAGAACTGTGATGTCAGATTAACTTCACAAAGGTTGTGTATTGAAGATGCCTTTTACTAATGTAGCCAGTCAAAAAGTATATGTTACCATAGAAGCTGACAATGCAGATCACTGAAAAAGTACTGAGTCCTTTTAAAAGTGGAGAGGAGGACAGAGAAATAATCAGATGCAGTCATACCATTCAAGTTTTGCTGATAATGTGTAACATCAGTTATCTGAAGGCATATGACACAGTTCTCTTGTTCAAACTAAGTAGGTTGGCTGGCCATATAGACTGCTTATATGGGAGATTGCCCAGGACTGATATGTAAGCTGCTGAGCTTTGATCACTTTAAAGGTAAACTAGGTTATATATAATACATAAATAAAATTCCTTAAATACTTAGCTGGACAATATAAAAAGTTGTTGTGTGCAAGGACTGAGTGACTAGCAAAAGTATTGGTGGGCATTTAGGCTGAGTGACCCAAACTACATCAGGATCCGAATAATAAAAAAAAAATGAGTGGAAGGAAAAGAGTCATTAGTACTGTTCCAGAAATCCTTGTGCAAGAGCTTGCGCAAGAATGTACACAGTGCTATAATAATTTGCATTGATAGAATATATAGTTTTCATGCTTCTATAACAGATTGTACCAATTCTTTTCACTATGAAATCATTTCATTGTACTTAACTTCATGTTTTTGTGCAATGCTCCAGCACGGGATGTGTCCTGGGCTTCCTGTGAGCAGAAGACATCTTCCTCACGAAGAAGGACACCTTTGGCTTCTTTGGAGAACACTAATATAACACTGAATTTCACTCTTGAATGTGAAATCAATCCAATGGAACAAAGAAACCACAACAGAACTAGGACATCAATGATCCTTTCACAACAGGGATTAATTGAAAAGCATAGTTGACTAACAGTCAAATTTTGTGAGTTTTTAAACATATTGATGTCAACATGACATTTACAAAGGAATCCTAAGCAGAGTTATACCCTTCTAAGTCTACTAACGTTAATAGGCTTAGAAGGGTGTAACTTTGCTTAGGGTTGCCCTGACAGTGAATGTGGACATGCCAAACTAGTCATGTGAATGATTCCATGCATGACCCTATTCCAGCCCACGCTCTGAAGACTTGTCAAGACCTCTTGAGTCATGATCTGGACATTTTGAACCATTCACAGAACTATTTTACAAGGAGCAATTCCGCTGAAAATACACTTCAGTTAGTTTTGACTCACCCCTAAAATCCTACTATATAAAAGGCTAAGCATATTAAAGACAACTCACTTCCTACCCGGGTGAGCCTCCAGAGGGCGCTGCTGTGGAGGAAAGCCCAGATAACAACAACAACAACATTCAATTTAAATACTGCTCTTCAGGACAACTTAACTGCCACTCAGAGCGGTTTACAAGTATGTTATTATTATCCCCACAACAAAACATCCTGTGAGGTGGGTGGGACTGATAGAGCTAGAAGCTGTGACTGACCCAAGGTCACCCAGCTGGCTTCAAGTGGAGGAGTGAGGAATCAAATCCGGTTCTCCAGATTAGAGTCCCACGCTCTTAACTACTACACCAAACTGACTCTAGTAGATGAGGCAGCCAGACCTCCAGAGTGCAAGCCATGGCAGGAAGCCCAGGCAGAAATCAGGTGCAGAGCAGGCAGCAATGCCTGCCCCCCCCCACCTTCACCCAGTTGGGATCAGGTGCGGAGCAGGAGGCAATGCCCCCCATTCACCTGGCCAGGATCAAGCACAGAGCAGGTAGCAATGCCCACCCACCCCCTTCACTCAGCCGGCATCACGTGCAAAGGAGGTGGCCATGCCTAATCCCTCCCTGCTTTCATCCAGCCGGGATCAGTAACGGAGGAAGAAGGAATGCCCACCTGCCCACCCTCCCCTTTCTAGACCCTGTTGTCTTTTTTCCCCACAACAGGCTTTATTGCTAGTAGTACATAAATTGGACTTTTCACTCCCATTTTTCAGGACTAAAAAGTAGCTGGAATACATTCACATTCAGACAGAGCTACTTCAGGTGCACTGAAAGGCATTCCTGAGCCCAGTGGGAGTCTGAACTGCAGACCCCATGCCGTACCATCAATTTCTTTTTAAATTCCCTCCCATTTCCAAAAGTAGCTTTCCATGCTACTTGATCATTAAAAGCCAAACATACACATGTAGTTTGCAAAAGTGCCATATCTAGACCCAAGACCAGCCGCAAAGAATGCTGTTTGATATTGCATTCCCTGAGAGCATTGTTCATGGACATGAGTTCTCCTGATTGCCATTGTGTATTTTAAAGCTTTGGGAATGTAGTAGGGATCCCATTCCCCTGATGGCGGGGGATGCCCCACTCCCACCTTTCACCCCCCCCTCCCCATCACCACTTACCTGGCCAGTGGAGGGGGAGCAGGGAAAGGGCCTCCTGGGCGCACTCCCAAGGCAGCACGATGACATCACTGATTTCATCGTGCTACTCCAAGAGTGCTCTTGTGCTTCACAATGGGGCTGATTTGGGACCCAAACGGGCTGAATCAGGTCCGTTTGGGGCCCCAATCGCCCCACTGTGAAGCACGCGCATCCTCCCCCACCTTCTGCAATGCCATCCCTTCCAGGAAGTGATTTCATTACACTGGCATAAGGCGGCTGCCAGGAAGAAGAGAAAGGTAAGCCCTGGGGTCCCCCTCCCTCCTGCCAAGACAGTAAGGGGACCTGGCAACCCTAGAATGTAGGTTGTTAGCTGGAGCAAAGCAACTACTTAATTTGCATGCTGGGAGGAGTGTATGTAGTTACTTTGTTCACTGTAACCTTGGTGGATTGTGATGCATAGAGGGTTTGTTATTTTTCAAAAAGGCCTTTTGAAAGCCTTGTGTTTCTTCCAAGCAAATGTTATATCGCTGAAAATGCCTCAGCTGAAGAAGGAGTAGGTAAGAGCTACAACAAAAGCAAGCCATCGCTCATCTTGGGACTCTCAGCCTTTGGTTTGGGAGAGAAACAGCACAAGTTCTATTTATCTCTGTTCCAATTAATACAGTTGTTCTGCTTATACCAAGGTGTGTGAATGTAAAGCAGGGTGCTATAAGAAAGGAGACCCTAGATCTTGAACTCGCCCTTGATTCCAGCACCTGGGTTTCAGTATTATTAACACCCTAACCAAGAGACTGATGGAGTTAATGTTAAGGAAGCCTGAAAAAGTTGATTCCTGCTGACTTTACACTACTGGAAGTCAGGAGGATTCATTGCTGATATATTGTATAATACACTACTATTCTTTTAAAAATAATTGCAGAATACAAAATTTTTTGTCCCATTCACAGATAAGATATTCACAGTTATGCATTCGTTGTAGAATTAAATTAAAACATATGGTTATGAAACCCCTCCTTAGATGTAAACACAGCCACACAGGAATAATGGACTAAACCCTGAAGACTTTTTACACAGCCTGTCTTCAGGCAAAACTTGCAACAGACTTAATTAAAAATTGTTCAAATTCCATTGAAAGTTCAAGCAAATAAATTAGATCCTGATTATATACAATGAGACAATATTTAGTTGTGATTTTAGACTGGAAGACAGATGCATATTGAATAAGAACAAAGTTGTCATTATACGGTTAAGGCCTTTTAAAGATATATTTTAACATTCTTAAGTCTCCGCAAGCATGTAGAAAATCTTCCTTTTTTCTAAAATTGGTTGATATTAGTTGAGTATAACACACAGGTGTCGAATTCTGAATTTGGATATTTTAGGTGTCTAAGATGTCATCATGCCCTGTAATAGCAAACTTCATGGTCCAGTGCCTATCAATAGGGCAGCAAAATATGGCCACCCTCAGACAAACTAAGGCTTTCTGCTTTCTTGGAAACACCCCCACCAAATAGTTCATCAATTTAAAAAAAATGGCCTGATGAGGATTGAGCATGTTAATTGCCAAAAGGAGGCAAAGAATGTTGGAAGTAATCAAACACCAGCTTAAAGAAAAAGAAAAACGGGGAAGGGGGAGAAATTGGTCCCTTGAACCCCTAACACTTCATAATATCTTTAGGTTCATTGGAATATGAGGAGCAGGAAATTTGCATGCTGAAGTTGCTAAGAGCTTACTGTATTCTGGATGGGAGGGACTCAAGAAATCTAAATGCTTATCTAAAGAGCTAATTCAGGCAGACCAAGTGCGTTCTGAAGATATGTTATCCCTCCTTAGATGAAGCTGAACAGGCGTGGGGCTGGTCAGTCCCTGGCTGGATAATCTTCTGGACAACCCTATGTAACAACCCTATGTAAGCTGCCAGTTTGGTGTAGTGGTTAAGAATGCGGGACTCTAATCTGGAGAACTGGGTTTGATTCCTCACTCCACTTGAAGCCATCTGGGTGACCTTGGATCTGTCACAGCTTCTAGTTCTCTCAGCCCCACCCACCTCACAGGGTGTTTTGTTGTGGGGATAATAATAACATACTTTGTAAACCGCTCTGAGTGGGTGTTAAGTCATCTTGAAAGGTGGTATATAAGTCGAATGTTGTCGTTGTTGTGTCCCAGAATGGTAGAAAGGTGGGATATAAATGAAATAAATTATTTTGCTTTTATTAGCCCAATTTTCAAATAAAATTAGTTTTCAAAGCAGCTTACAGGAGTAAAACTCTAATCTAATGCAACCTTCCTAAAGTTCAATATAAAATATTCCTCAGAAAGAGGATTCTCAGCTGAGCTGGATCTAGGCAGAGTATGGAGTGTCTGTATGGTTGCCAATATCCAGGTGGGGCCTGGAGTTCACCTGAAATCTCCAGACTACAGAAGTCAGATCCCCTGCAGTGACTGCAGCTTTGGAGGGGGTACTCTATGGCATCACATCTCTGCTGAGCTCCCTCCATGGGCTCTGCCCCCAAATCTCCAGGAATTTACCTACCTAGAGTTGGAAACTGTGAAACAGTGAAGATGTTTCCTATCTGTGGAAAAGTGAAGATTATTATTATTATATTATAATTAATTTGTGGAGCGGCCATTTATGGAGCAGCATTCATGGATCCTGTGGCAAAAAACTTGAAGTTAGCTGTTTTAAGATGTTTGCCAACATCCAGGGACATCTAAGCCCAAGTTGTATATTCTGTAAATAAGAATTTGAGTTCCTTCATAAGAGATCAGTTCTTTGGGAAATCTGGAGAATCTTTCTAAGGAGAATCTCATTGCAACACTACCCAATGTCTGACAGCCCCAATGTTGCCAGCCAGCAGGCATTGGGGTATGTGTAAGGATATATGGGAGCATTGTTGGTGCAATGGTATTACATTTATGGTAAAACCAGTTTCCGGCAATTCCTAGAAAAGACTGACATCACTTCTGGGTCCCCCCTGAAAACGTTATAACATTGTCATGCCAACACCATTTTTTCCTCCTGCTGGCTGCAAGAGAGGCAGCAGGCAACAGGAGGTGGGAGTGGGAGACCTCTCACCCCCAGCAGGTAAATAGCATTCCTAGATGGCCCCATCAGAGTTGCCAGCCTCCTGGTCAGGCCTGAAAAACTCCTGGAATTATGGCTGATCTCCAGATAACAGAGACTAGTTCCCCTATAGAAAATGGCTGCCCGGAGGTGGGCTCTGTGGCTTATACCCCACTGAAGTCCCCCCCACTTCCTAAAACCTCATCATTCTCATGCCCTAGCCCCAAATAAAGCTTAGATTCCCAGGTTCATATGGTCCCAATCAGATCTGGATCATGGTATACAGAAAGAGGGGCTTTGAGCTTTCCCCACTGAACTGTTTTTTCAACCTGAAATTGCTCTGGGAAACTGCTATTTACCCCATTGGTGAAAATTACATGTAACATGTCTGGTCTCAACAAGTCAGTTTCTCTCTGTGGCTACTGCAGATAGGAAAAATGGCTCAGATAGGGAAAATATTTTAAATTCACTATTCCGACCTGCCACAGTCGTCGTGACACAGTGCTGTTTTTCTAGAAACATACCTTCAAAGTTTCCTTGGGAATGTGGAACTGAGTTCAAATTCTTTGAATTTCAGTCTAACTTTTTATTGATTTTATTTATAATCCACCTTTCTCACTGAGACTCAAAATGGATTATATAGTGTAAGGATCAAACTAAACCTACATGTTTTTAAAGAGTTGAGTTTGGGTTACCCAGACCCAACTCAAGTTCCCTGCAGCTACACAGCAGCTCTGGAAAATAGCTGTTTAAAAATAAAGGAGAGCCCAAATAGCCTCAGAATGCTTCAGCAGGGGGAGGAGGAGATCCTGCCTCCCCCCCTCAAGCCGTTTCCCCATATCAAAATAACGGGGGAGGGTTATTTCTGCTCCATGTGGAGTATACTGTGCATGTGGAGCAGTAAAAACAGGGGGAAGCTCCCCCAGAGCTATTTTGACACAAGGAAACTGTTTGGGGGGAGGCATTCTGAGGTTGTTTGGGCTCTCCTTTATTTTTTAACAGCCATTTACTTTTTAACTGCTATATGGCTGCGGAAATCCAAGTTTGGGGAAACTGTTTGGGGAAACGCAGAACCAACTCTTTAAAAACCTGCATGTTTACCTTGAACCTAAGTCAATATGATTAACTACTGGGACATTCAATAAACATTACAATAGGCAAACAAGCATGATTCCATATACAGAGAGGTATATGAGCTATTTCTTACAACCCAGCCCTATTATCTGAGAGAAAAAATCCTCCTAAATAATTCGATTTTGCATAGTTTGAAACATTCCTATTCATAAACACACAAGTAAAACACTAGAGTGTTAAGAGAAATTCATGTCTGCAGATTGTGACTTTTATATTTATTTTTGTTTCAATTGTACATTAGAGGTGGGCACGGTCTACATAATGGATCTAATTTCGTCACGAATTTACCCAGTTCGTCATTCACGAACATGCAGGCCGTGGGCTTGTGTTTTTCTCATGGAAGCGCCGAACATTGGGGCTTTCTGTCCGTGTGTCCGTTGGCCCGTCATGCCAGGATTCCCGCTCAAACAATTTCCTAGGCAACGGTGTGGAGCCACCTTTCCTGTTCGGATCACACCAATCTTAGCCCAGGAAACCTTGATTGGCAGATCTGTCAGCCAAACAGAGGTCACCAGCCTTTCTGCATAAAAGACAAAGCATGCGAAGCCCCGCTCCATTTTGCTGGCACGGGGACGCGCGTTAGCTTCTAAGCTTAGCAACTGCTTGCTGTGGGGAAGGTTTTTTTTTTGTGAGAGCGTGGCTTGTGCCTTAGGGCTTTGGGGCTTCAGGTGCAAGAGAGCTTTCTCTTTTCTCCATTCCTGTTTAATTTTTTTCTCCTTTCTATTTTAGTTTTCTTGAGAGCACTTAAAAAAAATCCTTTTACTGCACTATCGGGTTACTCTGATTTCTTTCTGCATTTTGAGTCCTTGGGTTCTTCTCGGGCTTAATCCCCCCCTCCCCTCCCCAAATCTCTTCCTTTTTTCTGGGTTGCCGGTGGGTTCTATTGTGCTCTGAACCCACCCACTCACAGACCCACAGTGGGTGCAAGGCAGCTTTGGGCGTTGTCTGCTTGAGTTCTTGCTTTCTTTCCCCCACGTTCTTTCTTGGCTGCTGATGAGATGCAAGGGGAGGGAGACTGCTATTAGGCTCTGTGAAACACCCACTCTTTGACGACTGGCAGCACGCTTTGGGGGGCTCTCTGCTTCACTTCTTTCTAAGCCTTTCAATCCCTAAATAGTGCGTGACTTGGGGGGAGATTTCCTGCCTGGCTTTTGAGGTACAGGGGGGCTGCTGCTGGCCTCTGTGAAACACCCACTCTTTGACGACAGGCAGCACGCTTTGGGGGGCTCTCTGCTTCACTTCTTTCAAAGCCTTTCACTCCCTAAATAGTGGGTGACTTAGGGGGAGATTTCCTGCCTGGCAGGCTGCTACTGGCCTCTGCAGGGGGGCTGCAGTAGCAGCCTGGCAGGCTGCTACTGGCCTCTGTGAAACACCCACTCTCTGATGACCGGCAGCACACTTTGGGGGCTCTCTGCTTCACTTCTTTCTAAGCCTTTCACTCCCTAAATAGAGGGTGACTTGGCGGGAGATTTCCTGCCTGGCTTTTGAGGTGTAGGGGGGCTGCTGCTGGCCTCTGTGAAACACCCACTCTCTGACGACTAGCAGCACACTTTGGGGGGCTCTCTGCTTCACTTCTTTCCAAGCCTTTCACTCCCTAAATAGTGGATGACTTGGGGGGACATTTCCTGCCTGGCTTTTGAGGTGAAGGGCAGGCTGCTACTGGCCTCTGTGAAACACCCACTCCCTGACAACCGGCAGCACGCTTTGGGGGGCTCTCTGCTTCACTTCTTTCTAAGCCTTTCACTCCCTAAATAGTGGGTAACTTGGGGGGAGATTTCCTGCCTGGCTTTTGAGGTGCAAGGGGGAGACCGCTACTGGCCTCTGTGAAGCACCTACTCTCTGGCGACTGGCAGCTCACTCTTTGGGGGCTCTCTGCATTGTCTCCCCCTTTGCATGGGCACCTGCTGTCCCCTATGGCCAGGGGGGAATGGGTCCCCTGAATCATGTCCGCCCCAAGAAGGCAGGAAGGTGGTTGAGTTCTGTTGCTGATGCTGCTGTCATGTTTCTGTCTCCCCCCTCTCAGGAACCACGCCGACCCATCCAAGCAATGACGCCTGTCCTGCCCATCCCCCACATTCCGCAAAGGCAGGACGGTAGATCCGGTCTGACTCCCACTTCACGAGGGACTCTCCTGTTACTGCTCCCTCCTTGGTTACATACACAGTTGCGATCGAGCAGCTGATTGTACCATATGGGGTGGAGTTGGTTGTCAACATGGTGGCTCCCCTGTCAATGGGACTGACGGAACCTCTTTCAGCTGGTTGAGAAAGTGTCATGCTGCAACTGAGGACCTCGGCGGCGAGGCAGGAAGGTGGGTGGTTGCAGTTGGATGATGTCAGCTACTGTGCTGCTCTCTCTTTGGTTAGCCTGGTTGTGTGATCCCACATCCGAAGGATACAGTCGGTTGACAATGTGGTGGATCCACGACGGGACCTCTTTCAGTTGGGTGGGGATGTGTCCTGCAACTCTGGTCCTTTCTGGCGAGGCAGGAAGGTGGATCTGCTGCCGCTGCCACAATGTCCCTCAGTGGGACCCTCGGCTAAGGAGGAGTCAGTAGCTGTGGGACCTTTCCCCTCCTCCTCCTCCTCATGATGACACGTAGTGTCCCTCGTGTCCTCTTCATGATGACACGTCCTGTCCCTTCCATCCTTTCTGACATGGCAGGAAGGTGGGTGAGGTGAGCTGCCGCCGAGTTTAAGCTAAGATGGAACTTCAGGTGCGGTCACCTGGTAGCTCTGGGATCAGGCTTCCCCCGGGCGAATGTGGCCTCCTTTCCCCCCTTCGGCGAGAATACCAGCGTGCTCTGTTTTGGCCTGTTGGGAATGGGGGGATCCTCCCCCTCCCCCTCCTCCTGACGACAAGCCCTGTCCCTAGTATCCTCCTCCTGACGACAAGCCCTGTCCCTCGTATCCTGCTTGTGACAACAAGCCCTGTCCCTCGTATCCTCCTCATGATGACAAGTCCTGTCCCTGGAATCCTCCTCCTGACAACAAGCCCTGTCCCTCGTATCCTCCTCCTGATGACACATCCTGTCCCTGGTATCCTCCTCCTGATGAAAAGCCCTGTCCCTCATATCCCCCTCGTGACGACAAGCCCTGTCCCTGGTATCCCCCTCGTGATGACAAGCCCTGTCCCTGGTATCCTCCTCCTGATGACAAGCCCTGTCCCTGGTATCCTCCTCCTGACGACAAGCCCTGTCCCTCGTATCCTCCTCCTGATGACACATCTTGTCCCTGGTATCCTCCTCCTGATGAAAAGCCCTGTCCCTCGTATCCCCCTCGTGACGACAAGCCCTGTCCCTGGTATCCCCCTCGTGATGACAAGCCCTGTCCCTGGTATCCTCCTCCTGATGACAAGCCCTGTCCCTGGTATCCTCCTCCTGACGACAAGCCCTGTCCCTCGTATCCCCCTCGTGACGACAAGCCCTGTCCCTGGTATCCTCCTCCTGATGACAAGCCCTGTCCCTGGTATCCTCCTCCTGACGACAAGCCCTGTCCCTCGTACCTTCTAAGTACCTCCTCTTATTCTTTATAAACTCAACTACTTCCATTATAATTTGTATATTGACAAAACAGTCTAAGGCACAACTGTTGACCCTCCCATCCTTTCTGGTGAGGCAGGAAGGTGGATATGCTGTGGGGGAGGGGGCTGCTGTGCCCACATGTCCTTCCTTTCCTGACGCCGCCACGTTTGGGGAAGTGGATATCGTCACCGACCGTCCTGCTCCTGTGAGCGCAAAGGCCCCTCTGAGTGGGGAGGCTGCTTCCTCTCCCTCCCCCCAGGCATGGGGGAGGGGGCTGCAGTGCCCACATGTCCTTCTTTTGCTGACACCGCCACATTCGGTTCAGTGAAGTGGGTGTTGTTGGTGACTTTCCTGCTCCTGTGAGCACAAGGGCCCAATCCAACTGGGGAGTCCGCTTCTGCTCCCTTCCCCCAGGTGTGGGGGAGGGGTCCGCAGTGCCCGTGTGTCCTTCCTTTGTTGACGCCACTACGTTCGGTGAAGTGGGTGTCATCGGCAACCATCCTGCTCCTGCGAGTGCAAGGGCCCCTCTGAGGCTCAATCCTCAAAGTCCAGTGACAAGTAGGACAGTGGCCCAGGTCATAGCCCTGCCCCTCACCCAAGCAAGCAGACACACCATGTCACTGAGGTGGGACTTGTTGTCCACTGCCCAGAGAGGCTCCCTCTGAACAGGGTAGCATAAGTCTCCTTCCCTTGAGGTGTAGAAGACATCCTTTCCATCCCTCCCGTGCCTTCCATTCCAGCAAGGGGCCTTTGAATTGCTACATGATCTCCTGTTGCGGAGTTGGCTTTCACTCAAGTACATCCATTCATTTCCCATCATGGGGAGTTGGTCTCCCTGCTCCCAGGGAGAGCATCTCTTGTTGATGCAACCCCATGTAGGTGGGTTTTGTGGGCAGCCACCTCTCCTGGACAAGAGCACAAGTCTCCCTCCTTCCACCAAGGATGAGTAAGGGTCAGTCAGAATAGGGGAGGGGAAGTTGTTGTTTGTCTCTTTGGAAAAGTGATGATCGAGGAGTGTTACATGAGAACCTTTGGTGGGGAAAGTCTACTCAAGTGAAAATCTGTGGAAAAAACAAGGCCTTTCTGAATTGAACCGGTTCTCGAACCGGTTCTCGAACCGGGCCGGTCCGTTAAAAAGTCCGTGGTCCGTGGTCCGTGGAAGTCCACGAACCCCGAACCGGCGGTCCATGGCCGCCTCCCAGTCCGTGCCCATCTCTATTATACATACTTACTCTACAAAAATGCACTGTGAACAAGGGGAAAATTTAAAATGTGGTTTGCATGTGAAAAATCTGCCTACCAAAGTTATGTGCAAATTTTGTAATCTGCTTAGTTTCAGTGAGAAAAGCAGGCTATAAAATTAAGTATAACAAACAATCTGGAGTCGTGTCTTTAAATTGTTATTTCTGAAATACAGAGTATAAAGAGTGAGCATTTGTTACTTTGAAAAAGAAAAAAAACTTTTTGACTCAGTTGGAGTGTCTCCTTTCTATTGTTACAGTATAAAATTAAGTAAGCAAGTAAATAAATTAGGTAGTCATGCTTAGCTGAAACTTTTGCTGTAACATAAAGCTTAAATAGAATAAATTTAATTAACAAAATTTGTTAGCAGGTTGATTATATCTCATATTCCCTCCAAAATTTGCCCAATATGAAAATTGCCAGTGGTACGATGTCTCATATTTTGTGTGACATCTGAATTGAATAAAAGGAGGCAGATTTAAGACTGCTCAGGCAAAATATCTGTGGAAATTTCTGGGAACATTAAAATATTTTATAAGTAAATGAATATTTCTTAGGAAGCTCTGACATCTCTGTAATTAGGATAAGGCCTTAATATTTGCATTTTAAAATAAATGGTAATGGTTTAAATAGCCATACAAATGCAACAGTTCTTATTTTAGTATTTTTGGCTTTTGCTGGTTTCAATCAAACCCTTAATGCTTTTTTAAACTTTGGACTTTATTTTGGTTTAAAGAAAAAAACAAGCATATTTTTGTCTAGACAATGTTATCTTTACTCACAGTTTTCTCTACAATAATAGTACCTGATTCATCAGAAATCCTGGTATTTGCCTGTGGTATGAACTTTCCTATTTGGTTTGCTATCAGAAAGGAGGCAGAATTAAAATATGGATTAATCGTTCCAATGGTGTTTAATCAAGATGTGATATTCTCCTCAGCGAAGACTGGCTCATTTAACCAGGATGAATTGCTAGGATGAAATGAGAAATGATTCCAATTGGTTTTTCTAAATCAAAACAACCGGTCTAGTATTTGTGGCTCTTAGAATTTTTCTCTTAGATACTGCTATAGAATAATCCATTTGAAAACATGCTGGAGGAAAGATTGACTTTAATCTTGCTCTTATATTTGATATGGCTTAGGGTTATTGTGGTATTTAGTTATGAGAAGAACATTTTCCCAAAATGCCACCTACAGAGACAAAGTTTCCAGAAGTTGAAATTACTTCATTCTCATGAGGCTTTGTTTTGGCATCCTGTATGTTCCTGATGGGAAACCAATCTTTATATTTCACATAAAACATTGCTTCCTAGCTGGTAGCACGAAGTTAGAGATGTTCCTGGATCTTTGATAGTAGTCATTCAGCGGATAAGTCTCATTATTTAAAGAGAAAATATTAGTTAGTAAATTATATAGCCATTTAAAACCAAAGTCTTTACAGAATAGCTGTATAGCAGTGATTAACCAATCTCCAAGAATTTATTTGTAATAATAAATGCTAAATAATTAGTTCATTTTTGTGTACATAGCAGTTATTCAAATGCAGTTTTTTAAAGGATTCGGATCACCTCAAGAATAGCAGAACCCCTATCAATACTGTTAGTGACAGTTGCAGCCGCTAGGCAAGATAGGTGGGATGTGTGGAGAGAAATGCAGCATCCTGTAGAAAGACCAAAACATAACTAGAAGTGGACATAATTGCAGTTGCCAACCGTAACTATGTCTGGAAAATTTCAAGTCTGACTAGAAATACAGAAAACTCAGAAGGGCTCCTTGTAGCAGCTTGTTCAGTTGGGCAGAGAGGAGGTGCCAACTCCCCCACTAAATCTGTTTGTTTAAAACATGTATATACCACCTCTCTAGAGAACCTAAAACACAACTTATCATTGGGGGAACTCTCTGAGGATATACACACCACTCCAAAATTGTGAGAACCTTGTTATAACTTCCCTCAGATACATAGATTAAAGAGTAGAGATCTCTTATCGTCTCTCTGTGAGCACAAAGACTTTTGTTGGTTGCCTGAGTTACTGTCTTCTTTCCTAGGCGGCATTTGTTATTTAAGGCATATTACTGAGTTTTAAAAAGCAGCCTTGCTCTCCTCTCCTCAAAATAAAAGCAGTAGATGCCTGTGTGCCACAAACTACCTGGAAACCCAGAGGTTTCTTCTATGTAAAAGGACTCTAAGATTTCCAGTTGTCTTAACTACAATAATGGCACAGAACAGCTCCAAGCTTCTGATTCACCGGCCAAGCTTCTAAACCACATCTCACCACATATAGAGGTCAAAAGTAGACATAGGCACAAACAGCAATACCAACGAAAAAACCCCACGAACAGCCCATTCGTTTGTTTGTGAACGGGCCATTCGTGAGTCCCCATTCCAAATGAACAGGTGGTCGTCGCAAGCCTTGTTCGTTGTGTTTGGCCACTGTTTGGGAAGCCAGACACTCAGGTGCCTTCAATGAATTCCTCCAGCAACGGCAAGGACTGAACTCTGTCTGAACTCCTTCTGGCTTTCCTTCTGGCTTTAACCCTTCAGCTTCCAGCAGATAGTCCAGTATTTGCCACTCAGAAGAGAAAATGACAGCAAAGGGGGGGACACCCACCGATCATTTATGCCATTGTAAGAGTATGAAACCCAAAAGGGTATACTACTGACACACTATTGTTTATATTTGTTCAGCCTTGATGCAGCTATAACAGATACACACACCCACATACACAATCAAGCATCTTTAGAAATGCAATCAGGGCCAGCGCGCCTATTGAGGCCAGGTAGGCGGTGGCCACAGGCGTGGGGTGCCGGAGGGAGCACCGGAGGAGGCGCGGCGAAATGACAGCAAAGAGAAAATGACAGCAAAGGGGGGGACACCCACCGATCATTTATGCCATTGTAAGAGTATGAAACCCAAAAGGGTATACTACTGACACACTATTGTTTATATTTGTTCAGCCTTGATGCAGCTATAACAGATACACACACCCACATACACAATCAAGCATCTTTAGAAATGCAATCAGGGCCAGCGCGCCTATTGAGGCCAGGTAGGCGGTGGCCACAGGCGTGGGGTGCCGGAGGGAGCACCGAAGGAGGCGCGGCAGGCGGGAGCGTGCGCCACAAAGGACCAGCCTCCTATCCCTCCCACCCCACGCCGCTGCCGCCACCAGCACAAGCCCCCGGCCAGGCGCAGCCACTGCGGGCAGGCATCTGCGGCAGCGCAGGCAACCGAGCAGGAGAGCTCGGAGGCCGCCTGCCGCAGCAATCGGGCCAGTGGCGGCGCATGCGCTCCCGTGATGACGTCATGCGTGACATCATCACGCAGGCCGGTGTGCGCGCGTGCTCATGCAGGCGTGGGGGCGGCCGGCCGGCCGGCCGCAAGCAAGGTAAACCCTTGCACCGCCCCTGAATGCAATAATGTATAATATCACATATTCCAGACTGGGTTTCCAAATGCTGGAAGAAAAAATGTTATGTACCTTTAACAGTAGTTTGTTTACCACATGTTATTTATATCCCTGCCATGAAAATCTTCAGCTGCTCCATTACCACACATTAAGACTCTATTAAAGGGACAAGACATTTTTCTCCAGGATTGTTGGCAACTCTAATTGTAGAGCAAACATAACAGTCTGAAATTCAAATGTTCAGGTGAAATTTCCATGAAAAAATATTGTTCAAGACTAGAAAGGATAATTTGAAAATGAGAACACTTCTGAAGATTTCAGAGAATGTATTCAAGTATCACTGGAACTTGCAGACTCCAAGAATAAGAATTTATCCTGAGAACTTAAAATTATGACCTCTAACGCTGTACAAACAGACTTCCATTGACTGGGAGTTAGATAAACCTTAATTCTAAACTACTGATTTAGAAGTTTATCTTACTCAGTCTCAGTAGAAATACCACTGTGGGTTTTATAAAGACTTTTTTTATTGTGAAATGTTCCTTTGGACTTACAAAAAAGGAAAATACTTCACATTTTTTGTTCTTTTATAAGATGGGCCCCAGACTTTTGGAAACTCTCCACCGTGAATCAGAGGAACAAGAATCTAAGAAGTGCCCCCTTTGTGCAATCCAAAGACCTTGAGAGCACAGTATGATGCGTATGTCGGCACATCAGATACACTATTTTAGGTGTTCCAAGAGCAATCTGAGAACATCTGTGATCTTGGCCACACTTTGCAGATTGTGTCTCAGCTTGACCCACAACTTTAACCTTTTAGAACTACAGCAGGGGCAGCTTGCAGCCTATTTCTGTCACTGAGCAGCATGGAGATTCAAATACATCAAAGAACCCTTTGAGGAAGGTATGAAATGCATCACCCCTCCCAAGGAAGAGGAGAGGAGCAGAAAGACACAACATATTTGCTGGTTTTAAAGTCACACACTGTTTGTAGAAAAGGTTCTCCTTTGCCCACCCTCTGATCCAAATTTGGTGTTTGTTTGGACAAACTGTAAAGCTACCGAGGCTAGACGTCAAGAATGTTTCACTATATCTTATGTGCCCTAAAAGATTCTTTGAATAATTTGCCAATGAAAAAAACCCTCACCTGTGTATTTACAGGGGGAAATCTAGTTTCAGTGAGAGAATCTGAGTTTCAGAGCTTTCATAGAGAGGGGGAAATAAAACCACACAAATAGGATTATATCTTGGCCTTAATCATTTATACAGCTGGTACGTTCAGTACATGGAATCAAAGACTATTTGAAATCAAATCTATTCTAAGGACTCACACCTCTACCTCTGTTTTTTAAAATCTTTTCCCCTGTAATCTATCTTGGATGCTCTTTGGAAAATTGAGGTTTATGTATGCAAATAAAAACCAATCTCTACAAAGTCTGTGATACATAACATAAAGTTTCACATAGATATCCTTCAATAAATAAAGCAAGAGCAAGGTACAATACCTGGTTTGTTAGGACATTTGGTGCTGCCTCCTTTATCCTGCAATTTATATTTTTGGAATAATACTGTGCAATACCAAGTTGACCTTAACTTTAGGATAAAATCTTGTTCCCTTATGTTGGTATATAGAGCATAAAATTGATTCCACTTCTTACTCTAAACAAATTATAATCTTGGTCAATGTGCATGTTATTCAAAAATCTGTTTTAAATTATTGTGTTAGATTCATGTATGTAAACGTATATTTTTATATAAGAATATTACACGAGCCTTTCTATACTCAACCAGTCAATGATCCATCCAGTTCTGCAGAGCTCAATGCCCTTTGAAGTTCATGAGGACAGGATTAGGGCTGCCTCTGCCTTTGTGATTAATCCACAGCTCAGCCCAGAAGCAACCAGCTAATTGTGATCTGCAAGATGGGAGGGAAGGTGGGAGCCTTGCAGAGGAAAAAGCTTGTGCACACACCCAGTAAATAAGGGGACAAGACACAATCTGAATGGGTTAAATAGTGGACTACAATTTTATTATCCTGCAATGGGGGGAAAGCCTTTTATTAATATGATTATATCCTACCCACAACATAGTTATTTATCCTATATAATATCTCCTTATTTACTGAATGTGTGCTCAGTTGAAAGCAGAAGCGTGCAGTTTCTAAAAGTGAAGGCTGAGTTTTTGGCTATCCTGGCAAGTAGCCTCTGAAAGACAGATCCCTCAAACAATTCGTACTGTGGCCATCACAATATCTAGTATTAATCAAATGACAGGGACAGTAGTCAGACTCAGCAGCATCCCATATCAGCACTCTAGGCAACAGGGAACACTAAGTGCTGGAAACGCAAGGCAGAACAGGGAGCTAAGATGGAAGTCAAGAAAGCACATCAAATCAGACATAGTCTTTAGTTCAGCAACTGTTTCCCACAGAGGCCAAACCAGGAAAACTCACAATCTGGGACCTTTCATTGCCCCCCCAGCAACTGATATTCCAAGGAATGCCATCTCTGAACATGGGAAGTGCCAAGTTAGCATTACACAAATGCATAAGATTATGAAAACAAGTGGAAATCTGTGGCATAGTCCACTCTTACTTGCCCTGAGGTGTTATTTACTTGACTTATTTGTATCTTGTCTTCTGGACCATCTGAGGGCCAATGCGGAATAAAGGATGTTGGACTAGCCAGACCATTGGTCTATTTTATCAGGGACCACTTTATGTTCTTGAATAATCAATCAAGCTACAATCACTAACCTAACATCTAAAATGTTTAACTGAAAAGAAAATGTTAAAATACCAGAAAAAATCCTTAAGAAATATCAAGTGGGGAGTGAAAAATGAGTACCAGTCAAATCTTGTTTTAAGTGACTCAGTTGTTAGCATCTAATACCAATGCCAATCTATACAGCTGATACTTTGTTTATTTATTGCACTGTTTATTGCCTTATTGCCTTTCAACTGATACAGCAGAATGCCCAGCTACCAAAACAAATGAAACCAGCTCCTGAAAAAGCCAGCAATATACACAAAAACTACAAAACAAAGCTCAGGAGAAATATCATGAAAAGCAACCCTTCAGATAAAACCAGAGAGCAATATAAGAACAAAAACAATTTGTAAAATGAGCGGCAGGTCCTGAAGAGTACAGTTTTGATCTGACATCTAACAACCTTAGAGATAGAGCAAGTCAAATTTCCCTGGGGAGGGGATTCCATTATCACAATGCCCCAGTTGAGAAGGCCCTGTCCCACAAGGCCATCTGCCAGACTTCCAATGATGGCAGCATCTGGAGCTTTGAGGAAGATATATGGGTAGGTTGGTATGGGGGAAATGTGGAGCCAGAACTGTCTTTAAGAGTGAAAAATCATTACTTTTACATTGGGCTTAGATGAAATGTTGTCTTAGAGCTCCATAATTTACAAGTTCCCTTTGACTGTCTATTCCTGCCCCACTTTCTCTACTGTTTGGAGCAGGTGGGAAGCTGGCTGAGGCTAATTAATTCCAAAAATCCATTTAAAAATATGCTTCTAATTCTCATAGTTACAAGGGATGATGCAGGATGCCTCTACTGCAAGTGAAGAAAATGAAGCTAAAATATATCTTCTCAGGGGGCACATGGCTCTTCTGCCTCTTATCAAGAGCAGTTTCACTTTCCAGTTTGGCTCTTGATGGCACCAATGTAGCTGAACATTTGTTCCTGATAAACCTTTCTCGTTAAAATCAAGTTACATATTGGTTGTGAATCTTCTGTGTGGCTTCCTCTTTGTGATACTTAACAGTACAAGCTAGCAGCTCTAGAATTCTGTGGGGTGTTGGAACAGGTGACTCAGCATGCCTTGGACATGCGCTGCATGTCTCTCTGAACGTATATATAACTCTAGCAATCTGCTACTCTTTTGTCTAAGGTGGGAATGTCTCCTGACTCCTCCTTCTTGTCTCTATGCCTCTTGGGAGATTTCTCTCTTTTGCCACATGGTCTTTCAAGGAGAAGGATGTAAGCAGGGCTCATTTGGAGGGGGAATGCGCTGGAACGGCGTTCCGGTATGTGGTCAGAATTTTAGAGTTTGGATCAATCTGAATCCAAACCCAGAACTTAGAGCCAGTCCTGGCCCAAGAAGCAACTTCCGAAAGCTCTCACTTTGGTTCATGTATGTCTATTCTCTGTGAGAGCTGGCAGAAGTCTGCAGCAGCCCCCTTTTTACACAAACCAGGCAGGGGCCATAAAAGAACATTAAACTGAGGAAGGGTATTCAGCTTTGATGCATAAGACTGACAGAAAGGGGCCCAAGCCATGATATAAGGGCTAAAGTTCCCCTTTAACCTACTTGGCCAGTCATAGCAGGACATTTTTTAGGCTTCATGAGGTATGCTGAATCATGCTGACTCTTCAATAAGAGCATCTATACACTGAAAGTCACGTGGGTAAAGACTGGCTCAAAAACAAGGACTATTTTAGCCACAAGGACAAGGAGCACCTGAAGATCCGAGAGAGAGCAAAAGTACTGTTGGGCCATATATGGCAGCAGAGTCATGGCACCACCCATGTCAGAGTGTTACTAACCAATCAGCTGTCAGAATGCTACTAATCAATCAGCCATCAACCAATCAGAAAGGATTACTCTATAAAAAGTCTGACCAAGGAGCTAGTCCTCGCCACTCCTTGGGAAAAGACACGTCTTTTTGTGTCTGTCAACTGGTGGCCATCAAACTTCCTCTTGGGAACCCATAAGAGACCCACTGGTCCAGGGGTTCTCCAGGAGGTAAGTCAGAAAGGCTTTTCTGTAGGGTTTTAGTCACTTTGCTATAAGGTTTTAATGTACTATTTGCTTCTAAGTTAAGGATTTATAAGTTAATACAAAAGTATAGGTTAAGGATTAAGCAGTTAGGATTTTAAGGGGATTTTTACTATAGAATTGATAGAAGATTTGCTTAAGGGTTTATATTGTAAAAGTTAAGTACTCTGGTAGTTCTCTCTATATAGGATAAGGTCCATAGGTTAAGATATTGTTAACTGCACGCTTGTATTTCTGTACCATTATCGGTCTAGCTTTGTTTCTGTAACATTCAAGGGCAGATAGACCAGAGACAACTGGTCTTGAGACTAAATGTACCTTTTGTCAGTCAAAATAAACCTTGATGCTAGTTAAAATCCTCCCTGTACAGAGGTGATTATTTACGTCACTGAAGACAGACCAGTGAGGGGGGGGGGGAGTTGAAATTGAGTCAGGGGTTATTCCATCCACACCACATAAGCCTTGGTAAGTAGCTCATCAGAACAAACGAACCGAGGGCTGCCAGAAGGGGACCCTGAAGGGCAGAGAGAAGGAGGGGTTTCCCATCTTCACCACAACCCTTTTATCACCCCAAAATTCTCACAACACGGTAGAGCTGAAAAGTGGTCATGCGGGTTTTGGCCCCACCCACGCGATTCCTTTTCCTCCCCTCTGCCTCCCCTCCAAAGGAGGCTAAGCTGCTTCAATTCATTCTGCTGCTTTATTTTCATTCATTCATTCATTCATGAGTGCAAGCTGGGCTGCTGGGCTTGGATCTCCAAAGGAGGGTAAGCTGCTTCAATTCATTCTGCTGCTTTATTTTCATTCATTCATTCATTCATGAGTGCAAGCTGGGCTGCTGGGCTTGAATCTCCAAAGGAGGATAAGCTGCTTCAATTCATTCTGCTGCTTTATTTTCATTCATTCATTCATTCATGAGTGCAAGCAGGGCTGCTGGGCTTGGATCTCCAAAGGAGGGTAAACTGCTTCAATTCATTCTGCTGCTTTATTGTCATTTGTGACTCATGAGAGAGAGAGAGAGAGAGAGAGAGAGAGAGAGAGAGAGAGAGAGCGTGCATGCGTGCAAGCTGGGCTTGGATCTCCAAAGGAGGGTAAGCTGCTTCAATTCATTCTGCTGTGTTATTTTCATTCATGAGTGAGTGAGTGAGTGAGTGAGTGAGTGAGTGCAAGCTGGGCTGCTGGGCCGGGATCGCCAAAGGAGGGTAAGCTGCTTCAATTCATTCTGCTGCTTAATTTTCATTCGTGACTAGTGAGTGAGTGCATCCATGCAAGTAGGGCTGCTGGGCCTGGCTCTCCAGAGGAGGGTAAGCTGCTTTGAGTTCATTCGGCTTTATTTTCAGGAAATACCTGGAGATTTTTGGGGAAAGGGACCTGAGAGGTGGTGTTGCCTTCTGACACATTTCTGGTGATGTCTGGGGGTGTGGCAAATGCTAATGAGTTATGCTAATGAGTTCCTGCAGTTCTTTTTCTACGAAATGACCCCTGGATGTAAGCCTCCATGCTCCATGAAGGCCCTTTTCCCACAGACTTACAACTCAGCCTCAGTGCCTATACTTTCAGGCCATGGTTTAGAATTAGGGAATGTAACTCTTTCGATGAGTATCTTTACCTTTTACTCCAAGATATTGCTATGGAAGGAATCTACTTCAATAAAACGGTAAGGTGTATCTTTCTATGATTTTGTCTGAAGACTAATTAATGCATGTTTTAAGGATTTGAACGCTTCTGCCTAAATAACTCTTCAGTTACTCTGCTGTGTTACTATAAAGGTTTCACATAACTATAGTTTCAAATCAAGAAACCTAAATATATAAAACTTCCAATATGGGGCACATGTTAGCCAATATACAGAAACAAAACTAGGGTTACTAGTCCCCCCTGGAAGTGGGCGATACCCTGCTCCCACCCTCTGCCACCTGCTACCACTTACCTAGCCAGTGGAGGGAAAAGGCAGGGGAACGCACCTCCTGAGGTGCTCTCCCAGGCAGTGCAGCATTGGTCCAATTTGGGCCCCAAGCAAGTCAAATCAGACCCATTTGGGGCCTAAATTGGCCTGGTGTGAAGCACAGAGCTTTCCAGGGTCACTCTCATGCTCTGCTGTGGGCTGATTTTGTCCCTAAAAGGGCTTAATTGGGCTCACTGCAAAGCGTGGAAGCACTGCCAGGAGGGCTCTGGAGAGTTCCTGCACTTCAAAGCGGGCCATTTAGACCCCAAACGCACCAAAATCAGCCTGCTGCAAAGCTTGGAAGCGCTTCCAGGGGTGGCACGATGCCCTGCACCATGACATCACTGTCATCACACAGCACAGGAGCACAGGGGTGAGCACTGAAGGAAAGATGAGGGCTGGGTCTCCCCCCTCCCACCAGGAGGGTAAGGAGACTTGGCAACCCTAGTAGGGTTGCCATCTCCAGATTGGGAAATCTCTGGAGATTTGGGGATGGAGCATGGGAAGGGGGAGTTGGGAAGGGGAGGGGAGGGAAGAGACCCCAGTGGGGTCTCATGCCATACAGTCCTCCTTCCAAAGCAGTGATTTTCTTGAGGGGAACTGATCTCTGCAGTGTGGAGATCAGATAAATTCCAAGAGATCTCCATGTATCACCAGGAGGTTGAAACCCTCTTTGTGGGGTCAGTCACAATACTAACAAAAAGGTCACAATACTAACAAAAAGTTCTTATCTTGGAGTTCTTAGAACAATGTGCAATGAACTTGTTCAACCTTTTTATAAAATGAGGGCAAATAAAGTGTTCCAGAAAGCCAGTTAAAAGGATGAGTGTTCTACTTTCCACATTCTTTTTGAAGGAAAAAAATAATCTCAAATGTATATGTGGTTTCACAAGAGCAGAGCTCCCTGCTCAAGTAAATGAAGCTAACTAGGATAAACAGTGATGAAACTTGAAAAATATAGAGGTATACAAGAACAGTATTATATACAGATTTGATGATACATGGCCCAAAAAGTAATAAGACCTTCATAAATATGAAAAGCAATCACAAAATTCTGGCAATAACAATGTTACAATCAGTTCCACATTTGCCAAATGGAAACTTCAGGCAGAGAAACTCATCTGAAGACACATGAATGGGATGCCAGAGAAAGGATAACAACATATTTTTCCTACTATGTTTATATGATAAAATTATTATATTTTAATATAATAATATTCTTGAAGGATAGGGTAGATTTTTAGTTGAGGGTAGGAAATGAGGGCACTCTTGCTTGTTTAAAAGTCAGAGTTTTTTAAAATAATCCACATTTCAAGGCACCTAAAAGCTTTATATGTCCATTGGGGACAGTCCATGGATTTCCAGAGGCTTTAGATTAAAGCTCTACCAAGAGAATAATGCTTCTAATTTTATAAAGAAAAAAATGGCATAATTCACAGCCAAAGATGAGCACATTTAAGTTTTATATGCCTCCTCTCCCAAGACCTGCTCAAGGCAGATGCTGAATTCCAGTTGGAATTAATAGAATATAAAGGGCTTAATTTTGCCCAAAGGAAAAATAGTTCTTCAGCACTACAGTAGTACCAAAAGGCATTTTACTTTCACCTAGCATATTACTGATGGACATTTTCTCTTTAAAATGGCAACAAACAGAATATTTCGTATGAATCCAGAGGCAAAATGCTATTGTATATGCAGTGAATAATCTATATTTAGTTTATAGTTTTCTTTCCATTTTCCAGTCACAGTATAGAATGAATGATACCTTGTGATTAGGGTGCTTTACAAAATGTGAGGAATGATACTTACTAGCCAAGTTAACAAAAACATAACCATTTTGAAATGTTAACAACTCCCTATTATTCTAACTTTTCTTCTATTTCTTTTCATGCAACAGAGTATTTTTCTACATTAATATATCCATTACATTTCTGTTTTCCATTAGGGAAGTGAACAAGTTGTTGCTTTAGTCAACGCAGTGTGGGTTTCAGACTTAGGGCTGCCAGTGCCAACCTCCACGTGGTAGCTGGAGATCTCCTGAAATTACAACTGATCTTCAGGCCACAGCAATCAGTTCCCCTGGAAAAAATGGCTGCTTTGGAGGATGGACTCTATGGCATTATACTCTGCTGAGGTCCCTCCTCTCCCCAAATCCTACCTTCCACAGGCTCCACCCCTGAAAGCTCCAAGAATTTCTTAACCCAGAGCTGGCAACCCTAGACTCTGCTGAGTTTTCTCCTCCATTCTTTCTAAACCCTCTCCCAAGTTTCCATAGGCTTTATTTTGACAGTATTTGTCTGGAAAACACATTAGTATAAGTACAGTTACAGATATACAATAACTTCCACAGGTGAGGCCTCTCCTGAAAAAACCATCTTTGGACCCCACCGATCCATCCAATTACTGACCAGTCTTGAACCTCCCATTTCTGGGGAAGGTGATTGAGTGGGCAGTGGCAGAACAGCTGCAGGTTTTCCTGAAGGATTCTTCCATCCTGGACACATTCCAGTCCGGTTTCCACTCGGGACGCAGGATGGAGACAGTACTGGTCACCCTCATGGACAAGCTTCGCATACATCTGGATCGAGGTGGGTCGGCGCTGCTGATTCTGTTGGATCTTTCAGCAGTGTTTGACATGGTCTACTATGAACTGTTGCCGCACTGAGGTGGGGATCCAAGGGACTACCTTGCAGTGGCTCATCTCCTTTCTCCACAGTTGAGGACAGAGGGTGGTGCTTGAGGAGAGCTCATCCACACACCAGCCTTTGGTGTGCGACATTCCGCAAGGGGCAATACTCTCTCCTTTGTTATTCAATCTGTACATGCGGCCCCTTGCCCAGTTGGTGAGAAGTTTCAAATTAGGTTGTCACCAATATGCAGATGACACCCAGTTGTATCTGTTGATGGGCAGCCGGCCTGACTCTGCCCCTAATGTCCTAGTAGAAGCTTTGCAGGCTGAAGCTGGATGAGTAAAGCAGAGCTGGCTGAAGTTGAACCCGGTAAAGATGGAGGTCCTGTACTTGGGCTGGGAGTTGACAGATTTGGGAATCCGACTCCCGATTAGTGCTTGTCTCATTGGTCCAGAGTCTCGGAGTGATACTGGATTCCTCCTTATTGATGGAGGGCCAGGTCACGGCAGTTGCCCAGTCTGCATTTTCCCATCTTCGACAGGCCAGGCAGCTTGCACCCTATCTGTCGACCCATGACCTAACTACAGTGATCCATGCAATGGTCACCTCCAGAATAGACTACTGTAACTCGCTCTACGCAGGGCTTCCCTTGGGCCTAACTTGGAAATTACAGCGGGTTCAGAACGCTGCTGTATGTGTCCTGATGGGCACACCATACAGGGCACATATTACTCCCATCCTGCAGCAGCTGCACTAGCTCCCCATTGAATTTCGGATTAGGTTCAAGGTTTTGGTGTTAACCTTTAAAGCCCTAAACTGACTGGGACTCTTTCTCCCCATACGTACCCCAGAGAGCATTAAGATCAGCAAATAAGAACCTACTGGTGGTCCCTGGCTCCAGGGAGGCCTAGCTGGCCTTGACCAGGGCCAGGGCTTTTTCAGTCCTGGCTCCAACCTGGCAGAACTCTCTGTCAGAGGACACCCGGGCCCTCCAAGATCTTGTATCTTTTCAGAGGGCCTGTAAGACTGAGATGTCCCAAGAGGTGTACAGTTGAAGCCAGTCTTTGATCGTTTTAGGAGCCTCCCTACTAGCTCCAGGGGGGCAACGTAATAATCTGCCTCCCTATAAGCGCAGTCACCAGATTATTATGAACTGTGGCCCCATCTCTTCTTTTTTGCTTTGGTTTATACCATGATGGGGGAAATTGGAGGGGAGCCACCATCCGAAAGGCTGTTTGTATGTATTTGCAGTGTTTTCTGGTTTTTAAATGTATTTATCTGTTTTAATGCTCATTGAGCATTTTACTGTAACCCGCCCTGAGCCAGTTCGTGGGGAGGGAGGGTAGAAATTGAATCAATAAAATAAAGTAAATAAAAATAAAATATTCAAATGATCATCTCAGGAATCTACCAAATTGTACTCTTGATTAAGCCTTTGCAGGCATGCGAGCCTCTGAGAGATAGCAAAATAGAAAAAAGTCCAGTAGCACCTTTAAGACTAACCAACTTTACTGTACAATAAGCTTTTGAGAACTACAGTTCTCTTCGTCAGATGCATCTGACGAAGAGAACTGTGCGCATCTAATGAAGAGAACTGTGGTTCTTGAAAGTTTATGCTATAGTAAAGTTGGTTAGTCTTAAAAAGGTGCTACTGGACTCTTCTATTTTGCTACTACAGACTAACACGGTTAACTCCTCTGAATCTGAGAGTTAGAAAATTCTTGTTTGTTCCTTAACCTTGGCCATTTCTAGATGGCTTACCTGAAGCCGCTCCATGCCGCAATGTTGTGGATCGTGCCGGGGAAAACACGATATTTTGTGTTTTCCCCGGCACGATCCACAACACTGTGGCATGGAGCGGCTTCAGGTAAGCCATCTGGAAACGGCCTTTGTTTCCCACACTCATATGCACATTTGTGAATGAAAATGCCTCTTGAAATAAATGTTAGTCTTTAAGGTGCCTCTGGATTTTTGTTTTGTTTTGCTGTGACCCCACTGCCTCAGTGGCATATACTTCTAAAGAATGCATTGAAATGCCGCACACAATAAAAAAAAACCCTTAATGTTGCCAAAAAATGTTTTATAACTCTCAAGGGGATCCTAAGAGTTATACACTTCTAAGCCCACTGACTTTGTCAGAACCAAACTTCACATTATGTTTTTTGGTGAATAGGGTTGGGGGTCCCAGATCTGCTTCCCTTTCTCTGCCATCACACAATAGCTACATGGGGAGACATTTTTAATGTCCCCAAGAGGCCAATTCTGCTTGGAAATGCAGCACTGGGGGGAGAAGCAGCCTTCTCCTCCATTACATAATGCCTAACTGTAGTAAAATGGATGTGTGTGTGTGTGTGTGTTTGTTATGTGCGGTCAAATCGCCTCCAACCTATGGCAACTCTATGAATGAAAGACCTCCAAAACATCCTATCATTAACAGACTTACTCAGATCTTGCAAACTGGATGACATCACTTCTTTTGAGTCATGCCATCTCATTTTAGGTCGTCCTCTTTTCCTACTGCCTTCTACTTTTCCTAGCATTATTGACTTTTCCAGAGAATCTTGTCTTCTCATAATGTGACCAAAGTACAATAGCCTTAGTTTTGTCATTTAAGCTTCAGAATTCAGGCTTCATTTGATGTAGCACCCACTTATTTGTCTTCTTGGCTGTCCAAGGTATCTGCAAAACTCTCCTCCAGCACCACATTTCAAATGAATTAATTTTCTTCCTGTCAGCTTTCTTCACTGTCCAACTTTCACGTCCATACATTGTAATGGGGAATACCATTGTTTGGATTATCTTGATCTTGGTTCTCAGAGAGACATCTTTAGCTTTAAGGATCTTATCTAGCTCCTTCACAGCTGCTCTTTCAAGTCTCAATCTCCTTCTGGTTTCCTTGTTGCAGTCTCCCTTTTGGTTGATGATTGAGCCAAGGAATAGAAAATCTTCCTCATTGTCATCTTTGAAATTGGGCAACTCCTCAGTAGTCATTACTGATGGTCAGATGTAATCTTGATGTTTAGATGTAATTCTGCTTTAGCACTTTCTCCTTTAACCTTCATCAGTAGTTGTTTCAAGTCTTCGCTATTATGTACCAGTAACATGGTGTCATCTGCAGATCTCAAACTGTTTATGTTCCTTCCACCAATTTTTCTCCAGTTTCTTCTAGATCTAATCCAGTTTTCATTATCCACACAATCAAAAGCTTTGCTGTAATCTATAAAACACAGGCTGATTTTCTTCTGAAATTCCCTAGTGTGTTCCATTAGCCATTGTAAATTTGAGATGTGATCTCCAGAGCCTCTTCTTTTCCTGAATCCAGCATGAACACCTGCATTTCTTGTTCCTTATACGGTAAGAGTCTTTGCTGTAGAGTTTTGTGCAATAGTCCGATAATTGCTGCACTCTTTGTCATGCCCTTTTTTTGGAATTGGAATCTAGACTGAGCGTTTCCAGACTGTGGACTATTGTTTTGTTTTCCATATTTGTTGACAGATTCTTATTAAGATTTTGATGGACTCCATTTCTGTAGCTTGAAATAGCTCTATTGGTATTCCATTACTCCAAGTGCTTTGTTTTTCCCAATTGCTTTGAGAGCAGCTTTTACTTCACTTTCTAAGATTTCTGGCTCTTCATCAAAGGACTCTTCTTCAAAAATATCTGTCATCCTTCCATCTCTTCTGTATAGTTCTTCAGCATATTATTTCCATCTTTCCTTTATTTTGTCCTGATCAGATATTGTATTTCCATATTGATCTTTCAGCATCCCAAACCATGGCTTGAATTTCCCTTTGATTTCCCAGATCTTGTGGAACAGATCTGAATCAATAGCTGCAAGATTAAAGAAAGTGGTTAATGAAGTTATTATAAATGAAAGCTTCAACCATCTCAAGAAAGTGAAAACATATAAGATTAGAATCTAGGACCTGGGAGGTGTTGGTTCAAATCCCTGTTCTGCCATGGAAGCACACTAAGTGACCTTGGGCCAGTTACAGATTATTAGCCAAAACTACCTCACAGATTTGTTGTATGGATAAAATGGAGGAGAAAAGAATGCTGTAAGTTGCTGTGGGTCCCCATTGTGGAGAAAGGCAGGGTATAAATGAAATTTAAAAATTATAAATATAGCTGAAGATACAAGGCAAATAAAAAGTGGGTGAGTGAGAAGGATATAACAAAGCAGGGAAAGGTAAGAATAAGGAGGTTTCCAGGTGGAGTAAGAGGAAATAGTGTAGGGACAGGGAAACAAGGGGGAAGTGAGGTGTCCACCACAAGTCCTTTCAGGTTCCCCACCAAGCAGCTGGAGGCTCACAAAGTTTTCCCAGGAAGAGACTGTCAGGGGAAGCAAAAGAGGAAAAAGCTGAAGACAGAGGAGCAGATAAAGGTACATATGCAGGTGGGTGGGAATGAGAGAAGGAAACAGAAAAGTCCTAGAGGGTCTCCTGCTTGTGTATAAATAATAAAGTGCCATAGAAATGAACAAGAATGTGGTGCCATCGCTGTACTTGGATTGTAAGGACTGGGTGAGAGCAGTGCTGACAGAGCCACCATCTATCCCCTCTGCCTTCTCCATCACATTGGGGTCTTCCTCCTTCTCCTTTTGGCTTAACCATACGAGAGCCATTATAGGCTCTCCAGACATTTTCTTCAAAAGCATCCATAGAGGAGGAGGGACTTGGACTGGAGACATGGAATTGAGTAATAATCAAATAGTAGGTGATGGTTTAAAAAAAAAGTATGCAGAACCACTGCTATTCAGATAATACTGTCCTTGACAGACCAATGGTCTGACTTGGTATACAAAGATTCAGGTCCTCAAGACAGGAAGGTTTAACTCCCCTGACCACACAGACTGTTTTCTGGATAAAAATTACCCTCTTCCTCAATGGGCCATTAGCCTAGACAGAGAAAAAGACAGGCTTGCCACTCTGCTTACTCCAGGTTTCTTTTTTATCATCTTACAATCATGACTCACTTGCATTCATTTATTGCATTCATTCTCTGGCACTGTGTTCTTCCAACAAAGTAGAAGCATCTGAAAAGCATCTAGAGTATTTTCTTGTTTGGAGGACAATCAAAGGCCATTTTCACACGTGCGCGTAGCCTCACGGCATGAAGGATCTTTCCCAGCACAATCCCCTTCAATGGTGCAATGACATCAGAAAATGCGCCATTAAATGGGATCGTGCTGAGAAATTGCACTCATGCTTCATGCCGTGAGTTTTGCGCAATCTTCCATAGGCTTTGGGTCATATGAAAACGCCCCAAATAGGGGGACTTTTGTTAACCAAAAAGAAATGTTTAGGGTATGCTTTTCCTTTTCCAATGATCTGTACAAGCTATATATCAGAGGCTTGTCAAGATTCATAAATCTTTTTATCAAGTCTGGCTGTTTCAACACATCTTTCCCCCTCACGCCAAATTGCACAAAACTCATGGAATGACGGTGTCTTCGTGGTGCAATTTCACATCATGACTCCATTTCATGGTGCGATGATGTCAGAAATCACGCCATGAAACAGAGTCATGGTGGGAAATCACACCATGAAGATGCCGTCGTTCTGTGAGTTTTGCGCAATTTTGCGTGAGGGAAAGACGTGTGGAAACGGCCCTTGTCAAATCTGCTTGTATTCAGAGAACAGGACAGCATGAGGATGTTACTAATGAAATGTGTGGGCTGTTTTGAATAGATTCTGGAGAGTATGGCATATAAATCTCCTTTTAAAAATAAATGATATTGTGCTACAACTGTTTCTGGCTATTCATCTTCCAGGCCAGAAAACAGCTTTGATAAAACACAGATCCTGCAAACTCTGTATGCACACACAAACCACCTGTCTGCCTTAATGATCTTAATGATCTATACAAGAGAAATCATTCAATAAGCCATTTAAAAAAGAATTTGCATTTTAAGGAGCCCATTCTGGCGCCTTCTAGCATTTACAAGTTGATGTGGAAGAGTCAAACTAATATTCATAAGAAAGTGCCTCAGTGTTACTCCCCATTTCTGAGGCTGGAAGATGATGACCTTTGAATAGATGGCTAAGGTGAATGTGTGTGTATGTATTACAAATCATATATTATAAGCAAATATTCCTATAGACAATAATAAAATTACTGTGTCTGTTCCAGTAATTTATAAATGAAGTTTGTTAATCGTGAACCAGCCCTTTCCTGTACGTTTAACCATTTCTGCAATATTCAACACTTCAAAAAACTATTCTTTCAAGTTGTCAAAACTCACAATTCTGCTTGACAAAGCAGATACCATCATTGGCCAAATAAGTGCAAAGGTAGATATTACCAAAAGGTCTAGTTTGATATTTAAATAAGAAAATGAATATTCTGCCTCTCCAGAGAAATAATTGAGGCAGCTGACAAAGTAAAAACAATACAATAAAATCATAAAAACAATAACATACGAATTATCCATAATAAAATAAGTCATAAAAACAAGCCAGGAGCATAAAAACAGCATATAACAGCATTTAGTGACCTAAAATGTGAGTCATAAAAGTGTTTGTAGGCTAGACGTAGACCATAAAAGCAGCTTTAAAAGATGGAATTCCTCATTTAAAAACTTGGTTTAAAAGAAACGTTTTGGCCGGGCATCAGAAAAGTAGACACTAGACTAACCTGATAGGGAAGGGCACTCCAAAGGCAAAGTGCCACTTTGGTGTAGTGGTTAAGAGCAGCGGGACTTTGATTCTCCACTCCTCCGCTTGAAACGAGCTGGGTGACCTTGGGTCAGTCACAACTCTCTCAAAGTTCCCTGAGCCCCACCCACCTCACAGGGTGATTGACATGAGTAGAGATGGGCACGATCGGCATTACGATAGAAAAATACCCACGATAATGGCGATCGCGACCCGGCGGATCGGTGCTGTCCACGGTGACCGATCCAGCGTTCGGGGGGGGGTGCTTGATTGGGGCTTGATCGGGGTGATCGGGCTCAGATCGGGAAGCCAGACACACAGGCACCAGCAATCTATTCCCCTGGCAACGGAGCCAGGGGAATGCCTGAGCTGTGTTTACCCTCCTTCTGTCGCCCTGGAAACCCGAATGGAAGCCCAGCTTTCCTTGATCAGCAGGGCTTCCTTCCAACCACGGAACAGCAAAGCTCTCACCAATTGGGAGAAGACACCAGGGGGAGGGAGGGGGAAGGGGGTGTTCTGTAGCCATGGGCACTCCAATCTCATCCATGAAAACCCTGATAGGCAGCTCTGACAGCCAAACACAGACGAGCGGCCAGACCCCCCCGCCCCCTGAGGGGAGGTGGCTCGTCATCATCTCCCTGTGCCCGCCAGGCCCAGTGGCTGCCGTCTTCACCCACCATTCATTTCTCGCCAGCACGCTCCTTTTTGGCCTGGCAGGTGGGCACATGGGGGGTGCCACCGTCAAGCGGCCAGACCCCCCACCTCCCCGTGCCTGCCAGGCCCGGCGGTCACCGCCACCACCCACCTTCCCACATAGCTGGGAACAGCGGGGCGCCCCTCCGCTTTGGCCTCCCCGATCCACGATCCCCGATTCCCAATCCATGGATCGGAAACGGGAGATGATCAGTGTGGATCGCTAGTTCGGGATCGTCGCCGGTGCCAATCCACGATCAGCTTGATTGGTAATTTTTTTTTTATTGTGCCCACCTCTAGTCATGAGGATAACAATAACACATTTTGTAAACAGCTCTGAGTGCGGTATTAAGTTGTCCTGAAGGGAGGTATGTAAATCAAATGTTGCTGTTGTTATTGTTATGGATTGTTATGTTATGGATTGTAGCTGATGGGTTTGACAGTACAGAAGGAGGAAGTTCTTCAGGTAACCTAGCCCCAAGGTGGCTTTAGTGATACAGATAACCACAGAAACAACCCAAGACCTCTAACAGTGTAAACCTGGAGGGAGGCAAAAGTGCTCAAGCAGCTGACTAGCTGCTACACCAGCATATCACCAAGATATGTCAGCATAACATGGGGATACACTGGCGCAGCCCCCCTGCACTGCCATGTTACCCAAAGTGAAGGTCTCTTTGTGAGTTGGGGGGAATTAGCAGCAAGGAGAAGGCTGTGAGAGGGGACAACTGAGGGATCTCCATCAATGTATACAAGGATTGTCCCAGCTAGAGAACTCCTTTCAATAATCAGACAGATATTTCAACCAAAAAGGGGATTTTTATTGAAAATAACAGAGATCAACAGCATACAACACACACACACTACACATTCAGGGCTAATTAGGAAAGAGAGTAAAGGTCAGGTGATATTTCGCATCCAGACATCTGGGAGAGAGGAGGAGTGTTGAGTGACCAGCGCTTCAAGGTGGAAGGGCTCGAACGAGGTCCGCGGATGGATGCTAGATTCAAAGCATGCATACAGCACATTCAGAGAAGGGACTTATGGCGTATAATAATAATAACAACAATAACAACATTCGATTTACATACCACCCTTCAGGACAATTTAACACCCACTCAGAGCAGTTTACAAAGTATGTTATTATTATCCCCACAACAGTCGCCCTGTATCCATAATACAGCCTTCTAATATTATAGGGGCACACCTCACTGCTAACAGCCATGCCAGTGCCAAGCTTGGCACTGCCACAGCCCCCCATGGAGCACTACCAGTGCAACTCCTACATAAGTAGGGCAGGGGGTGCATTTCTTCTTCTGGAAAAAAGAGTAAAACAAAAACCCTGTAGTCTGGAATGAGAAAAGTACAATTAAGTTCAAGAAAGCTGGAATACACTAATCACTAATTTTTCTGACCAGCACCAAGACTGAGAGCATCAGTTCTTCTGGTGTTGGGGTGGAGTAGTTGAACAGGAGCTGTATGCTGGGAAATCATTAACTCAGTGTTCAAATTCAGAAACCAGGGTTTATATGGGCTGCTGGATGCCTCCATGGGCTAAGCCTGGGGGTGGGGGGGGCAAGGTAAACCAAGAGCTAACGAGTGCTGGGCACGATGCTCATTGGCCTCCTGTAGTTCTCGGGTCACTGGAGACATGGCAGGTGTGTGAGTGGGTTGCTATTTCTTGACTCCATGGGCATCTAAGGGTTATGCCATGGGTTTACTGGTGTTTTTTTCCACTGGTTCCAGGAGACATTCCCAGGTTTAGAGAGCCAAATTTTGTCAGCCTTTAAGGTGCCTTTGGACTTCAGTTTTATTTTGCTGCAACAGATTAACTCAGAATTTCAGCTACCCGTTGGACCCAAACACAGATATAAAATGGAAGAGTAGAGAAGAGCAAGAGTCCAGTAGCACCTATAAGATTAACAAAATTTGTGGTGGGGTATGAGCTTTCGTGAGCCACAGCTCACTTCTTCAGAAAGCTCATAGCCTACCACAAATTTTGTTAGTCTTATAGGTGCTACCGGACTCTTGCTCTTTTCTACTGCTACAGACTGACTAACACGGCTACCCATCTTGATCTATAAAATGGAAGAAACACTGAGCCTGGACTGAAGATGAAAAAGTCACAGAGAAAATAATGCTATATCAAAACCCCTACTAATTCCACATACAAGCTTTTTATTGTTGACAGGGCTAATAAAGAGCAACATGTGTTCTAGTATTTGCTTTGGCTGTTGACTAGTCAGCATTTTATTTTCCTTTGAAATCAGCAGGAGGAGGGGAAATTATATCCCGCCCACTTTTGAAAAGAAAGGTAGTAATTAATTAGAAAACAAATATGCAATATCCTGTTAAAATTAGTTTTTTAGATCAGCTTTTAAAAGGAGGACTATTCCATTTATAATATGAAGGATATGGGTTGTTATGGATTGCTTCAAAGGAAAGAGTCTCATGGCAGAAAAGGATGGATGGAGTTCATTAGGAAGTCTTAAGCGAGGACTTGGGCAGGAATTTCTGCCTCTAGGCTTACCATACAGCAAAGGCTTGGAAACAATTCAGAGAATTCCAACAGTCCCTTGCAAACTGCAAGAAATTTGTTCATATGCAAACAGTCTGTGTGCAGAGTATAAGCCAAGACCACTCTGGGTGGTCGGGGGAGGGGGGTTAATAATAGTTTTTATGCATCAGGTCAGCTTTCTACTAAAGATGAAGGGGTAGACTGGCAGAATCCTCTCCCTGGCCAGCTACAGATTGAAATAGTGAAGGAAGGATGAACAGATGAAGTCAAAAGTGGGAGGGGGAGTGGAATAAGAATGGAGATGTGCCAGAAATGTGAATTTCTTTATTGTCATGTTTTAAATCCTTGAGGGTCATGGACAGCTAAAATGTATTACAAGATTTATGTCACCTTACTTTAAAGGGTTTCCATGGCATACAAATACAGGAATATTTTCTGCTCCTTTTATTGATTTGCTGTTGACAATGGATGTCATTTCACACAGGCATGCTAGAAAATGGGCACATGAATTCATAAGAACAGGCTAACAGCATGGTTGGAATTCCCAGGTTTCCAGTTCATTAGTATTTTTCATCTTTCAAGTAACTTTAATATGCAACATGTTGAAAGAAACAAGATTTTGCAACAATCTTATTTTGATCTTACTAGAGCCCTTTAACATAGAAGTTTGTTTTTGTTCACCACTGAGAAGGGAGGGGTCTGCTTAACAACATAGTTGTTATTTGCAGGATTTGTTCCTATGGTGGTCTCATTGACTTCAAAAATATTTGCACAGAACCAAAGACATACTTTGACTTTCAGCCTTAAATCATGGCAAATAAAAAAGTGAACTTCACATGTATGGAAAGATTCACTAGATGATGCAAAAATGCACCAAACTCCATACATTTCTTTCTTTCTTTTTTGTTATATTTACAATGTGAGATCCCAGGTCATGCTACATTTCTTTTTTTAAAAAAACTTAACATGATTCTGAGATAAGAGAGAGAAATCAGTCTGTAAACCATACAGCTGTGATAAAGCTGAATGCTTCTGAAAATGATTAAGATTTATCTACTTTTTGATGTGCCTGTTTGAATACTTAATTCATGATGTTGCCAGATTTTTAATCATCCTGCTCCTGTGCCTTTAATAACAGCAAAATGTGAATAAATGAGAAGAAGGAGCTTTTTATAGCCTGGAGTTAACATGATAGATGAAGCTTCTCCTGCTACACTTCTAGTCAAAGCACAGAAACAGGGATAATAAAAGTGTTGCTAACTTCTCTCTGTGTCCCTTTGAAGGCCTTACTCCTGGGTCATATGAACTAATAATAAAAATGAGAGAAGCTTTAAACATATGCACAGAGTATTTCCCTCATTGTTGGGGTGAATCACAGCACAAGTGAAAATTATCAAAAACAATTGGGGAGACAGTCTTCTTTCCTGCCATCATGCTGGAAATTAATTCTTGTTTTGCCAGCCATCATCTGATTTTGGACAGGACCTTTCTGCATGCACACTTTTCTATTTTTCTCTCAAACATTTATGTTAATATTAATAATGAAAATATGTCAATAGCCACAGATATGGATAGAGCTCAGACCAGAAACAACCTGGTTGACTTCAGATGTGAGCCCATGTCTTGCTCTAACTTTGTGACTCATAGGGGCAACACATTATTAACTCAGACCTACTATTCTTTTCCAAATAAACCTAAAGGGGAATATCAGCACAAATCACACAGGTACAAAACAGAGCCCTGCATTCTATTTGTTGCTTTTGAATATACAGCTTTTTTTTTGCACAAGCTATTTTTGCCGCATTTGGCTCCATACTTCTTTGGGTTTTCTTCTGAATTCTACATGATTAACTCCCCCTTCAGATTTCAATGTGGCATTTCAAGGGTTCTCTTCCAAGTTTTCTGCCTGTGTTTTTTCTGTGCTGGGAGAAAACTTGGAAGAGAACCCTTGAAAAGCCCCATTGAAATGTGAAGTGGATGTTAATCGTCCAGAATTCAGAAGAAAACCTGAAAAGGTATAGGGCCAAATGTGGCAAAAGTCACCCATGCAAAAAAGGCCTACCATAATGTTTCTTTTTAAAGGACACATTCCAGGACTCGGGTACAAACACCTCCTGCATGTTTCACTCTAATGAAATTGGGTCTGGACACACTCAAAGATACCCTTTATTATTGCTTCATGAAGGGATTTGTTTATATGTTTATTAATTTAAAATATTTCTGCCCTTCCTTTCTCCCAATGGAACCCAAGCCAATGTTTTTTTAATTGATATATAGAAGGCATGGGTGCTTCCCAAACTTTTCTATCTCCCTCAGAAATCAGACTGTTCAGAATTGTCTATAAAATCCTGGCCATTGTTTAAAACAAGCACAGCATATATAAACAAGGAATGTGGTACATATAAGACAAAGTATCATTTATTCTCAGTTCATTCATCCATTACCTTTCTTCAGCCATCTTGATCAAGCTCTCTTGACTAATTTCTATCCTGTACTAGAAGAGAAAACAATAGCAACACTACACACACACAATCAGTTTATATAGCTGTTGTGGAATAATACATGCTTATCAAGATTATTTTACTGAAGAGCTCCTTAAATTATTTGCAGCTGAGAAAAGAGAGTTATAAGACCATATACCCGGCAGTAAACTATTTTAAAAATGGACTTTGTGGAAATATAAAAGGAATGAGTGAGGCAATTGACTAAGTAAAGGGTGTGATGACATGTCCTTCCATTAATCACTGTTTCAGTTTACTTCAGGTCACTGAGAGAAGGATCAGCATGATGCATGAACATATTTGCCTTGTATTCTAATAAATGTAACTAGAGGGATTCCCTCTGCCCCAAAGAAAGAAATGACTGAACATTTTCCATTTTCAGTGGAAGTAAGGATCTTATTTTTGTTTGGTTTTCCATAGGTTTTTATCTCAAGCAATTACTGAAATCAGAAGCAAGTAATCAAAAGAAGTGACAGAAAATAACAAGGGCAGTAATGTCTATTTAAAGTTCTATTGCTAAACTGGGTTTTTTGGAAAGGACTAGTGCTGAGACAGGCAGCTTGGGAAATGAAGCTTAAGAAAGAAATAATGACCATACTATCATATCAAAGCCACTTAGGAAACTACCATTCATTCACATTCATCCAGAACAGATGATAGTTTGCATTTATATGGAATTGGTATGCTGTGTTTTCTGATCACTTTTATATGCAGAGAAGAAAAATAGAGCGCTGCTACCCTTTCATACCAGCAGACACCAAAGACAATCTCCCTCTCTTGAAGGACCTTTCTTTCCCCTCTCACCTAGACTGTTCTTTACCAGGTAACATTTTCATCTTGTGTGTTGCTGCTGATCCTGTCCTGCCCAGGACCCCTTCAAATTGTGCAGCCTACTGGAACAGATAGCATAGTGTGACTCTTGTCAGGCTTTTGACTCATTTTCACCCTTTTCATAGCATTTTCATCTGAAGTAACTCCAATAACACAGTTCTTAAAATGAGAGGCACTTGGGTTCCAGTCTGTTCTGGCCCTGGAAACCTTGGCTTTATTTCCAAATGCATGGGAGCTGATTGTGATGGTTAGATAGTGAGGAGAAAGCACTTGGCAAATGCTCAGAGGTTCTGCACTTAATTATTACCTCACATGTTTCAACAGTGAATTTATGCTTTCAAAAGAATTGGCTCTCACATCTGGGATTAAGGGAAAGAATTTCCAGGTCAGAGGGTTTGCCTTCCCGCAAGATGTGGACCTACTGATCTCTCATGTTTCAAATTAAGTTACGGCGTTTAAATCCTTGTCAGCTTAAATCCTATATAACTATCATACAATTCTAAGAAGAGTTGCTCCAGTCTAAGCCTATTGAAATCAATGAGCTTAGACTGGAGTAACTTTTCTTAGGATTGCACTGTAAGTATATCTGTGTCAAAAAGTAGTAAAATTTTGGATGATTTGTAACATAGTAAAACATTACTATAAATGTGAGGCATGGTTATGATACACATAGAAAATAAACCTCTGAGGAAGGTTACTGACAGGTGAAATCCAGGTTCTTATAAACTACTTCTGTAAATTACCCACTAACTGCATGTTCTATCCAGCCTATTCATGCATTCAAAACATGATATGTTCATCATGGCTGAATCATCAGCAGAGGGGGATTTTCCCTTCGTTGATAAATAAGACAAAAATGAGTCAGACCTAATAAACAGAATGGAGGAGAGGATGAAAGAAAAACCTTGTGATAAATGCAGGGTGGTTTCCTGAGTTCACTGTCAAACAGTGCCCAAACAGTCTTTCAGCCTCAGGTAAAAGAAAAATTTCTAAGATATTTCAACTGTAATAGACAAGTAGCCAAGAAGTCAGTAAACTGAAATGAACTAAAATAAAATAAACAGCTACTAAAAAGGGGGAAATATATTAATGTTGCATTATTTTTTTGCTAGCAGGACTCAACAGTTGGATACATTTACAAAACAAGTTGAATGGATTTACAGATTTCCTAGTTTTGATATGTTAATGCAATTGATGCATGGTGGGGGGAGGGATCAAGATTAGGAAGGGGCTATAGCTTAGTGATAGATAACATGTTTTGCACTTGAAAGCTCCAAGACTCAATCCCCAGCATCTCCAGTTCAAGGGATCAGTAGCAGGTGATGTGGAAGACTTCTGCCTGAGGCACTGGAAAACCACTGCCACCCAGAATTGACAGTACTGTGCTTGATAGACCAATAGTCTGACTGGGTATTTGGCAGCTTCATGAGACTGGACCATGAGTGTAGGCTCGGTGTCGTTTCCATGTAGTAATTATTCTTTGTGCATTGAGTATATATTTGGGCAAGCTGTGTGTGTGTGCACGCGCACACTCTGTATCCTATAAAAATCTGGAACACAGCTCACACTTATGGTCTATATGTTGTAGCTGTTCCCTATCGACCAGGGATAGTCCCATCCTAGAGAGTCCCAATTTTACCTCTTGGGAAAGTTTTAGAAATGCCTTTATAATATTTTCTTCATGTGCATAAACTTCATAGTTCTCTTCTGCCATTACCAAGATAGGAAATATCTGGAATGTTGCACTGTAATATAATAAGCAAAGCTATATCCAATATGTGATTAAAGATTCTTAAGTTTAAGAGAAGTTGTGGCCAGTTTCTTGCTCCAGAAGACAGTGCTGGCCAGCATACAGCAGAGAAGAACATTTTCCATTGTGAAAGGATGGGACACATAGCAGTGTTCATGCATGCACATACAAAAGAGTGTCCCTGTTTTGTGTTCTGAAATGCTGGCTTGCATGATACAGTTTGTACGCACATAAACTGTGTACCCAAGAAATAATCAATGCTAGGATGTTATGGGCAGGGCCAATGGGAATGATCACCTTCCCCCCTAATGGTATGTAATGGGATTAAGAATGTCTGTATCATCCTAGAGTCCCATTTCTATGCTCAACTGAAAGTGCCATCCTGGTAGATCCTTCTGTAAAGCAGGCTTGCATAATAAGGGGTTAATCTGTTTTCTGTCTTAGCTAGGCATAATTAATTAGCATGAGGCCAGTTAAGTGTCCAGTAACTGTTCCTGCCAGGGCAAAGGGGAGTTGCATGCCTAATGAACTAATCTAGGATCGATTATTGGCTGACCAGGTTTATTGGGGGCAATTAACATTCTTTCCTTTGTCCAGGACGCCATTGCCCTCTAGTCAGTTACACAGTTACCTCCAGCATGTAAGGAAGTAGAAGCTAGTTAGCTCTTCTTTATTTTATCACCAATGTAACCTTTATTATTTTATCCTTTATGTAGTAAACATTATTCTAGAAGCTGAACACATGTCTCTGTGATTCTTTATATGCTGTGCAAATCTCTACTCTGCTAAATATTATCATAATCAAAAATTATTAATCATTAACCCATCAAATTCCTTTACTCCTTAGGTCCTATGAAACCTAGATCTGAAGTTGGAAAGATATGAGTAGGATTCATGAAACAGCTGCTTTATAGGATACCATGTGGTGACAGTGACCATGAGGGGCAAGAGTTATCTGTAGTTTCCAGTGATACATAAACCCAATATTCACATCCATACACACACATTTTCCTAGTAGCTGTGAGTGTGTAGACTTCCAAAGAGTCAGCTCAACTATTGAAGCAGATAAGCAGTCTCTTAGGGTACCAACACTTTTAGGAATGCCAGCAAAGTAGTTCACAATCTGCAACAAGTATCCCAGTGTCATTGAAATATCACAGCAGGTGACACAGGTGTACTCTTGGATTCCATTTCAGGAAAATTCCATCAAGAAAAAGAGTGCTGCTATTTTTATATTTTTGTATGATGCTTTTAAATGTTTTATATGGAATGTTTTAAATGTTCTTAATGCTGTTATCCGCCCTGAGCCTGCTTGTGGGGAGGGCGGAATACAAATATGATAAAATAAAAATAAATAGAGTCTGTGCAACACTTGCTTAGATTAAGAAAATGTCTTGCGTTTGCTCTAGCCTCATCACATGGCAATCTGTGAGCTTGGTTCTCTCCTCTTTTACTTCGTGTTCATGTATCTAATATTTACATCAGTAAAGGCAAATGTGACAGGAGCTGAAACTGTGAGGGATATATATAAATATCCCAGTCGATCCTCATTATGGGGCAATTATCCCTTCACTCACCAGGTGCAAGATATTCAAACTTCTTCAGATATATGGATATGTATATATAGCAGAGTCAATAGTTGAATCCAGTGAGAAGTCGACATGGGCATGAACCCCCAAAAAAAGAACGACGTGATTCGTGGTTTGTAGCATTCCACAAACCACGAACCATGAACTTCCAACCTTTTCCCAGTTCGTGGTTCGTGAGGCTGTCATTTCACAGACTCCGCGCTGGAACTGACACGGGGTGTGTGAAACTGACAGCCTCTTTTTCTGCCGCCCGGGCTGTCAGTTTTCCAGACCCCGCAATGTTTCAGCACTGGGTCTGTGAAACTGACAGCCCAGGCAGCAGGAAAAGAGGCTGTCAGTTTCACAGACCCCGCGCCAGTTTCAGCCCATTGGCTGAACCCAACATGGGGTCTGTGAAACTGACAGACCCTTTGTCCTGCACAGGGGCTGTCAGTTTCACAGACCCTGCGCTGGGTTCAGCCGATGGGCTGAAACTGGTACGGGGTCTGTGAAACTCCAAACCTGGCCACGGAACAGCTGGAAAAATGTGTTTGTTCCATAAACTTGCATTCCCATGGAACGTGTGTTTCGGTACAAACGAACCAGCCATTCCATACGGAATTTTGTTCTGTGGTTCATTTCATGCCCATCTCTAGTGAGTAATTATATCATTCTGCAGACATATTTGTTCAGATAATATTAGACTTCATTTAATAACTACATACAGTAAAGCAAAGAGCAAACAGCAATAACAGACCTTTTTTAACTGACACAAAAGGAATGTTCATTCACAGCAGGGAGGGACCAGTTCAATAGCAACAGATAGACAAACTGACACTATACAAGTATCAAGCCTTCTTTCCATCTGCAAGTACTCTTCACTCTTTCTATTCAAATTAGGCTACAGTGATTTATTCCAACAATCTCCTTCTCACTATGCCTCATTTGAATTGACCAAATTTAATTTATTACGCAGTTTCTCAAAATTGTCTTTACTTAAAGGCTTTGTTAAGATATCAGCTATCATTTGTAATGTTGGACAATACTCCATTTCAATAAACCCTTTCTGACACAAGTCTTTTATTGCATGGCGTCTTATATCTATGTGTTTAGTTTGTGCATTTATTTTTTCTGATTGCACTAACTTCAAACAACTCTGATTATCTTCCAAAATTTTAATAGGCTCTGAATTTGGCAAGATCTTCCAGAATCTGGCTAATCCATTGTGCTTCTTTGCACACCTCTGCAGCAGCAACATATTCTGCCTCTGTCGAAGAATAAGCTACTGAGTTTTGTTTCCAGGTAGCACAACTTAAAGCTCCATTTCCAAATAAGAATACAAATCCACTAGTAGACTTATGATCCATTCTGTCTCCAGACCAGTCTGCATCTATATATCCAACTAATTTAGGATCTGTTGTTACTGTTAACTTTAGTTTAAGATCAATAGTTCCTTTTAAATATCTCACTAACCTTTTTAGTGCAATCCAGTCCCGATTAGTGGGTGAACTCACTCTTCTACATGGTATACCCACTGCAGATGCAATATCAGGTCTTCACGTGTTAGCTAAAAATAATAGTTTCCCTATAACAGTTCTGTATAATTCATTATCATGTAAAGGTTCACTTTCATCCTTTACTGAAATGAAATTAGTACTCATTGGAGTTTTCACAATATGTGCTTCCTTTAAACCCAAAAATTCTATCAAGTCTGCAATTTTCTGCTTCAGATTAAAAAGAAAACTATCATCTTCTCTTTCTACTTGCATACCCAAATAGTAAGATAATTTTCCAAGTCTTTTAACTTCTACTTCCTTATTTAAACATTCAACAATTTCTGTACACTCTTGTTTGTTTACACTATTTTATTTATTTGTTTATTTATTTCAAATTTCTATTCTGCCCTCCCTGTGAGTAGGCTCATGGCGGATAACAACATATTAAAACACAAAATACAATAAAAACAACATATTAAAATACAATAAAATCCATACACATTTAAAACAGGATGGTGGACAGCCTTCACAGGGAGGATTAAGATTTTATACACCCCTTTTTTCAGGCCAGCGGAGGCCCAGCCTCAGCCATATGCCTGGTGGAACAATTCTGTCTTGCAGGCCCAGTGGAAGGATAGTAGGTCCTGCCGGGCCCTGATTTCAGCAGACAGAGTGTTCCACCAGGTGGGAGCCAGGACCAAAAAGGCCCTGGCTCTAGTCGAGGCTAGGCGGGCCTCCTTGGGGCCAGGGACCACCAACAGCTGTTTGTCCCCTGATCAGAGTGTCCTTTGGGAAGAGACGGCCCTGTAGATATGCTGGTCCCAGTCTGCACAGGGCCTTATAGGTCTATACCAGAACCTTGAATCTAATCTGGTACTCCACTGGCAACCAATGCAGCTCGCATAAGAACGGTGTTATATGTGCCTTATTTGGCACTCTTGTAATAACACGCGCTGCTGCATTTTGTACCAGCTGTAATCTCTGGGTCAGGCTCAAGGGCAGCTCCACGTAGAGCGAGTTACAGTAATCTATCCTAGAGATGGCCATTGCTTGGATCACTGTAGCTAAATCACGGGTTGACAGGAAAAGGACAAGTTGCCTGGTCTGCCGCAGATGGAAAAAAGAGGACCTGACAACCGCTGTGACCTGTGCCTCCATTTTCAGAGAGGCATCCAAGATCACCCCCAGGCTCTTAACCCTTGTAACTGGCACTAACGGTGCCCCATCGAGGGCCAGGAGCTGGAGTCCTGAACCTAATCCCCCGTGGCTCAAGTACAGGACCTCCATCTTCGTCGGGTTCAGTTTCAGCCGACGCTGTTTCAATCAACCAATCACAGCTGCAAAAGCATGTTCCAGGACATCTGGGGCTGAGTCGGGCCGGCCGTCCATCATCAGATACAACTGGGTGTTATCTGCATATTGATGACACCCAAGTCCGAAACTTCATACCAACTGGGCAAGGGGGCGCATATAGATATTAAAGAATAATGGGGAGAGTATTGCTCCGTGTGGGACCCCACGCACCAAAAGATGGTGGAATGACAATTTCTCCCCAAGCGCCACCCTCTGTCCCCGACCATGGAGAAAAGAGACATGCCGCTGTAAGGCAGTCCCTCGTATCCCCACATTGGCGAGGCGGTGAGTCAGAAGATTGTAATCGGTCTTCTACACAATATTATATCATCTACATAAATAAGTACATAAGTTTTTTTTGTTTTGTTGTTTTGTAGAAAGGAAGATCAACTTTACTTGGTACAAAACCCTGTTGTAAAAGCAATTTGTTTAACTTATCATTCCAGGCTCTAGCAGCTTGTTTCAAACCATATATTTCTTTCTGCAACTTACAAACTAGTCCTTCATCTATTTCAAACCTTTCTGGCTGATGCATATACAATTCTTCTTGAATTTCTCCATTCAAGAAAGCTGACTTTATATCCAGCTGTTCAACATGAAGTTGTTTGAATACGGCAACACTAAGCAAAGCTCTAATTGTACTATACTTTACTACAGGTGCAAATGTCTCATCTTAATCTTCTCCATATTTTTGTGTATACCCTTTTGCCGCTAACCTTGCCTTATATCGTTGTACATTTCCATCCGGATCTATTTTTTTCTTAAACACCCATTAACAACCAATAGCTTTTTTATCTTTTGGTAATTTTGTAAGTGTCCAAGTATTATTTTTATTCAAAGCTTCAATTTCTTCTTTGGCCACTGTCATCCATTTGGCTGCTTCTTCTGCAGGTAATTTGTCTATTTCTTTCCATGTAGTCGATTTGCTATTCTGTACTACCTCTGCTGTGTATGATAGCTGTTCTGCTGGCACTCTTTTATTGATTTGAGATGAACATCTAATGGAAAATTCTGCTTGTTCTTCCAAATTATCACATTCAGTTGCTTTCTCTGTCTCTGTTTCTCCTTCTGTTTGTGAATTTCCTGTACTTGAATTCCTATTTTCTTTTCTTCTAAGAATAATTTTATTTCATCCTCTTCAGTTGGCCAATTAATATTAGTCTGTTCTTCTGTGAAACTTTTCTGGTTAGAAACATTCGTACAAGATTGCTCTTCTTCTTTAAAATATGCTATGCTTCTTACTTTCACTTCTCCTGTTTCTTTGTTAAGAATTCTATAACCTTTTCATCCTTTTTTATATCCAACCATTATTCCCAGTTCAGTTCTATTGCTAAGTTTGGAGCATTTTTGCGCTGGCACATGTGCAAAAACTTTTGATCCAAATATTCTAATGTTACTTATATTTGGCACTCTTCCAAACCAAAGTTCAAATGCTGTTTTATTAGTTGTTTTTGTTGGCAGTCTATTCTGCAAATATGTTGCTGTCATCCCTGCTTCACCCCAATATTGATATGGTAAGTTAGATTCTGTCAATATATGTCTAACCATTTCCATCAGATAGTGATTCTTTCTTTCTGCCACTCCATTTTGTTCTGGGGTATATGGTACAGTGTGCAAGTGCTCTATACCATTTTTATTTATACTACTTGATGTGGTGCGACATAAACTCACTAGCATTGTCTGAAAGTATTGCTTGTGGTTTTCTCCCAAATAGATTTTCAACACTTGCAATGTAGTTCTTCAGTTTTTCTGCAGCTTCTGTCTTTTCCCTCAAAAGATAGTTACACAGTATCTGGAAAAATCATCAATAAATGTTTATATATATCTATTTTGTCCACATGGCATTGGTTGAATTGGCCCACAAAAATCTGTATGAATAAGTTGCAAAGGTTTTGTTGAACTTCTCTGACTTTGTTTAGGGATAGAAGGTCTTGTTCCCTTCCCCAGCAAACAATTTTCACATGTTTCTCTATTCGAGTCAATTTTACAAGGTTTAAATTCCATTTCTCTTACCAAACCTTTCTTTTGCAGTTCTTCCATTATGTTGAAGTCTCTATGACCAAGTCTTTTATGCCATAAATGAATACATCTTGCACTTGAACTCTGTTTAGCCAAATTCACTCTTTCTTGATTTGTATCTAGAACAAAAACTCCATTATTCTATATGCGCAAAACCTTGAGCATATAGAATACCATCTCTAATGATTGTACATCTGCTTTGACTAAAATTTATATTAAAACCATGCTTGGTCAAATCTGATACACTTAACAAACTGTCTGTTAATTCTGGCAAGTAAACCACATTTTTCACCTCATTGTAGACAATTCTTCCTCCTGCTACACATTTAAGCAAGCCTTCTCCTTTTCCTTGAACAGCTATTTTATTGCCATTTGTGATTATGACATCCTCTGATGAGGTTTCATTCAATTCTTTGAAGAACTCAGAATTACAGGTCATGTGCATAGAAGCTCCCAAATCAATTATCCAGCCAAAAGATTTATTGTTAATATCCTTGTTTTTTCCACAGTCTGAAATTACTTAATTGTTCTGGTGAGCAACAAAAACATTTTTCATGTGCCTTTTGCTTCCACTTTGTTGCTTTTCTTTGCTAACACCACTTTGCTTTATACAGTCTCGAGAAAAATGACCTATTTTTCACAAAACATTTTCTAGTTTTATCTCTCTTGTTTGCACCTTGTATAGTGGTTCTATGGGCCAAGCTACAAGTGACAAATGACACTTGAACGGCAAGTGAACAGACTCACGTGTGTTCCTCCCTGTTGCGCTCCACTTGTGCTCCACTTGATCACTACATGCACAAGTGAAGCACAAGTGAACAGGGAGGAATACATGTGAGTCTGTTCACTTGCCGTTCAAGTGTCATTCATCACTTGTAACTTGGCCATCTGTTTAAAATTATACTCAGTCTTTTGTGCAGAAAATGCTTGTGTCTCACCTTCTGCTGCCTTCTCTGCTCTCCTAGATGCTTCTTCCTTGAGTTGTGACACAAGAGTTCACCTTTAGTCTCTAGTGCATGTATCAAAGAACTATAACTTTCTGGCAGGCTTGATAAAATTAAAATGATTTTGTCCTCTTCATCAAATTTCTTGCCTATGGTATTCAAGTGATACATTAATTTTGTTGCTTGACTTATATGTTTTTCTAGATCTCCACCATTGTTTAATTTTAAATTAATTTTTTTTTACAAATACAGTGTCATTCAGTGTGTTTCTTAGCAGTCTTAAAGTCTCTTATGTGGTAGTCACTACCATTCACATAAGTTGCAATTTCTGCCCTCACCCTTCTGTCTTGTTTTTCCCAATTCCCCTTTTGGGCTTCTCCTTCTGGTGGGATTTGTTCTACTGTTTCCCACAAATCCTTCTTCACCAGCTCATTCTCCATCCTGAATTTCCATAAAGAATAGTTAGTAGAGGTAAGAACAGGCACAGCAGGCTCTAGTGATTTCGCTGCCTTTATATACATAGCCATTATATCTCTTCTTTTATTTATCTTAAAAAAAATTATTTCTGGGCTGGGCCCATAACCCCTTTGTGAGGGAGATATATATAAATATCCCAGTCAATCCTCATTATGGGGCAATATTCCTTCACTCACCAGGTGCAGGATATTCCACCTTCTTCATATATATGTATATGTATATATAGCAGAGTCAATAGTTGAATCCACTGAGAAGTAATATCATTCTGCAGACATATTTGTTCAGATAATATTGAACTTCATTTAATAACTATATACAGTAAAGCAAACAGCAAACTATGAGAGAAAACTTGTTCATGACTTGTACATAAAATAGACAGTTACAGTAACAGACTTTTTAACTGACACAAAAGGAATGTTCATTCATAGCAGGGAGGAGGCAGTTCAATAGCAACAGATAAAGTGACACTATACAAAGTATCAAGCCCCCTTTCTATCTGCAAGTACTCTTCATTCTTTCTATTCAAATTAGGCTACAGTGATTGATTCCAACAGAAACTTCACACACACTTTATCTCCTCATGTGCCATCACCCCAAGCATTTTCTTCCAGCCTAATTCATTTTTCACAAACCAAGCTGAAGTAAGTGCCTGAGACACAAAAGCACACAGAATGAAAAGGGGAATGTTCAGATCCACTTACATTATATGTGTGGATCCTGTTGATGTGAAAAAGAGAAAAAGAGTGAGAAACCACCCTTCACTTTATAGGTTCCCTGGGGCAGAAAAAATATATGGTTGTCCTATCATATACATATGTACATTTATTTAAAGGGTAAAAGTTATGTTTTGGCCCAATGCCTAAAGGAAGAATGAGCCTCAAAGGGAAGGATATTCCAAAGGTGACGTGCCACCCCCAAAAAACCCCTCAATCTTGTTTCTAGTTGCTACCTGCCTCACCTCTGAAGACAGAAGCATAGAAAGCAGAGCCTGAGGAGAGGAACTTAATCAGTGGGCTGAACAATATAGGCAAAGGCAGTCCTAGGCAAAGTAGATACATAAACTTTGGCCCTTAGAGGAAACCATCTTCTTCTTTCCATGAAGAATAATTAAAACAAATGCAGAAGACAGCATCCTGACAACTTTGGAAATAAATCAAAAGGCCTGAACCAGTGAGCTCTGGCTGAAGTCAGGCAGTGCAGTGAATGTAGTCTGAGGATGCTGCCTTGGCCTTTATGTGACAAGTCTGACAACAATGCTAATTATTTGCAGCTGACAATGTGGAGCTAGCATTGAACCAAGACCATGAGCTTTATTTTTCTGTTGTTCTTCTATGAGCCATTAAAATAGTTACACTTGAAAATAATGGAATTCAGCTCGCACATTTGGAAAACAACACATTGCAGAAGCCCAAACAAATGCAGCTGTTGGCCGTAGGGGGCAGGTAGCCATCACATCATTAATAGTCATTCTCTGTGCCTGCCAATTCCTCATCTACTGGTAGTTTGCAATCCAGCACAACAGCTGTACTAGCTTGGATATCGTTACAATGTGATAGAGATGAATGTTTAGGCCCAAATTATAAATAAGGCACTCTAACAAGGATAAACACATCAGGTTTAAATAATCCCACTAAATATGCTTCATTTTTTTAAATTTCAGTCCTGATGATTTACAGATTTTTACAGGAAGCCTCCTTTCAACCAAGTCATGATTACACAATCAAAGTATCTTCATCATTTGGGGAAATGTGTAGGCCAATTGTTTGCTGGAAGAAAAAAAACCCCGACGTAATGGGAAAGCTTTAAAAAAATTATTTTTCTAGCAGGCTTACTGTGACATCGGAACTATGTCCTTATATGTCAGGATATGGACAGTCACATCCTGTGAATATACATACCATTCCCTGAAGCCCCCCTCCTCTGCCCAGCTTTCACAAGCTACTGCATGCTGTTGAATGGAAAGAATTCCATTGCAGACCATCTGTACACTTCTCCATTCCATCCACAGCCACTAATGAGTAAGCAGTCTGTGGCCTTGATAAACCTCCTGCTGTTGTTGCCTGCCTAAGACTGCAGAGACAGAATGAGAGCTGTCAAGCCATTCGTAATCCACAATACATAAGTTGATACCTCACAAACTGGGTAAGAGGTCTGACCTAAAACATTCCTGAAAGTAATCTCTTCAGCTTCTTCTCAAAAATCTTCACAGAAGAAGCTAGCTAGAATAGCCTCCCTGGAGACCTTGTTCCATTACTGAAATGCTCTATCAAAAAGAGTCCAGTAGCACCTTTAAGACTAACCAATTTTATTGTAGCATAAGCTTTCGAGAACCACAGTTCTCTTCGTCAGATGCATGGAGGGCAGAAAGAAACTGGTCAAATATAGAGGAGGGGAGGGGAGGAGGATAGGAGGGATGTAAACAACTCCTTTGATATGGAGATGCAAACAGCTCCTTTTGATGTGGGGATCAGTTTGCTTGTGTAAAGGTTCAAAGGAGTTTGCCTGTTAGTCTGTAGTAGCATAATCAAAAAGAGTCCAGCAGCACCACCAAGACCATACAATTCCACTGCAGCACAAGCCTTCGATAACCACAGCCCTCCCCGCCAGATGCATCTGACAAAGAGAACTGTGGTCCTCGAAAGCCCACATCAGGTGCCACTGGACTCTCCCTGACCCCGCCTATGTAAATGAAATCAGTTACCTGTGATAATGAGATAACCATTCATAGTCCCTATTCAGTCCCAGCTTGACAGAGTCAAATTTACATATGAATTCTAATTCAGCAGCTTCCCGTTGGATTTTGTTTTTGAAAGGTTTCTGTTGAACTACAGCGACCTTTAAGTCTTTGATGGAATGTCCTGGGAGATTGAAGTGTTCTCCCACTGGTTTCTGGACGTTGCCATTTCTAATGTCAGATTTGTGTCCATTTATTCTTTTGCGTAGAGGTTGGCTGGTTTGTCCAATGTACAGAGCAGATGGACATTGTTGGCACATGAGGGCATATATCAGATTGGAGGATGAGCAGCTGTAAGAGCTAGAGACAGTGTAGTTGATGCCATTGGGTCCTGTAATTGTATTCCCTGGATAGATATAGGAGCAGAGCTGGCATCTGGGTCTGTTGCAGGGCCTGGTACCTGTGCTGGTGACTCTGCTAGCCGATTCATGATTGTGGGTGAGAAGTCGTTTAGGGTTGGGGGGCTGTCTGTAGGCAAGGAAAGGTCTTCCACCCAGGGCTTCTGAGAGAGAGGTATCATTTTCCAGGATGGGTTGTAGCTCACTGATGATACGTTGGATGGGTTTGAGCTGGGAGCTATAGGTGACAACCAGTGGTGTTCTGTTGTTAGTTCCTTTAGGTTTGTCCTGGAGCAGGCTGTTTCTGGGTACTAGTCTGGCCCTGTTGATTTGTTTCCTTACATCATTTGGTGGTTACTGTAGTCCCAAAAATGCTTGTTGTAAATCTCTTAAGTGGGAGTCTCGATCAAGAGCATTGGAGCAGATACGGTTGTAACGTAAGGCTTGGCTGTAGACAATAGACCAAGTGGTATGTTTAGGGTGGTAGCTGGAGGCATGTAGATATGAGTATCGGTCTGTTGGTTTCCTGTATAAGGTGGTATTTATCCGTCCATTATGTAGTTGTACAGTGGTGTCCAGGAAGTGTACCTGTTGTGCAGAGTGGTCCAGGCTCAGGTTGATAGTAGGGTGAAAGTTGTTGAAGTCCTGATGAAATCTCTCAAGGGCTTCCTTCCTATGGGTCCAAATGATGAAGATGTCATCCAGGAATCTTAAGTATAGTAGTGATTCCAGTGGATGGGAGCTGAGGAAGTGTTGCTCCAAGTCCGCCATGAATGTTAGTATATTGTGTTGCCATGCGTGTGCCCATGGCTGTGCCATTAATCTGTAGATATAAGTTGTCACCAAATTCGAAGTAATTGTGAGTGAGTATGAAGTGACAAAGTTCAGTGGCGAGGTGTGCCGTGGTTTTGTCCGGGATAATATTCCTTATGGCTTGCAGTCCATCTGCATGTGGGATATTGGTGTATAAAGCCTCCACATCCATGGTTGCTAGGATGGTGTCATCTGGTAGGTTGTCAATGGACTGTATTTTCCCGAGGAAGTCAGTGGTGTCCCATAAATAGCTGGGTATGCTGGTGGCATAGGGCCTGAGGATAGAGTCCATGTATCCTGAGACTCCTACTGTGATAGTGCCTATTCCTGAAACAATGGGGCGTCCTGAGTTACCTGGTTTATGGATTTTGGGTAGTAGGTAGAATTTTCCTGGTCGTGGTTCCTGGGGTGTGTCCGTATGGATGCATTCTTGTATGTCCATGGGGAGAGTCTTTAAAATTTTATTGAGTTCTCTTTTGTATTGCTCCGTAGGGTCAGGAGGTAGTATTTTATAAAATGTTGTGTTGGAGAGTTGTCTTTCTGCTTCTTGTATGTAGTTATGTTTGTCCATGATGACAACTGCTCTGCCTTTGTCAGCTTCCTTGATTACGATGCCAGAATTATTTTGAAGACTGTTTAAGGCATCTCTTTCTGCACAGCTGAGGTTCTGCTTTAGGTGTTGTTGTTTGTCAATTATCTCAGCCTGGGTATGTTGACGGAAGCATTCAATGTAAAAGTCCAATGAGGAGTTGCGGCCCTCAGGGGGTATCCATGTGGAGTTCTTTTTTCTGGAGTTTTGTAATGATGAATGTGTATTGCTGGGTTGGGAGGGTGATTGCTGCTGTGATGGTGTCTGTTCAGTGCTTTGTTCATCGTTTTGTTCATCTGGTGGGGAGGGCTGTGGTTATCGAAGGCTTGTGCTGCAGTGGAATTGTATGTTCTTGGTGGTGCTGCTGGACTCTTTTTGATTATGCTACTACAGACTAACACGGCAAACTCCTTTGAACCTTTACACAAGCAAACTGATCCCCACATCAAAAGGAGCTGTTTGCATCTCCATATCAAAGGAGTTGTTTACATCTCTCCTCTCCTCCTCCCCTCCCCTCCTCTATATTTGACCAGTTTCTTTCTGCCCTCCATGCATCTGATGAAGAGAACTGTGGTTCTCGAAAGCTTATGCTACAATAAAATTGGTTAGTCTTAAAGGTGCTACTGGACTCTTTGATTTTGCTACTACAGACTAACACGGCTAACTCCTCTGGATCTATGAAATGCTCTAGTATTTGTGAATCTAGCTGTACAGTCCTCCTCTCAAATTATGCCAGCTGGACAAGGATAGGATGGTATGATGGACCCCCCCCTTCACTCCTCCCACACTGAGGCAGATTTTCCTGCCAAAATCCAAATTTGCTTGCTATGGCTGAGCAGCCCCAAGTAGCATGTCTCTGTTTATGATTGTAAAGTTCTTTTTGTCTCACCCTGGTAAGTAGTTATATTTTTGGCTTTTTAGCCCAGCCCAGAAACTTGATAGGGAAAAAACAGGAGCCCTCTTTTTTGTATGAAATGGCACTAGAGGCTGAATAACTCTCAAAAGAAACAGCAACTTTACTGAACAGGCAAGGATGGGATATGGGCAGTCAGGAGATGAAATTGCTGAGGTAAAATTTTCTGGTAGAAGAGAATACTTTAAAATAGGCAAAATAGTTTTCTTACAGCTTAGTTTCAATGTTTACAATCCTTAAGAGTGAGAAGTGTTTTGTTTAATACTTTGGTTAAAGCAACAATGTTTCTTCACAGATTTCCCTTTTCAACTTGGGTATTCTGATGTTAGTTCAACACTGTTTTCCCTTTACAACAGACTCAGGGTCCTATTAGAGTCAAATCCCCTTCTAGATACGGGACAGGAATTATTCTTCTTCACCTTAGAAGACATAACCCTATTCACTTGGCTCGAATGAGAGTCTCCACTTACTACTCATGCATTGTACAAAAACACCCCCAGTCCTATCTTGTCTGTATAAACAGGTTTCAGCTTGTGCTGGCTTTTATACTTGAAATCCTTAACTAAAAATCTTCCTTAAGACAATGTTGTTACAGTTAGGGCAAATGTCTTCTTTTTCCTCACTTCAGAGGGGAACCTGTCTGACCCTCTTTGTCAGACTCTCTCACACACTCAACTCCATTCCTTCTAACTGAACTCAAAATCCTGTCAGCACCAACTGCCATCTTGAAGGCTGGTTCTAACTGGCCAATCAGATGGAGAGGAGGGGGCAGCCTGTCAATCAAGCTCTCATCCACGCAGTTGTTATCTCCTTCCCTTCCATCTCTCTGAATGCTGCACTTAAGAAACCTTCTTTAAAGTGAATTCCATCACAGATGGCTACTAAATTCCTAAATCCCTTACGATTATGGATGCCAACTCTGAATTAGGAACTTCCTGGAGATGTGAGGGTGGAGCCTGGGGAGGGGAGGGTTTGAGGAGGGGAGGGACCTCCGCAGGGTATTATACCATGAAGTCCACTTTCCAAAGCTTGAAGTGGTAAGTCAATGTAAGCTGACTTGCAACTGTGTCAGAAGCACACTGCTGTAAGAGGGAAGGAAATAGGGTAAGGGAAAGGTCTGGAGGAACAGAGTGGCCATTACAGCACTGATTCTATATTCACCAATAACAAAGTATGACTCCTCCTCTTGTATGAGTGAACTGTTGTAAAAAAAATTATAGTCAATTCACACCCCAAGATGACTGCCCACTTCCTATCTGTCTTCCAGTTCAGCTATGACAGACTATAAGATACAAACTCATTTTGCAGTCAGTCTCAATAACCAACAACCACTTATAAACTCCAGTTGAGGTCATACCATTCTTGTGTCAGGTTCGGAGACCTGTGAGAACATAAGCAGGGGATTGAGTGATAAGAACTATGGTAAAAAAGACACTTTGCACTAATAAATTAATGAAGCCTGGTAACAGACATGGGAAGAGCATATTGCAGATGCTTGCTTTCGCAGAACACATAGCAGTATCCTGCCTCAGGACTTCAGACAAAAACACCAAACAGAAACCCCTTCTGTGAGTCAAATCCATGTGCAAATTTCCAACTCAGCCATTGAATAGACACATTGAAGCTTTTTCTATGTGCGCATTTCCCTTGCTGGATTGAGGCCACTGGGTTCTTTCAGCTTTTCCTTGTGTGGATTCATTAATGACCTATTATCCTCTTGACTGTTTTCTATGAATAGCATGCCCCTCCCACCTAATGTCATTTCTTAAACGGGGGTGGGGGAGCCTTGCTTTCAGGCGAGAGGACTAAAGATCTTCCAACATCCACATGGAATTACCACTGCCCCCCCTTTTTAATAAAAGAACAAATTTCACTTGAGTGTATTTAAATTCTTACAAATGTACATTGATTGTACAGATTATGTGCAAACAGCATTTGATGCACTGGAAACTAATACATTCTTTAAGTCTGGTATATATGCTCCACATTATAATCTTCCTTTCCCCTAACTGAAATGCATTTGCTCATATTCCATCCTGTGTCCTTTGCTTCTCTCTTTCATTTGTCCCCTATTCTTTCTCTTTTGCGCTCCCTCCAATTTACATGTACATTTGTCTTTGCATCTAAGAAGTGGACTCTAAACCACAGCAGTTCATGCTGGAGTACAAAAAAAAATTAGGCTTTAAGGTACCACAAGACTCCTTTTTGCTTTTAGGGCAATAAACTAACATGGCTACTCCTCTGGAATGTATTTTGTAAGCTCCACAGAACAGAGACTTGCCATTTTTTTGCTGGTGGTTTAGTCCAGACTACACTTTGCATGACATATTTTATAAAAATACTATATAAAAATTGTGGTTAATAAAACTAGCCTGGTTTCACTGCTTGGTATGCCACCCTATGAATTTGTAAAAATAGTGCATGTCTTCCTAATAATGCAACCAAAATGCTCAAGGAAAATGAAAAAGATGGGATGAGGAGAACTTCAAAAGCTCAGGTTCGTTTGTGCCATCTGCTCTGGACTCAGTTGGTATTTAGAGCCATGGGAAAATGCCATTTTCCCCAGTCAAAAGGATAAAGAGGGCACTGGGGAAGCACAGTGGAAAAGTGGGCAATTCACCAAGTTGTTTATTCTATGAAGGATTTCCAAATGGATTCACAGCCATACCTGTGGAACAAGCTCACGCTTGTATTCTCAAAAGCATTTAATGTATTGTGAGTGATATTGACATATGGTACTATAATCCTGCTTTTTAGGCACTGGGTATTTTTAACAATCCCTAGGATAGAGCTTTATCTCTTCGACCCTAGACTTTGTCCCTCTGCTTTGCTGTATCTTTGTATGAGACAATGAGCACATCCTTTATTTTTCTCCCATCTGGTATCATGCTGTATCCTACTGCAAGCTTAAACCACAATAAAAACAATGACAACCAGAAATGCCCACACCAAGAGAACACAATCATGCTGTGTCTGGTATAGCGTACAAAGATAATAGGTGCAGTCAGGCCAGGCAGGAGTCTTCTCCATCTGTTACTGTTTAAAAGCAATGTCTCCACTTCATTCCATTTGAGGCTGAAAAGACAAATATCTCCCTGAGTTGTACAGCCTATAGTAAAGCCCTTGCAAAAGACCTGCTACTAATGACAAACAATTTGGTTTTTTTTTATACCTATAAGTCTGTACTCCTGAGTGTACATCTTTCTACCCACTAACATTTAAGGGCATGATGGGGTTTTTTTTCTATAGATCCTGATCATGTAAAGAAGGGGAGGGAAGACTTTATATTTCTGGGAACAACTCAATTTTTTTTTAGAGAGAGCAAGAATGTGCATGCCTTGAGAGCTACCAATCACTAAATAGTGGTTTGCTAAGTGGAACCTGACACAAAATGGCAGCTTGTCTAAAAAGTACATTTCAGAGCTAATCTGCAGTGCTGAAGTGGGGAAATATTTCTTCTGCTGTTTTCCCAAAGAAAATCACCACCACCCCAAAATGTAAGTTTCACTTCAGGGGAAAAATACATAGTTACAGCCAGGGCTTTTTTTCAGGGGGAACTTGGGGGAACAGAGTTCCGGAACCTCTTGAAAATGGTCACATGGCTGGTGGCCCCACCCCCTGATCTCCAGACAGAGGGGAGTTTAGATTGACCTCCGCGCCACTCAGCGGCACGGAGGGCAATCTAAAGTCCCCTCTGTCTGGAGATCAGGGGGCGGGGCCACCAGCCATGTGACCATTTTCTCTGAGGGCAACTCACTGAGTTCCACCACCTCTTTTCCCCAAAAAAAAGCCCTGGTTACAGCTATATTTTCCCTAGAAGAGACAAATAGCAACTTTGGGGGGGAGTACACTCCTTTTCCATCTAGAACAAGGATAAATATGCATGTGTATATGTAAGAGTAGGAGGAAAGATGTATAGGAAAGGGTTCTGGTGCTGTTTTCCCATCCAGAGTAAAGGTGCATACATATGTGTGCCTAATTTGCACAAAGAGAAAGAGGAGAGAATATTTTGCACTAGCTTTAAGGGAAGGAGAAGAAAGTAATTTCAACAGCACTGGTGGAGAGGTGAAGAGCTACTGGAGTAATTGATTCAGATTACACTGCTAGTGAGTGACTGGGCAGTCTGCCCACCCCTAAGGACCTGACATGTAAACTCAAGTAATAAAGCCCTGGTGCCTTTTGTGTGTGTGTTTGTTCTAATTTTAGAAAAGCTGCTTCGGGAGAATCTCTAGCTGCGAACAGGCAGCAGGAAAGGCAGGTTAATATCCCCCCTCCCCCCCAAAAAACTTCTCCACTCTTAATCATACCTTCAGCTCCTCCGCTTAGGTGGAGGGCAATATCTTAGGATCGGGGGTAATCTGGAACAGAGAAATAATGGCAGGGAAAGGGTTAAATAATTGAGTAATCACAGTTAGCCATGGGTCTGTTTGCGAGTGGGAATGGATTCTCTGTATGATGGGAGCTGCTCAGAGGCAGACTGGTCAGCTGACAGTCCTGGTTGCAGTGATATTGCGGCAATTCTAGGAAAAGAGTTTTATGTCCAAAATGAAGAGCAAAACTAGATATGTTTTTTTTAAAGAGTTGGATTTGGGTTCCCTGGACCCGATTCAAGTTCCATGCAGCCAGACAGCAACTGCAGGGAATGGCTTTTTAAAAAATAAAGGAGAGCCTGTTTGGGCTCAGAACACTCATACCTTTTCCCCAAGCCATTTTCCCACACTGAAATAGTGTGTGTTGGGGGGGGGGGTCATTTTTGCTGCTGCACATGGAGTATTCTGTGCACATGAAGTAGCAAAGCTGGGAGGAAAGCTCCCAGCACTGTTTCAGCATGGGAAAATGGCTGGGGGGGGGGAGGCAGGAGCCCTTCCTCTACCTGTGGTAGCATTCCAAGTCCAAAGGGCTCTCCTTTAAAAAAAAAAAAAAAGCAGCTATTCCCCACAGCTGCTTTGTGGCTCTTGGATACCCAGGCCTAACTCTTTAAAAACATGAATGTCTAGTTTGGAAACTGGCAAATATATTTATTTAGTTAGCTATTATTTAATTCCCACTTTTCCTGTCAGTGAAAGCAGTTTACAATGTGGATTGATTTAAAATACAGAAATCATCGTAATCATGCTAAAATCATTTAGCTAAATGATGGAATTAAAACAGCAGATGTTACAAACTGAGATACAGAATAGCAAATTAGAACTAAAATGATCAGTTTATGATCCAGCGAACAGACCCGTAAGCTGACTAGGGGGTAAAAAAAAACTCAACCAAAAATGAAAGAGAACACAAAGAAGGCACCAGTTGGGCCTCAAGGGAAGAGTGTTCCATAAGCCTAGCATCACCTCTTAAAAGACCAGGTACAAACAGTGTGCTCCAAAGCAGTTACTCCAATCTAAGTCCATTGATTTTGGTTGACTCGGTTTAGGATTGCACTGCCAGTCATCTCAAAAGGTGGGAAGACATGGAGCAGTTCTTAATGATGAGTGATTTCATGTGAGTACAGTTCTTCAGATACCCTGGGGCCAGTCCATATAACATTTTAACATACTTCGTAAACCACTCTGAGTGGGCATTAAGTTGCTCCCGGGCTGCATGATGCCATCACTTCTGGGAAATGACATCATCGCACAGGTCCTCGTGCAGTCCCTGGGAGTGCTCCCACACTCCACAGCAGGCTGATTTTGGCCCATTGGGGGCTGAAATTGGCCCACTGCGGACTGAAGGAATGCTGCTGAGGTGCGTAATGGGCTCTGGAGGGCACCTGTACTTCACAATGGGCCAGTTTAGCCCATTATGGCCCACTGCAGGGAAGGCCCTGGAGCTCTGCAGGCCAGGAAGATCCTGAAGCACTCCTGGGAGGCATGTTCCCCCACTCTTTCCCCCACCAGCCAGGTAAGCAGGAGCAGAGAGTGGAAGATAGAAGCTGTGGATCCCCCACTCCAGTGGATGACTGGCAATTGTATTCTCACCTTAGCCAAAGAGAAGCAGCTAACTTATCAAGAGAATAACACATACACATGGACAAACATGCACAGCCCCCAGTGTCAAAGGCATGCTGTCACCTATTGCAACAGAAAGGAATGAGGGGAAACTCTGCCTTCCATGCACAGAATTGTTGGATCTCGTATCTTCTCCCCTCATACAGAACACATAGAGGATATTTCTAACTGTTCTGAAATGTAAAGTGATTTACACATTTTGGGAAATTTTGACATCTTAGACAGGCAAGAGCCAATAATGGGCCATTTAATTGCTTTCGGGAAATAATTCCTAAATGACATTTGGATGAGACGCTTTAAACATTGAGAGCATGTTGATGCCAGTCCCTTTTCAAGAAGTAGTTTCCTCTGCATTGATTGTTTTGCAGTCTTGCAAAGCATATATGTTTTCCCAAGGTGGTTTGCAATCAATAAAGATAAGAAGAAAAGATTGTTATGGGTTATTACTACCTATGTTAGGCAATTGCTGGCTCTTGTTGAATAATTCATTGCAATCCAATTTGCAGGAGCTGCAAGTTCCATTGCCAGCCATAGAAACAAACATTTTTCTATGGATCTTGTGGATCTTAGCAATGGAAGTTCGGTGACCCAATCCAGAGAAGTTTAGTTATACTTACATTCCATTGAAATCAGTGGTAAAAGTTTGCCACTATTAATTTAGCATCTATCAACTCTACAGACTTAAACTCAATAGTCATCCCCTCTCCCAGGTACCCTTAGTTCCATGATGTAAGGATAAGGAACCTCTAACAATTCACAACCCTAAACCAAACAGCAATGCCCAGGATTTTTTGGCAAAAGCTGTGACAGCTAATGTTATGCAAAAGCTCTCTATATTTGTAGCATTATATGCCCTTCATTCCTACCAATTTTCATCAATGGATCCTGTGAACAATTTTCTCTAGAATTAAGATGGAACATTCACAATGTTCTGGTTCACAGCCTTTAGGCACAATCTAAAGAAGTCATGTGCATACAAAAGCAACTGTACGGCTGGAGTTTGCTGTTTCTGCAGCAGAGAGGTCAGCTTGGTCTAACACTTGATGAGGCACACAGTCCAGGAGAGTCTCACTGCAGTCTAGAAATGCTTGGCCTATTTGCTCCCACTAGGAAATTGGGAATCAATCCAGAGACCCCTGAGACATCTGAGGGCCCTTGATGATCTCCCATTTCATGATAAGAAAGATGCAGGAGAAAGCAGAGTAGCAATTCTCTTTGGCTGCTCCCGACCAACACCAAACAAGTGACAGAAGGAGGATGTATTCAGGGAAGGAAGATGAGGTAATTGTGAGGTGGTGCATCCAGTGGTGGCATCTTGCCCAGGGCTCTCCAAAATCTGCATCTTCTACCACCAAGGAGGCAAACTACTTTTAATCTCAAAAGCAACATGCTTCCTGGCCAGCAAGGTTGTGTCGGATATGACTCCTCCATGCACTAGTGACATCTCTGAATTTCAGACATGGTGTTTAAAGTTGGAGCATTGCTTACTATAGCTCAATAGACTCAGTGTTGAACTTAGAGTTAAGACCAGATTTGAAACCTCTGATCAATCATGAGCAAAAAGGTACTTCCCAGCCTCAGTTTGCTGTTTAAAATGGAAACAATATTTAATGTAGGGCTGTTGTTAAAGAGGAAGAAAAAAACCAATTGTTATTACTTGTTTGATCGCCTTTGAGTTGCAACAGGTTATAGATCTAAATGAATAATCAATCAAACTAGTTTAATAGATATCATTAAAAAGTTAATAAAACCCAACCTACTCATGCAAGAATGATGCCAAATAATGTTATCTTCTGCCACTGGCATTATAACTGTTTTTTCTAATGGTGCAATTACAACCTCTATTAGTCAATAAAAGTTCTTATTCTGAACCCTCCTCCCTTGTAAATGAGATTTTATGTATGTTTCAGTTGCCATGGGATCAGAATCTCAATATTTGGAGGTGATGTTTACCAGAGAATTACCGCTCCATTTACAAACGTGATTTGCATGCAATAAAAGAGACAGTCATGAGTCTTTGTAATTTGAATTGGATCTTTCTGAGCTGACGCATTCAGCTTGATTCAGCTGTCCAAAGAAACTGCTCAGGTAGAAACAAATGTTGTTTCTCGGAGAAACCCACTATTACTGCTGATATGGGAAAATTGTTGAATGGATTGTCATCCCATGGGAGCATGTACCACTGAATTAATTTTGCCCTAGAGTTAACACTAAGGAAGTAAGAATTATTATATATTGATTTTATTTTTTTTCAACCTTAAATTCCTGTGGCTGTATTTGATCAGAATATTGGAAAGAGTTTTATGATACTCTAATCTCCTCATATGCGGTATACAATACTTCTATCTTTTAAAATGAATAGTTACATCCCTGTGAATTTTATGCACATTAGTTTTAATACACCAAAAATATTCTGTCTTTAATACACCAAAAATATTCTGTGGATAGTTGACGTTGATAAGGCTTTGCTACTGTTAAGGGATTGGGAAATTTTACCAGGCTGTTCCTTCCCAGTGCTACTATGACAGGACAAACCACACCTGAGGTGATTATCACTAGTGGTGTGTTATTCAGTATATCGGGTCTAAAAATATACCCCAAAATACCTTATCTGTATTTTTCAGATATATTCAGGAATCCTGATCATATCTGGGATTTTCACATATACTGACCTTACTATCCCAATTAATCCGAGAAATGTTTGTGAACAACTGAGATTACCATTTTAAAGGTTGCAGCAGCTTGTTTTTCTTCTCTTGCAGGTTTCCCAGGCAAAAAGAGGAAAGGGGAGGAAGGAGGCTCTCACAGGTAAATGACATTGCACATTAGGAGGAGCTCAACTGTCTGTCCAATCACAATGCTTCTCTCATAGCCCACAAGCTGGCCTCCTGGTTGCAATTTCAGGGTAATGTTTTGGAGCACGTGCTTTTGGCTGCTCTACTCTGGCCTTTCTGTGCCTTACTTCTGTTTTGCTGCCTGCCGCCAGGTTGGTTTGGCTGGGATTCTCTGGTTCAATGTTGGTTCTGTTGGGCTTTGTTTGTTCTTTTTGCATTTGGAGGCTTTTGGTCAGTGGTTGCTCTTGTGTTTTCAGCTTCTTTGCTCTGGAGAAAGCATCGGATTCTGTGCCCTCCCCCCCCCACACACACACAGACAGGTAACAATAAGAGTATCTGGGAGTAGACATGGGCACAAACCAAAAAAAATTACCGAACCAGAGGATCGTGGTTCTGTGCAGACCACGATCCCGAATTCTCGAACAGCAACGAACATCTCCCGTTCCTGAACCAAACCGTGGATCATGGACTGTGGATCATGGAGGCCACAGCGGATGGGTGCTGGAGCTTGGCCCCAGAGCCAGGCAGCAGCCCTGGAACCAGAGGAGATAGATCCCTATCCACCAAAGCCAAGCACTATTGTACTCTCTCAGTCTCTCTCTCCAAAGGCTAGCAAGTGGCAAACAAGAGCTCTGTCCCACTCCACTGCTAGCAGAAAGTGAAACCCAGCCTGGGAACCCATGGCTATTGATAAGCATGGGTCCCATTCAGCAACACAGGAGGTCTGTGTTTGGCTGTCAGAGCTGCCTATTGGGGTTTGCAGGGATGAGATTGGAGTGTCCATGGCTACAGAACACTCCCTTCCCCCTCCCTCCCCTGAGTGTCTTCTCCCAACTTGTAACTGCTTTGCTGCTCTGTGGTTGGAAGGAAGCCCTGCTGATCAAGGAAAGCTGGGCTTCCATTTGGGTTTCCAGGGCGACAGAAGGAGGGCAAACAGAGCTCAGGCATTCCCCTGGCTCCGTTGCCAGGGGAATAGATTGCTGGCGCCTGAGTGTCTGGCTTCCCGAACCGAGCCTGAATGCCCTGAACTGGGCCTTTCCCGACCGCTGGATCGTTGGCCATGGCCGATCACAATCCGCCAGGTCACGATCACACGATCGCCATTTTCGTGGGGTTTTGACATTCATAATGCGGTTCGTGCCCATCTCTGTCTATGAGTACCTTTGCTGTAATTTTCTTGAAAAACTGCTCTTTCAGCTCCCTAGAAAGATTCTCCCATAGGGAATAATGAACCCGATTAATTTCACCCCCCCACACACCAAAAAAAGGGTGACAAATAAAAACTGGTATGAGAGGACCCAGCTATCAGGAATAGCAATATTTATGGCCTCCACGATACTTGAATCTAAAAAACACCATTTTTTTAGTTCACATCTCTAATTATCACCTTTATTGTGAATCTTTTAAAGGTACAGAAATCTTTCCAGAATCTGCATCCAGCGATACCAAGTCAATATTTTACTATAGTTTGTCATATTTGTTTAAGAAATTGCTCTTTGGTCATTTATTTTAGCCCCAAGATTGCCATTACAGCACCATCTGTGGGGTAGGTCAAGACAAGGTTACAGTTTTGTGCTTCTTCATGATGAGACACCAGCAAGTAGCACCCCAAGCATCATCATGCTTTAAAAATTTTAAATTTCCTGCATTAAATGAAAGTCCATTATATCTGTTTTCTCCCAAAGGTGAACAGCGAATGCAACAGGCACATATGATTGCACAAGGACACTTAGTTTATACTTGATCTGTGCAAAACAAAATGAACAAATCACTAATAAAGTGATGCAGTATTTATTATTCTCAGTGACATCATCTGCCTTGTGACAATATAAAGAACTTGTTGTTTTTAAAGCCTAGCAACTTTAATTATTATTCATTAGTAAAACAGCTGTAGAACAGTACTATAGTTTAGGCAAAGAATTGTCTTGCCATAGTTTTATGTCTTCAAGTTTTTTCTTATGTTTTAAACTAGTCTGTTAACGGCTAATTGGACTTTTGGTCAAAGTTGTTACTGCAAGATGTCAGAATAAATATAAATATTAATATAAATGTTATAAATCAAACACGGATTTTGTAGTTGATTTTGGAAAAATTCTTATGGTGGAATTAGAAGCACTTTGCATTTCCTCCTCATTGTCCTGTAATGTACTCTAATCCTCACTTGGTGACAATGAAGTCACCATAAGACATGCAGATGCTGCTTCAGCAGCAGTTACATACCTCTTCTGACATCTAGTTCCAGCTTTAGATGCTGGAATTCCTGTACTGTGCACAGTGAATTAGGGCTTCTAAGGCACAGGTGATGTGCATATAGAGTCATGCCTCTGAATGCATGACTGATAGTGCAATCCCAAACAGAGTTATAACCTTCTAAGCCCATTCATTTTTATGGATTTAGAACCATGTAATTCTTTTTAGGATTGCACCTAAGAAGTTCCCTCAGAATATTACTAGTCCCCCAGTTTTTCATCATATACTCATTTTATAGCTAGTATTGGCAGGTATTAATACAAAGAAAATCCACTTGCATACCACATTAAACAGGCAAGAAGAGTGGACAAAACATGTTGGATCATCAACAGTTCTTGAAATGACAGGCAAGATCTCCAAGTTAGTACAAGACAGTCCTAATAATATTAGATAGGAATCTGGATGTGTGGCAGTAATATGACCATTTCACTACACTCTTTCAATTCTGCTGCTGTTAACTGTTTTGGTTTTTTTTACATAAGATCAGCCCCCAAATTCATCATGCCTATGGTCTCCAATCATTTCTGAATGTGATGTCACATTGTAGATGGTTCAGATCTGGATGAGAATTAAAGGGAGTGAAGAAAAAGATGAACCAAATCAGCATCTGAAGAAAACAAAAGTTTGTTACCCCCACTCCACTCCAGGCTGCCATATATTTTTTGTTGTTCTTCAAGAAAAAAGTATCTGTTTGTTTTAGTTTGTTTCTGGATAGCAGTAAAAATAAAATGAAAATTCTATTGATGTTTTATGTGATCAGCTCAAGTTTTACCTCAGGATACACTGTCTTGGAATACTACCTGTTCTTCCAGCAGCAGAACAATCTGTGTCTGATGTAGTGATAGTTATCTCTCCCCTCCCCATCCCAATTATAAGCTAACCATTTATTTGGCTTATATGTTTTGGCTCACTTGTCTGTATCCATCTGCTAATTTTGAGGTACAAAGTAAAACTTGGAAATGAATTTGAGGTTCCCATAAAAAATGATGGACAACAAGATTTCTTAACGGAATCATTTCCCCATACAATCTGCTATTGCCTCAGCAAATTCATTATTATATGAAATTAGGAAAGTTGCACATAAAACTGGATTCCAAAAAGGGCTGACACAAGAGCACCCTCAGATCATACTAGATGGTTGGATGATACAACCTACTAAGACTTTATCTGCTAAAAGGTGAAAGTCAATTCATTCTTATTGAGAATATATTCATCCTGCTTTTCAGGCTCAGGATTTTCAAAGAGTCTTAAAACCATAAAAATTCATTGAAATGCATATCATAAAATAAAATAATAGCTAATCATTACACCTCTTCTGTGAGAATATAGAAAAATAGCAGGAAACAGGTAGGATCCACTAAGCCAACAATAAAAAGAACAAAAGAGAGATCAACAACAAATTACTTTTAAAAATATAAAGAGCTCATTGTTGACGATCTTCAGGAAGATCAATAAAGATCGTGCAAGGTAAGTGGGTAAGGGAGTTCTACAGCATAGGGGCTAAAATAGAAAAGGCCATGTTCAGTGTAACCTCACAGGATTGGCTATCATTGGCATTCAGGTTTCCATAGTTATGTAAGTAGACAGGCAGGTTCATACAGAAGGTCCTTTAGGTAGCTTGAGCCCAAGCTGCTTAGGATGGTGCTTTGGATTTCATTCAAAAACGAACAAGAAACCAGTGTAATTCTTCTAATACTGTCATAGTGTATTTATTGGGTTGGGTGAGAAACAGATGGATTTCTGTGCTGCTGTTGAAATTTTGTAAGTTTGTAATTCTGTAATTTTTAAATAGTTATATTGTATTTATTTATGGTTTTAAATCTTTTGAAATGTAATATTTTATTGAAATGTTTATGCAGTATAATCTACACAGTCCATCATATCTACAACGGAACTCTCCTCTGTTTCTTCGATGGGGTCATCCTCTGTGGGAAACCCACATCGATATCCCAAGCTCAATAGCTGCAATAATTTCCAAAGCCTAATGGCTAGAGTGGCAGAAAGTCTCCAAATATTGGCTTATACCCAAATACAAAATATACTTGTGTTTCCAAAGCTCAATGGCTTAGACGGCTGGGAATCACCAGGAGGTTGGCAATGAGTCTGCTACCTTCTTGCTCTACTCGTTTCATCAATTCTTCTTCACAGCCAATAATTGCACTCAGCCAACATATTCACTGTAAAAATACAAATGCCAAAGCCACTACAAAATAATTGTTACACTGAATTATTAGTACAAACATACAATTTCCATACTCACATTCCAAAGAGGACTGTGTGTCCTGTCATAACCAGTCAATGTAATTCGAGTGCGGGTACGCCCATGTATTATCTACCTTGTTAAATACCTACACTCTTCAGATTGGGCACTAATCCTTTCAGGAACTACAGAAACACTGCAAAATTAATCTCACTGTTTAGCCCCTTAGGGGTTAAACAGTCCATGCAATGTATTCACTGGGCTTCTGCTTTCAGTAAATAGTTCTTATTATTTGTGTTGGATTTGATGACCTCCAACACTGAGTACTTCAGTTCCCGTTCATTCCTATGATAACTCCAAAAATGTTCCACTAAAGGCGCTGTAATATATTTCGTTCTTATTTTTGATAAATGTTCTTGCACCCGAGTTCTAACAGTCCTGGTGGTGCTGCCTACATAACATAATAAGCACGGGCATCTAATAATGTATACCTCATTGGTGGAGGAGCACGTAGAGTAAGCATTAGAATACAGTGGTCGCCCCATTCTAGGGTGCACGAAAGATGTTATAGGCACACTTAAATCGCAAACATTGCAGTGGCCGCAGGCGAAATGTCCCTTTGGTCAATTACTAGGCGGGTCAAGACACTTATAATCTGAATGGACCAGATAATCATTCAGATTCTTGCTTCGTCTGTATCCTATTCTGAGTGGTAGATCGCACCCTGGTATATCATTTAGAATGTGCCAATTCTTTCTAATTATATTTGCAATACCCCCTGAGTATTGGGAATGGTCCAACGCCCATGTAATGCCTACATTCTCTTCCTTTCTACTGCTAGTATATTTCAGGAGGGATTCCCTGGGTGCCGAAATGGCATGACTTAGGGCATGCCGAATGCTCTTCTCAGGATACCCCCTCCTAGCAAAATCCTCACTCAATCTATTGGCCTCCCTCTTAAAATCCATGGAGTCAGAGGAGTTGCGCTTTAAACACAAAAATTGTCCATAGGGAATATTATGTTTTAAGTTCTGTCTATGGAAGGATGCATAATTCAAATAGGCAACCCAATCTGTGGGCTTTCGGTACGGCCTGACTCCCAATGTGATTTCCGACTGTTTATACACTACAACATCTAAAAATGGTATACACCTTATGTTGCCCTGAGCTGTAAAGCAGATGTTCTGATCAATACTATTCAGCCAGCTCACAAATTCATCAGCGATTGCTGGCCCTTTAAGAACGAAAAAAAGGTCATCAATAAATCTTTTTAATGTTATTATCTGTTCAAAGAAAGGATTGTTATTACAGTCTAATATATATCTACTTTCTAAATCAGCCATGAACAAGTTAGCAATAGATGGTGCAGCAGGGCAGCCCATCGCCACCCCTTTTACTTGATAATAGAATTGTTGTCCGAAACGAAAATAATTTCTTTCTAATATAATATCCAAGATGTTCAACAAAAAAGGGGTGGGCGGGGTTTCAGATGTTCGAGTCCTTAATACATTTTCAACTACCCTCCTAGCCTCATTGAGTGGAATTGAGGTATATAATGACTGCACGTCGAAAGTCATGAGATAGGCATCAGGTGGGATGCAAAGACCCTCTATGAAGGATGTGGTGTCTTTTATATAAGTAGTCAAGTTGATCACAAAAGGCTGCAAAATATTATCCAGGCAGATCGCTAAGGGCTCCAGCACTGAATTGGTGCTGGAGACTATGGGTCTGCCCGGAGGGGGGAGGGTTCCTTTATGTATCTTCGGGAGACAGTAAAAAACGGGTGTGCGTGGGTTGGTATTCAAAAGATTCTGATGTAACTTTTGGGAAATCTCATTTTCACCTAGAGCCTCATCTTGAACTATTTTAATGACCCTAGTGATGTCTTTTAATGGGTCATGATCAATGGATTTATAAGAGCTCTCATCAGCCAACTGCCTTTTTACTTCCTCCACATAATCCCGAGCGTTCAAAATAACGATCCCTCCTCCTTTGCCAGCTGGTTTTATTACAATGGTCTCATCATTACATAATCCTCTCAAAACTGCTCTTTCTTGAGTTGTCGTTATTCCACATTTTTGTCTCTGTCTTTTCCAACTTAGCCACATCTCTGATTACAACCCTCTCAAAGCTTTCAATCAGACCGTCACTGACATTCGGGGTGAATGTGGAATGTTGTTTAATCCCGTAACTCTCATTTGGTTGGGAGGTGGTGTTTCTAAAGTGTTTTTTTAATTTAATTAGACAAAATAACTTGAAAAGATCTACTCTTGTTTGAAAGGGATTGTATCTAGGGGAAGGGACAAATCCTAAACCTTTATTTAATAAGCCAATTCCTATTTGGGTCAATACTTGGTCCGAGAGATTGAAAACTAAGTTTTGTACCTCCCCCATTTGGCTCAGTGGCCCTGATCTAAAAAATTCCTAGGGGGTTGTCTCGGCACCGTTCTGCTCCTCAGGGTGCGTGTTCCCTGCTAGTCTCCAGATTGGTCAGTATCAGAGGCATTACGTGGGCGTTGGACCATTCCCAATACTCAGGGGGTATTGCAAATATAATTAGAAAGAATTGGCACATTCTAAACGATATACCAAGGTGCGATCTACCACTCAGAATAGGATACAGACGAAGCAAGAATCTGAAGGATTATCTGGTCCATTCAGATTATAAGTGTCCTGACCCGCCTAGTAATTGACCAAAGGGACATTTCGCCTGCGGCCACTGCAATGTTTGCGATTTAAGTGTGCCTATAACATCTTTCGTGCACCCTAGAATGGGGCGACCACTGTATTCTAATGCTTACTCTACGTGCTCCTCCACCAATGAGGTATACATTATTAGATGCCCGTGCTTATTATGTTATGTAGGCAGCACCACCAGGACTGTTAGAACTCGGGTGCAAGAACATTTATCAAAAATAAGAACGAAATATATTACAGCGCCTTTAGTGGAACATTTTTGGAGTTATCATAGGAATGAACGGGAACTGAAGTACTCAGTGTTGGAGGTCATCAAATCCAACACAAATAATAAGAACTATTTACTGAAAGCAGAAGCCCAGTGGATACATTGCATGGACTGTTTAACCCCTAAGGGGCAAAACAGTGAGATTAATTTTGCAGTGTTTCTGTAGTTCCTGAAAGGATTAGTGCCCAATCTGAAGAGTGTAGATATTTAACAAGGTAGATAATACATGGGCGTACCCGCACTCGAATTACATTGACTGGTTATGACAGGACACACAGTCCTCTTTGGAATGTGAGTATGGAAATTGTATGTTTGTACTAATAATTCAGTGTAACAATTATTTTGTAGTGGCTTTGGCATTTGTATTTTTACAGTGAATATGTTGGCTGAGTGCAATTATTGGCTGTGAAGAAGAATTGATGAAACGAGTAGAGCAAGAAGGTAGCAGACTCGTTGCCAACCTCCTGGTGATTCCCAGCCGTCTAAGCCATTGAGCTTTGGAAACACAAGTATATTTTGTATTTGGGTATAAGCCAATATTTGGAGACTTTCTGCCACTCTAGCCATTAGGCTTTGGAAATTATTGCAGCTATTGAGCTTGGGATATCGATGTGGGTTTCCCACAGAGGATGACCCCATCGAAGAAACAGAGGAGAGTTCCGTTGAAGATATGATGGACTGTGCAGATGTGTAATGACTTGTGCAATTTTGTAATGTTGTATTTATTGTTGTTTAATTATGTTGCAAATATTTGTATTTCACTTGATTATATTAGTAAATAAGGTTGTTTACACCTTGTAGTGTTTTGTGGGGTTCCCAGGGTCATTCTCTTCCTTGGTTTCTTGCTTCTGGGGAATCCTCCGTTTATGCTTGGTTTGTTTGTATGCAGTATACTCTGCCATGAGCCTGCTGGTGTGGGGTGGGCGGAATATAAATTGAAGCAAATAAATAAATAAATAGCAAAGGGCTCCAATTAACCATTTCACCAATGCATTTTGAAATAGCCAAAGTTTCAAGTGGACCAAGGCAACCCTGTGTACAAAGCACTGCAATAATATAACTTGGATGTGACCAAAGTATAGATAAATCTGGTGAAGCCATCTCTGTCCAAGAAAGGACAAAGCAGGCATATCCACTTATTGTTTTCTATTTTTTTTCTTCTCATTAGTCTCCCTTTTTTCTCTTTTATGTTTGTATGTATTGTTAGTTTGGTTTTTTTGTTAGCATCCGCAAGCTGTGCTGATCTTTTAACGGAGAATACATCCCCATCCGGCACACCTTACGTACTAGCTCTACTCCCCACCAACACCACCTTCATTTTTAGATAACATGGATCTGCACAACTATAGACCAGTATATAGCCTTCCTTTTTTGAGGAAGGTATTGAAGAAAGTGGTGGCTAGACAGCTGTAGGCATTCCTGGATGAATATATGGGTTTTTTTAAAAAAAAATATTCAGACCAGGCACAGAAACTGCATTCTTCAGCCAGCTAGGTGATCTATACAAGTCAGAATTGTCTTCCACCTGATTCTCCTGGATTTCTCAGCAACCCTTCAGTATCACTGATCATGCTATCCTTCTGGACTGCCTGGCTGGGCTGGGCCTGGGTCCCTCAGGGCTGTGGTGGCTTCATTCCTATCCTGAAGGCATGAACCAGAAGAGGACTTCTGCTCAGCTCCATGACTGTTAGGGTCTATGTCACTACACAGTGCTCTCCTCCTACTGTTGTGTTCAATTCCATTTAAATTTAAGGACACAACAAAATTGCTAAACCAGTATCTGGAATCAGTGAAAGACTGGATGAGAGTATTAATAAGTAGAAGCCCCATCCAAACAAGATAGAAGTACTGTGGATGGGAACTAAAGATGAGCTGGGAACAAGAGTTTCACCAATTCTGGATGGGGTTAGGCTCCCCCTAAAAGATCAAATGTACAAACGTACAAATGGGGTACTTCTAGACTCTTCGTTGTCCTCAAATAAACCAATGTCAGAAATTACCCAGAATGCTTTCTATCTTGTTCTCCAGCAGTAGCTGACCCTAGAGAAAATGGATCTGTCTACACTACAGTCACATCTGTCTTAATCTAGACATGATGATGTAGTAGGGGTTGTCCTTGAAAAGAATTCAGAAAAATCAATTTGACCAGACTTCAAAAGCCAGGGCTATACAGCATTTACCTTTGGGTATGTTGTGAACTGTATGATAAGTTCTTCAACCTGCAGTTCCACCACTGTCTAACCACTGCTAACTCTACCGTTGTGTTGGAATAGGCAACTCAGCATGCCTTGGATATTGGGGGGCACTGCATGTCTCTCTGTATGTATGTGTAACTGCATGTCTCTCTGTATGTACGTGTAACTCTTTTGTCTAAGGTGAGAATAACTCCTGACTCTTCCTCTTGTCTCTATGCCTCTTGGGAGCTCTCTCTCTCTTGCTTCATGGTCTTCCAGGGAGAAGGATGTAACCCTCTGTGCTCCGCCATGAAGGCCTTGTCCACAGACCCACACCTCCAACCTCGCTGCCTATTTTCAGGCCATGGTTTAATTACAGGGAAAGTGACTCTTTAGATTAGGATCTTTCTCTCTTCTCCAAGATATTGCTATGGATGGAATCTACCTCAATAAAACTGTAAGTTATATCTTTCTATAATTAATGCACATTTGAAGTTAAAACGCTTCTGCCTAATAATAATAATAATAACAACATTCGATTTATATACCGCCCTTCAGGACAACTTAATGCCCACTCAGAGAGGTTTACAAAGTGTTATTATTACCCCACAACAATCACCCTGTGAGGTGGGTGGGGCTGAGAGAGCTCCAGAGAACTGTGACTCACCCAAGGTCACCCAGCTGGCTTCGTGGAGGAGTGAGGAATCAAACCCGGCTCTCCAGATTAGAGTCCCGTGCTGTTAACCACTACACCAAACTGGCTAAATAACTCTGTTGCTGCCATAAAAATATCACAAACTATAGAAAAATCCTAATATGTTGCAACTGCTCTCTCTCGCTCTCTCTCTCGCACACACACACACACACATACACACACAGTTGATATAGCCAGTGCTGAAGCTTGCTAGTACTGTGGCCCTCTTCCTTCCTGAGGTGGCTGCCATCAGTTCTACAACTCCTAGTGTTTAGGGCTTCCAACCTCCAGCTGGGGCGTTGAGATCTCCTAGAATTACAACTGATCTCAAGACTACAAAGATCAGTTCCACTGGAGAAAATGGCTGTTTTTGAGGGTAGACCTTATGATGTTATACCCCACTGTCACTCCCCACTAGACATAGGCACGAATCAAAATACGAATCAAATTTCATAGGGAATTGGGCCTATTCATGTGTTGCAAAAATGTGTTTCGTGAGGCCACATTTTTCATGAAATCCACGACTTTGGGGGGTGATTCATTCAATTCATGAATGCTTCAGATGCCAGACCAGCTGGCACCGATCCATTGATTCCCTAGGCAACATAGGCCCGAAATTTCTGCAGACCTTTTGTTGCCATGGAAGCCCTAATCTTAGCCCACATAACCTTGATAGGCAGCTCTCTCTGCCAGCCTGAGATCTCCTATTTTACTCTTTGAGAGCAACAAGCGGGATGAAGATGAGTCTTAGCTATGGGAACACAAATCTCATCCCTCCAAACCCTGTTAGGCAGGTCTGTCTGCCAACCAGAGAACTCCTGTTCTGCTATATGTGAGCGTTTCTTATATAAGGCACAGCTCTGTGCCTCCTGCTGTCAGTTCCAGTAGACAGAGGGAGAGGGAGGAGCTTTTGCTGGGATTTGGAGTGAGAGTGGATTTGGGAGCTTTTGGCTGAGAGATTTGGCTGAATTTCAAAAGAGACTGAAAAGACTCTTATTTTCTGCTCTTGTCCTTGCTGGGAAGGATGTTGGGTGAGGGTGCCTTTGAAGTCTCCCTGCAAGTTTGGCATCTCTGGGTATGAACGGGGCCATTGTAGGGCCCTGGTATCTGACAAATCATGAACCTAACAAATCATTTTGTGAAACGGGACAATTTTGTGCAAGTTCGTGGTTCATGAAGCACGACAAACCATAAAACTCAGGGTTTGTTTTTTTCTCCCATTTTGTGCCCATCTCTACTCCCCACCATTTCCTGTGCTCCTTGAGCTCCACCCCCAAATCTTCAACAATTTCCCAACCCAGCATTGAGAACCCTACTAGGGTTGCTACTGCATTCATCCATCACTCTTTAAGGTCATGTTCCCTTTTCTGTTCTTTAATTTCCTGTCTATTTTTCTAGGGCTGACAGGTACCAGTATACATTGCCAGCTTCCTCCAGGCCAGTTTTATTTAGTTCAACCAGGCCAATATGGAGCAGAGAGGTATTGGAAAACCCTCAGCACCTCACACTCAACAAGACAAATGGAATGGTGCAGAGTAAGACAGACCATATTTTTGGAGGTCTAGATGAGATGGATATGAGATGGATATGGGATGCACTATACTTTATTGCATTGTCTCTTATAAACTTGTAATCTACTTTGAGTCTCAGTGAGAAAAGCAGATGACAAATGAAGTATATAAATAAATATTCTTAAATAAAATACAAGAAAATGTTCCGAAAAACATTTGTGGGGAGAGAGAAAAAATACTTTACTCAGCGGCATACCCCTTTGAAAGAGAAACCATGGAGAGGGTGAACAAAAGAAACAGGCTGGACAAGCATGCACCAGTTCAGTGGCTAAAATACAAACACAGATTCTAGATTATTTTTGGTAGACAAAGAATGGTTTAGATAGGCAAAGAAAAGTAGAAAATTTGAGCTATAATGCTGAGGGCAGATTTTTCACTCTGCTCATATGCTTTTAAAGCAAGGGTTTTTTTTCTTCTAATGACTGGGTGGTGAGAGTCCAGTTACAGGCAATGGGGGAAGGGGAGAGTTGTTCTCTGGGCCTAGTGCAGGTCTTCTTCATAGCAGCTCTTTGGCAGTTTCCCTGGCAACCAACTTCCTCAGGAGCTATGATGCGGTAGTATTCCTTCAAACAGCTGTTTGTGCTTAAGTCACTACTTTAGAAAAACATTGTAAAAGTTGGTCACACAAGGTGACACCAAACTATTCCAGTTTATTTCTTCTAATATACACAATTTAAAGTAAAGAAAGACACTCAGAATACAACATTTTGCACTCAGTCAAAAGTCAAGAAAGACACTCAGAATACTATATTTTGTAGTTAACTTCTGTGGCACAAAAGAAACATCATTCCTCTATTTAAGCAAGCACCTTATTTCGAGAATAAGTACAATTCCTCCCCTCCCTTTATGCTGTTCATTTCCTGCTTTCTGAGTTGTGCTCAAACTGCCTTCCTCCTATGCCTCTGGCTGTCAAGTGTATTGAGGACTGTTGAGGTATATCAGTGTTTGTTTTAAAGTCCACAATTCTATAATGCAATCTTCAATGCTTGATTCAGTGCTGTGGGGTTTGTTTTTTTTTAAAAATCACTTTTCTAATAAAATAGACTATTGTCTCTGAAATTCCATTCTGAAGTATATCAGTTGGTTTCTAAGGGTTGATTATCATGTTGTTCTCTGCCCTGCTCACATTGTTAAAATGTATAGATCAGAGCAACAGCCACAGAATTTTATCTTAGCCATCTATCCCACAGTCCTGTCACCCCAGGGCCCAATAACTTAAAAAATAATTTTAAGCAGTGGGTCTTTTTTAAAAATCTGATTTACATAAATATAAATCTTCTCAGCTGTTCAAAGGTCTATTACATTGTTTTTGTCCTGGAAACAGAGCATAACAAGAGGACAACACTACATAAAAGACCACATAAAAACAGCCTGCTGTACAAGGAAACTATTGGAAGGTGTGCTGTGAGTTGATTTTGTAAAGCTATATAATAGTTATGCAAGAAGACCAGCAGAAGCTTACTCCAGTTATGCACTCCAAAGTTCAGCTCTCTAATCATGTCCAAATTGCCTCATAATTGGTCCAATGGCCCTTATAGCACCTCTTAAGTCAAAAGACAAGATATTCTAGTTTGCAGCTTCTTTATCCCAGAGTATAATAAAATTAAAGTATAATCCTTAGGGTAAGAACACTATCTTAGCTATAAATAAAGTGACGAACATGTTATCTTTATTTATTTAATAAATAAATGGAATGTGATGGTGATGATAACAACCTGTTAGTGGTGTGGAATATTTGGCCAAGTAAAAAGTGTCTTATTGTATTTGAGTTTCCTGTGGTTAGAAAAATTTACCCTGGCTACAAATACCAAAAGAACTGATTTCAAGTACAAATCCAGCAAACTTCTATGTAATGTTTTGCATGCAATATATTTATTTTGGATTTTATTTCAGCTTGTTAATGTGTGGTTTTTAAATATTTGTTACTGTGGGTTTAAATACAGGTCTCAAAGAAGGGGGCTGGACAGGTAAATGGAGTCTTCTCTAATTGGATGGTAGCTGTACCCTAGGAGGAGCAGTGAACTGCAGTTTTCAGTCAGTGTGTTGAGACTGAGAGCAGAACCACAAGTGACAAAAGGCACAGATTGGACACTTGTCTGCTTCCCTCAAGTTTTGATGGGAAATGTAGGCGTTCTGGTCTCGCAGCTTCGCTCTCTGACTGCTGTCCAATGGACTTTTCAACTGTCACTTGTCCAACATTCCGCCAAGCTGCCTACATTTTCCATCAAAACCTGAGGGAAGCAGACAAGTGTCCAATCTGTGCCTTTTGTCACTTGTGGTTCTGCTCTAAGAGTGTGTTCATTCTGTAGAATCAAGCAAACAGTGTGGAGCCTGAGTCTGTGTCAGTGTTTTTCTGAAATAAAGTTAACCAGCCAGAAGATTCTGGTTAAGGCAGTCTTTGGGTATCTCAGAGAAAGGATTCTGGCTAAATTAGAAAACCTGTGTGTGCATGGTTCTGCCTTTGTATATATCAGTGAACCAAAAGAGAACCAAATTACAAACGCTACACCCACCCTCAATATATTTTTAATGCAAATATATTGAGGGTGGGTGTAGAGTTTGTAATTTGGTCCCTGAAGGTGCGTTGAGACTTAGCATGTGAGAGTTCATTTTCGTGTGGGAGAGTCGGAGAGATTACATCTTGGTGGGAGGAATATCGCCCCATGAAGAAGTGCTTATGAAATGAGCTTAAGATATCTGGAAGCTTGTCGGGCGGGGGAGACCCCACGGGGGTCTCCCATACGTTTCTTGTTGTCCCACCTGAAGATTACAACATCATCTCCTCCCAGAGTCACAGCTCCTCTCCACCTCCTCCCGGGGGACTTTTTCATCTGTTCCCGCATCATCAGCAGGAGTCCTCAGCATTGAAGTTTGGAACATACTTACAAGAGAACTCATAAGATTGTTTTCTAGCTTGAGGGAATATACGCTATTCGGTTTTGTAACACCTTGCTGTATTTCTGGCATTGAGCTTGCTTTACAGTTGTAGTTACATTGTAGCAATTGATTAATTATTGCTTTTTGAATGAATTTATATTGATCGTTTATAAAGTATTTGTATATATCAGAGAATGTATTTTTCCTGTCAAATCAGGCAAGCATTGTGGAAAGGCCTGGCTGGATCCATACATGTGTGGATGAGAAGGGAGTTTATTCTGTTAGGGAAGACCGGTGTGGAAAATTACTCTGTGTGACAAAGTCTGTGAATATACCTTAAAGAAAAGGAAATTATTTATGAAACCACCAAATTAAAAAACTATTCTGAAACCAATACTTTTATCAAAATTCTGCAACAATTGCATTTATTTATTTATTTATTTATTTATTTATTTATTTATTTATTTATTCAATTTATATACCGCCCATCCCCAGGGGCTCTGGGCGGTGAACAGTTAAAATCGATAAAAACAAAAACTAAAATCAATATACAAATAATAAAACAAATTAACAAGGTGCAGTGGTGGGGAGAACCTTCCCCACCCCAAAGGTGGGAGGCCGACATGGCACCGCCCCCTTCAATCACCAAACGCCTGGCGGAACAGCTATGTCTTACAGGCCCAGCGGAACGATAATATGTCCCGCTGGGCCCGGGTTTCCATTGACAGAGCGTTCCACCAGGCTGGGGCCAGGACTGAAAAGGCCCTGGCCCTGGTTGAAGCGAGCCGGGCTTCCTTATGGCCGGGGACCACAAGTAAATATTTATTCACTGATTGAAGCGATCTCCGGGGAACGTACAGGGAGAGGCGGTCCCGAAGATATGCCGGTCCCAACCCACTCAGGGCTTTAAAGGTAAGAACCAACACTTTGAACCTGATTCGGAATTCAACCGGAAGCCAGTGCAGCTGGCGCAGGACAGGTGTGATGTGTGACTGGTAAGGTATACCAGTCAGGACCCGTGCCGCCGCATTCTGAACCAGTTGTAGTTTCCGGATCAGGCCCAGGGGTAGCCCAGCGTACAGTGAGTTACAGTAATCTAGCCTGGAGGTGACCGTTGCATGGATCACTGTAGCCAGGTCCTGGGGCGTCAGGTAGGGGGCAAGTTGCCTGATCTGATGAAGATGGAAAAATGCAGACTTGGCAACCGCCGTGACCTGGGCCTCCATCGATAGGGAGACATCCAGGAGCACACCCAGACTCTTTACCACTGGCAAAGTTGCCAGTGGTGTCCCATCCAGGGCAGGGAGCTGGATCCCAACATCTGGCAGCCCCCGTCCCAGCTGCAGGACCTCCGTCTTCACTGGGTTCAATTTCCGCCTGCTCTGTTTCAACCATGCCGTCACAGCCTCCAAAGCTCTGGCCAGATTGTCTGGGGCCGTGTCTGGCTGGCCGTCCATCAACAGAAAAAGTTGGGTGTCATCCGTGTATTGATGACAACCCAGCCCAAACCTCTGCACCAACTCGGCGAGGGGGCGCATATAGATGTTAAATAACATCGGGGAGAGTATCGCCCCTTGGGGAACCCTGCACACCAAAGGGTGACGGGGCGATAGATCTCCCCCGAGCGCCACCCTCTGTCCCCGGCCCTGGAGAAAGGAGACCAGCCACTGTAAGGCTGTCCCCCTAATCCCCACGTCGGCAAGGCGGCTGGCCAACAAATCATAGTCAACCGTGTCAAACGCTGCTGTGAGATCAAGTAACACAAGCAGCGCTGACCCACCTCAATCCAGATGCCTGCGAAGGTCGTCTGTGAGAGCAACCAAGGCTGTCTCCGTCCCATGGCCAGGACGGAAGCCAGACTGGAATGGGTCCAGGACTAGAGCATCATTCAGGAATTCCTGCAGTTGTACCGCCACCGCCCACTCAATCACCTTGCCCAGGAATGGGAGGTTCGACACTGGGCAGTAACTGGACGGGTTGGTGGGGTCCAAAGATGTTTTTTTCAGGAGGGGCCGCACTACCGCCTCCTTTAACACTCCTGGAAAAACCCCAGAGCTCAGGGAGATGTTAACAATGGCCTCCAAATGGTCCCGTAGCCCCTCTGAGCTGGCCTTCACCAGCCAGGATGGGCAGGGGTCCAGAGGACAGGTGGTTGGCCTCATCCCCTGCAGGATCCTGTCAACATCGTCCTAAGAGAGCAGCCTGAAATGGTCTAATACGGACCCAGAAGACGGCCAAGGGGTCTCCAGTTCCTTTACTGTATCAACAGTGGGTGGCAGGCCATGGCGAAGGGACAAGATTTTACCCGCAAAATAGCTCGCAAAAGCCTCGCAGCCAATAGTTGAATTAAGAATTTGGTGGTCTCCCTGAGAGAGGGAGACCAAGGACCGAACTGTTCGAAATAATTGAGCCAGGCGTGAGCTAGCGGACGCAATGGAAGCAGCAAAGAAATCCCTCTTTGCTGCTTTCACTGCCACCTCATAGGCTTTCATAAACATCCTATAAGATGTTCTTGCCTCTTCGTCGCGCCCCCGCCTCCACACTCACTCTAGTCGTCTCAGAGACCGCTTCATCTGGCGAAGCTCCTCGGTAAACCAAGGAGCTACCCGTTTGCGGGCTCGGAGAGGACGGCAGGGGGCAATAGCGTCGATGGCTTCGGAAAGACGGTCATGCCAATCATCCACCAGCTCATCTAACGTACTGCCAGGGGGCATCGGATCCCGCAGAGCCGCCTGGAAACCAATTGGATCCATAAGCCTCCGCGGGCGAGCGTAAATCCGCTCACCGCCCACCCGGGAAAGGAGCGGCATGCTCAGACGAGCCTTCAGAACAAAGTGATCTGACCATGGCACTGCATCATAGGCATCCAGGACCACCATCATCCCTGCCCCAAAAATCAAATCCAGCGTGTGACCTGCTTGATGCGTGGGAGCCGAAACAAACTGGGAGAGTCCTAGGGCCGCCATGGAGGACACCAGGTCAATGGCCTGCATGGAGGCATCGTCATCAGCATGGACGTTGAAATCCCCGAGAACCAAAAGTTTCGGGAATTCCAAGGCCCAGCTGGCCACCGCCTCCAAGAGACCAGACAGGGAAGATGCAGGTGCAGTAGGCGGTCAGTACACCACGCATATTGCCAACCTCTCCTTGGCGTCCAACGCTAGGCCCACACAATCAATGCCAGTAATTTTTGGGGTGGGGAGTGGTCTGAAGGAGAAAGACTCCCGAATGAGCAAAGCCACGCCTCCCCCCGACCACTTGTCCGGGACTGGTGGAGGACCGTATAACCTGGGGGGGCTAGTTCTTTCAAAGCGACCGTCTCACCCTTCCTCACCCATGTCTCGGTCACGCAAGCCAGGTCCACATTCAATGCTGCAAGATAATATTGCAGCGCTTTGGTCTTATTATTTATGGACCTGGCATTGCACAGCGCCAGTGTTGGAGAGTGGTTTAATATCCTAGCCCCACAACAGGTATATCTTGGGATGGGACTCAGATTGGAAGGGCACCGAGCCCTACCATGTCTCGATGCCCTTCCCTTCCATAATCTGCTCCCACCACCATACCTCCCGCGTCCCCGAATCACTGGGATCCCCGACCCCAAGCCGGCCTCCTCACCAATGATCATAGTGCTAACCCACCACCCTCACAAAATCAACAGCCCACCAACTATCACAGACTAAGCTATCAAACATACACAAAACCCCAATACCCTACCAAATTAACAACATAGACTACAATAACTAACACACATAGTATAAAAACAATAAACAGTAACAAGGCGAGCAGTCCCCTAGCAGCAGTCTTATAGGCTGGAGCAACAAGGGGCGGGGCTGGGCAGATGGAAAGCCCAGCCCTTGATGGAAGCAGCTCCCTTGGCAGCAGCAGCAGCAGTGCAGGCTACAACACCCTTTGTAGGCTGGAGCAGCAAGGGGTGGGGCCAGGCAGATGGAAAGCCCAGCCCTTGATGGAAGCAGCTCCCTTGGCGGCGGCGGCAGCAGCAGTGCAGGCTACAACAACCTTTGTAGGCTGGAGCAGCAAGGGGCGGGGCCAGGCAGATTGAAAGCCCAGCCCTTGATGGAAGCAGCTCCCTTGGCAGCAGCAGCAGTGCAGGCTACAACAACCTTTGTAGGCTGGAGCAGCAAGGGGCGGGGCCAGGCAGATGGAAAGCCCAGCCCTTGATGGAAGCAGCTCCCTTGGCAGCAGCAGCAGCAGCAGTGCAGGCTACAACAACCTTTGTAGGCTGGAGCAGCAAGGGGCGGGGCCAGGCAGATGGAAAGCCCAGCCCTTGATGGAAGCAGCTCCCTTGGCAGCAGCAGCTGCCAAAATTCTCCTTTTGTTTAAGCAAGGAAGATCTCTTTTTTCCTCACAACTTCAGGTGTACACCCAAAAAAGATTCGGGAAAACAATCCCAAATAACCCAAATCCTGAAGCAGGAAGCCACTTTGAGATTCGGATATTAAACCATTTCAATATGCTCCGTAAAGATTCAGAACACACCAAAGATCAAAGCAGCACTTTTCTTGCCATTTGAAACCAGCAAGAAAAGTGCTGCTTTCAAGGTTTCCCGCCACTGGTTCCCTCCTCTCCTCTCCCATCTGGTGAAAGAAGGTGGTGGGAAGCTTTGAAATCAGCACATTTCTTGCCGTGCAAATGGCAAGAAAAGTGCTGCTACTCACAACTACTCTCACTCACATACCATTCTGTCTACCCCAATCCCCTTCTCTCCAAACATCAGTGCTTTACTTTAGTTGTTAACTGAATCTGAAGGTCTCCACTGGCAGTTTCCAACCACACTTGACCAGGGATCTCTTCATTCCCCAGATATGTCTCCACTACCTGTTTGACTGGGTACAGAAAATCTCCTCTCCTTAGAAGATCTATCCCCTTTCTTCAGCCCATTTGGGAATGTCCACCTACTTCCCAAACCTCCTTGCCAACTTTCCCCAGTTCTTCTGCCAGTGTTAAAACTGCTCTCCATTACGACTTCATCTCCTAACTCTTCACACTGGATTCCTCTCTCTGCTAGGACTGAAAAAAGACATAGGACTGAAAAAAGACCTTTCCGGCTCATGTTACCCAATAAGATCCCTTGGAATAGCCTGTCACTCAAACCTCTTTGGTTGCTTCCACAAGTCCTAAATGCTAACAGAACTTTGGTGGGTTATCTCACTCATTATATACATCTTCATTTCCCATGTGCAAGCAGGTCATCATGATTTCGAGTTTTGAACATTTTTTGTGAAACTTGTTTTGTTCCATTTTCATTTTTGATGCCACTTTTCCGCGTGGTTATCTAATGTATCAATGCATCTGGAGGCTTTTTCGCGCTTCGGAAGTGCCCTCCCACAAATCTCCAACCCCTCCTCTTGCCATTACCCCTCCCACACAAGAATCTGGCTCTCATGCGCGAGCATATGTCCTCCTCCCCTTTTTTTTAAACTTTTTAAAATGGTCCTTGCGCTATTACAATGCAGTGCTTGCTACATTGGATCACTTAGCAATCAGACTATCCATTTAGGAACAACATTGGGAACAAAATGCCATTTCTGATTTTATTTCAAACTAGCATTAAAGACTGTTGTTTTGGAAAATTTAAAAGCTCCTAGCAGCGCTTCCCCCCACCCCCGTGCCTCTCCCTGCGGCATCAGTCAAGAGGGGGATGGGGAAGAGAACAGGGGCTTCCTGCTCCTCTGATCCCTCAGCCACCACTTGACTTGTGCCCAGCCCTCCCAAGACCTCACAGAGGCAGTAGGGAGCACCACCCCCATTACCGTGGGACATTGGGAGGGTCTCGCTGCCACACTGAGCCTTCCCACAGCCTGTGCTGAGCTCTTGTTTTGCCCCCACCTGCTTCATATCCCTGCGTACTGCGCCTCTGTGGGGATAAGGAGTGAGTGCTAGGGAACATGGTTTGTCTTTTATATAGTAGGATATGAAATCGTGCGATTATGCTACTCTACTGTTCACATACTTATTAAACATTTTTGCATTTAAAACTTTGGAAAATCAACGGTAGAGAACGGAGTACTACGCATGCCCATTTTCTATAGAAACTGAAAGACGGGACAACAATATAGTGCAATCCCACATCTGCTCAAAAAAAAAAAAGGAAAGTTGGGCGGGACTGCACCAACGTTATTTGTGACGAGGTGCAGAAAGAACGCGCTTTCTGTTTTGGTACCTTTTTTCCTTCCACTACAAACACATACAAGAAACGCACGAGGATGTTGCGTATGGAAGGTGAGTTATGAAAGTGGATTGGGAAGACTGCTTCAGGACAGAGAAAGCTCGAAAAAAAAGGAACATGTGGAAGCGACCTTTGATTCTCTGAGAGATTAACCATTAACAGTTCTGCAGCTGTATGTGTACAGCACTTCCAGGCCTATTAAAACATGTAGTCCGTCACACAAGTTTTCCTGTTAGTGCTGCTCTATGTAGAGTTACTCCAGTCTAGGCCTATTGATTTCAGTGAGCTTAAACTGGAGTAACTCTGGATAGGATTGCATAGTATATTACCAGTTAAACTCAGGTGGTCTAAGGCAAAAGCCTTTGGTGGCAGCAAAAACCCTTTGAGGGAGTCAAGGAAGCAGCAATATAAAGGCCACACAAACACAAAAGGGAAGGTGTTCTCAAGGTAAAAACTTGGCCAAAGTAGAGAACACCTGAAGTTCTATGTCAGTGGAAATAAAAAGAGTATTGGTTGTTGTGGATTTTCCAGGCTGTATCGCCGTGGTCTTGGCATTGTAGTTCCTGATGTTTCGCCAGCAGCTGTGACTGGCATCTTCAGAGATGTAGCACTGAAAGACAGAGATCTCTCAGTGTCTTTTGGTGCTACACCTCTGAAGATGCCAGTCACAGCTGCTGGCGAAACATCAGGAACTACAATGCCAAGACCACGGTGATATAGCCCGAAAAATCCACAACAACCATCATTCTCTGGCCGTGAAAGCCTTTGACAAAAAGATTATTGGCTACAACCAGAACCTTCCTGAGGTATACATTTAAGGAAAAGTAGGAAAATGCGGTATTAAAGTCCAGAGGCAAAGGTTTCATAAGCTTATAAAAAGAAAACAAGGAAATCTTTACACTCTAGAATTTGCTTTTAATATTTTCAGTTTCATATTATCCCATTTACTCATCTTTTATTTTCTTCTTTTTTTCTTCTTCATTCCTCTTTCCACACCACAGTATGCTATATTTTGCAAAAACAAGAGAATCTTCTCAGAATACCTACAATTGACCAATATCTGTATACTGCTACAACAAATGAAATTGCTACTGGCTCAAAATGTGGGAGAAGTTCTTTATCTTCCTTTAAAAATCATTGCAATAGATTCTACTGTTGGCAAGCCTTTACCTTACAGTGTTTTTATTATGTTCTCGCATCTTTTTCAGATATACTGAAAAAATACCACCACTACTGTACATTGACAAAGGTGATCACAGTGCTTGAGTCAGCAAGAGGAAAGGCAAGAAGATCCAAAGCTCAGCTCAAAAGTGATTGCAGCTGTCAAAAATGGTATGTTCACTTGCTTGACATATTCACCACAAACTTCACACAGTATCCCTAGTCTCATGACATTTGCAATCACCTTCCCTAGCTGAGCACAGGAAGCACACCAGGGCATACTAGAAAATGGAAGGTCTATGTTTGTCCCTATCTGCTCGGTCAAGTTCCAGAAACTGCATTACTCAACCAAGTAGGGTGGAGAGATGGACGTAGAGCTATCAGGTTGCCAGCTTTGGCCCCCACCACCTCCACTGCATGGAAAGGTGGGGGGAATGGAATCACACAACAGTCAAAAAACCAAAGTGCCATTCACATCAACCTCTACCACCACCACCCAGACTCCCACAGGTTGCTAGCCACAGTCTGGCAATCCTAGGTAGATGGAACACATGGAAGGTAACCCACAATGACCCATCATCAGAACTACAGGAACTCCCGGGGGGGAGGAAAGAGCGGGCGCAGCTGCTCCAGCTGCGCAGAGAGAATTAAGACCGAGACGCAAGGGGGGGGGAAGAAGTTCTGATCCTGAATATAATCTGTATTGTATAAGACCTACCAATCTGATAGCATATTAGAAAGTTAACTCTTAAGAAAAATTGCAGTATGAAGGGAATACAAGACATGTAGTGTAGTGTTTGTTGTTTGTTGTTTGTATGTTGATTTCCCCTTTTCCCAGTTTTCCCTTCCCCTTTTTTTCTTTCCCTTCCCTTTTATACTTTTGTAGTCTTCTGTAGTTTTTTATGTTAGATATTGAAAAAAATAAAAAAACTTTATTAAAAAAAAAAGGAACTCCCGTGTGGATTTGTTCCTGTGCAGGTGCACAATAGGCTATGTGTGGAAGTATACTATCCTACATGCATTTATGCTATTGGTGTAAAACTATCTATCTAGCCATACATTTTTAATCCTGACTTTCCTTCACAGAGCTTAGGGTAGTGTATATTATGTCACTCATTTAGAGCCTCTCATCAGAAGAATTTCAGGTTATTTTATATGCTTTCTAAGATCATATATTATGAAACAAAAAAGTATCTCCAATCCTCTCTTTACTCAAAGGACAGCTGAGGATACACTTGTTTTGTTATGAACAAGAGCCCCAGGTGGTTGGACCCCATTCTGTATAAGAAGGCATTTCTGTTTTTAGCTTACTTTGTGGGAATATTTTTCTATTTGTGTTGCACTTAAGAGTGAAATGTTACACCAACCAGCTCAAGGAGTGTATCCATTTATATTTCCTATCTTCTCCCTCATTTACTGAAAAGTTAATTCCAAATTTGGAATGTTTAGGGTGGAGTTTTTACTTTCCACATTCCAAATGTCATGAGCATTTACTAGTATACTTCCTTTCTTTGTAAATACACTTGTGGACCACAGGGATTCTACATTTAAAAAAAATTAGATCATGCAAGGCTGAAGACAGCCTACCCCTGACCTAGACATTATGTTAATTTTTTCTGCTAATTTCTCTTAACAAATATTCAATCTAACTATGTCTTTGGCCCTAAGCCCAGCTACTTCACAATACCAGCTCAATATTCCCTTCTTTTGCCAGCAAACTGGATCACATTCATTGGGAAATCTGATCTATAGCTGCAAATAGTACAAATTCAGTCTTGGTTAACAACAACAACAACAATAATAACTGCACTTATATACCTCTCTTCTAGACAGATTAGTGCCTCACCCAGAGCGGTGAATAAATTAGTGTTATTATTATCCCCACAATACAGCTGGGGAGCTGGGGCTGAGAGAACTGGCTTACCCAAGGCCACCTACTGAGCTCATGGCAGTAGTGGGATTCAAACCAGTAGAGTGCTGATTTGCAGCTGAACCACTTAACTACAAGCAGGAAACATGCAAAGATTTGTTCCATTAAGTGACAGAAATGAAGAAAGACAAGAGTGCTGGTCTGGGTGTACTCCAGGCTTGTACATGACTTTAAATCAACAAATATTAGAGTAGATATCCCTGTCATGAATATGCTTAACCAAAGTGTACTGATTTATGATGGCCAAAAAACCCCAACTCAATCTGTGTATCGCATTATGCCACACACGTCTACAGAGAATAATACTGAAAACTCAAAGTAAACATTTAAACCCCAAACAAATGTTTGAGTCATGATGTCATCCTGCAATGAAACAGCACACATTTTCATGGTCAAGAACTCACTTTAATAATGGAAAGAAATCTTTCAGTCCTCTTCAAATCAATATTATATTTTTAGCCATTTCCCTGTCCTATATTCTGAAGTAGTCTATGTTTCTAACAGACTTCCATACACTGATAAATTTACTCTTCAGTGTAACCAGTGTGTGATTCTCTATTGATATACTGGATGAATATATATCCAAATAATGGTTAAATCAGAATTATCCAGGTATACTGAATTGAATTAGAGAGTCCTGAATAAAATTAGGATACCAAATTCATTAATACCGGATAAAACTAAATATATTTGGTTTTATCTGTCAAATGCAGCTCAGCAAATTTTAAGCTGACTACTGCCTCTCCAAGCTGTTTTTATTACTTTGTTTCAGGAGAGTGAGTGGTTAATGGATGTGCATTGGGGGGCTAGCTTTTTCTAGTTTTGTTAGTTTAAAGACAAGAATTACTTGCTTTTTTGCTTGTTAGTGTTATATATTATTGAGAGTTGTTCTGGTGTGGGGGAGTTGCTCAAGCAGTTGCTTGCTGTTTATTTACTTTTTGCTTCTTCTGGGGAGGAATTGCTTAATCAGTTGCTTGCTTGCTTGCTTGCTTGTTGTTTATTTACTTATTACAGTGTCCCTTGTTTTGGTTTGGTTTTGATGGGATTCTCTGGTTGATATTGGTTGTCTTCCTTTGGTTTTTGTGGAATTCTCTGGTTTGATATTTGTTCCCTTGCTTCAGTGTTGTTTTGGTGGGATTATATATATATATATATATATATATATATATATATATATATATATATATATATAATGCGGGACTTGCATTAGGGCAGGCTTTTGGCCTGGGGTTACCTTTTGCTTAAGGTTTCTTTGCCCTGGAAAGCCTTGAAATGTTTTTGTGAACTCATGTAGTAGCTGGGCCCACTGCTGGCTTGTATGCCGTGATGGCGCCACAGTCCCTGGCTCCGTCTCCCTTCCTGGACCCTCTTTCTGGCTGCCTGCTGGCCACTGTCACTATGTATGCTCCTGTGGGGCTCCCTCAAGGCCTCAAAAATGGTGGGTCAGGCACTGGGGTGCAGCCCCCTTCAACACCCTTTGTTGTCCCAGGAGGCTGCCCTTCAGCATCAAGTGAAGTCCTCTTAGCTCTCTTCTCTGGCTGGAGTTTCAAGCTTGCCTTAAATCCCTTTCTGCCTAACACCAACCCCACCCTGCTCCCCATGTGCCTGCCTCCAGGGTGAGGCCCACCACCTGTGCCAGGGGTGGCCATGCTGCTTAACCATACCCCCATCCAGGTGCCTGGTTGGATGCTCGTGCACCATCCCACCCTCCAGCCTCACTTGGATCTCATTTTTTGCTTGTGGTGATCTGCCATAGGTCAGGAGTCAGCTCTACCCCCAGGTTGCATGCCCACATTGGTTGGACCGTGAGGTGGAGTTCTGATGCCTTGGCTGGGACTGTCTGGGCAGGAGCTGACCTCCCTCAGCATCCTGGTGAGCTTAGTCTCTTGGCTGCAGGGCTCTGCTGCTCTGCAGGTGGCAGGGACCTCCTGCTGGTAGCACCTTCTTCTGTCACTGCTCAGCTGTCAGGCATGCTGGACAGCCGCCTCCACCCCTGCCCGTGCTCCAGGTGAGTGTCATTGGTTGGAGTGAGGGGGGTTGGTGGGCAGTCCGAACCATGCTGCGAGGCCAAACTTGGACAATTTTTCCCCATAGGAACCAATGGAGACTGGGTGGGACCCATAAAATTGGAATCTGGAGTCGAATCTTCCTGAAACTTGGGGAGGGGTGTCTTTAGTGAACAGGAAGGACTAAATTCTCTGCAAATTTTGTGAGTTTTGCTTGGAAAATTCCTCCTCCAGCCTCCCAGATAATTTCCTCCATAGAGAATAATGGTCAATATATTCAGGATTCTCTAACAAAATCTAATCCAAATAGAGAATCTGACCCAGATCTCAGGCATACCAAATATTTATGATATTCCTGATACCTGGATCCAAATTATACCTTTTTTTGTTTAAAAACTCATTACTTTGCGATCTCAAAGCAGGGATAGATTGGGAACTTAAAATTGGCCAAAAGTAAGTCAGCCTGAGTGTCCCCTCTTGCACTACATGCCAGGGTAGCAGAAACCAGTTAACGTAGACCTGGCCCATGACAGGTGTCTATTCACCCATCTCTTCCTCCTGGACTGTTACAACCTGTTGAGCTGAGTGTTCCCTGCAGTGCTGGCAAAGTTCATTCATTCAATCAATTAATCAATTAGCTGCTGAAAAAACAACTATTGCTACTTGCTGGAGAGAGAAAAAGGTCTCGCGGGTCTCAACTTGGTTCCTAAAAATCTGAGTTTATTTTACTATGGAGAAGATCTCTGACCAAATTATGCCGATAAAACATCCCAATGATAAATCTAATTTCATGGAGCTCTGGATCCCAGTGTTGGAATATTTAGAAAAAAATGATCTCATATATAGAGTCATCTCAAATCAAGTATATTATGAAACTCTGAGTTATATGTAATATATTGTGCTCTCTTTCTTATTTATTTATCTCTGCCTACAATCCATTTATACTTAAATATGTTCTGACTGCCTGGTTATTATGCCTAATTACCTATTTTTGTCTATGGTTATTTACTATATGCTGTCAGGCTTTGTTACAAATTCACTTCAACTTGTATTTATATTGCAACAGAAGTTAAATAATTTTTTAAAAAAATTAATCACTCAATTAACCAATCAATCATAGTCTTCCTTTCTCATTGAGACTCAAGGTGAATTAGTTAACATGATCTATGGCTGGAACATTCAATAAACAATGCAATAGGACATTGGATGGCGGAAAATTTGAAAACAAGCAGGATACAGAGCTAAAACAATACTAAAACGCAGCATAAGCAATTTAAACATGACATGTTAAATGATGAAGAAATTATCTAGCAGAAGCATACTTGCAGCTACAAGACAGTACACTGTAGGATAGTCTATACTCAGTCCCTATTACTTTACCAAAACATCTTTCTGAACCATTTTATTACAGTACAGCCTTTTTACCTGTATAAAAAAGCCCTCTTGAATAATTCAGATTTGCAAAACTTGTGGAAATTTTGGTGTAGATGCATGGCATTTACTCCTGGCCACCTGTAGTTCTCCAGGGCAGCCACCCACCAGAAAATTTCCATGTAAATTATGTAGCTGATCTATCTGACTCAAAGCCACAAAGAGAGAGAGAGCACAAAGGCACAGAAAGAGGAGGAGTCAGAGAGAGGCTTCTAGCTCAGACAAAGAGAGGCATCACCCATACACATGGGGTTTTTCCACATGCTCAACTTCCTCTTTATTTTCTTGGAGGTCAATCCACAAGCATTGGAATAGGTTTGGGCAGGGCTTTTTTTTCAGCGGGAATGCGGGGGAACGGAGTTCTAGAACCTCTTGAAAATAGTCACATGGCTGGTGGCCCCGCCCCCTGATCTCCAGACAGAGGGGAGTTTAGATTGCTCTACGTGCCACTCTGCAGCACAGAGGGCAATCTAAACTCCCCTCTGTCTGGAGATCAGGGGGCAGGGCCACCAGCCATGTGACCATTTTATCCAAGGGGAACCCACCAAGTTCCACCACCTCTTTTCCCAGAAAAAAAGCCCTGGGTTTGGCCATGGTTCTTCTGCATGTCTGCCCTTCCTCTGAATTTTTACAGTTGTGGAGTCGGCTTATTTTCTTCTACACGTGCCTTAAATTATCAGGGATTTTAAACAGAGGATGCTGTTGTCATCAGGGGCATCATCAGGGGCATCACAGTGCCCTCCTTTTTATTTTTTGTACATTCTTGTATTTATATATCAATATGATCACTGAATTTTAAAAATATTGAAAATGAACACATGCTTAGCATCCCATCAAGAAATGAGGAGGTATGAAAAGAATGAACCAGAGGAAGGGGCTGACACACTCAAGGTCACCAGAAGGGGAGAAATTGCATTCCTGAGGGTGGGGGCTACAGCTGTCTATTGGAAAGGGTCTATGTGACACATCCCGATGCCAGCCTGTCTTTGCACAAGGTAGCCTAAAGGGCACCAACCTACAGCAAGCAAGCAAAGGCTGGCACCAGTGGGAAAAATTGACCTTTGTGTGGAAGGAGTTTGAAGCAACGGTTGGTGGTGGCTATCCTCCATGCAAACAGGCCGTGACCCCGTTACACACTGAACCCCACTAGAAACCTCCCTTCACAGGGTTGAGGCTTCCCAGGCAGTTAAGGGCATTCACAACATGGTATAACAGACCTCCCTTCAATTCCCCACTGTGAGGCAGATTTACCCACCAAAACTCAGTTTGCCTGCTTTGGCTGAGCAGCCCCAAGTAGCATGTTTATCTTTGTGGTTTGAAAGTCTGCTTGTCCCACCCTGACAGTCAGATATAATTTTGGTTTTTTAGTCCAGCCTAGGTACTTTATGGGGAGAAGTAGGAGCCCTCTTCCTTTTTGTAGGGCATGGCACTAGAGACTGTATAACTTTCAAAAAGAAAATAACTTTATTTAGCAGGCAGGGATTGAATATATGTAGTCAGGGGATGAAAGTGCTGAGGTAAAAAATCTGCTGGTAGTACAGAATACACTTTGAGTAACAGGCAAAATAATTTCCTTGAAGTTTGGTTTCTTATATTCTTTGTCCTTAGCAGTGAGAGGTGTTTTACTTAATACTTTAGTTACAGCAACAATGTTTCTTCACAGCATTTCCTATGACAGCTCAGGTTTCTTAGAATTAGTTTTAAACTGTTTTCCCTTCACAACAGACCCGGGGTCCTCATCAGAGCTAAACCCCCATTAGAAACTGAGTATGAATTAATCTTCTCCTCCTAGAAGATATAACCCTTCTTTTGGCTTGAAAGGGAGCCTTCACCCACTACCCTTTCACTCTTGCCAAACACACACTCCCAGTTCTATGGTGTCTGTGTCAAGCAGGCTTCAGCTTATACTAACATTTATACTAAGAATTCTTAAATAGAATTGAGTCCAGTAGCACTTTTAAGACTAACCAACTTTATTGTAGCATAAGCTTTCGAGAACCACAGCTCTCTTTTTCAGATGCATCTGACAAAGAGAGCTGTGGTTCTTGAAAGCTTATGCTATAATAAAGTTGGTTAGTCTTAAAGGTGCTACTGGACTCTTAACTATTTTGCAACTACAGACTAACACGGCTCTGGTTAAATAGAATTCTTCTTCAGGACAATGATGTTACAGTTAAGGCAAAAGATTTCACTCCCCTCACTCCAGAGAGGAACCTGTCTGACCTTCCCTGTCAGACTCACTCACAAATTTTCTCTCTCTACAATCCTGTCAGAAACCAACTGTCAGCCCTCCAGCTGGGTTCTAAGTGACCAATCAGAGAGGAGGGAGCAGCCTGTCACTCAAGCTCTCTATTCCAAGCAAGAGAACTCTTTTCCTCCCAGCTCTCTGATTGCTGCACCTAGGCAACCTGCTTTCAGGTGCAGCCCGTGCACACACCATCTGTCTAACCTCAAATTTTCAGGCAGAGAGCCCTGACCCCAATCCACACAGGTTCCCCTCTCTCCTCTGCCCAGAAGCTCCATCAGACAGATAGCCCATTCCCTATATTTACTTCCCCTCTCCCAGCTACTGCCCAGGGCTATTGGGGAAAGGTTGCTTAGTGTTTACTTTCCCTATATACACTGCTACCATTCATTAAATTTGGCCCATTTGTCATGACCAGAGAGTTTGGGGTTTGTATGTGTGCTTTATTTTCCCTCAGCCAACAACTTCAAGCCAACAGGGTTAAAACAGAAACAAGAATAAATTTTATTTACAATACAGAACACTAGAATGAATTATTTTAAAACATATAGATAGATGGTAGTTATAATAGGGGATGGTTAGTATCCAAAAAGGTGTCAACAGCCAGCTAAATCTCTGCTGCTGATTTCCAGCAGTTCCAAAAGCCTTCTTCTTCAGTAACTGCCTTAACTCCTCTTCCAACGGACAGTCAACTATCACTAGCCACAGCATTCCACCAACTCTCATTGGCTGTTTCCTGGGAGAGGTGGAGCTGGAACCCGTCCTGTCGGTCACAGAGGCTCTCTATATCAACCGAGGCACAGGAGCCTCCTTTGAGCCTGTTGCTGGGTCATGTTTTCTTAAATTGCTGTAAAAACCCATTCTGAATGCTTATATCACTATATCATCATAAGGGTTGAATTTTTAAAAAAAGATTAAAAATGAAATCGCTTGTCTTTAGGTTGGGGGGGGGGAGTTGTGTGATGATGACAAAAGTCCAATCACCAAAAATTGGATTGGAGCTGGGTGGCAGTGGGCAAGACAAACAAAACCAAAAGAAACATTACACACAAGGAAAAAGGAGACTCAAAACCAGCTTCTAAAAAAATCAGGGTAAAAGGTTTCTCCAAAGAATGGGGGGAAATATGGGGGGAGGATGTTGACAAAGTGAGCCAAGAAGCATGTCTATGTCTTGCTGTTTGTATCTGTCATGTCACTACTGATGTAAAAGATCTATTTGACAGGTCCTTGGATGATGCAAGAGCAGAGAAACAACCTACGACACCTCACCAGATGTGTTATGATTGGACACTGGGGGGTGCTGTGGGAGGATATAAGTCAGCAGTGTCTTGTGCTGGAGTGGAGCTTGTTCCATTAGGTGCTTGGCAAAGCACTTTGATGCTGAGAACAAGATTCTGTATATAAGTCACTGTAAATAAACTGTGCATACACTTAAATGCTACAAGTGTGTGGAAGCCTTATTTATAGCTCAGCTACAGTTCAAACCATGCTGCGCCAACAGGGTTATGGGCCCAGAATCACATGGCGGGTGTTGCAGGTTCGAGGAACTGTGAGCTGAGAAGTCCTGTGTGGCTTGGAGCTGGAGGCTGTGGACAGTGAAGTCCAGGAGTGACTGTTCTGCATTGGTGAGGAGGAGTGCCTGGCAAGCTGTCCTCGCAGGGAAGCAGTGCAGAGGAGGAGGAGAAGGAAGATATTCTCCCGGGTTCAGTCCAGATAACAGAGATGGCTCAAGTCCAAACAGCCCTGCCGGTGGAGAAACTCACGGGAGAGAATTACCAGGTGTGGTCCCTCCGCATGCAGCATTATTTGAAGAGGGAAGGTCTTTGGGTCTGTGTTGACAACCCTCCAGATGACCCCATGCCAGCAGAGGAGGCAAGAGATGAGAGAGCGCTGGCTGCAGTCATGTTGAGTATAGCCGACTGCCAGCTAAACCATATAGCACACGAAACCACAGCTCAAGCAGCTTGGAAGGCACTCAAGGTCGTGCACCTGCGAGATTCGGCAGGAGTCCTGATAGCCTTGATGAGAGCCCTGTACCGGAGGGTTCAGCAGCCTGGAGAACCAGTGCAAGACCACATAGCCGCATTGACGCAGAGCTTCAGGGATCTGGAGCTACGAGGGAAGATTTTCTCTGAACAAGACCGTGTGTATAGTTTGCTCTCTAGCCTTGCACCATATTACGAGGTTCTTCTAACTACACTAGAGATGGTGAAAACTGATGATTTAACTTGGAGTTATGTTATAGCAAAGTTGCTGGACACAGAGAGGAGGCAAAAAGACAAGCAGTTATCTGAGTCTGGGCATGCAGCCAAGTCTGGGAATGCAGCCAAGTCTACAGCATGTTCTGAGGGGGCCGACAGCAAGCTTCAAACAGACTACAGGCAAGCTGTACAGTCGTCTCAAGTCATGTTGGCAACAAGGAAGTGTTGGACCTGTGGAAGCGAATCCCACTTCTGCAGAGAATGCCCACGTCGAAGGAAAGGAAGAAAGCTGGTAACCAGCAACAGCCAGGGTGATACCAGGAGCGGTGAAGCAAGGCTTGTGGTGTCAGCTGTCACCAGGGGTTCCTGGCTTCTTGATTCCGGAGCTTCGCAAATCATTTGCCGGGAGGAATCCGTGTTGGAGGAAGCCCACGAGTCATCATTGCCTCACGTCAGGCTAGCTGACGGAAGGTGTGCCAAGGTGACTTGCCAGGGGCAGCTAACTTTTTCTTCCCTAGGTTATACCTTCAGAGACGTTTTATGTGTGCCTTCATTAGAAAGCAACCTGTTAAGTGTGTGTGCTCTAACAAAAGCAGGGTTTAGCGTTTCTTTTTCCCAGAATGGGTGTACAATCTCTAAAGGGGGAAAGAATCTGCTGCAAGGTAAATTGCATAACAATGTATATTCAGTTGAGAATGGCCAGGCAGGAGCACAAGTTGTGTCCAACAGGTGTGACCATGAGGGGTGTGTGCATCTTTTACATCGTCGGCTTTGTCACATTGGGTTTGAAGCATTGAGAAAAACATTGGCTCTGTTACCAGGGGAGATGTGAAACCATGTAAGCATTTTCTAGACTGTCAGGTCTGCAAACAAGTGAAAATTCATGCTTATCCTGTGGCTAAGTCAAGTAGCCGGGTGTCAAACAAGCCCTTAGAGTTGGTCCATATGGATCTGATAGGGCCATATCCTCAGAGTCATTCAGGAAAACGTTTTGCTTTGCTTATCTGTGATGATAAAAGTCGTTTTCTCTGGGCATATGTGCTGACGCACAAATCAGACACTTTCAAACAGTAAAATACTGGTGCAAAAGAGCTGAATTACAGCTGGGTGAAAAAGTACGTGCCATTCAAACTGACATGGGTGGAGAGTTCCAAACAAATGAATTCTCTAAATGGTTAAATAAAAAGGGCATTGTTCACAGAATGGCAAACCCAGGGGTCCCAAGTGAGAATGGTGTGGTGGAACACAGTGGTGGAAAAATTCAAACAATCATGAAAGCCATGCTGACAGATGCCAGTTTGCCAGTGACTTATTGGGCTGAAGCTTTAGGGGCAGCCTGTTATGTCAGCAACAGGGTTTGGAGTAGGTCAATAAACAATATTCCCTACAAAGTGCTGTACAAGAAAGATCCAAAGCTCGGGTTTCTAAGAGTGTTTGGGGTTAAAGCATGGATAAATGTGCCTCTAAAGCAAAGGAGAAAAGCATCTGCTAGAGCAGTTCAGCACATGTTTGTAGGTTATCAGTCTGGTATGAAATCCTACAGATTTGTTACGTCTGACTGGAAGGTTTGCTTCAGCAGGTCCGCTAGCTTTAATGAAAACAGCAGTTGGGCAAGACTCCATGGTTTGGAGGAGCACTCACAAGTGTTTTTGCCTCTAACAGAGCACAAAGAGGCTCAAAGTGGCACAAGTCAGCCACAGAGTGTGATTTCTGAACAAGAGGTTAAAAAGGAGGTAAAGTCTCCTGGAGCTCAGTCTCAGAGTCCTGGTGTTCAAGTTCCAAGGGTGTCAGAACGCTCCACGAAAGGAGTGCCTCCTATGAGATATGGCTTTGAGCCAAATCAGCCACAAGTGAATTTTGTATGAGTGCCAGAGCCGGCCGACTTTCAAGAGGTTTTGCGGCTTGATGGGTCTGAGAGAGAGGCTTGGTTTGCTGCTAATCAACAGGAATATGAGTCTCTCACAAATCATAAAGTGTTTTCTCTATCTGAAATGCCAGAGGGGAAGAGCCCAGTGGGCTGCAAATGGTTCTATAAAGTTAAATACAGTCCTAATGGAGAGTTTAAGCGCAAGGCTCGCCTTGTGGCCAAGGGATACTCTCAAATACAAGGGCAGGATTATGATCTGGTGTTTTCTCCAACCATGAGGGGGGAAACCTTTAGAGCAGCTCTTTCAAAGCAAGTGCAGAGGGTTTGTCTGTTTTTCATTTCGACATTGAAACTGCCTTTCTGCATGCAGACTTGGAGGAAGAAGTCTACATGGAACAGATTCCAGGGTTTGAATCTAAGCAACAAAGTCTTGTATTAAAATTGCACAAGTCCATTTATGGGTTAAAACAGGCAGCACGGTGCTGGAATTTGTGTCTATCAAAAGCACTGGCTAGCCTTGGATTTAAGCAGGCAAAGGCTGATCCATGTTTATATACAAAGGAGAATGGTGGTAAACAGTGTTACCTGCTTTGCTATGTGGATGACCTTTGTTTTCTGTGTGGGTCACCTGAGGAATTGGCTGAATTCCAGCAAGCCATAACCAGAGTGTTTAAAACCAGGTTTTTGGGACCTATTTCAAACTACCTAGGTATGCAAATTACCAAAAACAGCTCAGGGTGTTTTGAGCTGAGTCAGAGCAATAAAGTGAAGCAATTGCTGAAGCAGTATCGGATGGCAGAGGCACAAGAAGTGCAAACCCCCATGTCTGCTGGGTGTCTCAAGGAGACAAGAAACACTCCTTTAGAAAACAAAACTAAGTACCAGACTCTAGTTGGGTCACTGCTGTACTTGTCCTGCTGGAGCCGCCCTGATCTGGGCTATGTGGTGCAGTGGCTGTGTAGGCAGTGTGCAGATCCCTGTGAAAGAGACTGGCAGGCAGCAAAAAGGGTGCTGCGCTATCTGAAGGGTACTTCAGACTATAAGCTGGTGTTGGATACTACAAAAGGTACTGAAGTGCTAGCCTTTAGTGATGCATCATGGGGAGAAGATGAGGGGAGATCTACCTCTGGTTATCTTATCCAAGTTCTGGGAGCACTGGTGTTCTGGAAGTCTCAGAAGCAAACGTTAGTTGCAACTAGTTCATGTGAAGCCAAATATGCCTCGCTAAGCGACTGTGTATTACAACCGGAGTGGGTAATAAAGTTGTTGGAAGATCTAAATATGCAGTGTCCATTACCAGTGGAAATAAAATGTGACAGTTCTGCTGCAGAGCAATTGGCACAGTACCAAAGCATCCGTGCCAGGAGCAAACGTATTGTGATCCGTTATCAAAATGTGTGTGATGCTGTTCACAGAGGTATGATATGTTTGTCTCATTGTAAATCAAATGAGAATGTTACAGATTTGTTAACCAAAGGACAAAGCTAGGAAATGTTGGTTAAATGCAGAGAAGTGTTGGGTATACATGCCTCTTGTCTCAAGGAGGAGTGTTGACAAAGTGAGCCAAGAAGCATGTCTATGTCTTGCTGTTTGTATCTGTCATGTCACTACTGATGTAAAAGATCTATTTGACAGGTCCTTGGATGATGCAAGAGCAGAGAAACAACCTACGACACCTCACCAGATGTGTTATGATTGGACACTGGGGGGTGCTGTGGGAGGATATAAGCCAGCAGTGTCTTGTGCTGGAGTGGAGCTTGTTCCATTAGGTGCTTGGCGAAGCACTTTGACACTGAGAACAAGATTCTGTATATAAGTTACTGTAAATAAACTGTGCATACACTTAAATGCTATAAGTGTGTGGAAGCCTTATTTACAGCTCAGCTACAGTTCAAACCATGCTGCGCCAACAGAGGGGACAAAGTGAAAATTAAAGGCACAAAAATGCCTGCAGAAATCAAGGAATAAACCAAAATAATATGAGGGCAGAACCAATGAAAAAACACTGTGAAGAAAAGCTCAGTCTGGTTATGGTGCAAAGTGGAAAATAGCACACATACACATACTCCTAGTATGATGAGTTACCTCTATTCGAACACTTTATTTGTGTTTGTGCTTCTTAATTTAATTTAATTTAATTTAATTTAATTTAATTTAATTTAATTTAATTTAATTTAATTTAATTTAATTTAATTTATTAGATTTCTTGCCCGCCCTCCCCACAAGTGGGCTCAGGGTGGGTTACAAAATTATACAATGGTACAATAAATTAAACAACAGTATACAATGAAAAATAAAATATACAATTTCATAATTCCAATACAGAAGTTAAAACCACAATCTAAAATGCAACGTGTGATGTTATTTGAACAGTCCCTATTCAGTCATAGCTCTTGGATCCAGGAGTTCCTCTGTATTCACTGTGATTCCCCTCTTTGTTCCATGAGGGATTCCTAGATATGCCAACCTTGAGAAAAAAATGAGTCATCACTTTAACAGAAGCTTAATGTGTGACATTATGTAGTTACAGGGATGCTAGGTCTTCCACTTCAACAGGAGATCTCCCATCCCCTGCTGACAGTTCCTGCTGTCTCTCAACAGGATAGTGGGAGAAAAATGGAAGTGGAATGGGGACTATAGCCAGTGCCAGCAACACAATAATGTCACTTTCAACATGACCGGAAGTGATGTTGTCACAAACCCTTGTCTCACTCTTGGGCTGACCTTCCTCTACCCTGAGATGAAATGTCTCCTCTCTAAGCCTATGAAGCTGAATACTGGGCTGGGAAACCTTTAGTAGTGTGGTGAATGTTTAGCTTCAACTTTCTTTCTTGTCTCACCCTTAGGAACATATAAGTGGAATGGTGACCCAGCCAAGTCCAAGTAGGGAAAAGATCAGGGGTTTGCACTTCTCTTAAACAGAAACTGGCACACAAGGCTTGTTGAGATTCAAAATGAAACAGGTTTATTTACAAGGAGTGTTGCCAAAGACCCCCTCCTCCTCCTGTTATGAGGCCTGCCATGAACTGTGTCAGTTTCCTGTGTTGCTGTTTAAGGATCTACTAAAGACTCTGCTTTAGGGCAGCATTGCCCATGCCTATTTCCTGTTCTCCTTGCTGCAATGGACTGTGCCATCCATGTCTGTCTCCTGCCTCCTTGGGCACCTACCTCGCCGGGGCCCAGAAGCACACTGCCAGCAGCACAGTGCCAGCTAGAGGAAGCCTCCACAAGTCTGGCCAGGCACCCCCTGGTCAGTTCCCACAGAGAGCCCCTTGCAGGCCGGTCACTGAGTCTGCCCTCACCATGGGGCAGCCTGCTAGCAAGCCCAAGCAGTGCCAAGGAAGAAGCCATGTTCCAAAGCAGTAAAGGGCCAGCCTGGACAGTTTACTTCAAGGCTGCCATTTCGTGAAAGCGAGCCAGTCACGTCCACAGCGGTCAACCTCACCCCACTCTGCATATCTCGGAATCCACCCCGGAATGGAAGCTGAGTGCCGATTGTCCAGAACAGCTAATGGACGCATCTCAATGCAGCCACCGCATTCCAGAGCTGATGCCGTCAAGACAACGCCAGCTTCCTGGCCAATCCAATCAACCCACCCGGCACTCCTTCCTCTCGTTTGTCCCCTCTTCCCGAGGTGTCACAATCTTACAATCAGACACTAAAGTGACCCATCAAGGGTAGTTGTAGAGCCATCAAACCTTTGTTCCCCTTTTGAGAACCACAGGGAAAGGCACCAGCCCCAGGGTACATTTTGGGGTATTTAAGCCGGCCTCCCCAGCCATGAGGTGTGCGTACCATTTCTATCCTGAACCTCCGCTGCCTCTCTCTACGAGTCTAGTGCAGGCATTAGATACCACCATGCTTCGCTGCTGCATCTTTCTTCCACGCCGTGACCAGGTGAGCATACCCAGTTCCGTCGATCTCAAGTGGGCTCTCCTGCAAATGCAACCGGCTCTGTTTTTCGTACTCTGTATTTCTTAGCCTCTTGTGTGTACCTTGTCTGTGTGTGATAGTTTAGGCATACGCAACATTATTAGTAAAAATACGTTGGATCCTTATTAGCCTCGCCTCTTTATTGCACGAGTGTTCTGATAGAAGGACTCTGGTATAGCTGGTTAAGATCCTTGCTTGCTAATTCCCCCATAAATCATATTTATTGCAAGGAGACCACTTCTGGTAACAGAGGGAGGTGTCCAGTGGGATGCCGCAGGGCTCAGTTTGGGGCCTGGTACTTTCCAATATTTTTATCAATGATCTGGAAGAAGGGGTAAATGGGTTACTCATTAAATTTGCTGATGATAACAAATTGGGAGGAGTGGCAAATCCTCAAGAAGATAGAGTTAAAATTCAACAAGACTTGAATACTCTGGAGAAGTGGGCGGTTGTGAACAGGATGCAATTCAACATAGATAAGTGCACAGTATTATATCTAGGCCACAAAAATGTGAAGCACAAATACAGGATGGGGGATACACTTCTAGGTAGTAGTGTATGCAAAAGAGATCTTGGGGTAAGAGTGGACTGTAAACTAAATTTGAGCAGTCAGTGTGATGTAGTGGCAAAAAAGGCAAATTCAGTATTGGGTTGTATCAAAAGGGCCATTGCATCGAAATCGCGAGAGGTCATAGTCCCTCTCTGTATTGCCTTGGTCAGACCACACCCGGAGTACTGTGTGCAGTTCTGGAGGCCTCACTTCTGTCATGTTCAGAATACTTTCAGGTATGCTAGTGCCAAAGAGACTCCATTTTAATCCTTTCAGTATTATGAGTGCTTTCTTCACAGGTGCCAGGATGTTCCCAGGCAGCTATCTTACAGAGGAGGATTGTTGTGGCTACCGCTGTTCCAGCCTCGAAGGACTTTCGCTTTCCGAGCTTCAAAGGGATTGTTATGAGAACTATGGGGGGAGGTTGGGCCTGCTGGGATCTGTTACTTTGTACCTCATGCTTTGCCTGTCATTGGTAACAATTCACATGTACCATCCTGAATATTGTATTCAGGCTCGTGGACTATAATGCATTCTTTCTTCAGTAAACTTTTGAAAACAACGGGCTTTTGTCTGATTGCTGAAGGTAGTCTGGAGTAAGGACATTATCTAGCCACAGTTCTGACATTTTGTTACCAATCACCTTTCCAATGCCTAGGCTGGATCAGACGGACTCCAAAGCAGTCCCAGTCAGGGACCCTTTGTTTGATCCGTATGCCTCCCCCGGCTCTCAAGGATTGGAACCTCAACGACCCGTACCAAGAGGCAACGGCTCCTCTGTTACTACGCTCTACACTCTCGCTCCCAGCAGTGCGGATACCTGGCCTAGAGCTACAGCCGAACCACTGTTTTCCGTACCCACCCCGATGCAGTGGGGCGTGAGACCAAGGGAGGCGAGGGAACGAAGGGCTAGTGCGATGTTCACGCAACCACCGACGGACGGCCGACGAAGTTTAGAGTCAATACCCAAGCACGCCAGCAGCCAACCGTGGCTCTACTGGAACAGGACAACCGAGCAAACGGAGTGGGAGACGTCCCACCGCGGTGTCCTAAGCTGGGATTATTCAGAAGTTACCCCGTGGTCGGGGCAACCGGATGTAAGTGAGCACCATTGGATGCAGCTTCAAAGCAGAACTGTTGCAATTGACGCTGGTATTTCAGCGGTCACCGGTTTGGCGAAAGGGATCTTAGCTGCAAGATCACAAGAAGAACAAGGCATGGAAGAAATCTTGCCTTGGCAACAGACGATAGCCACGAGACCACATGCCGAATATGTGCCGACCTCGCAGGCTACTGAGTACACGGAACAGGAGGGGGAAAATCCAGATAGAGTACAAGTTTTGGAGACCAGACTAGCAAGCATGGAAGAAAGTTTAGCCCACGCCGTCCACCTGCTGTCTGTACTCGTGGTGGGGGACGGTGGACGAGAACTGCCAGCTGGTCTACCGGACATCAGTCAAAGTTTGTCTACATTACAAAGCCTTGTGCCCCGTCCTGAGGGCCCAATCCAGCCATGGCCTCAACAGCCAGAGGAACCTGGAGATCTTGAGCCTGATACGGGGGAAGGACCCTGTCCAGAAGACCCGTGTCCAGAAGACCCGTGTCCAGAAGACCCCTGTCCAGAAGATCCAGTCGTACCAGATGACAGCGTAACCGGCGGAGGAAGTGGGGAACCGGAACGTCCTATGGGGCCCGCTTCCCCTGTAGCGCCGCCACCCACGACCCAAGAGAGTGAGCCACCAGTTTTACCAAGAGGGGATACGCCGCGGCTCATCCCGGGGACGAGCGCGATTGGAAGAGGCACCACTCCCCGGCCACTCCAAACGCCGGAGCCGAGAGGAACCCTAACACCAAGTCAACCAATCCCTGGAGGAACTCCTTTACTTCTTCAGCCTATTTCTCCTCACCCATCCCCGTTGCAACCTGCACCACAAGGACCGATTCCCACTCCTCTGTTACCAGCGCCCAGACTGCCGGCGCCTCGAGGTACACCGCCGGTTCAGCCAGCACCTTTCCGGCCAGCACCGCTACAACCCATACCTAGAGGGCCTCCCCAGCCGATCCCGGGGGGCCCTCCTCCACGACAACCTCAACCTCGGCCTCAGCAACCTCCGTTGCTACCACCGCCAGCACCGCAACAACCTCCGCTACTGCCACCGCCCACCCCGCAGCAACCTCCGTTACAACTCGCCCCGCTCGACATTTACCCGATGCCAGCACCAGCTCCCAGGCAAGAACTCCCCATGGGCTGGGTGAAGTTGGAAGCTACCTTTGATGGAGACCCATCCAAACTGGGATTCTTCCTCGTACAAGCGGTGCAGTTCTTTAATAGATGGGGACATCTTTTCGGAAGTGAGGCCAGTCAAATCGAACACCTTGGATCGAGACTCCAAGGCAAAGCTGCAGATTGGTATGTAGGACTTTATGATATCGGTGCCCCCGAATTGACTACTCTTCAAGGGCTAGTGGATGCACTCCGAGCCCAATATGAAGACCCTCTAGAAGAAACTAGAGCCCGGACTGAATTGCAGTCTATTAGGCAAGGCAGCATGTCGGCTAGAGACTATGTTACAAAAATCCGACAGCTAGCCGCTAAATGCCCAAGATGTGAGGAATCGACCAAAATAATTTTGTTCAAACAGGGCTTAAATCCTAGGCTGTTGGATAGAGCCCTTATGCAAGATAATCCTCCTACTCTACTAGGATGGATCCAATTAACTTGTGAAGTAGAAAACCGCATGCTAGAAGTCCGTTTAGTGGAACAACAACAACATACGGGACAAAGGCGCTCCTCAGTTCTTGTCAGAGGAGGTAGAGGTGCTGAATATGCTATTCGCGGAGCGAGAGATGCTAGATGGCAACAAGGGTTGTGCCTGCAGTGTGGCCAAAGTGGTAATTTTGCGGCGCAATGTCCGTACCGGCCTGTGCAAAGACCTCCGCTCCAACTAAGACGTCCAGCCCCCGCAGCCTACCCGGCGCCACCGCGCCCAACACCAGCTCCTAGAACAACGAGAGGCAGAGGAGCTCCTCGGAGAAACCCTCCCGAAAGAGAGTTAGAGCTGGAAGAAGTTATGGAATATGATCCAACAGCTCTAACCGGGGAGGAGAATCCAGAGAGTCCCACCTCGGGAAACGAAATGGATCTGTCGTAAAAGGACCCAAACGGCAGATCAAACCTCAGTCAGTTCCTACTTCGAACAGACCCCAAGGGTCCATACTCTTCATACCGGTAACCTTAGTGAACCCAGATAGAAAAATGCACATCCCTGTGCAAGCTCTGATAGACTCGGGCTGCTCTAGAGACATTATTGCACCAGCCCTAGTGAATGGATTAGTACTTCCTGTTAAAGAATTGGGAACGCCTGTCATTTTTGAGCAAATGGATGGCACTAACATGAATCCAGTTACTACTGAAACCACTCCGGTCATAACCGGCATGGGACAACATTGGGAAGTAAGATCATTTGTTATTAGTGCCACTGCCAAATACCCCTTGATCCTGGGAAGCCGTTGGTTGTGCGATCACAACCCCTACATCAACTGGGCAGAGGGGAGCATCACGTTCACCCAGGATGCTTGCAGAAGTCATCGTTGGGATCAAAATTGGGGTAACAATCCTACCCTCACTGAGCCTGCTCTCCTCACCCAGGAAGAAATCAACCAAATACCCAAGCAATACAGAGCTTACACCCAAGCCTTCACAGAGGAAGAAGCTAATACTTTACCTCCCCATAGGAGGACGGACTGTGCCGTGGAAATTTTACCGGGCGCCTCGCTGCCCAAGGGCCGTCTATATCCCATGAGCCCTAACGAAAGGGAAGAACTCCGCAAGTTCATTGACATCAATCTTCAAAGGGGATTCATTCGACCTGCTAACAGCCCACATGCTGCGCCAGTGCTCTTCGTTAAAAAGAAGGATGGGGGCTTAAGACTGTGCACGGATTTTCGGGGACTTGACGCTGTCTCTTCCAGCAACGCCTATCCCATCCCGCTCATCAGAGATCTACTCAACGTCGTGGCTCAAGGTAAGATCTTTACGAAATTGGATTTGAAAGACGCTTACTTCCACGTTCGTATCAGAGCAGGGGACGAATGGAAAACCGCTTTTAACACGCCCCTCGGCCAGTATGAATATTTAGTTATGCCATTTGGCCTGGCCGGGGCCCCTTCGGTTTTCATGTCCATGATCAATGAAGTACTGCATGAATTCTTATACCAAGGGGTTGTGGTGTACCTAGATGATGTTTTAATTTATTCGGAGACTGAGGAGGAACACGTACAACTTGTGAAAAAGGTCTTGACCACTCTAATGTGTAACAAATTGCCCATCAAACTATCTAAATGTGAGTTCCACAAAACAGAACTCACTTATTTAGGCTATTGCATCTCCAAAAATGGCTTGAAAATGGACCCGGGCAAAGTACAAGCAGTACAAAATTGGCAAACCCCCGTTACCCGCAAAGAACTACAATCCTTTTTGGGATTTGCCAACTTTTACAGGGAATTTATTGCAAACTTTGCTCAAATTACACTCCCTCTAACTGAACTGTTAAAAACCAAAGACAAGGGGGACCAAGCCAAAAAACCGAGTGCCAAATTGCCTTGGACACCAGAATGCCAAGCAGCATTCAACCACCTCAAAACACAGTTTGTTTCAGAACCCGTTCTGCAACACCCCGATGAAAATTGCCCCTTTGTGGTGCAGGTCGACGCCAGCGACACCGCAATTGGAGGCGTACTTTTGCAAAGGGGGGAGGACGGAAAACTCAAGCCCTGTGCCTTCCTATCCCGAAAGTTTTCTGAAGCAGAAAGAAATTGGAATGTTTGGGAAAAGGAGGCTTTTGCTGTAAAAGCAACTCTCACTACCTGGAGACATTGGTTAGAAGGAGCCCGTCATCCTTTCGAGGTTTGGACGGACCATAAGAATTTAGAGGCCCTACGCAGCCCCCGGAGACTAAATGCCAAGCAGCTGCGGTGGGCGGAGTACTTTTCTAAATTCAATTTCACGTTAAACTTTTTACCGGGCAAGACTAACTTTCTCGCCGATGCTCTATCACGCATGCCCCAGCACAAAAGCAAAAGGGAGGAGACAGTAGACACCGTCTTTTCGCCTACGCAATTAGGGGGCGTGGTGACCACACGCAGTCGCACAACCCAATCCCCTCAACCTGATCAGGGGTGGAGACTAAAACTGAAAGCTGAAGTGGAAAAGGAGGGGGGGAACGTGCCCAAAGACAAACTGCAACAATCCGAACAAGGGGAATGGCTTTGGGGAGACCGCTTCTATGTACCCAAAAGTTTAAGAAAGGAAGTTTTGCAACGCTGTCACGATGCCCCTACGGCAGGACACTATGGGTACTTAAAAACACTTCATTTAGTACAACGTCAATTTTGGTGGCCAGGCATGCGCAAAGACATTTCCCAATATGTAGCGTCCTGCCCCGTTTGCCTCAGTGCCAAATCCCGCAAAGGCAAACCACCAGGACTATTGCAACCGTTAGAAACGCCAAGCAGACCGTGGGAAGTAATATCTATGGACTTTATTACTGATTTACCCCCCTCCAAAGGGCACAACTGTATTTTAGTCGTAGTGGATTTATTCTCCAAGCAAGCTCATTTTATACCTTGCACCACTATACCTTCCGCTCAAAAACTAGCTGATATTTTTCTAAAGCACATTGTAAAAATACATTCTTTTCCGTCAAAGGTGATTTCGGATCGCGGCGGACAATTCGTTGCCAACTTCTGGAGGGAGCTTTTACAAATACTGGGTATTGAACAAGGTTTAAGTTCAAGCCATCATCCTCAAACCGATGGACAGTCAGAAAAAACTAATCAAATATTAGAACAATTCCTCCGCTGTTATATTAATTTTCAGCAAGACAACTGGGTCGATTTGCTCCCACTGGCAGAATTCTCTTACAATAACAGTGTGCACGCCTCCACAGGAGAGACTCCCTTCAAAGTAGTTTATGGCTTCCACTTCAAACCCTTTCCTTTTGATGCGCTCCCACCTCCTACTTCAGCATCCCGAGACGTCACCGAATGGTGGGGGGAAGCTGCTCAACAATGGACTCAAATTAGAAAACACCTCGACAAAGCCAAACAGGATTACAAAAAGTATGCCGACCGCCACTGTGCGGCTGAATGGGATTTACAACCCGGTGATCTTGTCTATCTTTCTACAAAGAATCTGAAAGTAACCCAGACCAGCCGCAAATTGGCTCTGAAATTCCTAGGACCTTTTCCTGTTCGTAAAGTAATCAACAAAGTGACTGTTGCCCTAGATTTACCAAAGAATTTACGCTACGTACATGATACTTTCCATGTCAGCCTGTTGAAACGAGCTCCTCCAGCAAACCAATGGCACACCCGTGCCCCTCCTATTCCAACTCTAATCGATGATCAGACCCATTACGAAGTACAGCAAATTTTGGACTCTAAATTGAAACGAAATCAGCTCTTTTACCTCGTCAGGTGGAAGGACTTTGACTCTGGGTTTGATGAATGGGTGAACTCTGTACATGTTCATGCTCCAAGACTAGTCAGGGCATTCCATAATCGCTATCCACATAAACCTGGGGGGGGGGAGCATCTTAGAGGGGGCAGAATGTCATGTTCAGAATACTTTCAGGTATGCTAGTGCCAAAGAGATTCCATTTTAATCCTTTCAGTATTATGAGTGCTTTCTTCACAGGTGCCAGGATGTTCCCAGGCAGCTATCTTACAGAGGAGGATTGTTGTGGCTGCCGCTGTTCTAGCCTCGAAGGACTTTCGCTTTCTGAGCTTCAAAGAGATTGTTATGAGAACTATGGGGGGAGGTTGGGCCTGCTGGGATCTGTTACTTTGTACCTCATGCTTTGCCTGTCATTGGTAACAATTCACATGTACCATCCTGAATACTGTATTCAGGCTCGTGGACTATAATGCATTCTTTCTTCAGTAAACTTTTGAAAACAACGGGCTTTTGTCTGATTGCTGAAGGTAGTCTGGAGTAAGGACATTATCTAGCCACAGTTCTGACAACTTCAAAAAGGATGTGGACAAAATTGAGAGGGTGAAGAAGAGTGCGACAAGAATGATCAGGGATCTGGAGACTGAGCTCTACAAGGAAAGGCTGAGGGCCTTGGGAATATTTAGTTTGGAGAGGAGGAGATTGAGGGGCAACATGATTGCTCTCTTTAAATATTTGAAAGGCTGTCATTTGGAGGAGGGCAAGGAGCTGTTCCAGTTGGCAGCAGAGGATAGGACTCGAAGCAATGGGCATAAATTACATGCAGAAAGGTACCAGCTGGATATTAGGAAAAACTTTTTCACTGTAAGAGTAGTTCAAAGGTGGAATCAGCTGCCTAGGGAGGTGGTGAGCTCCCCTTTACTGGCAATTTTCAAGAAGAAGCTGGATGAATATTTGTCCAGGATGCTTTAGGCTCATCCTGCATTGGGCAGGGGTGTTGGACTAGAAGGTCTGTATGGCCCCTTCCAACTCTGTGATTCTGTGCTTCTGTGATGCTGTGACCCTCTCTGGTCAGAAGCCGGACTCCAATTCCCTCCACTCATCAGTTTACTCCAACTGTTAACCCCCTCAACATTCTAACTGCCATTTCAGGCTAGCCACATGGGGGAGGGAAAACATATCAATCATCCTCTTTACTGTCCGGCAATCTCAGCATTTGAAGCTGAGTCTGTCACAGATGTCATCACATCTTGCAATGTCAGCATGAAGGCAGCAAGGAGGTCCCCCCCCCAGTGAGTCTCCTACTGTTTGCCAGCCTCATGATTAGAGATGGGCATGATCCAAAACAAATTAACGATCCAGCTGATCGTGGATCGGCACCAGCGACAATCCCGAATTAACGATCCACACCGATCATCTCCTGTTCCCAAACTGTGGATCATGGATGCCAAAGCGGGGCACGCTGGTATTCCCAGCTATGTGGGAAGGTGGGTTGTGGCGGTGGCCGACTCTCTCAGAGCAGAACCACAAGTGACAAAAGGCACAGATTGGACACTTATCAGCTTCCCTCAAGTTTTGATGGGAAATGTAGGCAGCTTGGCGGAATGTTGGACAAGTGACAGTTGAAAAGTCCATTGGACAGCAGTCAGAGAGCGAAGCTGCGAGACCAGAACGCCTACATTTCCCATCAAAACTTGAGGGAAGCAGACAAGTGTCCAATCTGTGCCTTTTGTTACTTGTGGTTCTGCTCTATGAGTCTCTCTCTCCCTCTCCAAAGGCTAGCAAGTAGCAAGCAAGAGCTCTGTCCCACTCCACTGCTCGCAGAAAGTGAAACCCAGCCTGGGAGCCCATGGCATGGGTCCCATTCAGCAACACAGGAGGTCTGTGTTTGGCCGTCAGAGCTGCCTATCAGGGTTTGCAGGGATGAGATTGGAGTGCCCATGGCTACAGAACACCCCCTTCCCCCTCCCTCCCCTGGGTGTCTTCTCCCAACTTGTGACTGCTTTGCTGCTCCGTGGTTGGAAGGAAGCCCTGCTGATCAAGGAAAGCTGGGCTTCCATTCGGGTTTCCAGGGCGACAGAAGGAGGGCAAACAAAGCTCAGGCATTCCCCTGGCTCTGTTGCCAGGGGAATAGATTGCTGGTGCCTGAGTGTCTGGATCCCTGATCCGAGCCCAATCACCCCGATCCAGGCCCCTCCTGATCGCTGGATCGTTGGCCGTGGACGATCACGATCCGCCGGTTCACGATCGCGCGATCACCATTATTGTGGGTATTTTTCAATCATAATGCAGATCATGCCCATCTCTACTCATGATAATGGCCAGGGATGGGGGAGGAGGGGAAAAATATGGCTTCTTGGAGCAACCAAGCTAAGAGATACATATGAAACTGTCCTGTGCGTAATGAGAACATTAGTACATCAAGGTGAGTATTGTCTACTCAGACTGACAGCAGTTTTCTGGGGTCTTAAAGATATGAACTAAAGGAGCATGTCCCCCTCCTTCTTTTTCTCCCTCCTCCCAACAAATTGTACATAATGTGATACAACTATTGGGTCCCCAGTCTTGCAGCAGTGGCTAGTGAAGGAAGTAGCTGGCCAGTCACTCAACAGAAGGCATGCAGAAGAGAATCTTTCTCCCCACACCACCTCTTTCTTGGTGCCACAGAAACACTGTTTCAGCAGCATGCCCAAGGAGATGTTCCATTTCACAGCATGCACAGAAGCCAAAGCCCAGGCTGGCTGCCAACCAATTGGCTGCTATACAGACTTGGTGATCCAGAAGCTACATTTCAGTAAATATGGAGGGTTGAATGAAGGAAGAGGCAGAGGAGGAGGAAGAGAGAGACAAAGGATATTCATTAGCTGGATTAATTTGTTAGGGTATCTAAAACAAATAGTATTAATAACTAATTAAACAAAAATGAAAACATCTTCCAAAACAATAACAGGGAAAAGCCCAGCATATCTCTATGGAAAACTGCTTAGCCTACCTACCTTGTACTTTACAAAGCAAACGTTTGTGTTACATTTACTTTGTCTCAGGTAAATGTCTGCCTTTAGTCCTTTAACAAAGTTTAAACATCAGTGCAGGACCTTTTCCTGTTTCTTTACAGATGTAGAATATTGGCTGTCAATTAATCTTTAGCATAAGAGGATTTCTTCCTAACGTGTTTGCAGACAGAGAAGGGAGGAAAGCCCCCTTTATCAAGAACAGTAAGAGCTTGAAGAAATGTCAGGAGGCAAAGGTTATTTATAACAATTTTTTTTAAGATAAAGAAAAGAAATGATCAACACAGTGACAAAGCAGGAAAGAATTTATTCCAGCTGTTTGTTTCATATGGCTATCTAGATAAGCAATAATGGAGAAATAAATTAGGAAATCCAGATGGCCATAAATATCACTCTGTCTCCCATAAAACCCAAATCCTGACAAGCTTTTACGTACTGCCTTTCCTGTTACATTCTGACCAATCAAGAATATTTCACAATGATTCACAAAGTAATCTTTTACACTTTGAAGAGAAAGTCTGGAGCAGGCATGCCTTGGTTGTCCGGTAAGGTTGACAGGTCTGTTACACATATACATTTAATCTGTGCTTGAAAATCAAATCTTTTTGCAATTCTCTTTTTTTTATGTTCCTATCTCAGAAAGGTGCACACTTCCCAAGTTACAAAGAAAGCTGAGAAATCAAAGGCGCTGAATTTAAAAAGAATGGTATTTCTTAAATTTAAAATCAAGGTTGAAGTTTTTGGTTAACCAGGAGTGGTTAGGAGACCATATGGTTTGCATGCAAGAAGTTCCAGGTTACCATCTGATCCAGTTAAAAAGACCTCAAGCTGCAGGGCTGGGAAGGAGGGTGTGGAGAGCAGCTGCCAGTCATAGTCAATAATATTTAATTAGTAGGACCATTCAACTGACTCAAGTGTAAAACAGCCTTTTACTTTGCTGGTTTCTATTAAGGAATGGGCCAGAACCCCTTTTTAAAGCATAAAATCTCATATACATACAATAGAAACATTATCACAAGACATTTGATAACTTAGTTTCCCCAAACACTTGGTTTCCCTCATATTTTCCTTTGTAACAGTTTCCCTTTTCCATTTGTTTTCTGTTAAGATTACCATCTTTCAAAAAAAATTCTCTTTGTTGGTAAATGGTATTATAGAGTCTGTAACTTTCCCTCCAGGATGAGTTTAAAAGACAAAAAAACAAACCTTCCAGCAAGTCTGTAGGAAGCTAAAACATATTTACTTTGTACCGAGCTTTGCTGCCCATATGGGCTGCTTATTTCACACTAGTTAATGTTGGGAGTCAGACATTTTTACAGACACTTGCTGCTAGTAAGACTTATGTCTGGCTCTTGGCCAGCAGTGATGCTCTTTGAGTGAACACTGATCATCTCAGGCACTTAGAAGGATCATAATTCTCTTTGCATGTTCCCACTTCCCCACAACCTAGTCGTATCTAGGGGTGTGCAGCAAAAAAGGATTCTGTTTTCCCGCGTCGTAATTTACAAAGCGGGGAAAGGAGTTGGAGATTGCTTCTTGGCCCTGCTTCGAAATGCTCCGAAAAGATTCAGAGCATTTTGAAGCTTCCCCGTCCCACAGCTTCCTCTGAATCCAATGCTGGGGGAGGTGGGGGAATTCGCTGTCTCCCTGGCATCAGGTCAGTGAGCGGGGAAGCCAGTTTAAACTAGCCTCCCCGCCGCCGCCGCCTCCACTTCACCCGATGTCAGGGAGATGGGGAGTCTCTCCATCTCCCTGGCATCGAGTCAGTGGCGCTGCCTTCCCCCATCAGCAGCGGGGTGCAGGCGTAAGCCTACCTCCCTTCCACCCCCTTGACCCACTGCTGATGGGGCCAGGGAACTCCCTGTCCCCATCAGCAGCGGGTGAACAGAGCGCCCGGCAGCAAGGTGCAGGCTTAAGCTTACCTCGTCACCGCCCCCTTCACCCACTGCTGACAGTGCCAGGGAACTCCCTGTCCCCATCAGCAGCGGGTGAAAAAAGCACCCGGCAGTGAGGTGCAGGCTTAAGCCTACCTCCCCACCATCCTCTTCACTTGATGCAAGATGGGCGAGAGAATCTCCCTGTCCCTCTTGCATTGAGAGAGTGGGCGCCGCCGGGCTGCTGCACCCGGTGGGAGAGGGCTGGGGAGATTCTCCCGTCCCTCTTGCATCAGGAGAGCAGTTACTGTCGGGCTGCTGCACCCAGTGCAAGAGGGGTGGGGAGATTCTCCCGTCCCTTTTGCATTGGGAGAGCAGGCGCTGCCAGGCTGCTGCACCCAATGCAAGAGGGGAGAGCAGCTGATTCAGGGGTTTAAATGCTCCTTTCCATGCCGCTGTGCGGTGGCACAGAAACAGGCATTTAAACTCCTTAACCCGAAGCTTCCTGAAACTATACAAATAGCTTTGATTCAGGGTTTCCGAAATGGACCCGGCATGCTGGGGCCATTTTGGAAATTCCGAATCTTTGCAAATTGGGTCCGATTTGGGTATTTTTTCCGAATTGGAAACCCGAATCGCACCTCCCTAGTCGTATCCAAATGACACCATTTGTTTGTTTGTTTGTTTGTTTGTTTGTTTGTTTGTTTGTTTGTTTGTTTGTTTGTTTGTTTGTTTGTTTGTTTGTTATGTTTTTATAGTCCACTGTTTGGGGGGAAAACAGGGCCCGTGAGCTCAGAGCAGAACCACAAGTGACAAAAGGCACAGATTGGACACTTGTCAGCTTCCCTCAAGTTTTGATGGGAAATGTAGGCAGCTTGGCGGAATGTTGGACAAGTGACAGTTGAAAAGTCCGTTGGACAGCAGTCAGAGAGCCAAGCTGCAAGACTAGGATGCCTACATTTCCCATCAAAACTTGAGGGAAGCTGACAAGTGTCCAATCTGTGCCTTTTGTCACTTGTGGTTCTGCTCTCAGTTTCCTGATTACGGGGATCCCCTTAAGGGTCTAGGGAGTGGGGCATGGCAGGTGCATGCCTAACTCAGGGGCTGTCAGGTCTGCCTCAGGCAGGTCAGCTGATGTTCAAATCAGTGCCCTATGCAGTGCCAATGCTCTGCAAGCTGTAAATAAATAAAGTCGTGGCCTCTTTTTACTCCATCATGGTTTTCTGGTATATTTTGTCACCATGCCTCCTAGCTCTCCTCCCCCTCTCAGCACTGCAAATGCAGACTCCCCAGATTTAATTCGGGGGATCAGTTGCAGGTCATGCGGGAGGAGGGCAGGATGCTGGGCAGCTGCCACATTAGAGGGAGGTGCGGGTTTCCAGTGGCCTTGGTGGAGGTGGAGCTCGTGCAGCCCAGATTCAAATGCCAGGGCCAGCCAATCAAGCAGGCTGATCGGGGCAGCGAAGAGCGGGAAGAGGTCTGAGGACCTGGGAGGTGTGCTTTCCATGGAGATCCACTGCCTCTTCTTGAAGAGGGAGATGGCCCCACCCCTCGACACTTGGCTCGTTATCAGCATCCCACCTAGTCCTCCTTTTCATCACAACTTTGGAGAGAGCAGGCGGTGTGAGCATTGCACACCGATCCATTTGGGGGGAAACAGGGCCTGTGAGCTGCATCACTTGCAGGTGGCAGGGGATCCACACAGGGGTGTATACCCATGTGTGCACACCCATGTAGTATCCCAATAATTGTCATCCCATGGTTTCCCCCCTCAGCAGGGGTCTGGGGTGTGTGGCAGTCATCTGCTGGCAGGCAAATCAGCCAGTGTTTGGATCAGTGCCCTATGCAGCACCAGAGCTCTGCAAGCTGTAAATCAATAAAGTTGTGGCTTCTTTTTTTAAAAAAACTTTTATTGAGATTATTCACATAATAGTTATAAAGATACATATTAAAAATAACATACATCGTAACAAACTTTACTATATTAACTATATACATAGAACCCAATTTTCTAACATTGATGATGTTTACTTTTGTTTCTTTTATTTTCCTAAATTTTTAATTGTATTAATTTTGACATTGTGATACCTTCACATTTGTTTGGTTTTATGAGTTGAGAATTATTTGGTATAGCTGGTTGGGAGTTTATACTTCATTTTTGGTGACATATTCAAAAAAGGTAACCATTTGTTATAGAATATTGCTATTTTAGGATATAACTTAGATTGTTGTAGACAGTCTGCTATTTTTTCCATGATGGTCCCATGCTCTTGAGAACCATTGGTCTGTTGATGGAGGTGTTTGTTTATTCCAAAGTGAAGCTATCACTATTTTTGCTGCTACTAACAAACTGGCTATGAGATTGGATCTTATCATAGGGATATTGAGATTTTGCCATTGATCTAAGAAAATTAACTGTGGTGATGTACACGGTGGAAGCTGGGTTCAGGTAGCCTGCTCAAGGTTCACTCAGCCTTCCATCCTTCCGAGGTCAGTAAAATGAGTACCCAGTTTCCTGGGGGTAAAGTGTAGATGAAGGCAATGGCAAACCACCCCGTAAAAAGTCTGCAAAGAAAACGTCATGATGTGATGTCCCCCCATAGGTCAGTAATGACTCGGTGCTTGCACAGGGGACTACCTTTACCTTTTTAGGATATGTTAGACTGTTGTAGACTGTCTGCTATTTTTTCCGTGATGGTCCCATACTCTCGAGAACCATTGGTCTGTTGATGGAGGTGTTTGCTTATTCCAAAGTGAGGCTATCACTATTTTTGCTGCTACAAACAAACTGGCTATGAGATTGGATCTTATCATAGGGATATTGAGATTTTGCCATTGATCCAAGAAAATTAGCTGTGGTGATGTAGTCAGTTATGATATATGTGTGTTGTAGCACCTCCTACCAAAATTTATTTATTATTGGGCATTGCCACCAGCAATGTGCATATGTTCGGATTTCTCCACATTTTCTCCAGCACAGGGGAGAATATGATAATGTAATTGCAGCTAGGTTTTTTGGTGTATGGTACCACCATGTTATGATTTTGTATGTTTGGAGTTTTGTGTTGATTTCTTGAGAGATGAGTAATTTTGATGTACAGATTTTTTTCCATTGGTCAGTAGTTAATGCCATGCCACAGTCCTGTTGCCATTTTGTGTGGAAGTTTGTTGATTTGGTTTTGCTGATTTGGATGATAATTTTATAAATTTTGGAGATAAGGCCTTTCCTGGTTGGATCTGGCTGGTCTAATATGTTCTCAAAGTCTGGTTTGGGTTTGTGTAGTATATCCATTAACTGTATTTGTGCAGCCATATGAGAGAGTTGGAGATACGAGAACCAGGGAATAGTCTTGTTTACTTTCTTTTCTAGTTCATCTTTTGTTAGTATACCTTTGTTTGACGCTATATCTATTAGTCTATTGTTTGACACTATATCTACAAGAACTCCTAAGATTTATGGAATTTGGAAATGATTTTTTTCTAATTCCAAATCCCATAAATCTTAGGAGTTCTTGTAGGCAGGGCTTTTTTTCAGCTGGAACACGCTGGAACACAGTTCCGGCACCTCTCGAAAAATTTCACATGACTGGTTGCTGCTTGGAGCAGCACTGAGCATGATTTAAATTCCCCCCCTTCCCCCCAGCTGGGGAAGGGGGGGAATTTAAATTGTGCTCAGTGCTGGCTGGCTGCTCCAGTCAGCCAGGGAAAGGGGTGGAGGCTTGAAGTTTAAATCATGCTCGGTGCTGTTTCACAGCAGCACCGAGCATGATTTAAATTCCCCCCTTCCCCAGATGACTGGCGTGGTCAGCCAGCTGGGGAAGGGGGGTGCATTTAAATCGTGCTCAGTGCTGGCTGGCCAGTCAGCTGGGGAAAGGGGTGGGGCTTGAAGTTTAAATTGTGCTTGGTGCTGTCTCTTTTTCCAGACGACAGCACATTTCCACCTCATTATCAGTCTGCATAGTGTCTGTTCTAGGACCCTGAACACATTAGGGGGTTCTGGGCTCAGTTCCTGGGTGCTTGCTTCTGCTTTCTCCCACAAGTCTCTCAGCATCTCATCTGCTCTTTGCTCAGCTATGAATTCTTCAGCTTGAGGTCCCTGTAACAATGTATCAACTTCACTAACATTGTGCTCAGCTGGCACTGCCTGCTGTTCTAGTAATGTCTGTTGCTCTGGAGCTTGAGGCCTACTTCTGGTAATTCTGTTTACATTTCTCACTTGTGCTGCCAGGTCATTTCCCAAAAGAATAGGTATGTCTATGTCTTTCCATACTCCCATAACCCAGTTCCCTTGGAAATCCTGGTATTTTATTGGGATTTCTGCTAAGGCTACTTTGAATTCCCCTTGATGCTGCATGTTTGCCCAGTAGCCTGCTAAGGCTACTTTGAATTCCCTTTGATGCTGCATGTTTGCTGTTAGGCCAAAACGAATTCTGATCCTTTCTTTAAACAGCTGGTAATCTGAGGTTTCCTCATCCCTCATCTCTGCATAGATTTCACTTAGCCCTCCACAGATCTGTCAGTGTAAATATAGCATTCTAGTGTCATCATCAGGAATTTGTAAATCTTTGCATGTTCTTTCAAAACTAAATAAAAATATGCTTCCACGTCATCTTTCTTCTGATAATGGGGAAATTTCTTTTGCTCTTCTGAGATTCCCTCACTTCTATATGGAATTGGTAGTTCTGCCCACATTTGTAACTCTTGCATCCTTAAAGTAAACATATCTTTCTCATGTTCTCTGTCAGCCTCTCTCTGTGCCATTCTCTCTTCTGCCTGAATTTTGGCTAACTGTTGTTCTTTTTCTGCCTCTGTTCTTGCTTTTTTTTCTGCCTCTACTCTGGCCTTTTTTTTCTGCCTGTATTCTTGCCAGTTCAACCTTCATTCTCATTATTTCCAACTCCTGACTAGCCACTTCTGGTGCCTGAGTATCTCCCTGTGCCTCTTTATTCCTTCGTCTAGGGGCCATTCCTGACAGAAATTTTTCAGAATTACTTCACAAAATACTACTGTAGACTACAGTAAGATATTGTTGTTGTTTAGTGGTGGGAACAATTGTTGTGGGTGTGCTATTCGGATCACGCAGCTGCCACCAATTAATGTGCCACAAACCCATGTCCAACTCAGGCTTAGGCTGACCTTCCCCTACCCTGAGGTAAAACTTCTCCTCTTTAAGCCTATGAAACTGTATACTGGGCTAGGAAGCCTCTGGTAGCATGGTTGATGTTAAGTTTCAACTTTCCTTCTTGTCCCACCCTTACGAAATATTAAAAATGGTTACTCAGCCAAGTTTTAGTAGGGGACAGATCAGGGGTTTGCGCTTCCTTTTAGCAGAAACTGGCACACAAGGCTTGGGAAGGTTCAAAAGGTAACAGAAGGTTTATTTACAGAAGGTTAAAATCAAAAGGCAGGTAGGTAGATATTTGAACTTAAGTAACAGAAAGGTTTTTATACAGCAACTTCACTGGTGTGAGGCACAAAACACTTGGTTTAACACTAGGTTGCTGGCTTCTTTCAGACTCTGCTTCATAAATATGCTTCATTAAAGCACAGACACAGCACAGCTTTCCCTCCTCTCCAGACTTAAGGGTGCTCCACTGAAACAAACCCTTACTAGATACTGGGCAGGTGTTAGTTATGAGCTATAACCCTGTTCCTGGCACTGAAGGAGAGACTTCTTTCTACCCACTTCTTTGGCCCACTATAATTCCCAGATCTCTCAAGTCTCAGCAGGAGTTAGTGCTGGTTTTTCCCACTTTAGTCCAAGGACTAACAGTGCTTCACAAACATTATTTCCTTTCACAGAGGCTTCTTTGGTAACCCTCTCCGGTCAAAAGCCAGGCTCCTACTCTCTCACTCTCTTATTTACTCTCCAACTCCAACTGACAGCTTCCCCAACATTCCATCCCCAACTGCCATTTCAGGCTAGCCACATGGGGGGCAGGGAGGAAACATGTCAATCATAGCTCACTGACTGGAAATCTCAGCATCTGAAGCTGAGTCTGTCACAGCAGGATCTAGAGAGGCTTGTTGTGTTGTTTCTGCCAGTTTCTGTTGGCCATTTTGAGAGTTTCATCTCTGTTGGCTGATGCTGTCAGTACTGTACCATCTTTTAATCTGGTTTCCTCCTTTCTGTATTTTGTTTGCCCAGTTTCCAAAGCGTTATTGAGGTGTTGTGGTGATGTTTGCTGAGGTATTAAGGTGGGGAGAGACAGAGCTCTAGTCACAGGCAACCATTCTACACACACACATACACACACACACACACACACACACACACACACACGCAAGTTGTAGCCTCTTTTAACTCCATCATGGTTGTCTGGTGTATTTTGTCACCTTGCTTCCTAACTCTCCTCCTCCCCTCAGTGCTGGCCTGCAATTCTATTCCCTCACACACAGAGAGAGTAATGGTCCCTAGAGTTTCCTGGGGAGAGGGAATAATTATTAAGCCATTATATGTCTTTAATAACAATGCTTAGCTTTCTGAGCTCAAAAATTTCTCAGATAGCAAGTCTGTTAATTTGGAGGAAAGTAATCATTTTATGCCACCCACAAGGGAACATACACATATACACACATTTGGCTGTGAGGTGTCTCGTTCCCTATGGTCTGCAGTATGTTTTGTTAATATTACAAATGCAGGAGTTTGTCACGCCTGATAGGCTTGGCAACCCACCAAAAGGGTGCTGATAGGGTGGGAAAGTGATCCCCCTCTGACATGTATTTGGAACTTGCAATAGCAACACCAGAAATTAGATCCCTTATGGCTCCGTGTGTGTGTGTGTGAGAGAGAGAAAGAAGCCTTGTGCAATTTAATTCAACTGTGGTTCTGCTTTAGCCAGTGCATTCTTGATAGACACTGACACAAAATAGGTATACTGTAAGTTTTATCCCAAGATTTTCAGCAGGCTGTTTCTTAAAAGCAAGGGTTTCCTTTTAGCCTCATCCAAAGATTAGTTTTCCTAATAAAATGTCTTCTTTTTAGTTATAATAAATGATTCTGCAGCATATATGAAAAAGTAGCATATTTTAAATGTTTTGAAAGATTTGTAATAATTATCACTTTTCTTTTTCAGTACACCTATAAAGATGGTCTTATTTCACTATTATGCCTGTGAGGAGCACCTGGGAGGAGCAAGATGTCTATAAGTGCATGTGTGGTAGAAGAAATGTCTCATGAAGTATGAGGGAGAGGGATCATAGAATCATAGCATCATAGAGTTGGAAGGGGCCATACAGACCATCTAGTTCAACCCCCTCTACATTGGATGTAGAGCCAATGTTGTGTAGTGGTTAGAATGTTGGAATAGAACTTGGTTCAAATCCCTACTCAGCTATGAAGCTCACAAGGTGACCTCCCAGTTATTCTTTCTCAGCCTAACCTTCTTCACTGAGCTGTAATGAAGTAATGAAGAGAGGTGATCCATGTATACTGCCCTGAACTTCTTGAAGGAAAAATGGGATAATAATGTGATGGATGATGTTCAAGAAGGGAATGATCTTTTGGGTACACCTTCAAGAGTTCCTTAACAGTAGTTTCAAAGGAATAGGTACAGATGAGCTGATATAGGACCAGAAGCCTGTGCTGCACCATTATTGTTGTAACCATGTTAGATGCCCATCCAGATGCTAAGTGATAACAAGAGCCAAGTTATTGCAGCATACATAGAGCTCCTTATGGGCCCAAATGAAACATATCCAATTGAGCTAAATTTGAAAGCACATGCAGTATGTTATGAGAGGAAAATAAAAACTTAGGAACAACTTTCAATGAAAGATCAGTTCTTCTAGTACTTGCTAGATATATGTCCACTGTGGGATGTTTTTCTCTTTATTTGCTAACAACTGACATCTTGGCTTGAACTGCAAAATCTTTGTTTCACAAGAGCTCATCTGGTGTTGCATCTTATCCATCAGAAGCTGTCCAAAGCCAAATTATGCACTACTGAAGAGATCTTATAGGGAATTTAAGTGTAAGTTACAGATAGCCCTAGCAAGAAATAAGAGGTGCTGTGCTCAATGCTGTCCCCATAGGCATCTTACAAACTTAGCAGCTGACTTGATTTCTCATCTCTTGATTATTAAGCATTTGATAATAAATTGTCTCTATTAAAAAATGTGTTTGAAGTATCTGTTGCCCCACCTACGTGTGTTGCTTAACAGAAGACACAGAAGAGACTTCAGAAGAATTTGGATTATTGAAGTATTCTTCCTGTTTATGTGAATGAAGGGGCTGCAAAATTATCTAAGTATACAATCTTAAAATAATTCTCACAAAGAAGCTAAGATATCAAATTTCCCTGAGAAAGGGCACAGCTCAAAACATGTACACAATGATTTTTTTTTAAAAAAAAGAGTTTAATAAATTCTTTGTCCATTAACCCTCACTGACTCGTCAGAGAGGCGGGGGTGGGTGGGCTTACATTCACCCTGACACTATTTGTTACTGTCCAGCCCTTAAAATTTCATTCAGCAATCAGACTATTATACCAAGATTCCATTAACTTTGCATGTTTTATATGTATATGTAAATTTAGACATGCTTAACTTCTAAAATTATAAAACATATATCACACATATCAATACAATTTAGAACCATATTACTGTCTACTAATGTCCCTATGCCAGCAGAAATTTTTTTTCAATTGTTTATGTCTTTATGCAGCAGATAGTTAGAGCCACTCCTGAAGAAGGCTGAATACCACTGAGTGCAATAGATATGACAGCAGAGAGTGTCCCAGGCCACTGACAAAGAGCAAGCTTTTAACATTTTTCCCCTCATAGCTTTGCTCTAGAACTGTGATGGATTATATATTACTGGTGTTGCTAAGTAACAAATAGAACAGGGAGGGTTATGATGTCACATCATTTCCCGCATGCATTGCTTCAGTATTATGAACCACAGCACATCCCCTGGAATGAAAATTCAGAGTTGCTTCAATCATTGAACTATCATCCATATTTGTGAAAATGTTATTAATCTGTGAAATAATAAATAGGGTATGCATGTGAATTGGAAGTTACTTGCCTTTTTTCATCTACAGGAGCTTATACAAAATGAGAGGAAGACAAACTTGTAAAGGGGAAAAGGTGACACTGCTTAATGTTTTCTGTAAAAGTACTGAATCAGCAGCTTTGTCACATGGAAAGAACAATTAGCTGACCATTTCCTCATTGGTAATCCCTTACATCTTACTGGTTTAGATGTAACCGCACTTGTATAATTTTACTAATTATGTGTGATTTTATTATGTTCATTGATGTCCATTGTTAGCCTCTGTCTCACTTTGAAAAGGTGATAAATGATAGATAGATCAATCAAATGACAGACGGACGGACAGACACCCCTATCTCTTTGCAGAGCAATAAGAGCAATCAGGTTTCCATTGAAGGGAGTACAATGCACGAGCCTCTATTCCTTCTGTCCCTTAACCGCCTATATGTTGGGGAGGAGCAATTAGTTTTGATGTCTTTATCCTTCACTTGACCTTTGTCTTTTGCCTCTGTACCCTGCAAGACATGCAACTTGGATAGCATTCTCTACCTGTCCCTCCCAATTGCCAAACCCAAAGGCTTTCCCCAGCTTGCCTAGCATGCATAATGGAATACTTCTGAATAATGGCATGGAATAGATCTGTCACAACCAAGCAACAAGGATCCATAATCATATGGAGTCAGAAAACTGCCTGCAAGATGGTGTCGTCATGTCTGCCAGACAGTGGGAATGCTGAGCAAAAAAATGCCAGTTGGGACAATCTTGTCCCTAGTGTTCCAGTCATATACCTATTGCAGATGCTAAGTCACTCTCTCCTGTTGTTGCTGCAGGACCTGAATGCTAGAAATAATTTTGTTTCACTTTGGAGTATTTCTGATATTTACAAGTCAAGTGTAGTTTGAGTTGAACCACAATTGATAAAGATGTAATGGCACAACCCTAACAATCACTATTGTTGAGTATATTTCTAAAGCAAACATATTTACTGTGGCTATTACAATGAGATTCTTAAATAAGAACTCTAATAATATATTTTTGGGATAAGAAGCATCTTTAACAAGCAGAAATCTTTAGGTAAAAACAGAAAACTAAATACGGTTGTCAGTTCAGTCTTTGCTTTCTTCCCAAAGTTCTTTATGAATAATTACAAGAGTTCTTTGCTTTAGCAGTCATAGCAAGCTTTTTCCTGGGGACTCCGAATAATTATTGCCACCCCAGTCGGAATGAAGAAGCAGACACAGGATTTGGAACTAAAGGGCCACTGTATTAATATAACATCAACCATTAAATACGGCAAGGGCAAACTAGCGGTACAAGTCAAACCATGGAGTCACCCCTGGACCACCGCCTTGACCTGTCTGAGCGAGCCCCACAGCCCCGGGTAGGAGCCATCCATGTAATGGCTTTTCCCTGGCCAGCCAAGCAAAATGGTTCCCCCCTTCAAGCTCCTAAAGCCTCAGTCGTACAGCATGAGGGAAGGACTTGCACATGGGGTTCACTACAGGCAGTCTCCAGGTGGTGGTAGCTGTCACAAGCATACTATCCGCTCCTGGTAGACACCATTTCCCCACCAATGAGGAATTGCCAAGGGATGCTCACCGGCCTGCTCCCTATCTCCAAATTCTCTCCTGCCACCACTGGGGCCAGGCCTCTACTTAGGCCCAAGCGTCCCACAGGTGGCCTAGTGCCCACCGGAGCCCTTGCCGCTCGTTTATGATGATGTCATTGCCAGTGAACCCTGTCACCTCTGTAGAGGTCAGCAAATCCAGCCCTTATCCTAAGATGAAGTAATTGAACTGGTGAACCCCCACACCTCTGTAGAGGTCGGCAAATTCGGCCTTATGTGGAGACATGGCAAATAAATGCACAGACCCTCCCCCGCTGCCTCCTCCCAGGCTCGGTTGGCCATGTGCCCCACAAGGGCTAATGGGTCCCAAGCTTCCTGCCGCACCAGTGCAGGAGCATTGCAGACCAAGCATCAACCCACCAGACTATACCTCCCCTCGAGCCATTAGGCCTCTCCTTGCCTGGACGCTGCAAGTCTGTGAGCTTGTAAGGAAAACGGTATGCCCTGTGAGCCAAGGCCATCACCCACTGGGTGAATGACCAGGACGTGGGGCGGAGGGCCGCACCTCCCCTCGCGCCACTCCTTGCCTGGGTGCTGCAAGCCTGTGAGCCTGTAAGGAAAATGGTATGTCCTGTGAGACACGGTCATCACTCACCAAGTGACTGACATGGATGTGAGGTGGAAGACTGCACCTCCCCTCGAGCCATCAGTCCACTCCTTGTCTGGGTGCTGCAAATCTATGCACCTGTAAGGAAAACAGCACACCCTGTGAATGAAAGTTATCATCCACCAGGTGAATGACCCAGACGTGAGGTGGAGGACTGCACCTCCCCTTGAGCCATCAGGCCACTCCCTGCCTGGGTGCTGGAAGTCTGTGAGCCTGTAAGGAAAACGGCAGGCCCAGTGAGACGAGGTCATTACCCTGCAGGTGAATGACCAAGAGCTAGGTAAAGGACCACACCTCCCCTCAAGCCAACAGGCCACTATTTGTCCAGGCGCTGCAAGTCTGTGGGATCCTATAAAGAACGAGGGGCCAGGCCATGATCTGCCATAGCCATCACCTCCTCAGGTGCATGACCAGATATGCAGAGAGCAGTCACCTCACTACAGCAGCAGCAGCCTGGCCAACACAGTTCTAGTTGGCCCCGTTACTTGATAACTGCCATTAACAAACCCAAGCTAATTCCCAACTGGCATCCTCTAGGCTCAAATGACTGCCCAAACAACCCCAAACTGGGCCAGCAGATGAGGGACTTCATCCTCCTGTGGCAATACACTGCACCCACCAAAAAACACATGATGAGTAAGACATTCTACAACACCAGCCTCAGCCTAACTCTGAACAATCACTGTTGGCTGGCACCAGACACCCTGCAGAATAACAGCCTGCGGTCCATGGCTGTGGCCCTAGAGGCTGCCCCATGCAACCTAGGTACTGAAAGAGAGCTGCTAGACCATGTGGAGCATCGCTATCTCTGAAACGCCATGCTGGGGGTGGTGAGGGAGTGTCCTACATGACAAGGACGTGGCCACACCCAGTTGCAGAGTCTCCCTTTGCTACCCAAGGGGGGCATGGCCCCAGCCCCCCTGGGGCCCCATGGCCTCCATGACTGCACTTTGCGTTTGACCCAGTTGCCAACAAGACTTGCCAACTTCATGCCATGCTCCGGAAAGGCTACCCCTGACCACTCCATAAGTGCCATAGCTGAGCTAGGCTGAGAGAGCTTGAGATGTGCTGTGCTCAGGCCGAGCATGCAGAGCAACTGCCAGCAGGAAAGGCGGAGCCGCCTTCTGAAGGCTCTGTCTCCACCCCCCAGCCATATCCCCATATGCCTGGGAGATGCCTCTGCCTGCTTCTCCTTCCAAGGAGGCAAAGTATGGTCCCTGGCTCAAGCCACTGTGCGGCAGCCGGGAGTACCACATTCTCACAATTTCAGTAAGATATGCACAACATTGTGCTGGTTTCCTATTTCCTAGTGCATTCTAAATTTCTACCCTCTTAAAGTCTGAATGGAAAGAAAAGAAATGTCACAATATCATTTCTTCATCATGAAGAAAAGAAATGATATTGTGTCAGCTTTTTAAATACAGAAAAATATCCTCAAGAATTACAAAAAAGCCACAATTTTATCTAATTATATCCATTCATTATATCCAGTCACTGAAATTTTGATCCACTGTTCTGGACCCACTCTAGTCCAAACAACAATTGATAATACAGAAATATCTGAACTATTTGCAAGCAAGATGAATTCTGAATATGTATACACATGATAGGAAGTGATTTTTAGTAGTTTCCCTCAAATGCCAACTGCTCTACTCTTTTTGTTTTTATTTCACAGGCTTTTTCATCTCTTTTCCAGATAGAAGTCATTCCCCAACTCCAATCCTCTGCTTTTCTCTCTCAGTTTTTTCATTTCTGATCTTCTGTCTGTCTTTCGTGATTTAGATTGATTTGGTAACAATTGAACAAACAACTTGTCAAGTCACTATGGTCATTGACCTCCTCTCACCTCCAACTTTGTGACTGTTGGATGATGTTGCTTTGTTATTTTGCTTTTCAGAACTTCTGCAAACCTGGAAAAGAAAAAGGAATGCTTCCTGGCCAACACATTCGACTATGCACAGTGGTCTTTGCAGATTATACAAACATATTTGTAGTAAGTCAAAGTTGTTCAAAATTACATCACCTCCTGGGGGGGAAAGCGGTAAATAGAGCATGTAGAACAATTCTTGGAATAGCAAAAAATAGCTACAAACCCATTTTTTGTGGTATTAGATATACCTTTCAAAGAGAAGAGCTATTGTGAATTTCTTATATAAGCACTATTATGTATTTTTAAACGTTGTGTTTGTTTACTAATAGGTTCCATGTGTGAGATCTCCAGAGACCTGCTTGGATGAAAACTTGTATTTACAGATGATACCATAACAATATTCTAGATTCTATGATGAATAGCTACTTGCGCTATATTGTTTTGTCTGTTCTGTCTCACGTGACTTGAAGGAGAATAAGAGAAAGGGAGAGACTTTCTTTCCACTTACTCAGTGCAAGTTAACCTGCTTTCTTTCACCCTGTTCAATGAAGATAGAAAATCTCTATCTTTTGGAAGAAGAGCCCTGTATAATATAAAGTTTCTATTAAATGGCCTTTCCCATTTCATTATAATGGATGGTGTCTTTAAAAACATGGCAGTAAGGTTCAAAACCAAACAAACTATCTAATTAGTGCTAAGTTACATAACATTTCATCTTGATAGGAATAGACTCATCCAAAACAAGGTTTATTTTAGAGGCCAAGCACAGCACCCTAGACAGAAAGTGATACTTAAAGTTTATGCTCAGAACTTGGGTTTCAGACAGTGCAATCCTAAGAAGAGTTACTCCAGTATAAGACTGTTGCACTGTTAGAGAACTAGAGTCTCTGGCACCTGACTGCTTTGCATGACACATGTCCCAGTTCAGTCCCTGATACCTCCAGTTGAAGAGTCAGACTCAGGGGTAGCAGGTTCTGGGAAACCATTCTGTGTATGAGTCTCTGGCTAGTTGCTGCCAATTAGAGTAGATAGTCCAATGGTGCAATTGTGTGAATATAAAGCAACTGTCTGTGTGTTCATGTTCAAACTTCCAGAGGTGAAGAGAGACTTCCAGTTAGACCTCCTCATGATCACCAGATAAACTGGAATGTAAAGGGGCAGTTATGGCATCAGATTACAAGCCAGGTCCAAACTTTGTAAAGCTTACAAATAAAATACCTAATAGCTACCACTGCTACTACCATTAATACTAATGTTAGTGCTGCTGCTAAGCTACATCAGATAATCCCCTCTCCATTTCTATGCCTTGCTTTGCCTATTTTCTGCTGACTGAGGGAGTGGGGGGGTAGTGAAGCATTGCAGAGCCAGGCATGAAAGAAGCCCCCCCTTGCTCCTGGCCAAGAGAGTCATAAACTCCTATTGGTTTACTGATGCCATGTAATGGCCACCCATGTTTTACACAGTATATAGAGTGCAAGCCTAACAAGGTGAGATAAAGACAAACTAACAGAATAAGACTGGTATACAGGGTACAGGAGGAGACAAAAAAAGATAGACTCTTCTTCTATCATTGCAGATGAAAGCCTTGTCTTGAAAGATTATGTCCTCTGAAAAAATATGATTGTGTCATATGTCATCTCAACCTTGATATTTGCAGGATAATGGTATTTTAAAGCAACTGGCCATAATTTTCTCCCATGTTGGTATAAAAAGCTATAATTAGCTTGTCCCGCAGGTTTATATCAGAAGGACAAGAAGCAGCATTTATAGCCAATATAGGAGTAACACATAAAGCCTGCTTGGGAATTCCAGCTCCCTTAGTCATTTTACAATAGCAAAGGGCTGGATCAGCGGCCAATAATATGACAATGGGTTTGTTCACTGATGAAGGAATGTTAAGAAGGTAAATCATACTTTTCTCATCTTACATTTTTCTGTGTCTCATGAAAAACTAAAGAAACTGCCTTTATTTAGTTCAAAACAATGTTTTCCAAAATCATCCATTTTGCTGATTGCAGTAACTGTACGCTAACTTGAGTCTAAAAGATTGTTTCTAAGAGCCAAACTACATGAGATGCTAGACATGCATTCTTCACATATTGTGTCCTGCAAGATTCCCTGGGTAGTGTAGTCTTACAAAGAACAACTGGTCAATGCGATTCTCCATTGGGGAACAGTGATGAGAGGGATTCTGTCTCCCTTTCTTGCAAAAAGCCTCAGTTTGGATTTTCCTCTGGGAGCTTGGGGGCAGAGGGGGACTTAACAGAAGGCAGGAAATCCAGGGTGACTTTTTGCAAGAACCACCACTCTTCTCCCTGGCAGAGAATCACATCACGGATTCTCTGTCTCTCTTGCAAAAAGCCGCCCTGGATTGTCTGCTTCCTGTTACATCCCCCCCACTCCCGAGCTCCCAGAGAAAAACCCGAGCTGAGGGTTTTTGCAAGAGAGAGAGAATCCTTCCCATCACTCTTCCCCTGGTGGAGAACCGCATCAAGCAGCTGTTCTTTGTAAGACTACACTACCCAGGAAACCTTGTGGGACCCAACGTGCATCTTGTGCAGGACCCAACATGCATCTCGTGTAGTTTCCCTCTAAAAGGCAATATGGGGAATGAGCCTTTGGGAACATCTATGAGAAGTTTACAGCACCATGTCCCTCCTCACTCCAACATGCTTACCCTCTTCATGGATCCAAAGGTGCTCAAGGCACTTTACAACATAAACACAAATATATAAAAAACAATTGTTAAAAAGAAAGTTAAAACACAATTTAAAACAGAGTTAAAACAGTCAAAGAAGAGTTGAAAACTAGCCCACATTTAAAAGCTGTCCTAAATAAAACAATCTTCAGTTGCCTCCTGAAACTAGAGCATGAAGGGGGCAGTCCCTGGGGAGATTGTTTCACAAATGTCGGACTGCCACCAAAAAGACCCATTCTCACGTACCCACCAACATATGGGACAGTTAGGAGGGTCTCTCCCAGGCAGGAATGTATGGGAGAAGACAGTTCTTCAGATACACTGGTCCCAAGCCATGTAGGGCTTTAAAGGATAGGAACAACACCTTAAACTGGACACAGGAGCAGGTCAGTGGCCAGTGTAGTTGCTATAATATGGGTCCCTGATAGCCAGCCCAGACCAACAGTTTAGCTGCAGCATTTTGTACTAGCTGCAACTTCTGAACTGTCTTCAAGTGTAGCTCCAAGTAAAGTGCATTGCAGTTGTGAATAAGGCATGGATCATTGTAATTAGATATGACTAAACCAGGAATGGCCACAGTCAATGTACCAGCTGAAGCTGGGCACTCTGAGGCATGGCAGCCACCTGGCCTTCTAAAGTGACCACTGTGTTGAACAGTACTCCTAAACTACAAACCTGACTTTTCAGGGGGATTGTAACCCCATCCAAGACAGGGGAGATCTCACATCACTGGTCAGCCTTTCTACTAACCCAAAGAACCTCTGTCTTGTTAGGATTAAGTTTCAACTTGTTCATCCTCATCCAGCCCATTACTGACTCCAAGCACCAATTCAGAACATCAACAGCATCCTTGGAAGTAAGCAGAAAAGAAATATAGAGCTGTCACCTACATATTGCTGACATCACAGTCCAAACCTCCTGATGACCTCTCCTGGTGGCTTCATGTAAATATTAAATAACATGGGGGATAAAATTGAGCCCTGTGGGACTCCTTAGGTCAATGACTATGGAGTAGAATGGGAGTCTCCCAGTAGCATTGTCTTTCCATATGTCAAACAATGCTGCAGTGATGGAATGATGTGGGAAAACTCTGGGGGCTTTCTGAACACAGATGATTGGATATTACCCATTGACATTTTCTTCCTCCTTACCAACATGCACGCTAAAATATTTAGATATATCCACTCTGACAGAAATTGTTTCTTTCAGTAGATGCTACAATTTTAGAGCCTATTTCCAGTTTGTTTGTTTGTTTGTTTGTTTGCTTGCTTATTAAAACACTTTTACCCTGCCTTCCCTCATACTTCAAGGTGGCTAGTGTTAATAAACAAATCAAACAAATTGTCACCAGTTAACAATACAGCTTGGTAAGCCCTGTTAGCTGAACCTCCTTCTTCTAGTAAATCTACTCGACTTTTTATAATAATCACAAATTTAGTTAAGGACAAAAGTATTAGTAGTCAGAGCAATTTAGTTGCAGAGGATAAAAATTAATATTAATCCACCACCAGGAATACCAATTTTAGCACCAAAAGCCAAGACATGAATCAATACAGTCATACAGCAGGCCATAAAAGGTCAGGAAGATAAAAGAGTTGTTTAAAAAATTCAGACCTCCCCCACACCTCGATCAATGATAAAAACATGGCTTTGAAATTCCATATTCTACAACAGTTGCTCAGAAAAGTCTGCAGAGTAACTCTATAGTCTTTGTCACTTCTCTTTCCCCATCTTTTATAAAGACATTGGCTGTGATCCATTATTTTACAGCTTGCCAGATGTACAAAAGCTCTCAGCATGGATTCTCTCACTCTAAGCTTTAAACTTGCTCTCAAACACAGAGGAAGCAAGGGAAAGGCACAAAAACAAGTCAAGCATTAGTAAACAAGTATCCTGCTAAGATCATACAAAGTCACTAACAAAAAAATAAAAAGCTAGTATATATGCATGCTCTGAAATGTTTTTAAGGAATTGTGCGTGAGAATTCTTTGATCCATTAGTAGTCTACAAACTGCAATTCATTTTGAACAGTAAGTTCAAAATTTTAATTTTCCAAGCATATGATCCTTAAATTTGTTATTGAGTAGTAGCCAAGAATAAGCAGAAGAAATGCTGATCAATAGAATTTGCTATCCACCCAGTTAGGAGCACCTAAATTATTTCACAGTGTAATAACAGTCAAGCAAAGATGAAACAGAAAGGTGTAGATTGTCTGACAGAAGTCAGGATTCAGACAGCAAATTGGCTGAATCATTTAATACCTGCTGTCCTTCCGTATAAAACTAAATAATGTCCAAGGAAAGATAACATCAGCAAGAGAATTTTTAACAGATATGGATATGTATGTATGTATGTATGTATGTATGTATGTATGTATGTATGTATGTATGTATGTATTTATTTATTTATTTATTTATTTATTTATTTACTGTACATATAGTCAGCCTTTTTTGCTGAGTCTCAAAGTAGATTCCATAATCAAAATGAAAAACATGGAATAAAGAAAACAGTGTAAGATATACCATAAAAATGAAGCAACTGGATAACAAAATTTAAAATCAACGTAAGGTAAACAGGATAATATATACAGCAAAAGGTGAAATAAACTACAATACTATCACCAAAATGAAAATATTGCCTTTTTCTTCCCTAACCTCACCTTTCTCCCTTCCATTTGTTGTCTCCTTGATCTCAAATGTTAAGACTGAAAATTCCCTAGGACAGGGGCCTGTCATCTTGTACGCTATAAAATGTCATAAAGAGGGATGGCACTACAGAGACTGCAAGGGGAAAAGCTGTTCAGATTGAGCTTCATACTTAACTGCAAACAGGATTGGCTTGGATCCAAAGAACCTTTGCCTGAGTAAAATGCACATCTACTCTAGCAAAGAAGGGGGAGCTGATTACCATTGTTCTTGCCCCAGCTGCAGCCTCATTGTACACGCTGCATACCATTCTGAAGGATTCTGTCACCCTCAGAAACAGCTTTTCCTGGGGGAGAGAGTTACAGTGGGGAGGGGGGCAAAAAGTCCTATTGTGCAAGCAAAACATACCAAGAAAATTGATCTTGACATTCTTCATCCAAGGTGTGGAGACATCTATATTGTATGTGCATTATCGTTTTGAGAAAATGAACATAGCTGTAGTTACATGACTGATAAATGGAAACTCCAAATGAAAGGAAAACTTCAAGAGCATCCAGCTCTTGTGGTTGGTTTGTTATAGATAATACAGCTTCTTACTTCCGCAAATAAAGCTTCACTTTCCATAACTGACCAACTCACACTGCAAGGTCATCCCAAAATAAAGATGTGCATAAAGAGGAATTTATTGTTCTCTGTACAAGATGGAAATCATCCCCCTGTAATGGTTTGTACAGGTTGGATGAATTTAGTAATACAATGAAAATAGTTTGTGTTGCTGCTGAGGCCATCTACAAAAGAAAATATTTGAAGGAGACATTCAAAGAATGATATAAAGGATACATTTTTTGCGGAGGTTCACAGGAAATATGATTTATTTTTGAGATTTTGGCAAATTATTTTATCAATAATGAAGAAGCGTATCTTCCTTGCAGTGGGCTGAAAATAATTATAGTTAATATTAAAGAAAGAGAACATAAAAACAAATTTTACCTAACAAATTGAGAACTTTGTGTAAAGAAAAGACTAGTCCATTCCTTAAAGCAGTGATAATGTGGCTGTTTTGGAAGCCATATTGTATGACTCAAATCCTTTGTTTAGAATCAATCCTGTCTAGGAATGCGCACCTGAGAAAGAACCTGTATTTTTCAGATTTATGTTTTGGGAAGGGCGTAAAAATTAATATTCCAGGATATTCAGGTCCCCAATACCAGTTTGGTATTTGGATTCTGGTATTTGGTTTTGGAATTCTGAAATTATTCAAGTCAATTATTCCCTATGAGGGATCTTTCCCGGGAGCTGGAGTGGCTGTTTTTAAGCAAACAACACCAAAATTGCAGCAGAACTAATGCTGCCTGACCAGTAAAGACCCCACCCAAATTTCAAGCAGATTGGATCAACTAATCCAATTCTACAGGCCCCTGAACAAGGTGTCTCTAGCCATCATACTTGTTTCCATTGTTTCCTATGTTGGGGGGAAGAAGACAAGCCAAACACACACCAGTTACTACTGGCCAAAAACTTCCAAATGCAAACAGAACCAACAAGACCAACAGAACCATCAAACCACAAAATCCTGGCAGACCCCAGGGTCAATGTGGCAGCAAATTCAACAAAACTGATGTCAAATAAGAGAATCCCAGCAGAACCAACCAACTGAAGATAGAGATACTATTTTTTAAAAGAACCAGAAAGAAAACAAAGGCTATCTTGCTTCCTCCCCCCCCCCCCATACAAACATACTACACCCCACCAGGCAAACCCCCCACAAAAAACTGAAATAATATTTTAAATAATATTTTAAAACACAGGGCAATGCAAACCAGTCCTGGTGCAGAACAAGAGAAGAGTCTTCCCTGGCAGACATGCAGCAGAAGTAAGTAATTCAAGGCACAGATAAACTAGAGCACCCGGAGGCACACATCAGCACTCCAAAAAATCTCACTTTGAAATGGAGACAAGCTGCAGCCAGGCCAGCTTTTTATCCTCTTTGCCCATAATCAGAAGGCTTTTGTCTTATGAGAGAATCATTATGATTGGGTAGACAGTAAGAGCTCCCCTTAATGTATGATCCCATATGGGATCAGGGCACTGGTTTACTTGAGAATCCCGGATATCAATCAGCATACCCGAGTATACTCCCAAAATTCCATTAATGTATTTTGTGTGTATATTTGCACAGGATATATCCAAGAAAACCTCCCTAATCCTTTGAGAATGATGTTGAAACTGACCACATGTTCAACTCAAAATAGTTTATAATTTATCTGTTGCTGGGACATACAATAGAATGAGGATGTATATGCATACCATTGTTCTATCAGAACAACAACAGCAACAACTATCACTCATGTTTCCCATAGGCTTCACACAATGGGTTGCTGACAACATATGGGTTGTTGGCAAGTAGGTTAAGGTAAAGGTAGTCCCCTGTGCAAGCACCGAGTCATTACTGACCCATGGGGAGAAGTTGAATCATGACGTTTTCTTAGCAGACTTTTTACGGGATGGTTTGCCATTGCCTTCCCCAGTCATCTACACTTTACCCCCAGGAAACCGGGTACTCATTTTACCAACCTTGGAAGGATGGAAGGCTGAATCAACCTTGAGCCAGCTATTTGAACCCAGCTTCCACCAGGATCAAACTCAGGTCATGAGCAGAGCTTGGGCTGCAGTACTGCAGCTTACCACTCTGCACCACGGGGCTCTTGTTGGCAAGTATGAACCTATATATTAACCAGCTGCAAATACTTACTTGCAAAAACCAGACAGCAAGTTTGTTCACAGAACTATTAAAACTATCTAAACTTCCAAAGTCAACTGAAATGAGGACAATATTTGTGGAGATGAAGGAAATGTATTCCATCAAGTTTGGTGGATCAAACCTAGGACATATCTAGATCCAGTAGCTATGAGAAAGAATTTAAAAATGCATGTATAAGAGATGATCCACCCAATGTATTTCAGTTGATGTGAGGTTCATTGAAGAATTACAGTGAAAGAGATTTTCTAGGACCTCACAAAATAAGGATCAGTTCATTCTTTGCTTACCTCAATATGTATGATCTGATGGCTCTTTTATGAAACAACTTTAATTATCCAGTTATGTTGATTTATTTAATAGTGATATATTGCACTTGTCCATATGATCCTCAAAGTGCCTTATAACAGTTTTCTGCTTCCCTTATTCCCTCATTCCTAATATATTAGGCCACTGTGCTCTGCCTGCTGCTCCCTGGGAGCCATGGAAGGAGACAGGTGCTGCTCTTCCAGATATGCTATTCCGTTACATCACATTGTTGAATCAATTCCACAACTTGTACTTCTCAGAATCAGTGACAAATTATACCAGTGCCCTGATTCTGATGTACCATGTGTACCATGGGGAGAGGTGGTATCAAGTGTTTTGTACTATTGGTTTTAAATTGATGTGATGCCATGTTTGCCCCCTTAAGCACTACTTCTTCTACCCTGCAGTCTTTCCAACCCTACAGACCCCCTGGGGCCTGCCCTCTTGCACTCCCTGATCCCCACTTTTCTTATGCCCTCTCCTCTTATCTGCCAGCCAGGCACTGTCTGATGCCATTTTTGATACTTCTTTGTCAGTGACAGTCCATCTGCCAGCACCATTCTTAACTTCTTTGGGATTCTCACCCTCCATTTTTAAACTATTCTTGTTTTTCTGCAAACCTCAAAGTTCCTCTGGGTTTGCAGAGATCTCTGTCTTAGTCCTTAGTAGTCCTGCTTGCAGAAGTTTGAGCCACATAGAGGGGCCATACATTGCTATTAGATATGTAATTATTATCTTTTTTTAAGGAGCTGTAGGCTTCTGAGTAAATAGCCAATGGGGCAGATGTCTAGGAATTTTTTAGTAACCTTAGTATTTATTTTCCACTTATTTCCAAGTTCCTTTTACATAATAGTTGTATAATTTTTGCTGTTCTTTTATTGCCTCTGTGTGTGTGTGTTCATTGCTCACATAGTTTGGGTTTAAATTATCCTGGAAATGTGGTTGCTTCATAGCTTTGCTTTGAAGGTTAAATTACATTATAGGACTATTAAAAATAATCCAAATGTGTTTCTGCAAATTCTTACTTGAGTGGCCTGTTGCAGCAACTTCAATGAAAAAGAGAAGCAAAAGTCTGGGCATCTTGAAGAACAGATCTTTGTTAGGAATGTCTAGTAGTCATTACAGAATAGATTCAATGTATTTCCTAAATGGTGAGGACTTTGGAGAGTAATGAGTTTGTTTTGGCATGCGCTTGCAGAGGCAAGTTTCTGCTTCAGATGCACAACTCCACCTGAGAAGGATCAAGATGGGGAACCACGTTAGTCTGTCTGTGGCAGTAGAAAAGAGCAAGAGTCCAGTAGGACCTATAAAGCTAACAACATTTGTGGTAGGGTATGAGTTTTTGTGAGTCACAGCTCACTTCTTCAGACACAGCTAGAATGACTTCCACCTGAGAAGGTTGTTAATAAATATAAACATAGAATGATTGTACCCTCGACATAAATATACAACTGTCATATTTTCAGCCTGTTTCACACTGCATCTCAGTTGCTTAGACATGCAACAAGAAAGAGAAAATGGAAGTGTAATTAAACTTGTATTTCCAGTTCTTTGTCTTCTGCACAATACTTGTGGGGAGAGGGAAGAGACCCCAATGAGAACACGCATGTGCTCTCTTCGTTTGTGGGGAAGACACATGAAACCATGTTTCGAATCTTATAGAGAAGTACACGAAAAGGAAGTGTGAGGTATATTTGCATATGTAAAGGTTAAGATAAACATACTTCATAAGAACGAAGAGTTCAGTCCTTCCTCACATTTTAATCATCCCAGTTTGTGAACCAACAGGTGATTAAACTATTAAATATTGTGTTGGATCCAGCATAACATTTCTGCTTCCAAACGAAGTGTAGTCACTTGCGCTAAGTCATACTTATTGCATCCCCACTTGCATTCTTCTTGAAAGTTTTCCACTTGTTTCTTTTGTGTCATGTCTAGTTCTACAAAGAGGCAATAATAAGGCCCATCAGCCAACATGAAGGGTTTGTGCCAGCAATATGTTTAGCTAAACTATACTGCCTGAAAGGCCTTTCATGGGGCAACAGATGTGGTAAAATCCATTAAAATTACTGTAATGGGTCAATCACCAAATGCTAAATATCAAAGTACAAGCTGAATAAGATCTCCATACAGATTTATAGATGGCATTGGCAGTGGCCTACATGAATGCACTTTTAATTTCTCTCCAAAAGGCTCACCACAAGATTGTTGGCATTGAAATCAGAAAAACCCTTTGTCAGTCTATGGCATTTTCTGTGAACAATTCCTTTAATGGAATTTAAGCTAATGAAAAGGCTTGCATCACTGTCTCTGTCCCTCTTAAGAGGCAGCATCAGAGCAGAAGCACAATTCCCCTTTTGTCTAGTTGCAGTTACCTTGATCTTTGATCCAGCATAAGACATGTTTAAATAATTTTACTGGGACTTGAACAATCAGATTGTCAGGAAAGAAAGAGAAGTTGACTGTTCCAAATGAGTACCCAGCAGTTAAGAAACTCATTTTTACTCATGAGTGCAATTTCCTTTTGAGTTACAAAATCAGGTGGCAATCCATGGACACCTTTCTCTAACACTCACTATGGACAAGAATTTAAAATATGCTTTTGTCATTCAGATGTTGCACAAAGAGATCTCTGTGTGCATGAATTTCTGGTGCAGCCTACCATTCCCATTTTGGTACTTGCAATGATTCAGTCAAAGGAAGAATGGCTCATTGTGCCCATTGTCCTCCTTGTTATGCCTATTAATTAAAGGACATGGTGTAAGGGGCTGGAGTTGCTGAAAGTAGCAATTCATATCACTGACAATCAAAAAGTAAACAAACAAAAGAAAGAAACAATTCAAAACATTTCTTAAACCTGTTCTATTAATCTATTTGAAGGGAGTTAACAGTTGGACAGCCCTGAAATCTGATGGTCACCATCCAGCAGTTTAATTAGGGCCATATGTTTCTTTCCTTGCTGTCTTTCACAAGGCAAAATCAAAAAGAGTCCAGTAGCACCTTTAAGACTAACCAATTTCATTGTAGCATAAGCTTTCGAGAATCAAGTTCTCTTCGTCAGATGCATGATACAGAGACTGGTCAAATATAGAAGAGGAGGGAGGAGAAGGGGAGGAGAGAGAAGAGGCAATTAGGGGGGGAGGGGGAGGGTGCAACCAAAACATTCCTTTGCTAGTATATGTAAACATCTCCTTTTGGTGTGTGGATCAGTTGGCTTCAAAGGAGTTTGCCCTGTTAGTTTGTAGCAGCCAAACAGCTAGACCATCCAATTCCAATGCAGTATGAGTCTTCGATAGCCACAGCTCTCCTTGCCAGATGCATCTGACAAAGAGATCTGTGGTCCCCGAAAGCCCACGCAATCTAAACTCCCCTCTATCTGGAGATTAGGGGGTGGGGGCGCTGGCCATGTGACCATTTTTACTGAGGGCGATTTAAACTTTAGAAAACTGCCCCCCCTTCCAGCTGATCCAAAGTGACATCATTGCGCGGTCCCGGAAGCATATACGCACTTTGTGTGTGCACATGTGGTGCCAGGGGCACCACTTCCCACCAGGAGTTGCCCCCTGTGCTGACAACCCACTGAGTTTCACCACCCCTTTTCCCAGAAAAAAAGTCCTGACTGAGTTTCACAGTGGTAAAGGAGCCCATACATTGGTTGATTCTTTTCTAGGATTCTCAAGGGCTGTATTCAGACATCTCATCAGCCAGATGCTAAAGGCCTGCAGTTGGCCTTCCCCAGTATAAGTTACATTTAAAGGGGCTTTCTTGTTGCATTAATTTTTTTAAAAAATATTTATTTTAATGTATTATTAAATTGAATATATAACACTGAAAAACACTAGAAGCTTTGCTCACAAAATGGAACAGCACTACAGTAACAGTTCACGTTCTGAATAAAAAATTAGAGAAATCTTTTGCCCTTCTCATGATGGCTTCTTCGATGGAAGATGTTTCCCCTGGGTGTCTATGCACCTGCTGAATTTCTAGCCGTCTTTTTGGTGTGAAAGGATCAGGGCCTGAGTCATGATCTTTAAAAAAAAAAAGGTGGTGAGGCTACAGAGTGTGTTCTGTAGAGTGAGAATTCTCATCATGTGCACTGGTTTGGGGCCCAAGTCCACATTTTTGGACAACAATACAAAATAACACTGAGTCTGATTCAAGAGAATATTTGCTGGGGGAAAATAGGTTGAGATAGATATAAAGAGCAACCTCTAGTTTGCGCAACTCAGATATACAGCTTAGAGGAATTGCCTGCCAGAGGTTAACAGGACTGACGTCCATGGCAACATTCTTTGCACTATCCACTATCTTTAGATACCATCACTACAAGTTTCAACAGCAAAGCAAATGTTTGTAAGCAGTCTTGTAAAAGGCTGCAATTCTGGGTAATCCCAAATAAAAACAGATTGCATTTTAATTATTTATTCATGGTATGTGTATTGCATACCTACGTGGCATGCTTTGCTCATACAGCCTGAATTACAGCAGAGGTTCCATAGATGAAATAATTAGGAAAAGGGGAGAAAGCGTCTTCTAGAAGACAGCATCATCTGTTTTCTTCTATGAATATACCTTTACTAGTAACAAAGCCCATTGTAGGAAAAAATACAAAGGGCTCTAAAAAGGGAAGGTTGGGCAGGCAGACATTGCCTCCTCCTCTGTGACTGATCCCAGCTGGGTGAATGGCGAGGAAGGCATTTCTGCCTGCTCCGCACCTGATCCTGGTTTGGGCTTCCCGCCGCAGCACACTCTCGGAGGGACGAGCTGCCTCTTCTGAGCTTCCCTCTACAGCACGCCCTTTGGATGCACACCAGGGTAGGTAGTGAGTTGTCTGGAACATGGTTAGCCTTTTATATAATAATAATAACAACAACAACAACAACATCATTCGATTTATATACCGCCCTTCAGGACAACTTAATATAGTAGGATGATCAAAACATGGCCTTTAGATATTTGTGTTTTAGCTGCGAGGTGTGATATGAGCATCTGCAGTGGAAGGGAGAATCCAAAAAAATCTAGCCTTCAGCAGTAGTTTTCTTACACTGGAGGAAAATGACTAAATGACTCTAGGATCCAACCCAAAGATACATGCAGTGCATTACAACAAAAACCTGTGGCACTTGTTAAAATTGTGTACATGGTACATACATAGGTTCATCCATGTGATCAAGAAAGCCACGAAAACAGCTTTCTTGATAACATAGAGAAGGTTCAGTGGAGATACTTGGTTGAATTTTGGAGATTGGAGCCAGCAGGCACGATCCTGTTCTATAAACATAGAGTATGTGCAATTTTTACATCTGCATGGGATGTTGACAGGTGTAGGTCCTACCCTGTGATGATCTGAAAAGCTGTGTTTTGATTTAGTATTAAATCAAGACGCCACTTGGGATTAAAGTTTCTTAAATGAAACTTTTCTTAAATGAAAAGAGAAAATTCTGTGTGTTCCTAATTACATTCAGGAAATGATTGAATACAATGAAATACAATGAAATGAATGAATGTAATATATAATATATAAGTGAATGAATATAAAAGATTGTTTGGAGTCTGTATAAATATTTTATCTCTTTGGCACCCATTCTCTTTCATGGATATACATTTCATGCTGTTATAGCTATATGCAGTATGAGATGCCAAAGGAAATTATTTTCTACCAAACAAAGCCAAAGGAATTGTCTTGAGAGTAGTCAGCATTCTGAATATATTACAAAGAAAGACAAGGGGAGGTGGGAGGATGCACACAGAAGCAGAGCTAGTTCCAAGAGGAGGAGATCATGTTGGAGAAAGCAGGAGGCTGAAATGAGTACAATTTCAGGTCTGAAATAGCATTTTGATGCAAGATGAGTATTATTAAATGTCATTGGAATTTCCCAGTAGAATTCAGACTATTTGGCATAATCTTGAAGCTTGAAATTCCATTCTGTAGAGTTATAAATACTGCAAAGAACATTGTACCTATTATTTGCAATATTAGTCCTTCCAGTCCTTGTCCAGATGAGAACTGCACGCTCAAAATCAGGACATTTTTGTTTGCATGAAGGCAAGCAAGGCTGGCAATAAATAAATAACCTGGAGATTTCTGTGATTTTGATAATTCCTCCAACTGAAATAAAAGTTTTCACCCCCTATAAACTTGTCTATGGCTGCAGCATCTGTTTAGATTAAATCATTGCTACTGTGTTGAGTTGTTCTTGATATAAATAAAAGATATATGAAAATAGCCTTCAACCAATAGTCATGTCATTCTGGTCTTATGCTGAGACCAGCTGTTAGGATTCCAGTGCCAGTGCAAAGTCACTGCTCAGTGCCCATCCCAGTTCTAAGGAATTTCCCAGGAGCTGCATCTGTACTGCACAAAAGGTTTCTTTAAGGTGAAGAGAGTTTGTGTGTCAAGGATTACAGTCTGAGGGCCAAGCTACACATGACGAATGACACTTGAACAGCAAGTGGATTGAGTGGAGGGCAAGTGAACAGGGAGAAATACACTTGCCGTTCAAGTGTCATTCGTCATGTGTAGCTTGGCCCTAAGAGTCATCAAAGTGATCTGTCATCTTGGGACTTTTAGCAAGTGCCTTCAAAAGGTTTTAGGTCTGTTAAACAGGTAATAAGGGTAATGAAGCAACAAAAACTGCAACTGGAAACACACTGACTTGACAATTCAACCTAATGAAATTACTGGGCTGCTTAGGCTGTATGCTTGTGCTAGGTGTTCTGCCTCCATTTCTTTCAAGCCAGTGAGTTAGATTCTGTGGAAGATTTCCACATGCACAATAGTCTGTACCCAAGAGGAAGCAATAAATTATTCCATGCTGTATGCTTGTGCTAGGTGGAAGGGATTGTGTCCCCACTATTTTTTCTGCAAGTGTAAGAAATAGTGAAGGAACGAGAAAAGATTTTTAAAGATAAGGCTGTGTCACTGAGGACCAAGATCAAAATAATTCATAATATGCTGTTCCTCATAACTATGTATGGATGTGAAAGATGGACAATGAAGAGCTGACAGAAAGGCAATTAATTCATTTGAAATGGGTGCCAGAGAAGAGTTTTACAGATACCATGGATGGATAAAAAGACAAATGGGGGTTCTAGATCAAATCAATCCTGAATTCTCCCTAGACGCTAAAATGATCAAACTGCAGCTATTTACATCTGTCACATCATGAAAAGACAAGATTCACTGGGAAAGACCATATTGCCAGGGGAAAGTTGAAGGCAGTAAGAAAACAGTAAGACCCAAAATGAGATGGCTTGACTTGATAAAGGAAGCTATGGCCTCCAGTTTGTTCAGCAAGTTCTAAACAAGGACATTTGGGAGATTGTTAGTTCATTGGGTTACAATAAATTGGAAGCAACTTGATGGCATATAAAAGAGTTGTCAGTTAAGAGAGCTGCTGTAGCATAGTGGTTAAATGTCTGGGCTCTGAGCCAGCACTCTGCTGGTTTGACTCCCACTACTGCCATGAAATCTGCAGATGGCCTTGGGTAAGCCACTCCTCTCAGCCCCAGCTCCCTAGCTGTATTGTGGGGATAATGATAACACTGATTTAGTTAACTGCTCTGAGCGTAGCACTAATCTGTCCAAAAGAGCAGTATATAAGCACACAGTTTTTGTCATCATCATCATTATTACCATTATTACTATTATTATTATAATACAACATATTTCTTCTGATACAATTTCAAAGTCAAATTAAATGAAATCTTTTGAATGATCTGTTTAGAGGGACAAGTCTTCCATGATAGCAGGAGACCTCCTGGCATTGGCATCCCATTTCCCACCACCACTTCACATTGCCCCAACGAAATTACATCACGTGTGGTTTTGCACAGAAGTGACATCCAACTCCAGGAAGCCTGTCCCCAGTCCTGATGCCATTACATCTGTTTTAGTTTTATTATTTAATCAAAAACAGTATTAAAATGCTAAATGCCACTGCAGCCATTTTACTACTACTTGCTCAAGTGGAGCTATGTTATGTCTATCTTCCCTTCCACTCATACATTGCTGGAGCCAACCTAACAGGAAACAAAAAAAAGGAGGTTCCTCTGAGAACTACACTCGATAGGAAAAAGGCGGGGAAAGCCCCTAAACAGAGGGAAGGAGTTCTATTAAATACTAATATTTTATGAATAATTTTTGTGAATTTTTATCTGTTTAACAAAGTGCAAGTGCTAAAGTGATATATACATACAATAAATATACATATCCACTAAATACAATACATAAAATAGATCCTATCCAGAAAAGTTTTTTAAACACCAGCGGATATATAGATTTGCTGTAGAGTCCCAGTTTATTTCAAAAATATTCTTAAAGTGCTCAGGAAAGTAAATAGCTTGTCAAAAGTGTTCCACAAAACCTTTTTCTGTTTTGCAGGTATAGGTGCTTGAGGATTCTGCAAGATGATACTTTGTGGCTGTTGGAAGGCGGAGCCTAATGGGAGCCAACCTACCAGCCTGTCATGGGTTTGCCCTGTTACAAATGAATGGAAGTTAGAATGACTGGTGAATTGCTTACAAAAGGTCCTTGGACTACCATTGCAATATTTTAATTGAATGCTCTGGCTTTTGTTTAATTGATACCTGAGACGAATAAATATTTAAAACTTGACTTCCTGAATGTATGGATGTGGTTTGCTTTATTTTTTTTTGTTTACTTGATTTATTTGTTCTTAGACCATTTCTGGATATTATATCTTGTGGCAACCTGAGATGCAATCTTGAAGGATAAAGGTCATGTTACTAGCCAGCCTTTAATTATTCTTTCTAAATACTACAGTGCATTCAAATATAATTATCTAAGTCATATCAATATATTGAGTTACCATTCAGTATTAGTATAATTTAAGAAAATTCAAACAGCTGACAGTTGTAATGATCTTTTAACAAAAGATCAATATTGCTGTGGCAGTTTCCCAAAACTTAAAAAAAAATGATAAGAGTTACTGTGGATGCTAACCTTTCCAATACAAAAATATCCAAGTATTGAATGCCCTATCATTCCTATGTAATACTCATGATCTTGGAATGTGAATATACTATTTATTAAATCTCCATATTCATTTTTCACCACACATAAATTAAATATCTAGTTTTCCCCCCATTTGTATGGGATTTATGTCAACTCTAAATATATGCTTAGAATAATGTCATAGTTTATTCTAGAAATAACAAATTTATTCTAAAAGCTAAATAGATCCATCATACATTGCTTTCCCAGATATGGATACCATAAGGCAGTGTTTCCCAGCCTGATGGCAGTACAGGTCCGCCAAGTGTTTCAAGTCCAGCCCCTGATACTTGCTCAAGTTGTTTTCCCCCAGCTGGGTGGCCAGGGCATCAGGAGGGTTGAAGCAGCGGGCCTGGTGAAGCACAGTTGGTACAAGTGAGTCCCAGAGAATCCCTCTGATGCTGATCCAGGTGATCTTCACAAAGCCGTCCAGACCAAGCTGCCTCCCCTATCCAGATGAAGCCGTGTCCACATATCCAAACTGACTTGCATCAACCTGAAAAAAACCAACAAGAGAAAGACTATTAGTAGGATTCCCCAGCTGCAGGGCAAATGTAGGACCAATAAGCATGGGGCTTCTAGTGCCTAATAGCCTGGATCTGCGAGGCCCAAAGACACAGATCTGAGGCTACCATGGCAACTTCTATCCTGAAGGAGTGAGTTTTTAACTCCCTGGGAGGCAGGCCGGCACCTGCCAAGCAGGATCTGAGGAAGCAAGTAAACTGATAACACATCACAGGGGAAAGGTCTGCATGCACCAGGAAAGGGCCTGGACAACATGGGCAAACAGTGAGATAGGCCATGACTGCCTGGACTGGGCAGAGGGTGCTGTCAGAAGCTGCCTGCAAGAAGACCCATTCTCTCTGTTCCCTCTGATCATCTTGAAATGGCAAACTGTTATGGAACACACACACCCCTTGCTGACAAGGTAACATCCCTGCTTTCTAGGTTACACCCAGAGATGTTCGTGCAGGACCTGGTGACTAGCTCCCCAATGCGGAGAGCCTCATAAAAGGCCAGCAGGAAAGCTGCCTGGAAGAGCTGGGATTCAAACTGGGACCAGTACATGGACAGGACCTGCTGCAAGATGCTGGACAGAACAGCCAAGGTGACAGGGTGACACTGGTCTGGCAGGGCAGGCATTAACCATCTCCACAGCTCTTTGGGTCACAAAGGAGTTGCATAGGTCTGGGAGACTGTAGGTTTTACTGAAGAAGATGGCAGCCAGGTGTGTGCCCTTAGAAGCCTCATTCTCTCAGGTGGGCTAAGTAACACAGGACCATGATCTGCGAGGTGGGCTAGCTCGCTGCACCTTCAGAGCCAGCTGCAAAAGCCAGGAAGCGAGCTGAGGCTGCCAAGTAGGTTCACAGGGTAGATGAGGCAGTGGAAATAAGTACTCCTTGCATTATGGAATGCTCCCAATCTCTGACAGGCCCTCTGGGAATGGGTCTGGTGTGTGACATTCAGATGGTACCAGGCTGAAGAACCACTCCATCTGGAATCAAGACAAGGCATCCGTCAAAAGGAACTGCCGTCTCTCCAAACAAAGGGATTCCTCCTGGAGAGGAAAGGGAGGAGCAGGGAGTAATTTCCAATGTGACAAACCAAAACCTGCAAGTAAATGCTTTATGCTAGCAGAAAGAAAACCTAGAGAGCAATTTTGGTATGTTGACTCTGCATGTATAGCTCACATGACAGGGAATAAAGCTTTCTTTGCAATGCTAAAGGAAGAAAAAAGGAAGTGTTGTGTGTAGCAGATGGCACATCTGTAGAAATAGCAGGCATAGGATCTGGAACATTAAGATGAAAACTTCCAAATGAACAGACCTGGGAAATCTTGCTAACAAAGAGCTTCTATGTGCCAACTTTGGAAACTAGCCTGCTTTCTGTAAGCTTGCTTGCAGAGAAAAACATGAAAGTATCTTTTGGGAAACAATAACTGTTATGACCCCTTTCTTTCTCTTGAGTAGATTTGGTCTTTAAGCCCTTTATTCTTGCCCCTCTTGGTAGATTGCTGCCACCAGGAATTAAATTCCAGAATAACTTAAATTTCTCCTTTTAGTAACACGCCCAAGCGTCAGGCTTTTTCGTGCTACTGTGCAGCCCTGAGGAAAGGAATGAGATATAGGAATGACAGATACTCTGGGATATAAAAAAACAAAGTAAACTTTTATTTTTATAAGAAGCATATTGGTTTCATATTATTTCTAAAACTTGATTGTTTCAAAAGAGTAGTTCTCAGTTCTTAAAGTTGCTTTACTTAAACCCAATCACATAGATCTTCTCTCAGGCTTCACACACAGTTTGCCTGCTTTTGATATTAATTTCTCTCTCAATTACAACTAAGACTTTTTCTCAAGTGCACACACAATTTGCCTGCTTTCTCCTGACTGAATGTTCTTTCACAAACACATCGTTCAGGTTTCCGCACAGGTTATATTTCTCTCAGACAACATTCACAAGCTCAGGCTGCACACAGCTTGTCTCTCTTGCCCTGACTGAATCTTTTTTCTCCACTCTCAGTATAAAACTGCATTCACTCTGCCCTCTCAGTCGTCAACCAATCATATCACTCACTCATCCCTCTCTTTCACCCCCACTCTTCATCTATAGCACACCAAGCATTTAAAGACACATACACACATTTACTTAAAATTATAACTATGACTCAATAAGGACAGAGAAATAATAGCTATAGCTAAGAAGCAGAATGATCCGTATGCCCTGGTAACATGCCAGCAAGTAGCTGACTTTGCAAATGCAAAGGAGACCTATAAACATAAGAATTGCTCATTAATCTGGCACAGGCAGTTTGGGCACCAAGACGTAAATGTAATCAGTTAACTTCAAAGCAATAATCTGATGAAAGGCATGCAATTTACAAAGTGTGCTTTTGAAGAAAAATGTATATGCTGCATTAAAAGCAAAGCAGTAAGCCCCAGCTTTAGAGGGAAAGGAGCTGAGGAAAATGAGGCAAGGCAGCCATTAGATTTAATACACAGTGACCTATGCGGTCCAATGAGAATAGCAACAGCAAGTGGCAACAAATATATTCTCACCTTGATTGATGCATTTTCCAAGTATACTGTAAAATCAAGTACTGGAAAAATTTAAAGCTTATGTAGCAATGGTAAGTAACAAATTCCAGAGAGGGTGATTGGCACTCCACACTGACAATGGAGGTGAATATATAGGACATGAAATGAAAAATTACATGACTGAGCAGGGGATTTAGCATCAAGCCACAGTGCCATACACACCAGAGCAGAATGACGTAGCAGAGAGAATTGCTCTCTCACTGAAATTAGTAGGTGCATGCTCCTTGAAGCAAGGCTACCTGAGAAATTCTGGGGAGAAGCAATAAACACTGCTACCTACCTGCAAAATAGACTGCCCACCAAAGGTGCAAGCAATACCCCATTTGAACTATAGTATGGGAACAAACCCTGTGTGAATCTCCTGAAGGTCTTTGGATCAAAAGCCTACAGTTATGTTCCCAAAGAAAAAAGATGGATCTCCAAGCGGAAGAAGGAATTGTTGTAGGGTATGCAAAGAATGTAGAGGATACTGAATCCTTAACCCAAAGACTGAAACAATAAAAATCTGCCATGTTGTCTATGTTAATGAAAAGAAGATGGCAGACACTGGTGAAGGTGCAACAGCAGGAGAAAATGAAGAACAGCAACAAAGAGCAGTACAACTACCCATAATGGACTGCACATATGACACAGCTGCAGAATCTGCAGAGCCAGAAGGGGCCGAAGAGCCAAGAATCAGACAGTCAGAGAGAGTAAACAAGAACATACCACTGAAAAAACTTTCCTATCAGGCAAGGACAGAAGTTGTGCCTGAACCCTCCACATGGGAAGACGTAACAAAAATGCTTGCTGGAGAAGTGGAGAAGGGCTGCAGAGGAAAAGATTGAATCTCTCATCAAAAATCAGATATGGACCCTTGAAGAATTCCTTCCAGGGAAGAGAACAGTTGGATGCAAGTGGATTTTCAAGACCAAACACAATGTAGAAGGCAAAGTGCAAAGATACAAGGCGAGATTGGTTGCCAAAGGCTCCACTCAGAAATACGGTGAAGACTGTGATGAGACCTTCACACTAGTGGTGAAGCACACTACAATAAGGGTGCTCCTGAGTATATCTGCAGCACAAAAGATACACGTGAAGCATCTAGACACAAAAACAGCTTTTCTGCATGGTGAAATAAAAGAGGAAGTTTACGTGGAAGACCCACCAGGATTCGAACAATCCCAGGACAGGCATCTCGTGAGTAAACTGCAAAAGAGTGTCATGGCCCAGTCTGAGAGTGAGGTCTCCTCTGGAGGAGAGGAGCCTTGTGTAGCCAGCCAGGACTCCTCAGGAGAAGACGAGCCCTGTGTAGCCAGCCCTAGCCCTGATTCAGCAGAAGCCAGCAATCAGGAGCAACAGCTGCTGGCTGATCAGAGCTTGCAGCCAGCAGCTGAGACACCAGCACCCTCTAGCTCCAATACCACAGGGGAAGCTCAGCCAGGGACTTCTACAGGTGCAGCGCAGCCAAGAGCCTCCACCCCCCCCAGGTTCACCCACGCCCAAGGAACGCCGCAGGCAGCGCCAGAGACTGGAACTGCAGGAGAGACGGCGCAGTGCTCGCCTCTTGAGCCAACGCCAGCTGCTGGAGAGTGACGATGAGTAGTGTCAGGATGGAGCCTCAGCAGCTGGCTGAAGACCACGCCTGGCTATAAGAGCTAGTCTGGAGGAACTGCTGGGCGTGGAAGCAACGTGTGTACTGTCTGCAACTACTCCGTGTTCCGTGGACCTTGCCCGTGCCTGCTTTTGGACCGGATGCTATCGTAACTGACCTTGGACTGTGCCTGACCTTGCTCTTGGACTCTGGACTCACTCCTGGTGTTATCTTATGCTCTGACCACTGGTTTGACCTGGCTTTAGCTCTTGGAACTCCCCTCAGACTCTGGCATTAAGGTTTGGACTTGAACCACCCTGCTTGGGCTGGCCCGGCCCAGCCCATGACAAAGAGTTTATATGGGCTCAAACAAGCTGCAAGGCAGGCCTGGCTGTGACCTGCACCTTGGTAGGTGATAAATAAATCATTATGTAGGCCCCAGAAACCTAATTAAAGGATTCCATGTTTGGGCCGTTAGCAGAGTCTATCATTTGGCATAGGAACCATGATTATAGGTGGTTGTGAGCTCGTTCTACTGGCTGGTGTGTGTGCAGGAATGAAAATAAATCATACACTTGCTTTATATTTGGAAAAGAAATGAGAGTTCTTTATTGTAGGAACTCCATACTCTGATAGGAAAGGAAGAAAGACAGATCCTAACTACCTATCTTGTCTAAGGATGGGCATGGATGCCAGGACAAGGCCAGCATCCATGCTGCCAAGATGGAGGAAGGAGAAGGAAAGAGATGTTGCCTGGAACAATGCCAGGAAGAGGTGAGCGGGAGGAAGTCAGGAGGAAGAAATCCTGAGAATAGCAATCTACATATCAAAGGACAGTCAGACAGTTAACAGTAAACAGAGTGCCCTGACTTTATCTTTCTAACTCTTTGGTTTATTCCCCTCTGAAACCTGAGGAAGGGACAGCGTTAAATTCTCCTCTTCCAACAGAAGGTGTGGACTTCTTGCTCCTAGAAGCCAGCATGCTTGTTGCCACCGCCGCTCAACACCCGGGCTGCCACTGCTCACTGCCAGAGAAACTGTGGTACCACTGGAAAGCCGCCCCCCAAAATGCTGAAGCTTTTCATTCTTCGCTCCTTGCTGGCAAAAAATACAGTGAGGAAAGGCAGGGCCAGCAGCCACTTAAAACCACACAGGGCCAGCATCTGGCCCCGCCCCTCATGCAGCCCACCTGGCTGTCTCTGATTGGCCGGGTGGGGAAGTTCGAAGCCATTGGACATGAGTATCCCAGCAGGGGCTGCTGGAATGGCCCAAACATGGTGGCTGCCATGCTTTGCATCCCACCGTCCCCATGCCCACTGCAACCCAGCCACCCAGGTGAGTCTTGGGGGCATCGTTTGATAATCAAGTAACATGTGTCCACTCCTGATGGTTACTAGAGTGAGTCTCTTTGAATCTTAAAAGGGAGTAGAGGTAATAAGGGAGAAGATGAGTGTACTCAATTGCTGAAATATAGCCATTATATACAAAGGCTGGGGTTCACTGTAGAATGTGGTGGTTGTTGGTTTCTGGACTAGATGGGTGCCAAGGTCATACTTTGTCTAGGGCAACAAAAATCCTTGGGCCAGCCCTGATTGGGTCACTGTGCTAAGTAAATTTGAACTTGTGGATCACCATATTCACCAATGGGAACCACTGCCATAAGGGAGACAAATAAACTACAACTGCCCCCCCCCAATCTAGACAGGTCATTCTGTTGGATTGGCCTGAACTCTTTGATTGACACAGAAATGGCTTAAAAGTTATCTCATGATTAGACATGAGCACGAACCAAAAAAATTTAACAAACCAGCTGTTTGTAGTTTGGTGCCGCCGATGAACCCAAACTAACAAACAGAAACGAACATTTCCCACTGATGAACTGGTTCGAGGTTCATGGTTCGTGGGCGTCAGAATGGCCCCCGTTGGACTTAAGAGAGCCCATGTTCCCAGGGAGTGTTTAGCAGGCTCTCCTCTAGCCAGCACCCAAGTTTGGTCATGATTGCAATAGGGATCTTGGAGTTATACCCTCTCCAATCCGAGGCCCTCAGGAAACTCCCATTCGATACAATTAGAGCCACCAGTTGATGTTGGCCCAGTGTACAAGGGGTTGGCCATCAAAACTGGGTTTGCAGGGATGAGATTGGAGTGCCCATCACTACAGAACATCCCCCTTCCCCCTCCCTCCCTCTGGGTGTCTTCTCCCATGTAACCAATTGTAACCAATTTGCAGCTCCATGGTTGGAAAGAAGACCTGCCAATCAAGGTAAGCTGGGCTTCGATTCGGGTTTCCAGGGTGACAGAAGGAGTGCAGGCAGAGTTCAGGCATTCCCCCAGCTCCTTTTCCAAGGGAATTGATTGATGGTGCCTGACTGTCTGGCTTCACGAACCGCAGGCGAATGCAATTAATTGGGCTTCCAACAAACGCTGGTTCATTGGCCATGAACCCTCACGAACCGCTGGTTCGCAAACAGACGATCAGGCAGTTCGTGGGGTTTTTTGGTTCATAATGCGATTCGTGCCCATGTCTACTCATGATCACCTAATAGTACTTTCAACCTGACTCACGTCTAGGCAAAATTCCAGTCTCACCACCTCTTACTTCCAGAAATATCTAGGTGTGTTATGGTGGTTGTGGAGAAACGCCTTCCACCCTAGAAATCACATTGACATTCCAAAAATTGGGACTGCACTCTTGTCTATGAACTACAGCCTGACTGCAAGTTTGTAGCCGACAAAGGAGAAGGTGTCGAGGGATGAATCATCAGACCAAAAACACAGAAAACTTCAGAGTTTACAGATGCAAATGGCTCTAGCCAGGCTGATACAAAAGATTATCCATCTAACACCTTATTTGAACATCACACCTAAAGGATAGAGATCTGGAAAGCTGAAAAGCTCCAGTATTTTTTTTCTCTTTCTGTTGATGCAGGAAGATCAGGGCTGACCCCAGAGAGGAACAGGCTCCCAACAGATTCTAAGGACATGTGGAAGAAGCTCTCTTATATTATTTTCTTTTTGTTCATCTTTCCCAGATGGCCTCAAGCTATTAAGGTCTAAAACCTTTACTTAGGAACTTCATCTTGGCCACATGTCAAGGGACAATGGGAGAAATGCCAACTCTGAGAAGTAAGGTAATGATGAATTTTCAAATGGTACAACTTCAATAATTACTAGCCTATGTAGAAAACTGCATGCTTCACTATTTCTTTTTGTCCTTGCTCAGCCTAATGCTTGTACAGATCATGTTTATTAAACTTTCTTATATTTCGAATGTTCAGAGCCTGATCTCTGTAAACATACCATGCATGTTTGGCACTGCTTTCCAAAGACTGGTAAAGGGGAGCTTGTTATACCTAAAGCACAAAAGCATGAAAGTGCGAAAATGAGATTGATCATCCCTGTGCCAGCTACTATGAGTTAAGCAGGAGAAAGAGCAATCAGGTGGAGCCTTTAAACAGCAATGCAGTAGACTGCTGGATGTACACATTATAAAATCAAAATAACTCATACACATCACTCTCTTAAATCAACAAGACAGATAACCATTTGGATTGCCTTCTTGCTAATATATACATTTTTTTCTCTAGCTCATTCTTTAGGTGATTAATTTCTTTAGGCATTTCCTGGGACTATCTCTAGAGAATCAATACCTCATGCATTAATCAGGACAGTCTGTACATTAAAAAATTCAGTTTCCTTTCAAAATGCAGCTGAATTACCACTAAGATCGGCAACAGTCTAGCCAACTTCCCACCACACACATATACATCATATTGAGGATATTCTTTTAGTTCACAGCATTCCAATTTTGTTACAGGAATGAGAAATTCCAATAAGCCCTATAGTACTTAACATTTTAGAGTGCTTTAGCTTACGTTCACATAAACTACAATTTGAACACATATGATTAGATTATTTTTAAAAACTCACCCAGATATATAAATCTGAATAATAATGAAATATAATTAAGCTACATTTAAAAAATTTACTGCTTACATTGTTAGCACAATTGCTTTGCATAGCCACATCCCAAAAAGCAACAGCTGTTTTGACATGGAGAATGATATTGTCTGTATGGAGATGATGACATTGTTGGCTCACTGTCTAACTTGCATAGAATTCAGTTTATAAACTAATATTTTTTGTGGAGATGTCCCATTTCTTCTGCATGGTTCTTCTCAGGAAAAAAGTGTCAGCTTTGATTGCACTTAGGACTTGCTGCTGGATAAGAAGGGAAAGAAAGCCCTGGAGTCAGCCCTTGGTACCCTCCAAAAGAGAAATGTTTTGATACTGTCAATGAATTGATACAATAGCCACATGCAGCAACCTCCTGCACATGTAGATCAAATACAGATGAAGAAACTGCATACAAATGCTTTTTTTCTATGTGCAGGTAGACCCTTACTGAACCATCCCTTATTTGGAATAAATTATATATTCTGGTTCAATAAAACATATACAAAATGTTTCTGAAACGGAAATAATACCTTTTAAAAATTTTATTTATGTATTTATTTTATTTATATCATTTATAGTCCACCTTTCTCACTGAGACTTAAGGCAGATTACACAGTGTGAGGTTAGTACAGTCAATACCAAGAACATTTCCATAAACAATGCCATAGGGTAAATAGATACAAGTTCACAAAGACATAACGTTAGCAGGAATCCAATACAACATAGTGGTGAAGCCTATGGTTCCTAACTCATTAGTGGATCATCTGAGATATGATATATGAGAATAAAAAGAAGACTTTATTTATCCTTTGCTAATTATTTAGATACAGGACTTCCTGTATCTAAAGTCCTGTCAGCGTTAAAACTTACTGTTTAGAGGGGCTTTTATGAGTTTGTGGAGTTAAGGAGAAAATCAGAAGAAGGTATTATAAGAACTTTCCCTATACACACCCCTTTACTAAAGTTAACTTTACTCAAGCTATTTCTGTAACACATAGCAAAGCACAACACATTCCACTTGTACTATATGGCGGGGATCCTGGAAACTGGACTGCCTGGGCTCCAGGGAATTTCTGGTCTTTTCCTGTATGAACAACAGGCACCCATGAAATATCCAAATGGCTTCTGAAACTCCCCTCCATTTCCAAAGCCGTGTGCCATGGAGTATTAGGAGGATTCTAGTCAAGAAACACAACTGCAGGAAATACAAGCCCCTAGATGCACAAAAATAGTGTCATGGATCTTTGAATCCTAAATCATGTGCTTATTTCACACATCTGCTTATAACAAGGAAAGGTTAGCCATTGCTTGCCATTATTTAATACTTGTGTTTGAAGAAGGCAGCTCTGCCTCTCAAAAGCTTACACTCTGAAAAACTTGCTGGTTTTTAAGGTGCCACTGGACTAAAATTATGCTATTATTTAATACATAATTCTCCAACTGTTTTGCTCGCAGTTTAAACAGGATGGAGCAAACGTATTCCAATGAATTTGAAATAATGATTAAACTAGAGAAAGAAGGGATGTGGTCATTTTTAATTTTAAAAAATCTTTGTTTAGGCTTTCTACCAAGAAATGCACAAAAATACTGAGATTGAAACTAAGTTTCAAGGATAGGAATGTCCTGTTCCCACCCTCCACCCTTGCTTACCAGGGAATGCGCCTCCCAGGAATGTGCTCCCACGCTCCACAGCGGACGGATTCATGGCTCCCATGCTCCACAGCAACCGAATCAAGCCATTTCATGCCAAATAAGGCCCAATTCAGCCCCCTGGGGAGTGCAGGAACACTCCCAGGGTGGCATGTGACCCACACAATGGCATCACTTCCCAGAAGTGATGTCGTCACGCAAGCCGGGAGCCATAAGTTAAGTGTTGGGCCTCCTATCTCCCGTCCGGGTAGTCGGGGGATCTGGCAGCTCTATTCAAGGGAGAGAAAACCCCTTGCAAAATCAATCTGGTTAAGTTTTGAAAACTATTATGAATGTGGCTACAAACTGCATTCTTTGTTTCCAAGAATTATTTGCTCAAACTCTTCCTCTGAAATGAAGCCCGCGGTCTACAACTACTTACACCAAGAATGTCATATTCCCTTTCATGGGACCACACTTGGAATGAATGAGTTGCATGCTGCTTTTTTCTAGGATTCAAAAGTGGACACTAGAGAAAATTACTGTTACATTTTATTAAAATTTTCTGTTTTACAGCAAAAAATATTTTCCACAAGAGCAGTAGTATATGTATTTCACAATGTAGTTATTGAAATGTTTTATTTACAGTGGTGGTTTTGTAGTATTAGTTTTCCTGCTTTAAACTGTTCTTTCTTTACATACCAATAGAGTGACTGCCGTCACATACTAGATATACTAATTCAATAACAATTTCATGACTATAACCTATAGTTTATATTCCTTTTTCATGGCAATACAGCTCTATCTATATTTATGTGAGCAAACTTTCTTATTTCCTTATGCAAGAAACACATCACATCATGTTATCCCATAAAGCCTTTCCTCTACTCCAGTTTATGGATGCCACATACAGTAGACTGGGAGACATCCAACACCATCATGTCATTTTTTACATTAGCTGTGGTATCAGAGTGATGAATGGCAACACACAGGTAAGCAAGGAGCCCACATCCCCCATTACATTATTTTATATCCCTCATCCATTCTCTTCTCTCCATGAAACTCAGTGCAACCTACATTGGGTTGCCTATTCAGGCATTAATCAGATTCAGCTCTGCTTAGCTTTCTCAAAGTTACTTTACCACTTGCCTTCAGGTCAGGCTACCATAACAGCTTTTTCATACATTAAAAATAACCATTATTTTATCAAGAGAAGAAAAAACGTACACAAATATACTTATGAGTAAAAATACAAAAATTCTTATCCACTTAAGTCACTACATTATATAGAACATATGTATAATTAAAATTGGATCTTCTTATCAAAGCTTTCAGTTCTATTAAACATTTTTTACTTTTTATCTTGAGATTTTCATAGATGTTAATGTTAACAATACATAAATTTCCTTTTGACTTAACAAACACATCATGTTTCTGTAGCTACAACTTGAATTTCCAAACCTTAGCAAGTGTTAACCTAGCTGTTGTCAACAGATAAACAGCTATATACTGAAATTCTTATGATATCCAGATTGCATAGTTATGCAGAACCAGTTCAATTTATCCTTTTAGCTGAATAGCAAAATTGGCAGACAAAATCTTTGCAACCATTTCTCAAAAACATTTAGCTCTTGTACAGCACCACCACATATGCAGAAAATTAGTACTTACTTAACCACAATACCAACATTGACTAGAATTGTTTTTGTAAATTCTGGCAAGTCTAATAACAATGTCCTTGAAGTAACATTTTACATAAGTTATTTCTAAAAGCAGAAAAAGAACTATATGACAATAGGTAGGACCAAACCCTTGGGTTTGTATTATAATCCAAGGATTTTCTTCCATTTCCTAATATAGCTGGAGCATCATATGACAATTTTTCTGTTAGGAAGGTATAAATATGACTTATGCAAAATCATAATTCAAATTCACTCATTTCACCCCCCAACTTTCTCTTTTTTAACTTTTGGTCAATAAAGCTTCTCATTTCTAAATACCAAAATGAAGGGAAACTATCATTACATTGATATACTGCTTTACAGAACATCATTCTATCATTTATTAAATCACAGCATTGGTCTAAAACAACCTTTTCATACATTCTAAACAGGAAAAGTGAACACGTGTAACGGAAAATGAGATTGCAGTGCCAATCTTCCCCCACCTGGTCAATATTCCTTCACTGAAAAACATATACATAGTTTCTATATGCACATTTGTTCATATGCATCTACCCATGCAATTGAAACTGTTTTTTCATTATTCCTAATCATATACCAGTCAGGCTTTTAATCAATCATCTGCTGGAGTAAAAAGCTTGTGGAAAATGTGGGGTACATACCCATCCCAGCCTCTGTTTTCAAGAAGGGTATTTGAAGAACAGCGTCAAATTGAGATGACAAGAGCTAAAGCTCTAGGATTACTAGACAGATTTAAAACTAATACATTTTTCTGGCCAGATAAGATAAATCCAAGGTTTCTTAAGGAACTCCAATGAGAAATTGTTGATTTACTACTAAACAGTATATGTAACTTGTTGCAAACATCAGCTTCTGTTCCAGAGGACTGGAAAGTAGCAAATGTCATATCATTTTAAAAAAATGTTCTAGGAGAGCCAAGAAATTACAGACCAATTAGCTTAACAACTGTTCCAGGTCCATTAGTAGAAACTGTTGCTAAAGGTAGAGATATTAAGCATATCAAGGAACAAAGCTGGTTAAGAGAAAATCTACATGGCTTTTGCAAAAGGAAACCTTACCTCACTAAGATTTTGGTGTCTTTTGAGGAAGTTAACAAGCATATGGATAAAGGTGACTAAGCAGACATCATATACTTGGACTTCCAAAATACATTTAAAATTGCCCAGTTAAAACCAAGATAAAATCTCTCCCCCCACACTTTAGAAGATTCTTGCCCTTCACACCTCCTCAAAACCCGTGACAAATAAGCAGGACTTGCAGCACTTTATAAATATCTTCAAGGAAGGAGCTCCTCTCAACTCCTCAGGGAGCCCATAGAGGTCACCACAGAAAAGGCCCAGGCTCTGGTCAATGCCAGATGGGTTACTGTAAGTGGTGGAACAGCCAACAAATACCAGAGGATTGCAGCTTGCACACTGGGACATATAAAAGGAGACAGTGCTTCCAATTTAACGGTCCTAGATTATGAAGGATTTTAACGATTATGACCAGCACCTTGAATTCAACTCTGAAACTAATTAGCAGCCTATGTAGCTGTTTCAACACGGGTGACATATGTTCCCAGTGGCTAGGCCCCAACCTAACAATAGTTGGGCAGCTGCATTTGGAACCAGTTGTAGTTCCTGGGTTGTCTTCAGGAGCAGCCCTACACAGACAGCATTGCAGCAATCCAACCATGAGGCTACAGAAGCAGAGGTCAGTATGGCCAGATTGGCTGAGTCTAAGTAGTGAGTTGGTGTACCAGATGCAACTGATAAAAGAGCAAGGTAGAGTCCATGAGCATCTCCAAGCTCTTGACCTGCTTTGAGAAAGCCAACTTCATTCCTTCTAGGACAAGTGTATTCAGTCCCTCTCAGGACTGGATCTATGGTTGCCAGCGCCCAGGGCAACTGTAGTCAGGCTCTACGCGCACACGCACGCATAGCCTGCGTGCTCACTCCTGGCACTGCGTGACGACATCACTCCCGTGACGTCATCACACTGGGGCGCCCCCCCACCCCTACAGCAAGCCAGCTGTCCCAGCGCGCCGTGGAGCTGGCGGCAGCGCAAGTGGCTCGGAGGCTGCCCACGCTGTTCACCTGCCCCACAGGACAAGGGGCGGCCGGCTTGCCGCGTGCCCCTTGTCCTGGGGAAAAGCGAATGGCGCGGGTGACCTCTCAGCCACCCGCGCTGCCTTTTGCCTTTCCCCAGGACAAGGGGTGGCCAGCTTGCTGCGCGCCCTTTGTCCTGGGGAAAAGCGAACAGCGCGGGCAGCCTCCCAGCCACCCACGCTGCCTTTTGCCTTTCCCGCAAGCCGACCGCCCTTTGTCCTGCAGGAAAGGCAAAAGGCAGCGTGGGTAGCTGGGAGGCCGCCTGCGCCATTCACCTTTCCCCAGGCATGCTCCTGGGGCTGGCAACGCGCTCCTGGGGCTGGCAACTGCACCTGGCGCCCCCTCTTTGGTGGCACCGGGGGTAGACTACCCCCCTGCCCCCCGTCGATCCGGCCCTGGTCCCTATAGAACACCAGCCTTCTCAACCAGCATTATCCCTGTCTTGTTTGGATTCAGCTTCTGTTTTGACAGGGTTTGAAGTGATCGAGACTGAGAGGGGAAAAGAATTGGTGGTTGTAGTGGATAGTGCAATGAAAATGCCAACTCAGTGTGTGGCAGTGATGTAAATGCCAAACTCCATACTGGGATTAGGAAAGGAACTGAAAACAAAACACCCAATATTGTAATTCTCTTATGAGGCAGCCTCATTTGGAATACTGTGTACAGTTCTGGTCACCATAGCTCAAAAAAGACATTACAGAGCTGGAAGAAGCGCAGACAACAGTAACCAAGATGATTTATCTGGCTAAAGTACCTTTCTCATAAGGAATGTCTAAAGAGTCTTGGACTTAGCTGTTTAGAAAAAAAGAAGACTACAGGTGGATACGACATAGGTTTATAAAATCATCTATGGGATGGAAAAAGTGGGTTGAGAGAAGATTTCCTCCCTCTCCTATAATTCTTGCAATGGTCAAGAGATTCAGGATATATGAAAGAAAATTCTTTACTAAATGAACAAATGGAAATGAACAGCAGAAACTTTTTGTGGCATGAAGGTAAATGACCTCACTTGGTAAATAACATCCCATTAAGCCTGTTAAAGGGACAGGGCGTTTTTTTTCCTCCCAAGTAATTGGTGACACTATTCTCCACCCCATTAGAAGCATCTGAGGGAAACAAGGATGGATGGAAGGGTAATCCTAAACATGAATTGATCCTGTTGATGTTACTGTTGTTGCTTTCTGTGGTATGTTTTCAAATGGGTGAAATGCTGGGCACTTAACACAGCAAAAGGGTTAAGTAAAATGGTACTTTTACCCTTAACTACAAAAGGGTAACATATCTAGGGCAGCCATCTGCATAACAAAATTATTTTGGCTAGGTCAAGATGGATAGCCACGCTAGTCTGTCCGTAGCAGTAGAAAGAGCAAGAGTCCAGTAGCAACTATAAAACTAACAAAATTTGTGGTAGGGTATGAGCTCTCATGAACCATAGCTCACTTCTTCAGGTATCTAAGTGAGCTATGGCTCACAGAAGCTTATACCCTACCACAAATTTTGTTAGTCTTATAGGTGCTACTGGACTCTTGCTAGTTTTGGCTAATAAGTTAAAGACCCTTACCCTGAATTGTCTTAATAATCCAATTTTTAAAAAGAGGATCAACTGTCCAATTATGACATAAAGACTTAATATCCTCTTTTGTCAAGAAACACGTTTTAAAAATTCTAATGCTCGTCTTAAAATCTCACTGAATCACCAGATAGTTTTGTTCTGTTGGAACATTCAAATCAAGAAGCACTGTTATTCTACTGTCTAGAGAGACTGCTTTTCAAGGTCTGGATACCCAAACTGACATTAAAGGTAGATTCATCTTTGTCAAAGGAATAATACTGAATGGATGTAAAATAACTCATTGTTATTACCAACCACAAACAATTGCCATTTTTAGAAGATAGCATAAATCATCTCCCCCCCCCCTTTTTTAAAAGGTAATTATCTTGTCTTTTTCCCTGTTGATCTATCTGTTGCTATATGGCCACTTGTCAAATGTTCTACTTGTTTCAAGAAGGGTTTATAGAACATTGTTTGATTATGAGACAATTAAAAAAAAGTGCAACACCAGTCACTAAAATAAATAAGAGCCAATGATGCAGTAGGAAAATAGTTTTATTATGAATATAACCACCCATATATATTTTACATGTTGCTTTGTCAGGTATCTGAAAATATAAATATTGGCACAGCTTAACTTTTCTGGGAACTCTCCCAGCCTGAGTGCAGTGTGACTGACTAGAAGCATGACCAGCAGCTGTGTCACAATTAGGCCAGCATAGGGTGAAGCTGGCCACCTCTGTGCTCCTCACCAGCTGCACCAGACACAGGCCAGCATATGGCTTTCTGACCACACCATGCTTTGTGGGCAGTGCTGTATCCATGCCTCTCCTTGCTTTTCTTCACCAATTGCTTCACCAATTGCTAGATCGCCATAGGATATATAGCCAGGCACTTCCATGCCTCTTCTTGCAGGCCACACACAGAGATCATCACAAGGAAAAGCAGCATCACACAATGCTCTTCTAGCTATCCATCCCATGGGGTGGGGAGGCCTCTTGGACAGACAGCATTAAACAGTTAGGAAAATCTTCTCCCTTTGTAGTCATTACACTGGAAACCCTCCCAAAGAGATGTCTGCTTACAATTTGGGGAGTAGACATATTAAACATTTTAGCTTACAATTTGAGCAACAGAGATATTAAATATTTTAGTTGTACTGATGAATCACTCTGTTGACTAATTATAACAAGACGTTCTCTAAAGCTAGCTCGAGTTGTTTCTGTTGCCTTATACAGAGAGAAACCGTTTTTCCTGTGAAAAATACCTGAATACTGTCAAGAAGTAGAACCGTTCGCTGCTTGTTTGCGCAAAATAATCTGCCGTGGCTGATTGTTTTGAAGCTCTTTCCCTGCCTTTATCTAAATTCCACCCGTGAATAGTTTGGTTCTTTTGCGCGCGAGAACGCAGTCCGTCGTTGTAATCCGCGCACTCTGACGTATCCGCGGCAGGCTGGGGCAGGCTGCTCGCGCGCCCTCTAGGCCTCTTCCACGTACGTCATTCAGGGTCTCGGGCTGCGGAGGCGCCGGGGCCGAGGGACGCCCTTGTCTAGAGCAGGTCGCTCACCTGTGCCTGCCAAGGAAGTAGCGCCAGCCACCACCGCCCACAACCCGCACCCCCTGCTTCTACGTCAGAGGGCATGAATGGGATTCCAGGCAGCTGGAGTCAGGTTGGCAACAAGGGCCAAGTTAGTTCTGCTACTCTGTTCGGGACAGAACCTCGAAAGGCCGCAGCAGGGAGCTAGCTCGGCTTGGAAGAGCTCGCCCCTGGGGCAAGAGAGGAGCCGGCGCCAAGGCGCCTTCAGCCCGCGGCTAGCAGCTCCACACGCAATTTGGTAGTCTCGAGTTACTATCCAAACGGGAGCTGCTCGGCGAGAGAGCGCACCAGTCAAGAAACTCCTGCCTTGCGGAAGGGGGAGCCGCGGTTTGACGTTCAGCGGCGGTGTTTTCTAAAAAGGGGGGAAAGGCCACCTCCCGTTCGAGGAATGCCGGGCTGAAAAGTGATTTCTCTGCTCTGCCGGCGTCATAAACAGCTCGTGGGGCGCCTCCAAGCGGGCCTGCAGAGCTCCGCCGAGATGAGGCAGGCCAGCAAAAGGCAAAGCGGGCCGGCCAGAAAGAGGTAGGAGCGCATGCAGAGTCGCTCGATGGATGCGACTTGCAGCTTGTGCCCCGGCGGAGAAAATATAAAGCGAAAACCGAAACACACCTCGAGCAGTCCAGCGCATGATTGTCACAAGGGTTCTGTGAGCGCAGTTCGAGTCCTGTAACACCTCAAAGACCAACAAGAGTTTCCAGGGCGTATGCTGTGGGAAGTCAAGGGTTTTAGGGAGCGTGGGCCACTTCTTTCCTTAGCAAAACCGGCCTTTTAGAGAGAGCTATTGTCCATCACTCCCCACCCCCGGCCGCACGCACCCCCGGTCAAACGGACATTCACGGAAGTCCAAGCCAGGGACCTGCAGCTCTCTCTGCGCTGCTCTCGCCATGCCTGGGGGCTGCTGCGCTAGGAATGCCTCTTCTAAGGTGAGGCCCCTGGCAAAACGTCCCGTTGCCCTCACTAGGTCCTTCCAGCCACCCCCGCCCCCTACCACCCCCCTCCTTCGACATTTTGGGAAGGGGCGGGGATGAGTATTTCTGCCTTCTTGTGAGGTAACTGGATAAACACCGGCCCGTTTCCCCCCCGGCGGCCGCTGATTGGCCCACAGCGTCCTCAGGAATGCGAGCGACCCGCTTAAAGGCGAGCGCGGCTGCGGCAAGCGCTCCAGTGCAAGCGGCGAGAGGCTGGTAACCAGGGGGAACCTGCGGGACTTGCAGGCTACTGTTCACCCGTTTCCCTCTACCACCGGCGAGGACCTGCGGGGTGTTCCAGGACCGCATTATTCTCCCGGGGTCTACCCAAGTGGGGCGCTAAATCCAACGAAAGGGAACCTTTGCGAGTCCGAGAACTTAGCAAGGATATTGATCGCAACGTCCTTCTTGGGTTGCTGCAGGAATTATTTGCTCTCCGCGGGTTATTGGGATTCATCTCCTTGTTCTATAAAGGTGAGTGCTAAAGAAACAGTTGTCTTGCTAGGCTAGAAAACTAATGCACGTTTTTCTCAGCAACAAGCAGAGCCCTTCTTCTCTTTTCCACGTGTGTCCCCCCCCCCCACATCTCTCTCTCCTCTACTGTGCCTCGATCTGTTGGTCTCCTGCCTTTCCATCTCTCTTTTCAAGCCCACTGCTGCTTGTCGCTGCTGGCTAGCACACTCAGTGACAAGGCTGCGGTTTCCCTTTCTTGTTTCAAGGTTCCTACTTTGGGGCGAGATCTCTGCCATGGAGCTGTCGAGCGGCCTCTTTCTCCTTCTGATGCTCGGGGTGTGCACAACAAACAGGATTCCAGGTAAAAAGATGAGTGGGGCTGATGGGTACTGGTGGCACGGCTGGGGGGAGGGCTAGCTGGCTCAAAGCAGGGTCCACTGGACTGAATGGTGTGCCTCTTGTTGAATGACAGTGATAGGAGCGTCTAGCTCAGGCATTCCCACCCAAACAACTTTCTCGAGATTGTGAACAGCGGTTGCCTCTTCCCCAAGCCTGTGGGATGATTCTCTGTCACTACTAGTCCAGCTGTGTTGGGTGGGTTTGGACCTCCACAGAACGCGTCTTATGCTGAGACTCACAGCAGGCAGCGCCAGAAAAAGGCTGAACTGGCTCACAGGCTGAGCTGGATGGGGCTATGGGAAACTCCAGAGAAGCCCTTTGAGGGGGTCCACCTTCTCACTTTGTAGTGAAGGTGGGCCAAGAAGAATTTGTGTGCCATTGGTTTGGGCAGAGAGGCACGAGTCAGTGCCTTTCACAGCTGAGGATGGGACCTGGGCCAGCGAGTGCTTTGATGCCATCCATTCCCTGTAGCTGGTTCTCAGTGCGGCTAGCTGTGCTGCGAGCTGCATGTGGCTTGGCTGCACAAGGGGAGCGCATGCCGCTTTCCTCAAGTGCTTTGGCGCGTTCTCAGTGGAAAGCTTCTGGGATCTCCAGACAGAGTTGGGGAAGCAAACAGAAGTTAATTTCTAACAGCGTTGTCAAGAACGCTCATGCCTGCCTCTTACCTTTCTGCCTAGAAGTGCTGTCCCTGCTCCCCTGTGTTCCCTGGGGTGGGCACTCTGCACATGTTCAAAGTTGATCTTACTACTTTGGAGTGGCATCTTGTCATTCAGAGCAAGTTCTGTGTTGAGCTCTAACAGCAGAGCCTGGCTGCTCTACTGTGGAACTGTCACCCCTCACAGACGCATGCACATGCTGCAGAGCTGCTGTATGGTGGGACTGTACAAATCCTTAGCTAAAATTCTGTGCCCCTGAGGGTATGCCCCTCCCCCAAGGCTCTCCAGTGGGCCATACCAGTATGACTGCCAGTGTGACTTAGACCTGCCAGTCTAGGCTTCCCATCTCTATTGGCCAGAATCCAGTTCTTGGCTTCTCCCTCTGACACGTAGCTGCTCTGCAATCACCTGGCTTCACAGCATTTGAGCTCTCCGCAGAATCTCCTAAATTGTTTCAGTGACTTTCCCCGTGGTTTGCCTCAGCCAGAGCCTTTTAAGGGATCATGGTAAGTGAAGAGGACTCAGGCCTGTGTTACTAGAAACTTGCTAGGGGCACATATCCCTTTTCCTTCCCTTGAACCATAAGTACAGGCAGGTGAAATGAAATGGTCATAGAAATTCTTGTCAAAAAAGCAATGAGGGTATCAGTCAAGAAATTGTGTAGCTTTCCAGTTGCTACCCATTTCCAGAACCCAAATTGTGTGTGGGGAGGGCGGCGCGAGCGCAAGAGCTAGAGATGAAGCAGATGCTAAAGAGCATCTAGAAAGTAAGAGGGGTAGAGACTGTTGATTATCTGTTGCCTATAATCCAATACTTCTCTCAAGGGCATGGCCTCCATGCATTTTTTTTCTTTACTTCTTAGCATTGGTTGTAGCAACTGTTCAGTCCTGTCCTGGCCAATGATATTCAGTCGGCATTCTCTTATTCTCTTGGCAGAATCAGGAGGAGAGGATAACAGTGTATTTGATCTATTTGAGCTCATTGGCTTTTCTCGCAAGGGAGCTGCACGCAAGACAGGAGGGGTACATCTGGCAAAAGGATATGAGACCTCCAGCCCTGCCTACCGTATTGAGGATGCTAACCGTATCCCAGCTATTCCAGACCACAAATTCCAAGACATTCTTGATGCCATCCAGGCTGAGAAGGGCTTCATCCTACTGGCTAACCTTCGCCCAATGAAGAAAAGCCTTGGCACCCTGCTAGCTGTGGAGCGCAAGGACAACTCTGGCTATGTCTTTAAGCTGGTGTTGAATGGCAAGGCAAAAACCTTGGACTTGAGTGTTTTTCCCAAAGAAGGCAATCAGACTTTGGTGTCAGTGGAAGATGTTGAGCTGCCTACCTGGCAATGGAACAATATTACCCTCCTTGTGCAGGAAGATCAAGCCCAGCTCTATGTGGGATGTGAGAAGATGGTGAATGCTGAGCTGGAAATCCCTATTCAGAACATCTTCACCAGGGACCTGGCCAGCAGTGCCAGACTCCGTATTGCCAAAGGGGGAGTTAATGACAACTTCCAGGTGAGATCGCTTTTGTTTTTGAGCAGCTTTTTGAGCCCAAAGAAAGGCCAGTCTTACCTTGAAGCCAAGATGAACGATTACTTGGAACAAAATATTAGAATGACAGTATTATTTTCCTGGCTCTGGCATCTACATTTTTTTTTAAAGGCAACCATTTTTATTTGTTGGTTAAGATACAAAACTCTGTATTTTGAACTGATAGAGTTGAGACATTTTATTTAGGTTAACACTCAAGATGTATTTGTGAGGAGAAGAAAGTGGAGAAACATTTTCATGGGAATAAGCATCCTAGCCAATTTGGTTTTACATTTGCCTAACAAACCTAATTGAATAGACTTCTTTAAGTTTCATGCATTTGAATTCTGTGTTCTATAAATGTTGAAATTATCCAACAAACTGGAACTGTATGCAGCCTGCAAAGCCCATCAGTTGAGAATAAAGGAGTACCATTCTCAGGATATTTAAATGTAGGACTTATTTATTAGTGCAGTCGTAAACAGAGGTACACTCTTTTAAGCTCATTGACTTCCATTAACTTAGAAAGATGTAATTCTGCTTAGGATTCCACTGTGTGGTAGTTGATACTTGGAAGCATGAAAATAACATTTAAAAATGGTTTTCTTAAATGGCTTAGTTAAAAAATGCATTTTAACTACATTTAATGTGAAAATATGTAACTTGATTTGTATATAATAGATGTATTTAGAAATGTACAGCTATATTTGTAATACTGTCCTTTATTAGGAGCTCATATTTGTAATTCTCTTGTCCACAGGGAGTGCTACAGAATGTCCGATTTGTATTTGGGACTACCCTGGAAGCTATCCTGAGAAACAAGGGTTGTGAAAGCTGTAAGTCTGCAAAATTCCTCTAAATTTACCAAACTATGAAAGATGATTTCTTTCTATGTGAGAAGATGCTTCCACAAATTTAGGATACAGTGGGATATAGTTCATTCAGAAATTGCTGACCTGCAGGGTACTGCAGACATTCAATACAATACATTTTAACTGTCTATATCTGCATTAACATGTTCGGCTTTTTGTTACAGCTACCAGGACAGTTATTAAACTGGACAATCCTATGAATGGCTCCAGTCCAGCTATCAGAACTAACTACATTGGCCACAAAACAAAGGACATCCAGGCAATCTGTGGATTCTCCTGTGATGAACTAAGCAATGTATTTGTAGAATTGCAGAGTCTGCGTGCCCTGGTCACAACACTTCAAGATTCAGTCCACAAAGTGGTAAGTGACTATTCAAGTACACATTACACAATATTGGAACAGAAGAATAGAGGGTCTCTTAGACAAGCTGCTTGCTTTCTGTGTACAATCTGTTTCTCCAGTGATAAGGCAGGCTTGTATACATCTTCTTGTGTGATCAAGTAGGGAAACCTCTGTAAGTAGGAAGAAAGTTTATCCTTTTTCTCTAGCTTGTTGGTGTACCACAAATAATTAGCATAAATATGTGTGGGCAAACAGGCTCATACTTTTAATTTGTTCTTTCTTTTTTTGTGAGCTGCTAAGTTTTCTGGGCTTATTTTTAAGGCTGCTTAAGGCACATGAAGAAATCAGTGTTTCTATATAACCAAGTTATATACTAAAACAGTCTTCATATTCTAGCAACTATCTTTTTATTGAGGTAGCAGCTCTTTCTGCTAGCTGCTGCAGGCAGCATTTGTGAGAGATCACCCTGAACTCTCTGTGTGATCACACTGGGAAGAACTGAATGGAGAATGGCTCACATGTTTAACTGGCCCTGTGACTAATATACTAGGGGAGCAATCCTAAACAGGTTGACTTGGAAGTAAGCCCCATATTATTCAATGGGGTTTACTCCCAAGAAAGTGTCCTTAAGACTGCAGCCTAAGTACTTGGAAACTGGTCCACCATAGTTAATGGGACTGACTTCCAAGTAAAATCTTAGGCAAGTTTTGCTTCATCTACCTCATTCAGACAAATCCTTTAAAAGGCATGTTTTAAGTCCAGTTAGAAACGTTCCTCTACTCCTTTCTTTTAGATTATAAACAATGAAGTTGGCAGCGGTCCTTTTCAGATTAGTCCTGGAGCATGTATCCATAATAAAGTTGTATACCAAAATACAGATGAGTGGACCACTGATACGTGCACTACCTGTACTTGCCAGGTAAATATGAAGTTAACACTAAGAAATGTTTAAACGTTGGATTTTCTGTCATCATGTAATACGTAAGTGAAATCCTTTCATGACCTCTTGGAAGAGGGCAAAGTGGAATATAAATTATTAAATAAACATACATGTAGAAATGTTGACCATGCACAAAAATAGACACAGTATGTCTGCACAATATGTCATCCCACTTCTTTATCAATACATAAAAGCTTTAAATGTTATCTAAAAGCCAGCTTCAATACGTTCCTGAAGAAACAGCTTGGAACAAGAGTAAACTAATGTTAAACCAATCTTGCAGTGTTACTGTAACTAGACAAGGGCAGTGGAGTGCAGATAGAAGCAGGATGTAAATCTTGCAAAAACACTAGGAATTTACTTGAAAAACATGCTACACAAGCCAATTAAGTTTATTCTGAACATTACTCTTTACATTATGTGCTACTGACAGAATAGCAATCATATTTATTTCTTGAGGAAAAACTGAGTATAAATTATGGTTTCGAAACATTAAATTTACAGTTAATAGCAACTTTTCACTTTGCTAGAAAATCTAGCAAGTTTTTAAAAAGGATTTTGAAGATCCTGTCATTTTTAGAACCATAAATTAACATGGCTATTGGCTATCCTTCTCAAAACCTATCAAATTTGCTTTTCACTATTCAGATCTTTCGAAAGTCAGAAAGTGCTAACAATCTGCAGGAATTGGTTTTATTTTGACTTGGATTTAAATAACAATAGGGCAATTTTCTGTGTATTGGTGGCATCTATTGTATCATCTGCTAAAGGTCCCTGGCCCCAGCGAGGCTCGCCTGGCATCAACCAGGGCCAGGGCCTTCTTGATCCTGGCCCCAGCCTGGTGGAACACTCTGTCTAATGAGACCAAGGCCCGGCAAGATTTGTTATCTTTTCACTGGGCCTGCAAGACGGAGCTATTCCGCCAGGCATATGGGCGGTGCTAGGCAGAGCCCCCCTGGTCGGTTGATGATGGATTGGGCCCTCCCCACCATCAATATCCCTGTTTAAAAAGCTTTTACTGCAAAGATGCTCTGACAATGATTTAAATCTGGTTAGTGGAATTTTGTGCTGCTATGTTGCTGTTTTATATATATATGTATTTTAAACTCTGTAAATTTGGATGCTTTTAGGACTGTTAATTTATAATAACTGTTTTTTATATATTTTAACTTTTATGTGTCTGTAATCTGCCCTGAGCCTGCTGGAAATGTGGGGAGGGCGGAATAAAAGTCAAAAATAAATAAATAAAATAAAAATAAAATCACAGGTCATGTTGTTCTCTGAAATCTACAAAAGCACACTGTCTATTATCCTTTAAGAAAGAGAACTGCCAGATATATAAACTGTTTTAGTTACTATTTAGTCTTGTACAGTGCAGTTCTTGGATTAAGATGAAAGCCGCATCCAAGTATAACATGGATTGTTGAAGTCTGAGCCAACTCTACTACATTCATTTTATCTTTGTCCATATAATCCATTGAAACTCAGACAAGCAAACTGAAAAAAACTGACTTCATCATCTTTGTTAACTCTCTGACACTACTTCTGGAAAGCTTGAAAGTGATGTTTGATTAACACATTTGGCAGATGCCGTTTAGTTGACATTAACAAAAGAATCACTGAAGAAATCATTACTACAAACAACACAATTACTGTTTTTGTGTTCACTAACTTGGGTGGACTTTGCTGAGATCCATGCAAGAAACTGTATACTGTTGTTTGTGACACTATCCCAACATTATTTAAAAATGAAAAATAGCGTGAGGATGGGCTACGGTCAGAATCAGAAGAGTAGCAGAAGTGCATAACTCTGTCTATACTTGCTGTTTTTCGCCCTCAGAATCGCATTCCAAAGCTCTCTATCTGTAGGGAGAAATCAGTTTCTGAGGGAGATTTGGCATGGGAAAATTGCAGCAAAGTTATGCTCTAGATCAGTATCCTGAAGCTGCTTTTTTGGCTTTTAAAATGCGCGAATACTACATGTATAACATCTAGTTGGCGCCCAAATCTCTTTGAAAAGACTTTTCTGGGAAGTTTATAGTACTCAGTCCTTCTGGGCTGAAAGAGTCAATATTTTTATGTGTTTAATTGTTAATCTCTTCCTTTTCTGTTAGAATTCTGTTGTCATCTGCCATAAAGTGTCTTGCCCTCTCATGCCTTGTTCCAATGCCACTGTTCCTGATGGAGAATGCTGCCCACGATGCTGGCGTACGTGACTAAAGCTTATTAACGTTTTCAGTTTAATCAGTTTTACTGTTCCATTGCATAACTAGAAACTGTATTCTAACAAGTCCTATCATGTGGCTATAAAAGTCTATTGCCGTTAGTTTTCAAAAGACTGAGGGGTGCAGTCTTAAGTTTTTCTAAAAGGAACGTACTACCATCCTTCAAGTGTTATTTTGTGAATTGACTCAGAACGTTTGCACTGGATGCATGAAAGCAGCGCTTTCGTGCATGCCATTTCCCATTTCCAGTAAAAGAATGAGATGAGGACCTTTCTGGTGGTGGTCAGGTCTTGTACATATATTCTTGGTGGTAGTGATGGTTCATGTGAACATACTATATGAGGCAAAATTGCTTGTAGTACAAAATTCCAAAGAACAATTAACTCTATAAAAGCCTGATTGACATTCCAGTTTGTATGAGTTACACCCTTCAAAGTCCATTGACTACACTGAACTTAGAAGGTTGTATCTCTGTTTAGGACTTCATTGTTAATTTATGCAAGATCAAGTGTTACACAGTCAGTTAATGAAAAAGTTGGTTAGTTGCATCTGAATTTTTATCTTATCAATTTATTTTATCTAGTATGGCAGAAAATAGTACTACAGTTTCTCTTCTCTTATACCGTTGGCAAAACAGAAGTTAGTTGATGGTTTGGAGTAGAAGTGAGCTATCTCATCTCCAGAGTTTTTAGTAAAAAGCAGTTTCTAATCATTTTGATAAGAACACTGAATAGCTTTGTGATTTTGCATATGTAAGACAGGAAATTGCTTATCTATATTCAAGCATGAAAATGTTTCTCTTTATAGCTAGTGATTATGCCGAGGACATTTGGTCTCCATGGTCTGAATGGACTACCTGCTCTGAGACTTGTGGCAATGGTATTCAGCAGAGAGGTCGTTCTTGTGATAGTCTCAACCATCGCTGTGAAGGCTCTTCCATACAAACTCGTACCTGCAATATGCAGGAATGCGATAAGAGATGTAAGCATTTCACTAACTTGCATGGGAAATAGTTTCATCCTATTGTTCTTAGTTTGTATTGGTGTGTTGAGAAACTCAGATTATTGTTTCTTGCAAATGATTTAGCATAGTTAACCTGCTAGTAAATTAACACCAATGGGAAAGCATTCCTTTCTAATGGAAGGAGTTGATTGTTAACTACTAAAACCAATGAACTATGCATATTAACACTAGCTTTGGCAGGTACAAAATAAAATGTAATAATTTTAATACTTAGTATCGAATATGTTAAATTATTGATTATTCATCTATGGCCATAGTGTATTAGAAGAGAATTGCTAAAGTTAGGGTTTTTTAAAAAAAACTATCGTTCTCTAATGTAAGCATTTTACAAAAGTTTAATCCTTCATAGTTTATAACAGGTCTCTCTGTTTCCAGTCAAGCAGGATGGTCGCTGGAGCCACTGGTCCCCTTGGTCCTCCTGCTCTGTTACTTGTGGGTCTGGCTTGATCACCAGAATCCGGCTCTGCAACTCTCCAGTTCCTCAGATGGGAGGTCGATCATGTGAGGGAGAAGCGAGGGAAACTAAATCTTGCCAGAAAGATGCTTGTCCAAGTAAGTGTAATGTTAACAACTCAAGACCTTTTTTTAATGCAAGAATTCAGGTGAAACTTTTCAGAACATCTGCCTCTTGTTAATCACTAGATTACCACTATCATTTTGAAACCTCCTCCCCCACCAGTAAGAAATATCACAAATGCATCTGTCTGTAGCAAGGCGCAATGAGTATATATGAAAATGCCAGTGGCAGGTACAAGCTGCCCTTGGATGTTTACGCTTCAACAGGGCTTTTTTTTCAGCTGGAACAGAGTGGAACGGAGTTCCAGAACCTCTTGAAAATGGTCACATGGCTGGTGGCCCCGCCCCCTGATCTCCAGACAGAGGGGAGTTTAGATTGCTCTCCGTGCATCTAAACTCCCCTCTGTCTGGAGATCAGGGGGCGGGGCCACCAGCCTTGTGACCATTTTTGCCGAGGGCGATTTAACTTTTAAAAACTCTCCCCTTGTTCCAACTGACTCAAAGTGACATCATTGGCCTTGGGAGCATGCGTGCACTTTGCGTACGCACATGTAATACCAAGGGCACCACCTCCCGCCAAGAATTGCCTCCTGTGCTGGCAACCCACTGAGTTCCACCACCTCTTTTCCCAGAAAAAAAGCCCTGCGCTTCAATATTTGTTCTTTTTCTTTAGTAAATGGAAACTGGGGGCCATGGTCACCTTGGGACACCTGTGCTGTCACGTGTGGAGGGGGCATTCAAAAGCGCAGTCGTCTCTGCAATGATCCTCAACCACAGTTTGGAGGGAAGGATTGTATTGGTGACGCTGTAGACACTCAGATCTGTAACAAGCAAGATTGCCCAATTGGTGAGTAATTATTGTTTACTGTGGAATATAAAACACTGTTTGGTAGCTGTGCCAAAACCAACTGCACTATGAAGATATAATTAGTCTGTTTGAAAAAGGAAGAAAATAGGGCCATATCTTACCTACAGGATTCTCAGTGCTGTTCCTGTTTCTTGCTTGTACAACATAGCGCAGAAGATGACCAATTCTATCAGAGTACTTTGTGCAGGAAAATTCATGTTAGACCTGAAGGAATTATTCACTGAATATTTCCATGAGTATTTGTTAAATTAATCTATATACCTTGCCACTGTTGTCCTGTGTGAGGACAACAGTTTGAACTCATTTTGGACTCATATCTTTTACCTTGTTTTTCAGATGGGTGCCTATCGAACCCTTGCTTTGCGGGCGCAAAATGTACCAGTTTCCCTGATGGTTCCTGGAAATGTGGTGCCTGCCCTGCAGGTTATCATGGAAATGGGGTTGAATGCAGAGATATTGATGAGGTATGAAGACTTGAATCTTTAGTATGTGGTAGACTAAAAATTGAGGACTAAAATATTCTGAGCATATACAGGTAAGCCTGCAACTAACCTTTAACCTTCTCCCTCCATCTTTTGTATTTCAGTGTCAAGAGGTCCCTGATGCCTGCTTTGTCTTTGGTGGAGTGCACAGATGTCAGAATACTGTACCAGGATACAATTGCCTGCCTTGCCCACCACGTTTTACTGGATCACAGCCCTTTGGTCGAGGTGTGGAACAAGCAATAGAAAACAAACAGGTAGTGTCAAAATATAAGAATTCCCTGTTTTCAAAACCTTGGTCACTACTAGTGCAACCGCATTTAGGCTTACCTAGGACAGAAAAGAACAAGAGCTGAATATAATTCTATAAATGTCTACTCCAAAAGAAGAATAGTTATTATTTAGCACCTAAAGGATAGGTTCACATTGTTATATTCCTGTCCTGTGATTGTTCTTTCACATACACAGTTGCATAGAGAGAGGCTAGTGTGAACTAGGCAGTAAACCTAAGAAACAACTAGGCACTTTTCATGATAATAGCCACATTTTCCCAACAGTTATTTATTTATTTAGCATTTTTTTATGCTGCCTGTCCAGGGAACATCCCCCTGGCAGCTTACAAAATAAAACATGATAAAAGCAAAACATTAACATTTATGAATTAAAATCCAACATTAAAAACCCAATCACAGCATTAGAGCATTGAGCAGCCTGACATAAGAATTTTCAGACTAAAAGCACACAATAGTGTTAAAAGAACCATAATTAACAATTGTTTATGCATGAATGTCTATTGCATTCTTTTTATAAACGTCACATTCGTGCAAATGCAAGTATAATTTGCTTGTATGCTTGCTCTCGGTAGGTCTGCAAACCAAGAGACCCCTGCACTGATGGAACACACGACTGTAATAAGAATGCCAAGTGCATTTACCTTGGCCACTTTAGTGACCCCATGCATCGCTGTGAATGTAAACCAGGCTATGCTGGTAATGGCATTATTTGTGGAGAAGACACAGATTTAGATGGGTGGCCAAATGAGAACCTTCCCTGCATTGCCAATGCTACTTACCACTGCAAGAAGGTAAGCATATTTTTCTGTGTTCTCGCATAACCATTAAATGAATTAATACAGTCCCAAAATATAATCAGCGGTATCCTTGTTAGGATCAGTGGGGTGTTCACAAGATGTCCAACACAGTCAGCACAGCCACTATTATTGTGACTGTTTTATGACTGCAATGCATTTGTAAGTTTTTCAGTTCTCAGAATGTAATATCTGTTCTCAGAATGTAATATCGGGGTTAAGCTTCATTAAGCCCATTAATTTCGGTGGATTTAAGCATGCTTAATTCCTCAGGGGATTATGCCACACGTGCCTCTTCCTTGCAGTTGCTCATGTCTTTGGCTGGAGGAAATGAACATTTCTATTTCTTGTTAAAAGTCTTGAATTAAAGCATACATCCTTAATAGTGTTGATGCTTAAAAGGAATTCATGAAATGGTAACACCAAAAAATCAAAATCAAAGTCTTACTCAATGCTCTGTTCTGCTTACAAATACATTTTTGGATGATAAATTTATTATAGATACAATTATTTCCAATCAATAATTTTTATTGCTTCTTGTACAGGACAACTGCCCCAAACTTCCCAATTCTGGTCAGGAAGATTATGATAAGGATGGAATTGGTGATGCCTGTGACAGTGATGATGATAATGACAACATACCAGATGACAGAGTAAGCATACCCAAAATATTTGTGTCATTTTTGTAATTTACAGTGAAATCCGAAGCAGAGTTACTCCAGTCTAAGCCCACTGAAATCAGTGGACTTCAACTGGAGTAACTCTGCTTAGGAATTCACTGTCTGACTATGACTGTCACATGTGTTTGATAGCCTGTTTGCAGAGCTCAGGATTGAAGAATACTGTACAAAATTATACACACACATTCAGTACATTCTTGGAATATTTTCCACGAATTGCAAGTTCTGTGGTAATCAAAATGTTGATGTCTAGTTATTCCAAATATTCCAGGAAACCTCTGTGGCTTTTCTGAGCTGTGCAGGACTGAAATTTACTTACAGTTGAAGACTTCATTCATTCATGGCATCATTCAGGCAAAGTGATATACTGAGATGTTTGAACTTCAATAAGTAAACAGTAACATTCCAGAACATAGGTGGCTAGCCTTTCCATCTCACCTTGCAAAGTCCACATTGCTGTTTAAAAGAACATTCAAACTTTCCAAAATTGCTGATTATTTTAACAGTGCAAAAGAGGTTGAAATAATGCCCTCCTGACATGAGAACACTGTCAAGCATCCAGTAGTGGTTAAACTGTACCTAGAGTTGTAATTGAAAACTAGTATTTTTTTCTTAGAAAATAAGACGTGACAATTTTGTAGTAAAGAATGGATGTTGCTCCCACCGCCTGATTCTGCTGCGCTTCATTCTTCTCCCTGACTCCTGCATAAGGAGGCAAAGGAAGAGGGATGTCCTAGCCTTCCCTGACAACTGCTGTCTTTATCTTTATTCTAGTAAATCTATACAACAAAATATTTATATGTATTGTCGAAGGCTTTCACGGCCGGAGAACAATGGTTGTTGTGGGTTTTCCGGGCTGTATTGCCGTGGTCTTGGCATTGTAGTTCCTGAACTTCAGGAACTACAATGCCAAGATCACAGCAATACAGCCCGGAAAACCCACAACAACCAAAATATTTATAAATTGAAGAGTGCATATCTCTAATGTATGTACATGTTTTTAATGGGACTTTTAAAATGTTCTTCTACAGGACAACTGCCCATTCATTTACAACCCACAACAGTATGACTATGATAGGGATGATGTTGGTGACCGTTGTGATAACTGCCCCTACAATCACAACCCTGATCAGATAGACACTGACAACAATGGAGAAGGAGATGCCTGTGCTGTGGATATTGATGGAGATGGTATGAATTCCTTGTGTTCTTCTCCCTAACCCCATCACACACCTACTAGCAATTACAGTAATCTATATGGTATTATTTTCACATAATGGATTTAATATTGTCTCCTAATATGCCTGTAACCACTACTCTAGTGGTTGTAGGCCAGAGAAGGTCTAAGTCATGATCTCATTTGTTCCCGTGGCTGGTTCAAGATATTTTGGTGTCTGAAATCAAATTTCATTTTCCCCTTATACTAATGAATATGGGTCACAGACAGAAAGTTCTCCTATACAAATTCCGTAAAATGAGTGGGTCCCACTACACTGTCAAATCAATAATAGAACTGATTATAAATTAGGGTTATCCTGTGCTGAGGTTTGCATAGGAGATCCTGTGGGTCATAATGACACTCTTAATGATGTCCAAAATCTGCCCTCTGAAGTGGCCACTGCCTTGCCTTGCCTTGCCTTATGGTAGGGCAGCTTCTAATTATTCAATTTATTCTTTAGTCCATATAGGAGAAGACTGAGTTTGTTATATTTGCATCCTAGTCTTTCTTAGATGTGGATCACCAGAGAAAAATGGTGATGCCACATGTATAGGGAAAATTACAACATTGTTGCTATGGATTAAGCTGAAAAGAAAAGGTGTTTATAATGGCCTAAGAACTAGTTGTTTGTTTCCTTTACTTGCTTACTGTCATACTATGTACAGAGTTATACCCTTCTATTATAGTTAAGGGCTCGGAAGGCTTGAACTCTGCTTAGAATTGCACTGCAAGATATGTATCTTCCTTAAACTACCTAAACTGTTTACATTTTAGGCATTCTTAATGAAAGAGACAACTGCCAATATGTGTATAATGTGGATCAGAAAGATACAGACTTGGATGGTGTGGGAGATCAGTGTGACAACTGTCCTATGGAACACAATCCAGACCAGGTCAGTTTCTAATGACTCTGCCGACATCACTTGGGCTTTCAAGTTTCTTTGCAATACGTCAAGTAGCAGCCTAGTCAGAGCAGAACACCTCTCACATATCTGCTATTCACTGGAAATAGTAAGCGTTGTGGAGTGCTCGGACCTATGAAAAATAGCTGAGCATTTAAAAAAAATAATGAGGCATGAGAGTACATAAAACATTCCCATATGCATTGTTAGATGCAGGATATTATGGCAACAGGAAAATCACACTGGCATCTATGAAAATATTATAGAATCAAAGATACAATTCATTCTGACTATAAAATGAAATCATGTCATGTCAGCAAACTTGTACACACATATAGGTTATAATTGAGACGAGATCTGAATTAATTTAAAACTCAGCAGGTTTACTAACATAACACTTGAATATTTCAGCCTTAAATCGGAATATATACTGAACATTGTAGGGTGTGTTTGCAAGAAAGTTAAATCAGTGCTATAAGAAGTCCTGAGGCAAAGAGTGCAATGAATTTCATCTCACATCAATGCACATGTAAGATGCTTTAAGGACAGAGGTTACTGCAGTACAAAATACCTACCTCACAAAGACTTCCATCCCCCCCCCTCTTTTAGCCAAGAGGATTTTCCCTCTCTCTGTTACAAAACCTAAAAAGAATACCCAAGCATTAAAATACACATAACAAAACTACCAGATTAAAAGTTCTGAAAGGGGAAATCCAACTCCTCCCACTTACTTTGCTAGTTCTAGCCAGCAGTAAGTGAAACTTGTATAGTCCTGTTATGTACAAAACAGTAAGATTAATAGCTTCAGGGGCATAACTTGAATGCTTGCTTGAATGGTCTCAGAAAAATTGCAGTAAATTACTGGAATCTTGATTTGTCCTGTGTATTACCCTGTGGGCACTACTGGATAAAACTTGCAGTATCAAACCCTCTTTTTAAAAAGCTGCTCCCTTTTTAATGAAAGGGGTCTCCCCTCCCCCTCCCCATGTGCTAATGAACGCCAAATATTCTATTACTGAAAGTGTGTTGAGATTCACTGTAAGCTACAGGACATCTTGCTTTTGAACTATTGGCCAAATTTGCAATATCACAAGAGGTGGTAACTTGAGAAAGGCTGACCAGTCTCACTCTGCATCTAGAGATCTTAGGATCATGCTCCAGTCACTTATCAACCAATAGAAAAATACATGCAAATTTTAAATCAATCCACAGGATTTCTAAAAGAGTACAATAGTTCTACAATATTGCATTGTACTGGTATGCATGTAGAAAATACTTCCATACTGTCTTGTCTGTGTGCAGACCTGCTTCCTTACTAATCATCCTTCGATCCAGTCTCTTTTTCACGATAGTTCTTATTGCTGTAGTCAATGCCTTATTGAATGCTTGCTCTAACACCTGTTCCACTTCCCTTCCAGACGGATTCCGATTCTGACCGCATAGGTGATAAATGTGATAGCAACCAGGATATTGATGAGGATGGCCATCAAAACAATCTTGATAACTGTCCCTATGTGCCCAATGCCAACCAAGCTGACCATGATAAAGATGGGAAAGGTGATGCCTGTGACCACGATGATGATAATGATGGGATCCCTGATGACAAAGATAACTGCAGATTGGTTGCCAACCCAGATCAACTTGACTCTGATGGTAAGATGAATACTCCACAGTCTGATTGTACAAGAAATACATGAAAGGATTAACTAGCATTAACCTTCCATTGAGTCCCTTGTGAATGTTGAAGTGCTAGCTGAGTTTTGGATCAAAGGCAGTATATAGAATGAGTTAAAAAGACAGAGGAAATATTTGGATATGGATAAAAAGGGTGCTATAAAGAATTCAGTTGTTAATGCAATTCATGCAAAGGTACTGAAGTTAATCAACGGTGGCTTTATCACACCATGAGTTCATGGAAATAACTACTAATGACAATTTTCAGCATATTGTGCTTTGTCAGATTTGAAATATGGTGTATTTTCAGATAGAACTAGTATTTACTTTTTAATGTGACTTCCACTTCACTCCACATACCCCCCTTTTTTTTCTTCAACAGGGGATGGACGAGGAGATGCATGCAAAGATGACTTTGATAAAGATAATGTGCTAGACATTCATGACATCTGTCCTGAGAACGTTGACATAAGTGAGACAGACTTCCGTCGATTTCAGATGGTTCCTCTGGATCCTAAGGGAACCTCCCAAAATGATCCTAACTGGGTTGTTCGTCACCAAGGCAAAGAACTGGTTCAGACTGTCAACTGTGATCCTGGACTTGCAGTTGGTGAGCAGGCACATCATAATCTTTCTTTCTGTGTTTACTAAGTAGGTAGTGTACTAGGTTCTGTTCTGTCACCAGCATGCTGAAAGTGCATAGCCTTAGAAAATGCTTTGTATAAAATAACTTTCTTTAAAAGCTTACGTAACCTTAGTTCAGTTTCTAACATCCTCTGTCCTTCCTTAGCATAGGATGGTCTGCCCCTCAAGGGATATTGGAACAGATAACATAATGATGAATGTTCACAGCCACCTGTATTGCCATAGGATAGGAGAGCAAATTAATCCCCCAGTAAGGTATAATTTGAAAACTTGCAGTGGAAAAACATTGATACTGTTTATCATGTCAGTGGGGGCATTTGCAAGTGGTTTGTAAACAACTTAGTTAAAAATAACTTGAGTATACATTTTCCAGTCCTTACAGCACAGTTAACTACAAACTTACATGAACAGAAACTCCTTTTATCTTAATTATTTGGATTGTGACATACAGATGTTAATTCTTCACCTGAATAAGTGGGGACATGTAACTTTAAAAGCAGAGTAAGATGATTACAGTGCTAATAATCATGTTTTCTTCTTCTTGCCCAGGTTTTGATGAATTTAATGCTGTCGACTTCAGTGGCACATTCTTCATTAATACAGAAAGAGATGATGACTATGCTGGCTTTGTGTTTGGGTATCAGTCCAGCAGTCGCTTTTATGTAGTTATGTGGAAGCAAATCACACAGTCTTACTGGGATAAAAAGCCGACAGAAGCCCAAGGATATTCTGGCCTCTCTATCAAAGTAGTCAACTCCACCACTGGTCCTGGAGAACACCTTCGTAATGCACTGTGGCATACTGGAAATACAGCTGGACAGGTAAAGAGGTCATTTTTGTCAATAAGCTTAACCCAACTTTCTGAGATTCTGAAGTATTGCACCAGTGTGGGAGGGATCCATCATAAGGAGATAGAGAATAAAGTTAATATGTATTTATTTTAATAAATGCCTGTATTTATCAAGGACCTAGTACGCACTCAGAAGCTGCTGTAAGAACTAGCTTTTCCCCATTCATTTCAGTGGAAAGTGAACATCTTGGGTAAATATAGTCAGGAGGGGTTTTTTTTAGCTATTGTTGCTTTCTAAACTATAGTTGCATGTTGCACAGGTTACATTTATCTAAAGCACAGTTGGCATGGTTCACTTGAACAGAAGTACACTGTGTGAATCGACTCTCTGAAGTCTTTGTTACTACTAAAGATGTGTCTTTCAATCATTCTGTCAATGTTAGACATGAAAAGTGGGCTACCAGGAAGCATAACTGACTTCTGTTCCTTTCTGTCTTGCACAAAATCAATCTTGTGCATTTGTCCTCAGTGAAGGAATGCACAAAATGACCTCAAAGTGACAGCCTACACATTTCTCCCATGTATAGGCAATGTAAATGAGGTGGAGGGGAAGGTGAACAGGAAATACAAGGCTTTCTTTCATCATGTCTGAAATGGCCTCTACCAGACTTTGTATCAGCCACAATTTTAGAATGGGTTATTCAGTCATATTTTTGCTTTTCAGGTGCGGACTCTGTGGCATGACCCTCGTCATATAGGCTGGAAAGATTTCACTGCCTACAGATGGCGTCTCAGTCACAGACCAAAGACAGGCTACATTAGGTAAACATCTTACAGCATTGTTTTTGGTAATTTAGGTAGCACAGAAACTTTAAATAGTTGGCTTCGAATTTGCAAGAATAAACATACCATAGTCAGGCTAAGATGAATAATTGTTGCTCTTTATTTGTAGAGTGGTAATGTATGAAGGAAAGAAGATCATGGCTGATTCAGGCCCAATCTATGACAAAACCTATGCTGGTGGTCGGCTAGGATTATTTGTCTTCTCTCAAGAAATGGTGTTCTTCTCAGATCTTAAATATGAATGTAGAGGTAAGAGCTAATTTTTCCTTAGTACAGTTTCCTTGACTGAAATGCATTGAACTAACTCCTATGGTAACTATCTCTTTACTTTATAATTCTGAAGCTTTTGGGATACACGTTTCCTGTAGAGAATTACACAGGAAAATACAATGAATAGCTCAGTTTAGTGAATTTTTTTGTATGTTTTGAACTGTTTGCAGGCAAACTTTCTAAACCTGCTTTCATATATTACACTTTCAAGTTGCACTAATGGGAGTGGGATGATGTTGCTTTATAAAAAAGAACAAATCATCAATACTTTTGACATCTCTTCATACAGATTTCCAAATGATCCCCCTTTTAGTAAGAGAATTAACCTTCAATGTATTAAACAGAAATCCAAATACTTGCATAGAAATTGGCCACTAATTGTAACTGTTTAGTGACTAATTCATTTTTTAAAAATTACTATTTGCTGTTTTCCTTTCTTCTCACAGATCCCTGATTGTAAGGCAATTGATGCCGAGAGTATTTTTGAAAAGCTGGTATTGCACCTTCCAATATGTTTAGTTTCTACAAACCCTGGGACAATTTTGTTTGCTCTTTACTTTCTTCTGCCTTCATAAACTAGAGACTAAAATACATAACCTGCCTCCAGAGAATGCTTTTGAGAGAGAGAGAAAACTGCAAAGATACACTTCATTTGTGTCCTTTGTTGGCACAGAAGAAAACAAATGTCTTTTATGAAAAAGAGAATCTTCTTTGTACCTGGAGCAAATAGTCACTTCTGTAAGAAAGGCATCTGCATGGCTGGGCATTGTCATTGCCTCTCTTTAACTGGAGGTCCAATGGAGGAGCACTTTGTAATGAGAACATCTGTATGATGTGCTGTTTACTACTTAAAAATGAAATAAACTTCAACTTGTGGGAGAGGTGGGTAGAAAGAAGGCCATTGCAAGATGGAAGTCAATTGCCTCTCTTTCCCAAAGGAGACTGTGCTTCCCTGGGGTTTACATCCGGGTAAATTGGAGGACCTGTTACTTATCTGACAAACAGCCTTGTTCTGTGCACATTTGCTGAGATGCAGATCCCGCTGAATTAAGTGAAACTTACTCCCTCGTAAGTGTGCATAGGACTGACACCCAAATATGTTTTGGAAATGCTTAATTATATAAGAAAATTAGCTATCCCAGCTGGCTAGCCCCATGCAGTGCAAAATAAGTCTAAAAAATTCCATTATGGGATAAGAGGTGGAACAACATTGATACACCGGATTGCACCATCTTGGTGGAAAATGGGATTCACAGGAACTATTGGGGAAAGTAAGTTTACATGTGCCACTGCATGACAACCTACGTCCATAGGTTTGATACCAGAGGTAGCTAGTGCAGATGTAGCAAGAACATTTGATGTGCCAAAGAGCATCTTCATCTCAGCTTAGCACTTATGTTGGACTTCAAGGAACTATGTTCTTTAATTATGGTTACAAAGGCACAAAATGACAAACAATTAAATACAACAATGTTTTTTTTCTACAAAATGCAATGGGAGTTTGGGGTTTTTAAAAAATATTTTTAAAAGCTTTGGTTTATGTAGGAGAGGGGCTGTAGATAAAGAAAATGTAAAATATTTATTTTTATCTATCCTATCTGTTATGATTAACTGAAGGACTATTAATTAAAACAGAAAACAATGCGTCAGGACTATCCACATAATCATTTTGCTACATGTCTCCATGACTGTGTAAGATTGTAAATACAGGTTATTTATTTTTCTATAGTAGATCTAGTCAGTAGAGTATGAAGATGTTTTAGTTGCAAAGAACAATTTTCCCATTAGCAGTGTAGAACACAGAAAAAAGCAAGATGGGGATAGGATTATATTTTGTTCTTAATCTCCTTTTTTCTCCCGTCTTCTGTACAAGACAGCTGGCAAATGAACACTGGCCACAGTCCACTGTCAATATACACTCTTACTTAATTTTAACAGCATTTGCACAAGAGATGTTCTCAGTGGATTGTTGCTGGTCACCTTTGTAACAATACTATATAGTGCATTTGCATTAGTCAGTGTGTCAAAATCATTGCTGAAGAAGAGGCTGCAGATAAAGGAAGAAGTGGCAAAGACATTGCCATTAAACTCTTGCACACCTTGAAATCAGTGGATGGTCGCAGAAGCAGAAGGGCCTCTCAGATGGGATTTTAGGAGCATTATTAAAGACTGCTCCTGGTCAAAGGAGCAGCACTATTATATCTTTGAGTTTCATCTTGCTGCAAAGAAACGAATGTCAAAGGTGAAAACGTTTATGTACAAATATTACCTCATTATTATTGTATGACTGAGAAAAGGAAAAAAAACCCTTTGAATCAGGCACAGTTTAAATATCTAACAAAATTAAAAGCTACTGTAGTATTAAGGGGTGAGGGAAAGAATGCAAGCTGTACATAGTTAAAATTGTTATTGCAGAGACTCGTGCTCCCAGTTAAAATAAGCATTGAAGCAATGCTGAGAACAATTTCTAATATTGTGTTAGTTTGTTTTTCTGTCATCTTGTATACCATTCCTTATATTTGTATAAATTATTTTTTCATTACTGTTGAAATAGTTAATCTCCTATTTGTGTAGATATGCTATTTAAATAATTTATCAGGAAATGCTACCTGTAGAGCTAGTGTTTCTATTTTTATAAAACATTTGCACACTGAACTGAAGAATTGTTTGCTTCCCATCCCCAGTGTTGTTGCTGTTAGTATATACTTTTTTCTAAAAACGAGCATATTTTGTACACAATTTTAACCATTTTACAACTTAAAAGCTGTGTAAAATTGTACAATAACATTTCTTACATACAAGAAACAATAAAAAATGAAAATTTGTATTTACAAATTTAGGGTCGAGTTTCATGTTTGCTGGGTGTTCAGTGGTTTCCTTACTTCCCCGAGCTCCAGCTGCCATTCTCATTGTAAGAATTAGCAGCGCAGCCCTAAGCAGAATTACACCCTTTAAGTACATTGACATATATGGCTTACAAGGGTATAACTTTGCTTAGGATTACATTGTGAGTGTCTTGCAGTTTTCTGTGTGTGTTCACCCTGTTGGTGAGGATATCTAAAGAAAGTGTATTTTTTTGGATTTTGATTCCAGACCAAAGTAACCAAATCAGTTACTAAAGACAACATAGTATCATGAATAGACTGCTCTTCTAGTAAAGCTCAAACCCTCATCAAATTTGGAGAGCAACAGAAAAATTCTGTGTACTTAGAGTAGCCTATCTCTTCAAAGACCTAACCCAAGACCATTTGTAAGTTATTGTCAGATTTGGGAAATGATTAAGGTACAAAATCATCTGTAACCAACCTCCCTACATCTGAAGGAATACATTATGAATTATGATAGCTAGTTTTGCTAAAATACTGGGACTGAACTTCAGTAGGGATTCATTGCCCAGGCTTGAATTCTAAAGTCAGTGGATCCATCAAAGAAGCAGATGCGTAGAATGAAGAATTCAGTCAAATTTGTGCTGTGACTGTAAGTACTGGTTTTATTCCTGCTGTCCAGAAAGGGGACACACTAAAATCATAAACAATTGCCAAATCTCTTATATATTGCCTGTAATTGCAAACACATTCCTTGCTTCCCTGTGTGCATGTGTATGCACACACACCCCTGAATTAAAACATGCAGCACCTTGGCAATATGCTACTGAACACCTTGAGCACCTTGCTTTCTTCTGATGTTGCTTCCTGTCACTGGGATCCAGAGGTTTACTGCCTCTGAATATAGAGGTTCCCTTTACTCACCATGGCTAGCAGCCATTAATGGACCTATTTTCCTTGAATCTGTCTTTCCTCCTTTTAAAATCATCAGTGTCTGTAGTTACTAGTACCTCCACTGGCAGTAAATGTCACAATTTAATTACTCAGTAAAGAAAAAAATCCTTTTGTCTGTCCTGTATCTATTGCCTTTCAACTTTAGGGGGGGCGGGAATTTATTTAAAGTTTTTTTGTTCCAATGAGCATCACCTTACACTATCAACACAGAACTTCATTTGCTACTTCGTTGCCAATTCACCCAATTTGGATAGATCTTCCTGTAGCTCTTCACAACCTACTTTGGTTTTCACCATCCTGAACAGTTTGGTATCATCTGCAAACTTGGCCACTTCACTGCTCATCCCCAATTCCAAATAATTTATGAATAAATTACCTAGTACTGATCGCAGTGCTGATTTGTGAGACTCCATTGCTCACTTTCCACCATTTTGAGAACTGTCCATTTATTCCTTCTTTCTGCTTCCTGTTGTTGAATGAATTTTCATTTCATAAAAGGCCCTGTAGTCTTATCCCATGACTGCTAGGAAACAGTCTTTGGTGATGTATATTTCTAAAACCTTTTGGAAATCCAAGTATATAATGTCTACTAGATCACCCTTCTCCACATGCTCAAAGAACTCCAATAAACTGGTGAAGTAGGAATTCCCCTTGCAGAAGCCATGATGCTTTTTTCTTCCCAGACTTTGTTCCTCAATATACTTCATAATTCTATATTTAATAGTTTTTACTAATTTATCTGGAACAGATTTTAGGTTAACTGCCCTGTAATTCCATGGATTCCCCCCGTCAACTACCCCTTTTTAAAAACCGGTGTGACATTTGCCACTTTCCAGTTCTCTGGCATACAGGCTGATTTTAGTGACGAGTTACATATACAAGTTAGTAGATCACCTTGCTAATACACAGTATGCAAGACAAAGCAGGCTTTTGTGTGCCTAGTATATTCTTGAAGAACAGCTGCTGTTATAAAATGGCCTCCATTATAAGGTGTGAACTGTTCCATGCAGCCTCGTTTAGTCTCTATGAGGCACTAGGCCAACTTTACCTGGAGGACGTCCAAGGCCCCAGCGTAATGGATCACCAAAGCTTCCATCTTTCAATGATCTTCATGGGCTCTGATCCTTTTCAAAAAGGGAGCAATTTTTCAAAACCCTAAGATCAGCCAGAAACAGAGTGAGAGTTTGAAACAAAAGCAAAGAAATTGATGACAAGACACTGCATGTTCAAAAGAATTTAAGTCCTGCAGATTCCTTTTAAAAAAGAAAAAATGAAAGAAAATAATCATCATCAACACCTGGCAGTGCTGGCTGTATTTTTATATGTATATCATTCATTCATTCATTCTTTTTTTTTTTTGTAAATGCTTTTTAATATATATTTTAAATAAATAAAAAGCATCTATTCTTATTTTTTATTGCTGTTAAGAATTATGAGATTGACAGAGAAAGGACAACTTCTATGTTTGTGTTCTCTTCTGCAAAAGATTTATTTCTGGAGGCAACCAGCAGGAGTAAAAGAATGAATGGGAAAGAAGCGGAAACTGAGATCTGAGTCCAAACTGTGGTAATGTATCACTCCTTTTAATTGGAAAGAGTTTGGCCCTGTCTGGGTGATGAAAATCACAAAACCAGGCCACCTACAGCAAGGCAAGATATTCTGCATACTTGCAGGACTCCCCAGTTATGCAGAACATACAAATTTAGCAAGAGAAACAAGCCCCCAGTAGCCTGATGTTGACTGAATATGATCTAGGAGATACTGAATATTGAGAGTAGTTGAGAGTTTCAGGGAAATGGTGGGAGATTAGCCTGGACAACCCATTGGGAGCCGATACAGTCTTGGAGAAGGAGATTTTGAAGGGCAGAGGAGGCTTTCCAAATTTTTGCTTCCTACCCTGAGCTGGACACAGGTATGGAAGTGTATCCAGCTGTGGCTTCTGGTCAAGCATGGACTGGGAAGTTAAAATGGCCCTGGGGCAAACCAGGCTGAGTGGCCCCTACCTGCTAAACAGAACTCTGTTTGTTCCTGATTGCCAGTAGCCTACAGAAACTTTCCCTGTAAGTTAAGTAGCCAGTCCAACCCTGCAATGGTCTAGAAATCTCTGATAAGGCTGGATAAAAGGAAGAGTCCTGAAGCAGTAGCATGCAAAGTCTGTGCCATGTTCATCTTCTTACCAGAGGGCAATGGAAATTACACTTGTAGCAAGTATAAGCTGGTAGCCCTACTGGAGGAGAAGATACAAGAGCTTGAGTCATGCCTATCCACACGCTAGCTTATCAGGGAAGGTGAAGAGTTCTTGGAAAGAACACACGAAGCACTCTTGGGAGGGCAACAGGAGGAGGAAGAGATGGTATCTCAGGAAAAGGAAGAGCACCAAACACAAGAAGAGGGCAAGTGGGAGAATGTGACCCACAGGAGCAGGAAAATCAGGAGATATTCTGAGCATTTATTGCTGAGCAATCGGTTCCAAGACCTCCCCATTGATACTGACTCTGGACTACTGGAACAAGGACTACTATCCAAGGTTCCACAGAGTAAAAAGGAAGTTTCTCAGGCCCCTGTGAATTAGAGGACTTGTACTGCTCCCCTCCCCCATAGAAGGAGATGTGTCGTGGTGACTGGAGATTCCAGAAGGGTAGAGGCTACAGTGTGCTGATCAGATCTGTCATCTTGAGACGTATGTACCAGGTGCCAGGTGCATGCACCCAAGATGTGATAGGAAGGCTAGAAAGACTTATCAAGCCCCCAGATTATTATCCCTTCTTGCTCATCAGTGTAGGAACACTGAACATATTAAAAGAGATGATGAATCTCTGGATAAAAAGGTGAAGGACCTGGGAGCACAGGTTGTGATTTTGTCACTTCTTCTTGTTGAGGGCTCTGGCTTAGGAAGAGAGAGAAGAATACTGGAAATAAACAACTGACCACGCAAATGGTGTCATGAGGAAACGTTTTGTTTCCTTAATCATGAATTACACTTTCAGGATGAAACACATCAGTCGGGAGATGGTTTCCACATCACCGGATGCAAATGTGTTTGGTACCACGAAAACAAAATCATAACTGCCTGCCTCCATTTTGGAAACACTGATGTCAGAAATTGTACGAAAGGAGCTGCCAGTGTTCTGTGAGTGGGGCGCTATTTTTAAGACGTGGGGAAACGGCCCATGTGAAGTGATGGTATCACTTTACTCTGATCTGGTTAGATTTCATTTGAAGTAGTGTGTTCAGTTTGGGGCACTACAGTTTAAGGATGTTGACAAGCTAGAATGTGTCCAAAGGAGGGCAAGAAAGATGGTGAGGGGTCTGGAGTTTAAGTTCTAAGTGGAAAAGTTGAAAGAGCTGAGTCTGTTTAGCCTGGACAGGAGGCGACTGAGGGGTGATATGATAGCTCTCTTCAAGTATTTGAAGGGCTGTCACATAGAGGATGAAGTAGAGTTGTTTTCTGTTGCCCCAGAGGTTTGGATCAGAAACAAAAAGTTAAAATTAAAGAGAAAGTTTTTGGCTAAATATTAGGCAGAACTTCTTGTCAGCTAGAGGGGTTCCTCAGTGGAACAGGCTTCCTTGGGAGGTGGTGGGATCTCCTACCTTGGAGGTATTTAAGAAGAAGCTAGATGGCAACCTGACAGCAATGATGATTCTATGATTCAATACAAACATATGCAGAGCATGAAGGGATGAGTTGGTGCTAGGCTCTTGCGGCCATTTCTTATATGCCCAGGGTAATGCCAATCACACTTTGGGTTCGGGAAGGAATTTTCATCCAGGCCAGACTGACCATGTATCCTGGAGGTTCTCTGCCTTCCTCTGGGCACAGAGTAGGTCACTGAGGGAGGCAGGGAGGAGACAGCTATGAATTTCCTGCTTGTGCAAGAGGTTAGACTAGATGACCCGTGGGATACCGTCCATCTCTAGATTCTCAATTTATGCCAGTCATCTCGCAGTGGCACAAGCAGCTACCAGCTGTGTCATTATAGCAACAGCAGCACAATAATAACAGAAAGAATTTAGAGCAATATTTCCCTAACAAATTATCTGGTCTTTGGTTAATTCTCTCCTAATATGAAGTTTTTCCAACATCCTCTTCAATTGGGGGTTGGGGTGGGAAAGGATAAACAAGGTTGTAATGAATTTTAGTAACTTGTTATTTAACATGATTGCTTTTAAAGTTTTGTTTCAGGTTTAGTATTTTGTAAAAACATCCTGTAGTCTAATATCAATATTTAAATATTTTAAACATTTAAACATTTAAATATTTCTGAAATTTCAAAAATTGAATCTAGCGCTGAAGTTCAAATTTGTACAACTTGATGCTTCAGCTGTAGGAAATGGACATGTCTCAATTGTCTTTCAAAGACATCTAAGTGTCTCACTGATGCTTTGCCACTCTGTCTTGGATCCACAATGGAGCTGCTCAGATATCTATTAGGATGTCAACCAAGAGGCCAAAGACTATGACCTAACTAATAGACTCCATCCATACCTGGCAAAGAGGTGGACTGCTTGGAAGATATGTGTAAACTGATCTAAATTATCAAGTAGGGAGAGAAGGGCTTTCTAGGTAAAAACTGGCATTTCAAACTGAGCTTGGAAGCAAACTGGTAGCCTCTGAAGTTGTTTTAAAGTTGATCAGGACTGGTCACACTAATACAACTTTAACCCAGCAGGTACAGCAAAGCATATGCTGTGTAGCAGTAGACCATTCTGAGGTCCCTAAACCACCAGCTACTCACAAATCTGAGGCTTATTTAACAGTGGAGTTGAAAATGTCCTGCTTATAGTATTGATGCTCCTGTGTAGGTCTAGTGACCTCTATTCAAGTCTATGGTGGGCATCATGATCCCTGCAATAAGCGACGTTTCTCAGGGCAGAAAATAGCCCTTGCTCTTGAAGTCCAAGTAAAAATACTTGGCCTAGTAAACAGACTAATGCTCCTTTTCTCCTGTGTTAAAAACTAATTAAAATTTCCTTCTGCTGTGGTACAATTAATCATTGAAACTTCCTAGTTTGAACACTCAAGTTCTAGATGAGCACAGAGTAAAGCATGCTGGAGACCACTGATTGATTTACATGCCATATGTAGAATTATCTTTAAGTTATCCTGCTCTTCATTGTATAAGGCCACTGTTGTGTTACAGTCAGCAATGCAAATTGTCAGTGGCCCGTCACTGACATCTGAATATGTGCCAACGTAGGAAACAACATATATCACTCAAGAATTTTCAGTACGATGGCAGTCAGTATAGCTCATTGTCTGCTCAGTATACAGATATCTATCACGTTAGTGTTCTTCAAGAAGCTCAAGGTAGTATACATGGTTCTGCCTGCCTGCACTTTATCCTCGCAACATCTCTGTGAGGTACAGTTGCCAATCTCCAGATGAGGCCTAGAGATCTCCCAGAATTACAACTGACCTCCAGATGACAGAGATCAGTTTCTCTGAAGAAAATGGATGATTTGGAGAGTGGGCTGTATGGCATTATACCACAGTGAACTCCCTCCCCTCTCCAGGCCCCTCCCCTCCCCCAAATATCCAGGAATTTCCCAACCAGGAGTTGGCATCCCTACTGTGAGGCAAGTTAAGAGAGAAAGAAGGTGACTGGCCCAAGGTTACCCAGTGAACTAGACAGTTGAGTATGGATCTAAACCTGGGTCTTCTCAGTCCTAGTCTGCTTTACTAAACCACTATCCCACATTGATTTACCTAGTAAGAGGAATTTTTTCTAAGAAGAAATTGTTGTAAGACCTAGTAATTTCTTATCAGGAACTGTGGTGTTAGTGTAAAATATTTCTTTTTGAAAATTATTTGGTAATCATAAGGCAACTTTTTACAAATCATCCAAACTTAGCCCCTTGCTGACACAGTTTTCTATAGCTCTTGAAGTGTAGCTTTTCTTTACTTTTTTATTAGCATGAATGATACATACCTTTTAAAACTGGGAGGGAAACAAAAGTACTTGCCTAAGGTCATTCTGTTCCTGTAAGTTAGAGTTGCTTCTCCCTTTAGAAGGCAGATGTCTAATAGGCCTCAGTGCTCACATGACATTTCCTTGGGCCCAGTGATCAGTTGGCAGAGCTGCATTTGTGGCAACTGTGCCCCTTCCCGCTCCTCATTGCAATCCCTGGACATACATGACTGTTTGTCCACTCAGCTCCAACTGCCTTTGTTCAGTGGAACTCAGGATACTGTACTGAGAATATTCCGTAACAGTCCTGTCAGGTAGGTTATAGGACCAAGGCCACCACATTTCACCACTTAAGCAGGGATTTGAATCCAGGTATACTGAGCCAAGCTCAGTCATGATTAGCTATGAACAGGCACACAATATTTTCTTCTGGAACCCAACTGTGTTATATATGGGTTTAAATATAAGAGATGGAATTGGTTTCCAGCAGGTTTTAATAAAGAATGTTCAGTATTTGTTACTCTGGTGTGTGAATATTAAGTTCACCATTTCCTTACTGCTCCTCCTGAGCCATCATTTCTCTCCTCTCATTTTGCTTCTCAGTATGCTAGATTCCCCCACCCCCTCACAGACCAGTTAACATCATGGTTAGAGTTTGCTACAGAAAGCACAGCAAAATCTGGCACTCTATCCCCACTTTTCCACTGCAGTAGCCTAACACATACCTATCTTTCAGTTTTCCTCCACTGCATCAGTTTTTAAAACATACAGTCATGCCAGGATTCTGACAGGAGAGGATTTAGGTTGTTGCTTCAACAGAGCTTCAGTTGTTACTACCAAGGAGTAAAATCTGTGAGTGTTAAGCGTGAAGGTGGTAAATCTAGATCCAAATCTCCATTCAGAGCAGCTCAAGTTTTTTAACAACATTGAATGACCAATCACTGGATTTGGGCAGAATTTATCAGATGACATTTTAAAACCTGGTAATAAATTAAATAAGCCTAGCTGAAAATGAAATTTGTAACCTCCAACCACCGTCATGGAAGTCACCTGCATCATTACGCATCCTGTACCTGGCTAGGGCCCTGCTTGGTATCAGTGTCATATTATGGCTTTATTTGCTTAGATCTACCCTCTAGAAGCTATGAAAAAGACAATCTGTTTATTATCATCCACATATTATGTAGAGCTCCTGCCAAAAGGAATACAGTGGTTAGCCTTAGCTGGCTATTGTTGCCTGTTTCTCTGTATCCATTATTTACCGATCGTGTTTCATGTTTCAGCAATGAATCCTCACCCTTACAGGCTTTGAGGTAAGTAATCTGCTGCTGTAAGGTGGGAGAGCTAACTCTTGTACTGACAGAGAGGTAATAATTATCTTTACTTTCTTCCCAGGACCATGTCTGGATGTGTCCCAGGTCTCCTGTGTGCCCTAGGAAAGACACTCAACATCTGTTTCTAGAGGAAGCAGGAAAGTTACCAGAGTTTCAGGCTGTGGTGACTGCCCATTCATTTCATTAGAAGTCCATGGAGGCCTCACCCTTGGTCCTGCCGTTCTTTCTGAGGCCTGCCAAGTTTGTTAATGATGCTTGTCCTTCGATCAGGTGAGGGTGGGAGCTACCCGACCTGCAAGCAGCAGCACCACATCACTTCTAGCCTGGCTGGGCTTGCTTCCAAATGGATCAATCCTGCCACATGGCCAACATCAAGCTCCTCGAACCCTCCTCCCAAAAATATAGTATTCTGGAGGGAAGTGTGTACCCCAACTAGGCTGCCAGCTCTGGGTTGAGAAATTGCTGGAGATTTGGGGGGTGGAGCCTTTGTAGGTTTGGGGGAAGGAAGGGACCTCAGAGTGGTGTAATACGCTCAGAAGGGGTATAATACCTCCAAAGCAATCATTTTCTCCAGGGGACCTGATCTCTGTAGTCTGGAGAGCTGTTATTCCAGCAGATGTTCAGGCCCTCCTGGCAGTTGGCAATCCAGACCCCAACCATATTGTTTAGTGAGAAAGAGGAAACTGCACAGGATGTCCAAATTGAAGTATCCCAATTGCTGTCCTGCACTCACCAAAGGGCTTAATCACCCCCCACGGGCCCGATTTAGCCCAAAATGGGCCCGTTGCAGGGTGCGGGAGCGTGCTGCGTCAGAGCATGGGGGTGCACCATGCTGCCGGGGAGGTGCCCAGGGGGGCATGCCCCCCACTGGCCAGGTAAGTGGGGTCAGGGGGAGGAGGTGGGAACTGGGGATCCCTCGCCCCGGGCGGGGGATTGACAGCCCTACAATGGCATCACGTCTGATTGGAAGGAGGTGTCCAGTGGAATGCCACAGGGCTTGGTTCTGGGCCCAGTGCTTCTCAACATTTTTATAAATGATCTGAGGGGTGTATGAAGGAATTCCTCATTAAATCTGCAGATGACACTAAACTGAGAGGAGTAACAAATGCCCTTGAAGATATAGAATTCAACGAGATCTGAGCACACTGGGAAAATGGGCAGATTTGAGTAAGATACGATTTAACAAGGGTAAGTGCCAAGTTCTCCTTTGAAACATTCAAAGGAAAATGTGTTACCTCAACACAAATAATAATACTAGTGCACAAGAGAGAGAGAAATATTATTGAGCAAACATAACCATAATTTTTTAACTTCAGGTACAATATGAATTATATATTTATAGTATATATTTATATTTATAGTTTATATTTAAAGGAAATATTTATGAATAAGTCAGGCTACATTTGCAAAGCTCAGCAAAATCTTCTTAGAATAATCCTTTTATCCTGAAATGTATCCAGTACAGGTATGCAAGGTGTCCAAAATGCTGGGTTATTCATTCCTAAATGATTCATAAATTTGAAATGAGGGCCATGTTCCTGTATGTGACATACTATGTACAAATAATCAATTCAATATATAAATATTAGGAACGAATTTTCCAGCCTGATAGCCTGCCAGAAAGAAGTCTGGAGCTTCAGTACGAACAAAGAACAGAGACCATGCATAACTGTAACCTATACATTAATTCCCCCGACATGCATATGCAAACACAGGCTTGCAAAGCCCAGAGTTTATTAGGCAAGGCGTAGGTTTTCTTATTATAAATTAACTACACAATTCTCTTTTTGTTTAAAGAACATCTTTCATATTACTCAATATTAAGAAGTACTCAGAGCTAATCCTTACATAAAAGCTCTGCATCATCTACCAAATATCAATTAGGAAAACACAGATATTGGAAAGCTCTGATCATTTTTTAAAAAGCTGAATAAAAATGTTCCAACATGAAAAAAGGTGGGAAGCTAAATCATATGGTAATGTGTGCTTGTTCTGTGGACACTTTTCTAAATCAACATCCAGCAAACTTCTCTGCAGACTTGAACTGTTATATACTGAGTTGCCAGGAAGCCCTATTATTCACCATTCTGCCAGACACCCACAGCGCAGGCAGGATCTGCAGCCAGATTTTATTCTAGTACAAATATGTTAGTCATGTTAGAAAATTCTGAAAACCAGTTCCACCATTAGCAAAAGGGTGACTTATTTACCTATTAGATTTCCCACAACCTCTTCTTTCATCAAGGTTAGGACAAGCTACATGGTTCTTCTTCCTTGACATGTTTCCTTACCCCAAAAGCCTGTGAGGTTTTGTTGAGAGAGTATCAGTCCCAAAGTCATCCAACGAACTTCACTGCAGTAAAAGTTTCAATTAAGGTCCACGCAGTCCCAGACCAAAATTGTAACCACTACAATGTATCAGCAGTCTGATATTATCAGTGTTTTATTTTATTATTATTATTATTATTATTTTATAGTCTGCCTTTTTCACTGTGATCCAAGGAAGATTACAACAGTGCAAATGACGGTACAATATAATTGACAACTAGGACATTCATTGAGCAAAAGTGTAAGAATGAAGAACAGTTAGGACATTCAGGGAAACAGATACTGTAGGGTATGATAGCAGGAAAAAAAAATTAAGCAAGTATAAGCCAAGCACTGAGATGAAAACTATCTGAAACAAAGCATAACTAATTTCATGGCATGTTTAGCAGTGTGGAAACTCATCAATAGGTGCATATATATACATCAGCAGACATTACCCAGTATACCTGCTTTTTTTTTTTTTGCATGTGCCATTAAGGTGCTTAGATGGTTAGACTTTCTTCCTCCAACCCAGACAATCACCACTTGGTAAGGATTCTAAACATCGCCCATTTTGCCATCTTCCAGAATTTTCCCCATTGGCTAATAAATATAAATCATGGTGTTGCCAACCTAATGTGTTATTGGACATTAAAAAACAAACACTACATTCTTCCTTCCTGCTGCTGTCACATGCGTCTCCTTCCCAAAATAGAGGCTGACCTACCAAAGCTATAATATCTGGTAAATTTTCCCTTTATGTATTGGCCTATTTTATCTTCTTCAAGCCTAGCTGCTATACTCTCTGTTTTGAGATTAGCACCATGATCCTGTCAAAGAAGCAATATATACAATGCCATTTCGTAATATGTTTCCCATTTGCTAGAGTGGAAAAGGAATACTGTAATTGATTATAACTAGCAGTTCTATTTGAGGTGTATTTGCAGGGTCCATTTAGCACAGGATCTTATTCCTGACAGAAGCCATGGAATCTATTATGATCTATTTTGTATTCTTCAGTTGAATCTCATCATAATGCTGGCCTTCAACTGAGCTGTTCCAATGCACAAAAAGAGTCCCCCACCCCAGACATACATTCCATGCATGCATAGATGTCATATTTTTCTTATAAACATTCAGCATTCATACTGATATGCTTGGAAGTGTGGCATATATAGGAATTGAACACAAAGCCCATCTAATCTAGCATTCTGTCTTCAACAGTGCCCAACTAGATCCTCATTAAAAGGCTCCCAATCGGATAACAACCCCTCTGTCCTTTGTTTCTAGCATCTGATTTTATGAAGTATACTGCTTATGAACATACACATCATTTTTCAATCTGGTTTTGGGAGAAAAGGAGGTGAAAAGTATTTTAAATAAATCAAAGGAATAACCATGTGCAGCCATTAGGCTGAACAGATGTCGACAAATCTATCCTCTTTTTTATGATTCTTTTTAAATCTATCTAAACTCGCCATTACTGTGTCTGTCTAATGACCTTGAGTACATGCATGATGCAGACTGGGGCAGGGTCACCTCATGATATCCAGTCCCTGCTCTCCAATCTGTAATATATTTTATATCATTTGTAACCAACAGTAGACATGTCCTAAATCTAGTATCTGAACCCAGGCATCCAAGCAATTCAACTGTGTTCAGAATCTTGTCATGTGTATATAATATATAAGTTCAGGTGCTGGTGAATGGTTTTCAGCTACTGAAATATCTGTGCCCAGTAAGTAATTCTCTTCCATGCTGCTGCAGTTTAAACAGCCATCAGTTTTACAGGCCAGCTTCTCCAGGACATTCCACTGTTTGACTAGTTGCTGCCAGGCTTCTACTTCACAGATTGAAACAAGTATGTATCTGCTGCTTACTCCTTTCCTCTGCCAGACTGCCATGTGCTTTTCTGCTCATCTGCCAGAGCCTCTCCCTGCAGCTGCTCTTAGGACATCCTGTACCAGCAGGTTTAAACCTGTTCCTTTACCGTCTCAGTTCAACCTGATGCTTGTTTATTAGCACCCAGCTTCTCATCTTAGGCTGTGTTCCTTCTGCTTTCCTGCTTTGTTAAGCAGAGAATCCCAAATAACTTGTACATGTTCTTCAAATGGAACACTTTACTAATCGGGAACCAAAAGATACAATGCAAACTGGGAAACTCCACAGTGAAGATCACAGTTTTTTAAAAATGCAAAAAGCTACCCACTACCAACCTATGTGATTGGCACAGTAGCAGATTGTAAATATGGCTTTGGGTTGTGCAAAAAGGGGCATCACCTCTTTTAAAACAGCTATATTCTATGTTGGTTTATGCCAACATAATGCCCAAACAGCTGCAAGTGGAGACCTAAAAACATCTCTCAAGATTTTAAAAGTAGTCATGGGCACCCCTCATTTGGAATGGGGTCATACAATACTGGGGGGGGGGGTTAAAACACTTTCCATCCATGCTGTTTCCCTGGGAAAAACTGTCTCCCTAGAGCAGCTGTACCTGTCATTTTCTCCTATGCTCACAAAGAGAGAAACACGGTAAATTAACCTCAAAAGCAAAAAAGACCCTCGTAGACTTACTAAGTAATCTCTTATGTAAGTTGTAATAAATATCTAAGTACTATTTAATTACAATTCATAAAACCTTTAAATACTCAGTGAGTAATTCAGATTTACATTGAAAGGACCTTGAGGCTCTCCAACTCACAATAGAAATAATCATACATGGGCAATATTACAAATAACCCTGCAACATTAAATCAATATACATAAAGTGCTAGTGCTAAGGTGTTACTGAGAAAACTTATATTATTGCACATTCATATTAAAGTGCAAATGCATAATCAGCACAGGGTCTTTCAAACATAATATTCAAGAGTCGTAAGTAGACATGGGCACGAACCGCATTATGAACCAAAAAAACACATAAACCGCCTGATTGTCTGTTCGCAAACCAGCGGTTCGTGAGGGTCCATGGCCAATGAACCAGCGTTCGTTGGAAGCCTGCTTCATTGCGTTCGCCCGCGGTTTGTGAAGCCAGACAGTCTGGCACCATCAATCAATTCCCTTGGAAATGGAGCTGGGGGAATGCCTGAACTCTGTCTGCATTCCTTCTGTTGCCCTGGAAACCCAAATCGAAGCCCAGCTTACCTTGATCGGCAGGTTTTCCTTCCAACCATGGAGCTGCAAATTGGTTACAATTGGCTACATGGGAGAAGACGCCTGGGGGGAGGGAAGGGGAAGGGGGTGTTCTGTAGCCATGGACACTCCAATCTCATCCCTGCAAACCCTGATGGCCAACCCCTTGTACACTGGGCCAACGTCAACTGGTGGCTCTAACTGTATCGAATGGGAGTTTCCTGGGGGGCTCGAATTGGAGAGGGTATAACTTCAAGATCCCTATTGCAATCTTGACCAATCTTGGGTGCTGGCTGGAGGAGAGCCTGCTAAACACTCCCTGGGAATATGGGCTCTCTAATTCCAGTGGGGGCCGTTCTGATGCCCACAAACCACGTACCTTGAACCAGTTCGTCAGCAGGAAATGTTCATTTCAGTTAATCAGTTTGGGTTCGTCAGCAGCACCCAACCATGAACCGCTGATTCATTAAATTTTTTTGGTTCGTGCCCATGTCTAGTCATAAGCACTATGTATCCAAATAGTGAGTAACAGTCAAAGCAATATTTACTCCAAGGTAGACAACTCCAAGTGGCTGTGAAAAGTTCCAAGATGATCAAAATAATCCTTTTGGTTCTCTCCTCTTCTCTTCCTCTGACGGGTTGTCTAGATCATGGTTAATCCTGTTTCAATTTTCATCTTTCTCAAACAGCACACAGTCAAAATTGCCATTCATAGGAAATTTCTTTTAGCTCAGTTGGTATCTTCTCTCAATAATCACTGTCAATCACAGTGATTATTATTTCTACTGTAAGCTGGAATGCCTTAAGGTCCTTTCAATGTAAATCTGAATTACTCACTGTGTATTTAAAGGATTTATGAATTGTAATTAAATAGTACTTAGATATTTATTACAACTTACATAAGAGATAACTTAGTAAATGTACATGGGTCTTTTTTTGCTTTTGAGATTTTCTCCTGTACTGGCTAATTAGCAACTCTGGGACAAGGAGACAATTTCTGCTTAAGAAACAGCATGCAGAGAATCCCCCCTCCCCCAGCACCATGGCCTCGATCCAAGTCTCCTCTACTGTGGCTGCTCCTGAGTGTTACTGAAAGCGTTTAAAGATACATGGTGCAATACTAAGCAGAATTACATCCCTAAACCTATTGACTTCAATGGAGTTAGAATATAGTTGCTGTGCTTACAGTTGCACTGACAATAATTGATCTTCTAGATAAAGTGTTGTTTAGTCCTCAGGCTTGATTAATCTTTTTATTTGAGATTTCTCATTTTGCTTGATATTGCCACTAGATTTCAGTTTGTACCAAAACCTGCCCCCTTATGAATATATGAATGAATGTATATAAAATTAATAAATGTACATAGCATCAAGTTATGTTTATTGAACTTCTTTCTTAGATTTTTGTTCAAGCCATTCACAATACAGAAGATGAATGTATCCTGACCCCTCTAAAATAATAGAATATCAATTTGCAAACTTCTACTTGCTATATCTGTAACATTCCATGTTCCATAAACTACTGATCTGTTATAATCGTACTGTTACACTGCAGCTTATTGTAAGGATTGTGTAATTTTTTTTTAAAAAAATTGGCATGTATGTAAGCTATTCAAATTTTTCCTAGAAGTAAATTAAATGGAACACTTAATTCACTGGAATATGAACTTACTTAGTGCGTAATAAGCTCTTATGGTTCAGCTATATAAAACTATTTCTGAAATGACTATATATAAATTAATAACCGAGTAATCTGGACTTGTCAATGCTGATTAAGTTGTTGACATTTTTCTTCCTACACATCGTCATCTTGCAGTTCATCTGTGCAAAAATAAAATCATACCTGGATTACCGAAAGATCTACAGTTTTCAAATATATAAATGAAAAAGCAGCTGACCTTTGTCAGCAGTAATCAGCTCACAATGTCCAGTGCATGACCACTAAGATCCCCAGCCCATTGTTGAGCTCACATCCCTAACTTTAAAACTTCTCAGTGGAAACAGCCAAGCAGTACTGTTTCAGATTCTAACTTACACGTATCTGCCATTCTTAACATTTAATACCTAGTATTGCCTATTGACACAGAAAAGCAGTTAAACAATTTCTGTTGTTACATGATTTATACTCTATTTTTTACCATTTAGAAGGCTTCCTCACTGGAATCTGTGAGCAGGAAATCTAGAATCCCACTCACTGAGGCAAAAGTTTCATTGGAATTGACTGAAAGTTACTTAACAGCTATTCCTATCATGAAGTCCATAAAAGTAACCGAAATCAATGTATTGCAATAGGGTTACCAGGTAACCACTGGTGACAGGCAAACTCCTAGCAATTCACACCTCTTTCCACTCATCACCAGCTGATCTGTGGGAAGAGGTAGGCAAGAAGGTAGGTTGGTGACATGGGTGCATGTGCACCCATGGCCCCTGGTCAATGATGTCACTTCCAGCATGACCCAGAACCTACAGTGTCATGCAAAAACATTTTTGCATCATAGAATCACAGTATCAGAGTTGGAAGAGGCCATACAGACCTTCTAGTCCAAGCCCCTGCCCAATGCAGGATCAGCCTAAAGCATCTCTGACAAGTATTCATCCAGCCTCTTCTTGAAAACTGCCAGTGAAGGGGAGGTCACCACTGATTCCACCTTTGAACTACTCTGACCGTGAAAAATTTTTTCCTAATATCCAGCCGGGACCCTTCTGCATGTAATTTAAGCCCGTTGCTTCAAGTCTTATCCTCTGCTGCCAACTAGAACAGCTCCTTGCCCTCCTCCAAATGACAGCCTTTCAAATATTTAAAGAGAGCAATCATGTCCCCCCAAATCTCCTCTTCTCTAAACTAAACATTCCCAAGGCCCTCAGCCTTTCCTTGTAGGGCTCAGTCTCCAGACCCCTGATAATTCTCGTGACTCTCTTGTGTGTCAGGCTATGGCTTTCCAGACACGATAGTCTGTCTAACTCCCTTCTGCAAGAAGACAAGGTCTTTTGGTTTCAAAAGGTTTTATTTTGAAAGACAGCATTCAGGCCCAGACGACCATACTCTAGGATTTGAGATCCTAGCTGAACAAGGCATTGTTAAGAATGAGATACAGAATAGAAGTTGTTACATTTCACGCTGTCAGAGCCCAGCCTCCCCCCAGAGTTCCCGTAGCAGGAGAGTTTGCGGTGGGAACACTAGTCAAGGTCGACTCGGCTTCCAGAAAAGATAAGACAGTGTCTTCTCCCATGGACTCGGCTCCTTGCAGGTGGTGCCTAGAGGGAAAAGAAGACTAAACAACTAAAGAATTAAACATGGCATTAGTCAAGTTGCTTCCTGTCAGGCAATATACAAACAGATCCTGACATTCTGCCCTCCTTAAGACCCCTCTCCCCCCGGCTTATCGGGATATTGTTGATGGAAGCGTTTGATTAGACAGGGGGCTTTAATGTGAATTGATTCTACCCATTCTCTGTACCCCTCCTCAAAGTCTTTCCAATGAACTAAATAGTAAAGCTTACGGCATCTGAGCTTAGAGTCCAGAATTTCTTCAATTTCGTAGTGCGCTTGGTCATCAATCATGGTGGGGATAGGGGCTGCTGGTGATGGGTGCCACTTATCTGGTGTAGGAGCCTTTTTTAATAAGCTGACGTGGAACGTAGGGTGGGCGTGGCGTAGATTCTTTGGAAGGATAACTTCTACAGTCACGTGATTTATTATTTTCTTGACAGGAAAAGGACCTAAATATTTTAAAGCTAATTTTTTGCTGGTTTGTTCCACTTTAAGGTTTTTTGTAGAGATATACACTTTAGCTCCTGGTTGTAATTCCCATTGGGCCACATGGTGGTGATCGGCGTATTTCTTGTAGTCTGCTTTGGCTTTGGTTAAAGCTGTTTGGATAGCTGCCCATTGCTCTGTGATGTTAGTGCACCATTGGTGTAGATCTCCGGTGGGTTGTTTTTTCAGTGGCATTTCAAAGGGGAACGCTTGTCCATCGTAGCCATGTACTATTTTAAAGGGGGTTTCACCTGTTGAACTGTGGACTGCATTGTTATAAGCAAATTCGGCGAAATGCAGAAGCTCCGCCCAGTTGTCTTGCTGGAAGTTAATGTAGCAACGTAGGAACTGTTCCAATACTTGATTTGTTTTTTAGGATTGTCCGTCAGATTGTGGGTGGAAAGTGGAGCTGATTCCTTGTTCTATTCCGGTTAATTGAAGAAGCTCCTGCCAAAAGTTGGCAACGACTTGTCCTCCGCGATCCGATATTACCTTAGAGGGAAAAGAGTGCAGCTTCACAATATTTTTCATAAATAATTCTGCAAGTTTTTTGGCCGTGGGTATAGTTGTACACGGAATAAAGTGTGCTTGTTTAGAAAACAAATCCTTAACTACTAGAATACAGGAGCAGCCTCTGGAGGGTGGTAAATCGGTAATAAAATCCATGGATATTACTTCCCAGGGTCTATTGGGTGTTTCTAAGGGTTGTAAGAGTCCCGGTGGTTTTCCTTTCCGTGTTTTGGCGCTTATACAGGTTGGGCAGGAGGATACATATTGGGATACATCTTTGCAGATCCCAGGCCACCAAAATTGTCTTTGTATTAGGTGGAGGGTTTTCAGGTAGCCAAAATGACCACCGGTACGGGCGTCATGACAGCATTGTAGAATTTCTTTTCTGAGGCTGGCTGGTATGTATAATCAATCGTCTTTAATCCAGTCTCCCTCCGCCGTTTGAGACATTTTGGCTTTGGGCGCTCCCTCCCCCTCCTTTTCCACCTTGCTTTTCACTTTTGCTCTCCACCCCTTTTCTTCTGCTTGGGTTTGGCTGCGAGTGGTAACCACACCCCCTAGTTGCCGGGGGGTGAATACAGTGTCAATAGTCTTCTCCCTTTTGCTCTGATGTTGAGGCATGCGCGAGAGAGTGTCGGCCAGGAATTTAGTTTTCCCCGGTAAAAAGTTGAGGGTGAAATCAAACTTAGAGAAAAATTCTGCCCATCTGAGTTGTTTGGCGTTAAGGCGTCTGGGGCTTTTTAGTGCTTCTAAGTTTTTGTGATCTGTCCAAACTTCAAACGGGTGCCGTGCCCCCTCAAGCCAATGTTGCCATACTGTGAGAGCTACTTTGACGGCAAAGGCTTCCTTTTCCCAGACGTTCCAATGTCGTTCTGCTTCAGAAAATTTTCTAGAAAGATACGCACAGGGTTTTGCTTTCCCATCTCCCCCTTTCTGCAAGAGCACTCCTCCTATGGCCGTATCACTGGCATCAACCTGTACTATGAAGGGGTGATTTTCATCAGGGTGTTGCAATACAGGTTCGGACGTAAATTTAATTTTGAGTTCATCGAAAGCCAGTTGGCAGTTTTGGTTCCACTCCAATTTGGAGGTGGGTTTCTTTGCTTGTTCCCCTCTCCCCTTCATTTTCAGGAGCTCGGTTAGAGGTAGGGCGATTTGGGCAAACCCCTCTATGAAATCTCTGTAGAAGTTGGCAAACCCCAGGACAGATTGTTTACGAGTGGAGGGGGTTTGCCAGTACTGTACTGCTTTGATTTTGGCGGGATCCATTTTTAGCCCTTGGCCAGATATGCGGTAGCCTAAGTAGTCCTATTCTGTTTTATGAAACTCACATTTGGAGAGTTTGATAGGGAGTTTGTGGCACATTAAAGTGGTTAGTACTTCTCGTACTAGTTTTATATGTTCCTCTTTTGTTTTTGAATAAATTAGCACATCATCTAGGTAAACAACCACTCCCTTATACAAGTATTTATGCAGTACTTCATTGATCATAGACATATATACGGAAGGAGCTCCAGATAAGCCAAAAGGCATGACAAGGTATTCATATTGACCTAATGGTGTATTGAACGCGGTTTTCCATTCATCTCCTTCTTTGATTCTGACATGGAAGTAGGCATCTTTTAAATCCAATTTGGAAAAGATCTTACCTTGAGCCACGACGTTGAGTAGATCTCGGATGAGTGGGATGGGATAGGCATTGGTTGTTGGCACTGCATTGATCCCTCTGAAATCTGTGCACAATCTTAAGCCGCCATCCTTTTTTTTTGACGAAGAGTACAGGAGCTGCATGAGGACTATTAGCAGGGTGTATGAATCCTCTCTCCAAATTTTTATCGATGAATTTCCGTAGCTCTTCCCTTTCCAAGGGGCTCATTGAATATAATTTGCCCTTGGGTAGACTTTCCCCCGGTATTATTTCAATGGCACAGTCTGTAGCACAATGGGGGGGGGGGGGAGACTGTCCGCTTCCTCTTCACTGAAAGCTTGTTTCAGACTTCTATATTCTTTAGGAATGCGATTAATTTCTTCTTGAGTTAGAAGGGCGACATCCAACTGGGGTGGTCTGTCTCTCCCCCATTCTGCCAGCCAGCAATGATGCTTACAATAGTCTTTGTTGAATATAACTATTCCCTTAGCCCAGTCTATGTAAGGGTTATGATCCCATAACCAACAGCTACCAAGGATAAGGGGGTATTTTGCTGCTTGGCTGACGACGAAACATCTGCTTTCCCAGTGCTTCCCCATACCTGTGGGTATTGGTTCGGTTTCCAAATTCACTGGGTTCATGTTGGACCCATCCATTTGTTCAAAAATGATTGGATTTTCCAATTCTTTGGTTTCTAAGCCCAAGCCGTTTACTAGGGCTGGGGCTATAATGTTTCTGGAGCATCCAGAATCAATTAAAGCTTTCGGATTTAGTAGTCTTACCGGAAGGAACACTACAGACCCCTTTTCTCTCACCTCTTTGTGGGAGATTTCTTTTTCGATCTGCCATTCGGGTCTCGTTACGACAGATCCATCTCGTTTCCCGATTGGGGGCTGGGAGCTTCTTCTTCACTCTCTACGGGTTGTATATCCAAATCCATTGAAACCTCTTCTGCTTCTAAGCCTTTTTCTGGTTGATTGCGTTTTGGAATTCCACGTCCCCTGCTGGCCCTTGGGGCCGGGATGGGGCGAGTAGGAGTAGGGGCAGTGGTTGCCGGTATGCGAGATGGGCACTGAGCTGCAAAGTGTCCACTCCTTCCGCATTGTAGGCATAGTCCTTGTCACCAATGAGTGTCTCTTGCTCTGCGACTTGGGGGACCCGCTCGCCCCCCTTTGGGTACTACCGGTGTTCTTCTCGCCCCTAAGGCTTGTTGTTGCTCTACTAGCCTTACTTGTTGTATGCGATTTTCGACTTCGCAGGCCAATTGTATCCAGCCTAACAGCGTTGGTGGGTCATCTTGCATTAGGGCGCAATCTAGCAGCCTGGGATTCATGCCTCCTTTAAACATTACAATTTTGGTCCCTTCTTCGCAATGGGGGCATTTGGCAGCTAGTTGCCGAAATTTGGCCGCATATTCTCAGATTGGTTGTGTACCTTGCCGTAAGGTCTGTAATTCTGGGCGGGAAGGATCTTCTTCAAGGGGATCTTCATATTGGGCGCGTAGCGCTGCCATAAAACTTTGTAAAGTGTCTAGTTCAGGAGTGCTAGAGTCGTATAACATTACATACCATTTGGCTGCTTTGCCTTCCAGTCTCGACGCCAGGTGATCAATCCTACTTTCCTCATCCAGGAAAAGGTGTTCCCAACGGTTGAAAAACTGGAGTGCTTGTACTACGAAGAATCCCAACTTTTGTGTATCGCCATCAAAAGTGGCTTCCAGTTTAATTCATCCCCAGGGTAATTAAGGCTCCCTCCATCTGTCCGGCTGTATTGGCCACGGGGCTGGCGGGGGCCCGGGTGGCATCAGCCCCTGCATCAGCCCTCTGGGAATCCCTTGTGGCCGAGGTCTGGGCACGCTTCCGGGCGGCGGCTCGCGGAACCTGCCCCAGAGGTCCCGGTGGGAGACTTCCTGGATGTGGTTGGGGAGCCGGAGGGACTTGCATAGGAGGAGGCGGCCTTGGCGGAGGTGGTTGCTGGGGTACCACCTGTCTAGGAGGTACCTGAGGAGGAGGTGGAGGAGGCACCTGTCTGGGAGGAGGAGGAGGCGGTCGCGGTTGTGGAAGAGGTGGTGGCTGTAGTACAGTTTGAAGAGGAGGTGGTGGTGGTGGGACCTACCGTGGGGCCGTTTGAACCGGCGTTGGTTGAGTTGAGAGCTGTAGCATTTGCAGAGGGGTTGGTATTACTTGCGGGATCAACGGCGATGGGGCCGGAGTAGTCTGAGTCGGTGGCTGCTGCGGTTGAACCAGTGACGGCCCTGCTCCTGACCCCGGAGTGGATTGGGTACCAACCAACACTGGGTCCCTCCTTGGTGCTTGTCCCTGCACTACGGGTGGCCCTAGCGGCGCTACTGTTTGTACGGCCACCACTCTTGCATCCCTCTGTTCTCTCACCAACATGCCAATAAAGTGGATGGCTTGGGCTAAGTCCTCTTCCATCGCCCCCATTCTATCTTCCATCTTGCAGTAATATTCTTGAACTTCGCAGTTCGCTTCCTCTTGCCCTCGTTCACTGGGTTCAGAGGGTCCCCGTGATCTCGGCGGCACATAATCTGTGGGCCAAGGCCTTATCGGTCCTTCTGCACCCCCGATTGGCCTCCATTCATGGTCCGTGTTCCCAGTGTCATAGGGCCGTATCGGACCTTCTACTCCGCTGCCTTGCAACACTTGTTCCTCCTCCATAGTCATGCTGGCCAGAATCCCTTTTGTTAAACCAGTAACGGCCAAAATTCCAGTATCCACTGCCTGGACTCGATATTCCAATTGTTGGGTGCGCCCTCGCTCCCACGCTCTGGCTGAGTTCACGTCCATATAATCCCAGCTCATGAGATCATGTCGAGTGGTTTCCCAATCCTGGATATCCTCGGCCCCTCCTCAGGGATCCCACTCCTCCAGGTGGCCCGCGTCTACATCCCACTCATACCATGGTTGGGTGCTGGCCCACGTTTCCTCTGGAGTGCGGGCTGCTCTCCTTAGATCCCATATAACGCTGCGCCCTCCTGCTCCGTCAACCCGACGGTGCGTCTCACATCGATCGGGAAAACATGGTGCCCGCTCACCTCTCCCTCGCTTCTCAAGGCCGGGAGCCCCACTGCCGCGGTGTCGGCAGCGAAATTAAATGGTTCTCTCCGGTAGCTTCGCGCACCTTTGATCGTGCATCTGCTATGGCCGGGTCGGCCTGTTCCACCCCTCCGCCGGGCATGAACTCCGTCCGGTTGTCAGGAACAGACGCCGCTCCTCCAGCAGGAACAATGAAGGGTGCATCTGTGGGTACCTCCCCTGGATCCAGAATCTCCCCCGGTCCATTGTCCGATACCAACGGTGTCGAATCGGGAAGTCCTCCCTCCTCCGTGCCAGGATCAGTTAGATCAATCAAGGCGTCTTCGGTATCCATCCTCCCTGGGTGAGGTGTTGAAGACTTCAAAGGTGATTCCTAACAAAATGTCAGGCTATGGCTTTCCAGACATGATAGTCTGTCTAACTCCCTTCTGCAAGAAGACAAGGTCTTTTGGTTTCAAAAGGTTTTATTTTGAAAGACAGCATTCAGGCCCAGGTGACCATACTCTAGGATTTGAGATCCTAGCTGAACAAGGCATTGTTAGGAATGAGATACAGAATAGAAGTTGTTACATTTCACGCTGTCAGAGCCCAGCCTCCCCCCAAAGTTCCCATAGCAGGAGAGTTCTTGGTGGGAACACTAGTCAAGGTTGACTCGGCTTCCAGAAAAAGTAAGACAGTGTCTTCTCCCATGGACTCGGCTCCTTGCAGGCGGTGCCTAGAGGGAAAAGAAGACTAAACAACTAAAGAATTAAACATGGCGTTAGTCAAGTTGCTTCCTGTCAGGCAATATACAAACAGATCCTGACATTCTGCACCCTCTCAATTTTGTCCACATCCTTTTTGAAGTGAGGCCTCCAGAACTGCACACTGTACTCCAGGTGCAGCCTGACCAAGGCAGTATAGAGAGGGACTATGACCTGTGATTTTGATGCAATGGCCCTTTTGATACAACCCAAGACTGAGTTTGCCTTTTTTGCCACTGCATTACACTGACTGCTCATATTTAGTTTACAGTCCACTCTTACTGCAAGATCTCTTTCGCATACCCTACTACCCAGAAGTGTATCCCCCATCCTGTATTTGTGCTTCACATTTTTGTGTCCCAGATGTAATACTGTGCACTTATCTATGTTGAATTGCATCCTGTTCACAACCACCCACTTCTCCAGAGTATTCAGGTCTTGTTGAATTTTAACTCTTATCTTCTTAGGTGTTTGCTGCTCCTCCCAATTTGGTATCATCAGCAAATTTAATGAATAGCCCGTTTACCCGCTTCATCCGTTTACCCACTTCATCCAGATCATTGATAAAAATATTGAAAACCGAGCCCTGTGACACCCCACTGGACACCTCCCTCCATTGACCATCACTCTTTGGGTGCAGCCCTCTAACCAGTTCCTTATCCACCGAACTGTCCTATAGTCCAGTCCACAGTCTTCCAGTTTATCCATTAGAATGTCATGGAGACCTTATCAAAAGCTTTACTGAAATCCAGGTAAATCACGTCGACAGAGTTCCCACGATCCAGTAAGCTCATCACTCGATCAAAGAAGGAAACCAGGTTGGTCTGACAAGATCATGTTGACTTCCCCGGATCACTAAGCAGTCCTTCAGATGCTTACAGATCGATCCCTTTAAAAACTGCTCTAATATCTTCCCAGCAACAGAAGTCAGACTGACTGACCTGTAGTTTCCTTGGTCATCCTTCTTCCCTTTCTTAAAGATTGGGATAACGTTAGCTCTTCTCCAATCTTGTGGCACATCATGCTGGAAGTGATGTCATCAAACAGGGCCACAGGTGCTGACCCATGCTCACAAGAAGAGAAGTAAGTACCCACTGCCCCCCCCCAACTCCCCATCAGTTACTGAAGGGAGATCTGGCAACCCTATATTGCAATGAGATTGGCATGGATCTTTTCATGTTATAGAGTAGAAATACACTCAGGTGATAGGCCAGTAAATGTTTTCCTGAGCATTACTAAGGTTTGTCAAATTAGCATTGGCTTGTTATCCACATATGCCTTAAGGTCAGAAATGGCCCAGCCTAGCTCAATCTCATCAGATCTGAGAAGCTAAACAGGTACGTGGATGGGAGACCATCATGGAAGGCCAGGGTTGTTACACAGAGGCAGGCAATGACAAACCACCTTTGATCATCTCTTGAAAACCCTAGCAGGTCACCATAAGTTGGCTGTAGCCTGATGGCACTTTATGCACATGTACTGGTGATTCTTTCCTCATATCTCTCCCATGGTGGTGGCAGAGGAAAGTGCCATCAAATCATAGCTGACTTACGGTGATCCCTGCTGGATTTTTCAAGGCAAGAGACTAACAGAGGGGAGATGTTTAACTAAGTGATGTTGTTGCCCTCCAAATCAGTGTTCCAGTGAACTGAATATTAGACTGAAATCCTAGGAAATCCTTGCTTAACCATATTCTCACTGGGTGGTCTTAGGAAACCCAGTTACTGCTATGTATGGAACTAAAGCATAGCAGAAGTTTGTATAGCCACTGCAGTGCTTGGGGCTATTTGAATTGTCCCTTGAAACAATGAAAGCAGTCCACATGCGATTCTGCTCTAGTAGGGGAGGACAAGTTTCTTTCTGTGTGTGGGTGGCAAAAACCCACATCCAGATACAGAGTAGTGCTGGGAGAAACATATGGAGTCCCATTCACAAGCAGCCTGGGGTTTTTTTTGAGCTCATCTTTTCATTGAAAAGTGGAAATAATGATCAAGATAAGGGCCGAATCCACACTTACCGGCACAGCGCTAAGCAGGCGGAGTGAGAGCGTCTTTCTGCCGCAATTTATGACGTCATTGCACCATGATGGCGCTCTCGTGGTGCGATGATGTCATAAAATGCACCAGAAAGACTCTCTCACTCCGCCTGCTTAGTGCTGTGCCGGGTAAGTGTGGATTCAGCCAAGGTTCCTTGATCCTCATTTCCAAGTGTAACCAGGTTTTAAAAGCAAGTAATTTATCTTCCCCCATTCATCCCTCCCTCCCTTTGTCTCTTCCCACTTTCTGGTAGTTTGTACCAGTTTGTTTTAGATTGTGCAAGTGGGGAATCTGCAATGACTTGTGGAAGGCACCTCAATTTCTCATCCCCAAATATTTCCTAGTGGCAACCTCCTTAGCCTCTCACTTTTTCCTGCTTCCTTCTTCCCACCCATCAGCCAACCTAACTTTATCTGCCCGCCTGCTTTCAGCTTTCCCTTCCCTAGCAGCCTCTGTTGAGGAAAACTAGCTGCATGGTCCTAGCTAAGCTGGGCCCAGTTGTATAGTAGGGAACCTGCAAGGATATGCAGGAGGTACCTTAGTTTCCCCTGTATCCTCTCCACAAAATATTTCCTCTTTCTCTCCCCCATATCATCATCTTTCCCTGCTTCCTTCTTCCCACCCTTCTCTTCTATCCAACCAATTTACTTTTTATCTACCCCCCCCTATTCAGCTATATTTATTATTTATTTACTTGATTTATATCCCACCTTTCTCCACAATGAGGACCCAAAGCAGCTTACGCCATTCTCCTCTCCTCCACTTTATCCTTACCACAACCCTGTCAGACAGGTCATGCTGAGAGTGAGTGACTGGGTCAAAATCACCCAGTGAGCTGTATCAATATATACAATGTAACCAGTCCCAAGAACAGTATCGGAGAATGACCAGAATGTCAAACTTCATAGAAGCTGGCAATATTATATGCATACTGGTAGGGGGCCAAAAGATATTCAGATGTATGAGAAACTTGCAATCAATAATTCTACATAGACTTTGTTAATACAAAAAGTAGCAAGCATGAACTAGTTATTGTTATATGTTTAAATAAGATGTTTCAAACATGGACAACCTTGTTTTTTGTACGAGGTCACAAAATAACAAGTTAGCGAAGAATTTGCATCTTTGAAGCAGGATAGACAATTATTGCTAAGAGAAGATTCTGAAACTCTATAAATATGATAGGCTCAATTGATTGAGAGCTCCTTTTTAGAAGAGGCTGTTTGCCTGTGACTTTCTTATCTTTGAGTAAGGTACTTTTTTGGACTCATGTAATTGCTCTTCTTTAATGATCTATGTAGTTATAACAGATGGTATAATTTTTTGTTGACTGAGTTGATAATAAGAATATTGATTAATTTTGTAATAATAAAAACTTAAAATGGAAGCAGAGACTCCATAATTGTATTACTTGTGCACAATAGCTGGTAATGAACCTAAGATGTTATCTGTGGTGTACCTCTTGCCAGGAGTTAAATGATCTGATATAAGAAAGCTAACTGGATGCTCAGAGCTTCTTAAGAGCACACCTATATCTGAATCAGGCCTGACCAGAGTCATCCAGAACAGATGTGAAGGCTGGCAACACTGTTGTGGTTGCCGAGCAACAGCCACAGAGAGCTTCCATTAAGCAACAGGTGTTCCTTCTTTTGAGAGGGAGATTTAACCTCCAGTGTATTTTTTTTAAGATTTCAGGTTTTTCTGTAAACTTGGGGCTTTTCTCAGGTTGTAGAAGGATCTGACTTTTCTGTCCATGGCTCCAATATCTGAACTTAAGTATCCACAGATTTGAGAATTAAATATATTGACAAGATGGGACACACAAGGACTTAAGAGGGGGCATCTCATTTTCCCCTCACCAATCATGTCCCCTTCTCTTCCCTTCCCTGCCCCTCATAGCCTCTCTCCTCCTGCTTCCTTCTCTCCTTCTCATCCACCTTTGTCTGCCCTCTTGTCTTCACCTTTCCCCATTACACCCCCCTGCAGATTCTACCCTATGGCCCAGTTGCATAATGCCAGCTGAACTGGGCACAGTTTAGGGATCCCAGGTGCCTATCAGTGGTGGGCAACCTCCTTCTGGTTTGCCCACATTGGGGACCCAAAGTACCTTATATGAGCCCCCTTGCCTCCATATTATCCTCACAACAACCCTGAGAGGTAGGTTACGCTGAGAAAATGTGACTGGATCAAATTCTCTTAGGGAGCTGCTTCCACATCAAAGTGGTGATTTGAACCTGAGTCTCTCAGATCCTACTCTGAAAGTCTAAGCACTACATTACATTAGCTTGGGGGCGGGGCTACTGTTGAACAACTAGCAAGCAGCTAGGCTTGAGTGAGTCATGAAAGCTGTGCAGTATCAAGTTGTCTTGTGGTTGATTTGGGGCCTGGCTCCAATGAGTCCTCCCTCAAAGGCCCAAAGAACCCTGGAAAGACCCCTGCCAACCCTGCCTTTTACTGACAGAAACCAAGCCTGTTATGGTTGCCTAGCAACAACCACTGAGGGCATCTGGTTAAAGCTACAGGTGCTCCTTTTATCTTTTTTTTTAAAAAAAAAACCTTCAATGCAATTTTTTTTTATTTCAGATTTGCAAACTTGGGGCATTTTTCAGGTATATAGAAAGATCTTTCTTGTCTGTTCATGGCTCCAATGTCTGGATTTAAGTATCTTCAGATCAGGGCCATTTGGCTATTAGTATATAAGATGCACCCTCTGGGTTGGGACCTGTTTATTTTTACGTCTGTATGGTGCCATGTGCACTGGCGGCAACTAAACAATAACAAGAACTACTACTACAATAGAAATGCTTATTAGAAGTACAAAAATATTAAGTAGTGAAATGCTTGATTTTTTGTCACTGATCTAGCTCCAGGTAGCCCTTGTCAACCCACTTTGGAATCACGTAAGAGTTTTAAAGTGTGATGTAGGCATTAACGTGCCCAGAGAGGGTCACAGTCAACATATGTATTTAACTGATTTCACAGGACACCTGCACATTATATTTGTATGGTCAGAGTACATTGATAGATTTGGTTTCTTATCACAGAGTTATGTTGCCCATTTCTTTTCTAGCTTTGAGATTATTCTGTTAAAGAAATACAGTCAGTTGACCTTTTGTGCTCTTTATCAACAGAAATAAGAAAAGAAATATGTTTGCCTATTATTAAAGAGATAATTTATGTGGATATCCAACTGTAGTGTTGGTGGACATAATAAATCTTTATTTTAGTGCTTTTCCTAAGAGAAGTAAACTCTCAGCTATTTATGTCAGTTCAAGAATGTCAGAAACATTTTGAAATTTTGTGTTATTTCTGGCATAGTTTCATGCTTTATGAAAGGGCTTTTTGCCCTGCTAGTGTAATCGTAATACTTTAGTGCATACCTTTGACGGGAACCTGATTTGGTTTTTAAAATCACAATCAAAAGCTTATTCCACGAGTTTATTAAGAACCTCACCTCCTCTGGTTTTCAACGGTATGTTAGGAATGTCAACATCTGAGGATAACCCATTGTTCATGCTGATACAATAAAAAGGTTCATCAAGAAAAGATGGTTTTTCCAGTTTGTCTGTGCTGAGTGCTATTGACATGAAGTACCCTGCAGAATTACTAGGACACAGCATCTCCTGTTGGACTTCTTGGTGATTGTCTTTTTTCTCAGCCACAGATTCTTGAGACAAGTGAGATTCAACCAATGCCTTCCTGTCATTGCAGTCAGAAGTTTCCATCATTTCCTTTGAACTTACATCCTTATCCTTAAATTCAAACATTTCTTGCCTTCTCAATATTCCCACACCATTAGGGTCATCTAATAGGTAATTCCTAGGGTCTTGAGTGGAGTTTTCAGATTGGTCAAAACCAGCGCTCATTCCATCCAAATATGATTCCTCAGATGTTGGCAGAGCAAGTCTATTTACTGTTCTTTGAGATGGCATATATTCTTCCAGAAGGGCATCAAGCTGCTCTTTTGAGACAGAAGGCAATACATCCGGCTGGAAAAAACAAGTATACAGTTCTCCCTGTTAAAACATAAGAATAAATAATGCTAACATAAAATAGTTTGAATGACATATTGCAATAACAGAGGCTAAAGCTCTCCCTGAGCTCTGATGCCAAACAGCATAAATCAGGTCCTAAAACAAAGGAAAACAAGAATGCTACAACAGGAAATATGTTTATGTAGAAACAAATAAATGTCATTCAATGGTATTTAACCTCTCACAAATTGGCAGCAATACATAGAAAAGCTCAGGATTATTGGAGATATTTATTTAAAACGTTTTTATACTACCTTTCCATGCAAATTGGTGGCAAACATAAAATCATTAATACATTTTAATATTAAAACAGGACAAACTAATATATAAAATAATTCAATAAAAACATATAAACACAAACACTGGCTGTTTCTACATGTCTTACCTTTTGCCGGCACATCACGGAAGACAGCGTCTTCGTGTGTGAAATCGCGCCAGGAAGACACTGTTATCATGGAAGACAGCGTCTTCTCGCGCGATTTCGCACAATAACAGCATCTTCCTGGCGCGATTTCGCGCACGAAGACGCTGTCTTCCGCGATGTGACGGCAAAAGGTAAGACGTTTGTAAACAGCCACACAACACCAAAATTAGGGACTAATAATAGTTATTGGATGTACGCCAAATGAAACAAAATAGTCTTCACCCATTTGCAGAAGACAGCTATAGAGGGAGACAGACAAACTTCCCTGGGAAGGAGTCCCAAAGTTTTGGCTACATGACAGAGAAAGCCTTTTCTCAGGTTGCTGCCCAACCAGCCTCAGGTGGCAAGGGCATCTGAAGCAGGGCATCTGAAGATGACTGGAGTGGACAGGCAAGTTCATATAGGTGAAGGTGGTCCTTAAGGTATGCTGGCCCCAATCAATATATAGCTTTAAGGGTCAATACCAGCACCTTTAATTAAGCCTGGAAGCAAATTGGGAGCCAGTATAGATAGGAACAAGACGTGAGTGATATGGTTCCTACAACTCACTCCAGTCAACACTCTGGCTGCAGCATTCTGTACCAACTGTAGTTTCCAGACAGTCTTACAGGGCAGCCCCACACAGCTATGGTACAATTAATGGAGATCTGATGCACATCTTCTGGACACCCAGCAGAGTGTTTTGGTTAGAGTGCTGGATGATCATGTAGAAGACCCTCGTTTGAATCCCCACTCTGCTACGGAAGTTTGCTAAGTGATCTTAGTCCAGTCCTTTGCTCTCAGCCTAACCTATTTCTCAGGGTTGATGTGAGGATAAATGGAAGAGAGGAGAACAATGTAGGCTGATTTGGGCCCCCACTGGGGAGAAAGGCAGGGTATAAATGAAATGAACAAATAAAAATATCCAAAATTCAATATTTTTGGCAGAATGTTATTCAATTTATTAATCAGATGTGGGGAGGTAATATTTCCTTAGCCTAATAAAATCATTTTTTTTAATTTTATGCAGATGGCTGGTCCTCAGCTTGCTTATAGCAGCAAAAATTGTAAGAGGAGGAGGAGGAAGGACTCCCTAGCTAGTAACAATTGGCTTAATCATATTTTGTGCAATATACAATTAATGAAATTGACAGTATTGACAGAGATCTATAAGAAATAATTGGCTGAATTCAGATAAATTTAGATCTTATATGAATGATAAAACATTGTAAGGAGGCTTGAGTTTGGTAGTGATGTGGTACTGGTATAGAAAAATAATGTTACTTCCCTGTGCAAGAAAACTGCTGAAAAGAACTTCTATCCATCTTTCAATTGGTCTGCAGGAGAGAAGATGAAAGCAGAGGTAAACCTTCTGCTCCTGCTACATGGAAGACAGGTCCAGGTACATCCTTTATATGCCAATGGGATCACCTCATTTTCTTCTCTCCTGTGCTAAAAGGCCTGTGTATGACTGACTTTTGCAGTGGCCAAAGAAACCAAGTCCCATTGGTTTCAGTTGGGAAACTTGTTTAAACCTTTCAGCTGAAATTTTAATGCTGAGTTCGTGACTAGACCTGGGCATGAACAGCATTACAAATGGAAAAAACCAACAGACAGGTCACTCGGCTGCTCGCGAGCGGGCTGTTCGTGATGCGCCACACCAGCTGAACAGGTGGTCTTCACAAGCCTTGTTCATTGTGCTTGGCCGCCATTCAGGAAGCTGGACACTCAGGCGCCTTCAATCAATTGCCTCGGCAACAGAGGGGGGGGGGAGTGCCTGAACTCTGTCTACACTCCCTCTGTCTCCCCTGGACACCCCAATCAAAGCCCAACTTAGCTTGATGGGCACGTCTTCCTTCCAAGCATGGAGCTGCAAAATTGGTTACAATTGGTATCGTGGGAGCAGACACCAGGGGGGGAGGAAGGAAGGAGGGGGTGTTCTGTGGCCATGGGAACTCCAATCTCATCCCTGCAAATCCTGTTAGGCAGTTCTGACTGCCAACCACAAACCTCCTGCATTTCTCAATCCCACCTCTGCTTATAAAAGGGCACTGCGCTCCCAGTTCTGGCTTTCACTTTCAGCAAGCAGTGGAGTGGGACAGAGCTCTTAATAGCGTTTGGGAGGAGAGAGTGCATTGGAGTGGGGCTTTTTTCTGTGTGTGGTGGGTGGGATAGGGAGCTATCCCCTCTGGTTCCAGGGCTGCTGCCAGGCCCTGGTGCCAAGCTCAGTGGGCACCTCGGCTGTGGGCTCACATTGATGATGAATCATGATGATGATGATGATCAGTGCCTGATCTTGTGGTCAGGCTTCTGGGTGTGCTGGGCTAGGGCTCTAGCCTCAGCCTCCAGTTCCAGGGCTGCTGCCAGGCCCTGGGGCCAAACTCAGTGGGCACCTTGGCTGAGGGCTTACTTTATTATCAGTGCCTGATTTGGTGGTCAGGCTTGTGGGTCTGCTGGGCTAGGGCTCTAGCCCCAGCCTTTGGTTCCAGGGCTGCTGCCAGGCCCTGGGGCCAAGCTCTGTGGGCACCTTGGCTGAGGGCTCAGTGTTCTCTCCTTTTCTGTCCTCCTTAATTGGGGTCCTTAGTTTGGTGGCACAATGACACCAAATACCCTAGGGGGTATTTATTTTTTAGCCTTTTATTCTGCTTTTTGACCATGAAGTCATTTAAGTGGCTTATATTTTTATTGCCATTAATCATACCACTCCTCTATCAAATGTCTTATTGAACAGAAAAGGGGGGACTTGTAAGAGTTGGGGGGGGGATTCCATTCCACTCCCCAGCATCACTGAAGCCTGCCTGCACACCCTCAGCTTCATCATGGCAGTGCTTTCTCCCCAGCCTGCCAGCACCCCCCGGCTTTGCTGCAGTGGCATCTCCCCCCCAGCCTGCCAAGGTAGCAGGACTCTTAGTCACTGCAGTGGTGCTGGCAGGGCCTCTGGGAGGCACACACCTCTGCATAAGATTTTTAAGTCTCCCCCCAATCCAATCTGTTTTCCTCCCCCACCCTCCTCCTCCTGCACCTGCCAATCACAGTTCTCTGCACTTGCACACTGAACTGTTCTCTGTTTGCGAGGAGGGGGGTATTTCTAATCCCCCCCTTTTTCTTTGTTTTCAGATTTTTCTGCAAACCTGTGGGGGAGGGTTCCACAGGTTTGCAGATCTATCTGTTTTGTTTCAGTGTGGCCCCAATCTGCAGATTTATGTAACCACAGATGGAACCAAACTTGACAATTAGAATATACAATTTGGGGGACCCATGAGAATCACAGGGGGACTAAATCCTCCCACCAGCCCAACTGACCTCTATCTTTGCTGTTGCAGCAGCAGTGACTCTCCCAGCTGCCTGGCTACCCCACAGTGGCAGCAACTTTCCCAGCATCCCTGCAGCTTCACCGACACAATGGTGGTGATGACTCCCTCACCTGCTCATTCACCCTTCTTCCTACCCACCAGCCTATCGGCCTGCAATTTTGCCAGCAGCAACATCCCCAGCCTCCCAATTTCATTGGTGCAGCAGCTGTGACTCTCTCAGTTGCCATATAGCTTCACCACCACAGAAGCTCTCCTGCCTGCCTGCCTGCCATTTCACCTGAAGGATGGTGGTAACTCTTGCCCCGCATGCTTGCACAGACAATGCTATTTAGATTTAGGTTGAAGGGGGCGGTGCCATGTCAGCCTCCCACCTTCAGGGTTGGGGGGTGGGTGGGTTCTCCCCACTATTGCACTTGGTTAATTTATTTCATTATTGTTTTGATTTTAGTATTGTTGTTTTCTTGTTTTTATTGATTTTAAACTGTTCACCACCCAGAGCCCCTGGGGATGGGCGGTATATAAATTGAAATATAAATAAATAAATAAATATAAATAAATAAACCCCTTCCCGTTGTTTAAAGTTTGCAGATTTTTCTGCAAACCTGGAGGGGGGTCCCTCAAGTTTGCAGAACTTTCTCCTTTCTGTCAGTAAGACCCTGATCCACAGGCTGGGGCCTCACTCGGCTATTAAAATATATGATGATGGTAAAATACTTAGAATGGCGTTTTAGTTAGACACTGCCATAAACTCCATATGATATGAAACAAGAACAGATTTGAAAAGGAAAATAAAACTACTGTGTGCATCCTATTATAACCGATAATGTACTGTTATTTCTGCTAATTTTAAATAGGCCATTATCCCCCTACATTTGCCGGTGTGCCACATATTTTTCTGCTTAGAGCAGAAAACTAATTCCTTGCAGATAGCCATGCAGGAAGTTTGCTAATGATTTTTCCTGCAGGTTTCTCCTTATGTGGACTGCAGACTGCCTACCATCACAGCATTTTCCTGACCCCAGATGCCTTTTTCTACCTGCGTGTCTATAGGAGAAATCCTGCCACATGTGATAGGAAAGCACATTGGTAATTACTTCATGTACAAAGCCGTTGTAACTTCAGGCTTTCAAGCTCAAAGATTTAGGGTGTTTTCAATTGCAGTACTACAACAGAGAGATACTATTAACAAAAGTAGCTCATTAATGGGCAAGAATACTATTATATATGAGTAGGAATAAGTCCAGCTCTCAAAACAGTATGTGATCTGGGTGCCTTCACATTGATCTAAATCATCCTGATTTAGATAGAAACGTATGCTTTGCAGAAACAATAATGGATAACCAATTAAGTGGATATATTCTAGAATATAGGATCTTGAGTCCTAAAAAAAAAGTAAGGAGAGATTCAGATAACTAGATTAATCTCAGAGACATGATAGAATCTTTATGCAACTAACGTAGCCTACATTCTAGTTCTGTGACATCTTTAAGAAAAGTATTGTGACATGATATTCTTTGGGCTACACAATCTTTCTTGGGCTATAGCATGCTGGTAGGGTTGCCAGCTCCAAGTTGGGAAATTCCTGGAGATCTGGGGGGTGAAACCTGGAGAAAGTGGGGTTTGGGGAGGGAAAGGGCCTTGGCATGGCATAATTCCATAGAGTCCACCCCCACCCCCAAAGTAGCCATTTTCTCCAGGTGAACTGATCTCTGTTGTGGCCTGGAGACCAGTTGTAATTCCGGGGGATCTCCAGCTGCTACCTGGAGGCTGGCAACCCTACATGCTGGTGAGCAACTAGAGTTTTTGGAAGGTCATTATGAAACTGGGATGGTTTGCCAGTATCTTAGTCCCATCCTTTAAAATCATCTGTCATTAAGCCCTCTGGCTACAAACATCATTGTCCACACCTCTAGGTGACCCCTGAGAGGGGGGAATCTCTAGAACTGTTTAGAAGTACATATATGGTTCAGGAAGTTCCACTTACTTATAGCATGTCTGGAAAGAAAAGAACAGTATTACATGGATCTGCTTATTAAGCCAAAAACTATCTTTAACTGGCCCGCAGCAGCAAGGCTATCCCTTCCTTCCACACTTATGCACAAATGCCACACCATTTTGTGAATCTTGTTTAGTTTCATTGAATTTTTTTGAAGGCTGTTGAGTTCCCGCACCCTGGAATAAATCACATATATAAGTGGATTTTTCTTAAAAGCCTTAGAGCAAAAGCAGAGCTGTTTCTCTTGCAAAAAAGGGATCCATTCAGTTTCTCATGTACAAGAAGGAATATTATGCTGCTGTTGCTGAAATCAAAGCAGAATTATCAGACAAAAGGTGAAATGCAGCAAGATTCACTTTGAGGCTCAAACGACTTGTAGCATACCTATGCGTTCAAACCTAAAACTGCCCCTATCGTGTATAAAGCACAAGATGGGATCAGATTTAACTAGTAGCAGAGAGGAGACGGGTATAGATTTCACATCCCTCTCACTATGACTCAAGAGCTTTTCTTCATGCCCAGCATTGGAGCTCAGCTGAAAAAGAAGTGCCATTGGGAAGGCTAAGAAGAAGGGCAGTTCCCCTCTACAGGTCATTTTTCTCTCTTCAGATCAGACTCTCATCCTGGCAGTCTGAATGACTGGGACAGATCTGTCACATGTGGTTTGAGTGTAACAGCTAAACCAGGACATGAAGAGCTGTGATCAGTACGTTTTCCCTGCAATAGCATACACCGATGCCAGGAGGGCAATTTATATTGAGGAAAGGGTGCAGCTGGAAAAGATTTCCTCCCCTCGCCCATCACCATAGTTCCAAATTCTTCTCCTCCCAGCTGCTATTTAACAAAGTTCAAAGAGGCCAGAAATCCAATCGTGGATCACCAACGTCTCCTCTTGATTAAGCCTTGGATGTGCAGAAACCCTTTCCGTGGATATGACTGGTATTTTATATAGTGAGTCAGATACACACACATACATCCCATCTTTAATTAATTAGCATTATATGTCAGATTTTATATGACTAAAATATGACTCTCATTTCACTGTACATCACTCAGCTATAGTTTTGAGTTTTTGTGAAATCAACACAACAAACCAAGAATGCTTAGATGTGGGTTTGGCTGTTTTCAGTTACAAAACCCCAATACACTCATCTAGTTTGCACATGTTTGCTTATATTTTCCACACAGCTAGATATGGAGTGGCTGATCTCTCCAGGGGCAGAAAGAGCTGCAGTGATAAATAGGCATGCAGGAAAACTATACCTTCCACACACCAAGTGATATGATGCTGCCCTTTACCACCGAAATCTAATAACATATCAAAAGCAAGATTTGAACCTGAGATTTATAGGTTAACAGCTTTATCTCATTGCTACTACACAGAGTTGTCTCTCAGCATCATATCCTGGTATATGTTTTGGATTACACAGCGTTTCGTGGGAGCCACTAAATATGTAGCCATTCTGAGTTGTAAACAGTCGAAACTGCTCAGCTAGTAGCCACCACCAGAGTTTGGCTACTTGTACTGCAAAGACTAAAACCAAGAAACCTCTTCACAATATCACTTAAATAATTCAACTAGGTAGGGGATAAGGACACAGCTATAATTAAAAGCAGATCTCACATTGTGGGCAGAAAGTTAATGAAATCCTCAAACACTACTTCACAATTAATCTAGGTGGCCAAAAAATTTTGAGAGAGAAAAAAAACGACACTCTTCACCAACAAGAATTTTGTTGGTTGTTGTGGATTTTCCGGGCTGTATAGCCGTGGTCTTGGCATTGTAGTTCCTGACGTTTCGCCAGCAGCTGTGACTGGCATCTTCAGAGGTGTAGCACCAAAAGACAGAGATCTCTCAGTGTCTCTGTCTTTTGGTGCTACACCTCTGAAGATGCCAGCCACAGCTGCTGGCGAAACGCCAGGAACTACAATGCCAAGACCACGGCTATACAGCCCGGAAAATCCACAACAACCATCGTTCTCTGGCTGTGAAAGCCTTCGACAATATAAAGAATTTTGTTCTCATTGGATGCCCAGATGAGTGGACCAGGAATGCAGAAATCACCCAGCCACTGTGGATGGGCTTAAGTTATCTGACTCTCACTTACACATACACACATACATGGAAAACTATTATAAATGTATACACAAAACTTTTATTTTTTTCTGAAATAGCAAGTTTCACTGTAGGAAAGAAATGACACAGTAAGCATTGCAAGTAACACATACATACATACTAATTTACTCTATAACTAAGCACTTCTATGCTTACACACAGTGCCTGCATTCTTATGATGAAGTGGCACCCACATACTTGTTGGAAGCTTTTAACTTCCTAAGTAGAGTTGGTTGTTCAAATAGGCATTTGTAGAAGTGAAGGAATGAACAGTTGTGTAGGTTGCAGCCTATGGCTAATGGCGAAGAGGAGGAGGAGTCACGGCGACAATCTTAAACCCACACATTAACTGGAGTGACAATTGGCCACAACTTGATTGAAATACAGCATGAAGAAGCATTGGTGATGCATGTAGATCAGATCCCAAAGCATCGGCTGACCCGCGTGCCAGCCGATGTCCCTCACCACCCCCAGACGACCGCTGAGGGGGGGGGCCTCAGGAGTGACATTAAAGGGGAGATCATATTGGTGTACACCCCTGTATGATTCCCCTGCCACCTGGGAGTGAATATGCCCCAGCAGCCCCCGAGCTGGGCATGCACCTCCATAATTCACTCCCAAGATTCCATATGGGAATCCTCTTCGTGGGGAGGCTGGGAACGCAGGTCCTGCCTCCCCCAAAAGGGATCCGATCCAATGACAAACCACCAGACAAAGTTGTGACAAAGAGAACAAACAGAACCACATGGAGAGGTGGGTGGGTTTTCGCAGCCAAGAGCGAAGTGCGGAGGAGTGGGGCTGGCAGCTGATAAATACCCAGCTGCCGGACCAGAGGGAGAACTGCCTCCCTGAGGTCCAAGGCCAGGCCCCGTCCCCTGCCTGCTCCCTCCCGGCCGCCCCTGATAGGCTGGCTGGGAATTTTAAACTGATTGTCCTCCTCAAGCCAGGAACTTTAAACTGACTGGCCCCCAAGCTCGCCCAGAGGATGCTGGGCGAGCTGCCAACATGACAGCCGCCATGCCCCATCCTCCTCTTTGCCTGCAGCAGCAACCCAATCCCCAGGTGAGTCTGGTGGCCGTAGCTTATATTGCAGTTAATAAATCATCCTGTGGTAGCTGCACTGTCACCACTTTTGTATTGTGGTGTAATGCGTATGGGATGAGGAAGGAGAAGAGAGAAATTAGGAAGAATTCTGAGGTAATCCCCCTCAGAACCTATGGCTGTCTGAAACCCATACTCTGGCTTCCCCTTTAATTTGTATAAACTCTACTCAGCCACCCACAATCAGTAAAAAGGGAAGGCACAAGGTTTATTTAACTGTTTTGTAATGTGTAAGCTTTGTGCTCCCTAAAGGATTCTTATTTGTGATCCAAAAAGAATAATATGGTATTTAATTGTGAAGTAAGTATAACCCCTTTTACAACTATATTGATCTAGTATATTTCAAAATGAACAGTACAGAAGAAATGCACAACCTCTTGAATAACTCCAATGCAAGTTCACAATGCTGTTCCATTATATCAATGTGAGTGCAGACTTACACAATACTAAATTAGTGAGTTCTTTACCAAATGTAGCTTCTGTAATTGATTAACAATTGAGGACTAAGAAAGGAATTAGCAGACTATGTGCCCTACATTCCTAGAAGCAATAATCATGATTCTCAAGAAACTCTACGGTTTTGCTACAGCATCCATAAATTCCAGCTATGGAATGTGATAGTGAAGCTTGCAGTAAAAACATTCAGAAACAAAAACACATCTGAATTTTAAAATGGGTTAACAGAATCGAATCCTGCTGTCCTATCCTTGTCTCTTCCAAATGAATACAGGATTGTGGTTGCATATGTAAATAACGCTATTTATTAACTGCACAACTCACAGGCCAGACCAATTTTTTTAAAGAAGAAATGTAAGATACAAAAAGATGCAAGACAAGTACTCCCAAATTAAGATGCATGATCTGATGGATGGTTGAGGGGAGGGGGAGTCAGAACTAAACAAGTCTTTTCCCTCTTTTACACTGATTTATTCCAAACCCGTTCATTTCTCACATTAAGTTAGCTAGAAAAAATGCTGCAGAAAAGATGTAAATGTACAAAGAACACCAAGAGCTTTCTCAAATATTAAAATACATGGTGGAGACAACGAAAAATGAGACTGAACACTGGTATCATTGTATTTCTACATTTAAAATTTATGCCAGATGTGCAAATAATCACTGTCCACAATTCCATCATCAGTTATATTATTAAATTCAAAGTGTCAGCTATTCCCAGTCTCAAGTACACAGACATATGTGTACAATCCTCTGTATGAACAATTTAGTGCCATCTTGCATTTACCCTGGAAATTTGGCTTTCGGTTTCCAGTTTTAAACTAGAAAAAGTTCACATCATCCATCCAAAGAGGAGGACACTAATCTGAATTTCTGGATGGATTTAACCACTAGAACTTAATGTCAGACAGAAACAACAAAGACTCACTATTAGAATTTGTTTTCAGTGCTAGAACTCAGCTTTGGAATTAGTGAAATGATAATAAAAATGAGTCTCTCCAAACATAGTGAAAATTGCTTTTTCTTCAATATTGAGCACAAGGTTGCCAGGTTGCAATGAAGTGATTGTATGTGTGTGTGTTATGTGCCTTCAAGTCACCTCCGACCTATGGTGATCCTATGAATTAAAGACCTCCAAAATGTCCTGTCATTAACAGACTTACTCAGATCCTGCAAACTGGAGGACATGGCTTTTTTATTGAGTCAAACCGTCTTGTTCCAGCTAGCTGACACTACCTCCGCTACCAACTAGAGAAGAATGGGCAGGAAAAGTCATAGGTGATGAATCTCCTACCTCATCTGGGGATTTATGTCACATTCCTAAGCATGTTAACACAAAAGTAAGTTCCAGGAATGGGGGCAAGTTAAAAATTCTGCAACATGACCTGATTATTCAAGATGGCTACATTAGGGGGGAAAGATGCTTCTTCCATTTCATGACCAGGTGTTTATACAAAGCTGAAGTGCCTTTGTACCTAATAAGCAGTTACTGCCCCAGAAGAAACCAGAACTTCTGATAAGACTACTGCAATGCACTTTACATAGGTCTCCCCTTAAAATCAACTCAGCAACTTTAGTTGGTACAGAATGCTGCGGCTCATATATTACTGGGAATTACACCCACTCTGCAGTCACTCCATTGGCTGCTCATCAGTTACCAACCTCAAATCAAGGAATTGTTTATTTCATATAAAGTCCTTAATGTCCTTGGACCCTCATATCTGCAAGACTGCCTCTCCGCCTATGTCCCACCGTGACAACTTCGTTTATCTGTGCAAGGCCTTCTCCAAGTGCCACTCTGCAGACAGGCAAAATCAACAACTATCCATACACACACATTCCCTGTATTGGCTCCCACCCTGTGGAATGGCTTGCCTAAGAAGTTCAAGAAGGCTCCCCCCCCACTCCAACCATTGCACAAACTACGTAAAACAGAATGGTTCAGGATGGCATTTCTATAAAGGAAACAGGGCTACATCGCAACAGATTGGTCCAGGAAAATACACTGATGTAACACAATATTCTGAATTGTTTAACATGTCATGTTTAATTCTTATGCTTTGTTCAGATGACAGCCCTGTTTGAAATTCCTATTATTCCCAGATCTATTACATTGCTTATTAGATGTCTCATCATTGATTTTCATTGTACAATCTACTAAGTCACAGTTAGAAAGGTGGATTATAAATAATAAAGTATATAATAAGACTCTGCAAGTTGAATCTCTATAAAGTAACAGAAGACACCAAAGAGTAATATTGTGGGTGCAAATTTTAATGTATTTATTTATTTTCTTACTTCATACATCACTTTTCTCCCCAATGGGGACCCAAAATAGCTTACATTCTCCCCGGTTCCTTACCATCCTACATGAGATATTTAATGGTGTTTCATTATGTTCGGGCATTTGCCCTAGCTTAGTTGAATGCTAACCCCTCTGAAGCAATAAATGGTAGATTTCACCATATTCCATATTCAGATCGCATTTGTTTTTGTGGTCAGGGTAAAATTGATATTTTGTCTCATTAAATATTGGAATGTCCTCTTCTTACTGTATTTAGGAATTGCTGGATTTTACCTCTTTGTGCTCCGGTTAATAATTTTCAGGAGATAACAGATAGTGATCCAAATATAACTTTGTTGGCTGTTAAATTTCTGTCTAGTATATTTTCTGTCTAGTATATTTTCCTTTAGAAATTCTTTTATTATTCTACTAGTCATAGTTCAAGATCATGTGATCATAGGAGCTCTGAAAAAGAGAGGAAAACAGCTTCCATTGCACTCATCTTTTCAAAACAACCCTGAGGTAGGTTAGGTTGAGAGTATGTGATTGGCTCAAAGTCACCTAGCAAGCATCCAGGGCAGCATGGGGATTTGAACCTGGGTCCCCTAGATCCTAGTCTGACACTACCATATTGGCTCTTACACACTTCATTGCTTAGCAAGCAACCCCAGATAACATCCAGGCCCTTGTGGTCTTTATGTTTCAGCTTTAACTGGTAAAAGGTAGGATGGCTGTATCTTAGTTTACAGGCTATGAGGAGTAGTGGTAATACAAGGAATTATGTGTCCTTTCCCTTCAGCATGCTGTGCATACTCTTATCTTCTCAGACTCTGGCTATGAGAGGTCAGAGAGGAAAAGAGCAATGTCCTGGATCCAAATGTCCTTCTCACTGACCCAATTTGCCTATCCCTCAGTTATGCCACCAAGCAGTTGATTAAATCACCTTTCATTAAGCATAATCCCAAATGTTCCCTCTACAGTTCCTATTTGCATGAAGTGCCAGACTGACAAACCAGGAAAGCAGTCAACTTGAAGAGCTCTGTTCCGTAAATGCATGCAGAAATGTCCAGATACTATAGCGGAGCCTTGAAACAATTGCTTACTAGCACGTGTTAAATGTAACAAAGATCTAATCCACAGCTGTGGCAGCATATTGCTAGATCTTTTGATAATTTCACACTGTTTTGTGAGGAAGTCATATCCTGTCTGCTTTTTCAAAGCTGCTTGGACCTGAAAAACGTCATGGAATAATAGAACCATATCACAATAAGTCTCCAGCCACCAGGGATTGTTAAAAGTAAAGACTCACAGGGAAGGACTGAACCATAGTATTTCTTTTTTTAGAAACACAGCACAAAGCGAGTCCTGTAGAAGTGGATGAAAAAATATAGCAATTAATAGGAAGTCAAAGGTGAAACGAAATATAATTTTCCACATGAATATTCCTAAATCATAAGACTATGTAGGTGGATTTATACCCACCATTAAACAGTGTACATAGCAATTTTATTGAAACATTGCAATGAATTCTATAATATGATCTACAACTAGTGAAATCATTCCAAAAATCACATCTATAAAGGTCTATATACAACATCATACACATTCTAATTCAGGAACATTTCATATACATTTGAAACTAGTTCAATAATTATAGTGCCTCTATATAAAGTCACTCCTTTGGAATATATGTGAAGGCAATGAAAACTTTTCCTTTTCCTTTTCGTAAAGGGAGAAAGGACAAAAATAGGATTTCAACTGTTTTTGAGTCTGGCAAGGGCCCTTGTGTTGCATGATAAGCAGAAATTCAATGGCTGCATTCAGACATAACAATAAACCACGGTTTATTGTTATGTTGTGAGAAAGAAACTAAAAAGTTCTCTAGACTGTGCATGTTACTTAAACCTGATTTAGAATCTTGGTCTGAAGGCAAGAAATAAACCATAATTTGTGAACTGGATTTAACAAGTGATCCAAGAGTCTTTGATATATGGCAATTCAAGAATCTTTGATTCCCGAGCCATGTGCCAGGGGAAAAAGCAGGAAAAGCCTGAGGACTTCCAGGGCATATTGTCATAATGACAAACAATGCACCTAACAACTGCAGCTTTTCCCAGCATTACAATGCAAAAATGAGGAAATTTTGCCTTTGACCTGTTGACTTTCTGCCAGTTAATCCATACCCATTAAAGGCACAGACGTACTTAGGAAAAACAGGACCAAATTAACTTGATATTTCTCCATGGAGGAATGCCAAGAGTCAAGGTCTAAGAATCTGTAAAGTTCCATGTAAATAATTAATAGGAAATAATATCATTTACATGGAACTATTAATATGGAGAATGCATTCCTGATTAAACTAGATTAATATGTTTATTATTGTAGGACAAAACTGCTGATGATCTCGGATATATTTTAGCTGTAAAGCCAGCTGAGAGGGGTGGAGCAGAGATATGAATCAGGGCTGAAGCACAGGAGGAAGTTAGTATAGCGTAATGGTTAGAGTTCTGGGCAAAGATCTGAGACACCTGAATTCAAAGCCTTACTCAGCCATGAAAGTCCACTGGAGGACCTTGAGCTAGTTACTCTCTTTCAATCTAAGCTACCTCACAGGGTTGTTGCAAGGACAAAATAAGGAAGGAAAATCCAAGCATGATGCTCCAAGTGCCTTTATGAAAGGATGTGATAGAAATGCAATGGGTCGACTGGAAACCTCCCCTCAAATGGATTAATCCCTAGGAAGGAAAAAGATATGTTGTGCTTTTCTGTTTTCCTTTGTAGTACTTGAAGAAGCATTGAGAGGGGGGATTTTGCACTGGGGGAAAGAGTCCTGACAGGACCAATGTTTGCCTCAGCGAATGCTCTATGGAGAACCACAACTCTCTGCTGACTACTCGTCCATGTGTTACAACACATTGTTTTCAAATAACTGGTGCTAGAATTGCTACCACAAATGGTCCAAAGAACAATGGCTCTTGGGTTCTGTTGAAGGCGGGGGGGGGGACTTCTTCCTAAAAGTAATGATGAAAATAATGGAAGCCTCCCTGATTCCAGATTCTCCAAAAAAGTCAATAATGCTAGGAAAAGTGGAAGGCAGTAGGAAAAAAGGAAGACCTAAAACAAGATGGCTTGGCTCAATAAAAGAAGCCATGGCCTCCAATTTGCAGGATCTAAGCAAGTCTGTTAATGATAGGATGTTTTGGAGGTCTTTCCTTCATAGGGTCACCATAGGTCAGAAGGGACTTGACAACACATAACACACACACACACACACACACAATGGGAGCCTCCCTCCCTGACTCCCTGCCAATAAAGCTCAATCTGGAATTCATTGCTGAAGTCAAACTTCGGCTCTCTTTATTTTCAAAGTTCTCATTCAGACAAGTTTTAAACCCATAGGAAACACAATTTTCATCTCACATTTCCTTCCATTTCTGTGTATGTGTTTATAGAGATAGCAGAAAGGCTGCTTAAAAAATACTCTTCAGGTTAAAGACTTGGTATTATTTTGATAAAAGAAATTGTTGGGGATTTCTGTTCTTTTTCCTTCAGTGGCTACTGGAATTCCTGAAAATTATACACACCTTGCTGAGCACAGCTGCAATTTGACATTCCCCACGGTAGCTTACCAATACCTTCAGTCAAGCCCTGGAGGAAATATTCTCACGGAGCTTGTGAAGGAATTCACATTCATTGCTAACTCTGTCCTTGACCTCTGGTAAACCAAGCTCTTCAGTTCTGCCAAACTACACCCACCCCCCATTCATGCACATCTACAAAGCATTTTGGATACTGTGACTGCATCACAGCTTTCCACAAAATAATCCCTTCCATTGCAGACTATGAAAAGAACACCTTAGTGCAATTTAGAACTAGATGATTTTAATGATTAGCAAATAAAGACTTGTCTGTCCTGGGTTTTGTTTTATTTTTACTATAGATTCAAGCCTTTGAATTATTATTATACTAGTGTTTGTGTGCTGCAGTGCTTCTTTCTGAATAAAAAACTCAGATGTGGGGAAAAATTCAAAATATGCAAAAACATAATTTTGGATACTTTCAAGGGAGAATCAAACTGTCCAGGTCTGTTCCAAACAATTCTTCATGTTTTTTCATCTCTTCCTTCCTTGAATGTGACCAGCATTTTCTGGGGTGGGAAAAGAAGGGAATCTTCTGATCCTGTTTACCCTGTTCATTACCTTGGTTTCCACAAAATTCAATAGTCTTGAGGCTTTCCTTCACCTAATTCTGGCTGAGCAGCCCATTACATGAAACCATTGCTTATATTCTGCAGTATTTCAGAGACCATGGGGCTGTTAGTTAAATGTCTGAGTGTCAATACTGGCTTTAAAGCAGACACTTGCTTACCTGGCCTGGAGAGAACTGTTAGTGCGAAATAAAATAATTAAATAATGGGTGGTTTCTGTGAACTCTAAAGTACCCACTTACAGAGAAGGCTGATGCAGAGTTCCTTCCTATCTGATCTCTGGGTCTGTCATTTCCAGTTTGCCTTCTCTGAGAGTAATTCTGCTGGGTCTTTGCAGTGGAAGCGATTGAATGTGTCAGTCACTTAGAGCAGAAGCACAGTAGAAACTTGCTCTGACAAGCAGCAATCTGTTGCATCTCTGCATGAATCACTGCTCTGGGATTGCCTCCATCTAAATCAGGTGGCATCCTCGGACAGTGACTCATACAAAAACACAGGATGGGCTCCTTATTCTTGTATACCGTAAACATACATCTTTGGGGCACAGTATACCTCCAATTCTAATTCAGAAATAAAGTTGTCTCCGCTACCAAAAGTCTGGAGAACACAGAGTTAGTGATAAGGCTTATATTGATAAGCAGCTTCCCATAAAGAAAAATATTTTTCATGTTAAAAGAAGGATATGAATAATGGCGTGAACTCCTTATTTAAAAGGTATTCAGTAAGGCTGGCACTCCCTGCTACCTCAAGCAAAAACACATTCACAAATCCACAATTGCTAAGGAAACAAATGCAGAGTCAGACACTTACAGGACAGAATCCATGGGAAGGAGGGGGTGTTTAACTCTTCCCATGTCCACTGAATCTAAACACTTGGAAGGGAGGGAATTTGCAGCGGAGAATTAGCAGAAAGCTTAAGCATCTGTCCCATCCGGTAATTCTCCCTTACAAACATTCCTATAGAAGAACCTCCTTGCATTAGCACTAAAAACTCAATCTTTGCCTTATAACATGTAGTTTCAGCTTGAGACACTGTTCAGGTCTTTTTTACTCCTGTGTGCGTGTGCACTCTTTCTCAATTTCACTGGAAGATATTCAAAGAACTGGATCTATAAGGGCTAGCATTGTTTAAAACTTAGTGATACTTTAAGATACAACATACATTTTATTAGCTGGCAGCCAGATTTTTCTACAGGAGACACCCTAGTCATTCATGCACTGAGAGTACATTAGTTTGTCTACAATTCTCTGATCTCGTTTTTATTGCAAAGTCTGAGAACAGCAGTTATCTGGAGAAATGAATTTCTTCAAATATTACAGTGGTTGTAATCTGCAAACTATGCAGTAGCCTGGTTGCTCTTGAACTGGTGCACTTCTATTGACTATAATGAATCTAAGCCAGTGCAAGTATGTAGTTTTAAGTAATTAACAGATCATGCTGAAGGTTACGTCAGACATAATTATTCCCAAAAGGAACAGCACATTTATGTAGGAAAAAGCACAAGAGTAATGTGGAGATTACGGTATTTTTTTATCATTTCATTTACACAGGCCACAATCTAGCATACAGTTAAGTACACTTAAATCCATATAAATTAATGGGTTTATGTGATCCGTTCTGGACTGCGGCTGTAAGAACATAAGAACATAAGCAAAGCCATGTTGGATCAGGCCAGTGGCCCATCCAGTCCAACATTCTGTCACACACAGTGGCTAGAAATCCAGTGCCATCTAAAGGACTGTCAGTGAGGCCAGGACACCAGAAGCCCTCCCACTGCCTTCCTTCCAGCACCAAGACAACAGAGCACCACCTCCCCACAAAGAGAATACCATCTATCTCCTGTGGCTAATAGCCACTGATGGACCTCTGCTCCATATATTTGTCCAGTCCCCTCTTGAAGCTGGCAATGCTTGTAGCTGCCACCACCTCCTGTGGCAACGAATTCCATGTGTTTATCACCCTTTGTGTAAAGTAGTAGCACCCTTTGTGTAAAGTAGTAAGAGACAGATGCTATGAAATTGCAGTCAAACACAACTTTCCAGTGTGTATACATGTAGAAAAGGATGTGTGCACTACCATCCTATATAATAACCCCAAACAAAACATCTATTTTTTCTCAGCAGAAGTGATACCCCTGCAGGAAAAGAGTAAAATATGAAGCAGTCTTTAGTCACTTGGGAAAACACCATATCATGCTCTGAATCTCAACACTTTCAGACAATCTGTATGTTCATACAAACAAGTAGTTACCTTGTGGATAACTGAAATCCAAACTACATGGCTGCTTCTTCACATGGCAAACCATCTACTTATAGGCAGTTCCCATAAAGATGTGAAAATTTCACATGCCTCGTTGCAAACTATTTCCTTTTACTCTTTGCAGTGGCATGATGAAATTGCTAAATGAATGGAGAGTACCTGCTGGCCAAGAACTTGCCGCACAGGGATGCCTTACATGGTTAAAATTTCAAGTGACAACCACAAGGTAGCTTGTTTGTGTGCATTAGATCTCCAAAAGTACAAAAGTACCATTCTAAAGAAAGTAAACTAATCATGCAACAGAAACCAAGTATGCTCATGAGGTCAAGGTGCAAATGCCATTGATGAAATCTGGAGGGAAAAAATTACTTAAGCAACAGCTTGGGAGATCATATTGCAGATTCAATGGTTTAAATAGAAAACTGTTTTCCTAATAGCTTGGCAATTACACCACTACACACTGTCCCCGTCCCCCTCACTTCTAGTAATCCTTTAACATACACAGCTAGATTTCTGATCTGAATTAATTTTTACATAGTTTGAGCTAGTAAGGAACCCCACCACCACCAAATTCAAAGGAAATTTTTATTATCATGGTTACTAAATAGGCAGGCAATGTAAGTGTCAATATTTTGAATATGTCTTCCAAGGATTTAACAGAAGGCTGCTTTGTTTCATAACAGACGGCTCTCATAGAAAATTATTGATAATATTTCTCAAACTTAATTAAAGTAATTTAGGGGTGGACGGATGCCATTTCACTGTCCTAATTCATTCAGCCAAGAGCTCTGATGAATTTAACAAAACTATTTATTGAAGCTGGTAAAGACTTCAGAATTTTCAGCTGCATTATTCAAGATAAATGGGCTGAAACAATGAGTTATTTAATATTTAGATTTTTAAGCTACCACTATCCAAGGAACTCAGGAAGTAGGGTTGCCAGCTCCAGATTCAGAGATTCATGGACATTTGGGGTGGAGCTCCGGGAGAGCAGGGTATGGGAAGGGGGCGGGACCTCAGTAGGGTATAATACCATAGATTCTACCCTCTCAAGCTGCCATTTTCTTCAGAAGAGAATTCCAGGAAATTTCCAGGCCTTACCTGGAGGCTGGCAACCCTATCAGGAAGGATTATACGCATACGCGCATGTGTGCATGTGCATACACACATACATTTTTATAATACAAAGGAAAAATGGACATTGACTTCCAAAAAACTACTTGAGTACCAGGAGGAATGATGAGAACAGCATGTTATACAGAGAAACCTACTCTACTAACCCCTCTTAACATATAGCAGGGGTATTCTTTGTTAATTTTTGTGCATTTACAGAGTTTAAGGTTCAGGTTTCTGTTAATGTATCTTCTTCAAGCTCTCGTAATTAGAGGTGGGCACGATCCAAAAAAAAAATACCGATCAAGCCGTTCGTGGATCCAGGCCACCGCCGAACCCAGGTCACTGATTCTAACTGATCAAGTCCCATTTCTGATCCAGAATCGGGAATCAGGGAGGCCAAAGTGGGAGGGCGCCCCGCTGTTTCCAGCGATATAGGAGCGGTGGTTGGTGGCAGCGGCCGCCAGGCCCGGCGGGCACGGGGAGGCGGCAATGAGCCACCTCCCCTCAGGGAGGGAGGGGACGTTCACACACACACACACACACACTTAGAGCAGAGGGGGGGGAGTTTTTAACCCAGCAACGAGCCACCTCCCCTCAGGGAGGGGACATTCACACCAGGGCCGGATCTATGGTTACTAGCCAGGGGAAAAAAAGAAGTGTGCCACGACCGACCACAATATACAATTGTATTGTGAAGATTCAATGATAATACGGAACATACAAGGGAAACCGTTTGCAACAATGAATTACAGTTTTTTACCATTTAACTTTGGACAACCATTCGCGATATTTAAAGCAATGGAAGTACAACAATTCGAGGGTCTATATACAAGGAGAGATATAGTGTCCCATATTATGTATATTATTCCAAGCTGCTGGTAAGTCAGCTAGGGAGTTGTCATTTCTTGACCCCGAAGCCGTGTGATCATGATGCCAAGAAGGAAGGACGAAGCTGATATTGAAATAGACATGAAGCAAAGGATAGGCAGGGTGGCAGAAGATTCCTTCATCAGGCCACCAATTCTACAATTATACAATATTGCTAATAAATAACGTAATAAACAAGCTAATAAACACCCGAACCAGCAATTTTGGCAGAGTTACTCACGATCATAATTCCAACGATTTTGAACAGCAGGGGACGCAAGGCTAGTGGTTAATTTTGAGGAAGTTCTCCCTCCCCCCCCTCGTTCTCCCGGATCTATGGTTGCCAGCGCCCAGGGCAACCGTAGTCAGGCTCTTGTGTGCACGCGTTAATGGGTCGCCCCCCACCCATGCAGCAAGCCAGCTGTGCCGATGCGCTGTGGAGCTGGCAGCAGCATGAGTAGCTTGGAGGCTGCCCATGCCGTTCACCTGCCCCGCAAGACAAGGGGCGGCTGGCTTGCCCACACGCCCTTTGTCCTGGGGAAAGGCAAACAGTGCAGGCGGCCTCCCAGCCTCCCGCGCTGCCTTTTGCCTTTCCCCAGGACAAGGGGTGGCTGGCTTGCCCGCGCACCCCTTGTCCTGGGGAAAGACGAACGGCATGGGTGGCCTCCCAGCCACCTGCGCTGCCTTTTGCAGAGAGTGACAGACACAAAAACACCCATTCCTCCTACAAAGCCCCGTTTTTTAAAAAAGCAAAAAACCTTTGTGCCCATGGCTTCAGAACACCCCCTTCCCCCTCCCTCCCCTGGGTTGCTACTCCGTGGTTGGAAGGAAGCCTGCTAATCAAGGAAAGCTGGGCTTCCATTCGGTTTTCCAGAGTGACAGAAGGAGGGCAAACACAGCTCAGGCATTCCCCTGGATCCGTTGCTAGGGGAATAGATTATTGGCGCCTAAGTGTCTGGCTCTCAGATTAGATCACGATAGCCCCCCCCCCCGATCAAGCCCCCCCCCGAACGCTGGATCGGTTGCCGTGGACGGAACCGATTAGCTGAGTCCCAATGGCGCAAACGCCATTATCAGGGGGGTTTTCACATCGTGATTCTGATCGTGCCCATCTCTACTTGTAACATTATCTTTAATATAGTACTTTAGTATTAACCATTTTACACAGATGAGATTGTGTTTTGAATAAATATTAGATGCACCTTTATGCAATAGTGTGACACCCAATCCAATCTGATCTCTCATGTAATCTCAGGAACAAAAGACTAAAACCATTAAGTCCCCAAAACTTGTTTTTTCAGAGTTTACATAGTATTAAAAATTCTGTATTTTTAAATATGAAATTCAAATATATATTGTTTCATTTCTTAGCAGAAATATGTACAGAAATTGATATTTTATATTAGAACTACTATTTTTGTTATATTTGGCATTTTTGAAATCTGTAGGAAATAAAGAATATCTATGGGAACACCTCTCTCCCTATGCTCTGTCTCAGCAGCATCGCTCATCTGAACACGGGTTGCTGGAGGTGCCACCCTCAAATGGACAAAATCAACAGCTGCATTCTCTGTAGTTGCCCCCATCTTATGGAACAGCCGGCCTGAAGCGGTCAGGAAAGCGCCCACTCTCCTGGCTTTCTGCAAACTGCAAAAGCAAATTGTTCAGGAGGGTTTTCATACACAGGTAATAGGGCTGAGCTGTAAGGAAATGGTTCAAAGAGAACAAGGACTGTAAATTATACAACTGTGTGCTGGCTGTTATTGTTGTTTCTCAAGTCATGTTAAATTGCTTGTTTTAACATTATTTCAGCTCTGTATCAGATTTTTTTTTTTGCAAGCTATACCCTATTATATAGTTTATTGAATGTGTTAGCTGTTGGTCGTATTGAATTATGCTGTGTAATCCTGGGGCCCCCAACCTTTTTGAGTCTGTGGGCAACTTTGTAAGTGTGACACAGCATGGTTAGCACTGCTACAAAATGGCAGCCACAGGAAGCTGAGCCTGCCATATGATGGATGCCACAGCTTATCTTCCGTCACACCAAAGATCATGTTGTGGTGGCAGAGACTGCTGAAGCAACAGTTTTAAAAATCTGCACAGCCAATCAAATCTCCAGCAGCCAATCAGAAGCCATGCTGGGCAAAAGTTCAACTTGGCTCCTCCTGCTTTCTAAAAACACTTGGTAAGCATCAGGAAAGGTATTGGTAGGACCATCATACTCACCAGGCACCATGTCGGGGGATGCCTGGTGTAATCTACTTTGAGTTTCAGTGAGAAAGGTGGGCTATAAATAATGTAAATAAAATCTTTTAATGCTCAAAACAAGCTATAGTAAGATGTAACTTTAGGGTCAGATCAGAAGAAACACTGAAATAATGAACATGTAGCATTTTTTAAATTACTAGTACCAACAGAGAAGGAGATTTGCGTTGAGGCCATGGTATGGGAGGATATTTTAACCCCTCCCCCATACTATTTTCCCATCCTCAAATGACATTTAGAACTGCTATGTGCCTCACTGGATGAAACACAGAGGCAATCTGAATGAGTGCTAAAAAGCCAACCTGCGTTGCAGTTCCAATCCAAACTGGGGGTGGGTCATGGTAGCTGTTATTTAGCAATTTATTTTAATGCAGGAGACACATTCATGGATCTTTCAACAACTCATCTGATTTGCTTTTCTGGCATATTTTAGGACTTCCTTTGCTCGCTGTGTTTGGTGAGCAAATTCCTTTTGCATAACAGGGCCTAAGAGATAAATTGGCATCAGAGCACTGATGAATAAATCAATTATTCAATGCAAGATCTTTATTACAGTCCGGCACAACTCTGAAAAATTTTACAAGTATTTTGTAGTCTATTACAAGGATTTTGGTAAAAAAATAAGTTGCCCTAACAGAGAACTTTAGTTTTATCTATTTAATTGCTTTCTTCTTTACTTAAAGCTGAGCCTATCCTACAGATCATAAAACACTGCAGTAGAACTCCAATTATGCTCAAATTTAACTCTGGACCTACTGAACAAAATAATTGAGAATGATGCCATAGAAAGTAAAGGGATGTAAACAAAGTTTTAAAAATGTATTCTACAGGGGGTCTGAGAGACTATGACAAAAGCAAAGAAGAATGCCAAAGGTTTTTTCAGAGTGAATTAAAACTTCTTCAGCATTCTATTACATCAGTAGCCAACATTCAGAGGGATATAGACAAGCTGGAACCTGTCCAAAGGAGGACAACAAAGATGGTGAGGGGTCTGGAGACCAAGTCCTGTGAGGAAAGGTTGAAGGAGCTGGGTATGTTTAGCCTGGAGAGGAGACAACTGAGAGGTGATATGATAACTATCTTCAAGTATTTGAAGGGCTATCATATAAAGGATGGTGCAGATTCGTTTTCCATTGCCCCAGAAAGTCAGACGAGAACCAACATGTTGAAATTAAATCAAAAGAGTTTTCAACTAAATATTAGGAAGAACTTCTTGACAATTAGAGTGGTCCCTCAGTGGAACAGGCTTCCTCGTGAGGTGGTGGGCTCTCCTTCTGTGGAGGTTTAGGGGCTAAATGGCCATCTGACAGCAATGTTGATTCTGTGAATCTAGGCAGATCATGACAGTGAGGGCAGGAAGGGTTACATCAGTGCCTAGTTCTCATGGCCCCTTCTTACACACCCAGGGTAATGCCAATCACCACTTTAGGGTCAGGAAGCAATTTTCTCTAGGGATCCTATTTGACTAGGGATCCTGGCCAATCTGACTAGGGATCCTGGAGGTGTTTTGCCATCTTCTGAGCATGGAGCAGGGGTCACTGAGGGTGTGGGGGAGGGAGGTAATTGTGAATTTCCTGCATTGTGCAGGGGGTTGGACTAGATGAATCTGGAAGTCCCTTCCAATTCTATGATTCAATGATTCTAAGAAATGAAAAGTATTGGTCTGAAATGTCACTGAAATATCTCTGAGCTAAGATTCTACTATTCAAAGCCAATTCAGAGTGCAGCTGAGTGAAAGAAATCCACGCACTGCTTTCAGAGTGCTATGCAGCAGATGCACAACCCTCCCCTGAGGGCATAAATATCTAGTAGGGTTACTAACCTTCAGGCGGGTCCTGAAGTTCTCCTAGAATTACCAGTAATCTGTAGTTTACCGAGATCAGTTCCTCTGTGGAAAAATGGCAGCATCGAAGGGTGGCCCTGAGGGCATCACATCCCTGCTTCCAAACTCCATCCTCCCCAGGCACCAAATCCAAATCTCTAGGAATTTTCCAAGCTGGAGCTGGCAACCCTAATATCTAATCAGAAGCAAAGCAGGAACGTGTGACCAATCAAAACATTTTTCATAACTGGTGCAGCAAAAAACAACAAAGACAGTTCTGGCTGCCTGTACAATTCTCCCATACATGGATGCCCTTTTGTGGGCTGTGTCTCAAACTGTTGTAATCGGCTCTTCAACAAACCCAATGAATGTAGCACACAAGCTACTTAATTTATTCTATTCTTAGCTAATTATTTACCCTGTACATATTTTCTTTATTTATTTACATTATTTATAGTCCACCTTTCTTACTGAGATACAAGCCAGTTACAGAGTGTGAGTCAATATGATCAATGGCTTGAACATACAATAACCATGCAATAGGGTACGGATTGCAGAAATCTGAATACATTCAGAAATCTGATACAGCTACAAACAATGCAGAAATACAACATAAGCAATTGGAAAAGTATAAGCAAGTAGAAACATCCTATTAAACAACACAGAAGCTACTCAGTAGGTACACAATAATATTGTCCACAGCCCCTGCCCCTTAATGAAAACATTTCTCTGAACTAGTTCCTTAGGGCATGGCCCTCTTACCTATGCAAAAAAGCCCGCCTGAATAATTCAATTTTTCCATGAGAGTGGGAATTTTCCTGATCTCTTCTGGCAGGCTATTCCATAAAGTGGGTGCTACTGCAGAGAATGTACATATACAGGCAGTTGTTGATTTTTCCCATTTGCACGGTGGCACATGCAGAAGACCTTGTTCAGATGAGCAAGTCTGTTATGGCAGAGCATAGGAAGAGATGCATACCTACAAATATGAGGGACCAAGGCCATGAAGGGCTTTGTATGTGATACCCAATGAACTTGAATTGAGCCTAGTAACTGATAGGTGACCCATGGAGTTACTGCAGAATGGGAGTAATATGCATGCTCTGCCTAGCTCCCGATAATAACCCAGCCATGGCATTTTTCAGGTTAGACAGAGATAGAAGAAATTCTTTTTTGCAGCTGCATCAACTTGCTTCTCTAGCAGCAATGCTGGATCCAGTATATTCCCTAGGCTCTTAACCTAGTCTGCAAGAATCTGAGCCATTAAAAAACAAAACTTTTAAGACAATTGCAGACCATCATTAAGAGCCAGTCAATTTATTTATTATATTTTATCCCACTCTTCTTCAAAGGACTGACTACCTGGTTCTTTCTTTCTCCACCTCAATTCTGAATGCACACTCATCATATGAGACAGCATCTTGCCTACAGTTGCCAACTCCAAATTGGGGGATTCCCGGAGATCTGGGGGTGGAGACTGGGGAAGCAGAGTCTATATAAATCCATAGAATCCACCTACCAAAGCAGCAATTTTCTGCGGGGGAACTGATCTTTGTTGTATGGAGATGAATTGTGATTTTGGGGGATCTCCAGGCCCCGCCCAGGATTTGGCAAACCTAATCTTGTCTGAAGCCACCCACTATACTACCGCATCCGACTGGTTCTCAAATAAAAATATTTAAATTTGTAACATAAAAGATACAATTGTTCTATTTTGGCATATTTATAAAATGTAGAAGTATAACCCATACCTTAGTTTTCTGCAAGCAAAATTGCAAATACACTGAACACTAAAGACAGAGAGTTGAAAACTGCCTGCACCCTATGCTACCTTAGTATGTGCTCCTGATATGTAGGAAAAATAAAAATTGAAAACACAAAATATATATATTATAATAAAGAAAATGTGTCAGGATGTCTCCTGTCATACTCTGTAAGCCTGTTTTGATTCTGTGTGACTCTGCTGCTAGAAGCTATTCGCTGGGATGTGTCTGCCTGCTCTTATCTCTTCCTCAGCCTGTGGTTTCTATATCGCCTGGGAAGGTGAAACAGAGTATAGGCCTGGGAGAGGACATCCTCAAGGGAGAGGAGCCTCTGGATGAGGAATCAGAAATGGAGGAGTTGCTGAGAGCACCCTTCGGAGATCCAAAGTATCCTGGAAAGTATCCTGGCACGATACCATCATTCCTTGTAGTTTGGCCAGTTGCATTATCTCTATTACTTTCCCTGTCTGAACTGTCTTTAACATAGTTAGGATCTTATGTTGTCTCTCTGGGGATACGAAAACCTTGTCCACCCTTGTGTCTATTATCACCCCCAAGTGTGAAATTCTCTGCGTTGGGGTAAGGGTGCTCTTCTGGCGATTGATGATGAAACCGTGTCCCTCTGGACAGTCTATGGTCATTTCCACCATCCTCTGAGCCGAGGCAAGGGACGGGGCCTTTATCAAGTTGTCGTCCAGGTAAGGTGATAGCGCTATTCCTTGCATTCTGAGGAAGGCCACCAAGGTCACAAGCACCTTTGTAAATACCTTCGGTGAGGATTTCAGTCCGAAGGGAAGGGCCCTGTATTGGTAGTGTTCCCCGTCGTAGGTGAAATGCAGGAATCTCCTGTGTGATGACCTGATGGGGATATGTAGGTAGGCCTCGGACAGATCTATGGAGGCTAAGAAGTCCCCTTGCTGTATGGCCCCTGTAGTGGATTTCATCGTTTCCATTTTGAATCTCCTGGATCTTATATGGAGGTTCAACCATTTCAGGTCCAGGATGGCCCGGATGGCCCTGTTCTTCTTTGGGACAATGAAAAACACCGAGTACACTCCCTGCTTTTGGAGATGTGCAGGTACCGGCTCTATAGCTTTGATCCGTAATAAGTGCTTGATAGCCTCTCTTATTTTCAGATGTTTTTGTTGTGACTGATTCCTGCCCACTTGGATAAAGCGTCTTCGTGGAACTTTTTCAAATTCCAAGGAATAGCCCTTGGATACTATTTCCAGTACCCATTTGTCCGATACAGTTTGTCTCCACTGGGGTGCAAAGTTCTGGAGATAGTCATGCTTGGCCGCCTTTCTTTTGTCCCTTGTTTTGGGAGGAAGACTTCCTAAAGGTGAAGGATCTGTTATCAGTTCTTGGCTTTGCTTGCCATCTGCTCTTGAACGGTCTATCAGTAGTCTGCCTGGAAGGTCTTTTGAAGTCTCGAAAGGAGTGTTTTCCTTTGAATTTGGAATCCCTTTTCTTCGATGGTAGCACCTTCTTCTTTTCTACATCCTCCACCAGGAATCTATCCAAGTCTTCCCCAAAGAGCTTGGTGCCTGAAAAGGGAATCGCTGCCATCTTGCTGTGAGCTGGTGGGTCCACGTCCCAGTTCCTCAGCCATGTGTTTCGTCGGGCTGCCACGTTAAAACACATAGCCCTAGAAGACATCTGAAATGAGTCCAAGGTAGTGTCTGCTGCGAAGGCCGCTGCCAAGGCTATTTTCTTTACTTCATTCTTGATTTCCTTCGGAACCTCTTTACCTGCAGATGCTAGGTCAGAGGCCCAAGTAATGGCTGCCCTCGCGAACAGAGATCCAGTCGCTGAGGATTTGAGAGACACTGCTGATGCCTCAAAATTCCTGTGCAAAGCTTGTTCAATCTTTTTGTCTGATGGGTCATTTGGCATACCCTCAGCATCCATGGGTAGGATCGAGGAAGTTGCCAGACTTGAAATGGGAAGTTTAATCTTCTTGGAATCATTAGGCAACAAGGAGTAGAACTTGTGAAACACCGATTGGTACAATTTGGGCTTCGCTGGGTTATCCCACTCTGTTTTCAGAACATCATGGAAGATGGCTGGGAGAGGTACCCCTGCTTGCTTAGGACTCCCCTTTGGCAGAGCTCTTTCTAAGCCTTGAGGGTAGGGAAGTTCCGCCTCTGTCCTACCTGTAGTGGAAGGAGATAACTCCAAGGTTCTCGACACCTTTGCTAGCAGTTTAGAAAACATTTGGGGAGGAAAAAGCCTAGTTTGAATCTGGTTTGCCTCCACCACTTCCTCCTCTGACAATTCTCCTTCTTCCGCACCTGAGCTTTGTTGGGACGTCTCAGAACCCCAGTGGGACTCATCTGAATCGCTGGAAGCTTCCTCTGCCCGTAACTCCACTCTCCTCTTTTTTGGTTTGTTATGGGCAGATGATTCTGCAAGCCTTTTCCCTTTAGAGGTACTAGGCTGTTGCCGTTCTTGTTTCTGGGAAGCTAACTGAACTCTGAGATCTTTGATTGCTGAGTCTAGCCCTTTATTAATCTCTGTGCTTAGCCAGGCCAGTATACTGGATTTTGCTTCTGGCCCTGAAAGATCAGGCTCACTGCTCCCCAGGCTATCCCCTTGGTTGGAGTGTGTGGCCCTTGAGGCATTAGAAGACTCCATGCCACTCAACATTGTATCAGTCTCTCTTGCTTCAGTTATGCTGGCCTCTGAAGACATTCCCGTCAAAATCTTCTTGCCTGGAAGTGAAAGTAAGCAGGGACGATAATAATTAAATGCCAGCTTGCCAAGCCTTTGCCCCCTTGATTAACTCACACAGGAACCCAGCTCTGAAGGAACTCGTCTCCTTATTAAGACTAGCGGTTCCCCCGGTCCCTGAAGGGTAAATTCAGTCATCTGACCGATTAGAACCCAGCTGCTGATCCCACAGCCGTCTCTAGACCCTACCCGGCTCCAAACAGCTTCCCCCCCCCCGCTTTTCGCGAGGCCAGAAGGTCTCTCCATGAGAGTACAAGCCTTCACACACATTTTTATGGCGCGGTGACTGAGGCGGCTGCTGCTTGGAATCTGCTCGTGGTTCCTTCTGGGGCTGCGGCTGCAGCAGCGTTCCAAACTGCTCCTTCCTTGCCTCAGCAGATGCCGGGTCCTAGCTGCCTAGGATCGTCGGCTCTGCAGCTCGCCCCCGCGGCTCCTGCCGCTAATAACCTTGGGGGGGAGGGAAGGAGGAACACATCCTTCCTTTTTTCTCTGTGAGCCCGCGCCATCCCTACACCCTTGCATGTTCGTAAGGATCGCTGCTCTTGAGAGAGCAAAGAACGATGCGTCCCCTGCTGAGCAGGGCTGGAAAAAACTAAAGAGCCTGGGAGCCCCTCCTCCTAGGATCACAAGTTTTGTCCAACCCTGCGCAAGAGAAGGAGGAGGAGCTACCCAAGCATCTTGACTGCCCCACTCCAGGACCACAGGAGAATGAAGGAGACCTGCTGTGAAAGGTGCCAGCTGGCAGGTCCCCAAGGAGCCAGTGCCGCAAATGGTGAGGCCAATAGAAACCTTATTTTTCATCCCTATCACCATAGTGAACCCAAAGAGGGGGGCTCATATAAGAATCAGGGCCTTGATTGACTCTGAGTGTAGTTGGGCTCTAATAGCCCCTGCTTTAGTAACAGGGTTGGGACTCGACCTGGTGAAGCTACTGAGCTAATACCAGTGGGGATGGGGAGTCACTGGGAAGAGATAGCCTTTGCAGTAAGCCCTACCGCGAAGTTCCCTGTGGTGCTGGGAGTCTGATGGCTCTGTGATCATGACTCATACATTCAGTAGAGAATGGGTAAGTTGTGTTTCCCACCTGAAGATTGTCAGAAACGTGTGGGATTCAAAGGGGGAGGCAGCCTCCCTTTGATGCCTGAGACTGTGTGCCTTACAAAGGAAGAAGTTAAAGAGATACCTCTGAGCACCATGACTTGAGTCAGGTGTTTGAGGAAGAGGAGGCTAATGAACTTCCCCCTCACTGGGCAACTGATGGTGCTATTGAACTGATCCCAGGGGAAGCCCTTTCCTAGGTAAGCTGTACTCTATAAGACTGGCAGAGCGAGAGGAGCTGAGCAAATTTATCAACAAGAATCTGGCAAGAGGTTTCATTCAGCCCGTGAGTTCCCCCCATGCAGCTCCTGTGTTGTTTCGAAAGGACAGGGGCTTGCGGTTATGTATGGATTACAGAGGAATTAATTCAGCATCCATGTCGAATGCCTATCCCTTTCTCCTCATCAGAGACTTGCTTGGGGTGATGGCTAAGGGGGAAATCTTCACTAAGCTGGATTTAAGAGATGCTTATTTCCATGTGTGCATTAAGAAGGGGGGAAAATGGAAGGCAGTCTTTAATACCCCCCTGAGGTAGTCTTCATGAACCTGATTAATGAAGTGTTATATAAGTATCTATACAAGGGAGTGGTTGTTTATATTGATGATGTTTTGATTTATTCTGACAACTACAAGGAGCATATGAAGTTAGTGAGAGAAGTGCTAAGCACTATGTATGACAATAAACTGTTTGCCAAGTTGTCCAAATGTGAATTTCACCAAAAGGAATTGGATTTCCTGGGCTATCGGGTCTCCCAAAAGGGGTTGGGGATGGACCCTGTCAAGGTCCAAGATGTGTTGGGGTGAGAAACCTCGAGAACCAAATGGCAACTACAATCGTCCCTGGGCTTTGCAAACTTTTATCAACCATTCATAAAGAACTTTACTCAAGCTGCATTGCCGTTGACCAACCTGCTGAAAACCAAAGGGAAGGGCTCAGACGGAACAAAGCCAAGTGCCAAACTGACCTGGTCTGATGAATGCCAGCAGGCTTTTGATAAATTAAAACCTCTATTTACCTCCAAACTCATCTTGCGCCATCCAGATGAAAACAAAAAGTTCATTGTGCAGGTAGATGCCAGCAATACAGCCATAGACTAAAACTGGCCCATGCGGGACAAAGGAGCAGCTGTTAAACTAGCCCTCTCAACCCAGAGACATTGGCTAGAGGGAGCAAAGGTACCTTTTGAAGTGCAGACAGACCACAAAAACCTAGAGGCCCTCCGATCGCCTTGCAGATTGGGCACGAAACAACTCTGGTGGGTGGAGTTCTTTTCAAAGTTTCAATTGACCCTCAAACACCTCCCTGGGTCTTTGAATTTCTTAGTAGATGCCTTGTCCCACCTACCACAACATGAAAGTCAGAGGGAGGAGTTTATTGATACTGTGTTTACACTGACCCAGCTGGGAGGGGCAGTGATGATGCGACAGCAAGTCAGTGAGCTCCAGATGATCCCGCCCCATCCTTAGGTAGAGAAAATCAAGGCAGAGTTGGAAAAGAAGGGGGAGGAGGGACTGCAAGAGCCTATGGTGAAGGGGGAGGATGGAAGCTGGTATAGAAACGGCAAGCTATATGTGCCGGAAGGCCTCTGCGGGGAGGTGCTTAAAAATGTCATGATAACAAACTGGTTGGCCACTTCGGATTCATAAAAACTCTGCATTTGGCTCAGAGGCAATTTTGGTGGTCAGGTATGAGAAAAGACATCTCCCAATACATGACCTCTTGCCAGATATGTTTGATGAGGAAGAAACAGGGGGGAAGCCCCCAGGACTATTGCAGCCATTGAAAACCGCATCCCGAACCTGGGCTTCAATTTCTATAGACTTTATCACCGATCTTCCCCTTAGCAAAGAGAAAACTGTAATCCTGGTGATAGCCGATATGTTTTCCAAACAAGCTCACTTCGTACCGTTCTAAGTCGCCCACAGCAAAAAAGTTAGCCATCCTTTTCATGCAGAATGTGGTGTGTTTACATTCTTTCCCTGAGAAAGTGATCTCAGATCATGGGAGCAAAATTTTGGCAGGAGCTTATAAAAGTAACAGGAATTGAACAAGGACTCAGTTCAGCCCATCACTCCGAGAGTGATAGGCAAACAGAATGTACTAATCAGGTTTTGGACCAGTTTCTGAGATGTTACATCGATCATCAACAAGATGATTGGGTCAACTTCCTGCCATATGCTGAATATTGTTAGAATAATAGCATCCACAGTTCAATTGGAGCATCTCCATTCAAAGTGACACAAGGGTTTGAAGGCAAACCAATGCCCCTATTGGTTGAGAATGCCCAGGTAGGGGACGGGGACTTAATGGAATAGAGGAAGAACTTAACAGCTCAGTGGGACTTAGTGAAACAAACTCTGGAGAAGGCTAAGATGCATTATAAGAACCAGGCAGATAAAAAAACCTTCCCTTCCCTGAGACCTGAAACCTGGAGATGGGGGCGGGGGGTAGTCTATGTTTTGACTAAAACCTCAGGGGGGAGCAACCAAGTAAAAAACTGGGCTGGAAATATTTAGGTCCTTTTAAAGTAATTCGTTTGATTGATGATGTCATGGTTGAACTTGACCTGCCTAAGAACATGAAACATGTACATCCTGTTTTCCATTTTAGCTTACTCAAAAAAGACCCTGGGCCAGACAAGTGGCATCCAGAGCAGGTGGTTCTGCCTCCTATCATGGTCGGGGGGCAGCTGCACCATGAAGTTGAGCAAATACTGGACTCTAAGTGGAGGAGGGGCATGTTGTTTTATTTGATTCAGTGAAAGCATTTTGCCAAAAGCCAAGCTGAGTGGGTTAAATCCACTGATGTTAATGCTAAGAAATTGGTTAAAGCCGTTCACAGAAAATACCCGGACAAACTGTGTGTGTGTGTTAAGATGTCAGGATGTTTCCTGTCATATTTTGCAAGGCCTGTTTTAGTTCTGTGTGACTCTGATGCTAGAAGCTGCCCGCTGGAATGTGACTGCCTGCTCTTACCTCTTCTTCAGCCTGCAGTTTCTATTTCACCTGGGATGGCCTTGGATTTTCTCACATCTCATCTCTGCTGTGTTCTGCTGTTCCTCTATTAAACTTAGCTAACTGTTCTTAGAAGCGGGGGGGGGGGGGCGCTGGGGCTGGGCTTAGACTCCTATATGTGCTTGTAGAGAAATGCCATTCCTAGCAAAGAATATAGTAGTGAATGCACTAGTAGCTTATCAAATAAAATGCTTTACCTCATGCAGTTCCTGGACTCATGCAGTGAAGTTTTTGAGAGTTACTTGGCAGGACCTCACAAAATGAAGGGAGTTATTTGCATAGAAACTGTATTATACAGTCACATCAAAGCTAGTAGCATTTTTGGATATCACTTTATATTAACAGTGTACAATTAGTTACATTTAAATTAAAAATATATGCTTGAAAATGTGTTATATATGTCTATTCTGTAATGTTGTAGACTGTCTTTTAAACTCTACATTCAAAATATTCTGAGAAAATTCTCAAAACAAATATTTCACAGAAATTTCCAATTGTTCCACTAGAAAAACTAAAAAGAAAAAAAAGTCCTCAGGGGAAAAACGTAGAAAAACCTATTTTATTTCCCTAATTGTCTTGGTTTCCTTTCCTGAGTCTTCACATCTCTAAGAAAGAAGGGCCAGAGCTCAGTGGTAGAATACAGAGTTTCTGGGTAGAAGATCACAGATCCAATCCCTGGCATCCTCAATTTAAAAAAAAATTCAGCGAGCAGGGCTAGGAAAGATTCTTGCATGGACAGATAGTACTAAACTAGGTGTGGTTCAACAGTTGTACTGAACACACAACAGCTTTTGATGTTCATCTGTGTGTACAGCTCCTATCATCAAGTTAGGGTTGTCAACTTCCAGGTGGGCCTAGAGTTTTCCCAGGATTACAGTTTATCTGCAGACTACAGAGGTCAGGTCCCTTGGGAAAAATGTTGCCCAAATCCCACCCTCCCCAGGCTCTACACTCAAATCTCCAGGAATTTCCCAGCACAGAGTTGGCAACCCTACATCAACTGCTTGCGGTGGGATCTCACACTTTCCCAAAGATAATTGTGAGGCAGCAGCAGAGATGTGGCTACCTCAATGTCAGTGGCCTGTGCTAGACACTACTAGCCACCCAACAGCCGTATACCATCACAGTGCTGAGAAAAACCCTGCTGCTGCACACACCCTTCAAGTGAAGACCACAGGTCCCACTCGGTGGCAGCAGCCTTTGTATCATTTAATGCCACTGCTTTACATCTTTTAAAATAAAAATTTAAATACATAAAAACTGGTGCATAATGTAAGGATTTTTACCTGGCTGGCCTAATAGAATTTAAAAGTTTGTATAACTTCTGTTACAAGAGCACAAACATCTTGCATTTATGTCGAGCAGTAGACAGGCAAGATATACGCTCTTTGTCAAATAATTGCATGCAGCAATTCCTTAAACCAGAAGAAAATGTGGGGTGTAACTTAAAGTTCCTGTTGCCTCTGATTGAGGTATTATCTAGTGGCCTTTACACAGGATTACCAAGCACAGATATTACACATTTGTTTTAAAGAAGTTAAGCGACTTAGAGAGATATTGCTCTTCATTAGCAGTTTTGACCTCTGTTCATTGGCTGATTCAGCATGTAATGGGAAGAAGGTAGATAGTCTGCTTAGCTTTCACTAGAGGAAAATGCATGGTGCAGATCCCGAGTTTTCTTTTTAAGACATCTAAAAACATGCACATAAATCATACATTTGAAGAGAATTAGATCAGAGATTGAGATATTTATGTCTAGACTAGTTTCCACACATTTAATTTTCTGATCTGCACCTTAGCCTGACCTTACTTAAGTGACAAGAGTCACAGATTGAATTTACTGGGAGCTTGCATGATGTCATTTGTAAAAATACGATGCGATGAAGTATGCTGCCGGTGTGCAAATATCTCCGAGATTCATGTTCTTACTGAACATTTATCAAGACATATGGGAATACTTTTGAGTTTGCCGGACGTGTCTGCTTTTAATTAGCTTGATAAAGCACAGTGTGCCATTCCAAATGACAACTCCGAAACAGCAAAAGGTGAGAATAATTATTTTGCTCAAAAAAAAAAACTTGGAATGGAGGAGGAGTGAAGAGTTTGTCTAGATGGATTCACTTGATGTAAGACAAAGAATAAATATTTTGAACATATGAGAAGTGCTTTATACTGAGTCAGACTATCAAGGTCAGTATTGTCTACTCTGACAGGAAGTGGCTTTCCAGGGTTTTACTTCCTTACTGATCTTTTTAACTGGAAATGGTAAGGATTGAACCTAGGATCTTCTAAATACAAAGCAGATGCTCTTCCACCAAGCCATGACTCCCCCATAAAATAGTTTCAGGTGGTTAGCCTATATCACTGCAATCTGTTCTCGGAATTTAAGAAAGTCAGTTTTGACTTACATAAACTTATACCCTGGGAAATTAAGGTGTTACTAGACTCAAATTTTGTTCCCTTAAAACAATTATACTATTTGTTTCTGTATGATCCTGTACATTTTAATGCACAAATCACATCATTTAAAAATAACTATTCCAGCAGAATTTTATAGATTGTATAGGCCAGTGTGACAAAAACATAACTATAACGGCAGTGATAAACATATGAAGTGTGACTATTCTAGCCTATTGTTAGTAGCAATCATCAGTCCCTGTGGCTGAGACTGTTTTGGTTTCTTTTGGGGGTTTTTTAGTCATGACTTAACAAAGCAATTATATTTTTTGTTTCAAAATATAATTGTTGACCTGTTATTTTGTCTCATTTTGCTAAGATAAATAATTTTGAAAATACTAGAAATGAAAAGCACTATCACATCCATAATTTCTTCAATGCTGTACAAATTGGCACCGAGAAAGAGGGATTAAATTATGGGTAGTTCTTTGACATTAAGACACAAATGCCTCTGTGAAGCATTCTGATAGCATGAGAGCCAGTGTTGGTTAGAGTGGCAGGCTACAATCTAGAAGAACCAGGTTCAAATCCCAACTCTGACAGCGAAGCTTGGTGGGTGACTTGGGACATTCACTCTCTCACAGCTTAATCTACCTCACAGGATTGAGTAAGTAACGGATGCCAAAAGGAAGAATGCTTCAGTAGGACCTGAGGAAAGACTGTAAAGCATCGACATGAATCTGCTAGGCGAATCAGGACATCATCCATCAGTAAGCTTATGAAGTACTGGCTAGGGTGGAGGAATAGGGAAATCTGGTCTTTTATCTCAGTAGGGAGAGCGACTATCAGAGTCTCATCTTGGTAACAGTCCTTTCTTGAAGGACAGAGTCACATATTTTGATTTGCAGTCACTTAAAAATAAATATTTCCCCCTATTAAAAACCTATATTTTTTAATTCCAAGGGCTCTGATACTTCAGGACCTTCAGGATCTTATCAGAATAAACTATTTGGCCACTATGTGAGACAGGATGTGGGAATAGTTGGATCTCTGGTCTGGTCCAGTTGGGCTCTTCTTGTGTTCTTATGCAGGAAAATGATTTTAAATTAAAAGACATATTTAGATTAATCAGTAAGAATAACTGCCAACTATAAGAGGAGTTTCACAGCTAAAATTCCTTTGGGATGTTTTCAAGCATGTCAAAGATACTTTAAGAGTAGAAGATCACTTTTTGAAGTAGTGGGTTGGATTTAGAACTCCTCTCTAATACGAGGGGTGCTCATTTCATCTGATCCAAGTACTGGACAAAGACAAGGACCTTCTACAGCTGATCTCCTGTGCTCAAAGCAAGACAACAGCAGATGAAACAGAGAAGGCAAAACTAATTAAAAAAATAAAAACAGTGAACATGCATATGCTTTAATTTCCGTTTAAACTACTCCGGGCCCAACCTGCAAATTAGATTCTAAACTCAGCAAAAATGAACATGGGTCAAAGTGCATCTTTTAAGCACTCCCTATTTTCTTCAGTTACTCCTTGAAATCTAACAGGATTGTCTAATTAATATTAAGTGTTTTGAAGTTCTCTTAATATAGTTCAGGGGTCCTTAATATTGTGTCTGTGGGTGCCATGGTGCCCAATGACACCTTTCCTGTCACCCTCCAAGTGTTTTTAGAAAGTGGGTGTGGCTAGGTGGGGCTTTTCCCCAGCAGGGCTTCCAATTAGCCATTGGCTGTGCAGATTTTTAAAGGTTGCTTCAGCAGCAGCTGCCACCACAGCACAAGGATCTTCACTGTATGATTGAAGGTAAACTGTGTATATGCAAGAAAACATTTGTAAACAATACATTCATTTTAAACAGAGCTTCTGCCTGCAGTGTTGCACTGTTCCTATTTGAGTTATACATGACCTTGCTCCCTGACATTTTGTGGTTGGCTCCACCTCTTGTGAGAGCCATTCTGTGGCTGCCTCTGCTTCCTGCAGCAGCCATTTATTCGTTGCAAGTTGCAACCATGATTCTGGGTCAGAATTCAAAAGTTGCCCTCAGGATTCAAAAATTCAAGGACCTCCAGTATAGATGCTTATGAATGCTAGCTATGTTTATGTTTGAAATCTATACACTCCACAGCCCACCCTTAGTCATATTTATATTATGTTAGTGCTTTCTTAGGGCTTTATAAGCTTAAAATATGAGAAGAGCTCTGCTGGGTCAAACCAAAGATCTATTTAGTCTATCATCTTGTTTCCCATAGTGGTCAGCCAGTTGCCCCCAGGAAGCCTGTATCTGAATTATTACTCTCCAGCTAATATTGGACAGGTTATAGATTTCTGTCACCTGATTTCAAGAAATTCTTTCAGTTTCCTAGCAAACCAAGAAAAAGTCTTCTTGTGGGTAAGGTGTATGCACTGTAAACAGTGAAATTAAAAAGAACACAGTGAGTCAGTCTATGTATTTCTTAGGATATGTTTATTTACTATGTCATGGACAAACATTTTAACATAAGGAGACTTCAGATTCTATCTAGCTATCCATCTAGTGCATTTTCCCCACCCTACCTCCAAAGACAGAGTGGCATACAAGATTCTTTCTTTCTTATTCTGTACTCAACAACCCTGTGAGGTAGTCTAGATTGAGAATGACTGTCTCGTGGTCACTTACTGAGTTTTGTTGCCGAGTGGGGATTGAAATCCAGGTCTTTCAGATACTAGTCCAACAACCACTACACAACACTGGCTTCCTGAAAACTTGATAAAAGTGTCCAAACTAATTGTAGTATTAGCAAATAAAGTAACTATCCTACTAAAACGAATGGGTTTGAACTACATTCTTAAGAATCACGGCTTTAATTCCCCCCCCCCCATTAATCTAACTGTGGCTATTTTAACTAAAAAAGTTTAGCAATTCAGGACTGGGACCTACGGAAGAAAAATGAGGAGAAAATGCCAAGTGCATACTTACCTCTCCTGTGCCTTTGTATTAGATTACCTTTGATTGTTCTTTAAGACTGCAGATTTGAACTAAAAAAAAAATCACACGGTATGCTATGGGATTCACAACCCAGTTCTATGGAAAGAACAGCCCAAGGGCAAAAAACCTGCATTCCTTTTTAACAAAAAAGCAGCAGTTATTTTCCGCTGGGGAACATTTATTTGAAATGAGAGCAACAATATCTGATCTCTTCACAAGAGATTGTAAGTGCCGGTTGTTGCAAATATCAGACTGCACTCCATAGGGCAGTGAGCCAGCTGCCCCTTATCAGAGCAGTGTATATGAAAATTCTGTTTTGGAAATGACAGAGAATTACAGATACAGGAACTGCAGGTCACTTGCAGTTCCAGTTTATCTGCCTTCCCACTGCTACATCTCCATCAGCATTGCATCCAAACCCACTCCAGGTTAGTATATTGCTGAGCTGTTTATAAAAAGTCAATAAAAACATTCTGATACAATTTTCAGCAACATTGAGTTCAGCCACATATGCTGCTGCTGAAAATAAGTGGGTTTATTCTAGGTTTAAGTTACATACTTAATCATTTACAGACTGCAAAATATGGACAATTGGGGGATCTCTGCATAATTAGTGCTATAGGGAGAGTTATTCATCAGATATTATGACATTACTCAGGATTTCACTGGAAATCTTTAGATGACAACATCCAGCCTTTGTAGAACAACTTAACTCATTGCTGGGGGTATTCATGTTAATGATTGCTTGAATTGCATTTAGGTAATTTCTAGCTAAACTACCTCAGGGTCTCTGAATGTACTTATTAACTTTTTAAACTCACAGAGCTAGAGAAATAAGGGGTGGGGGTTGCTTTGTGGTCTGCACTTTTCTCCTACTTTTCAATGAAAAACTTGTCTTAAGACTGCTTCTTGAGACAATAATACTCAGCATTTTTATGATGGTTCAAATTTTCAATATACTATTTTATTTTTATTTTTATCGTTATTTACTCTATTAGTAGTCTGCCTTTCTTGCTGAGACTCAAAATGGATTATAGGATATTGAGTGGTTTCAATCAAATAATGAAGCATTGTTCATTGTGTGATTTAGGGTTGCAGAATTGGGCAGCAATGTTAGAGAACAATGCTAACAAAAAGGCAAGATACACTATAAATAGTATAGGAAGTGGATGACAAAGTAAAAGACAATGCAGTAAAAGCAGGTGATATCTACAGTAATAATCATTGCATTAAGAGATGCACTCTTGAACTGTTCCATTCTACTACACACATACATTAGGTCACTATTATTTATAACAACCTTGTAAGGTAAATTGGTATAACTGTCCCCTATAATGCCTTTACTTATTATAGGGCACAGGGACACTAAGGAAAAGCGACTTGCCTAAGGCCACTTGGAGAATTCTGACTGAGATGATGGACTGGGGAGTTTTGGGCCTACCATTTAGCTACCATTGATGTGTATCTATTTCCAAGTACTGAGTACATTCAGTAACTTAGGAAGCTGATCCAAAGAATAAGTATATGAGGGAGAGAATACCTTCATGTGCTCCTCTTCCTACATTAACAATCCTAAGCTGAGTTACATCCACTGCACGATGAATCTTCTTGTCTGTGTCTATGTGCAGGTGTTCATCCCTGTGTCTAATGTTGGAGCCAGTGCAATGAACTGGCAATGAGCTGGATCTAAGAGGATTTGCATTTTGTTTACACTTTCACTTCAGATTTATTCAATAATGCTAACCAAATTGCTCACAGAAAGAACATGGCCCAAGATATTGTCCAATGGTCAAAGCAGTAGCGTGCCAATGTTTTAAAAGGCAGTTTGAGCACATGGAGAAAGCTTAATTACTGGTACAAAAGAATCTAGGAGCAGGGTCTACATATTAGATGCAACAGTAGGTTCCCATGCCATATCACAAACTGTTTTTGAAATTGTATTGTCGAAGGCTTTCACGGCCGGAGAACGATGGCTGTTGTGGGTTTTCCGGGCTGTATTGCCGTGGTCTTGGCATTGTAGTTCCTGACGTTTCGCCAGCAGCTGTGGCTGGCATCTTCAGGGGTGTAGCACCAAAAGACAGAGATCTCTCAGTGTGAGAGATCTCTGTCTTTTGGTGCTACACCTCTGAAGATGCCAGCCACAGCTGCTGGCGAAACGTCAGGAACTACAATGCCAAGACCACGGCAATACAGCCCGGAAAACCCACAACAGCCATTGTTTTTGAAATTCTCAGGAACTGAATCAAGATATGATCTGTTGGTCACACAGAACCAGTTGCATGGTTCTTTGCATCCTGGCCAGTATATATAACAATTCTACCATTCTATTAATTCTTATGAATTTGTTCCAGGTACATTTTTCAAAAAAAGCTCTTTTATGGTTCAATATTTAAATCCTTCAACAAGGTCTTTCAAAAATCGTCAGATCTCATTTTGCAATATTCATTTGCACTGTTCTCAGCATTGTTTGTTTATCGGATTGTTAGTGCATATTTAGTCATAGTGAAATGTTAACTTTTAAAAATCCCTTCTTTTTTGTTTTCAACATATTTATTCTTCTACATTTCCTTAATTCATCTATTTATAATAGAACAGTAAATATGTTCATAACTTAAAAATCAAAGTGATGCTTTACAGTGATTAGTCAAGTGGCAAACCCATAACTTCAAGGAGTTATTATTAAACAAAACATCATTTTGAAGGGGCACATTGAAATGAGTGAGCTTAGAGAATACTTTGTGCACATTGTGTTCCAGAAATTGTAAGATTAGTGAAAATAATAAGATTAGGGAAAGTTAAAAATCAGGAACAAAACTGCACATTTAGTTTAACACTAGAATATTTTTTCTTGCTACTTGCTCTTGTTACTAATGTTGTTCAAAAGTTATGAAACAGAAATAGTGCAGAAACTATAATCCAAACATCCTGATTTAGTGATTCCTTCCAGCCAAGGAACAACCAGTGTACAGTTGAAAAGGGCTTCCACCGTCGCTTAAATGAACAGCTTTGCATGCATAAATGGATGTCCACATGACGATATCACCTCACTTGAACTCAGTGAATGTGGGAGCATAATATTTTAGTGCCACTTACTAAATGCTAAGAATGAAAAACACTTTTGGAAAGTGTTAACATTTTCAGGGAATATGACCTCTGGTGATAGCTCTTAAAATAAAATAAATGCACTCAAAAATATAAAAATGCATTCTCTCATATATATAGCCTGCTTTGCACATGCCTCCCATAGCTTGGCATTCACACTGCACTGGCAGGGGAAAGGGGGGGAGAGAGAAGGGCTCTATTGGGCTTTGCACATGGAAGAATTTGTAACCATACCTTTTTTTCTATGAAACTAAACTAGGGATATGGCCAGTGAAATAACACGCACATAAGCAGGAGACCTGTGACATTTGCAGGGGAGGGAAATCCCATACCCTCATATTGCCACCCATTTCCTCTCCCTTCCCAACCCCAGATTGAAATTTTGTTTACTAGCCCTCATTAGCCGCATCATTTTTTCCAGACACCTTTTCAGGTGTTTAACCCAATTCAACTTTTAAGAAGAATATGAGCTGGGTGTCACCTACATATTGATGTCATCTTACTCCAAATCTCTGGACAATCTTTCCCATGAATTTCATGTAGATGGTAAACAGTGCAACCCCATAACAAACTGTATGAGTCAAAGCAGCAGTCGTTCAACATCTGAATTGTATGGATACAAACATAGCAGTCTGATCTAAATTGCAAAAAGAGTGCACTGCACATGAAAGCAGCTCAGACCACTATGCCATCTTCATAGTCTAGGATAGACATACCTGCAGGACTGTCTCTTCTAGTATCAACCCAATGCAGAAGCTTCAGTCTTCAGACAAACACCAATTGGTTACTCCTTCTGTCCGGTTATTAGATGGGCCACTGATAAATTAAGAACTTATTCTGTGGTTGTTCCTACCTTGTAGTATAGCATTCCTGAAGGTGTTAGAATGTTGTTGAAATTCCACAAGATGGGTACGGTAGAGGTAGTCAGCACAGCATTTGCATCAACACCTAAATGTCTCCGGAGTATAGTTTATCTGTTTATGTTAATGACTTTTTAATTGTATATTTTTGTATTATCATTGTAATCTATGTGTCTGGTTAGAGTAAAAATTGAATTTTAAATGTTTTAAACAACCAAACATATTTGAAGGAAAAAAAGAGGAGTTAACAACCCTATCCTAGTGCCCTTTGGGCCATTAAAAGTGGACCCCCACATCCCTCTTTGTAGGTGATGAAGGCAGAGCTGGGCTTAAATATATTTCCTGAGGTCAGATCCAATTTAGCCTTGAGGAAGTGCAGGATAAACATAAATTATCTTTGTAAAAATATGTTCACTACATAGCTAAGAGTCTCACAACACAAGACATCTTACACAGGGACGCTCAAGTGTAGGAAGACACAATGTTAGCCGGGAAGTGTCATTGAAAAAGACAAAGCTGGTGGCGATTGCTCCTCAATGGGTTTGTAAATTTTATCTTCACCTCCCCGAAGGCTCTGTCAATTTCACCTCCCCTCTCCCCTTCCAGGAGGCGAAGATGAAATTAACAAACCCTTTGAGGAGCCATCTCCACCAATCTGTCTTTTTAAGCTACCCTCATGAAGAGTGGTGAAATTGACAGAGCCTTCCGGGAGGTGAAGATGAAATTCGAACACTATGAGGAGTGATCTCCACTGGCTGTCTTTTTAAACTACGCTTTCCGGCTAACATTGCGTCTCCCACACTTGAGGGTCCCCATGTAAGATGTCCTGTGTAGAGAGACTCTAAGAGTGAAATCTTAAGTTTCCTGAATTTATTATATGAAAATGGGATAATCTTACATACAAAACACAGAGTCATCAATATGAGGTCTTTATCTGGCCAATGTGGATAATGACATTTTCTCCTATCAAACACATTCCCAGGATTGTTTTCTTTCTGACCTACATGACTAAGGACATGTCAACCATGAAAGTACAGCCCCTTTTAAAGTAAATCATCCTGTACGTGGCCAAAAGCCATGTTTCAGGTTAGCTGGTATAAACACAAAGTGGCTGTGAGATTTGGAACGGGGGGAAACAAATTAATTTCATCAGAAATGTTTAACCACTCTATGCCTCTCCCACTCTCAGTACTATTCATATTCTGCAACTGATACTAATTCAGAAAAACAGGAGGTAGATTTCCAAGTTAATTTCTTGAATATACGTAATTGTTATTGTAATATGTACTAGCTTCTAGAAAATCTCTAGATCTATTATGATAGTGGTCTGCTACAAACCACAGGCCATGCAGAGGACTTGGATGATAGACTCCTAGAGCAGACTACAAAATTTTCAACGAGACAGAACATAGTTATCATGGGAGATTTCAGTTACCCTGATATCTGCTGCAAGTCAAACTCTGCTAAAAACATAAGGTCTAATGAATTTCTGACTTGTCTTGCTGACAATTTTATCTTCCAGAAGATTGAGAAGAAAACAAGGGGCTCTGCTATCTTAGACTTGATTCTCACCAACAGGGAAGAACTGGTTGATAAGGTGAAAATAGTAGGCACCCTAGGTAGTAGAGACCATATAATTTTGGAGTTTAAGGTCTTGGATAAGGGAAAAGCTGAATGTAGTCAGAAGTATAGGTTGGATTTTAGAAAAGCTAATTTAACAAGCTCAAAGTCATGCTGGGGAGAATTCCATGGTCAGAAAATCTCAGGGAGAAAGTAGTTCAAGATGGGTGGGAGTTTCTTAAAAGTGAGATATTGAAGCCACTATCACAAACTATTCCAATGAGAAAGAAAAATGTGAGATACCTAAAGAAGCCAGGGTGGTTCTATAAACAGCTTTCTAAAGATCTGAAAATTAAAAATGTCACATTTAAAAAAATGGAAGGAGGGCTGTATAACCAAGGATGCATATAAATAACTTGCCAGTGCTTGTAGAGAGTGTGTTAGAAAGGCTAAAGCTCAATATGAGTTTAGACAAGTGAGAGATGCTAAACACAACAAAAAAAAGGGTTCTTTGGTTATGTTTGGAGCAGGAAAAAGGACAAGGAAGTGTTAGACCCACTGCGGGGAGATTTTAACAGGTGATAAAAAGGGCAGAATTGCTCAATTCCTACTTTTCCTCGATCTTAACTTGCAAGGGGAACTGTGCTCACCCTGGCAAAAAGGGAACACGTGAAGAAATGGAATTGCAGTCTAGGTTAGATGTTGGGGTGGTATGTAAACACTTAGCTTCTTTAAATGAAATCAAGTCCTCAGGACCAGATGAATTACATCCTAGGGTACTAAAGAAACTTGCTGATGTAATTGCGCAGCCACTGTCTATCATCTTTGAGAATTCTTGGAGTACAGGTGAGGTGTAAGAAGATTCAAGGCAGGCAAATGTTGTCCCCATCTTCAAGAAGGAGAAAAAGGAGGAGCCAAGTAATTATCGATCCATCATCTTGATATCCATACCTGGAAAGGTCCTGGAACAAATCACCAACCAGTCAATCCTTGAGCATTTAGAAGACAGCTGCAATTACTAAGAACCAGCCTGGGTTCCTCAAGAACAAGTCACGTCAGATTAACTTTATCTTTTTGAGACTTACTACCTTGATGGATCAAGGGAATGCTGTGGACATAGCTTATCTTTATTTCAGTAAGGCTTTTGATAAGGTTCCACATGATATTCTGGTTGACAAGTTGATAACATGAGGTTTGGATCCTGGTAAGGTTAGGTGGACTTGTAACTGGTTGACAGATTGTACCCCAAGAGTGCTTGTAAATGATTCCTCATCTTCTTGGAGAAGAGTGACAAGTGGAATGCCTCAGAGATCTATCCTGTGTTACCAGAACTGCTCTATTTGATTGGGGAATTAGCTGGCAGCCTGGGTTTACTGCGGGCCTTAACCAATATATACCAGGGTCCCTCTCCAGATGCTCATGCAATAAAGACATAGACTAATTCACAATACAACATTTTTTACTGAATAATGTGGAGTATACCTGAACTAGCACATGCATACAAGATTACACACAAGAGCTAGGAAAACAGAGTAGGAAAATAGAGACGGTTGCATTAGCGGGGTTGCCCACTTGAGAGCGATGAAGCTGGGTATACTCACAATCCCGACGTGGAGCAAAGACGTAGCAGCGAGATGAGATGGTCTAATGCCTGCACTAGATCCAATATAGAATAACAGCAAGGAGTCTGGATAGGAATCGCACGCGCACCATGCGGCCTGGGAGGCCAGCTTAAATACCCCCAAACGTACCCTGGGGCTGGTGCAGTTCCCAGTGGTTCTCATGGGTGAAACAGGTTTTAATGGCTCTACAACTACCCTAGATGGGCCACTTTAGAATCTGATTGTTATTATGACACCTCGGGAAGAGGAGACAAAGGAGGGAGGGGGAATGCCAGGCGGGCTGAATGGATGTTCTAGGACACTGGGCTTGGTCGCGATGTCATCAGCTCTGGAATGCGGAGGCTGCTTTGAGATGCGTCCATTAAGTGCTTAGGATGGCCGGCACTTAGCTTCCATTCCAGGGTGGCTATCAAGATATGCAGAGCAGGGCGAGGTTGGCTGCTGTAGACATGGTCTGCACGCTTCCACGAAATGGCTTCTCTAAGCAGGCTGTTCAGGCTGGTCTTCTGGTAGCCTGGGAACATGGCTGCCGGCTGGGCATGACTGGGGCTTGCTAGCAGGCTGCCCGGTAGCGAGGGCAAGCTTGGTGACCGGCCCGCGGGAGGCTCCCAGCGGAAACTGACCAGGGGGTGCCTGGCCAGGCTCGCTGAGGGCTTTCCCTGGCTGGCACCATGCTGCTAACAGCATGGCTCTGGGCCCAGGTGAGGCAGATGTCCATGGAGGCAGGGAACAGCATAACCAACATAGTCCATAGCAGAGACAGGGACAGGCATAGTCCATAGCAGATAACAATGCAGGCAGGAAAAAGACACGTGTAGTAGAATTCACATGTGTAGGGTAATCAGGAGACAGGTCTTTAGTGTGTCTTTAAACAGCAACGCAGGAAACTGACACAGTTCATTGCAGGCCTGAGAACAGGAGGGGGGGCTCCTTGGCAACACCTGGGTCCTGTGTTGTTCAACACCTTTATAAATGACTTGGATGAAGGAATAGAGACGATGCTCAATAAATTTGCAGACGATACTAAATTGGGAAGGTTTGGTGTAATTGTTAAAAGCAGCGGGACTCTAATCTGGAGAGCTGGGTTTGATCCCCCACTCCCCTGCTTGAAGCCAGCTGGATGACCTTGGGTCAGTCACAGCTCTCTCAGCCCCACCCACCCCACAGGGTGATTGTTGTGAAGATAATAACACCCACTCTGAGAGGGTGTTAAGTTGTCCTGAAGGGTAGTATATAAATCGAATGTTATTATTATTGCAAGTACAGTAGAAGACAAAAGCAAGCTTCAATGTGATTTTGACAGGCTAGAAAATTTGGCTAAAATTAAAAAAAAATGAATTTCAACAGAGATAAATATAAAGTTCTGCATTTAGGTAAGAAAAATCAAAGGCACACTTACAGGATGAGGGAAAGTGCCTTGGCAGTAGTACATGTGAAAAAGATCTAGGGGTCTTAGTAGATCATATACAGAACTTGAGTCAGCAATGTGATGCTGTAGTTAAAATAGCAAATGTGATTTTAGGCTGTATCAACAGAAGTTTAGTGTCCAGATCATGTGAAGTGATGGTATTGCTTTACTCTGCTCTGGTTAAACCTCATTTGGAGTACTGTGTACAGTTTTGGGCACCATAGTTTAAGAAGGATGGGATGTGTCCAAAGGAGGGCAACAAAGATGGAGAGGGGTCTGGAGACCAAGTCTTATGAGGAAATATTGAAGGAGCTGGGTATGTTTAGCCTGGAAAGGAGGCAACTGAGAGGTGATATGATAGCCCTCTTCAAGTATTTGAAGGATTGTCACATAGAGGATGGAGCAGAGTTGTTTTCTGTTGCCCCAGTGGGTTGAACCAGAAACAACAGGTTAAAATTAAAGCAAAAGAATTTTTGGCTAACAGTAGGAAGTATTTCCTGGAGGTTAGAGCGGTTCCTCAGTGGAATAGGCTTCCTTGGGAGGTGGTAGGTTCTCTTTCCTTGGAGGTATTTAAGAAGAGGCTAATGGGCATCTGACAGCTATGATGATTCTCTGACTTAATATGAATGCACATAGATCAAAATAAAGGAGTGCATGAGCAAGTGCTTGGCTCTTATGGCCCTTTCTTACATGCCCAGAGTAATGCTGTTCACCACTTTGGAGACAGGAAGCATTTTTCTTCCAGGCCAGATGGGCCAGGAATCCTGTACGGTTTTTTGCCTTCCTCTGGGCACAGAGCACAGATCATTTGAGGAAAGAGGGGTGTAGCTATGAATTTCCTGCATTTCGCATCTCTCTTTCTATTTTTCTATGTTTCTACAGGGTCAAAACCCCAACTCACATAACTGAATGATAATACACAAATCTAAATTTTGGCTGCACTGGCAGATAGGAGGACTATACTGTTAAAGAATTCCATTAATTTAATTCTCAGCAAATGTAATGAGAATGAAAGGACAGATAAAACCTAAGGGAGAGAGTAATTCCTGCCATGAACAAACAAATTCAGGAAGATTTATTGTGCATTACAATTTAGATGTGAAAAATGGTTAGCTATGGCTTTGCAGCACTTTGAAAGTGCCATGTCAATAGAAGATCTTGAAGGAGAACAGACTAAACCTGTTTTCCATAAATTTTCATAGATTAGGCCTGTCTGAGGAGGTCAGGAGGAGGAGTTTTATTTTATTTGTTTCTATGCAGGAATGCATAGCCTCTAGTATAATCCTCTGAAAAAGTAACCTGCATTCCAAAATGTGTTTAATTTTATACTGGTTTTGCTCAGAATACTCTACTCAAACTTTGCTGGTGAAGACAAAAGATGTATTTCATCAATCATGTCTTGAATTACAATAGAAAGCTTAATCCCATCAAATCCCATGGTAAAAACTGTTGAAAATAAAATGAAGAAAATGTAACCTTGGTCTCCTGTATCCAATTTAAGAACTAGCTACAACTCACTAAGTAAGGTTCCATACAGTGTGAAGAATAAGAATGTATGCTGATAATATAATTAGCCGCTACAAATAAAACCTGGACGGATTAAACTCATTCTTGGAACGCTATTACGGAGAGTGTGCTATGCAAAAATTGACCCTTCTGTTTGCACTGCAGCTAAACAGCTTCAATTTACTTTTGACCAATATAAATAGAGAGAAAGGCCAGCATTTCAAATTGTGGCCTTCTAAACATAATTAGTCTGAATCATGCTGTTTCACTCTGCAATACTGACAGTCTGATTACAGGCAGAAGGGATAAGGCTGTGTCAAGCTCGTTTCATTGCTTAATTTATACGGTAATTACAATCCTACAGCCAGAATGGAGTGCATCTGCCAAACCCAAAGGCCTCTCAATAATAAAACTGACATGTGCTGTGATACTGTTGAAGTGCTGACTAAGAAACTTCTTTTATCTCATCCTGAAGCCATGAAATGGGGTTCATGTTATTACTAGCCGGGTATTTTAACAGCCTTGCATAGACAGCAATTATGTAACATACGTACAAAACAACAGCATTTCACATCACTTAATAATAAATCCTTGAGCTCCCCTTAGCTTCAGCTCTCTCGCTGGCTGGATTTTATGGTCTGGTAGCTCCATCTGACCTTCAGAATACTGGACTACACTCACCACAAAAGCAACAGAAAACTCACTAAAAACAACTGGTTTGTATGCCCATTTGATCTGCTTAATGAATGTGAAACTGAGAATAAGGATAATTTAATGAAATGCTCTGTCACTTCACCCACTATGTACTTGTGGTAAGACACCTGTGTAAACACACTGATTTATGCATCAGGAGAGTATTCTTTTAAGCACCTATTTACTCTAATAAATAAATAATAATAAATAAATTTACTCTAATGGCTCTTTAAGAGGCAGGAGCATTGATACCATTGCACACAGTAACACAGTCAACAATGGCTTCCCCACTAACTTTACTAGGGGACACTGATTTTATGTGCCTGGGGATTCTACTCTATTGAAGTAAATGGGGAAGCTCACTTACACAAGAATTCCATGTGCACATCAGAATACATTCAAAGCTTCTAAAGGGTGTATATGTATGTGTGTTTAAATTGTAATGTTTACTGATTAGTTAGTTACTGCTGTCCAGTTACTGTTATGTTGCTGAGAATTAATATTCTTTAATGCTTTGACCATTTGATTGTCATGCTGGGACTTAAAATGGTTACAGAATGAGTTACACTTATCACAAATAAATATAGAACATCTCTATTAATAAAAACATGAACTAACAAGAACCATGTGTCATGTATACTTAAGTAATCAGTTGAAATTACTGAGTTTAATTATTTGCTAATCTCTCTATTTTTTAAGTTCTGTGCCACTGTTCAACTGTTGTCACCTTTTAAAATGGTTACTTGCTCAGAGTATAACACATAAGAGCCAGGATCCAAGGCCCTCACATAGTATTCCGTAAAACAGGGTTGACATACCTGTAACTTATGTTCATCAAGTTCTTCTGTGCTGACACACATGGGACTGCGCAGGCGCAGGCCAGCCGCCGGAGAATTTTCTACAGCTTCTATAGCTCCGAAGGGGCCGTTTGTCACGCGCCTCAGCGACCGTTTTCCCACCCAAACGGTCACATGCTCCTCCAGCGACCAACGGCCCCTTCCCTCAGTTCTCCCTTGCCGCCGCTTAACCAATACACATAGCCATAAACCTTCAAAGACACCAATTTTCGTTATAGTCATCACAGCATCGTGCATTGGAATTCACAGCGGGGTAGGAGGGAGGGTTGTGTGTCAGCACAGAAGAACTCGATGAACATAAGTTACAGGTATGTCAACCCTGTTTTCATCTTCGTTCTTCTGTGCTTCCACACATGGGAGAGTACCAAGCTTCACACAATAAGGAAGGTGGGGTGAAGTCCAAAACAATTTTATTATTCTACAACACCAAAAACACTCCACATGTGTAACAAACACAATGACAACTATATACACAGATATATATATATACATCTATACAACATGTGCAATAAATATATATATTCAATATATATACATATATACAGATAACATACATACAATTCTACCCAAGGGTACTTGGCAGGTATGTAAAGAACACCACCCAAGACTCCCTTAGGAAAAAAGGGAGTGTAGGACAGCCTTGGCCACAGAAACATCCTGCTCTGCATTGACATCCACGGCATAATGCCTCACAAAAGTATCTGCAGAGGACCATGTGGCCGCCTTGCAGATGTTAACCAGAGGCACACCCCTGAGGAGTGCTGAGGAGGATGCTTGGGACCGCGCAGAATGGGCCCTGACATGAAGTGGGCAAGCCACCCCAGATAGGGAATAGGCCTTGCTAATGGCCGTCACAATCCACCTAGACAGAGTCTGTGAAGAAGCCCTGTTACCCTTGTCCTTGGCCCCAAAGCACACAAACAGGTGAGGACTTGATCGGAAGCCCTTTGTCCTATCCAAATAGTAGGCCAGGGCTCTTTTTAGGTCCAGTGTATGGAGGGCCTTCTCCCCTTTCGAAGAAGGGAGAGGAAAAAATGCAGCCAGCGATATATCCTGCAAGAGGTGGAAAGCGGACACCACCTTAGGCAGGAAGCCTAGGCAGGGACGCAGGACCATCCTGTTCGGATGGAATAAGAGGAACGGGGGGTCAGATCTCAACGCAGACAGCTCACTGACCCTCCTGGCAGAAGTTACAGCCACCAGGAATGCCACCTTGTATGATAACAGGTCCAAGGGGCAGGTTGCCAGAGGCTCGAACGGAGGCAACATTAGACGTGAAAGCACCAGGGACAGCGACCACTGAGGCACCGGTGCCGACACTGGTGGGTAAAGGTTGAACATCCCCTTAAGGAACTGGCGGGACTTAGGGTGAGAAAATACTGTACCACCATCAACTCGAGTATGGGCAGCAGAGATAGCTGCAAGGTGGACCTTGAGAGAGGTAACCTTCAAGCCCTGGTCCCTCAGGTGGCACAAATAGTCGAATATAACCCCCAGGGGGCTGCTGGCAGGCACCACTCCTTCAGCAAGTGCCCATACCTCAAATCTGCGCCACTTGGCCTCATAGGAGCGCCTAGTGGACGGTCTGCGAGCATTCAGGAGGACCCTTTCCACCTGATCCGAAAAACCTACAGGGGAGGAACGATCCGCCAAGCCGTTAGGTGCAGCTTCCCGGGGTCGTGATGGACTAAGCTCCCGTTCAGGAGAAGGTCCTGCCGAGGGGGCAGACTCACATATGTCCGTTGGGACATCCGCAGGAGCTTTGGAAACCAAACCTGCCTCGGTCAAAAAGGGGCCACCAGGATGCAGTCTGTCCTGTCCTCCTCTATTTTGCACAGGACCCTGGGAATCAAGGGGAATGGTGGAAACATGTAATGCAATCCCTGAGTCCACATAAATTGGAACACATCCCCAATTGAGAGGGGGTCGGTCCCAGCCCTTGAACAGAACCTCTGGGCCTTGGTGTTGCCCGCAGTTGCGAACACATCTATGTCCGGATGGCCCCACATCTGAAAGATCGGCCCAACGTACTCTACGTTCAGTTCCCACTCGTGGTCCAACAAGAGGACCCTGCTCAGGGCATCTGCCCGAGTGTTGTCTGAACCTGCCACGTGTATAGCTCGAAGCGTCACGCCATTCCTGACTGCCCACTGCCAAGAGAGCGTGGCTTACCGGCAGAGAGCCAGGGACACTGTGCCCCCTTGCTGATTTATGTAGTACATGGCCGTCGTGTTGTCCGTCTGTACCAACACCCGGCGATTTTTCAGCAGTGCTGTAAGGGACACAAGTGCGAAACGAATGGCTCTTAGTTCAAGCACATTAATATGGAGGGTTTTTTCCTTCTCAGACCAGACATCTTGCACACGTACATCACCACAATAAGTCCCCCATCCCAGCAGAGAGGCGTCAGTGGTCACTGTGATGTCAGGATGCTGATAGCCAAAAGGGGTCCCTTTAAATAAACTGTCATCAGACAGCCACCAGTCCAAGGAAGACAGGATGACCCGTGGGATGGAGAGCTTGAGGGACGGAGGGTGCTGCATGGCATCGTACCTCTGTACGAACTAGTTTTGGAGAGGGCGCATATGCAGCCTAGCGAAGGGGACCACAGAGGTGGGCGCTGCCATATGACCTAATAAGCACTGGATAGTGCGCACAGATTGGAAACGGTTCCTCTTAAACATGGACACAAGACCCCTTAGGGACCTAGCCCTCTCCAGGGGGAGTAGAGCCTTACCCTCCACGGAGTCTAACAGTGCACCAATGTAGGAAACCTTACAGGTGGGCACCAGCTTGGATTTCTCAAAGTTTACCAAGAGCCCCAAGCGTTTACAAGTGCTAAGCACTAAGCCAATGTCCTGCACCAGCCTAGCCTCCGACTCAGCCACGATGAGCCAGTCATCGAGGTATGGAAAGATGGTACAGCCCTCCTCCCGAAGGAAGGAGACCACAGGAGCCACACATTTTGTGAACACTCGTGGGGCAGTGGATAGGCCAAAGGGAAGCACCTTATACCGGAAAACCCTTCACCGATAAACAAAGCTCAGGTATTTCCTGTGCTCCTCCCGTATCCCCACGTGAAAATAGGCGTCCTTCAAGTCAAGGACTGCAAACCAATCCCCCTTCTTCAGCAAGGTGATCATAGTTGCCAGCGTGACCATCCTGAATTTGGTAACCTTGAGAAAGGCATTAAGGCCCCTCAAATCTAAAATGGGACGTAAACCCCCATCCTTCTTGGGTACCAGGAAGAACCTAGAGAAGAACCCTTTCACAGATTCCTCATAGGCCACCTCTTCCACAGCACCCTTGGCCAAGAGCGACACGATCTCCGCATCCAGCTCGGCCATAGTGTTATTCACAGCTGCCAGGGAAGAACTGCACCTAGGCAGCTCAATGAATTCCAGCCCGTGTCCCTTTTCAACAATAGTTAAGACCCATGAGTCAGATGTTATTGACTCCCACTCGAAGAGGAAAGGCCTCAGTCTGTCCGAAAAATTTGGGGATACGGCTGGCGTGCCCCGTCAGTACTGCCTCCCGGGACCCTGCTGATCCCTCTGCTGGGCCGGTGGCTGTGACGGTCGAGGCTTGAAAGGTCTACGCCTCCTCGGTTGTTGTGCGGGAGGGTAGTGCCGCTGCGGGTAGGCAGGATATTGCTGGAAGCCCGGCCGCTGATGCTGGTACCTGCCCTGGTAGTGGTACGGGGCGTACCGGGGAGCGTACCGTGGCTTGGAGGTGGGCTTGTCCGCCGGGGCCAGCCCCAAGGACCGCGCCGTCTGCCTGTCCTCCTTCTTTTTCTTTAGGGCCTCGTCGGTAGAAGTGGAAAACAGCGAGTCCCCTTCGAAAGGCAGGCCCTCAACCCTGGACCTCACCTCATGTGAGAGGGCGGTCGATCTTAACCAGGAGTGGCGCCTGAGGACCACTGCTGAAGCCATCCCCCGCGCAGCAGTGTCGGCAGCGTGGCACCCCGCGTTCATCTGCTGCTTGGAGAGCCGCACAGCCTCGGTTTGTAGAAGGGAGACCACAGCCTTCTTGTCAGGTGGGAGGTCCCCAACATAGGATGCCAACTTTTCCCAGAGATAAAGTTGATAACCAGCCATGATTGTCTGGTAGTTGGCAATCCTGAGGCCCAGAGAAGCGATTGAGTAATGGCGCCTGCCAAGTGCGTCAAGCCTCCTGCCCTCCTTATCAGGTGGCGCAGAAGGCGGGCCTGAACGCCAAGGATGGAATTCCTCCGTGACCAGTGAGGAGGGTGGAGGGTGTTTCGCCAGCGCTTGCCAGGTGCCCTGTTTGATCTTATAAAGCTGTTCGATCCTCTTGGAAGTCGCAGGCTGGTCACAGGGCACCTTCCAGACCCTCTCCACAATTTCTTCAATTCCTTCTAACATGGGGAAGCCGATGGATGCTGGGTTGTCCCCGTAGATCCTCTTTAGGAGCTTGTCCTTGGTCTGGGGGGTCGCCGACGAAATGTCCATCTCTAGCGCCTGAGCCATCCGGGCCATCTGGTCTGAGTAGATTCTCAGATCCTCGTATGGTGAGCTGGTGCTCGGCGCCACGTTGTCATCCGGTGACGGCTCGGACCAGGACTCGGAACGGTAGTCCCCCATGCTCTCAACTTCTTCCCCCTCAGAACTGTGTTGTGATTCCTCTCCCGGGACCGGCAGAGGGAGCCACGCTTGCCTTGATGTGGAAGGCCTCGGTTCCGGGTAGGAGAAGCCGGCAGGTGCCCCTTCCCACTGGCAGTGGTACGTCGGGGGGAGATAGGAAGCCTGGCGATGACGAGATGCAATGGAGCATTTGGAACAGGCACTCCCCGCGGACCGACGCCATTCACGACTGGGAACAGTTGGGGAACAACGTGCAGGCGATGGTCGGCTCCTACTCACCGAGGGGCTCGGGTCCACCACAGGAGAAAGCTCGCCTGGCACGACCTCGAAAGCTACCGGTTCCGGTACCTCCTCCGGGGTCGGAGAACCCAGGTGAGGAGAAGGCGTGCGAGGGATTACAACGATGTCCTCTGCCGGAACCAGACGTGGCGATCGGTGGCGATGCTTAGTTTTTTTCTTCTTGGCCGGTGGCTCCGACGAGGACCTCGGAACCGAGGGGCCCTTCGAAGGCCTTGAAGTGGAGCTCGGCTTCGACCCCGTCGCGCTGATCGGAATCGAGCCGGACGTCGGCTCCGACCGGGGGCTCGGCACCATGATTCTCAGTTCCGAAGCGGGAGCTCTCGGATCCGAGCGGGTAGAAGACGTGCTTCGGGGCGGCCTTGCCGAACCCTGCTCCGGTGAGGCTGCTCTCGACGCCGAGGCACTTGGGGGCTGCGATTTTGACCCCAACCTCGCTGAGGCCACTGAACCCGCTCTAGATCGCCGTTCGGCAGAGGGGCTAGGGCCGGCCTTGGGTGAGGGCATCGGGGTGGCCTCCGACATAATGGACTTCCACAAGGCGGAGTTCAGCCGGGCTTGGCGATCCTGCCGGGCCTTGTGGGTGAACCCCTGGCAGACCTTACAGGCGGTCACGTTATGGGTCTCCCCCAGGCAAAAGAGGCGCAGATCATGGCCATCAGTTTGTGCCATCTTCGTGTGGCACTTCACACAGTGCTTGAAGAGCGCCTTTGAGGCCATCTCCAGGGGCAGGCTAAAGAGGGGTCAAACAGTCCGAGTCGTAATTACCGAGGTCAAACAACGTCCAAATCAGTAACAGTCCGTAGTCAAGAGTCCGAATTCCGAAGTCAAGCCAAAAGATCAATCAAGAAGTTCAAGAAGCACACAACAAAGACAGAGCAACGAAGCTCACGTTCTCTCCAAGCGGCGGCAAGAAGAGAACTGAGGGAAGGGGCCGTTGGTCGCTGGAGGAGCATGTGACTGTTTGGGCGGGAAAACGGTCGCTGAGGCGCGCGACAAACGGCCCCTTCGGAGCTATAGAAGCTGTAGAAAATTCTCCGGCGGCTGGCCTGCGCCTGCGCAGTCCCATGTGTGGAAGCACAGAAGAACGAAGATGAACAAGGGATTCCAGACCATTACAAATAGGGTCCTGCCATAGGGTAAAAAATTGCAAGTTTACAAAGGCATAACATTAGCAAAAATCCAATACAGAGCTGAAGAAATGCTGAAACAGAGCATAAGCAATTCTAGGACTGACATTAGAAAACACAGAACTACTCAGTAGGCAACAGGTAGTATATAGGAGCACATACCTAAAGCAACATAAGGCAACATAGTGGTGGAGTCTATGGTCCTTAACTAGTTAGTGAAGCATCTTTTTGAGACCACTTCCCTACAATACAGCCCTCCTATCTGAGTAAAAAGCCCTTTTGAACAATTCAGTTTTGCATCATGTGTGGAAAGTCAGGGGAGTGGGGGCTCTCCTGACTTTCTCCGGCAGGCGTTCCATAGGGCAAAGGCCACCTCTGAGAATGTACGTATACAGGCAGCTGCTGATTTTGCCCATGTGCTGAGTGGCACCTTCAGGAGACCCTGCTCAGATAAGCGAAGCTGCCATGGAGAGACAAAGGGAGAGAGGTGGTCTTGAAGGTACGCCAGACCAAGGCCATGAAGAGCCCTGTATGTGATAGCCAGTATCTTGAACTGAGCACAGTAACTGATAGGTAGCCAATGGAGTGACTGCAGGATGGGAGTGATGTTCATGCTCCTGCTTGCTCCTGATAACAGCTGAGTTGCAGTGTTTTGCACCAACTGGAGTCTCCTAGTTAGCTTAGACCTATGTATAGTGCATTACAATAATCAAGTCTTGATGTTACCGTACCATGGATCCAGATCGGCCATGTTGAGGTAGGAAACCATCTTCCAGGCTAGAGTGAAGTTGTAGAAAGCTTTTTTTGCAGCTAAGTTAACTTGCATTCCTAGTAGCAGCACTAGCTCTTAACCAAGTGTCAGAGCTTGAGGCGGCCACCGCTGGGTGGGGCACCAGCATGCCTGGCCCTGACGTCAAAGAGGTGTCAGGGATACTACAGGACCCTGCTCTGTGGAAGAAGGGGTGGTATACATCACCCAGACTCCCTCTCAGTCCACTCGCTGGCCTGCTCAACCTCATCCCCCCTTCAGTTTGTCCGGCTGCTGGTTGCCTGTCCCCACTGCCTTTGCCCTCCCTCTCCCTGCCTGGCACCATGGACTCCCACTGGAGGGTGGGACTAGCTGGCCTCCACCTGCCCCTTCTAATCCTCTGAGGCTTGGGTGTTATTTTCCCTCCCTCCTGTGCAGGTAGGTTCTGGCTGAGGGTGCCTGCTGGGGTGACTGGGCGGCTGTCTCCCGGCTGGCTCCTGTCCCCTCCTCCCGGTAAGTCAGGGGGATGTGCCCCAGACCCCTGACACTGAGTCTGCAAGGATCAGACGAACTCCGTCAAAAGTGGAGTGTACAATGTCCTTCAAGATCTCTGCCTTCCCAGTGAGCACCACTTTTAATTTCAATTTGTTCATTTTCAGCCATTTGACCACAGCTGTCAGACAGCAACCCAAGATTTCTACTGCGTCCTGTGGGGACTTGGATAATGATATATAGAGTTGGGGTCATCTGTATATTGATGACATCCTCCTCCATAGCTGCAAATGAGTTCTTCTAAAGGTTTTACATAGAGGTTGAATGACATGGGAGATAGGATTGTGTCCTGAGGAACCCCACAAGATCATTCCCATTCTGGAGATAGCTGATCTCTGATGGCAATATTCAAGCTCTCACGTACACACAGACACACGCACATCTATCATTGAAGCGTATCGCAGAAAAGAGCACAAAGATCGATCTGGCCATTATAGATGGTTAGACATTTTATTTTATAATTAAAATGGTTTTAATGCCACTTCCCCTAAGAGTGAACTGGGAACTCAGCTTTGTTTTTAAAGATCAAAGTTCTTTCTGTTTGGTCACCACTTTGATTTAAATGGGCAAAAAAAAGGTCTTAGCTAAGAGCCTATGAATATTTTCCACTACATGTAAAGTATAGCTATATCCAATCCTACTCTGAATTAAGTAAAGGTACCAAATATTAATATTAATTAACCTCAATTACCTTGCTCATTAATTCTAAGGGTATAAAGGTAACCCCTCTGTCCATTGTGGATCACCTCCTTGGATCTTGTCCATTTGGATCAATTTTTTTGTTGACTACTGGGATGAAATCTTTTTGGCTTCATGCAGTTTGAATCTAACTGTCCTTTGTTCCTATGAAATCAAGTTTTCTGGCTCTAAGTCCATTTTGGGTCTAACTGTTTCTTTGTGCAATCTCTTCAGGATCCACTTGCTTGTTTTAGTTTCTGAGCACCCACTTTCTTGCTTTCCTTCTTGACACTTTCTCAATCCTTCTCAGGAAATATTTTACTTCTTTTCCTAAGTAACTCACTTTTCCTATCATTGCTCCTTGTTCACATTTCACTCATATTTGGAATACCATCAGCAAGAATACAGGAGAAAGACCTCACAATAGTCATCTGTTCAGAACTGGTTGTTCAGAATAGGTTTATCACACATCCACATTTATATATTAACGAAATAAACACCCACATTGCATAAATAACAATCAGGGCTCATTTATTTAGTATATGAAGGAAAACTGCCTACTCTATTTATGGAATTTGTGCAGGTCATGGTTCCTATCTTTGTTTACAGTTTCCTTGGGGTAATTTTATTAATCTTTGCATTAGTAATCATTCCTTTGATGCCGTATGTTAATTTGACCAAGCCTCAGGTTAGATCTTAAGATGGTGTGAGAACCTTGTGATTAATAAATGGAAACTGTACTGCAGATTGGTCTTATTATTGCTTTGTTTTGTTGCAGCACAGTTGCTAGTTATTGCCTTCATTATTATTCCTGTATATGTCTATTTCAAGTTAGTAAACATTTTTATACCAGAAACTCAGGTGTTGTTGAAGTGATTCTTTTGAAGTGGGTCCGACTGATGATGTTAATTCCACAACCGAAAGTTGCAACTTGTGAAAGTTATGAGATCTTTCTCTCCTTTGTAAGAGGTGTTTCACTCCAGACATTCAGAGACAACCTTTACACTGGACCCCAATATACGCAGGAAAGATTCTGGTATAAAGGTTCACCTGGTAGTGTTGTGCTGGTTTGCACTTTGGATGTGCTCAGAGGTACACCTCTAGAAGCCAAGGGACAAACTTGTATAGCCATTTGGGTAACATTAAGACATACCTATTGAACCAAGCATTTGGAAACTGCGTATTTTAATATTGCTTTTAATATCTTTATTGCTTGATACATTTGAACAGGATGTTTTAATTTTAATTATGTACACTGCCCTGTGAATCTTTGTTGAAACACAGTTTGAAATTATTGTAGATTTAAATTCATCTGTTTTAATGTCTATCTTTTTACACTGTGACTAGGGGTGTGCACCCCAAAAATATTTGGGTTTCCTGCTTCAGGTTTACCCGAAGCAGGAAAAACATTTGGAAATACCCCAAACCCAAAGTGGCAAGCCACTTTGGATTCGGGTATCTGAATTGCTTCAGAATGGTCTGTAAAAATTCAGAGCACTCCAAAGTGATCCAGGGGGCTTGGTTTTCTCCCAGCACCCCCCACACACACACAGCCCCCCATCCCCTCCAACCCATTTACCTGGCCAGACAGGGAAGGACAGAGCCACCTCTGCTGCCGCTGCACCGCCTCCTCTGGGCCCGCAGCAGCCCACAGGATGGCTGGGAAGGCCAGATCTGGTGGCACATAGAACCACAGGGCAGCGGGGAAGGCTTTTTGGCCTCCTCCGCTGTCGCGCAGGCCCACAGCATGGCAGAGAAGGCCAGGGCCCTGCCACTTGCAAGTGGCAGGAAAGGGGCCCTTTAAACTATCAGCTGTCAGGTGGCGGGGGGATCCCCCCTCATCACCTGCCAGTTTAAAGGGACCTGCCACTTGCAAGAGGCAGGGAAAGGGCCCTTTAAACTCGCCCCAAAGCTTCCCAAATTTGGGGAAGCTTTGATTCAGGATTTCCAAATTGGGGCCACCATGCTGGCCCTGATTCAGGAATCCCGAATCTTTACAAATAGGGTCTGATTTGGGTATTTTATCAGAATCGGAAACCCGAAGCGCATGCCCCTAATTGTGACATAAAAGTTTCAGATTTTATAGGGTATGCACATCTCCATCTTTGCCATCATCACCATGCACTAAACACTTGTGTTCTGTCTCTCCTCTCCCATTCTCTAAAAAGGAGGAATCGTGACTGTGGGGGCATGGGGTATAGATGGGTAGTCTAGAGGAGCGACATATACTCCCTCTTCCACAACATAAAGACTGTGGTTCCCCAGTAAGTGTCTGGACCAGGCCAAAGGGCAAATAAATAGAATATTTTTACCATGCCCTATTTATATTAAAAACACTGAGTGGAGGAATTCATATGAAAAACATAACCATAGTAATTCTTAGACTCATTTATATTAAAAGGCAAACAGCAATAAGGCAAAGTAATTTGTTGCAAAGCATCTGAATAAAAGTTGTGTATGAGTTAACATTAGTTCTTCTGTCACATGTTGTTTTTGGCACAAAAGCATATGTTGAACATTTGGTTTTTATCTTAGTAATTACTTCCAAGAGGAATGTGCCACTAATTTTATTCTTGTGTAGTTCTGGGTACTACATGAAAAGATAACATACTGTCAATGTTTATCACAGTTTTCTCACTAAAACACAAGAACTCAATCTCTCTCTCTCTCTCTCTCTCTCTCTCACACACACACACACACACACACACACACACACACACACACACAAACAGATTGTGCCTAGAAACACCTGTTCATGTCCTATATTCCAATAACATAGCTAGGTAACTGTTGAAGAAACTGTCTTTTAAATTAATTTTCATGAAATGTAGGAAGGATTTAGGCTGTGGAACAGTATGAGTTTTCTGTTTGGTTTTAGTTTAAAAGTCAGAAATACCAGGGAATTAAGCTACTGTTTACAGCATACCAAAAAGGTCAAGGACCCTGGGCCATGAAGAAGTACACATTGTGCTTACAGGGTAGCACTACTAGTGGCAACCATGGAGGTCCTATACACTGCATCTGCTGGAGAACAATGACCAAAATAGGAATTCCCATCATTCAGGCACAGTGCTGTCACAGAGAGCTCAACTGGCAACACACAATGGGCACAAGAGATGCATCAGTAGTAGTCTGCTAGGGTAGCTGGGAAAGAGTAGGTTATGTGGCACAAAGATAAACTGAGCTGTTAATACTCACGAAGGACATAATGAAGAGATTATTCAATGGGCATTCAGTGTCAAAATTAGAGACATGCTTAGCTCTCCAAACAAAAGCTCCTTCCAAAACCCAGAGAGATGTCTGATGTGCTAAGTGACTACTACACAGATATTATTTATGGACTTGGCCTGTATTATATTTTTGAATTCCCAAAAATGGTTTGTATACTAACATTTTAGCTGGTGGAGGGGGGAAACTTGTGAAGTACAAACTCTCCACAATTATATTTTGTATCTAATCAATTACCTGCAGATTTTCACCAACATTTTCGTTTCCACATGTCCTTAACATAATGCAAGACTTACGGAACGCTGGCAGCTTTGTCGCATGATTTCTGATGCAGGCAGTTACGAGGGCACCGTGCAGGGCTTCTGAGAAGAATTTTATGAGGTGATGCAAAAAAATTTCAGGGCCCCTTTCCTACTCCATTAGCCATCTTTTTTTTTTATCCATAATGGTTTTAAGCATAAGGTCAAAAAAGGTTTAAAAAATAGGCTTTGTGTTCACTTAAAAATGAGCTTTCCTTGCCGTTTTTTGTAAAAAAAATTCTAATGACAGCATCAAAATTAATAGTTCTGGCAATGTTTGATTCAATACTCAGCCTGGCCAAATCCACAAGACGTTCTTGAGACACTGTAGACCTTAAAAAATTCTTAATCAGCTTGAGTTTGCTAAATGATCTCTCTGCAAAAGCTACTGTTGCTGGAATTGTTAAAAGAATTCGTAAGCTGACACAAGCATTTGGAAACAGGTCACCAAGTCTGTATTCTGTTGATATGTTCAACAGATCCAGTGGTTTTAACTGTGCATTTCCAAAATTTGCCTTATGTACTGAAGGTAAATGCTGCATTTCCTTCAAAAAATCCTCATCATTAAGGTCATCAGGATATTGTTTTGATAAAAATAAAGCTTTTTCTTTCAAGTCACTTTCAGACATGGTGAGGTATTTCCACAAGAAATTGAACTTTTCAGCCAACTACTTCACAGCATTGAATCCTACAGTTATTCCTGCTATAACACTGTCTACCAAAACATAAAACACAGACTTTCTGAAATAAGCTTCTTCTGATGAATCATCTGTGTCATTCATTTCCAGCAAGTCTTTTGGGAATGCTTTAGGCAATGAGATGGGACCGTTGGTAGCATACTTTTCTATTTCTTGTTGAGAAGGAAACTCAGTTGTGATGCAACCAATGTCAAGACCTACAGTATTCTTCTCATTTTCTAAACTCAATTCCACCAGAACCTGAAATTCTGTTTGCTGCCCAGCATTGAGGGGCAGTGGAGGGGAGAAAATAGTGGTGACAGAAAAAACCACAGACACAGTGAATGGAGTTAAAAGAAGGTCACAACTTTATTGATTACAGTAGTAGGAGCATTGGTGATGCATAGGGATCGGATCCCAACATCGGCTGACCCACCTGTCAGCCAATGACCTCCAGCCCCCACAGACCCCCCGCTGTGGAGCAGAAACCCAGGAGTGGCAGTTTGAGGGGTACACTTGGGTGTACACCCCTGAGTGTCCTCCTGCCATCTGGGAGTGAGTCTGCCCCGGCAGCCCCCCGAGCCTGCCCACCACGACTCACTCCCAAGATTCCTTATGGGAATCCCCTAAAAATGGGGGGAGATTGAGCACGCAGACCCCCTCTCCCCCCAGGGGGATCGGATCCCAATGCAAGACCGCCCTAAAGTTGTGACGAAGAGAAAAAACCTGCATAACATGCCATAGCCATATGCCCCAAAAGCCGGGAGTGGTGGGTGGGATTTTGCCTGTAGGAACACAACTGGGGCTAGGGGCAGAGCTGCCTGGTTTAAATAGCAGCCTGCCGGACCTGAATGAAGACCAGGCTCTCCAGGTCCGGTGCCCAGCCCCACCCCTCAGCTCCAACCGCCTCTTGGCTGGCCCTGATTGGCCAGCCGAGGTTTTGAACTTGATTGGGCACGGGCAGCTTCAGGGGAGCCTGGGAAGAAGCCAGAATGGCAGCTGCCGCATTCTTCCACCCCCCAAAATGCCCTGCAGGCAGCAAACCAGCCACCCAGGTGAATCTGGGGATCACTGCTTCTTTCAGTTCATTTTTGTCATTTTCTGCATGTGCTCCTTTATCAAAATCCTGTACATTATTACCCAAATCAACTGCTCTTTGTTTGGGAATGAGGTTTTTCAAGAGTTTTTTCTTGTTCTAATTCTATAGGTAGGTTGAATGAGAATTTTTTAAAAGTTATGTTACATGACTTTTTAAAAATTTAAAATGAAATCTAGAGTATAGTACAAAGTAACACAACAGTCTTGTAAATGCAATGTACAATCTAAAATACAAAAAATAATAATTATAAAGAGAAAATGGAAGGACATAGTATGCTTGCTACAAAAACCTCTGCAATGGCATCAACTCAGATTGGAATATAATCTTATAGTCTAAAGTAGGATGCTAAAGAAATCTATTGTCCTACTTATTTATTTTGAAGATGCAATCTGAGAATCACTAATATCACTAAAAATCCTGATAATTCATTTTAAATGCTTGCCTGTAAATAATTCTCCTTCATGCATTTAACAAGAGACGCTAAAGGTAGCCTTTGAAAGTCTATGTTTTAATAAAAAGTTCATGCTTCTAGTATCAAAGATGGGCATGGATCTTTGCCAATATTTTATGCATACAAAATTATTCTTGTGAATAGAATGGAATAGGTAGAAAGCAGTTTTGCCAGTGTTGTAGCTTCAGTTTACATACTCAGTAGGCAAGCCGCTAAAGAAAATAAATACAGACTATGATCTGTTTCTGTCACTGACCTTTGCTTCTGTCTTTTCCTTTAGTCACTGACCCTTGCTATTTATGGGCATACATGTCTGGGCAGGAATCTGCAAACTTCCTATGTAGTCTACAATAAGTAATGAATGGTCTTTGGAATGTACAAGATGACTGATTCATTAAAATACAATGTATTGTTAACAGGTCAGTCCAAAGTCTGATTAGTACAAAACAGTTTATTAGAAAATGCTGTGGCGTACAGCCCACCTTTTCCTTCCATTCCCTCACATACCAGACATTTTTCTCGACTTAAGAGGGTATACAGAGGACCTTATAAGGGAGAACCTATTATTCACCTAAATAGTAAATTAATAAGCAGCCTCTGCCTGTTTGTAACCTTCAGACAGGTTGGCCTTTTTTGTAGTAAGAGAGCTGTTGTAGTACATTACACCCCTCCCCCAAAGGGCTATATTGGGACAAGCAGCCAAGTTATAGGAACAATTCCAGAGGGTAACCATATTAGTCTGTTGTGGGGGTGGGGTTGAGATCAAGGCAGAAAGGCCAATCAATGAGATTCTGCATCTCAGAAGGGAAGGTTTGGGGTTTCTCTTTCAATCCTCCAACAATTTTAGCCTCACTGAACTCATGGACTAGGCTTGAGTAGACTGAAGACTGGAAGATCAATTTTTATAAGGCTGTTTCTGACTCAAAACCTGGTTCCATCATTTCAGTTGATCTTGTTAAAGTGACAATGAAAAACAAAATAAGTTTGCCCTGTAATGCTATGGTTTTAAAAGAGCTCTTGTAAAATTACACCAGTGATTCAATATGTTGCATGAATCACTAGAAATATTTATTTTACATCATGCAAAGAGGAATCTTTTTGAAATTGATGGTAAGTTCTCTTTTTCAGTAATAAATAGCCACACCCACCTCACAGGGTGTTTTGTTGTGGGGATAACAATGACATACTTTGTAAACCACTCTGAGTGGGCATTAAATTGTCCTGAAGGGTGGAATATAAATTGTATGTTATTATTATAGGTACTGTTCTATAAGCCCCTATTAACAATCTCATTATACAAAGAGTGAAAGCTTACAAGGCGAACTTGCCAAGGCTGTTGAAGAACACATGCCAAAGAATTATTTTGGCCAAAGTATACTTGAGCTAGTCAGCATATTAACTGGAGAGCATCGTCCAAGTAATATCATTTAGATTACAACTGCACCCCAAGAGAAATGCAAGACATAATAAACTGCTTGCATATAATGTACACCACCCCTCTTTCTCTTATGTGTCTCATTTGTGTGTTATCATGTAGTCATGTATATATAACACATAGCAATAACTGCACTCAAACAGGACACCCAGGACAGAGGGTGCCTCGGCTCTCTGCTGCTGCTGTCACCAGCCAGTCAAAGCCATCCCAATCCTCAAAGCAATACTGTTGCTTTCTCTGCTGCCACTTGCCCACTAGAACAACTCCAAGCTTGATCTTGATCCAGTTCTAGGCTACTGCTACTGCTGCCCCTATAACCAATCAACCAGTTATACTTGCCACAGACACAGATAGTACAACTGGTTGCTGCTACTGCAGCACAGTACAACAGCTTTGCTGCTTTGCCACCAACTCAGATGGGAATGAGATCCAAAAGAAGAGGGAGAGAGGAGGCAAGGCAAGACTACTTACATTTTCATTTGAATATGCAACTACTGCTTCCTTATCCTACTCACCACACTTCACCACCAACTCAGTCCCCCTCCCCAAATAATCCCATAAGCCCAAACAAGCCCTGTGTTTTTTTTCCCGACATCTGCCCTCCCCAACTCATGCCACTTATCAAATTGCTTATAAAATTAAAAGGAATCATGCACTGGAGGATAAAGTAGCTGCTTGATGCTGGAGGCTAACTGAAGCAGAAAAGTAGCAGACTGCTGCAGAACAGGGATAGAGGGGCTTAGAGGGGCTTGCTCCCCAGTTTAACATAAATTCTGTCTTGAAGAGGAGCTTTTGTGTATGCTGTGTGTCCTTTGTCATTCTGTATACTCTGAATCAAGTGCATGTACCATGAATCTACATATGAAGCTATTTTATATTGTGTCAGCCGGTTAGTCAAACAAGATTTAATTATCTTTACTGACTGGCAGTGAATCTCTAAGGTCTCATGCAGAGATCTTCTGTTTAACCTGGGCCGATTCCAGACGGCCCCCCGCCTTGCGAAACGTTGCGCGTCGTCGCGCAGAAAATGCGAAATATCGCGTTTTCTCGCGCGAGTTTTGCGCGACGTCGCGCAAAACTCACGCGAGAAAACGCGATATTTCGCGTTTTCTGCGCGACGACGCGCAACGTTTCGCAAGGCGGGGGGCCGTCTGGAATCGTTTCGCAAGGCGGGGGGCCGTCTGTTCTTTTAACGCAGACACCTGAGTTGAACTGGAGCTTTCAGCATGCAAAGCAAATGGTCTGCCACAATCCCATAGCAGCATCTGAAGCAGCTCTTGGAGTATAAGTATAATATAAGTATACAGAGCTTTCCATAAGCAAGAACCAGTAGATTGGACAAAACAATTTTTTGCTTTGAGATAGAAAGTAAATACCCATATTTTGCCTTGTTGTCACAAATATTCAATCTTCTGCAATATTAAATACAGTATATGCCTTGATGTTACTTTTATAATGCTTGAACACAAGTTCTGTTTCCCCCATCTGTCCATAGAAAAAATGGATTTTAACTTTACATAGCTGATTGTGATTCATGAAAGAAGTCTTAAAGAATTTACTGTGGACTATAGTAAGTATGTATGATGTAGGCACTTCCCAGTGAGAGTGTAGTTGAGCTGAAATTTGAAACCAGTCTCAATGTTGAAACTATTTCTAACACTTCTAATACCAAGAAGTATTTTGAGATGCTTGCTGGTTCTACTGTGGGCATAGTGCCTGTCTGACCTGGAAATTATGCAATTGATTAGAGGTTCAACACAATATAAAGAAATAAGAGCATACAGCAAAATGCCCTTCCAAGGAAGAGAGAAGCTTTTTAAAGACTAACCCGTTATTTGACCAAAACAATATACAACTTAAAATATAGGACTTGGCATGCAAAAGATGGTTTTGAAGCAATTCCAATTTTTTGTTTATTTCTATGGTACAGAAGAGTTCAACTATACTCAACTATATGTTTTGGCAACACATACACACAAAGTGAAATCTTTAAAACTAGCCTTTTATGTGCCGAAAAAACTTTTAAACACATGATTTCCAGCACACAAAGAGGTAGTTTTGAAGTCGTTTCTATTACTTCATTTGTTTCTGTTTTGCAACATGTGGGCATGCTTTTCCCGGAATCCCAGAATGTTGGAGCCACAGATATGGGATTTAAAGAAACATTTTTCCTCGACAGTCACAGTCTGCATGGATACCAGGAAAAAAAGAGCTGGAGAGAAAAATATATTAAAAAGTATGAACCTCATTGGACTGCTCATCATATCTCCTACATTAGGATTCAATCCAAATAGCAGTCCAGTGGGGGAGGACTATGGTTGGATTGCAAATACACCCCAACAGAATTTCCTGATCGCCTCTATTTTTAAGTAACTGAGGAAAAGTGAATTACATTAAAATCACTTGCTGCAGTCAACAGGACTTAAAAGTACTTACCATGCCTTTTAATTTTATCATATAATAGGCAAGATGCTAGGAGATCCATCAACAGATAGTCCAAGCATTTTCAAAGCTAAATTGCAGCTGCATGCAACACTCCTTTAACCTAGCATTTTTGGTTTAGTTTCACACCACCACCATGACAATCCTCATGCTTCAGGATGAGGTAGCTTATGAACCTCTCCCCCTCTCCCTTCCCTCACTTTCTCTCCACAGTCATTCTCAACCTTGTTCCTCTAAGCCTCTATCCCTGGCTCTCTCATTCACTCTCCTCTCACTCCAGAGGATCCCCCTGTACCAGCCACACACTCCTCTTTAGAGGCAGTCTTACCTATGGGGCAGTGTGGGAAAATGCTCAGGATCTAATGCTTGGGGGGTTCCAACAGCCAGTGGGCTGACAGACTATATGACCTATTAAAGAATCCATCAATTACATGATGCATCATGGAAGGCACCACATTCAGCCGCAAGAAGGGGAAACGATCAACCTCATAAAGAAACTTGTACAGGTACAAATTGATTACCTTTTTCACCAAATGCTGAAGTGTACCTTTTTACATCCAGATGCCCTCACTTGTAACACTCCAGTCACCTTTGGCTGGGATATAAAGGCTCAGGGATCTCTATGCCTACTCATGTCTGAAGAAGGGAGCTCTGACTCTCAAAAGCTTACACTCTGAAAAACTTGTTGGTCTCAAAGGTGCCACTGGACTCAAATTCTGCTGTTTAACCAAAAACCAACACTGCTACCCACCTAAATTATGTTAGTCTATGAAATATCTGATAGTGTTTTCATCTATTTCAATTTTCTCTGGAAGCAGAAAAATTCCTGCTGTTAGTTCTAGATGCCTACCTGGGCCTTTGTAAACAATCTATTCCCCTCATGTTTATATGTGGGTTTTTTGTTTAAATGACACCCACACATGGTTGATCTAGCTAGTGCTATCTGTAGGTCATAACTGCTTTTTCAGAAATGATGCATGCATGGTCATGAATTTAGCTAACAATATTATAGCCTACCTAGGCAAAGTTAGTAAAGAAACATTTATCCAAGTGAGGCAGGAGGGGAGGGGGGAAGCAGAGAAGTGACTGCATGGAAGTTTTAATCAGTTACTACTTTCTTCAAAAGTAAAAAATGAGAATGAAGCATCATTGATACTTCTGCTAGCAGATAAAATATTTCTATATTACTTACTACTAGTCCTACTTATAGAATATGTTGCTTCTCAAACCTAATACAATGCACTCTAACTTATATGTCAAATGGATCTAGAGTTATTATATTCCTATTAAATATTATTTTTATGCTTTTCTGTATTGTTTAGATGATTGCTGGAAAACAGAATAAAGTCATAATGCAACAAGTGTGGCATTTTTAAAGGAACACGCATTGTGAACATTGTGGGATTTATTCATATTCAGAGTGGATTGGGTGGAATAAATGGATGTGTAGGACCATACTTGACTTTTCCCCCCAAATCACTAAGACTGTCCTGCTCTGCTTTCCTTTTCCCTTCTACTCCTAATCAGCTCCAGGACATCACCCTGCTTAGCTCCACCTCTTTTTCCTCCTAGCCTCATTTGGCTAAACTTCAAAAACCCATCCTGCATCCCCCCACCCTTCCTTCTTCCACTCCCAGCTTCAGGCTTGGTTCTTTCTTCCTCAGTCTGCATCTACTCTCTGTTCCTGCATCTTCTAGAGATACTATACATACATACATGGATGGGTTCTGTGTGGACATACCTAGCCTAATGCGACCACTTCTATTAAGAATTATTTATACTGCTTTCCAATGCATTTCCTAATTTGTGTGACTCTGATTTTATTTCACTGCATTATAAAAATCTGTTTTCCCCTCTGACTTTTCTGTTACTGTATTAAATAGAGATTGATTTAGTCCAGTTGAAGGCCTCTCTCTGTTTTTCTCTATTTCCCTAAATATCACCCCAAGCACACACTTGTGTATACTCAGCTGGGATCCAATACTAGAATTAGGAAGTACACATGTAAAGGTCATATACACGTAATAACATGATGCAAGCTATATGAAGTCCCACAAATAGGAATAAGCAATTTAAAAGTATTTTATCTTCGTACAACAGTTAAGACTAAGAAACATCTGTAATTTTTCTATTCTGAAACAAAGAATATTAAGATAGTACAAAACAAATTCTTCTCCTTCCCATCAATTATAATCACAAAATGTAAACATTTCTCCTTTTTAAGAATATTTCTTAGACTTACAGTCCTCTCCAGGTTTTTCAGCTGCTGATCAATCTCTCTGAGTCGGTTTTGCTGATTACACTCTTCTTTGGTGTCTCTTAAAACCTTTTCACCTGGAACAGTTTCCAGCTTTCTATTTGCGTAAGCCAAAGACTCCTAACAGAAACAAACAATAACGGAATCACTGAACTGTAGAACTGAAAAAGAAAGGAAGACCATTTAGATCAAGCCCCTTCTACTGAAATGGAGTCCTTGGTACACTAAACAATCCTTCCAGATTAGTCTGCATCAGACACATAGGATAACATCAAAAGAAAACTGTGGTAGTGATTGTTTGGCTAAGGAACATGTATAAGAAATGATCACCAGCTGGGTTCAAGCAAATTAGTTGTGCTATGAATTACTGAGAAAGAGGGGGGGGGGCGCTCCATGGTTACCATGTAATCTACACTATGGCAAATAGAAAATAGGCTTTCAGCAAGAAAGACACAATACCAGAGCAGTAGCCATGCTAGTCTGCTACAGACAGAACCAAAAAAAGAGTTTTATGATACCTTAAAAAACATTGGATTTATTGTTATGGGTCAGATCTGACTCACAAAAGTTTAAATCACAAGAAATTCCATAGTTTTGAAGGTACTACAATACCGTTAGCATAGCAAGAAAGTGAAATCTGACCAGTCTCCAAGAGATTGATATGCTAGATCCAAACCTCTGCAACAGAAATGTAATTTGAATATACACAGAGAAATGATATCACACCATTTCAAATGCAAGTTATGTTAAACTATGGGAGGAAAAACAGAACCATGAAGCTGAAAACATAAGTCTTAGTTGAGCAACTAGGGCTGTAAACACTCATAAATGATGCAAATTGTGAGCATTTCTGTAATTTTTTATAGTTTATTCTGGTTTTGCTATGTACTGTCATGAAGCCTGACTGCCAACCACTCAAAATCTAACTCAGCAACTTCTCTGGCTTCTGAGATAGTACTGGACATTGTTCACATGCTTTCAAGCATAAGGATTAATTATCTGTTTATTTTAAATAAAGCAAAAGTTTCTGTAGAAAATTAAATCAATACCCAATACCATCGTACCATATCTGCCATCAATACTTGAGCACCTTATAAGAAACAAAAGTAGTCAAAGACAGACCTTAGCTAGAAAGCCTTTGTGGTGTAATGATTAGAGTGTCAGACTACAAATGGGGAGCCACAGGTTCAAACACATTCTTAGCCTGGAAGTTCATTGGTTGACTTTGAGTAATTTTCATTCTCTCTCAGCCTAAGCCATCTTACCAGGCTGGTTATTTAGTATTTTCACCCTATTTTTCTCTCCTACAGAGACCAAAATAGCTTCCAAAAATACCAAAATACAGTTTAAATAAATACAATAGAGAACAGACACCCCCCCCCCCAAGATACAGAACTTAAGAAATGTGCTCTGAATACATTCCAGATAGGTATACCCTGAGTCTAAAACAAATGCACCAATATCTGACAAATAACGACAAAGGTTATGTCTCAAAAAACGTAAGAATCTGGATGTCTTTTTAAAGTTGCCAAAACAAAGCAATTCAGATTTTAATGAAAGCCACATATTTATGACATAAAACATACTTCTGAATACTGTGCAGTTTAAGCTAAAATTTTCTTTGTAATTAGGAGCTGCTTGATTTAATGAACACAATAGAAGCTGCTGGTGACTTTGCACTTGTAAAAATATACACTTGTGGGTTTCTCTAACAGGTCAAACAGCACCCCCCAGGACCATCTTAGGTTCTGGAAAATGATGCATAGGGAAGGTTGAAGGCCCTTTTCCAAAAGTACTATAGCTGCAACCTGAGTGTGGCACCATGCATGTGGGAAATTAAACTCCGCAATGCACATGTGAACAAAGGGTGGAAACCATAGACCAGTGATGGCGAACCTATGGCATGCGTGCCACAGCTGGCACGCAGAGCCCTCTCTGTGGGCACGCGAGCCAAGTTGCTGATCGCTAGATCCAGGGATCATTTGGAGGGGGAATACCTGGAACAGCATTCCAGTAGCTCTGAGCAGAGATCACATGGGTTTTGGCCCTGCCCACGTGATTCCTTTTCCTCAAGGCTGTCTCCCTGCTGCCCGTCTCTTTAGCAGCAGGAAGCTGAGGCAGCAGCCAGGCTGCTGGGGCTGGCTTTCTAAAGAAGAGTAAGCTGCTTTGATTTAACTTGCTTTACTTTCAGTCGTGGCTCGTGAGTGAGAGTGAGAGAGAGAGAGAGAGAGAGAGAGAGAGAGAGAGAGAGAGAGAGAGAGATGTTAATTAGTTCGGACAACTGTATGAGTTGTTTTTTCTTAACTAAAACCTCAGTATTCAGGTTTAATTGCAGTGTTGGCACGTTGAAATAAATAAGTTGGTTTTGTGTTGCAGTTTGGGCACTTGGGCTCAAAAAGGTTCTGTCAAGTTGTTACAAGGATAAAAATAGGGAAGGACCTTAAAGGCAAGAAGGTTGAGAAAATTATGTCAAACAGATCATTGTTTCTACATTATGTTCTCCGAACAAGCTGCTCAGGGCCATTTAGCTTTTTAAAAAATAAAATAAAAGCACAATAACACTGCTATGCAATGTAAAAACCAAGAAGTTGTAATATGAAAACAAGAGGTCATTTTTGTTTCATCAGCTCAAGATGACTTCTGCCAGTAAAACACACAGGCACCAGTGGAACAAAATGGCAGGATATAACTAGCCCCTTGTGTGCAAAAGTGTTTTCCAGTACAAGATGGTTTATTTTCAAGGAGGGGGCATAATTGTATTGTTATGCTATTACACTTCTGCACCAAATGCATTAGACAAAAGAAAAAACACCTCTTTTCTTACTTCTATGCCCTTGCCTGGGATCATCCCTCCAGAATAATCAGTTCTTCTACTGTGGCTCAGACCTGTCTCCTCTATATTCAACTGGATAAACAACCACCTGTTTTTATTTTGCAAAGACTTACTTCAAAAAAAGACTGATTTTACCAAGTATACATGTGCCCATAGTTTCCCTTCACATCTATGAATAATTTAAAGGGAAAACATGAAACCTTATAACTTCATGAAAATACAAGTTTTCACCAATGTAATTAAGAACAGCACCTCTGGAATATTTGGGTATGCAAAAAACTATTAGCAAAAGAAAGTCCATATTATGCAGCTGCACAGTTGTAACCCAGTCCAGAATGTTCTTTTAGAGAAAGAGAACGTTCACCTTTCATGATGTTACCCCACCAAGCCAAGAAATGAAGTTTGTTCCATTCATCTAACCCCTTTTTGTGATTGTGCTTCTTTTGCAGAAGTATTACATTTTTTCCTTATTGGATCCACTTTATTTTGCACCTGGGAAAATGTTATCTTCCCACTTATCCCAAGACAATGCACCTGTTGGCACTGCAATTGTTGCATACAAATGTCACAGGCGGTTTATCTATTTCCAATGACATCATTACTAGAGATGCACTGTTTCTGCTGTGCAGCCCTGCCGTTTGGGCTTTTTAAAATTTCACATTCTTGGGGAGAAACAATTAAATATATATTTGTTTGCTAGTTATGCACTTGGTTGCTATGCAGAGCCAATGCTGATCCAACCTCTTCAAAAAACAAATAAATTATAAACAGCAGCTTGGCTAGATTCACCCATTATGCAGAAACAGGATATCTTTCTAGTAGCACTTAATACATTTGTTGGAGTTCCACAGTAAAATAATTATAGTGCCACAGTGCCATCTTATACTATCAACTGGAAGCATTATGGCTTATAAATAGCTGTCTTATAGTACAAATGTAGCATTAGTTCTGAGCAGACCTGTTTGTTGACACTACAATGCTAGTCATATGACTCAGCCAGTAACTGAAGTCTTTGAAAATAAAATTAATGGCAAAAAAACTGGCTTAGCTGCCCTCAAGTCAAATCTAGCATAATGACATTTGAAGATATTATGGAATAAAACACGCACAAAGTGTTAGTTTTGTTAGTTTTAGGGGGAAAGACCCCCTCACTCCTAAATGTAGAATACAATCAGCAATGTTTTTATTGTAAATCACTCTCTGTTAATTAAGGGATGCATTTCAAATTATATTTTATTTAGGAAGCATAGTTTTCAAAGCCAGATATCAGGCTTCTAACATGCACTCAGACAAATAAATCCCCTTTATATTAGTGTACCTAATCTCATACTACAATATATCTGTATCCTTCTACATAATTATGGATCTGCCTGTGCCAAAACATGAAATTGGAATTGACTCATGATAGCAAAGTAATCTGGGGATGTATAAGAGGAAGAAATGTTAATCAGGACAAGCAAATTTCAAGAGACCTTTTGGAAATGCTCTACACAAATGTCTGAAAGTTCTAGAATATGTGGTTCGTGAACACTCTGATTTTCTGGTACATTACTCAGTAGTGAATGAGGAAACAGTTTCACAGTCAGTAATATTTAGTAACTAGTTGCTGCCTACATTCAAATTGTTAATACACAGACTTCAACAAGCACAGGGATAAAAAGAAGACCATCACAAACCACAAGGTTTTTCACAGGAGCAGACAGTGTTTGGATTCTGATTAACATTAACAGTTAAAACTACAGCTATCTGTACTTAACGAATAAATAAAGCCATTCCTTAAACTGACTATTCATTTCTCCACTTATGCTGCAGGCACACGGAGACCTTAAGTTTGAGCAAATCCTGCCTCCCTGCATTGATGTTGGAAGAACATCTTTAGGTCTACCAGGACATTCCACCAAGGACTTAAAGGTCACTGTAGTTCAACAGAAACCTTTCAAAAACAGAATCCAACAGGAAGCTGCTGGATTGGAATTCATGTGTAAATTTGATTCAGTCAGGCTTGGACTGAATAGGGACTATGAATGGTTATCTCATTATCAGAAGTAACTGACTTCCTTAACAGAAGCCAACTGATCCCAGTATCAGAAGCTACTGATTGCATCTACTCCCCCCTCCCCTCTCCACCTATATATTTGACCAGTTTCTTCTTACCCTCCATGCATCTGATGAAGAGAACTGTGATTCTCAAAAGCTTATGCTACAGTAAAGTTGGTTAAGTCTTAAAGGTGCTACTGGACTCTTTTCGATTTTGCTACTACAGACTAACACGGCTAACTCCTCTGCATCTTTAGGTAGTTGCTGATGTTCTATTAATGAAAGTATAGATGCGAGAGGGCCTGGTAACTAGCAATGCTTTCTCCTACTGCTAGGGTAGGGAGAATAGCCTCTGGGACAACAATATGTTACTCCATCACAGAAAAGGTTTGCACATGCATTGAAAGCACCAGAATCAAAGGAAGCCCTCCAAATAGTATGCTGTATTTTCCCAGATCGCTCCTGCCTTCATAAAGCGGACCTATCACAGCTGATCCCTACCTTCACAGCCATACCAGCTCAGGGACCTCCTGCCCTGCCAAAAATTCAGGAAAGGGCACTGCCTTAGGAAACAAAAAAAGGCTTGTGATTCTATTGTGCTTCACTATTTTCTATTCCCATCAAAATTTGCTCAACTGAATGAGTAGTTAACAACCACAATGTAAATAAAATAAATAAAATCAAGAGACAGACATCAGTATAATGATTTAATTAAACCGGCATACGAAGAAAGAAAGCTTTACAGAGGAGGAGGTTTGAATTAGAACAATTTCCAAGTGAAAAACAATACAAATCATGGAAAAACATTCTGGATCCAGCTGGATTGGCTGAGAGAGATGAACTTAAACTTTCCTATAACAGCCAAATTGAACTCCTCCTATATAAACTTATTAAAGCCACCTGGTAAGGATTAAAGACACACACATCTAGAATAGTTATATTCTTCAAAAATAGTAACAAGTGGTAGGAAACAATTCTCTCTCTAAGCTGTTGATAATTATATTTTTTACACATGATTGTGAGGCCCCACTTTGAAATTATTATTAAGCACAGCCCTTGGCAGACAAGACTGAATATCTAGAGTACAAAACACATGAATAAATAGCTGAAATTTCTTCTGACTACGTGGAAATAAAAACAGATGATTTAAAAACTGTATTTCAGATTTTTTACATTTTTGGGGCGTTAATTATGAATTAATGTTGACAGATGTCAATTGGAGCAACATCTGTAGCTACCAATGTGGCCCAGTTGTGCATCTTATATAATTTCATTTTAGCCAGAGAAGGGAAGGGCCCAATCAACCCAAAATTGCTATTGTTTGGTAGATGCAGTTTTCATAAGCCTTTTAAGTTATATACAAAAATGTAATACAGGTTCAGAAAATGGTTGAGCGGAAATAAATCTGGAAATGTTTCACCTTATCCTATTAAATAAAAAACAATTTGGCTAGAATATCTTTAGCATACCTGTTGTCACGCTTTACAGAGTAATATAATAATAAAGATACAGGAATCTGTCCCAAAGAGGTTTCCATCTATAATTTGAAAGTAGAGAAGACAAAAAGGGAGGCAAGCATGGAAATCAAGAAGCAGGGCAAATAAGGAAGCAAAGACTAGTGGGATGTATCAAGATACAAAGGCAGAAAGGCAACATGGGTCAAACTCTATGAAGAGTTTTGCAGGGAAGTATAAACACCTTGCATTAGAAGCAGAAGGGAATAAGAGTTAGTGTGTAGACTGAGGAGGTGCATCACATGGTCCAGATAACAGGATAGGTGGCTAGCAGAATGTTGGGAAGAGGTGATGAATGAAGGGCAGGGATAAGAAGGCTGCAGTAATCAAGACAGGAGATTTACATTGCTAATCATTCAGAAGTAAGCTGAATGTAAGTAAGTATGCTTTGAACTGCATCTAGGGCATAAATCAAAATTTCACCAAGGTGATGGAAGAGGAGGAATATTTTTACAGTGTTGAAGTGTACACAGGCTGCAGGCAGCCAAGTTGATCTGAACCAAAATAAAAAAAACAAAGTCCATGTATTTACTTCTATTAAGACCAACCAAAACAGCATGACACAGTGTACAAGATTTCAAGTTCTCCAGAACTCTTCACCAGGCTGGATGTTACCAAAAGGTAAGAAAGAGGGCCATAAAAAGAGTAGTTTACACTACCCCATTTTCCTTCTGCTCTCAGCCTTATAAGGGACCTGTGGAGGGCTGGCCTGCACACTAGGTATGCATAGGTGCTTGCCCAGGGCACTAGTCTATATACCACACGAAGGGGCACCAAGCTAGTCCTCCTGTACAGTTGTGGGATCGGCCACTGTAAGCAGCAGCCCTAGTGCTTTTGTATACATGTACCCAGGTAATGGGCAGGATTGGAAGTGTGGTATGTAGAAAGCTGCAGCACTGGACGTTCCTGAGCTCATATACCCAGGCAGCAGCCAGTGCACAAACTGCAGCCCTGAGTGCTGCTGCACCAGTGCACCTGAGTGGTGGGCAGGACCTTCTCCAGATGTTGGAATTGCTGGGGGAGCAGCAGCAGTGGAGGATAGACAGGAAGCAAACCCTTTGAGTGCCTCCCTAGGTATGACATCTCTAGTCTGTTAACCCTTTTAAGTGAAAGGAGCCATTGTTCCCATGGCATCTCAAAAGAGGGCAGCTCCTCCCCCATCTCACAGTTAGCTCCTGTAGAGAAAAAGACATGTCACCTTCTTTTAGTCTCCATACTATGCATGATGAGTGGTCAGAGTGGCTTCCCTGTCTGGCAGGGGTGAGGGTGGGTAGGTTAACAAAGCCAATCACCTTGTGCTGGGCAGCAAAAATCTGTAGGCTGCCCTTGTACCTTTGTGTTCCTTCTGGTATTAGAAACATGTTTTATTAACTGCTTAAAAAAAAACTTATCCAGCCCAATAAATTTGCAGGTACAAAGCCCATCAGTATAAAATCACAGAGACCATGAAAAAGTTAACTTGAAAGTTTTCACACTACTTTCTGATATTTTAGTTTGTCTTAGAAAGAGTGATTATACAGCTTTGTTTGTATACGAAGACAGGCATACAAAAAGCATCCAGCCAATTAGCTGTCTTAACTAGCTCTGAATTCCTCAATGGTAATACAAGTTTTAAAAAATAAAAAATGCAAATATAAGATAAGGGATGTCTGAAAATAATCTTGTTTGTTCAAGGAGGATAGATATTTTCCCATAGAACTTGCCTCTTAGGTCTAGTTCAAATGTCATGAAGAGTCAAGGAACAAAGGAATGTAACTCGTACCGATTCTCTCCCCATTTCTTTGGAATGTATGTACTGGCCCTTACTCATAAGATAGTATTGCTCTCAGATACTTGATAAATGCTTGCCAGGAAGCAAGTACTGAAACAGAATGTTTCATAAACTGTCCAGTAACAATAGTTATAGTCAATCAATATCAGAAATGTAACAATAAAGGTGAGACTTATGCCACTAGTTGACCTAAGGCCTGCTTCAGCTTCCCTTCTACCATTTCTCTCTCCCTACTTCATAGTGGGGAGTTTCCATGCTTAAGGCTCTGCTGATGGAAAGCAGCATCAAGGCATTGAGCAAGGTTGGTGGGGTTTGCTACACAATGCAGGAATGACTAGGACCACCAAAGTTGACAGGGCTCCTGTATCTTAAAAAATGTGCATCAGACAGAGAATTTTGGAAGATTTTCTTCCACTCATATGCTGAAATTCCTTTTCTCTATACTATTATTAAAAACATGAACAGTACTACCCCCTTCATCTTGACTATCTTACAACATGGAGGTTTTGACAGAACTCCATCAATTTCTGAGCCACTGCTGACGCAGAAAAGTGGGACTATGGCTGGCCAGCACAGTGTGACCTAGTAAGAAATTTCATCTCACAACCAACCCATTTCACCTCTATACTTAGGAACAGCAAAAGTCTCACACACACTCCAGAGAATGTGTTACAAAAATTGTGATCAAAGACACCAGTGAATATGCTTATCACTTATAAAATTCAACTATTCCATAAGAAAAATGAGTTTGCACTTACTACTTAACTCCTGAGGACTGCACTGTCACTCACTCTGCAACCTTAATATTTTAAATATTTAACTGTGCACAACGTTACAAACATATCTGTCAGAATCGCAGTCACTAACATTGCTTCAAATACATCTACATTCTGACATTCCAAACCTTTTTTGAACTACTTTCCTTTAATTAGATTTCTAAACGAATGTCTCCTCTTCTCTTCAAAAACAAGGCATTTTCCCATAAAACTGAACTGGCTCAGAGCCCAGAATGGATAATAATCAGTCCTGGACCATTGACAGCTTTGGGAGCCCAGGCTCTGCCCTTAGAGCATAGTAAGAACAGATTCTTGCTTTCACGCATATTCCAAGGCATTAGAATAATTTGAAGAAACTTCCTTTGATTTTTAGTCCGTTTGTCTGCCAAAGCAGGACAGTGTGTGAAAGTCAAGCATCCCCGAAGTTTGCATTAGCCTTTTGTCCACTGCATACTGCCGGCTCCCACGTCCTTCTCAGATATTTTATCTTTTGTCCAAATGATAAAGGAGGCAAACGGTTGTCAGATATCTTTTATAACTGCAGAAGTAAGTGAGAATAAAGGATTGCCTACATTTCTTATTCTGTGTAAACATGTGATTAGTTATGTGACCCTTTAATCACGCAGCATCCTAGCTGCTTAAATTAATTATTCAACTAATTCTTCAAAAAGCAAACTCTTTACAGGGAGTTACCACAGTTAGAAAAGGGAAAGTGGAAAATTATTTGGACTTTTCCACATGGATTATATGACCCAGAATCAATGCTCTGGTGAAGTCCCCCCACCCTTCCACACAGTATTATGGTGGATTTGTACACGTTTTGGGTTTCCCTGGCTTTTCACTGCTCTTCCCCAAATGTGTTTTGCCACAAAGTTTTGGGAAAGATTGCAGTAAAGTCTGGGTGGCTGCCAAGTGGATAGGAAAGTTCAAATGTTTCCAGTGCTGCCGACATGGCAGCCATTTTCCCTGTCCTATTCCCACAGCAGCCATTCCCCCCTCTGCCATTAGAGGATTTCTTTGGTTTTTTTAAAAAACAGCAATTGAATATCACTGTAATAATCTGTACACCTATTTTTCTGAATTCTCAGCTGATTTTTTTTTAAACCCATTCTTTGCAGAGATACATCTTTCCCCCTTATATCTCTGCAAGAGACAGCTTCATGTGCTCAATGAGGCTAACAGCATATTTAACCATGTCAATAGCTCAGCTAGAATTTTATATGTAATATGTTTGTGTGTAAAGTGCCATCAAGTCCCAGCTGACTTATGGCAACCCCATCGAGTTTTCAAAGCAAGAGATGAACAGAGGTGGAGAGAACTCTAGACTTCTTTGGTGGTCTCCCATTCAAGTACTAACCAGGGGCAACTCTACTTAGCTTCTGAAATCCAACAAGATTAGATTAGCCTGGGCCATCTAGGCAATATTTAGTTAGTATTTAGTTTTGAATACCTTGCCTTTATATCCTAGAAACTGGGTTGAGTGAGAGGGCGGAACCAGCTTCAGTCTTTTTTGTTTATAATTTTTTATTTATTGCTGCAAACAAAAAAAGAAACAAAAAGAAAAAAGAAAAACAATTCTGGCAAACAAAAAAACACAGCATTAGCAAATCTATACATACCCTGATGTGGACAGATCATCAAATCTCAGAAGCTACGCAGGGTCTGCCCTGGTTAGTAATTGGATGGGAGACCTCCAAAGAAGATCAGAGTTGCTACACACAGAGGGCAGGCAATGGTAAACCATCCATCAGTCTCTTGCCTTGAAAACCCCACTAAGGGTCGCCATAAGTTGGCTGCAACTTGACAGTACTTTCTACCAAATCTATGCTTAAGTTTTTATAAAAGGTTTCCAAATATCTAAAAATATGTGGTTCTGCAGCACATATAGTAAGACTGCAACGATACAGAGAAGATTAACTAGTGGCAATCATAAAAAGGGGGCAGGGATGGATTCATCCCATTGTAAATATGTACACTAAACCTCTAAACTAGATCAGAACTTCCAGAGCATTCTTCAGTATAGAACAATAAGAATCACAAGACAAGACAACTAAAGGAAATGCAACAGCACAACCTATTGGATAGAGCTTGATAGGCAGGTCTTCCTTTAAAGTGTGGAGCTCCAAATTTGTTACATGGAAGCAAAGAGCAGGGGGGAGGGGGGCTCCCAGCTCTAGTTTTGTAGACAGAGGGAGAGACAGTTGCTGTTGGCATTTTGAGAGAGAGACAGGGAGAATGCATTGGAACTTGAATTTTCTTCGTGTGTGGTGGGATAGGGATCTACGTCTTCAAGTTCCAGGTCTGCTGCCAGGCTCTGGGCCAAGCTATTATTTATTACTCGTACCTTTCCTGCTGCCTGCTCAGGTAGGGTTTCTGGGAGTGGTGTCGTAGGAATCTTGATAGCTGGAGGAGAGCCTGCTGGCCTCCACAAACAATGAACAACAAACATGTTCATGTACAGGTCATGTTCATCAATGTTCGTTGTTTGTGGATGGCAACAAACAACAAACACCATGTTCGGATTTTTTTTTCTGTTCGTGCCCATGTCTAGTCAAAATAACTGTTTTCTGCTCCTTTGTTCTTTGATAATTTGTACTTAGGCCAATCTCTGCATCCTGTCTGAATCAGGTTTAAAGAAACAGACTCCTATAAGAATTAAAGCATGTGGCTTTTTCAGCCCTACTGGGACACTCTTTTTTAGAGATTTCTGAAATACTTTATTTTATATCAGAAAGTCATGTAATTCCAGGTTCCTAGATATAAAACCCCTACATTTACTTTTTTCATTACTATGCCTTAAAAAAACAGAGTTGCGCTTACCGTAACTACTGTTCATTGACGTCTTCTGTGCAGACACACATGGGGACTGCGCCTGCGCAGGCCTGCCGACCGGATTTTTCTTTTCTAGCTAACGTCCACTAGGGGGCGCACGTCCGATCCAATGCGCATGCGCGGCCGTTTCCCGCCCGAGCGACATTGGGCGACGTCGCCCCCTTCCCCTCAGTTTCTCCTTTGCCGCCGAATGCCTTCACATTATCTGGAAGAACACAGCAGGGTAGGAGGGAGGGTTGTGTGTCTGCACAGAAGACGTCAATGAACAGTAGTTACGGTAAGCGCAACTCTGTTTTCACTGTCCGTCTTCTGTACAGCCCCACATGGGAGACTCACAAGCCACTTACCCAGGAGGCGGGCATGTGTTCTCACTGAAAAAGAGACTGAAGCACTGCTTGACCGACAGCAGCCTCTTTCCTTTCCCACACATCTAGTGCATAATGCTTAGCAAACATGTCAGAAGACGACCACGTTGCAGCCCTGCAGATGTCTTGCAAGGGCACGCCCCTAAGGAAGGCCGCAGAGGCAGCTTGCGCTCTGGTGGAATGAGCTTTTACTTCCAAAGGGCAAGGTAACTTAGCATGTGAGTAGCAAGCCCTAACAGTCTGAGTAACCCAGTGAGAAATTGATTGAGCTGTAGCAGCCTTTCCCTTCCTGGGCCCATAATAGCACACAAACAGTTGTTTGGCACATCTAAACTGTGAAGTACGTTGAAGGTAAAATAAAATAGCCCTTCTCACATCTAAGGAATGTAAGGCCCTTTCAGAGTTATCGGAAGGGTCAGGAAAAAAGATAGGCAGGACAATGTCCTGTGAGGTATGAAACTGAGTGGAGACTTTGGGTCTAAAACGAAGGTCAGGTCTCAGAACCACATTATTTGATGGACCTTCAAAAAGGGAGGATCCCACCTTAGGGCCGCCAACTCGCTAACTCTGCGGGCAGATGTAATGGCGATCAAGAAAGCCACTTTCCAAAACAACCATTTTAATTCACAAGTAGCCAGCGGTTCGAAGGGCGATTTCATAAGCCCCGCCAATACTACTTGCAGTGACCATTGGGGAACAATATCTTTAACTTGTGGAAACATATTATAAACTCCTTTCAAGAAGGATTTTGAGAGACTGTGGGAGAAAACCGTTTTTATTTTATTTATTTATTTATTTTATTTTTTTCAATTTATATACCGCCCATCCCCAGGGGCTCTGGGCGGTGAACAGTTAAAATCGATAAAAAAATTAAAATCAATATACAAATAATAAAACAAATTAACAAGGTGCAGTGGTGGGGAGAACCTTCCCCACCCCAAAGGTGGGAGGCCGACATGGCACCGCCCCCTTCAATCACCAAACGCCTGGCGGAACAGCTGTGTCTTACAGGCCCGGCAGAACGATAATATGTCCCGCTGGGCCCGGGTTTTTCCCATCTATCTTAGGGTGGAAGGCAGAAATAGCCGCCAAGTAAACCTTAACCGAGGAATTAGAGAGTCCCTTGTCCTTTAGAGACAGAAGGAACTCAAACACACGACAGATGACAGTCCCAAACATTCACTCCTTTGTCATCAGCCCAGGCCTCAAAACGCTTCCATTTAGCTGAGTATGACCTGCGAGTGGTGTCTCTACGTGCATTCAGCAAAATTTCAGCTACCCTGTCAGACATCCCTTCCACCCCTGAATGTGCCAAGCAGTGAGGTTGAGTTTGGGTAGGTCGTGATACCAAACCCCTTTGTCGGACAGAAGGTCCGGGTTCAGAGTGAACCGATAATATGACTCCTGTGAAAGCTGCATGACATGTTGGAACCAAGCCTGTCTGGGCCAGAAGGGCGCTACTAGAATTAAGTGAGGCCCATCCCTCTGAATCTTGCTGACGACTCGAGACAATAGTGGGAATGGAGGGAAGGCATAAAACAGGTGCCCTGTCCAGCGTATCTGGAACGCGTCCCCTAGGGAATGGTGACCTAGACCTCCCCTGGAACAGAATTGTGGGGCTTTCTTGTTGTTCTCTGACGCAAAGAGGTCTATGTCTGGGAACCCCCAGTCCAAAAAGATGGCGTTCAGGTAGATGTCTGCTACGGTCCATTCGTAGCTGTCAAATCGCATCTGACTCAGTTTGTCTGCGATGACATTGGTGGTGCCAGGAATATGAACCGCATGAATGAACACACCTCTGTCCATGGCCCATTTCCAAATTCGAACGGCCTCGTCGCAGAGGGCCTTGGAGGTAGTGCCCCCTTGCTTGTTCAGGTAGAACATAGTGGTGCAATTGTCCGTGAGCACCTGAACGGACTTCTGCTGCAGCGTATCTGCGAATGTGATAAGGGCATAACGGACCGCTCTCAATTCTAGCAGGTTAATGTGATCTTCCCTTTCCTGCTCTGACCAGACCCCATGTGCCCTAAGGGCACCACACTGGGCTCCCCATCCTATCGTGGAGGCATCAGTCAAGATTGTGATCTCGGTTTGGATGGACCCAAACGCAACACCCCCAAGGACGTTAGTCTCATCAAGCCACCATCGTAAGGACCGGATAATCCCTCTGGGGATGGAATACCACTTATTCTGGGACTCGTGTTCAAAATCATGAACCGATAGGAACCACAGCTGGAGAGGTCGCATGTGCAACCGGGCCATAGGGGTGACTGCTGTAGAAGAGGCCATGAGGCCTAGTAGCCTCTGAATAGCCGTTACAGATTGGAACCTACATCTAGAAAAAAGATTCACCATCCTACCAATTTTTAGTGCACGCTCCCTGGGCAGAAAACCTCTGTTTACATCACCATCCAGTTCCATACCGATAAATAGTATTATCCTGGACGGGGTAAGGTTAGACTTTTTCAGGTTAACCAAAAGCCCTAGTTGGAAGCAGGTAAGCATCACCTTATCAATTTGGACCAGGAGTGCATCAGCAGAGGGTGCTGCCAAAAGCCAATCATCAAGATAGGGATAGATGGTACAACCTTGTTCCCTCAGGTATGCAACCACAACAGCCATACATTTAGAAAAAACTCGGGGGAGCTGTTGAGAGTCCAAAGGGAAGCACCTGGTAATGGTAGGCCTTATTGTTACAAAGGAACCTAAGGTATTTCCTATGATCAGGATGGATGGCAATATGGAAATATGCGTCCCTGAGATCCAGGACGGCGAACCACATGTCCTCGGGCATTAACTGGAGGACTGTATTCAAGGTAAGTATTCTGAACCTCTTAACGAGAACGAATTTATTCAATTCTCTTAGGTCTAAGATGGGTCGTACACCTCCATCCTTTTTGTCTACAAGGAACATCCTAGAGTAAAAACCCAAGAGGGGGTCCTGAGGGAGTACCTCCTGTACAGCCCCCTTCTCCAGCAGTGCTACAATCTCATCCTGTAACTTATCAGAGGAGGATTGTACTGAGTGGTCAGGAAGACAACACTGGGTAAGCATCAAACTGAATTTTATAGCCAACTGTAACGATCTTAAGAACCCAGCTATCAGAGGTAATCTCTGCCCATGCTGACGCAAACTGAAGCAATCTGTTTCCAAACACGACAGATTGTTCGAATTCTAGTCAGAACTGCTTAGGCTGCGTTGCTGACTCTTTGGCATCGTGGGCATGTTGACTACGATGCGGGCGGTAGGTAGGCCTCCGGCGCTGAAAGGAACTTGCAGGCGGCTGGAATTGCCTGTACGACCCATAACGTGGATACGGTTGGTATCTCTGTTGTCGTCCACGATAGCCCTGCGGAGAACGATATTGGAAACAACCCTCGGTGAACGGCCTGGTTGGGAGAATACTGTAGGAGCGGGCCGTGAGCCGATCTTTACGTTTTTGCGACAGGTATTCATCCGTCTTGGATGAGAATAGAGATAGACCTTCGAAAGGCAGATTCTCCACTTTGTTTCGTGTCTCGACAGGCAGTGCCATTGTGCGGAGCCACGCGTGTCTGCGAAGCACGATGGAGGATGCCAATGCCTCGCTGAGGTATCAACAGTGTCGCGGCCCGCATTTATCTGCTGTCGTGACAGTCGCAGGGCCTCATCAAGAACCACCTTTGCCAACACTCTCTGGTCTGCAGGGAGTTTTTCCATGAAGGCCGCCATGCGGTTCCAAAGGAAAATTTGATAGGCCCCCATGATGGCCGAGTAGTTGGAGATTTTTAGTGTCAGGGCCGCAGAAGAGTATAATTTCTTGCCCAAGGAGTCCAATTTTCTGCTCTCCTTATCGATGGGCACAGCATAAGACCCTTGGCGTTGACGGGTCTGCATTTCCTCAGTAATGAGGGAAGAAGGAGGTGGATGCGCAAAGAGATACGTACAAACGTCATCCCTTGTCTTGTACAGAGCCTCTAGCTTGCGAGATGTCGGGTACACAGAAGCCGGCTTATCACAGATGTTGGTAATGATTTCCACCAAGCCTTCGGTGAATAGGAAAGCAATGGTTGGAGGATTCCCAGACTGGACATACTGCAGAATCTTATCTTTTGGTTTAGGATCTACAGCAGAGATCTCGATGTCCAGAGAACGGGCCATTCGGACCATCTGCTCAGTATAGAGCCGGTAGTCCTCCGATGGTGATACACGACCGGTCCCAATGATGATGTCATCAGGCGACGGGTCAGATGGAGGGCTGGGGCTCGGGCCTTGGTAAGGTTCAGGCTGTTGGTAAGGCGAGACATGCCTGGGAGAGCCATAGTGGGAGAACTCACTCCGAGTGTCACCCCAGTACTCTCTGCCAAACGATGGAGAGCGTGCATACAGGGAGCCCTCTCTGTCATATCCACCCTGAGATACACGATAAGGTAGGTCCTCCCTACCCACGTAGCCCCCAGCATGCCACTCCTGGGCCACCCGAGGTGGAGCGTCGGGCAGGTCACCATCTTCATCAGTGGAGTGGTACAATGGAGGTGACAGGTGCAGTGATGGAGTCGAGGGCTTCTCCCAGAGCACCTCATCCGTTTGGACCGAAGCCGACTCCCTGTGCTTTGATTTCTTTTTCGCCTTCTTCTCGCCCTTGGCGGCTGAAGTTTGATCGACGCTTCAGTTCCGGTCCATCGGAACCGGCGATGTCAAGGTGGGCAATGGATCCGATGCCTTTGGTTCCGACCGGGCACTCGGCTTCGGAACGAGGCTAGCGCACGCCAATTCTGTAAGCTTCGGAGCCGACGGCGTTGACTCCGATATCGAATCCAACAGCTTGGGAACCGATCCAGCCGGAATGTTCGGATCCGACGAAGTCCTCAGCACCTTCGGCGCCGGTGTAGCAGGCGGTTCCGACCTTGTCGGAGATCTGGAACGGTGTCGCTTCCGAGTTGGATCTGACTTCGGGGCCAAATGTTTGCGACCCGACATGGAGCTCGCAGCGTCCTTCGGATCCGAGGTCGGAGTTGGGGCTTGTCGGGGCCGATCTGGCGAGCGAGAACGAGAGGTGGAAGCGGCGCTCCGGACAGATCCCATCATCGAGGGGGTTTCGGCTGTGCCATTAGCCGGTGGCGGCCCCCCCCGGGGTATCAGGGGCTCCTGATGCCCGCATAGCCCTTCTCCACAGTAGGGCATTCAATCTGTTTGCCCTCTCAGCTCTGGCCTTCGGGGTGAACCGTTGGCAATGCTCACATTTTTCGACAATGCGTCCTTCACCCAAGCACTCGAGGCAAATGGAGTGACCGTCCGTCCTCGTCATCTTCGTCGAACAAGTCGAACAGCGCTTAAACAACGACTTCTCCGACATCCTTGACAGAAGGTAGAAGACAGAACGATCTCTCTCACAAAAATTTTTTCTCTCACACTGGACAGCTAGATCTTTACCAGTCGGCGGCAAAGAAGAAACTGAGGGGAAGGGGGCGACGTCGCCCAATGTCGCTCGGGCAGGAAACGGCCGCGCATGCGCATTGGATCGGACGTGCGCCCCCTAGTGGACGTTAGCTAGAAAAGAAAAATCCGGTCGGCAGGCCTGCGCAGGCGCAGTCCCCATGTGGAGCTGCACAGAAGATGGACAGTGAATTAAACCTTTTTTCCGTCTATGATTAAATGTTTTCTTCTGTTCATGCTGCTGGCAAACATATCTTTTAAGTTATTTTTTCATTTACTTCATTTATACCTTGTCTTTCTTCCCCAAAGGAGACCCAAAATAGCTTACATCATTCGCTTCACTTTATTTTCACAAGCCTGTGAGGTAGGTTAGGCTGACAGCGTGTCACTGGCTCAAGGTCACCCAGTGAGCTTCCATGACAGAGCAGGGATTCAAACCTGGGTTTCACAGGTCCTAATCCGACAGTGCACCATACTGGCTTTCATATCAGTTACCGTATTAGAAAGTGAGGCAAATTCCTAAGGTGGAAGACATATCAATTATTGATTTCTAAAGTATATATTGGATGGTGATAACTGATTTTTGAGATTTTGAATTTTCACAGGAATCAGCTAAGGGTGCACAAACAAGGACTTAACAAAAACTGTTGCTCAGTTGCCAGATTTCCCACAATGTTCAGGAGTATTTTTTTCAGAGGGGCCCTTTCTTCCCTCACAGGGAATTCCCTGCCATGTTCAATGTAGAACAGAAGCTGTTCTCTGACTATATCTATTAATAAACATCTGTCCTTTGAATGAAAAGAGTGTGGTTAAATGCCAGTCTTTTCAAAAATGTTATCTGCTTCAAGTCAGGGGATCCCAAGCATTCTCCACATTTACCATACCTGATATATCTGTTTGGGGACTTTTGAAGAGGAGCTTTGAATAGTGGAAAAATCTGCATCTGAGGTTACTACTTTGAGTTGAGCATCAAGTTCTGTGAGATAATGATATTCCATTGGTTCAGGAGTGTAGCCTTCCCCTGGTATTAACCATCCAGTTGTTTCTCCCTGCAAAAAGGAATAATGAATCAATTTGTATGCCCAAATGACAGAACTAAGATAGGAAGCCAACTACATATGTTCTTTATGAGATATAAAGATTTTTCTTGTGGCAAACAGATACAGAATCTGATCCAAAACTTTGCATATGTTAAAAAGAGCATTTCAACAAGCCAAGCCTCAATACTTACAAATAATTTCTTGAAAGGGAAATTCAAAAAAATATCTTCTAGAGCAAGCAAATGAACTCTCAAAATTGCTACACAAATTTTCAAAGTAAAATATGTTCTAAGATACTATTTTGAGATAAGTTCAATACTTACATGATCTCATTTATACTTTCATGTGGCCCTACTGATTTTGTCTGTGGAAATGAAATTTGTCGCATATTTCTGCTGCCAATACATTTCCAACTGATGAAATATTCCTTTCCAGAGGCACAGTAAATGCTATTAGATTGGTGAACCTTTTGAGAGACATTATACTTTAGATCCGTGGGTAAGAGCATTCCCATACTGAGATTTTAAAACTGTTTAAATCACATTCTCACATTGTATGGAAAACAGCAGGTTATCATCATCTATTGAGCGGTATGGTGGAGTCCTTCAGGAAGGTGATGTTTGCCTTGCCATGTCTACACCATATTTGAGAATTCAATCACTATTCTAAAGTAGGTGAAAGAACCCCTCTACTGATCAAGTTCCTGACTTTTCATGATGAGGAGACAGGTAACCAATCATAAGGCAGACTACATGTTTTTAAATCTTGGTCCTGTAAAGTTATTCCCTTGGATATTTGAAGACAGGAGATTGGAGGGAGGGGCTCACAAAGTTAACCCAAACCTATGAGACAGCCCTATTCACATAACATATTCAATTCATGATTCACTGAATTATCATATTATACCTACAATAATCGAAAATAGTTGGGGGAGGGGTAAATTAGCCAACTGTTAGGCATGATGTTTCCTCCTCTTTCCCTCTTCTTTGTCCGTAAACAGCAGAAATGGCACCAGAAGTATTTTTTTAAATTCAAAAATAACTATTTTATTTATTTTAAAGTGGAAAGGTCAGGTGACATCAGGGTTTAAAATGTCTGAGGTAACTCAGCGTAGAAATCTCTCAGGTAAAATCAGTCCATGCACAGATTTTAGTTCTTATGCTCTTCACAGATACTTAAATTCTTATATTTAGAGGCTTTTGTTCCTGTGTTTTCCCCAAACACTCAAATATACTTCCTTTTAGTAGTTTCTCTCTTTTGGGTTTAAGAATGCTGGTACCTACTTTCTAGTACTCCAAACCCCTTCTATTCAAACACCAGTGTTTTCATTCAGTTTTTAACTGAATCTTAAGGTCTCCAAAAGGTAGTTTCCAACCACGTCCAACCAGGGATCTCTTCTCTCTCCAGAGCTATCTCCCTTTTTGACTGTATAGGGAAAGTCTCCTCTCCTTTGGAAATCTATCCCCTTTCTTTGGCCCGAATGGGAATCTGCACCCACTTCCCAAACTTCCTTGTCAATTTCCCCCCAGTTCTCCTGTCGGTGTTAAAGTGCTTTCAATTACGATTGTCTCCCCACTGTTCACACTCCATTCCTCCCAGCTAGGGCTGAAAACAGATCCTCCTCTTTCCAGTTCATGCTACCCAATTAAATTCCTTGGAGCAGCCTGTTACTCAAAGCTCTCTGTGACTGTGAGGGATTAACCCTTAACAGTCCTTTAGCTGTTCGTACAGCTCTTCTAGATTTTTAAAAAGTGCAGTTCATCACAATTACACTACACAGAAATTTCTTTATGATACAAAAATGTGCCAAAGTCTTTCAAAATTCCTACATATTCAATAATTATGCAGTTATTGAAAGCTATGCTACAAGCTTCATTGCTCATATTTAAATATGCTTTCTGACCACCACTTGCAGAATAAGAAATTAATTACTGAACAGTAAGTAAAGTAAAACTTTTGTTTTCCATCACTCATGGGAAATGGGGTTTGCCAGTTAATCAAATGGGCTGGAAACTCAAGCTTATTACTCTGTACTGCCCCCAGCTCAGAGGAATCTGCACTGCAATGATGAAACTCCACCCCATTGGGAACACCATGGAAACAACCCCTGTGCCCAGCAGGACCCTTCCCTTCTTGACATCTGAGCCATCCTACACAGCATGCAAACAAGCAGGTGAACTGCCTGAGAGCCCTATGGCAGATCTGGTTCCCAACAGCTCAAGACAGGCTGAGTGGGAAAGAGGCACCCCACAGCTGGTACTGCCAGCAGTCAGAAATCTGGCAATGGCCAGAGACAACGAGCTGACTGGCTGGCTGGCTAGACTGGTTTGGGGCATCTGTATGCCTGAGGATGCAGAGGTCTGGTGGCTGAGGAGGAGCTTGCCCTCTGGATGATGCTGGGTAAGTAGGTGTTGTGGATAATCAAGTGCTGGATACCATTCATAAATCAAGTGCTGGATACTACACTAAAGATCTGTCCACCACCCTATATCTAAGCCTATATATGAGCTAGGCCCTGAAATGCAGTATTTTATCGTCGCCATCTGAAGAGGTTGTATTGTATTTATTGTATAAAGTTGTTTTAATGGTATTTGTATGGTGTTTTATCTGTTTTTAACTGCTATTTATGTAAATTGAAATGTTGTACTCTGCCCTGAGCCTGCCTGGCGGGGAGGGCAGATTAAAAACCTAATATAATAAATAATAAATAAATAAATTGTAAGTCAACTCTTTTTAATCCACAGAAAAAAGCTCCTAGAAATGTAGCTGAAGGGAGGGTATCATACACATCTATAAATATTTTCAAGATGTAAATTACTATACCTAGTATAGATAAAGAAAACAAACTCCTTTTTAACTATTTTTGTAGCCCCAAATCAATTTTTAAAATCTGATACTTTTTAAACATTCAGCTGTAGATGTCGATCAGTAAATGTTAAAGTTGTAAATGTCAATCAATATACATAATCAGTATATGAAGCAGAAGGGAATCTTCACACACACACATCCACATGGATACAAGGTTTCACTCTGTGCATTAGCAGAACCAGCAAGGGAAGCTAAGGATTCATTGCACCAATCTGCTGTTAGAAAAAGGATGTATGTAGATTTATAGTGTAAAAATCAGAGTTGCAGAATGATCTAGATTAATATTTTTGTACCTCAAGTATTTGCAGTTCACTCCTCTCATCTTCAGTATCATTCAGTAATTCTGACAGCCTCTTCTTCTCTTCCTCCAGCATAACCACTTGGTTCCCAAAGTCCTTGATCAACTGAACAAAGAAAACAGTCATAAAGATAGAAGGCTTTGGAGTCTAATAACAGAACTCCAAGCTATTTCTTTAGAATTCAAATCAGGTTAATAGCAAAGCAAAACAGAACAAGCTATAACAGACGATAGATTTAGTGGCCTATAGACAATATCTTGTGGACTCTTAAAAGTTTTTATGTGTACATATTTGTATAAACAAGTGTTACATAAATGCTAAGTCTTCTGGCCAACTTGTCTCTGCTGTTCCCTTTACTTTGCAAATACAGACCTCAGCAAGATCTAGAACCTCTTTGGCTGGGGTCTACAATATTATGCAATGGCCTGCCTTAAGAGTTCCAAAAAGCCCCCACCATCCCAAAGTTAATGCAAGACTGTACACTTTAGAAAAGCTGTTGGAGCATAGGGTGTATGTTCATCTAGATGGCACATCAGGTGTTTTATCATGTATATTTCATTGCTTGCTTGCTTTGAAATATGAACTATGATTGTACAAATTTATTTTTGAATCCATTGAATGATTGTCAGCTTCCTTGATTGACAGAGACACAAGTTATAAATCTTTTTATAAAATAAAAATAAAGCAATTAGAGAGAAAGAGTCCAAGAAAACTAAAAAGTACATGAAAGGTGAAATACTTTCAACCAGTTCTACACAGCTAATAATTAAACCCAATGCTCAAGCAAACCATGTCATCTACTACATGGTGAACAGGTTAAGGCCAAAGTATATGTGATGATTAGAGATGGGCACAAACCAGGAAAATTCCAAACTGTGGCGTTTGTGGTTCATTGCCTTTCACAAACTTCATGAACTTGCCCCGGTTCTCGAACCAGTTCGTTCGGTTCATGAAAACATCACTTCCAGGTCAGCAGAAGGTCTGCAGAAGCCTATTCCCCTCATTGCCTAGGAAACTGATTGACCGGCAGCAGGTTGTCTGCAGTGAGGAACCGAAACACGAACCAAATGAACCAGGCTAAAATTTGTCAGTTTGTGAGAAATGAGCTCCCATGAACTACTGTTTCGCGAACCATGAACTGGCCTGGTTCGTGACCAGCTTTGGTTCATATTTCAGATCGTGTCTGCCTCTAGTGATGACAGGTGACCCAAGGCTTTAAATATGGGTCTATCCCAATCATATGTAAAGCAGAGGATTGGGTGGGGTACAATTTAAGACATGAAGAGATGTGTGGACAAAGCTGGAAGAAAAATTATTCCAGGGGATAGACAGACTATAAAAGGAAAAGTAATAAGACTCAGCAAGAGGATAAGTTGGCATCTGTCACCCCTACACCCTCTTTACACTGTAAAAACTGTTTAATGTATGATTCAAGCAAATCTGCTTTTAAAGGTACAAGTCTGCCACTGTCACACCACCAATGCCATTACACATATGCTAGCACCCAGTGAAATTACTGGTGTACAACTAATATACCAGAATCTGACAAATTTCATATCAGTGGATAATCTGTCTGGATAATCCTCCACTACACCATCCTTACAAAGCACTTCATAAGACTTCCTTCTATTTCCTCAATAGAAGCTACAGAAGCCTTAGAGGAACTTGATATAATGAAATAATAGGTATACAGGATAGAAAGAGATATATCTGAGTATATTATTATTATTATTATTATTATTGATGATGATGATGATGATGATGATGATGATGATGATGATGATGATACTTCAATAAATTCTAATATTTTCCTTGAAAAACCATGGTCATCACAAAGTGATACAAATCTAATATATTCCTTCTCCAGCCAACTCCACACCAAGCTAATTGCTGAAGCAGTTAATCAGCCACTATTAATTCATAAATTATTTTCATGAGGAGTCCTAAGACTTATTCTTTAACACAGACGTTTAAACATATACCTCTATGTTCTTTTTAATAAAATCATGTTTTTTAGAACTTCTTGCTGTTTTCTGATGAATGTTTTCTACTTTTTTCATTGAGCTTCTTGTTCTCTCTGCATTTAAACAACCTACAGAAAAGAAAACCAGTGTTAAAGTACAATTATACATTTTAAGCAAAGAAGACTCTTGAATTTATTCATATGATAAAAGAATAAGCCCTGAATTTACCATTTCATTTTATAATACACATAAAGTATTATTAAATTTGTTTTATTTTGGAAAAAAATGTAATAAAAGGGATACAGAAAAGAAAAAGGGATTATATAACATAGTTGCATAAATCAGAGATAGATCAAGATGGGTAGCCATGTTAGTCTATCTGTAGCAGTGGAAAAGAACAAGAGTCCAGTAGCACCTATAAGACTAACAACATTAGTGGTAGGGTTTGAGCTTTCATGAGCCACAGCTCACTTCTTCAGATACTTGAAGAAGTGAGCTGTGGCTCACAAAATCAGAGATCGTTATATATAACAGAATATATAAACCACAAAGTATTTCTCCTCCTCATCAAACTTTTTTAAAAAACACTTTCTGTGAGATACAATAATTCTTGCTTATATTAAAATACATTTATATTCAAGACTAGCTTGATACCCATGCTTCGCTATGATATTTAACTACTTTAAATCCAGTTATAATATTTATGTGTATGTAGCATCTTTGGGTGGGGGTGGGGTTGAGTTGGTTTTGTAGTATAATAGCATAGTACCCGAGCTTTACAAAGGTGTTTGAATAAAGCAAAGTGTGTTGATGCTGAAAACTGATGAAGTAAATTTCGAAATGTAACATTTATTGAAGAGATTTTTAAAAGGAAAAGATTGTAGTGCAATAAATAAAGTGAAAAATACGTACAACCGGGTTTTTTCTACTGAAGGACCTCCTTGTAGACCACATTGGTGGTTTTCCCCTCAAGTGCTAGGATCACCAGGCTGCTGGGTGAGCTCACTCTGGAGCAGGCCACATAGAACTGCCCATGTGAGAAGCAGTCCTCCCTCAAGTCAATTCCTGCCACCTTCAGAGTCTGACCCTGGCCTCGATGATGTTCCTGTGGAGGGCTTTCACTCGCAGTCTGGTGCCATCGCAGAGTTGGGGGGGGGGGTGAGGTTCTGGAGCTGCATCACTGAAGCCCCCACTTTGAGGAGAGAAGCTTGTGGGCTGGGAAGCCAGGAGGGTGAGCATGTTGAGGAACTCCACAGGGTAGTGGACCGTGTCATCCATCTGCATCACCGAGTCCACAGATCTGTACTCCATTTCTGCCCCTTCGAGGGAGTTGTGTTTCATTAATGATGGCAGCCTTGTCATTTTTGGGGGTCAGAGATGCATACTTGCATGGACTTCTCTGTGATAGTGGTGATATCAGGGCACACTACAGTTTGGTGTAGTGGTTAAGAGTGTGGGACTCTAATCTGGAGAACTGGGTTTGATTCCCCACTCCTCCACTTGTAGCCAGCCGGGTGACTTTGGGTCAGTCACAGCTTCTAGGAGCTCTCTCAGCCCCACCCACCTCACAGGGTGATTATTGTTGTGGGGATAATAATGGCATACTTTGTAAACTGCTCTGAGTGGGCATTAAGTTGTCCTGAAGGGCGGTATATAAATTGAATGTTATTATTATTACATTATTATATCAGGGTATATTGTGGCTGTTTGGTCTACTAGGGTTGTCACTACTGTGCCAAGGCCTGCAGGGATGGTAACCTTTCCCTTGGACTCGGGATACTCTCTGTCCCCTATTTTTAGTAGGAGTTCAGATAATTCCCCAGCGGACACCTCGCCTCTCAAGTGGACCCTCATGTTCTTTCTTAGTGAGAGTTTCCTGATGAGGGGCCACAGATATGATGCCTCGACACACACAGTAACCTCATCAGCTTGAGTTCCCCGTGGGACTACTGGCAGAGTCAGCCGGAAGTCTCTAGCCAGCAGCACAGTGACTTCCCCCATCACCCTCTCATTGCCCCTGACATCTTTGAGGGTTATGTTCAGTGCCTCAAAACACCCCTTGTACACCATGGTGCTCTCATCCCAAACAATGAGCTTACAGTTCCGCAGCACTTGGGCCATGTTGCTTTATTTTGAGATGCTGAACAGGGTGTTTCTGCATGGATGAGGTTAAGAGGAAGCTTGAAGGTAGCAAAGGATCACATGCCATGCCTAAGTGAGCCTTGACCTTCCATGCAAGTGAGTGCCTCTCTACTCATCTTCCAGGATTGCTTTGCTCATAGAGAGACTCTGCCGCTCTGTGCACCTCGGTGTGATCTTGCTACTACTTGGCCACTGCTGCTAGATGTACTGCAGGAGTATGATGTGCGTATTTCTTTGCCGCATTTCCAAGTTGCTTCCACCTTTTAGCATCAGTGTATCTTGCATGACATCTAGCAGGAGGCTTCTTGGGGGCAGTAAGAGGTGATGGCTGCAAGAGGTGTGAGTTGGACTGAGGGAGGGGTGGTGTGGTGAGCACTTCAGCAGGTTCATGTGAGAGATTTGCATCCAAATGGCCCCTAGAAAGGTCGTGCACCATCTCCCCATGAACATTTAAAAACTCATTTAAAAAAGTCATACTGACTTTTATATAAAATCTCTATTCAGGAGTCTTGTACTGTCTTTCTTCAACTGTCTGCAGTTTCCTTAACCTGAATTTTTTACCTCAGAACACAGAGTTCCACAGCTGAACAATCAGAGAGAGGGGGGTGCAGGCAGGCAGCAGCCTGCCAGCCATACAGAAAAGCCAGGCCCACAGGGAGATTGGTGGCCCTAGTGAACTTTATGGGGAAGACTGGGAGGCGCATTTTACCTCAGGACACATTCAATGACTCCCAATAACAACTGCATACTGTTTAGAATGTTGGGATGAGGACCAATCAGGCCACATATGCAAATGACCTCGAAAGGCTGGCCCAATCAGGGAAGAGTAGCCAAGTTGGCAATGAGCCGGGGGTGGGGGGGAGCAGGCAGCAACCTGCCAGCCACACAGGGAAGCTGTATCCCTACGGGAAAACACATTTTACCTCTTTTTACCCCCTTAGGGGGCAAATTTCTTAAAATTCCTTCTTAGTTGGTGTTTAACATCATGAAAGGCATGTTCTCTCCAAATTCCATATTACTAGGTCCAGGGTTTTGGGCTGGGCGATGATGAGTCAATCAAGACACTTGTCTTTATATATATAGATTTTATAGTCAACATTTTGAGTTACAGATTATTATTAAATTTTGACTCTTTTCAATATGACTAACAAGAGTAATTTTATTACATATGGCCCCACACCAGCTTTCAAACTAGTAAGCACAACTAAAAGTAAAGAGAAACTTCAATCCTAACCATGATTACTCAGAAGTTACACCTGTTGGTTTGAATAGGATTTACTTTCAAATAAATACTTTCAAATTAATAAAAGGCAACCTTTTATTGACTACCTTTATATTTAAGTAACCTTTCCCCAGAAGGAAGGTATTCTGCAATCACTGACCCTTCTATATACAGCCATTCTAGCCAACAAAATTGTATTATACCAGCATGATTTGAAGATGTGGCAAAAATTCAAGTATTGTATCACTAAGAAAGATCACTAAGAAAGAAGTAATCACACTACAAAGATGGTGAGCAATCTCCTCAAAGGATTAGGTAATAAAGATGTAAAGCAAAAGATGCCTTATTTTAAGTAACTGTTACTTCCTCACTGACAGATGGGGGAATCTGAAACTACGTATCTGTAACAAAGGATATGTTCACATAGCCACTGATATAGCACAAACTGTATACTTTTTGCAGAGGAGTTAGCCGTGTTAGTCTGTGGTAGCAAAATCAAAAAGAGTCCAGTAGCACCTTTAAGACTAACCCATTTTATTGTAGCATAAGCTTTCGAAAATCAAGTTCTCTTCGTCAGATGCATGTTTCTGTAACATGCATCTGACGAAGAGAACTTGATTCTCGAAAGCTTATGCTACAATAAAATTGGTTAGTCTTAAAGGTGCTACTGGATTCTTTTTGATTTTGTATACTTTTTGGAAATGATATATTTTTTTTATAAAACAATTGCTTTAACTTAGAGAACAAGAGAACACTGCCACTGCTTGTACCTTGTTTGATTGGTCTTCCGCTGTATTCATAATTTTCTGAATTAATCTGTGTGTGAAATATACCAATGAACATTTCACCTTCATCAACGGCAGTGGGATCTGTAAATGAAACATTATTAAATAAATTCAAAGTATTTACGCTTTGCAATAGAAAAAAAATTAACATTCAGAGAATGTTATATTCCACCCAAAGATATTTCACATAAATAAAATTGTCATAAGAATAACTGAGATTTTGTTGTAGAGGAAGGAGGCATATGAATAGAAACTGGAACATTTATTTCCCCCAACAGCATTTGTCATTATATATGTTATATTTGGGGGAGCAAGATGACAAGATGTCTCCTTTCATCCTGTTTAATACAATCAAACCAGAACACCTTGTGACATCACTACAGGCCTCTTCTGCACTGCTCGACCTCACAGACAGAACACTGACTACGAACTCTGTCTACAGGCTTGTTAAATCAGACAAAGAAGAGGACATTTGAAGACTCACAATGTATCCCCTGTCCTACTGCTAGCTGCTGCTTCTCCTGCTGGCCTCCTTCACTGCTGCCCGCCCCCCTCCTGGCCTTGGCCACCATCAGTTTTTTTTGCACACCCTTTTGCATTGCTGACTGCCACTCATACTTCAGAAGTTTGGTTTTTGCAACATCTGGTTGCGAAACCAGACATTGCCATTAACGTTTTAGGAATTTCTCCCTCCAAATTATTTTTAAGTGTAAGATTTCTCTTAAAACCCAGCATTCCCCCAAGTCTGCAGAACTCTAAATGTGGCTGGCCCCATTGTGCAGATATGGCTGCATGAATGGGGACCAGCCTTTAACCATTAAATGCAGTGGTATTTCATACATTTATTTTCTGAAAATCTGAAGAATATATTCCTTAAATTAAATCTGTTATCTAGAAATGTCCAAATAACACAGCCACTGAGTGGGATAAGGGACCATATAAAATGTAGATGTTTAAAGTAGTATCACAGTAAAAGAAACAAGAAAATATTAAACAAGGCAAAAGATTAAACAAGATGGCTCTGATTTCAGTCTAGAAACATTTTCCTGTGCTTCCACTACCCACTGTGCTCACACCAATGCCACATGCCTGCCTGACAAAGAAGATTGCACAGTGACAGTACAAGAGTATTGAAAACTGCCATTAGGTAATATAAAACTTTAAAAAAAATATGCGACTCTGAATAGAAGACATCAAGGCAACTTTGACAGCACCATCCTAAACAAAGTTACACCCTTCTAAATCCATTGAAGACAATAGGCTTTAGAAGGGTGTAACTCTGCTTAGGATTGCATTGTGAGTCTTCCTCTGGAAGTCCTTCTAAACATCAGAAATGCAGTGAAAAATATAAGTGGATTATGATTCTTAAAACTTAGCCACCATTTATCATCCACACATTCATCTATACTAGTGATTCTCATTCTTTAATCTACCAACACCAAGCATACAATATCATCAAAAGTAAAAAAATAAAAATAAAAAGCACAGCAAAAACAGCTTTCCATTTCTGATATATGCCCACAAAACATACAAAACAGAGATGCCAGGCATGCACTCAGTTAGAGCTTTGTGCCTGATGGCCATCAGCCAACTACTTAATGTTAGGATTTGTTCCTATTTGCTGTGAGCCACTTTTTAAGGACATGGGAGACGGAAATCTAGGATCTGGAATTTTAATCTTAGGACAGGGTGGGGAGTATAAAACAACTCTCTTCCATTAGCTGCCAGAAGCTATTACAAGTGTCCAAAATCCCAAGTGCCCCATTTGCCAAAAAAAGTTCTCAATGTCACCTCCCTGATTTATAGATTACCCCCTCTAGGACCTTATGACCCTTCCCATTAAGACTCACTGATCTATACTTAACCAGTATAGAACTCAAGACCAAGTCCTATGTTGAGTATGTCAGTTGATTTGATGAACTCAGCAATTTTCATTTGGTACACTGGCAGGACTAGCGTCAGCCATTGCGATATCTGGGTCAGCTGCCCAGGCCCTATGCTGCGGGGGCTGTGCTGGGAGCCCCACTATCCTACATCTAGCTGTCCCAACCACTGACCTGAAGCCCTTCACCTCCTGAAGCCCCAACCAGTGCAGGGTTGCCACTGATCCCCCACACTTCCTAAAACTCAGGTAAGGACAGGGAAATTAGCTGTAAAACAGTCGAGGGCTGGCAAGCACCCTAGAGTTGATTCCTCGATGCTGCCTAAGATTCAGGCAGTGGGGCCGGGAGACTGACAGGGGAGCAAGACTGGGGCTTAGGGATCCCCACCATGCTATAGCTGATGTCACTCCCCCCTACCCGAAGCGGGAAAACCAAATATTTCACCGGTGCACCCCCCTAGTGCTGAAGCAATAGCAACTCTATAGAATGTGCACAGAATAAGAGGATTTCTATAAGTGACATAAACCAATCAAATTTATTACAATACAAGATCAGCTACAGAAAGTCAGCAATAATGGAAATAAGAATTTAAAAAATAATGAAGTAAAAAATAAAAAGGGTCAGTCAGCCACTTGTGTATCCCATACACCTAAAGGCAAAATTTAGCAACTTTATTGGTTATCTCCTGGGAAGAATCTGCAAGAAGAAGAAAGGCATAAATTTGTTCAGATCTTCCAGGTAAAGTTGTCAAAACCAGATCTTTGATTTATTGTTCCTTAATTTTGGTCATAAGATTTCCTTAGGAGGGTTTGTATCCAGCCAAAAATAAGACATTGGTATGATGTGATCACTGTATTTGTGTCATTTGCTAGGATCACAGTGTTTCAAAGCTGCGATGCTTTATCTGATGTAAAATATTTTTAGTATTGATGATCCTCTTTCACAGAACAGATTAACCTGTAGCTCTGTACAGGTTTTAGATCAACAGTGAGTTGTTCAAAGACACGTTCTAGTGGATCACAGATGTTAAGCTCCAAAGTGATTGGAGATGGTCACTGTCTTGTCGAGATCCTACTTCAAAGTGCATGTTGCAACTGAGCAGATTGCAGGATATTAAAATGAAATCTATAGTACTTGCACCAAGCTCAGAGCAGCATGTATACTCCTCGGGGCTATCTCCTTCGGTAGTCCCATTAAGAATGGAAAGGTCTAACCTAGATGCAAGCTGTAGTAAGCAATAACCTTTTCAATTTGACTTGCCATCCTTGGAGGTTCTAGAGGGGAGAATATTTAAGGAATCATGCACTGGTGGCACTGCATTGAAGGAAGTATATAATGGAGGTCCTCTGAAGGTCCAAGTCTGGCATTAAAATCTCCTGCAACCACAATAGATGCACTTGAAAACGAGGTGAGCAGTGAGTCTAAATATAGTTCAAACTTGGTCCATACTTTTTGTGCCCATTTTCTGGTGCCGTAAGATGGAATCAAGAGGGTTTGTTTCCTATACTGTTATAATCAAGAGAGTTTGTTTCCTATATTGGGCCCAATGTCCATAAGATATCAGCGTGGTGACATAAACAAGATTGCTGCAGTAGATACAGCAGCATTTAGCAACCAATCAGAATATACTATTTAGTCTCCTACATAGTCTAATATGGGTATGGCAAATGTACAGGACATTTCAGAAAGACAATTAAATTGAATTGCTATTGAATATGTAATTGATAGCTTATATATGAACATTTACAGAAGGTCTCACTTAACTGAGCCAAGGTGGACTGCTACTATAGAGCTAATTAGTTAGTTACATTTCATCCATTATTTTCAACCAAGCTCTTGAGATAAAATGGGCTTGACAAGTAAAGATGCAGATACGTACAAGACCCTTAGGCAAAGAAGATCTGGAAACTATTTAAACCATGCTGAGTTCTCTTGAGGAGTGAGTCAGAATACACCTGAAGCAGATGATTCATATTGCAATAAGTAACTGCAATTAAAAGTAAGGGGTGGGGTCTTAGTTAATATTTGTTTTAGTTAAATATAAAAGTCTGGGGTTTTTAAGTGTTAACAGAGTCAAAATCACGTATATTATCAAATACTGACATCTACTGGTCATATTAGTAGTCTCACATTAATGTAAGCACCACTCACTTTCATTCAAAAGTTAATTAAGTTTATGCAATGACTGGAACTTTTAGAATGCAAGCTTATTGGCAAGGCACATTTTGCTTTTATGCATGTTGCCTTGTAGAGTCTTAGGCACTTTTTGCTGCTGCTGCTGCTGCTGCTAACAACAACAAAGTTCTGTCTCTCACGTCTGTATTCTTAAATGTTTTTCGATTCCACTTTTACAAAGTTTATTTAACCAGACATCTAGACTTTTAGATTTAGTCAGGCAATTGGTTCAGTTCAAACACAGCACAGTTGAATGATTATTTTATTTGTGGTCAAAGACCATTACTATGGCAATACATCCTTAACAGTCAATAAAATAATTCCAGCATAAAAGTGTAAAAAGACATAAAAATACACTTAACTTTTAATGTATTTAAAGCACATTAGAATAAATATAGTTCCCTGGGAACAAAAGTGATTCTAATATTTAAAGTATTAATATTAAAATAGTCAAAATCGTAAAAGGAGCAAAACAAGCTAAGTATGGCCATGCTTCTTATTCTGGAATTTAACCAAATGGGAGACAGAATGTGGCTATTTGCCTGGAGATAGGCAGATTTTCATCAATTAGGAGTTTCTCCAAGCAGGCCTTATCTGCCTCTACAATTGGTCTGTCTAATTATGGGGAAATAAAGTTGTCCCTATAAACTTGATGGAAAGGACAGCGAAAGAACATATGAGGAAGTGATTCCATTTCACCAGTGGAACAACAGCAGTGTCTGTCCTCAAATGGGATCTTCCTATATTTCCCTTCAGTGACCATTGAGGGGATAACTGCACAATAAGTTCCTCCCATAGATTCAAAGTATGTTCTTTCTTCTTCCATTGTATAATCTGTCTGTAGGTTTTTTTCTGGTTTAATAAAGCTAATTGTGCCTCTGATCTCCTTTCCAAATTATTGCTCAAGGAGAGAGAATATAAACAGTTTAGTTCTTTTTTGCTCTGGCGCATTCAGTGTCAAACCAGGGTTTGACATTTCTATGAGGGCAGTATAAACTATTTTCTGGCAAGGTTGTCAAGATAGTATTAAGCTTGTGGGTTAGAAGCTGATAATCAACTAACAGATCATGGTTAGTGTTTAAATTTGTGAATGGTGAAACATATTTTTGCAGAGCGCAGTTTATTTTAAACTATGATTAGTTTGTGAAATCAGAATTCAGTTTGAAGACAATCATTCAAGCTAGGATGATAATAGTGATCCTGGTTTGATGTAGCCTAAACATTAATAGTGAAGTGGCCTACTTTTATGTCACGATTTCATGTGACATATAGACCAAGCAAATAAAATAATAACGGACTCTGTATTCAGTGCTATGTGCTTTCTAGCCGACCAAACTGTCCACACATAATAGATGGGAGGTAATTAATAAAAAAACTGTATTAATATATCACAAAATGGTGCAAGTCTCAAATTTTATCCAGCAGGATTTGAATCCAGTAGCACCTTAGATACCAACAAGACTCTCAGGATATAACCTTTCGAGAGTTAAAGCTCTCTTCTTCAGATATCAGGAAACAAAAGAAGAGAGCTTTGACTTTCAAAAGTTATACTCTGAAAATCTTGTTGGTCTCTTAAGGTGCTACTGGACTCAAATCCTGGTGTTCTGTTGCAGACCAAAACAGATACTTGATGAAATGATGACTCAATCACCAGTGATGTCACAGGCACAATCCAGTAGATGCATCACACTTGCACAACCATATTCCACATAGCAAATGCAAAAGCAGTGGATGTGCAAACAGAGAAAATGTAGTCTCTTGGAGGTGGGGAGGTATCTATAACAATTTTTTTTAAATCTCATTTATAGCAGCAAAAGTAACTGTCTGAAATAGCCATTGCTATGAACATAAAAGAGAATGTTATTTTCTGGTATATACTTAAAATGACTATTTTCAGTCTGGAAACAGAACTGGTTAGTTACAAAGACTCTTTGGTCAATCTACCAAAGACTTGAGCTAGAAAATGAAAATGTCTTAATTAGGAAATGTGGTGAAAGTACTGATAAATTATAAATAAGATTTGTCCATTTAAGGCTGTAATCCTCGGCATAGTCCTTTGGTGATGAGTTCCAGAGGACATAGTAGGAGTTAAACTAAAAAAAATGCATAGGATTGGCTGTAATTTCTGTGAACATGTATGAAGATCAAAATGTTGTTTGCTTAAGTATCTCTTGGCAGCTAAACTGTTTAACACGTGGTTGGGCTTTTTATGTAGTAATTTGGAAGGCTGTGATTGGTGGCAGACTTAGTTGGTACATTAAGCTGCACTGGAGCCTGGGAAATGGTGGGGGGCATTTGATTTTTTTACTTATGTATGGGAAGTTCTGGAGATATGCTAAGGATTTCAGTGGCATAACATTACATGGGGGCCTCTCTAGCACTGGAGAGGTTTAGAAAGCCATGACATCTTGCTGCCCAGTTCTATGCTGGTGCTATGCTTAATCACCATTCTAATCCCTCTGGAGATGGGGTTTAGGGTTGCATGGTTAGCCTGATATATTAAGACACAGTCCTGAACCTTTAAGTTTTATTAGGTGTCCAGAGGCTATTCCTAATATAGATCCTCAACAATCAAAATAGAAATAAATGAATCTGAAAACACAATACACTTGGTCTATATTCTTATTTCTGGTTTTAAAATACTTAGGATATAGTTTGACCCCCTTCCAGGAATTTCCTACAATTGGGGGAAACAGATACAGAGACTCTTAAAGCATCTTCATACAACCATCTCAGGCAGTGGCTGCCATGTATACAGTTAAACTGTGCAAATGTCCAGTCACTTGTGAGTCATAGTGAGTCATAGCAGCAAATAGCTGCCACCACATAGAGCAGGGGGGCCAAACTTGCTTACTGTAAGAGCCACATAGAATACACATCAGATGTTTGAGAACCACAAGACATGATGCACTGAAGTGACTTAAGAAGAAGAGGTGGGTTTGGGGGACTGCCCTGAAAGTGACATCACAGGAAGGGGTGGAAATATGCTGGAAGTGACATCATTGGAAGGGGTGGAGCCTGGGAAGTGCCATCACCTGAACTTTGATCTGGAAATGACATCATATAACATGACGTCACAAAAGAATCTGTACATGATTCAGTACATCAGTAAGGAACATGAGATCTTGCATTCCTTCATTATTTTTCAGTTGAGGATAGAATCTGTTTTCTTCTTCAAGAAAATTAATAATAGGCTCCAACAGATCCATAAACCAACTTAAAACATCATTGGTTGACAGCCACCTCACACTGCAGTAGAAAGAGACATCACTGGATTTAACTTCAAGATCCAGTTCTTCAATAAAATTCTTGAACTGTTGATGGGTCTTCCCATTTGAGCATATGCAATTGACAATTTCCAGACCAGATTTTGTAACATCCTCATACTTGAAATATCTGGATGCCAGGTGCTCACGGTGAATAATGCAATGAACAGGGAGAAACTCTGGAAAGCTAGGATCACTTTTCATAAGTGCAATTAATCCTGCATTTTTACCCACCATTGCTGGTGCTCCATATGTTGCAACACTGACAAGTTTATCCAGTGGAATTTCAGCACTTGTTAAGGCTCTATTTAGTGATGCTTTTAACACTGTTAACTTGTTTTTCCATTATTCCGATGTAGGTGGACAATCAGATGAAAAGATTTTGTGATTTGTTTCATAGTGGCAATTTAAGTTACTGACTTTGTGATGACTGAGTGCCAGATTACCGATAAGACACAAAGGTTACCTCCTTTATTGGTGAAAATCTTCCTCCCACTCTGGCCTAAAACTTCTGCCTTCGTCTTCATACTTTTGTTTTTTATAATGTGATGACATCATCTTCCTTCACAAAATCGCCATGTCTCCAGTCCAGCTTGACCCCACCAGTCCTGTACCATGCCCCCGCCCCCCACCATCAGCCCAGCCACCTGGCCCAGGCAAGGGAAGGGAAAGGGGTACGCGTGTGTGCCTCAGCCAGCCAGCTGGCCATCTGGCTCCCTGGCTCACATCTTTCTGCTGCCGCCGCTGCAGCCAGACATGTGGAACCTCCAGACATGAGATCCCTCGCTGAGCTATTTTATTTTATTGTAGCATAAGCTTTCGAGAATCAAGTTCTCTTCATCAGATGCCTGATCCGAACTGGTCAAATACAGAAGAGGAGGGGAGGGGAAAGAACAGGACATATATCACAAGAAGACAGAATGCAATTAGTGTGAAGGCAATCAAAACATTCCTTTGCTTGTAAATGTAAACATCTCCTTTTGGTGTGGAGTCAGTTTGCCGCAGTGAAGGTATACAATTCCTATGTAGTATAAGCCCTCGATAACCACAGCTCTCCCTGCCAGCTGCATCTGACAAAGAGAACTGTGGTCCCCGAAAGTCCACAGGCACTCAGGCTGAGATAATTGACAAACAAAGCCCACACCAGGCGTCTCTGGGCTCCCCCAGACCACGCCTCTGTAAAGGAAATCTGTTACCTGTGATAATGTGATAACCATTCATAGTCTCTATTCAGTCCCAGCTTGACAGAGTCAAATTTGCATATGAATTCCAATTCAGCAGCCTCCCGTTGGATTTTGTTTTTGAAGGGTTTCTGTTGAACCACAGCGACTTTTAAGTCTTTGGTGGAATGTCCTGGTAGATTGAAGTGTTCTCCCACTGGTTTTTGGACGTTTCCATTTCTAATGTCAGATTTGTGTCCATTTATTCTTTTGCGTAGAGGTTGGCTGGTTTGTCCAATGTACAGAGCAGAAGGACAGCTCTGCCCCTATATCTACCCAGGGAATACAATTACAGGACCCAATGGCATCAACTACACTGTCTCTGGCTCTTACAGCTGCTCATCCTCCAATCTGATATATGCCCTCATGTGCCAACAATGTCCTTCTGCTCTGTACATTGGACAAACCAGCCAACCTTCGTTTGGACTGCCCCTTTGCTCTGGATCAGACAAAATTGCTGCTACGCTTGGAATCCAAATGGATTTTTGGCTTAAACTCCTTGGCGCCAAATGGCTTAAATTCAGAGATTGATTTTTCGTGTTTTCTGTAAGTTTTGGGACCCTTGCAAAGATCCTCCTTTAGATTTCTGACCCCTCCCCCCCTTGTGGAGATTTAATTAGCAGTAGTCCTTTCTTTGTTGCATGTCCGTGAATCACGCTGGTGGAGGAACGGTGGGAGATCTTGTTTTTCGTGCTTGCGACACACTTATGTCCAGTCCGAAAGATCTTACGCCCAGGAGGAAGTGAGGAGTGGTCCTCACGAAACGGGTTAATTACAATTGCCTGCAAACCCCCGTCGGCGTTTTCCTGTATATATATAATTGACTTTATGGACTGTTATTGCAACATTCTGGCGGCACGATCTCCTACCTACCGACTTCCCCTTACTAACTGTGGCATTTGCACTTTAATTAATTGAATTGTTTCCGGACAAATGTATATTTGTGTATTTTGCAATTTATGTACATTGATTTATGAACGGACGCTGTACTGATGCACTTCTGTAATTCCATGACTTTTGTATGTATATAATGAAATTGTAGCACTTTTGCACTTTATAATATATATAATTGAATTACACCTTTGGGGTTTTGACTACAGACTAACACGGCTAACTCCTCTGGATCGCTGAGCTATGAGGCTGAGTGGTCTCCTTTCCTGCTCTCTCTTTTCTCCCAGCGACCTCTGGTGGTAGGGAGGAGCTTGCAAGCTTGCCTATTTCCCCCTCCTTCCCCGCTAAAATAAACATGGCCATGGCAACACTCGGAGACCTCTGGGAGCCGCATGGAATGTCTACAAGAGCCACATGCAGCTCCTGAGCTGCAGTTTGGCTACCCATGACATAGAGCATTCAAACCAAAGAGAATGTTCAGCAGCCCACTGTAAACAGTCTCTTTTGCAGAGTACGACTGGAACATCGGAGACAACAATCTTGCAAGATGGAAAGTTGCATTTTTCAGTAACTCTCATTTTACCTTGAGATGGTGGAGAAATACCATTTCTGTGTACCAGATACATTTGCTGGGGAGACCATCAACAGGATCCAACCCCACAGATAACTGCCTGTCTTCCTCCTTGCCCTGCCCAAGACACTCCCTATTTGAAGAGTCTGGAACCAATTTTGAACACGTACTTGCCTTATCATACCAAAAAATGATACAGATTTGTCCATCTGCTTTTTATGCCTCATGGTGGTTTGTGTTTTGGCAAGTACAGATTTGTTGTAAACTTCTGAAATACCATCACTTTGTAACCACAGGACTCTACCTATGCACACATTTTCCTGGGAGTAAGTCCCACTATACTGAGTGGGGCTTACTTCAGACATTTATCAAATTCTACGCATATTTACTGAGATTTCCTTATATTCTGTAATAGCATTAAAATTGCCATTCCCTTTTTTTTTTGGTTACTTACTAGATGTTTCAGAAGCCAAAGCTAAAAACCTGCTGGTATTTTCATCCTCTTCACTAGTCACTGAGGAACTTCGAGATGTCATAGACTGTAAAAAGACACCACACCCAAAGAAAACATATGAAAAAAATGAGGAAACTGGGGATGGTCATGCAATGTCAGGTTTTGATATTGTGCCTTTATTTCTGTTTGACATGCACAGCCTTTTAGGCAAGATACACTAGAACTTGGGGCCACATTTTATTTCTGCAAACAGTTCATATTTTCTACATGTAATTGGGCTGGCAACAAAAGTAAGATGCTAAATTGTTTTGTACAGTGCTTCCCAACCTGTAAGGACCTAAAAGTGGGTCGCAAAACCTCTGAAACTGGGTCACAGGTCAGCCATTCCTAATGGTGGCTCCTGTCCTTTGCACCCTTCTCTTTCCCTCCTTTCCTTCCTTTCTAACGTCTCATATTCTCAACTTGTCCTCCCCCTTTGAAACAAAACAAGGAGAATAAAAGCTGTCTGGCAACTAGTAACTTTATGATAGTAGATGGAAGAAGGGGGGGGGAAAGAATGTAGAGTGGGTAGAAGCTGTCAGAGCATGGAGCAGAGACAGTGGTGTGTGTGAGCATAGGCTGTTAATGCTGTCTCCTTCAACAGCCCAATCTCTTGCCCAGCTCCCTGCAGAGCTTCACTGATCTCTATCTGCTGTGGGAGGTGTACTGCATTAAGCCACTTGCCACCCACCTCTTTGTTTACATCTGCCATCTTCTCACATCTCCTCAACCAAGTGCCCCACCCCCCAGCACCTTCTCAATCTCTTGGACCATCCCTGGATGGGTCACCAAACAAAATAAATTTAGATGTGGGTCACCATATCAAAATGGTTGGGAACCACTTGTCTAGTATAGCCTAATTAAAAGTACACAGAACAGCACCTGAATATCAGTAATACTGTGAAAAAGGGGATGCCAGATTGAATGGTATAAATTCTGCATCCCAACTTCTAACATGATTAAAAATGAATTGGTATACATAGGATTTAGCACAACAGCGTGATTCATGACAACTGAGCATCTGGGACCCATTATCATTAAAGATTCATGGTTCAGATACGGCCACTGCAAGGTTCTAAGGCAAGAGGCAATTCAATGTACATTAGTTCTAGTTCATGCTAGTTTCCACAAATATTCATTCACAAAATGACTTCAAAATTAAATCATACATTTTAGCTATCTTGGGGGCTCTGACTAAAATAAAATAAATAGATCAATTTCTAACCTGAAGTTCTTCCCATAGTTTTGTTCTCATTTCTTTCCCTTGTTTTTTTATTGCCTTTTCTTGAGATTGTTTGTTTGCCAGTATCTGGTCCAACCTTTTCATCTTCTTTATGGCTTGTTGGATGAGAGGGTCTACATTGCTCTCTTTAGAGTCCTCCAGCTTGGCTGTCAAATAGAAATTAAAATAAAACCTGATTCCAACATAGTTTAGTGGCTAACAGAATGAGCTGTGATCCAGAAGGTGCCAAGTTCACATCTCACCTCTGCCATGAGCTCACTTGGTACCTTTAGACAAGCTACTTTGCCTCAGCACCCCCACTGTCAGCAATGCAGAAATACTAGCACTGGACAATCTTACAGGGCTACTTTAAGAATTACATAAAAATAATTTGTGTGATGTGCTTTGAAATGGAAGGTGCTGCATAAATGGTAAAAATTAGTTATTTTATGTGTTTATATCCCGCTTTAGCTACCTAAAAGGTTTACATGCTCCTTCTTATTAGAGAGCCAGTTTGGTGTAGTGGTTAAGAGTAACGGGACTCTGGAGAACCATGTTTGATTCCCCACTCCTCCACTTGAAGCCAGCTGGGTGACCTTGGATCAGTCACAGCTCTCAGGAGCTCTCTCAGTCCCACACACCTCAGAGGGTGATTGTTATAGGGATAATAATAACATACTTTGTAAACCGCTCTGAGTGGGTGTTAAGTTATCCTGAAGGGTGGTATATAAATCAAATGTTGTTGTTGTTGTTGTTGTCGTCGTCGTCGTCATCATCATCATTATTATTATTACCCTTAGCTCACTGGAAGTTGGGTATACTACACTCTACCTAAGTTTAATCATTCAACAAAGTTTATATTGGTTGTTGTGGGTTTTCCAGGCTGTATTGCCGTGGTCTTGGCACTGTAGTTCCTGACGTTTCGCCAGCAGCTGTAGCTGTCATCTTCAGAGGTGTAGCACCAAAAGACAGAGATCTCTCAGTGTCACAGTCAGCCACAGCTGCTGGCGAAACGCCAGCCACAGCTGCTGATGAAACGTCAGGAACTACAATGCCAAGACCACGGCAATACAGCCCGGAAAACCCACAACAACCATCATTCTCCGGCTGTGAAAGCCTTCGACAATACAAAGTTTATATTGATCTTCATTTGTAAGAAACATAAACTCTTTGATTCACTTTCCCACATTTGCCCTTGCACAGCTGTATAACATAACAACTGATCCAATGCCCAAGGGGGCTTGGCCATCTCTTCTTCCTACCCAGACAGATTTTCCTCTATTAAAGAGCAAGATCCAAGAAATTCAAGAAGAGAGTATAGTGTCAGCTTTTTCTTGGCAATGAACCTAATATCTTCTTCTCTTAGCTTTTTGTTCTGCACAGAAGATGCCTGGGGATGATGGCAGCCATCCATCTGCCTTCCAGATGCAAGAACTCAACTCTGGAAATAGATTTTGAGAAACTAGGTATCCAAATTCAGCACTGCAGATCCCTAATCAGAGGGCTTGAATGTGGCTATTATATAACTAACATTATTAAATTTAAATTAACTTAGTTAATAATATTTATATGCTGGCTTTCTCCTCAGTCATGAAGGCCCAAGGTAACGTGCAAAAAACCCAAACCACAGACAACAATTATTAAAACCTCTAAGGATAAAATCATAATGATTATTATAGTTGCTAAATGCCAGTCTAAAATAGATAGCCTTCATTTCTTACAAACTGACGACAGCATGGAAGCCCTCCACACATCCTTGGAAAGGACATCCCATAATCTTTTAAAGGGTCCAGGAAGTTACCAGTGTCAACCTAACTTCTGTCCCAGAGTCAGCTACTCTGTTTCTGACCTTTGGCCAGGAACAGCAAGGCAAGTCTTACGCTTTCCCCACTGCACAATCTCAGTTAGTAATAAATGTAGATGAAGAATCTAGATTATAACAATTTGCTCATCTATGTAGTGCATTTTTATCCTGCTCTTCCTTCCAAAGAGCTCAGAGCAGCATACATGTTTTTCCACAAGCTAGCTACTGTGTGAAATGGGGTGCTGAAGTAAATGGCTCTACTGGTCTGATTCAGTAGGGCACATCTTATGTTTTCTGTTCCCCAGTTTATCCCTCCCCTAAGCTCTGTGAAGTACATCTGTCTATAAGAGTATGACCTGCCCAAGGTCACCCAATGAGCTTTCATGGCAGTGTGAAGATTTGAATCCAAATCTCCCAGATCCCTCTCCAACAATCTAGCTGCTACACTATACATGTCACTATTATTTTATCCCATCATATCTTTATAAAGCAAACCACCTTGAGTCTTTGGAGAAATGCAGAATATAAATATTTTAAAGGTTACAAGAACATAGTACTCACGTATAGAAAACAGTAAAAAGCCCAGTAGCACCTTTAAGACTAACCAACTTTATTGTAGCATAAGCTTTTGAGAACCACAACTCTCTTTGTCAGATGTTGCATCTGATGAAGAGAGCTGTGGTTCTCAAAAGCTTATGCTACAATAAAGTTGGTTAGTCTTAAAGGTGCTATTGGACTCTTTACTATTTTGTGACTACAGATTAACACGGCTAACTCCTCTGGTTATATAGAAAACTGTCATAAATGCTAGTTCATAATTACTTGACACTTCTGTTTATAGAGAGGCAAAAGATCACATTATTGCAACCAAGAACCCCTGTGAATATGCATCACTTAGGAGTTCCTGAAGAAAGATAAGAGTAACTTTGTTGGAATGGAGGGGGGCAATACTGTGAAAGAACATGTGTTCTTGGGAGCTGGACAGGAGAAACACAGAACCTCCTAAGACTAAAGGAAAAAATTAGACAAAGGTTTCTGAAAGAGCGGTCCACAATGGACAGAACTGAACGTGCCAGGGAAGAAAAAAAAATCAAACATTCATAACCAAACTATTGTAGCTTTTTACATGTTATGATTTCCCCACAAAAGCTGCTACCTGGAGAAAATATAAATTAATTTAGCTTACAAACTACTTTACAAATAAACATGCTTAGGCTTGCAGTTGTACGGATTAATCTTTAGAAGGGTTGTGGACCCTGTTACTGGTCTTGCTTCTATGCTTCTCTCAGCAATCTGATATATAGAAACTTCACCATTAATTTATCACCATGCCAGGAAAAGCTTCATCTGCCAAGTTCTTGTTTGTCAGACTATTGTTAAGGGCACAGGACTAGAAGCACATTAAATTTGTTGACACTAATGTCAATGTTGTTCTAAAAGAAATCATCATCGCAAACTTTCTTCCTCCACCATGTATTTACTTAACATTACTGAGGGCCAAACTTGACGAACAGAATCCTCCTGGCTGCCACGAAGGCACTACTGCCATTTTAAGATCATTTAAAATGCCACAATGGCCCACAGCATGGCAGGCTGAGACACTTTGTTTCCCCCACACCTTATCAAGTACCAAATGGCTGCATGACCCCAACCCTGGTCAGCTATTTTGGCATTTGAAAAGGCACACCAGGGGGAGGCACAAGTGCCACACTACAGCCCCAATCAGGATTACGTCCTCACACATTTTAGATGTCTCTAAAATGGCAGTGGCATACTTGTGGCATCTGCAAGGATGCCATCATGTCTAGTTAGGCCCTGAATTAAACAGCTATAGAACAACATATCTCCCCCACTCATTCCGTAAACAAGAATACCTGTTTGTAATTTAGCTCGTTTATCCTGAGGAGCACTGCTGCAACTTGAAGGCTTGCTCTCTGCACAGTTATCTTCAGAATCTGTTGAACCTGGAATATAGTCCAGAAAGCAGTAGCCATTCATGGAATCAACCCCATTGTCACAATTTGAAACACCTGTTAAAATGTATATATGAAACATGATGTTATTTGCTACATTGCATAGAAAGCAGAGTGGATAAAAATCAATGATTTTTTTAAAAAAATAAAAAAAATCGGATTTTTTTTATTTAAATCGGATTTTTTTTATTTAAATCGGATTTTTTAAATAAAATGCTTTTTGCGAAAATATATTACCATCCAAAGGTTATTTCATCATGAAATAAAGATTAGTTTTTAATTATGTAGAATAAGGCTGTATATGTTTAATTTTTTTGGTAAATAAATTCCATTAATCCATTCACAATGTCATGCTCTTCCAGAGGTTTTTGTAAGATTATTGGGCAGTTTCTCTGCCTACAAGATATTATCACAGATGCTTCGTTTTGCAGTTCTCAAAACTGAATTTGTGTCAGCTCAGCAGAGATCACATGCCTCTTCTTCACAGCAAAAATGTTATAACATGAACAGAGTTGAGAAAAAGACCTTAATCCTATTGTTCTACAAACCTATGAAGACAGAATCAACCCCTCCAGTGCTAAGTTTCAAGAAGTTCAGTGAATAGAAACAATCTTTTTCTGATTGTTTGGAGTGGAATAGATCTGCACAAGAAGAAACTAAGTGTGAGGAGGGAGGGGCAAGCAGTACAAAATGAAAGTGAAACTTTTTGAGCACAATACTGCACAAGTCTTTGGATCTTTTGTGTGTATGACCTGAGGTTTATCACATTCTTTCCTTGGAGGAAAAAACCTATAATGGCAGCAGGCCGTAAAAGAGACCCAGTTTGGGAATACTTTAATGAAGTTCCTTTACCTATCGGTAAGGCAGGCATCTACTTGCATATTAAAGTTATACCAGCAAGAATTAGTCTTTATGTAGAAAACTATGATTTAAATCAAGCCTTAATGACTAGTGATTTAAATCGTGATTTAAATCAGTTTGATTTAAATCAAATCCACCCTGATAGGAAGTACAATTTATCATCTTGTGATTGTGATTAGGACATACACTGAAGGGTGACATAGGATTTTGCTTCACATACAGCCTCAAATATGTCACATAGGCTTCTTCCGCATGATGAACTTTACATCGAGCTTTCTGCATATTCAACGCATGAGGAGGATTGGCTCTGCTTTATTCATCAGCTCTGGCCACTTAATGCTTTGATTCTTTCATTCTACACTATGAGGGAGTTGAACCAAAGTGATGTCTGTTTTTTTTCTTACTGCACTAGAAAAATGCCCCGCTTCTGCTGTGGGCTTTAAGGACCGGTCAGTTTCCTCAGTGAATTGGCTGAGGACTGGTCAGTTTCCTCAGCTAATTGCTGAGGAAACTTACAAAGGGGTTTCTTTTGTCTTTGCAACATTGCCATTTAACATTGCAACATTGCCATTTAATTTTTTAAAAATGGGTAAAAATTTGACTGGTTGCTTCCAACCAACCAGAATGCAGTGGAATAAAAGAGAGGGCAAAAGGCAAGGCCAGGGCCAGGACTACATCAAAGCAAACATTCTGCAAAAAGCCCGTTTTTTAAAAATAAATTTTATTAAATTTACATAACAAAACAGCACAGTAACAATACAATAGCTATATACAACGAAAGTGGGGGAAAGGACAAGTAGACAGACTAAAACAAACCCAGTAGCTTATCTGGAACACAGTAGCATCCTTCCAATATACCCACTGTTTGACTTTGCTGAGGGAAAAACATTGGGGTATATGTGCAGGGAGGAAAACTGCAGAAAAGCCAAGGAAAGATCCGTTCTGTGGCACTTGCAGCCTTTCTCCATGCAGAATACAAAAAAAGTAGGGGAAGCAGTTTGGAGACTGAAACAGGGTATTTTGACTCATGCACGCTTCACTCGCTTAATTTCTATTTGCTATGTATCAGTTTAAGGTCTACAGCCCTACCATAAAAGAAGTCATAGCCCTCTAGTGGAGGAAAGGCATTAAATATATCCACTGAACATTCTGGAAACAATGCCCAAATGAACAATGTAAACAAAAGATTTACAAGTTGCCTAGACAATGTGTATAATTTCCAAACAAGGCTTGAAATGGTGCATATCTTGACAGCTAAATGGTATTTCTTCACTAGTAAGTAACCCAATTGTCCTGTTGAACATGCTCACACGCGCATGTGTGCGCAGAATTTGTGCCTGCATATCCCCTTACTTGCTTCCTTAACCAAGTGCATACTACCAGATTTGCTTCTGAGAGAATATGGGAATGTCACTCAGCACTGACTGCTTCCATCAACCTACCATTTCTCCTTTACTATCTTTTTCTTTCCCCTCTTTCCTACTATGTTTGAGGATCTTGCTGTGCTTCTCTAAGGACCAGTAACTGCAGCAATACTCTCCTATACGTTCTCTGCCTCTGTTCTGGTTAGGCATGAGGTTTCATATATTCAGTTCAGAGATGAGCGAATTCCTCATAAGCATAGCAATTTCTGACCACCCATTTCCAGGGACTAACTATTGCACAGCATTTTAAAATAGATTCCTGTATTGCATGCTCCAAGTCACTCGCAGATCTGGTATGGGCGATCCCTAAGCAATGTCCATCATATGTAAAGGACTATTTATTTCTATTTTCTTCTCTGCGAATTTGGGATACTGTCTGCTCTCGCTTAACATCTAATCCTTCCCTGATGTCTACCTATAGATTTCACCTCTGGTTCCCCCCAGCAAAAGACCCTGTGGTTTTTAAATCTTGGTGGGATGTAGGTATAATGAGAGTGGAACACTTTATAAATAATGGTAAAGTTCTGGACAAACAGTCCCTTGAATGCCAGTATGAGATAAATATTCAATGGTTACAATACCTGCAAGTCAAAGCAACATTAGAACATTTACTCAAGTTAGGCAATTTCAAGACACCCTTAACGGCTTTTAAACTTTTACTGAAACAAGCCAATTCAACCTCCAAGGTTCTGATATCTAAACTATATAAAATAATGCTGCAGATCACTCCGAGTCAATCACACTCTTTTCAAAAGGCTTGGGAGCTTGACTGTGACAGCAGGGTGGAAGAAAAGCACTGGGGTGATATTTGGAAAACCTCAAATAATTGTTCCAAAGTACACTCGGTCAGAATGCCATGTTTTAAGCTGTATACAAGGTGGTATCTTACTCCAAAACGGATCTCCCAGATCTTTAAGTCCAGCTCGGCCCTTCGCTGGAAAGGATGCAACACCCTTGGTTCTTACATACATTGTTGGTGGGAATGTCCAGTGATTGAATCTTTCTGGAGTCAGATTCATTCCCTGATTTTACAAATCACAGGAATTGATCTACCTTTTCTCCCAGAATCATTCCTATTGACATATTGGCCAAACTTACAACTGCGGAAAGATAAAACGGAGGCCATTAGCATCCTCATTGCAACTGCTCAGTTAACGGTAGCTGCACTTTGGAAAAACTCTAAAGCCCCTGGCATAGAGCAGTGGTATAAAAAAGTCTGGGATCACTTCGTGATGGCTAAGTTAGCTGACAGCACGACACAACAATGCTGACTAAATTTCATACCACCTGGTACCCAATTTTGCAGCATCTCTTGGAAAATGATATAATCCCTCCTAGAACTAGCTACAAAAATTTCCTACATTTTTGAAAACCCTGGCTGTTTAAAATTATAATGTTTTTAATCATTTTTATTGTTATATTTTACTGTATTTTAATGTTATGTTTAAATTAAAAAAAATAAAAATAGTTTCCTTGTTCAGAACTGCTGTCATGAATAGACCTCCCCCTTTTCGATTGTCATCACTGCAGAACTCATGACATACAAGTATAGACTTACCAAATGAAAGCCTTACCTCTAAAGAATTAACATCTTACTGTGTCAACTGGCTCTATGTCTAGAGATAAATGAAGGTATAAAGGCAGTTTTTAAAAAGAGTGAAACTTATTATGAAGGTCCCTCAGTCATTTAAGTAAATAGATTTGTAAATAATATGACTTACCATGACTGGGTTGTATGCTATTATTGTGTGGTCTATGACCGTAATAAAGATTGACTGACAGTAATATAAGTAATTGCCCTTTTATAATTATTAGTATGTACACAGGTGAAATATTAAAAACAACAGAAGCAGCCCCAGAGTGATCCAACCAGGGAAATATACTTTGTCATTTTCTTTTCTCTACATTCCAGGAACTTTCAGCTGAGGCTCTATAAACCTGATGATAGGATTTTCTACAGCAGTTTTATTTAGTTCATTTATAGTCCACTTTTCCCACAGAGTCTCAAACCAGAAAATTATAATTGGGTAGTGTTTCTCTACCCTAGAAATTTAAGTAAAGCAACTTTCATACCTTTCACTTGAGTTGAATTTTGTATCAACTGCTGGAAATGACTGTTCATTTTTCCTTCAGAGATTTCTTCTGAAGTATTCAATTTTTCGGTTTCATATTTCTCTCCATTTTCCTCATCATTTTCTTTTGAATTATCTTCTGTGGGATCATTGTAAAGATCAAGGGAATAATCAACCTAGAGATGAATGTATAAATTGAAAGTTTCAGTAATCATATTTTTTTTTTAAATTATGGTTTACTAAAACCTGGAACCGTGAATATATTATTTTACTTCATTTATACCTCCCCCTTCCCCCCAAAATGGACAGCTTACATCATTTTCTTCTCCTCCATTTTTTCCTCACAACAACCCTGTGAGATAAGTTAGGTTGAGAGTATGTGATCAGCGCCATGTCATCCAGCAAGCTTCCATGGCAAAGTGGAAAACTGAACCTAGTTCAATCAGATCCTAGTTCATCACTCTAGTCACTATACCACACTGGTTCTCTAATATAATGAAACTTACATCATGATGTTATATCTGTTATGTTCTATCAAATCATTCGATTGTAAGAATGATTTGATGTATTGGATAGATACTTTTAGCACTCATATGATCACTTGTGATGATTAAAAATTGCTTCTAGACAGAAAAGCTTTTCAGGGGTTGGTTCTCCTTTTTTATGCTACAAACGTATGGGGAATGTGGTCTATAAATATTTGTGGCCTTATTTATAAGCCTGTTCTATACACAATGAGAAGGGGAGGAGAAAGAGGAGGAGGCAGTACCAGAGGGTAAACAAGAAGACAGATGAGTCCCAATCTGGTATCAAAATAAATAAAAGATTTATTCATACAGTGTAAATGAATAAGAAAGCAATCCTGAGCAGATCTACTCAGAACCCTACTTGGGTCTATTCAATGGGGCTTATTCTCAGAGAAGTATTTTTAGGATTGTACCATAAATTATGGTTAAGGCTGTTCCTGTAAATAAGATATTGAGAAAGTTGCTCGGTTAGCTAAGGATCTCTGAGGAACTCTTTTTTTGTCAAAACATGCCGACATTTTGCATTGTTCAAAAAATCATCATGGCAAAGGGTACCAGTCTGAGGCTCATCTCTCTTTTTTCACATAGGTACGTTCTGGAGAAAGGAATTGTAAGATAGGAGTATAGCCAAAGTACATGAACATAATCTGCAAGCACCAAGTGTGAGCATAATTCCACATCGCCAGTGTGAGCATAATTACAAGTATCAACAGAATGCTGCAATAAAAAAGTACATCTTGTAGAAACCTAGGCAGAAGAATACAAAAGTCTTAATAATTACCTTAAGGACGTCTGGCTCTGGTGTTAAAATCTCTAGAGATGTACATAAAGCTTTGCTCCTGTGATTAATTCTTGAGCTAGAAAATGGCCGTGAAATTTCATCTAGGCTTTCCTTTGTAGTTTCCATTATAATCTTAAGTAAACAGATAAAAAAGAACACAAGATATATGGCACACACACTAAACCAATTCTAGCCTCTTGCCACATGAAGTCATCCATCCATCCTTCTTTTCCCCACAGGTGCTTATTAGATGGAGACACAGTTTACACAACTATCTGAAAGAGTCCAGAAGTTCTCTAAGAGTCTACTCATATTAACATGCTAAGAATGCAGACTGAGTAAATCTGGCCTGAACTGTAAACAATTGATAAGCTTATCTCAAGAGTAATTTGCAACTCAGCCCATATTTATTGGATTCCAACAGTCAACACAGTCTTGGTAGTTTTAGGAGAAGGATATGAAGATGGGAGCTGTGCTTTGGGGTTACAATCTTAAACACACTTACTAGGGAGAAAATCCTATTGAATTCAACAGGATCTACTTCTGAGTATAGATGCTTCAGAATACTATAAATGAAGCAATCTCAATCTGACCACAGCTCAACCCACACTCTAAACTCACCAGTTCAGCCTGCTGTATCAACTCCTCACAAAAGCCTTCAGTGACACAGAAACACAGCACATGGTGCAATTTAAGGGGTAGGATGATGGGGAGGCATCTCAATGCTTTTCCCTAAGTGTCAAGGGTACCTTTCTCTCTTCCTACTCAATGTTCCCTCTAAGTGGTGCAGTGTTGTGAGCCAGAAATCCAATTTGTGAGCAGCAACTTGCAAGTTGTGAGTGCGCTTTTTCAAAAACCGGAATCCATTTGATTAAAAGACTTTTGATTTAGGTTGTCTGAGCATTGGTATTGGCTGCCATCAATATGTTGATGACACCCACTTAGGCATGTGGTTCTCATGCCTCAAGCTTATTGAAGCTTATGCCTCAATAAAGTTGGTTAGTCTTAAAGATGCTACTAGACTCTTTACTATTTTGCAACTACAAACTAACACAGCTAACTCCTCTGGATCTACGGAGAAGACGAATTGTGCATCATCCAGCCCCGCAGTGCACTCACTTTCTGGCTATTCCCTTCTATGTTTTATATAAAAAGGTGTTGTGAAGCATGCCTGCAAATGGCTCAGACACCATTTCTTTCCATGTGCATCAGTGTATTGCCAGAGTTTTCTTTGCATTTTGGGCAACATCAGGCAGATGAGCTTCAGTAAGGGTTCCTCTTTGCCCACAAGCAAATCCTAAACAGAATATGATATGCAGTCATCCCTCCCTCTACCTCTGCTCTGTCTATTGGCATTTCCTGTCTCTTCTGTGGCCAGGTCTGCAGAAAGAAGAAGAAAGCTGACTGAAGTTGCAGGGGGGAGCACCTATTTAGCTTCCAGTTGAGAGCTGCTCATTGGAACAGCCTAGAACTGGCCTTTAGTCACCTTAGAGGCTTCATGGCTTTAAAACTCTTTCCTCTTCTCTTTGTGAGTTATGGTCATGGAATCTTTGAAATGAAATTAAGTCATAAAGCGTAAAGTCAGCATTGATGTCCTGCCTTCTCCTTGCTTGCCATTCTGTTTTATTACACTGTACTGCAATGATCTATTCTCCCCTGAAGATATAAGCAGAATGCCATTGATGTACAAAAATACTGGTAAAACTGAGGCCTCAGCTCCCCACTCCCCATGGAGTAATTTAACTAGAGGACAGCCTGTCGTACCAGCCCATGTAAAATTTCCGGATTCAGACCCTAGCTCTGTCATGAATTTTTCTTGCCATGCAAGTCTTTGTGATTAGGGAGTCAATTTTTTGCGTGCATGTAAAATAGATTTCCTTAGTCATGAATTTACACACACATAAAAAGCTCCCTACCTGGAGCTGGCAACCCTAGGAGTGCGAAAAACCACCGCCATCTCCTTCTTCTCCTCCAGCGCCCGGCGCTGGGCCAGTGAGAAATTGCATGGGTGCCTGCCGCTGCCGCTGCCGCTGCCGCCTTCTCCTCTAGCACCAGGCCAGAGAGGATGCTTGGTGGGCCAGCGAAAGGCCTTGATGATGCCCACTGTGGCTCCTCTTCCACACCTGGCAACGGGCCTGGGAAAGGCAGCGCAAGCGCCTGCCGCAGCTCTTCCCCCAGAGCCTGGCGAGGGGCTGGGGAAAGGCAGCTTGGGTGCCCGCCATGGCTCTTCTTCCAGAGCCCGGCGAGGGGCCGGGGAAAGGCCACGTGGATGCCTGCCACGGCTCTTTCCCCTGAGCCAGGCGAGGGCCTGGGGAAAGGCCACACGGGCGCTTGCCGCGGCTCTCCCCCCCCCAGCCAGGTGAGGGGCCGGGGAAAGGCCATGCGGGCGCCTGCCGTGGTGCCTCCTCCAGAGCCCAGCTAAGGGCAAGGGAAAGGCCGTGCAGATGCCTGCCATGGCTCTTTCCCCCGAGCCAGATGAGGGGCTGGGGAAAGGCTGATCGGGCGCCTGCCACAGCTCTTTTCCCTGAGCCCGGCGAGGGGCCAAGGAAAGGCCGCGTGGGCGCCTGCCGTGGTGCCTCCTCCAAAGTCCAGCAAGGGGCCAAGGAAAGGCTGTGCAGGCGCCTGCCGTGGTGCCTCCTCCAGAGCCCAGCAAGAGGCCAAGGAAAGGCCGCGCAGGCACCTGCCGTGGTGCCTCCTCCAGAGCCGGGTGAGGGGCTGGGGAAAGGCTGTGCCAGGCGCCTGCTGTGGTTCTTTCCCCCGAACCCGGCGAGGGGCCGGGGAAAGGCTGTGCGGGTGCCCACCATGGTTCTTCTTCCAGAACCTGGTAAGGGGCCAAGGAAAGGCCGTGCGGGTGCCCACCATGGTTCTTCTTCCAGAGCCCGGCAAGGGGCCAAGGAAAGGCCGTGCGGGCGCCTGCTGTGGTGCCTCCTCCAGAGCCCAGCGAGGGGCTGGGGAAAGGCCACGCAGGCGCCTGCCGTAGCTCTTTCCCCCCAAGCCCAGCCGCAGGGGTGCCTGCCATGGTGCCTCCTCCAGAGCCCAGCGAGGGGCCTGGGAAAGGCCGCGCGGGTACCTGCCACGGCTCTTTCCCCCCTCCCAGCCAGGCAAGGGGCTGGGGAAAGGCCGCGTGGGCGCCTGCCCCAGCTCCTGCTCCAGAGCCCGGCGAGGGGCCTGGGAAAGGCTGTGCGGGCGCCTGCTGTGGCTCCTCCTCCAGCGCCTGGTGCCTACCGGGCGCTGGGGCTTCTAAGCTCTGCGCTGCATTGTGACAATTCCTACCACATAGCGCAGGAGCGCATGTTGGTAGGAACCCTGGTTATGATGCAGATTTATACCAGACCAAACTTCTGGTTTCATTTTATAAATTGTAAAAGTTATTTAACTTCCTACCCATTTAAAGTGGAGAGTTAGGATCCTAACGCTTGAGGAAGGGTCCAAAAGAACCCCGCTCCAACCACATTTAAAAACAGCGAAAGGAAGTTATTTTAAATATATAAAAACAAACACAAACACACAAACAGCAACTTTGTTCAAATACTGTCTTATAACTTAATTCTATACTCAATAATAATAGCCTTTACATCTAACACATAGGTTAGGGCACGCTTTGCAAACAAAGCCCTAAATTTAAGTGACCCCACGCAGAGTACCTTCACAACGCCACAGAACGCGTACCAACGGCCAACTAGGAAAAACAGCGCTTATTGGTTGCTCTGGCAACACATTCTACTGACCCGACAACGGAAGTAGGGCAGCAGTTAAGGGCGGAAGTTTTAGCTCTAGCTTCTTTGAGCCATGTAGGCATGTGGTTTAGAAACGTGTCTGATCAGCCTCTACACTTTTGAATATGCAGGTAACCTTTATGTGGGATCTGTAGAACCATAGGGTGTAGATTGCTAGCAGTACTGGGAAAAAAACGGATGGGTTATTTTAATCCCTCAGTCTTGTGCATACGTTACTTGAGCGTTCTAATGAATGCATGTGTAATGCAGTAGGTATTCTGTCACTAAATAGATGAGAATAAATTCCTCAGCAGTAGTAACAACAAAAAAAAGAACAGAGATTTGATTCGCTTTAACAAACAAGTTCATTGGAACCAAGTCTAATATATCGTGGTATAAATTTTACCAAGATGTATCTCAAATTAGGGGATCTGATTGGAACAAATAGATGGATGGTGAAGAGTGCTTTTCATAGAATCATAAAATCATAGTGTTGGAAGGGACCTCTAGAGTCATCTAGTCCAGCTCACTGCACAATGCAGGAAATTCACAACTACCCTCCCCTGACTGCCCCAGTGACCCCTGCTCCATGCTCAGAAGATGTCAAAACACCTCCAGGATCCCTAGCCAAACTGGCCTGGGGAAAATTGCTACCTGACCCGAAGGTGGCGATTGGCATTACCCTGGGCATGTAAGAAGTTCATGAGAACTAAGCACTGATGTAACCCATTCGGCCCTCCCCCTCATGATCTGCCCAGATTCACAGAATCAGCACTGCTGTCAGATGGCCATCTAGCCTCTACTTTAAAACCTCCAAAGGAGAGCCCACCACCTCCCAAGGAAGCCTGTTCCACTGAGGGACCACTCACGTAGTCCTTCCTAATGTTTAGCCAAAAACTCTAGATTTAATTTCAAGCCGTTGGTTCTGGTCCAACATTCTGGGACAGTGGAAAACAACTCCGCGTCATCCTCTATATGACAGCGCTTCAAGTACTTGAAGATGGTTATCATATCACCTCTCAGTCGTCTCCTCTCCAGGCTAAACATTCCAAGCTCCTTCATAGGACTTGGTCTCCAAACCCCTCACCATCTTCGTTGCTCTCCTCTGTACACGTTCCAGCTTGTCTATATCCTTCGAGTAGAGCGATACCATCACTTCTCATGATCTGGATATTATGCTTCTGTTTATACAGCCCAAAACCACATTTACCTTTTCAGCTACCATATCACACTGCTGACTCATGTTCAGTGTATGGTCTGCTAAGACCCCTAGATCCTTTTCACACATACTACTGTGTGAAAGTCTCTCCTATCCTATAATTATGCATTTGATTTTTCCTTCCTAAATGCAGAACTTTGCATTTATCTCTGTTGAAATTCATTTTATTTGTTTTAGCCCAGTTTTCCAGCCTGTCAAGATCATCCTGTATCCTTACTCTGCCTTTGACCGTATTTGCTACCCCTACCAATTTAGTATCACCTGCAAATTTAATAAGCATTCCCTCTATTCCTTCATCCAAATCATTTATAAAAATGATGAACAGAACAGGTCCCAGGACTGATCCCTGAGGAACTCCACTTGTCACTCTTCTCCAAGAGGATCAGGAACCATTAACAAGCACTCTTTGGGTGCAATCTGTCAACCTGTTACAGATCCACCTAATAGTAATAGGACCCAAACCACATTTTACCAACTTGTCAACAAGGATATTATGTGGACCCTTATCAGAAGCCTTACTGAAATCGAGATGAACTATGTCTACAGTATTCCCCTGATCCAGCAAAGTAGTAACTTTCTCAAAAAAAGAGATAAGGTTAGTTTGACATGACTTGTTCTTGAGAAACCCCTGCTGGCTCTTAGTAATCACAGCCATCCTTTCTAAATGCTCAAGGACTGACTCACTGATGATTTGTTCTAAGACTTTTTCAGGTATAGATGTCAAGCTGACGGGTCGGTAGTTACCTGGATCCTCCTTTTTCCCCTTCTTGAAGATGGGGACAGCATTTGCCCACTTCCAATCTTCTGGCATCTCGCCTGATCTCCAAGAATTCTCAAAAATAATGGACAGAGGCTCAGAAATTACATCTGTGAGTTCTTTTAATACCCCTGGGTACAATTCATCTGGCCCTGAGGACTTAGTTCCATTTAATGAAACTCGCAGTGCAATCCTATGGAGAGTTACTCCAGTCTAATGAAGTCTATTGAAGTCAATGGGCTTAGACTGGAGTAACTCTCCATAGGATTGCACTGTAGGTGTCTCTATGCTGATCCTAGACTGTAACTCCCTTCCCCTATCATGTGTTCTGTTATTGCCATATTGAGCACCATCTTCCTCGCAGGAGAAGACTGAGGAAAAGTAGGAATTGAGCAGTTCTACCCTCTCTTCATCGCCTGTTACAATTTCACTTCAGGTCCCTGCAATGGGCTTACCACGTCCTTGCTCTTTTTCTTACTTTGTTGTTTTTAGCATCTCTTGCTAGTCTAAGCTCATACTGAGCATTAGCTTTTCTAACCCTCTCCCTACAAGCATTGGTTATTTGTTTATATTCATCCTTGGTTATAAGGCCCTCCTTCCATTTCCTAAATGAGTCTTTTTTATTTCTCAATTCATTCGAAAGCTGTTTATGAAGCCACCATGGCTTCTTTTAGACTACTTTTAGAGTAGATTGGTTTTCTGAAAGAGTTAATGGTTACTTTCACAATTGGCCACTGGTTACTTTCACAATTAACACTTATCAGATTTGGGTTCACTAGAGACTTTGGGACTTCCTGAAGTCACTGCTTCTTATGAGGCTCTGATAAATTCTCTCCTTAGACATGGTTGATTGTGAAAGCAAGAGACAATACATATATCCTGAGAATATAGCATATTTATGGCACGATTGGAGTTACTGATTGGTATAGAATCCCCAGAAGTACAAACAAAATAATTTCCTTGCTGGTGTTAGAATAAGGTTGGAACTCTGTCTTTCTGCAGAATGTGGAGTCTACAGGATTTTAACCAAGATGGGCAAAAGCCACTGGGCAGAGAAGAATCCAGGGCCCAGAGTAAGAAACTAGTTTTATAAAGAAATTTTATTCTAGAAAATTTAAGAAGGGATCTTAAAACATCCATAGCATCACAATATGCATCAGGCTTGAACGCAGACTAAACAGCAACAACTCTTTGATACAATCTTAATGTTCATTTTTATCCACTAGGTGGTATCATCTGACTTGCAGTAGATTTCACATTGTTCTAAAAACATTTTAAATACATTATTTTATTTCAAATAAAGAACCAGCATGGTGTAGTGATTAGGGCATTAGACTAAGATCTGGAAGATCTAGGTTCAAATCTTCATTTTGCTATGAAGCTTGTTGGGTGACTTGGGGTCAGTCAGCCAGTTATTCATTTATTTATTTATGTATGTATTTATTACAGTCCATCTTTCTCACAGAGACTCAAAGCAGATTACACAGTGTAAGTCAATAACAGTCCATACAAAGAGACACCTAATAAGCACAGTGTAGGTTCGTATAAGCGCAGTGTAGGTAGGTATAATCAATATGAGATGACATAAAATGAGCAATATATTAAGCAATAGGCTTGCTGAAATCTGAATGAGCATAATATATTAGGCATGGTACAACGCAAAAAATGGAAATATAAAGAAAAATGCTACATCGGTAGAAAACAATGAAACAACACAAGAATAGTAGATGCAGCAATCTGATAATACATCTCATACACAGTGTTATAGTCCTGATCCAAGTCAGATGCCCCACATACTTGGGTGTTGAGGAGAATTCACAACTTGTTACATCTGACACAGTTTGGAGGGCCTCGTTTCCATCCCAAATACTCCATAATGTGTGGCATTGATAGATTCATTTATTTTATTATTTAGTTGCGTTATTTATAGTCCACTTTTCTCACTGAGACTCAAGGTGGATTACACAGTGTAAATCAATATGTTCAATGGCTGGGACTGTCAATAAACAATACAACAGACAAGCAGAAATCTGCTACCGAGCTGAACAATTGCATTTTAGAGATATCAGAGATGCCCACTACACTCTTGGTACTATAAACACTTGATGCAAGTTCATACATGGCTCGGCTGTTACTGTGAGCTAGATAAAGTGTGTATATTACTGCCATTCTGCAGTCACTCCATTGGCTGCCTGGGCTAAATTTAAAGAGCCAGTTTGGTGTAATGGTTAAGAGCAGTCAGACTCTCATCTGGAGAACTCGGTTTGATTCCCCACTCCTCCACTTGAAGCCAGCTGGGTGATCTTGGGTCAGTCACAGCTCTTTCAGAGCTCTGACAGCCCCACCTACCTCATTGGATGTCTGGTTGTGGGGATAATAATGACACTGACTCTGTAAACCGCTCTTAGTATGGTGTTAATGTTACCAGAATCGATCTCCTTGCTAGTGAATGAATTTGTGGGGGGGAATTAGCAAGCAAGGAAGATAGCTATGCGAGAGGCCAGTAACCACCCTGGCCTCTTTCAAATTGTTCACGCTTCCTGGCTGCTCCCTTAGGGTCACTTCCCTAAGCCTCTTTCTCTTCATACATGCTTACCGGAGCCAAAGCGCTGTTCCCTGGAGGTTTGCTCTAAGCCTCTTGCCTGGTGATTTTTTAATATCACAAATAGCCATGTTAAAATGGCTATTAAAGATGGCAGAGGCCGGGCCAACTGCTTACATTAAGTTCTGAAGAGTGGTATATAAATACAAGGTTGTTTTTAGGTTATTATTAAAGTATTGGCTAGCACGACAAAGCTCTTCATAGCCTTTGTCCTTCATATCTGCAGAACCTCCTCTCCCTCCTATGCACCATGACGGCTTCATTCATCTGAGCAGGGTGTTCTGCAGGTGCCACCCTCCAAATGGACAAAATAAATAACTGCCCATGCACGTGCTTTCTATGTTGCTCTCCCCCATTATGGAATGGCTTTCGTGCTGAGGTCAGGAAGGCTCCCACTCTCCTTACTTTCTGCAAGCTATGCAAAACTGAATTATTCAAGAGGGCTTTTCTACAAAGATAATAGGGTTGTACTGTACAGAATAGTTTGGAAAATGACATTTGTAAAGTTTATGGGACTGTGATCTATTCTGCATTGTATAGCTCATGCTGCCTGTTGTTATAAGTAGGATCCTACTATGCAATTTTTGCATTGTTTAACACATCATGTTAATCCTTATGCTTTGCTTCAATTTTGTTTTCAGATTTCTGGTTGGTTCCATACTTCTACTATACAAATTCTATTGCATTATTATTGGATGTCCCATCCTGTTTATTGTATTGGCTTACTCTGTGTAATCTGCCTTGAGTCTCAGTGAGCAAGGTGAAGTATAAATAATGTAAATAATTAAATAAGTATTATTTGGGCTCCACTCACTGTTAGAGATTACCATACTGCAATCTGTCAGTGCAATCAGAAGTGCTTGTAAAGAATTCTCCTAACAAACTGACAAGAAAACTTCTGAGAGAGCCTTGGCATTCACGAGCACTATTATTACTTCTAGTTCTTAGGCCAGCCATCTATCAGCCAGAGCACAAGAACTAATAGTTCATGAAGTGGATTTAATGTGGCTCTCTTAAATCAGTAATGGCACTTTCTGGGGGAATCTGAAAAGGGAGTAAGAATCAGCTTGCAAAGTTAGTAAAGGTCTTGAGGCAAAAGTCTTACTTGTGTATGCCTGTTTAAGGCATTGAGGTATAATCCCAGAAATTTATTAGAGTGTAATACAAGCAATATAAGATGTAGCCTTTCTGGAAGTGCTGTACATTTTCTCTTCTGGTTCTAGTGCTATTCTCTGTTCAGATCAAGCCTAGACTAACAGTGAAATCAATGGGCTTAAGACTGGATTAACTCTGTTTAGGATTTCACTGTGAGTTACCTATGGGAAGCAAAATCTGGTATTTGCTGCTGATACTTTCTGTACATAACAAATACTATCTCTACCTTAACTGAAGGGATTTCTGAGCTAGAATGTTTTTAATATCTTCTATTTTTTCAGCTTTTTTCAGGATAAGGGCAATTATAATAACTTAGAAATAATTAATAACCCAGATGCAACCTACACTGCCACTTCACCCCACCCCTGGCCTAGTTCTCCTTGGAAACATTAAGGCATTTATTTCTCCTGACCGAAGTATCATAAAAAACTAGCAACAAAGTCCATTGTGGGAAAAAAATACCACAGGCTCTAGAAAGAGGAGAGCGGGCAGGCAGGCATTCACTCCTCCTCCGTCACTGATTCCAGCTGGTGAAGTAGGGGGGTGGCATTGTCATCTGCTCCACGCCTGATCTTGGCCATGTGAAGGGGTGGTGGGCCTTGCTACCTGCTCCATGCCTGATACATGCTGGGTAAGGGGGGGGCATTGCCTGCTCCAAGCCTGATCCCAGCTGTGTGAAGGGAGGAACAGGCATTGCCTCCTGCTCCAAGCCTGATCCTGATAGGTGAAGGTGGTCGGCGGGCTTTACTACCTGCTTTGCTCCTGATCCCAGCTAGGTGAAGGGGGTGCAGGCATTGACACCCGCTCTGCTCCTGATTTCGGCAGGTTGAAGGGGGGCAGGCATTACTGTATGCTTGGCTCCTGACTCAGGCAGGGTGAAGACAGGGTGGGCATTGCTGCCTGCTCAGTGGCTTAATCCAGTAGGTTGAAGAGGGCAGGCATTGCCACCTGCTCTGCTCCTTATCCCTACTACAGTGCTCTGGTCTTCTCTTCAAGTTATACCTACATTTATTGCTAGTACTCAATTGTGTAATTTGCACAAAGTAATTTTATAGGGGTAGGTAGGAAACCCAGAATTGAGTTCTCTGCAAAGATCATAAGAAAATGGTGGATACATGGCCTCAGGCTTAAGGTGCAAAAATATGGCTGTTCAATTAAAATCATTGCTGACATTATATTCTGCAGAACTGTTTGTGGCTACATGTGCAGCAGGTCACAAACTGGATGCATGCTGCTTAGCGTTCTGCTTTTTTCCTTTCTTATGAACAAATGATACCCACTTGGACTAGACAAGAATCATCTGGTAATCATTCCTAGAAATCTAATATACACGGCAGGACATGCTTATGCCATAGCACCATCAGAGCACAATACTGATTTTTCTGTAAATAATAGATCAGAAGATTTTATAATGTGTAGAAAAGCCAATGTAAATAAAGCCACCTGTTTCTTTTATGGCAATGTATACTCACTTGTTCCTAGATCAGCCCACTGAACCTCATCAGCTACCTCAGCAATACTTGCAGATTCTCCATTTTAAAAATGTTAAATCTCACTTGACTTGTCCTTTAGCTCATTAAGGAGTATATTCCCTCATATGACTAGCTTTTATTATTATTAAGGAGTATATTCCCTCATATGACTAGTGAAAGGACTTGGAAGAAATAGATGAAGATGACAGGAAGATGAAAAGGAAGAAAATGAATGTTCTTGACATTTAGCCAAAGTCTGCTCTAAAGCCAATGAACATAACAGTACATTAATATATAAATAGCCACCCTTGCTTTAGTTAAAACTGGAGTTCGGCAGAATAATCCAGGCAGTACTAATAGAAGCAAGATTTCAAAAGATTTTCCTCCTTACTCTACAGTAGTTTTTCTTTATGTGTGTATAAAATCTGTCATACGAGAATTATGTCACCTGCATTTCAACAGCAGTCCACAAAGAGTCCTGTCACAATAAATTTATTATGGGCAGATCCACCCCCATCCCTGTACGGAAAGTGCTTGAAGAGAAAACCAGCATGCTGTAGTAGTTAGTGTGTTAGATTAGCAGTGAAATCCTAAGAAGAGTTACTCCAGTCGAAGCCAATTGAAATCAATGGACTTAGACTGGGGTAACTCTGCTTAGGATTTCACTGTAAGACTGGAGACACCCAGGTTCCAATGTCCCCCTTCAAAGAGGATGTTGCCAACTGACCTGGAGAAAAATTAACAGAGCTTAATGTATAGAAATGGGCAGTAGAAGGTTTTCATGGCATAGAGATAAATAATATTGCTAGGTAAATAACATCTCATTGAGCACAAGATATTTTTCTCAAGACCAGTCAGCATGCCTAATAGGGGTGAAATCCAAAATTTCCTTCTAGCAGCAACTTCATGTCTCTTGGAAACCACAGAGGCTTTCAGTGGATGTCTGGCTGCAACTAGAGTGGGGTGGCTTAAAAGTTCCCATGTGCAAATGTAGCAGTGTACCACATGCACTGATTTGGGATGTAATCCACATCTTTTAGGTCATAGGACTTTTTGTTGTTTTTGCTACAGGATCCTAGTGGGGATATCCCTGGGAAATTCAATAATCTTATGTTTCATTGGATGAGATATGCTCTTTAATAAGGGTTTTGGTGCCTCTGTTTGCATGGATCCATAGAAAGAGAGCTGTGCAGTGCTTTTAAGTTCATTGACTCAACAAAATAATATAACCAGGGGCTTTTTTGGTGGTAGCACTCACCAGTGCGGAGTACCAACACCTTGGGGGTTATGCTGGATCCAGTGGTACTGCTAAAAAAGCAAGTTAAAGCAGCTGCAAAAAATGCTTTCTCCAAACTCAGTCTAGCCTGGAAGATGGCTCCTTACCTTGACCAAGCTGATCTGGTCACCTGGTTCCCTGCCATGCCATGGTAACATCAAGACTTGACTACTCCAATGCACTGTGCATAGGTGTGCCCTCAAAGTTAACTTGGAGACTCCAGATGGTACAGAACACTGCAACTTGGTTATTATCAGGAACTAGCAGGAGCATGAATATTACACCCATTCTGCAGTCACTCCATTGGCCACCTATCACTTACTGGTCTCATTTCAAGATATTGGCTATTACATACAAAGTTCTTCACGGCCTTGGTCTGACATACCTTCAGGACCACCTCTCTACTATGTTCCACCATGTCAGCTTCGTTCATCTGAACAGAACTTTCTGCAGGTGCCACATTGCACATGAGCAAAGTCAACATCTGCCCATACACATGCATCCTCTGCGGTGGCCTCCATTTTATGGAACAGCCTACCCGAAGAGGTCAGGAAAGCTTCCACTGTCCTGGCTTTTCGTACACTATGCAAAACTGAATTATCCAATTATTATTTTTACTCAGATAGGAGGGCTGTACGGTAAGGAAGTGGTCTCAAAGGAATGCATTAGTAAAGGGATAAGTACTATAGGCTTTACTACTATGTACTCTCTGTTGCTGTAAGTATGATCCTAGTGTGTACTTTCTCTGTTAGTATGTCAGGCTTAGAATTGCTTATGCTCCATTTTGCTCCGTATTGGCTTCTGCTGGTTTTAACTCTTCACAAATTTGTTTATTGAAATTGTTTATTGAAATACCTTTGAAATTGACTGAGCTGACTCACACTGTAATCCACCTTGAGTCTCAGAGAAAGGTGGACTATAAATAATATAAACAATAAATAATTTAGAATCTGCAGTGGCTCTCAAAGCTACCCTAGACCCATTGTTTACGCTGGGATCTTTTTAAAAAACATGCCACAGGTTAAGAGAGACCTTTAGCTCATTTTGAAAGTACTACATAATGGAACCTTCCATCAATAATTATTTCTCATTTTTAAGTATGTTAAAAGAAGCTGCACCTCTCTGAGTACAATGATGAAACTGTAACCATTGATGGCAGCACCAGGAAAAGGTAAGGGGGTCCACAGAAAGGACAAAGAAAAATTCAAGTGGTGGAGTAACTTTGTCCCACATGTTAGTTATTTGGAAGCAAAACAATATATTTCATGTGAACACTTCAATTCTAAACATATTTTCTCTGAAAGAAAGTAAATCAAGGTAATGCAGACATGCAGATAAGCCTGCAAAAGTTGGATCTGATGATTTCATGGCATTCTTCAAAAGACTTAACATGTATTTCAATATGAGATTTCCACAAGAAGAGTTCCCAGTGTGATTGTCCTTCACAGATCTGAAGAAGTGAGCTGTGACTCATGAAAGCTCATATTGAGATAAATATTGTTAGTCTTTAAGGTGCCACTGGATTTTTGTTTTATCTAGCAAACCTTATAGCAATCCTGTAAAACTAGCTGGTATTCTCATCCCTATACTGTACAATAAGGGGGTAAGATACAGTAGTTTATCTAAAGCTACCTAGTGAGCTGATGGCTGAGCTGAGATTTCAGGGGACTTCTGGCCAATAACTAAATGATTCAGGAGGGCAGTGGCATCTTAAAGGTTTATACAGTTAATTTCAGCATTAGCTTTTATGTGTCAGATCCTTGACTCCATTGGAGTGTATATCCATTAGGTCAATGCTTTCATATTCACAACACAAAGCGGGTGTGGAGGGGGATGTTACAAAGAGAGATCGATTTAAAACAAGCTCTAATAAAAAGAGTAATCCGTTTATTCAGAGTGGGCGAGGGCCATCATCAGCTATAGTTAGCTTTAATATAAAATCTGAAGTTCTTGATCAGTCTAAAGTGTCAGCTACTGTTTTGTGATATGCAAGTGACACAATTGCTCCTAGGTGCTGTCTCTGAGTTTTAAGAACCCAAGCAGCCCCTTGGTTTACTGAAGGGCTGTAGACAATGAAAAGGAAAGATGGCTAGAGTAACAGTGAAGACGCGGAAAGAATCTGACAACTCATGGGCTCATTGTAAAGGCTACTCTGTGATGGTGATGGTGGCAATGTAACAATATTTCTCTACCACCACAGCATCCACACAGAGTAGACCTGCAGAACTCTTATGGGTGGGCATGGACCTATTGGGTTCTGGCTTACAGGAGGAGGTGGACTGCTTTGCAGTCTGCTGCTATTATTTTACTAAGTCCTTTGAGGCTAAAATCTCTCACATTTGACTTGGATGGCCAAAATATTGATTGAAGTGGATAGTAAGGATCACATAACTCATCTTGTTCCATCTACACTGGCTCCCAATTTGCTTCCAAGCCCAATTCAATGTCCTGGTGTTGACCTTTAAAGCCCTTATATGGTTTAAGGCCAGCATACCTGAAGAACTGTCTACTCCCATATGAACCTATGTGTCCCCTCTGGTCATCTTTGGAGGCTCTGCTTCATGTGCTTCTGCTACCTGAGGCTAGACTGGTAGTAAGCGGAGACAGGATCTTCTTGGTCATGGCACCAATATTTTGGAACTCCATTCCTAGCAAAATTCATCTGTCTCCCTCTGTTGTTGTTTTCCACCAATGGGCAAAGAGTTTTTGTTTGGTGTTTCCCCCCACCCACCCACTAACTGCTATTGACCATCATCCCTGGTTGTATTGATATTTTATAGAATTGTTTAAATATTTTGTGTGGGGGAGATGCTGTTAAGTTTCAGGCAACTTATGGTGAATCCCATAGGGTTTTCAAGGCAAAAGATGAATAGAGATGGTTTGCTATTGCCTGCCTCTGTGCAGACAGGCAGTCTACACGGACCACCACTTCTTTGGTGGTCTCCCATTCTGTTAATAACCAGGGCCTATGCTTAGATCTGGCAAGATTGAACTAGCTTGGGACAGCTAGGCCAGGTCTTATTTTAATTTATATTTTTATAAATTATAAATATTATATTTACATATATTACATTTATAATATAGAGAGAAGCATTTATAATATAGAGGAGCTCACCACCCTTTCAAAGAGTGGCTGATTAGTGAATCACTGACTTTGAACCACCTACTACTCTTTTAGTTTAGGAATTTAAATTCAATTCAGGTTCAAGGCAATCAAGATTTTAAGGTTCAGGTTCACTGAAAGAAAAACTTATTAACAATTGTAATTTCATATTATTAAATAATAATCTGAACTTGGGTCAAGTTAAATTTAGAGACCATTCTTACAAAATGCAATTACTAAGGAATTAGATGTGAACTGCAATGCAAATTCCTCATATTTATTCTGTATATTGTTTTTAATTAATGTGTTTTATTCATTTTGGTTTATTATCTTAGCTGTAAGCTGCCTTGAGCAGGCCTCTGGAGATGTGGTATATAATTTTTCTAAATAAATAAATATTGAAGAGAAAGCTGTTTTCATATCAAAGAAAAGTTTAGACATAAGGGGGACAGATTCCAGATTGCTGGAGCTGCAGCCTAATTTCAGAGCTCTTTTAGAGGCTGCAACTGAACTGCAACTTCCAGGCCTGTATGAAAAAAGCAAAGCTTTCCTTGCCATGAATTCTCAAACTCTCTACAAGTCTGAAGATGATCAGGGCCAGGTAAGATTTTTTAAAAACAGAGTCAGTTGAGTAGGATCACTTCAATCCATGATTTTTTTTATTATTTAAGAAAACCCATCTGGCATAAAATTAATATAAAACAAAAGGAAATAACAGTATGGATGCTATAGTAATAAATCATTGACATTTTTCATTTCAAAGGTTGTTATCAGTAACATGTAGAAATAAATAACTGACATCCGGAGATCCCTCCGAAACTTCAAAAATATCTAACGGAGAATTCTTGTGTACCATAACCTCTGCATATTCAGACTTTCTTTTCCCTTTAAATATTATGTAGCTTGGAACAGGTAACTTATTGTTAAAAAAAGGAAAGGGGGGAGTTATTTGCTTCAAAACACACTTTAGAGGAAAGTTCTTCATTAAACGAGCAGAATCCCACCCAACAGCTCAGCATGCACAAAATATTTACTCAAAAGCAATAGTGCAAGGATTCATAAAGACTGCTGTGAGTTTTGTGCTTTGGTGGCCACATTTTTATAGAAAACGTCTGTTTATAGATGGAAAGGACAAAAGAGCTTTCAGGTTGGTTTAGGGTGTGAAATAATTAAAAGCCACCTTTATGACCTTCAGGAGAGAGGAATGTGATCTACAGCAGAGTGTCTGAACACACTTGAGTTGTTTGTTGTTACAATGGACCTTGATTTGTGAAATACATTATGCCATTAAAGACTACTGCAAGTAATAGCCAGCTGTGCATTACTTTTGCATGAGCCTATTTTGTAGAAGTATAAGACAAACCCTCACTGACATTTATTACCTTGCAAAATTCACCAACAGTTTATAAAGCAGTTACTCTATAAAAAGGCCATTACAATTTCTAATGGCCCCACTCAAGCTCTAGTCATAGGCAACTTGTTGTGCATAACCACTGCTGGCACCAGATGAAGCAAACATCCCTTAGCACACCAAAAGATATTTTTCGGCTGCTTCAAAGATGGAATATCCAAGCATGCATCCATATTGGCTATAAATACAGAAGATCCATATACAGAAGCAGCCTTCCTTCCTAGATCAGGAAAATTACTCTTAGATTGGGAAGGAGGCCAACCTTCCTATCATTGCTGCTATTTATAAGATGCAACGCTTCAAGACACCATAGCCATTAAACTACTGTGCTCTGTATTCATGATGGTGCTCTGGTGGCTTTAGTTCACAGTCACAACACTATGGGGACAGCTACTGACTCACATCCTTTTTGAGGCCTCTTTTAAACCGTATTTAAATGGAAAGGCATCTTGCAAGTCTTTTCCAGTTAATTTCTTTTTGTAGAACAAATTACTATGCAATAACTATAATATTTATAATGGAACAATTAGTTATTCTAAGTTTTCCTCTGCTTGTTCATGTTCTGTTTTCAGGTCAGTTTGATTTTTGAAAAATCCAGGTTACAAACCGAATCAGCTCTGCATCTGTTCATTCAGTATGGTAGAAATTAACACTGAATCATGGACCTCATTTAATCATGTCATTCCTTGGAAGTCAAAAGGACTTTAAAATCCTTCATTTTCATGGAGATAAACTACAGTAAACCAGACAGGTCAAATTTCAGGAAAATCTAGCTATGATAAATTACAGGCAAGAGAGCCAGTTTGGTGTAGTGGTTAAGAGTGCGGGACTCTAATCTGGAGAGCCGGGTTTAATTCCCCACTCTTCCACTTGAAGCCAGCTGGGTGACCTTGGGTGAGTCACAGTTCTCTGGAGCTCTCTCAGCCCCACCCACCTCACAGGGTGTTGTGGGGATAATAACAACATACTTTGTAAACCCCTCTGAGTGGGCATTAAGTTGTCCTGAAGGGTGGTATATAGATCGATTGTTGTTATTATTTATTCTTAAGAAACCAAAGTGTACAAACAATGAATATTTTAAATTAATTCATTTCTTAGAAAAGAATTAATGAACTTCCTCATGCCTTGATGCTTCTAAGCCAAACCGAAAAAGTATTTTCTACAAGTAATCCTCAGGGGTCGTGCAATTTTCTTTAGTCAGGATCTTAAACAGTGGAGCATGTTTTAATGCACGGTGGACTAGACAAAACGGCAATGGCTATCTAAGTGCCATTTCACCATGCTGTAGGAAAGGTACAGAAAATACTTGGCAAAAAGAATCACAGTGATCATCCAATTTAATTTAAGCTAAGGTATATATTTGTGCTTCATAAAAAACATTCAAAAATTGCTATGCCTGTTTTAATGTGGAATTGTAAAAATAGTATTTTCTGATGTCTTACTTACTTTGTAAAGGGATAGCTCTGTTAGTAGGTAAAAGGTACCTACGAACAGAGCTACCCCTTTACAAAGTAAGTCTTACATGTCTTACTTACTTTGATAGTATGTCTGTTAGTATGTCATATTTAAAAAAATCTAGTTGCACCTAAAAAGCTAACATTCATTTCAATATGAGCTTTCATGGGTCACAGCATACTTCATCAGATAGGTATGTGATGGAAAACCATACTGGGGGATTTTTATGGGTGGGAGGAGGTAGCAATTTACACCAACTGTAATTCACACCAAGCCTTGACTCCCTTTCTCCAATCTGGCCCATAAAAATTCCCCACTATGGTTTTCCATCACACATCTGGTTGACATGGGCAGAGAAGTTGTGAGGAAGTACCTTACTGCACTGGATGTGCACAAATCCCATGGGCCAGATGGGTGCACCCAAGAGTGCTTAAAGAACTTTCAAAGGAGCTTGCAGATCCTTTGTTGATCATCTTACAGGCCTCTTGGAGGACAGGTGATGTGCCCAAAGACTGGAGGGCAAATGTCATCCCAATCTTCAGGAAAGGGAAAGAAGACGATCCAGGGAACTACAGGCCAATCAGCCTGACATCTGTCCCAGGGAAGATACTGGAGCAGATATTAAAGGCATCGATCTGCAAGCATCTGATGGACAACACAGTGATATGGCGAAATCAGCATGGATTTGTCCCCAACAGGTCCTGTCAGACCAATCTCATCTCCTTCTACGACAGAGTGACAGGCTTACTGGACCATGAGGATGCTGTCAATCTAATTTATCTGGATTTCAGTAAAGCTTTTGACAAGGTTCCTCATGATGTTCTGATGGGTAAACTGGTGGACTGTGGACTGGACTATAGGATGGTTAGATGTATAGGGAACTGGCTCAATAACCAAACTCAAGGAGTAGTTATCAGCAGCATCACGTCTGATTGGAGGGAGGTGACCAGTGGAGTACCACAGGGCTTGGTTCTGGGTCCAGTGCTTTTCAATATTTTTATCAATGATCTGGATGTGGGAGTGAAGGTATTCCTCATTAAACTTGCAGACACCAAACTGGGAGAAGCAGCAAACACCCTTGAAGACAGGGATAGAATTCAGTGAGTTCTGAACACACTGGAAGTGGGCAGATTTGAGTAAGATGTGATTTAACATGGATAAGTCACAAAAATGCAAAGCATGCATACTGGATGAGTGATACACTTCTGGGTAGCAGTGTGTGTATACTGGGGCACGGGTGGATAGGAAGCTAAATACGAGCAGTCAGTGTGATGCAGTAGCATAAAAAAGTTAATGCAATCTTGGGGTGTATCAACAAAGGCATAACATCCAAATCACAGTATGTCATTGTTTCCACTATATACAACATTGGTCAGGCCCCACCTGGAGTATTGTGTGCTGTTCTGGAAGCCTCATTCCAAAAAGGATGTGGACAAATTGTAATGGGTGCAGAGGAGAGGAACCAGGATGATCAGTGGCCTGGAGACCAAGTCCTACGAGGAAAGACTGAGGGATTTGGGAATGTTCAGTTTGTACAAGAGGAGGTTGAGGGTGGGAGACATGATTGCTCTCTTTATGTATTTCAAAGGCTGTCACTAAGGGGAGGGGAGGGAACTGTTCTCGTCAGCAGCAGAAGATAGAACTCAAAACAATGAGTTTAAACTACAGGATGGAAGGTAGACCTTTGTAACAGTGTTTCACAACCTGTTTGTCGGGACCCAAAAATGGGTCACGAAGCCTCTGAAAGTTTCTTGCATGCCAGCCCTCCCTAACAGCTGCTCCTGCCCTGCCCTTTCCATCATTCTTTTGTCACCCTCTTTGTCACCTTTTGACATTCCTTCCATCCACTCCTTTTGCAGTAATAATGGAGGGGGGGGGGGTCTGTCCAGCAATTAGCATCTTATGGTAGTAGCTGGGAGCAGGGGAGAGACGATGGGATGAAAGAGGCATGTGCATGTGTGAGATTCATCTTGGTGCTGTTCCCTCAGCTGCCTGACCTCTTGCCCGCCTCCCTGCAGTGCCTCACTGCCTTCTACCTACTGTGGGAGATATACCACACCAAGCCCCTCGCTGCCCTCCCCTTCATCGCCATCTTCACACCTCTCCTGAACCTACCCCCCACAAGTGCACCTCCTCATACTCCACTGTGAAGCAATTGGCAGAGGAGGAGGAGGAAGAAAAGGTGACGGAGAGAGGTCTCTGTTCTTTGACTTCAGGAGTCTTGTGAACTCTCCACTTGGAAAAGATTCTTTGTTATAACTTCTCCCCCATGAGTGACATGTTTACGGATTCACTTTGTTGCTGTACCTCTTCATTTCCCTGCTCATACAATCAGTCATGTGTGGGCCAAATCTTTCCTTTTATCACAATGCAGGCATTAATGAAAGCCTATACTTCAAGCATTCTGAAGGTAGTTGAAGGTGGAATAATGCTTAGTGTTAAGCAGTTTTGAGCAAACAGTTGTTTAGTAGCATCTACCCTCTCACGCATGGCGTTTCCTACTCAGTGGTATAAAGAACCATGTCCTTCCTTCTAAATTCTGATGGAAATTAGGGGTGCTTTCACAGCTTGTACCACATTACCCCCTGCTTTCTACTGAGCCATTATTATGTGATTTACCTGCACTGATATTTCAGGTTTGTACAGAAAATAACATATGTTGTCATGTGTGATGAATGAAACCAATTGCGCTATCTCAGTAAGGAAACATGACATTTCTCTACAAGTGATAGGTATACACATTTTCTAACACAGAATAACGTCTCTCTAGAAAAATCATAATGTGTGAAGTGGCTTTTAGAAGAACCAACTTCTGGGGCAAGTCTTCAATCTGTATTTCAGAAACGAAGATCTGACCCAGGAAACTGTATCTTCCATGTCATTTTTTTCACTGCATATGCATATTGATCAAGTAAAATAAATAAAAACTACAGCGAGTTTTTTTAGAATCTTAAAGAGGATTAGGAGGAGTAATGGAGAAGAAGGCAGTCAAAAGCTGGAATGTAACTTCCGCATGAAAAGGCTGCGTACTTCAGAATGCCAGTTTGCTTGGGGGTAGCTGTGCCTCATGTATGATGTTTGTTGATTTCTCAAAAACATCTTATTGGCCATTGTAGAAAATGGAATACTGGACTAACTGGGTGTCAAGGTAATAGTTTGCCTTGGGCTGGCCCTGGATGGGTCACCGTACCAAGTACATTTGGATTGGGTGGGTCACCACACCAAAAAGGTTGGGAACCACTGCTTTATACACCTCTGCATGCTTTAACTGTACCAACTTGTTGCAGTCTGAAAGATATAATAAGACATATAGGAGGAAACAATCTTTAGAATAGGAAAAGCCCCAAATTGCCCTTTTGGAAGTAAAACAATTATTATTATAATAGAGGATAAGTGTAACTAAATAGATTAGATATTTGTATTGACATCTATTCATAAGGAACACTTTATGTTTTCATTTTGATTTTACATAATTGGCACAAAAATAAGCCTTTAATATATTGCAACCTAACAAAGATCCATAGGATCCCATATATGCAAGAAGAAAGTCCTATCTTGTCACACACAGCTCCTGCTTTTACTAGGAATCCACCTTTGGGAAGATGCTGACTTTATTGTTCCTGCTAATTTTTCTTTCTGCTTTACACTTGGGCTGCTTTGTTTGGATGAGCTCCTCAGGGGTATTCCCCAAAGGAGGCAGCAGTCTTTTCTTACTGTTCCGATTTTCTGACAGCCACTGAGGAGGCAACTCAAAGGGCCCAAAGCCTAGCTGCATGGAATACTTTTCATTGGCCAATTCTGCTTCTGTTGGCATAGCTGGAGCCACCTGTGCAGCAGAGTCTGCAACTGCATGAGGCATAGTCCTCTGAACCAATGTCTGTTCCACATCTAAGCTGGTTGTAGGGATTTCTTTCTGCTGGTAGTCATTGGAACCGACTGATTTAGTTTCATTCTCTTCCTCATCCTCTGTAGGTTTGAAAATTTGCTGTTGCCCAATGTGAAACATTTCCAGTAGCTGGCTACCAGATCGGACATGCGGCTCAAGGTTGGCATCTGTAGTGCTTCCAGAACTGACGATGTTCCTCCGACTATATCTTCGGTGTAACTGCATAATTGTTCCTATTAAACATTTACGTACAGATTTGTTAACAGTCAGAAAGAGCAGAGGATTGGTCAGCAGTGATATTTTGGGCAGCCAGATGGCAGTGAGCAGCAAGAACACAGAAGGGTCAGAAGAACTGAGTACAATACGGTAAATCACCAAAATCATGTAGGGGATGCTGCAGAAAATAAAGATCATAACCATGGACAGCAGCATGGCATGAAGTTCAGATTCTCTCTGAGAGGCATAAGGAATAGAAATGGTATTCTGAGGTGTTCTTAAGGCAGCTATGATGACTTTTTTCTTCTGGCTGGCACTCAGTGCCCTGCGAATAAGGATCATAAAGAGAAACACCACAGCCACTGGCACTATCACAGTGGTAATATTGTAAATAATTACATACACCAAATGGCCAATGGAGTAACTCCAGGGTTCAGTGCAAGAGGACATTGCGTAAACATCGGAGACATTGGTCACAGCAAATACAGGAACACTTGCTACCACTGCATGAGCCCAGATGTAGATCACCAGGTCTCGAGACCTGGCATCTGATATTTTCCTTTCCAGTGGGTATAAAACTGAATAGTACCTATCAAAAAAGAAGGGAAAAGAGAAGTGTATGAGAAATGTTTAAATTCAGGCACACCTTTGGTGGGAACCTCCCCATTAAACAAAGCTGATTTTACTACTCAGTTAACATATAACATCTATTGATTAAATGTATAGCATCTGCTGTATCAATTGTCCAGAACTTCCCAGATGGTAGTTAGGTAAAATAATATTTTTCTATGTAGATGGGAAGAAAATATCTATGCTTTTTGGTGACTAGATGATAAAAATTTGTAACTTGAGAATCATTGCAGAGATCATGGGGCTAGGTAGGGGCATAAAATAGAAGGACAAGGTCATCCTTATGAGTTCAACAGATGCTACTGATGGGCAGGATTACATTTCCCAGGTTCAAATCAGCACCTAAGATAGGCTTGCTAGTTCTAAGCACCAAATATACATGATTTTTTATGTCCTTTATACTGCATATAAAGGGGGGGGGGGCTAATGGATGAAAATTACCCTCTCCTTCTTTCAGCAGAAATATGAGACAGGAACCAGCCTAGGACTTGGCAGCTCCAGGAAAATAATGCATCACTGAGGCATCAAGCAGAACACTGCTAGAATTGAATTTGTTTTTTACACAAAAAGATTCACTATCAAGTATTCATTGGTTCCTATTACCATGGGAGTTGAGGCTCTGTAAAAATTCTTCAGAGAGACTGATTTAAAAATACTAATCAGGAACAGGAAAACCATGACTTTAGGTCATGTCCACAGAAGGGAATATATGGATTAACCATGAGAATGGTAACCTTTATTGGGTAATGTTGGGTTAGTCACACTGTCGCAGTTGAACCTACCTCATAAGATTGTTGTAAGGATAAAATTAAGAGAGGAAAGCCTTATGTGCCACTTTAAACTCATTGGAGAACAGCAGAATATAAATGAGATGGAAAGCTCCAAAGATGAAAAGATAGATAGTTAGAATGTGCCATATCTCTTGACAATATCTGATTAAAGGTAAAGGTGTAACTGGCCACCCTGCAAACTGTAGCAGGTGGCTGAATGAAGAAATTTACCTTAAACACATAGGCAGTTGGCTTCTTGAAAAGAAGGTTTAGACCTTAGAAATACTAAGCTAGTTAACTTAAGCTGACCAAACATTAAAAAATCTAGCCAGTATGTGCCCTTTTCATGACCATGGTCTTAAGCTTTTTCCCCCTCCTTTCTCAAAGTAACTTACCCCACAGGATGATAGGAAAAAGAATATATGCATCTGAGCTCCATGGGCAAAATGACATATAAATAAATAGTTCAGAAGAGAAAGAGCAATTGAACTGCATTAACAAGCTACTACTAAATAAGAATCCATCTAGAATAGGAGGTCCCAGGTTGTTGAACTTGCAAGCAGTTTTGGAATTTTGAAAGAGTAATGGGTGCCACCAAAAACTGGATGCCACAGGGGCCCTAACCTTCCTTATAGAGGTTTTAAAATAAAGTTTCCATTAATGGAAATACTATGTGTGTATGAAAGACTTCAATTTTTGTAGGCCAATAAACCTTTGAGGTTATTGTATAATTGGCTACTAATATTTATCCAATTGAAATAAACTGTGATCTTAATTAACATCTTCACATCATTGCTGAAGCAGGGCTTCAGATAGGGGAATTCAGTTGAAGCCAGTACTGGGGATTCCATAAACGTGTGTTTTTATTTGGATTTTATTTGGAGTTTGTGTAAAAGTATTCTGGATGTGGCAGGTACTAAGAAGCTGGGGGTGGGGGGTGGGGAGTGAGACTGGAGGATCACAATCCTGCATCTTCCTCATCTTTATTTGTTTTGGGGGGGGGGCTCTTCTTGTAAATTACTTTTAGAGGTGGCCCCTCTCTTTCCTTTCTGCTGGTGGTAGATTGTTGTGATGAATAATTTCAAGAAACACATGCCCCTAATGGAAGTGTCTTCCACACAGTACAGCTGCAAATAAAGCACAGCAGCAACAGGCCTCAATTATTTGTTTGTTCAATTTATATCCCACCCTCTCTGCAAGCAGGCTCAGGGTGGGTCACAACTTCATAAAATCATAAAAACCACAATTAAATACAATAAATAGTTAAAATCATTAAAAATTATAAAATCCACAGATCTCATTAAAAAGTGGAGTGGAACAAAGGAGAACAGGTAAGGGATCAGCAGGATAGTTCACCAGCTCCTCAACCACTCTCATAGGCCTGGCAGAACATCTCCGTTTTAAAGGCCCGGCGGAACTGTAATAAGTCCTGCAGGGCCCAGGTCTCAACTGGGAGAGTGTTCCACCAGGCCAAAGCCGAAAAGGCTCTGGCCCTGATTGAGGTCAAGCAAACATCCTTGGGGCCAGGGACCACCAGCAGATGTTTATCTACAGAGCGTAATGCCTTCCGGAGAACATACAGGGAGAGATGGTCCCAAAGATATGTAGATCCCAGTCTGTTAAGGGCCTTAAAGGTTAACTCCATATGGTAGGCTTCATCATAGTTTCCCTGCCCCCATCTCCTGAAACTGGCCACGCCGCCCCTCCCCTGGGCCATCTGCAATTTAAACAGGGGTCGTTTTGTAGAAAAAGAGCTGGAGGAACTCATTAGCATAACTCATTAGCATAACTGATTTGCATATGCCACACACCCTGACATCACCTATCATGGCTGTTTTGGACCCAATCTTGGCCATTCAGGGCCGAAATTAGGCCCAAAATGGCAAAAGGGGCTGAAAATGTCTGAAAAGGGGCCCAAAATGGTCAGAATCGGGCCTCTGCTGAGCAGGAGAGTGATCCACCACCCGTCAGAGGCCCAATCCAGGCTGTTTCAGCCCCAATCCAGGCCGAAATGGGCCCAAAATGGCTGAGAGTCAGGTGGGTGGGGTCACCTGTCATGTGCCTCTTTGGGGAACTGCCGGAACTATGTTCCTGTGTGTTTCCCCTCGAAATGAGCCCTGAATTTAAAAACACTTGGCACAAGAATACTGTTATATTGATATACCATTGTAACAGTAGGTGTTGCAGGTTCTCTGAATTCCCAGCTTTCATTTAAAAAGTAAGACTCTTGCTCCTTCCCTTCTGAAGATATGCCTTTTCCCTTATATTTCAGCAAGTAAAGGTGACGGGGGAGACTTACTTTTTTAAAATTATAGCTGAGAATTCAGACAACCGGCTACACCTATTGTTACAATGGTATATTGACATAATGATATTCTTGTGCTCAGTTATAAAAAAACAAAAAGCTCCCTTTTTGTGGCAGGAGGAAGAAATGATTGCAGAGGGGACAGGGTCAGGGGAAATGGCCAGAAAATCCAAATTTACCCACCCACAAAACAATTCACCATGCTTTACTACACTTTTCCCCAAACCTTTGGAGCAAAGCAGATTTTAGAAAGATTTGAAAAAGGCCGGGATAAGCCCCAAAGGTGCCCAAATGCACCATAATGCTGTGGGGAAGCACTGAAAAAAACCACATCCCAAAAGGATTGAACTCAGAACAGATAACCTGTGTGGAAGACCCCAAAGACAAATGGAACCAAGCTGCAAACTCAAATTTGGATAATATATCTTTATGAAATTCAATGCAGAAAGGGGTAAAATGCAATAAGGGAATTCAGTGACTTACCTATCTACAGCTATGGCAGGAAAACTTAGAATGGTCACTGAGCAGAAGACTTTGTGAAAGAATTTGATGATCTTACAGAAAGCCATGGTGTAGATCCACCAGCAGCAGTGTGGACTAACACTGAGGACGATGTCAAAAGGCACACAGACTAGACTGGCACAGATCCCCGAGCAGGCCAAGTTCTTAATAAACCGATTGGTTACCGACTTGAAAACTGATGTCCTGCATGTTGACCACAAGACCATGAAGTTTCCTGAATGAAACGAAACAAAATCAAACCCTGGAAATTAAGACAATTATAGACAAGCTCTAGACAGACAGACAGATATATGCATGTCTATAAAATCTGTAATCAGATCTTTATATTTCTTTTACTAGTTATGGGAGGAGGATTAATTGGAGTGGGATCATAGCACTGAGGACCCTTTCTCTTGCACATTATTTCACCAAGAAAACCATGTGCATCCCAACAAAAGAGCACCTATGGGAAAGAGAAAAAAATGGGGGTGCAGGGTACAGTTGCTCCCTACTGCTACCATCATGGTTTTCATTACAAGAATTGCATGAACTGTAAAGACAGGAAATCCCATTGCAGATCTCCAATGATTCCTTTTGTTTGATTCTTAGGCATAATTTGTACTCAACAATACAGCTTGTTCTGAAGTTGTAATTGGATTATCCACTCAAATATTTTTGCACAGCTGAAGAATTCCACTTCTGCAATCAACTGGAAGTGGAAATGAAACTGGAGTTCTGCACAGCACATAACATAGTGCTTGTACTTTCCATAAAAATTAAATGTTTACTCATAAGTTTATTCAGAAGTAAAACTATTGTTATAATTTTGTAAGTGCTATAATAATTAAAACAAATAGGCCATAGAGAGCACAGGAAGTAATTAAACTAGAAGCAAAAGGCAAATTAAAAGGGACAGTAACACTGAAAAACCATAGTAATATTTTGGCTATCTACAATAGACAACATAATGCTCCAACTGCATTTTATGTTTTTTAAAACTTTCAACAAATCATGTCAAAAAAAAAGCAAGAGAGCACCTGAGAAAACATTGAAATGCAGCAAACTCCCAATGATATCATATGGATTCCCCATTTAAACTGATTCTTTATATTTTCAAGACAGGATGTGGTTATAGTGAATTAAGATGTAGCTAGCATGCTGGATGCCTTGAAACCAGAGTTACTTCAGCCTAACCATTATGTTAAGAGATTTTATATATTCACATAGTTTCAGCGATAACCTTTTTCTAAGCTTGGTTCTTTTATAGGGCATTATGGCAGTGAGACCTGGCTCCTTCTCCAACAAATTGTCCTTTCCCCTACTTTTACTTCACTGTCCTTTTTTGGAAATTGCAAAGTAGGTAAAAGATAGTGAGACAAAGAGGTGCTTGAATTTACAACAGGCACTAGCCTAGGAAATGTTTGGTTGTTATGATATCTTAGCACCTTTTTATCATCTTATAGGTGAACTCTTGTTCTCTAAAAGATAACAAGTGCCAGATGGGTGCTAGGTGTCACTCCTTTGGGTTTATATGACCTGCAAACTTTTTAGAAAATTATGAACTTAAGCATGTTTTTCTTTTGGAAATTGCCTTACTGTTGTAAAAAAAATTCTGATGAGTGTTTGTAACAGGATAAAAAAGTGGGTGCAATTGCCCTGTGGGGTATGCATTCTATCAGAGTTGTCAGAGAATGCATCAGTTTGAGTTTGTCTCCAATAAACTTTTTACTTTGCCAGTATTTCTGCCTTGATTTGATTGGGATCCAGGGTCTTGACTGGAGTCTCCCATAACTGGGACACTGTTGAGAATCTGCTTACACATTACCAGCCTTTGTGCCTGTTCAGGTGCTTTTAAACATACGATGAAGTAGTGGCAGCAACTTTTAGTTCTGTGACATAGATGCCAACAAATCTGACAGTATCCTAAAATAAAAGTTATTGTTCTTCATAGCCCAGAAAGCTTGGTGTTAACTAGTCAGAACACATCTCCAGTAAAAATAAACTATAGAAGTAGCTATGGTTGAACAACAATTTTTAATAACTACACAAGACTTGTTTTTCCTACAGCCAATTCATACTGTCATATACTTGGGCTTTTTCAGAACTTGTGGCAAATTTTTCCACCCTGGATAAAATGAGTATGTTGTATATATCTGCTTTCATAGGCACCACTAGTAAAGGCATTTGATATACAAAATGATAGTTTTGGTTTTTTGGTAATCAATGCACCAATTTTACTACTGTTACACTGAACTTAAGGAGCCCCGTGGCGCAGAGTGGTAAGCTGCACTACTGCAGCCAAAGCTCTGCTCACGACTTGAGTTTGATCTTGGTGAAAGCCAGGTTCAGGTAGCCGGCTCAAGGTTGACTCAGCCTTTCAACCTTTCGAGGTTGGTAAAATGAGTACCCAGTTTCCTGGGGGTAAAGTGTAGATGACTGGGGAAGGCAATGGCAAACCACCCATAACAAAACTCTGCCAAGAAAACATTGTGATGCGACATCCCCCCATGGGTCAGTAATGACTCGGTGCTTGCACAGGGGACTACCTTTACCTTACCTACACTGAACTTGACCTGTTTTTTTAATGCTGGCACACACGGAAATTATTTGTCTTCCTTCAGCTTCTTTCACTGAAAGGTTCCTCCTGCAGGTACTAGGCCATATAGTCAGTGTCCTGATGGCCAAATTTTCAAACCCACATGCTTCAGATAGTCCTTTATTTATATATATAATGAATTTTTAATCTTTAAATTTCCAGCTGGAAAAAAGGAACCATTAAAAAGGCAAAATCAACTTCCCCCTCCCATTTTTTTTAAAAAATAACCCTTGCTAAATAATTTTAAACACAGCAATATCAAGTTCTTCACCAGGAAAACACCATTTCCTCTCCCCTCTCTATAATATTATTTGATTGCCAGTAATTTCTGTGTCTTCCTGCACTCACAAGGTGCAATTTGAGTTATCATCAGTAGAACCATCTTCTTTCCACACCACCTACACTGATTCTAGCATTTATATTTTAAAGGTAAACAAAAATGTTTTTAAAAGTTTGTTTCTATGAAAACTATTATTCCTTATTCACATGACGTTCCATTTTATTTGTCATTGATCCGTCACAGACACATAAGCTGTGGATAGCCATCTTCAGCGGTATGCAACCTCAAAGCACTTCAGTTGTATGCTCCTCAGCTTCATTCATATTATAAATGAATATAATTGTACCATTAATGTGAGCAACCTATTATGCAAAACAGAACTGGATTCATACTAAGCAGAATGTGCAAATTATTCCCAGTGGGGAACTCCAGGTGGTGGTGGTGGCCACAAAGACTTCATAACGTGAATTGGCCCACAGGTGTGGAGTAGCCCAGAAGCATCAGTATAACTGTCCGAGGGGTGGCCCCCAGCAACCCTCGGACTGGCTGGGTCTCCCGCCCACTGATGCAAAGCCCCAGCCAAGCGGCACTTACCCCACCGGGGCTCCGGACGCCAAGGGACAAGCAGGGGCCGGCACCATGCTCAAAGGCCCGGCCGCGTGGCTGGTGTCACAGCTGGGGCTTGTCGCCGCTGCCATCAAGGCCACTGCGGCACAGCTGGGGTTTGGTGCCGCCGCCGCCAAGGCCACCGAGCAGACCGCTGGAGTGGGAAGGCTCAGCAGCGCAGCCATGCAACAGCCACCCCTGCAGCCCGGAGCCCGGCCCCGCCAACGATGTGGCCCCTGGCTGGAGGACGGGGGCCGAAGAGGAGGCCGGAGGGAGCCACAGGAGGCGCCGAGACCTGGCAAGATGCCAACGCAGGTGCCAAGCAGCCCAGCAGGCCCCACATGCCGAGGGACCAGCCAGGGAGGCGGGGGTGGGACAACCTGCCCCCCACGACAACCAGAGATGCCCCTGCCCAGCCCTGCTGGAGAGAGGCAGGCCACCTGCCCATCAGGCAGGGAGAGAACCGTAGAGGGACAAAGGGGGAGGAACGGAGGAAGGGCAACCAATCGCCCCAGGGCAGGCAGGGCAAGCAGGTGTGGCTGCACCTGGCCCAGGTGATGGGGATGGCCTTCGGGGTGGGCCAGTGGGAAGGGGGGTGGAGCTGACCCTAAGGGGGGTGGCCATTTAAGAAGGGCTCCAGACCCAGGCCGAGGAGGATGAGCAGCAAAGTCTGCCCCTGACGCTGAAGGGGCAGCTTGCTGGGTGGAGACTGATGCAAAGGAGCCAAGCCAGCTCAGACACTGGCACATCAATTCTGAGGCTAAAAGGGGAGCCCCTCACAGGCCCGGGACCCACCCCGGCCCAGGCTGAACAGGAGGCCCACCTAGGTGACCCAGGACGGACCCGCACAGTGCGTCCCTCTTGAACCCAGACCCTCTGCCAACCCTAGGGGGCGCCAGGGAGCATGACAATAACCTTGAGAACATAAAGTCTCACCACTAGAGATGGGCATGAACAGCAATACCAACAAAAAAAAGCCATGAATAGCCCAATCTGCTGTTCGAGAACAAGCTGTTCGTGAGGCCCCATCTAAACGAACAGGTGGTCGTTGCAAGTCTCATTCGTTGCCGTTTGTCTTGATGTTCGTCAAGCCAGACAGTCTGGCACCTGAAATCAATTCCTTTGGCATCTTAGGCAGGGATTGTCTGAACTCTGTCTGATCTCCTGCTGTTGCCCTGGAAACCCCAATCAAAGCCCAATTTAGCTTGATAGGCAGGTCTCATGTGTGGAGCTCCAAATTTGTTACAACAAGGGATCAAAGACCAGGAGGGAGGGGGGGCTCCCAGCTCTGACTTTGCAGACAGTGGAGAAGGAGAGGGTTGCTGTTGGCATTTTGACAGAGAGAGTGCATTGGAGCTTGAATTTTCTTGGTGTGTGGTGGGATAGGGATCTACCCCTTCAAGTTCCAGGGCTGCTGCCAGGCTCTGGGCCAAGCTATTATTTATTATTGGTACCTTTCCTGCTGCCTGCTCAGGTAAGGTTTCTGGGAGTGGTGCAGTAGGGATCTACCCCTTCAAATTCCAGGGCTGCTGCCAGGCTCTGGGCCAAGCTATTATTTATTATTGGTACCTTTCCTGCTGCCTGCTCAGGTAAGGTTTCTGGGAGTGGTGCGGTAGGGATCTACCCCTTCAATTTCCAGGGCTGCTGCCAGGCTCTGGGGCCAAGCTATTATTTATTATTGGTACCTTTCCTGGTGCCTGCTCAGGTAAGGTGCAGTAGGGATCTTGATCAAACTTGGATGGTGGCTGGAGGAGAGCCTGCTGGATCCCACGAACAGCCAACCACGAACATGTTCGTGAACAGGGCCATGTTCGTGCTTGTTCATGAGTGGCAATGAACAACAAATATCATGTTCGGGGGTTTTTTTTCTGTTCGTGCCCATCTCTACTCACCACACGAGACAAAATACACTCAAATTACATGGGTAATTCAAGTGTATTTTGTAATTTAAGTGTATTTGATTGTAATTCGAGTGTAATTCAAGTGTATTTTGTCTTGTGTGGTTTGTCCTATAGATTCAACCCCCACACTGGGCTGCACATGTAGGAATGTGCCTAGGCAGGGAGTTGATTTTGAGAGGATTAAGAATTAGGCAAGCAGTGTGGGGGAAGGGGGTTAATGCAGCAAACTCCCTAGATCCTAGGTTCTAAGCCTCACAATAATTCTTCCTTGCCAACAATGCCATCAGTGTTTATTGTGGCTTCTCATCCATATCTTCATTCTCAATCTAAAATGTAAAAATAATTGTTTCGTACACATCTTTAGAAACTATTTTTATTTAAAAATACTCTGCATATAAAGCAGCTCACTAAAAATACATAACAGACAACAGTAACTAAGTAATCAGAATAGATCTGATCACAGAGACACAGCTACCATTACACTCAAAAACCAAGCTCAATCTGCATAAAAACATTAGCCCCATAAAATTGCAAAATGTTTCTCAATTGAAGACAGAAGAGGAGGCTTTAAAAGTCCATATGGTAAAGTGGGAACAAAATCTGGGCACGGCATAGATCTGGAGCAATGGCTACAGTCATGGAGAATAAACATCAAAATAACAAAATCAACTACCTTTAAAGAAAACCTATATAAAACGTTCTATAGGTGGTATGTGACACCAGAAAAATTAGCAAAAACGTACACTGAAATACCCAATAAATGCTGGAAGTTCAAAGAAAAAGTAGGCACCTTTTTCCATATATAGTGGCTATGTAAAAAAGTGAAGAGATATTGGAAAGGGATACATGAGCTGTTGCAAGAGGTGCTAGAAATAAACATACCCTATAAACTAGAAATGCTCCTGTTAAATATAATACCAGAGGACCTAAATAGGGAAAATAGATATTTGATAATACATATAATAACAGCAGCAAGAATAGTATATGCCAGATACTGTAAAAACACAGATATACCAACAAAAGAAGAATTAATAGAGAAAATCTTAAGAGAGAGCAGAAATGGACACACTGACAGAATTAATAAAAGAAATAAATGAACATGATGGAAAACAAAAATGAACCCCGCTTTATAGATGGGTTAAACGGAAGTATAAAATAGAGACATAACTATATGTCAGCAGAATACAATCAAATGAATGAGCAGAGTAAAGAAGTACTAGAATCAAAGAATGATCTAACTCTGAAAAGTTTCTCATGGCTTGGGGAAAAAATAAACTATATAATCTTCAAAAGAAAGATTGGTGAATACCTCAAGGCAAGTTCCAAAATAAGCGACTTGATCTTCTCCTGGGGCAATTTTCTTCTCCTTTCTGACTAACTTCTCTATACAGGTCAATATTTCTAATGCCAATCTATTTATAAAAATGTCAGCCATTAAAGAAGGGTACAGACTTTTTTGTTCCCTCTTTTTCTGACTCAAAGGGAAATCATTAAATTCCCTTCCATGAACCGGAAAACAAATTTGTTTTGTACTGAGCTTTTACAAGGATATGAAAAAAGAATGTTCCATGTTCCAGCAGCATTAGGTAGAGGTTTATTAAGCATCCTCTCATCCAAATTGTTCTGCCAGGTTTCTGTAATGCTGGCAGACAGCATGGCACTGATACTCAACAGGATTCTCACTTAAATTAATGTGCCCTGAATTCCACTCCCTTTATAGTGAAAGGATAATAGTCCAAAATTCTTCTTTAATTTCTAGTCCATAATTATTTACTTGAAACTTGAAATATCTCACAACTTGAAAACATTTTTAAACTTTCGAATGTTGTCAGCTCTGTCTTGAGAATTCTTTGAGATTTGCAGGTGGTGTCTATGAAAAGCAGAGTTTAGGGAGGAAGCTCAGCAGGGAGATGATGCCATGTAGTCCACTCTCCCAAGCTGCCATTTCATCTGCAGGAACAGATCTCTGTAGTCTGGAGATCAGTTGTAATACTGGAATAATTTTAGGTCCTACCTGGAGGTTGGCAACCATATGCTTGGCACCATCTAACCTCATTAAGTTTGCACAACACTTTCTCTACTTCACTTTAAAACTATTATAAACTGCTTATCAGCGTTTTCCATCATGTCGAAAAAGTTTTTTTCATTTTGCTCTGCATCCAGTCTAAAAAGAAATCTAGGGAATACAGAAGTTTGCTAACTACTTTGTGACGTTTTAGTTAAGTTTAATAAAATATATTATACTACTGTGGCTGTGGCTGGCATCTTCAGAGGTGTAGCACCAAAAGACAGAGATCTCTCAGTGTCACAGTCAATATTTATTTTATTATTTGTTTACTGGATTTTCAGCACCTTTTCACAGAAAGCAGATTACAAAAACAGAACAAAAACTGAATAAAGAAAAACGTAAGATATACTATAAGCAATGCAGCAACAGGATAACAAAAATTTGCAACATAAACAGGATAATACATACAACAACCAGTACAATTATCTCCGACTTTATTAGCATTACTAACGTTGTTAGTAACTGTCTGGTGGTAAAGGCTTCAATTACACTTGGATCATTTTAGTAAAAAGGTGCTAGCTTCTCAGAGATGGGCCAGCACAGCAGAAGCTGTCCCTAGTGCCTGGAATCAGTAAGGTAATGATCTTATTATGACATGAGAAAGTGGTATCCTTATAAACATCATATACAGAATCTATTCAGAATTAAGATACAAGTTATGAATATTTTTTCTGAATATGATTGCTGTTGCTGAGCAGGAGAATTGGCCCTCTTTGCCAGTTCAACAAGAAGAATCTCTAGAAAACTCACCAGCTACATTGGCTTGAATCTTTGTAAACATCTCTCAGTAAATTCATTTAGTCTTGCAGAACATATTCAGTCTGTTGTTGATTAACTACAGATCTGCTTCTCCATGCCCAATAATTAGGTCAAGTTAGACTGCAAATGTAGAGGGCCAAGGCAATTAAGTTTAATTGAGAAAATGAAGCCAGTGTGATCTAATCACAATCCAAGAACAAGAAAAAGGATTTTTAAAAACCCTTGGAGGCCAGGGTTGGGTTAATAGGTGGTCCACAGTGGGACTGGCTCTTGTTTCACTGAAACCATGTCTAGGAACCAGGCTAAAGCTGCTCACACTTTTGAAGGCTCTCTGTTAATAGGCAAAACTGGAAGGGATGACAAGTCAAACACCAGTTTAGGCTATAACCTATTTAATCTGCTCATTTCAGTTTTATATATGTCTGTAGCTGCCAGTAACTTTGCATTTTCTATGTACTATGAAACTAACACTTGATGCTTCATACATGATTTATATTATTGAATGTGTCTTGCTCCACAGGGATAAAATACTACAGAGTGCTAAGTGAAACTTAAGTCTGATTCATATATTTACACATACTTGAGCAATGATTTTTCCAGTTCCTTGCATATCACGAATAACTGTATTTACAAGTCATCCAGAGTGGGAGGTCCAGAGCAAAATATACAAAATTGGGAGTAAATCCTCACTTCAGGGTTATAAGCTGCCACCAGCTTATGGAAAAGCTGTGGAAAAGAGGCAAGATCCCAGCCCTACTAGGTTTTAACCAGGAAGTTAACCCTGCAAGGTAGACCACTGCAGGTTGAGTTCTACAAAACAATTATTTGGATAGCTGTGACCAAAACGGGTCAAAGTGCTAGATTCAAATTGAAAATTGCAAAGTCCCCAAAACCACACAAAGTTATATTCTAGAGAGTTTATTAACAGAAGTGCAAAAAAACACAGACAGAATGGTGCAGAGAAGAAGACAAAACAACAAAACTAGCAAGTCTTCCCTAGCACACTTTCCCAGCCCAAGTTTGCCTTCCAGGCTAAAACAAAAGAGTCCACACAAAGTTCCAGTCTCAGTCCAGAGACACACATCCTGGCCTGACATCAATCCATGTGAGCATGTCCAGAGCACAAAACAAGGAGGTAAAATCTTCCAACGACCATACAGAATGCAAAGTAGGGTTGCCAGGTCCCCTTAACCTCCTGGCAGGAGGGAAGGCAACCTGGCACTTACCTCAGCGATCCTCCCTGCAGGCATGATGATGCCATTTCTAGAAGTGACGTCATCACACCCGTGGGAAGCGCACCCACTGCACACTGGCCTGGGAGGTTTCTTGCCTCTTGAATCCGTTCTCCGGGGTCGTTTCCCGCCATCAGCCAGGTGAATGGCTGCGGGAGGCAGAGGCTGGGAGCAGAGAATCCCCCACTCCCACCAGGAGTCCTCGCAGCCCTAGTCCAAAGCATTAGAGACCAGTTTTATATATGCATGTAGCTGCCAGTAACTTTGTATTTTCTATGTACTATGAAACTGTGATAATGATACCTCATACATGATTTATGTTACTAAATCTATCTTGTTCTACAGGGTTAAGATAACACAGAGTGTTACATTATTCTATACAAGATAATATTCACTTAAGTCTGATTCATATGTTTACACATCCTTGAGCAAATGATCTTTCCAGATCTTTGCATGGCAATAAACATTGGAATATACTTGAAAGTTGGCTCTTAGTTTAATAATATATTTTTAGCATTTCCTTTTTAGACATGTATGTTATTTACTTTATTTATAGCCTGCCTTTAACAAGGCAAATTCCTTTATATTATTTATAGTATGTCGGGGTTCTCTAACCTTCTGAAGCCTGTTGGCACCTTTGAAATTCTAAGACAGAGTGGTAGATGCAACCACAAAATGGCTGATGCAGGAGGCAGAGCCAACCACAAAATGTCAGGGAGCAAGATTATGTGTAACTTTGATTGTAATTTCAAGCAGAAGCTCCAGTTAACAGAATGCCTTTTAAAATGAACATATTATTTTAAAATATTTTCTTGTGTATCTTCAGTGATGTAGTGAAGAATCTTGTGCTGCTGCAGCAGCTGCTGGCAAGGCAATCCTTTTTTAAAAATCTGGACAGTTAATCACATCACCAGTGACCAGTAAGAAGTCCTAGTGGACAAAAGCCTGGCATTGCCCACTTTCTAAAAATACTTGGTGGACATGAGGAAAGGTGTCAGCAGGCACCATGGTGCTAATGGGTACCACACTGGGATCCCTACTATTATACTACAGAAGGTTTAAGTGCTGGTGCTGTTCTTTTTAAATACTGTGTTCAAAATTAATCTCTTGGCTTAAAATAATAGTTATTTTAGAGAAATGTTAGTGCAAGTTAAGGATAAACACTCCAAGTCACAACACTACGATATTGGAAGGGTAAAAAGGTAGTACTTGAAAACATAGAGCAGTTTAGCATGTATAAAAAAATAAGAGAGGCCCAATAGGATGTAAAAACATATTTATGTGAAGCTTAAAACAAGACCTCTTAAACCAAGGGACTTGTTTATAACAATTCAGTTCTAACATCTGTTTTCTGTCAACAGATGCTGTACAGAAAGACCACGATCCTTAATAAAACCAAATTATACATAATTCAGCCGAAGTTGTACAGCTCATTGATCACAATGGGAAAAACGTAAAGTACATGCTTAATTCTCACACTGAAATCATGGAGGCTTAAAGTGTTCAACGGTAGCTTCAAGTCCTCAGCTGTAACAGAATTGGACCCACTGAAGAGTTCAGAAAGTGCAGAGCTCTTTCCCATTAGCATCAAAGTTTTATTCTCTTTACAAGCACAACAACAAAGGCTGCAACTCTCAGTTGCCATAGCAACAACACTTTACTAAAGCTAAAATCATTTTCTCAGGTCACAGACTTGGTGAGTCATTTATTTCTGTTTTATACCTAACCCAGCAATTGGACATCTGCTGCCAATTTTGAAGCAACTTGACCACCACTACCCCGTTACCAAGGGCTCCCTTTCTAGATGTGTGCTGTCTGCCCCAACTCCATTTTGGTTAAACTTGCACCTTGGCAGCCATTTTAAGCTAGTAATACCTTGCTTTGGAGAAGGTTAGGTCAAGGGTCTCTTTACTTAAGCTATGCTAACAAGTTGCCAAAACTTTGGGCAGGAAACTAATTCACAGTAAGACATCTGCATGTTTACTCGTCACTGCAAGGGCTTGCAAAGCTGGGCACTGACCTCAGTTAATCAATGTAATTTCATCAGCAAATACAGGTCCTCCTGAGTGAAAAATCTAATTTCTATCAAGCAGCCAGGTGGGCTTCATTACTTTAACTGACCTTGCCTGAATGTCTCCCATCAACCTGCCTCAGGCACAGGTGAAGCCTCCACCGTGGCAACCCTCTTGTCCGCCCAGGATATTGCCCTGCCTGGATGTAATCACCTTTTGTTGCCCTTTTGGGAACCCCCTCCCCTTAAGTCTGTCAGAGCCAGGAAATCCACAGATACTCATTCTGGACTCATCCGCAATCCCTGAATTTTACAATCATTTCTTCAATATTCTTTTGTGTTGGCTCCTATGACTATTGTTGTTCACTTCCTCCCTCCACTTACTCAGTGACCTCCAATTCCGCTTTTCTTTCTTTTGAACAATGGGATTTTTCCTTGCCACATAGGAACGTCACTCCACTGCCTTACCCTTTTATTATTTCTCTAGACCCTTGGAAGCTCTGCGTAAAGTCCTGTACACTCAATCTTTCGAGCATCAAAATGGATTACTTACTCTACGCAACTCAACAGACTGAAAATAGGTAAAAATTTCCTGTCCATTCCTTTTCTCTTAAAAACAATCCATTTTCCTTCTTTAAATTCCCCCGTCTCCCACTCCTTCTTATGGCTGTTCTCCAGTGCAAAATTTTCACTCAGCCAGTGGCTTGGTTCTCTCTCACCTCCTCTTTCACTCCTCTTATGTAACTCTTCACATGCATGTCCTTCCAAACACAATAGTTTCATTGTTCATACGGTAGTACCTTTTCCATTCCTGTACCCATATATTTCCCTCAATAAATTCTAAATCTTGTTTCAGAAAAGACCTGGTTGTTTCATGGTTATTGTCAGCATATTAGAGACACTTTGAATTGCTAGTGTAATCCCCATGAGCTAGTTGGTTTAGCCAAGTAGGGTGGAGTCAGTATTTGGAGCCAGACAGCTGAGAAAGAGGCTAGTTGCTGGAGAGCTTGATAAAATTGTATGTGCTCTTATCACCTTGAATAAGGTAACTGGAAAGACATTGTATTTGAAAATTAATGAGTAAAAGCTTGTGTGTGTTTAGTTTGGTATTGTTAATGGAATCATATGATTCTTGCAGGGCTGTAATTCCCAAGCTGAAGAGAGAAGCCCAAGTTCCAGCTATTTCTATAATCAAGAGGACTGCAGGAAAGGATTCTGGCACTTGGTGGGACCTGAAAAGTTGGACTTTTCTTAACCTGAAGTGTTTTCAAAAGACAATCAGTTACTTGGCTTGGCTGCGAGCTTCTGTTCTTTGTTGTGCCTATGTGTTTGATTAAAAATAGTTATATTGTTCTGATTGTTGAAAAGTTTGGTTTAAAGAAATTTTCTTAATTTACATTTGTGCTGTAAGTTTGGTTCCTAAATGAGCCCCATTGACCTCATACAGAAAAAAAGGTTATACTAGCATACTACCCAGGTAAAGATTCCTAAATCACATTCTGCTCCCCCTAATTGGCAAGTGCGTCAGTTTTCCCAGCTAGTCAGGCTGTGGAGCCCTGTTCCGCTGAGGGACTGCTCTGTCAGGAAGTTCTTCCTAATGTTTAGCTGAAAACTCAATTTTTATTTAATTTCAACCCGTTGGTTCTGGTCCGACCTTCTGGGGCAGTGGAAAACAACTCTGCGCCATGCTCTATGTGGCAGCCCATCAAGTACTTGAAGATGGTTATCATATCTCCTCTCAGTCGTCTCCTCTCCAGACTAAACATACCAAGCTCCTTCAACCTTTCCTCATAGGACTCGGTCTCCAGCCCGTCACCTTATTCATTGCCCTCCTCTGGACACATTCCAGCTTGTCTATATCCTTCTTAAATTGTGGTGCCCCAAACTGAACACAATACTCTAGGTGAGGTCTAACCAGAGCAGACTTCTGGTTCTGCTGGTGCTGTTCCTGAATATGCACCGATGGATGTTCACAGAAGATGTTGCCTCCCACAGCATAAAAGATGGTTATGCCTACTGTACACACTCATGCCTTCATCTATGTTTGCTATTCCCACCTCAGTGGGATATTCCAAAGCCACCTTGTCATTCTCATGCTACATCCAAAATTAATTTTTATAGAAATGCATCTGGAGACCTCAAACGTTTGTGCTTCTACACTGAGGGTCTGATAAGACAATACATTAAATGCAAGTTACGTTAAACTTGCATTTAATGGGTGACCCACCCCTCACCTATAAAATAGTGGGGGTAGGAGAGTAAATCAATTCCCAAGCACACCCAGAGGCAGGAGCATCATAATTCCCTCCCTTCTACCCCACATGCTTTCACTAGCAAAAAAAAAAAAAAGAGCTGAGGGGAAAGTGCTATTTGTCTTACCACCAGCCCACCTTCCAAATAACATTTAAAAAGATGGAGAGGGGCATGAGAGAGAAGTCCTGGCTCTCTGCTACCTACTGTGCATTCAAAGTGGCACTAAGCCACAACCAGTTAAAATAAAACGTTTTTAAAGTTTAAATAAAAGTTTTAAAATAAATAAAACTGGTGCTGCTCAGAGACACAGCCATTTCTGTAATACATAAACTTCACAGATTTATTTTAACAACACAGATATGTTATGACAACTGTGAAGCTTTCTCTTCCTGACATAAATCTTTTTCTTTCTTGTTACACACAGAACTAACAAATGTGCCTACTGCTCATACTGCACATGGTACATGTAATACATATTGTTATCAGCAATTATATTTATTTACTTCATTTATACCCTGCCTTTCATTCCTTTGAGGAGCCCAAACACCTTATATTGTTCTCCCCTCTTCCATTTTATTCTCACAACAACACTGAGATAGGTTAGGCTGAGAGGGTGTGACTGGCTCAAGGTCACTCAAGAAGATTCCATGGCAGAGTTGGGAATCAGGACAGAATGGAAGAGGAGAATTATGTAAGCTGCTTTGGGACTAGGGATCCCATTCCCCTGTTGGGGGTGGGGGATTCCTTGCTCCCAGCCTCTGCCCCACACCACCGCTCACCTAACTGGTGAGGGAAAAGGCACAGGGAACGGGCCCAGAGTACACTGTGGAGCCCTTCCTTGCTGCACAGGGAACGACATAATTCCCGAAGCAAAGGTCCCTGTGTGGGAGTGAGTTGATAAAAATTAGTTCCAAGTCTACAGTGGGGGACCGATTTTTATCAACTCAGCCCCACACAGGGACCTTCACTTCCTTGTTGCACCAGAAATGACATCATTCCCGGCACAACAAGCAAGTGCTCTGCAGTGCATGCACACACAGCACGTGCACAGGGTAAGTGCTCCTGATGCGCATGCCCTCCCAATCCCCCAGTTTGGGATCTGGAGAACCTGGCAACCCTATTTGGGACTCTCTTGAGAAGGCAGAGTATAAGTGAAGAAAACAAGTAAATACATAAAATTACGTTCTTATCACCACTTTCCTCAACATCTCCCATTTAAGAAGATCTCAGATAACTGAGAAGGACCTCAGGGCTGTACTCATGATCAGGGAACATGTATAATGCCAATGTGTAGTGGGATCATCTGATGTCTTGCCCTGGATCTACCTCATCTCTATACATTAGATGAATATTGTGTTGGTCTAAAATATACAGTCTTTACCTTATGATTTTGAGAGGTGGCAATCAAGTTACCAGACTCACAGAGACATCAGTGTCCAGAGATGACAGCATGTAGTAGCCAAGCATGATCCTGCTGCCCTACTGTGCAATGTCTTTAAATGCTTTCCCTGAACATATGCATTGCATTTAAATATTGGGGGGAAACTGTGGTGTTGCATCCAGTTAGGAATAGCAGAACTGGAATAAATGAAACATTCATCTGATTCATTTTGAGCAGCTCCCCTGATTCTTGTCATTTTTAAAAGAACTGATTTTCTTTTTTGAATTACTTCTTTCTATTGTGCATGGTTAAATTCCCAAACTTTCTCACCCTCTCCTCTATTTTTCCTTATGAAGAATATAAGGGACTTGACTTTTTCATTATCCTCTAAACATTTCAAACAGCAATAATAATAATAATAATATTGCTGATAATAATTAACTGCAACTGTGATGAACTGCACTTGAAAGCAGGCTTTCCAAGTGCAGCAACCAGAGAGCTGGGAGAGAAAGAGTTAATTCTTGTTTGGAATAGAAAGCTTGAGTGACAGGCTGCCCCCTCCTCTCTGATTGGTCAGCTAGAACCTGGCTGAAGGGCTGAAAGTTGGTTTCTGACAGGATTGTATAGAGAGAAAGTTAGTGAATGAGTCTGACAGGGAAGGTCAGACAGGTTCCCCTCTGGAGTGAGGAGAAAGAGAAATCTTTTGCCCTAACTGTAACATCATTGTCCTGAAGAAAAATTCTATTTAAGAATTCTTAGTATAAGTGTTAGCATAAACTGAAGCCCACTTGACACACACACCATAGACCTAGGAGTGTGTTTTGGCAAGTGTAATTCAGTAGTAGGTGGAGACTCCCTTTCAAGCCATAGAAAAAGGGTTATATCTTCTTAGGAAAAGAAGATTAATTCCTGCCCAGTTTCTAAAGGGGTTTAGCTCTGAGGAGGACCTCAGGTCTTTTGTGAAGGGAAAACAGTTTTTAACTAACTCCAGGAAACCTGAGTCTGTGAAGAAACACTGTTACTGTAACTAAACTATTAAGTAAAACACCTCTCACTACTAAGAATAAGGAATATAAGAAACTAAGCTTCAAGGAAACTATTTTGCCTGTTACTCAAAGGTGTATTCTGTATGACCAACAAAATTTTACCTTGGCACTTCCATTCCCTGATTACACTTATTCTATCCCTGCCTGTTAAATAAAGTTATTTCCTTTTGAACGTTAGACAGTCTCCAGTGCCATTTCCCATAAAAAAGAAGAGGGCTCCTGCTTCTCCCCATCAAGTTCCTAAACTGGGTTAAAAAGTCAAAATTATATCTGACTGTCAGGGTGGGACAAACAGACTTTCAAACCACAAAGATTAACATGCTACTTAGGGCTGCTCAAAGCAGGCAAAGTGAATTTTGGTGCAAGAATCTGCCTCACACTGGGGAAGTGAAGGGGGGGGGGTCCTTCATAGCAACCAATTAGGGTTTTTTTCAAATTTTTTCTGCACATGAGAAAAAATTTCAATGGCTCCACTCCATTTCTCTTATTAAAACTGACATGAAAAGCAACACACAATTTCATCCACCTACAAGATTGGAAATGCCACTAATTACTTCACATAAACACTGCTATTTTAAAACAACATTGTAGAGAAATGCAATTAATGGAAGAATTTAGCTCAGATTATATACCAAGCTAAAATCAGTAAATTTTCTTCCTTTCAGTCTTTACTTTATCTTATTACAGATTAAGAGATACCTTTCATCTAGTTCTTGTTGCTAAGAAACAGAACATCATGTTGGAGAACAAATGCCAACATCAGAATCAAATCATTTCCCTCCCCACACCTACACAACTACCTAAAATTTGCATTGTTACCCAATAATTTTTACACTATAAACAAGAGCACAGGGAGAATGGCTCTGATCCAGTGAGGAATGACCTGTAAAAGACGTGCTTACGTACCCTGCCAATAAGCTGTTACATGTCAGTTATGCTCCTAATCAAGAAATCCATAAATGCAGTAACAGGTTACATCTGCTATGGTCAGGGATGCCAACCTCCAGGTAGCAGTTAGAGAGCTCCCAGAATTACAACCAATCTCCAGGCAACAGAGATCAGTTCCCATGGAGAAAATGGCTGCTTTGGAGGATGGACTCTGTCGCATTATACCCCCCTGAGGTCCCTCCCCTCCCTCAAACCCTGCCCTCCCCAGGCTCCACCCCAAAATCTCCAGGAATTTCCTAATGTGGAGCTGGCAACCCCAGCTGTAGTAGTTGTGGTGCCAGCTACTATCCTCAGTGATTTCGGAACCGGTTGCAGTCTAATGAAGTGTTTGTGTGTGTGTGCGTGTGTGTTTACCTACTAATTCTGTTATGTTCTATTAGTGTAGCTACAAGGAACCACAGCTAATAATATCCAGGTAACTTCCTAAAATATTCACTGGAATGAATCTTTTTGGTTCATTAAATCTTACATTTACTCATACTACACATTTCTCTCAGAGGATTAAAGAACACCCAATATGAGTACTCTGTTCTAAAGTGAATTAATATTATACTATTTGACCTTGTTAAATTGGAAGATTGTTGAACTCTGTGTGAAACCTTAATAGACATCATATACAAATTGAAATACTTATAGCAAAGACTGGGGGCGGTGGAAAAGTTCACTGATATAATACAAAACCTATTAATTAGAAACCTAATTGACATTTGGATCCCTCTCCATGCTAACTGGGATGAAAATAACAGAATAATTTCAGAATTCATTTAATAAACTATGTCACGTAACTGTGGTATTCTTTAATAAGGCATGAACCTTTAGCTCTGCATTCTCCCCAAACTACAACCTTTTTGTTTTTATTTTTGTTTTAGTTTCCACATAACATCGTCATGCAATCATCCACCTTCTGGCACTTTGCTTACCTCACAGCTAGCCAGAGATGTGATGTCTTGGGGGCAGGAGGGGGTAGAACAATCTAGGGGGGTCTCGTTCCACCTCCCATTTTTTCCAAGGCCTATCAACCCCCAAGTTTTCCAATGGAAAAGAATTGGAAATTTTAGGAAATACTGAAAAAAAACCCTGCCTATGAAGTTTTTTTTAGAATGAGTGAAATGCTTTTAAAAACAATATAAGCATGCAGCTTTTAAATTCAAGATGCATTTCTGCAGCTAGAAAAATACATAACCTACACAAGGGGAAGCATGCAGAGCTTTCATCACTTCTCATCTACTGCATGCCAGATCTTCTCCTTTTGACCTGACTCTTCTCCTGCAATTGACCTTTGCAGCATTACCTCAAACCACTGTGACACTGTCATGGATGAGCAGCCATATCAGCAGGTGGGGCAGAGGGGGAGCTAGAGCTTGATATTTTATGGTAATAAAGCAGTCTAGTGGAGTCATGGATCCAAGCACTGCATGACCCAACTATGGTTCCCTGCCACCAGGGACAGGGGGTAGAGGAGGAAGGAGAACCCGCCGCCCCCCACCGCCCGCCTCACCTCCACAGCCCAATGAAGCCACAAAGATAAGTCTGCAGAGTCCATTTTTTAAATGTGACTAAATTTTACTCCTATTTTTTCTACTTTTCAGATAGCAAAAATTAAGGTGCATGTACTGATGCAGCATAGGGTACATCAGCTTGCAGTTTTCTCTCGCGTATTGTGCATATGCTAAGCAAGTTATAAATGAAGTATTTTATGTTGTTAAAGCAGTAAAATTAGTTTAGGCTTAATAGGACATCAAGTACTGCTAATACTTCCATTTCCCCCAACATTCCTGTTCTCCCCCGCCAAAAAAGTGGGAGGTCCCCAAAGGCTTCCCAATTTCTGGAAACTTTTCATCTCTTCTCACAGTATATTTTCCCAAACCTGCTTTGGTACACTCTTTCCATGAAGACTGTACTCAGTGATTTGGTCACAGTATGAACAGGAAAGTGTAGATTTTTGGACCTCCCTGACCACATCTGACGCTGTTTTCTGTCTATTTCCCTCATGTCCACTACCTACTACAAATTTTGTTTTAAAAACGGGTAAAAAGTAACTCCAGTAGTATGCTGGGGCTGGGAGAGGGGTGATGGGCATGATGGTAACAGAAAAGCATGAAGAATCTCTCTGTGTGGAGACTTTGTCCCTTTTGCAAATGCCTCTGTACTTGAAGCATCAGTGAGAGTACAATACGTGAAAGCAACCTAAATGATCCAGAGCTGTTTTACATTTGTTGTTCGTAATAACCCAAGTTATGACCTGCAACAGAGAAAACACCAAGAATGCAATCTTACTTCTAAAAGCTTTTCTAGTGCCTCAACTTTACGAGATTCATAGGATTTGGATCACAACACAACAGTTCTGTCCTAGAGTTGGGGTAGCGTCGCTGTTAAAAGCATTAGCCATGACATGGAAGTTTTCAGTTCAGTTCTTCAGTTCAGCTTTGAACACTGAATATTAGCTTCCATCTGTAATATGGAGCTAATGGCAATCTAACTTAAAGGGCAGTCATTAGGTATCACCACCCAAAAACCTGGAGAGTTACTAAAAGCAGGTGCCTTTATGCATGCACATCACATAACACTTCAGCTACATGTGTCAATTGTCTTTAGTGACAGCATTGTGTTGTGAGTGGACATCTAGTGATATTAAAGAGCTTTGTGGTGATTAATATGTGATAAAGCATGGATACATGCAAATCACTATTTGATTCTACCAGAAGACAGACATGTTTCAAACCTGGAAACAAGCAGAAAAGCACTGGGTTCAGAAGCCAAATCAATTTCAGTGCCTAGTAGTGGAGATACTTAAGAGAAGACAGGGAAGTGCAGAACAGATAAATAACACTTTGAGCCAATGGAAATTTTCTAACTAGGACATGCTCTTGTTTCCCCAGAGCCTTTCCAAGTGCCTAAATAGTGTTCTCCCCCTCCCCCGCAGCTGTTTCAGCACTTGAAAAGGCAGAGGCAGGCAAGAGTGTCTCATCCCACCATGTTGGACCTAACAGCGTTCCTAAGTCACCTCATCAGGCTTTAAAATGGTGGTGGGGTCCTCTTCAGAGGTGAGAAAATGTCTGTAAAACGTGGTATAGAGTGAAGAATTAATCTTTCTGAATTCCAGGATTCCTGAGTGTCTCAGCTTTTATTTTAATAAATTAAGTTTGTAATCCTTGTAATGTGTAAATACTTGAAATGTGTGCCTACCCTTTGTTAACAAATAGAAATGGAAACATGGAAATCCATTAAAATTGTGGGGGAAGGAATTCCCACCCTTCATATTGCCACTCTGCCACATACTGCCACTAACCCTTTCTCTCCCCCGTTCTCAGTTTTCTACTCTCTCTTCCCAGTTCTTTCTCACCCCAACATCCATTTCCTTCCCCCCCCCCCCGCCCCCTCACCACTTTCTCACCCTTTTTCTTGTTACTGCTGCAGCTCTCCTCAATCTGTGGTATGCAGAAGTTGCTTAGGCCTGGGCTCTTGCTTTGGTTGCTAGGCAACCCCACAGTGCCAACTGTAATCTTGTGAGATTTCATGAGATCTCAGTTGGCATTCTTCCGGGGCGGGGGGACCAAATTGTTTTTATTAAATTGGGGGGAAGAAGTTGCAAACCTAGGTTTGGCTTTATTGTGCAGGTTTTTTGATCCACATTCTGGAGCAAAGTTCAGAATTGGATATATTGAAAATGAACATTCAGTTTAGCAGTTTTATATTTAACACAGTCTTTTGATCAATAAACAACTTTTGGCTGCTTCTGTTCACTGGTTATCAACAAATTAGGCCAACAGTTGATATTCTTGCAAATGATATTGTTTATTATGCCAAAATGATTTATATGGCAAGTTGATATAAACTCAATATTCCTTTCTCTGTAAAGTTCAGTTGCCAAAGGGGAGACATATCTCACAGATTTCTTGTGAGGATAAATTAGGAAAGGAAATTTTGTTTTCTTTCATAGGATGATAATACAGTCCAACTACTGTGTAGCTGAGAAAAATTGAATATATAAGGGCAACACTTTGCAACACAGCAAGATCAATCCATAATTTTTAGAGTAATAAAATTATGCTCTATTTTGGGAAATCAGTCCTACAATACAGCACTATCATTTAAAACTCCCCACTCATTACTAAAATGCAGTATTCTTGACGGCTGCCTGCCATTTACTTCCTCTGCAAAGAGCAGCAGATCCTATGTTATGGCTACACGTCTCACTAAACATAATTTCCTGCAAGCAAGAGGCATAGAGCAAGAACAAATTGTCCAAAAGATTAAGAGAAAACAAAATTACAAGACCAACAGGCCATATCTTGCATAGGAGTTGACTGATCTTTTGCATCCTTGTGTTTAACTTGGCATGGCCTGTACCAGCACTTGGCAAAACTGAACAGCTGCCCAATATTTGTGGTTTAGTTGATCTGAGTCCCAGACCTGGAATGTCCCACAGTTCATTAGACCACCAGATAAATAGATTAAGCATTACTACAGATTAGGAATTAAAATGAATAAATAGTAAGCAGCAGGTTCCCATTAGAGGCAGTGGTCTGGTCCCTGAATGCAACACACCACTGTATCCAGGGAAAAAGCCCCTACTGAAAGCGTGCTGCTTAAATCTTGTGCATTTTTAGTAAATTCCCTAAGATTCCTATCCTTTGTAGAAATCTAGCTGAGAAGGTGAACAAAGAGGACAGAAGTTAGTAAAGTTTCTTGTCTACAGCAACAAAATACCAGCCTTACACCTTCATCCTTTTATCAGTGGTTTTAGCCCAATCTCTTCCATAATTTGCCAGGAAATAAACCAGTAGAGAATAGTTCAGTTTTCCTTATTCTCTCCAGCCTCCTTCAATCATCTACTTACAAATGAGTCAAGGATAATAAAATCACTCAGAAAGCTCTCCTAAATTTGGGAAATTTATCCTCTGAAAAAGCAGGAATTGCTTGATCAAGGTAGTATACAAGTGGACACCTTGCAACCAGGCAGCTTCTAATTAAGGCTCTGACACTCTACATAATAATGCCATGAAACAACTTATTTCCAGAGGAGTCTGGTTGAAAATACAATAAAGGAGATTAGTACCAAAAGGTAGTTTTAATGAATATCAGCCAAATGCTCAGCTTGACTCAGTGACACAACAAAAAGCCATTTAAAATGTTATTTTTATCATCACAGGTTCTTGTTTTCTACTAAAGAACCAGATTTATTCTAGTATATTTTAATAAATCAATATCCTGTTTGTTGCTAGTAAGTGCCATGGAGATCATAGCTCAGTATGTTTAATCATTAGACATAACAGCTTGGGTCCAAGGGAGCATTTCCATAGACAGAAAAGTTTCCTCCTACAGCACACAACTTTTTTGCCTTCCACCTCCTGCTGCAGCTCAAATGGACCCTCAAATGCTACTTCTGGGAGACACCCCCCTACCCCCACCCCTGGAAAAATATGTGGCTGCTGTCTTAATTGTCCCTAGTGGCAGGGGGAAGGTGGAAAATTGTTCTATCTGCAGAAATGCTCAGTTGGATCCAAACCAATGTTCTACACTTGTTCTCAAAGTGACAACACCCTATAGGGTGATAATTGCAGATGAAATATATACAATTGATAATAGCCTCAAACCAAAGATGGCTAAACTTGAGAGTCAAGCAGTTTGTAACACCATCATTTAAGGGGGAAAGTCAAAAATATCACTGAGCATGCCAAAGTTCTTGCATATGAAGTAGCTCTTTGGATGCCGAATCTAAGAAGGACACACTGCACAGTATATCAGATAAAACATATATCCCACTATGTTGAAATCTTTAAAATAAATACATCATTCAAATTACTAAACTTCAGTAGAATCTTACAGTACAAGCATACAATGATACAATAATAGGTGACAGTTTCACCTACCTATAGATTGACAAGGTATCTACAAACTTGGATTACAACCGAAAAATTTTGACACAGGGTTGAATCCTATGGGTGCACAAGCAAAAAAAAAACTCATGCAAAAGGTTTGTTCATACTTTCCCCTTCTCCCAGCATCCCCAAATTCACTACTGTTCATACAACTGTAGGCTTCAATTCATTCTATTAATGTGCCATGATACCATTAAGCTGAGGAGTGATGCTTCATCTATCCCTAAGCTATGCCCTGATTTCCTAACATGTCTGAATGTTTGACTATAGAAACTATCTGACATGATTTAATTGGCATGCCAGTCTTAAACATTTCCTCTGGAGACAAGTCCTACTGGTCCTTCAGCTTAAAAATTCAGTGACTTTATTTGCTCCCAAGCAATAGCCAAGCCTGAATGAAGCAACATTTCTAAATCAAGCAACTTATTTTATACTAAAAAATGGTCACTGAGAAGGAAGCTCACATTCCAGCAGATGTTAATGAAAGTGGAAAGCAAACCATGACAGCTGTAGCTTTAGCAAGAGAAGTCACAAGTTGAGTTTTGATTAAATGAGTGTAGGCTGGTTGACCGATATATACCATTGCTTTATTCTGGGTCTCTATTTCCATCCTCCACTGCAATCAGGTATACTGGAAACAAAATAAGGAATATGTAGATAGTAATTGTGCAAGACACCAGACCTTAGAATTACAAAAATACTGTGAACCTGCAGCCAAAGAACTTGCTGATCATTATGAACAATATCAGTATGAACAAATGTACCATGGTGGCATCCAGGCTTTTGTTGGCCTCCGTATGTTGCTAAGTCACATGCTACAGTGATAGCATAAGCTACAACTGGCAGCATTCTTATCAGGGTCTAGAGTCCAAGCAATCCAAATCCCTCCGCTTCCTCTCTGCATGTCCATTTCCTTCCTCTCAATACAAGACAGGCCTTCCTATTAGCCCTAATTGAAGTTTTGCCCCAGTCATATTTTCACCTTTATTTATTCCAAACATTTATCTACTCAACTTTCTCCCAGGCCTCCTCCTTTTAAAAACCTATGTCTCTTATCACCCACTGTTTCCTTTGCCCTTCAGGCCAATACCAACTTCGTTCCCCTTCCCATATCCCTTTTCCTTCCTTCTGTTCCCACCCTTTCTAGCACTATTTATAAAAACAAAGGAGGAAGAACAGAAGCATAAAAGAGAGGCAAAAAAAGAAAACAAAGTGAAAGGGCATGTTCATCTATCACCCAAGAAGACCTCAAGGGTACCGTCTACAGACCAGAAGAAAAATGGCCTACCCTTTTACAGAGGCTTAATGTGTGAAAATGGTCAATTGAAGCTTTTGAATGGCATGGAGGTAAATAACATTCCATTAAGCATCTATCAAAGAGTCAGGATATCTTTTGGTTTCTCTTTTGTCTGCTTATTAAGACATTGTGTGAGGCCTGCCTGCTTGAAGAGAGGATTGAGGGGGTGAATTGCTTCTGCACTTGTAACGAGCTCAGTATCTAAGAAACCAGCTAATTTGTGAATCTGAATCTAGATTTGGGAATCCAGGGGTAACTCTAATATCCCAGAACCACCCCCCCCCAGACACCTTTGAGCCCCCCAAACCATCATCACCCTCTCTTCCTCATTTTAAGTACTGTGAAGTTTCTTTGGTGCCCCTTCTCTGATAGGCTTCTGTTTGTCTTACTCTTAATTCCATGTCTCCCCTGCCCATTTCCTCAAACTTCCTTCAACTACCCTTACTTCAGGCTTCTCTTTGTCAGCAGATCGCCTGCTCTGCACTTTTAACTTGGGTTCTTTGCCTCTGATTGCCTCATTTCTTGGAGTATCTTCCCAATCCTCAACCATCTCCCATATAACCTCCCCACCCCACCCCCCACCAGCAATCTGTTATCTTCCCTTTCCTCATAGAAGCTGGACTGAAATGTTTTTGTTTCCTATGTATCACAGTTCTATCCCCCCCATCCATTTTATCCATTTAAAGTATTTAAAAACTGCTCTTTTTATCTGTACTTAACTTGGCTGGTCTTGTGACCACAATAAACCATTGATTGATTGAGTTCTATCCCCCCTTTCCTTCAAGGAGTTGAGGGAAGCATACATAGTTCACTCTCCATCATAATAATAATATAATGGCAACATCAGATTTATATACCACCCTTCAGGACAACTTAATGCTACACTCAGAGCGGTTTCCAAAATGTGTTATTATTATCCTCTCGACAATCACTCTGTGAGGTGGGTGGGGCTGAGAGCTGAGAGAGCTGTGACTGACTCAAGGTTACCCAGCTGGCTTCAAGTGGAGGAGTGGGGAATCAAACCCGGTTCTCCAGATTAGAGTCCTGCCACTCATAACCACTACACCAAACTAGCTCATATCTATACTGACAACAGTACTATGTGATAGGTTAGCCAGAGTGAGTGTGACAGGCTCAAAGTCACCTAGTGAGCTTCAAGGTTGAAAGGAGGGAATTTTTTAACCTGGGTCACTCTAGTCCTGCACTGACTCTCACCACTACACCATACTCACTCTGAACAACGTAAATTGTTTTGTAAACAGCTGTACATTCTTAGCTTCACCTCAGCCACCACAAAAGCAATACACTAAGTTACACTAGACTTTCTAGTGCTGTTTTAGGCTAAACAGAATATATAAATAACTTTTAAAAGTAGGCAGCTATTATTTTCCCACTCCTCACCCCCAATGTTATAGATAGAGAGTGGTAGCTGTGGTAGGTCTAAGATTTACCTAAAGCCAACCACGATGTTCACAGCTGAGCTTTGGAGATGGAGGTTTGTCTCCCCTGATGGCTAGAGCTGTAGAATGTCTATACAAGATAAGTTCATGCAAAATTAAGAGCATTGTCTAAATGTAGCTGTGGGAAAGACACGTGTAGCAAACTTCACTGGCTGTTTAATTCATTTAATTTTAACTCCGGAATTTTTTCCAGCTTTGTTATGAATAAGAACTCTCAAAACAGAGTAAGAACCAGCCCACCATACTTTCCTGGAGCCCTGCAGAAATAATTTTCAATTGCGTTATTTTCCTTCAACTTTTGAACACTTTGCTTATTTATTTCCACACTTTGCTTACTCACATAAATTTAATGTATTGACTGCATATACAGTGTTTACTACTCTATATGCATCTAGAGAATTTCCCTACTTTTAAGTTTGCAGAGATCAGGCTTTTACTAACTATACTATTCACTCTCAACAAATGTTGGTGGGGATGGCTGATTCCAGATCAGATGAACTAATGATATACCTGTTAATGTGGCCCTCTTATCCTGAGGAGTCCTGCCATGAGAAGACTGGGGGGGGGGGTACTTTTAGCTTGGTATGACATCTTGAACAAAATAAATTTCAGAGCCCGACTTTGTGTAGAGTTCCATCAAAACTTTTGCTGAGACTACAGTGACAGAGTATCCACGCCATTCCTCCCCACAGAATGCAAAACATCTAACTGCAAGTAGTTGTAAACATTTGAAGTCTTAATAGTGAGAGAAGATATTTGTTCAATCTTGTCCAAATGGATTAACAATTCCATGTCCATGTCATCCCCTTCCATTGTTTGCACTTTTAATCATGTATTTCTGCCTGCATTAACCTACTTCCAATAAAGTACATATTGTAGAGGAAGAGTAAGCCCTTGCTGTTTCCTTTTCTTTTCCTTTCCACCACCCACTGTAGTGAGAACTAGCACCCCCTCCTCATGACAACATGAATAATCTAGTTAAAAAGTAGGGTATATAAAACAGCTGGTATCTTCCTTTTCCTAAGTGTCTTCATATCCCATGACTTCCCCCTAGCATAATCCAAAAACACATTAACTAGAAAATCAGAAGATGATACATCATCTTTATAAACACGACTGCATTATGAACACAGAACAACTATCAATTTATTAATATGTAAATGCAGCCCAAAGGTGCCTTTCAATGAAATGCAGGGTAAGACAACACTTCCCTGCACTTACAAAACTAAGGCTATCATACTTTGGTCACATCATGAGAAGGAAAGATTCTCTAGAAAAGTCAATAATGCTAGGAAAAGTGGAAGGTAGTAGGAAAAGAGGAAGACCTAAAACGAGATGGCTTGACTCAATAAAAGAAGCCATGTCCTCTAGTTCGCAGGATATGAGAAAATCTGTTAATGATAGGGCGTTTAGGAGGTCTTTCGTTCATAGGGTTGCCATAGGTTGGAGGCAACTTGATGGCACATAACACACACACAAGACAACACTTGTGAAGCACATGAAGAAACATGTCTCTGTGGCAAAAGAAACCCCCCAAAAGCTCAGATTTTCTTTTTTCTGCTATCCTCACCCCAAACTTCAGATAGTCTCTCCCAGTGAATGCTTGGAATCTAGAGAATTTTTCATGAGTAGGTTTTCCTCCATTGGGATTTATTAATCTTTATGTTATTTATAGTTCACCTTCTCACTTAGACTCAAGGCAGATTACACGATGTCAGTCAATGCAATCAATAGCTGAGGCATTCAATAAAAAATTCAATAGGGTACAGATGGCAGAAATTTAAAAACAAGCATAAATCCAATATAGAGCTGAATCAACCCTGGAACAGAACATAAGCCATTAAACATGACATATTAAATAATGTAGAAGCTACCCAGTAGAAGCACACTTACAGCAACATACAATACACAGTTGTATAGTCCACTGACTCTGTCCCTTTATCAAAGCATTTCTCTGAACCATTTCCTTATAGTACAGCCCTCCTACCTGCATCAAAAAGCCCTCCTGAATCATTCAGTTTTGCATAGTTTGCAGGAAGCCAAGAAATTAGGATTCCTCCTGACCTCATCAGGTAAGCTTTTCCATAAGGTGGGTGCCTCAATGCATGTGTTCAGGCAGTTGCTGATTTCACCAATTTGCATAGTGGCACCTGCAGAAAGCTCTGTTCAGATGAGCAAAGCTGCTGTAGTGGAGCATAGGAAGAGAGGTGGTCCTGTAGATATGAGGGTACAGGGCCATGAAGGGTTTGTATGTGACAGCCAATACCTTAAATTGAGCCTGGTAACTAATGGGAACCAATGGAATGACTGCAGAATGGGAGTAATATGTATTCTCCGCCTAGCTCCTGATAATAATCAAGCTGCAACATTCTGTACCAACTGGAGTCTCCAAGTTGACTTTGAGGGGAGATCTATGTAGAGCGCATTACAATCACCTAGTCTTGATGTTACAATGGTATGGATCCAAGTGGCCAGATCAACCACGTCAACCCATAGGGGACCATCTTCCAAGCTAGACTGAACTGGAAGAAAACTAGAAACCGACTGCAAGCCTAGCTGTCTATTGGTCTCAGCTAACAAATAATTCTGATAACTTAATAATTTTTTAATTAAGCTCAACAAAAATTGTTGCATTTATATGAATGAAATGGGTTTGGATGTAACTCACTGACTTGAATCCAGATTAATATTTCCACAGGTAAAGTCCTTGTACCCACAGAGCTCTACTTTCCTACCTTCTTCCTCCTGCGGCAGCCCAAAATTCTGTGATGTGAGGGGAAGAATCGTGTTCTGCAGGTGAAAGTCCTTGCACCCACAGAAACATTACCCTGGATCCAATCTTCAGTGTCTTTTTTCATAGGCTTCATTTATAACCCACCTCAATGGGTATTCAAAGGAACTTGTATTATTCTCTTCTTCTGCATTTTATCTTCACAACAACCCTGTGAGGTAGGTGTGTTACTGGTGTAAACTTCCCTGCAATGTAGGGAATTGATGTATTTTCTACATCCTAGCCTAGCCACTACACAACCCTTGCTCTCACTCTTCATCATGCTGTCCCAAGCCTGGGTGTCATGGCTAAACAATTGTCCAAGTCCCTTTGTTCAGAGTAGAAGATTATGCTTTGGTCCATAGGCAACATTAGAACAATGAATCACATCAAACTACTTAACTAGGTAGGATTAAGCATTAAAGTAAAATACGTGGCTGATGTGCCAACTCTTGCCCCAGATATAGGAACTAGAGATCTAATTCCTCTTCCTTTCTTTGGCTCACTCCCTGCATCCATTACTGTATGTCCAAAATACAGCCTGATTAATTAGCTAATCATTTGGATAAAATAATTGGTAGCAAGAAAAAATGCATTGATATATACAAAAGCCAGAGTAACTAAAGAGGATACCTAAAAAGTGTAACAGAGCCACATTAGCCTCTGGCAGCATTAAAACACAGGATCTTGGGGCCAAACCTGACAAGACAGGGATGCCTTAGTTCACCCCAGAGATGAACCACCATCTTAGAAAGTGAGTTCCCACCTTTAAACTGTACTGCGGGGGACCGACTCTGGGTTGGGACCCCCACAGGACATGAAGAGGTATTTTTCTGACTTGAAACAGCTCTTGGGGAGGTATTATTTGCCCATACACCCTCCTCAACATTTCAGATTGGAAAAATGGCACAACAGGAAGGCAGGATCCCTTCCTTCCCCCACGTTATGGTAGTCCCAACCAACATAATGTAAAGGGAGTTCCTGGGGTGAGAAATCACTCGCTGTAATGATGATGAGTCCCTGGGGCAAACTCAGGGACATCTGTCTCATCTAGTTTTGCCCTTAAAGACAAGTAGCACAACAAGCTTTCATAAACTAAAATCCTTATTTAAAAGTCAACAGCACCAAAATTCACTAGACATTAACGTGACACAAGACTACTTGCTATAAACATGTGGTGTTGATCTCAAAAGCTAATGTGACTCTTACTTTGCAACTATCTTAAAACATACTACATTCATTGCGTCACCAGAAATCGTTGACAACTGCAGGTCCCTGAATGTAGAGGTGGGCTTCAGGGACAAACTTGCACAAGCAAGCCTACCAAACTCTACTAACTGTATGGGGAGGGAGGACCATTCAATCCAAACAGCAGCAAATCAGAACTGCAAAATTAGTTACTCTAAGAACCAAGGCCCAAAGAGACGAGAGTTCCAAAAGTTCAGATTCTTCCCTCTGTTCCCCAGGATTGGTTCAGTTTGTTTCTCCCAGCTCACTGCTGATGTTTTCCACACTGTCACAGGCCAGGTCCAAGCCAAGCTTCTGTGGTGTTGACACAGCAGGATGTGTGTCAGATCCAGCAGCAGACAGCAGGCTTCCAGAAGCAGATACCTGTTGCCCCCTGTGCCACTGATGGCTGGGAGCGAGACAAATGTCTGTGGGGCATCATTGCCCTCCTCAATGTTCTTTTCCAAGGCTTGGGTGACTTGGCTGTTGGTCCAATTGTCTGCTTTTATATGCGTTTTAGCTGAAGTCTCTTAACATTGTTTCATGGCTGCTGTTGTCCTGAGGAACTAGGGACAGGGTGAAATCCTCACAGACAGAGGTAGTCAGGAGTCAAGGAAAGCTGGGATAGCAAGCACTGTATCACAGAACTGTTGAACCCTGAACAGCCATAGCTGAACAGGGGGTATTTATAGATGCTAGCTAGTGCCTTCAGCTACACCAGTCACCTGAGATCCCCAAACACTGATATCCTATGAAGCCTCATGGTGGATCTGGATTTTCTAATTCCTCATGGGTAGTAAGGCCCCAGGTAGCCAGTCGCACACCCTGCAGTCTGAGCTGAACTTCTGACTGGGCTTTTCCCTTCTCCACTCCTGGGATTCCAGGTATGACTGTGGGGTCCTGGTGATATACAAATCTTCTTAATGGGTTCCTTACCCTGGTACAACAAGGGGAGACAGAAATGGATTAAACCCCTGACATCACACTGGACAGTCTACAGCAGATATTTTAGTTCCTAAATTGCTAACAGACTCAAGAGTAGAAAATTTACTCATTTTAGCCAAATTTTAGTTCAGGCCATAAGAATTCAGGCAACTTATAAGAAATCAGCCTTTTTGTAGTTTACGGATTAACCCTCTCTGACCTGAATTCTTCCTTTCTTCCTCTGATGAGTACTCATCAGGCCCAACCCTGACAGCTGTGTTATGGTTTTCAGCTTACTAGTATTTCAAAACTGTTGCTACTGCTTTCTCATTTTTTCAGTGTTGTCTGTTTTGTTGAATGTATTGTTTTAACTGATTTTTGTTACAAGCCATTTTGAATGTGTTCATAGGAAAGCAGGACACAAATGTTTTCAATAAATAAAATTATCTCTCAGACCCAATTCAGATACTGAGAAGAAGCAAGAAATGCTTTTTAAAATCCTTGATTTCTTGGAACCAAACAAGATAAATTAGCAGAAGACCTATGCTGTCTCTGGTGGTGGAAAGTGCCGTCAAGTTACAGCTGACTTGTAGATGACCTCATAGGGTTTTCAAGGCAAGAGATAAACAGAGATGGTTTGCTACTGCATAGCAACCCTGGACTTCTTTAGGGGTCTCCCATTCAAGTACCCACCAGGGCCGCCCCTGCTTAGCTTCAAAGATCTGTTGAAATTGGGCTTACCTGGGTCACTGAGGTCACTAAATCCCTATAAAGCGGGGCTGAGGAAGGAGTGTCTACATGAACATTAGAAGCTTTTTCATTTCTGAACTGACCGTTATTGAGAAGTTCAAAGCTTGATTTGTCAGAAAGTACAGCTGGAGAGACAACATTGTGCAGCAATTATAGTGTCATAATTAGGACTGGAAATACACAGTTTCAAATTCCTACTCAACTCACAGGGTGATCAGTGCTCAAGATGCCACTCAGTCATGAAGCTTACTACATCTCAGACTAACCTACCTCATATGGTGTTTTTGAAGATAAAACTGTATAATATGGACACATTGTCTAGAGATCCCTGGAGGAAATGTGCAGAACTAATATGGTAAGTAAATAACTGAGTGAAGAAAGAACAACTGTACACACACAACTGCTCCTGCCAACATGTTTATGCAGAAGGATAACAGTAATTCTCTCCATATATGGACTGTATCAGCTCTGAAAGCATCTTTTTCACAATTAACTCTGGAAACTGTCATTCATTTAAGACAAAATGCTGAATCGTGCTGTCAAGCCAGTAAAGCGTTTCAGTCTATTAAACACCTGGCTTTAAACCAATTAATTAACTAATCAATCAAACATAAGTATTATCACAAAACAAGTGCTTTTTAAATTTCCAAAAGAAGTGAAACATTTCATTTATTTGTTAAAATTTTACAACTTAAAATTTGCAGTTATAGAATATTGTCTCACATTATTCTCAAAATGACTTCAAAAGCAACCAAATTCAATATAATAATAATAATAATAATAATAATAATAATAATAATAATAATAATAATCTATTTATATACCGCCCTTCAGCACAACTTAACGCCCACTCAGAGCAGTTTACAAAGTATGTTATTATCCCCACAACAAACATCCTGTGAGGTGGATAGGGCTGAGAGAGCTCCTAGAAACTGTTACTGACCCAAGATCACTCAGCTGGCTTCAAGTGGAGGAGTGGGGAATCAAACCTGGTTCTCCAGATTAGAGTGCCACGCTCTTAACCACTACACCAAATCTGTCAGTAGCATGGAAGATGAACTGCTTTCAGCTGAGTACAGTTTTCTTCAGTTGCTTCTGGTTCTTAAGATGCTTTCAGCTGGAATGGTTTTTGAACATCCAACATGCTTAATCCACATACCAAGTATCTGCAACTCATCTCCATGCTAATATCTGCTGGTCCAAACAAAGTAACAGGATTAACTTGAGTGCACAGCAACAGTTGTGCAAAACAAATGAAGCTCCAAAAAACTATGTTTGTGCATTTTTTTTCCAAGATGCTCGTACTTCCTGTTGTGATGTTCAATGGTGAAGATACTATTGTCCAAAAGTGCACTTATGCTAGTAGAAGAGAAGCCACAATGTTTACTTAAACATTTTCATGCAGATAATCAAAGTATGAGTCTCATGAAAGCCTTAACAACAATGTATGTGTTAGTCTTCAGGATATCAAATACTTTTTTTAGTATGCTGCAAATGCCAAACAATGATCAATTAGGAACTTATAGATACAAAATAGTCAAATTTGTTACTTAAACTGGTACAGAGAGCCAACCTATCTGCACAGCCAAGGCAGATCTTTCAGTAATCTCAAGTGTCAAAAACATTTACTATTGTCAACAAGGAGCAAATCTTAACCTGAGGTTAAACCTTTAGACAATTCATTACACTGATTCTCTCAAAAAGTTTTGGTTTATTCTTTAAATTGTTTTATTGAAATTTATAACAAATTTCAGACATTTTTAAAAATTCATTTTAAATAAAAAAATATCTTTAGATTCAAAACACAGAAACCATTAAATAAACTACAGAGTGGCTCTGCACCTATCTTTCATGCCTGTGGCACATTATACTAGTCCTGATTGTGTTACAGTGATAGCATCAGTGGGAGCCTCCCATCTTCTTGGATTAGCATTCTACTCCCTGCTCCGATCGGTGAGATTAATGGATGGTTATCAACCATAACCTTCATTTGCAAAGGAAGAATTCACATTCAAAAACAGAAAAGTCTTGTCCATAACACAGGATACCTCTGGCACAGCGAGGAATATAATGAACTGTAGTATTAACTAGCAGAGCCCCATGGCGCAGAGTGGTAAACTGCAGTACTCAGCCCAAACTCTGCTCACGACCTGAGTTTGATCCTAGTGGAAGCCGGGTTCAGATAGCCAGTTCAAGGTTGACTCAGCCTTCCATCCTTCTGAGGTCGGTAAAATGAGTAGCCAGGTTCCTGGTGGTAAAGTGCAGATGACTGGGGAAGGCAATGACAAGCCACCCCATAAAAAGTCTGCCAAGAAAACGTCATGATGCAACGTCCCCCCATGGGTCAGTAATGACTCAGTGCTTGCACAGGGGACTACCTTTACCTTAGTATTAACTCAATGTTTTTAACAATGCCTGACTGTGGGGTGGTGGGACAGATTGGGAGCCCACAGGACACGCCTGATTGTGTAACCATATTTAGGTGAATGGATAGTGCTACATCTGCTCTGGCCCACACAAAAGACAAGTCCCTGCTCTGAGGTGCTTATAATAATAATAATATTTTAACTTGGTTCAGGGAGAGCATAAGCAGATAAACAGAAATCAATTTTAAATGTAGTCAAGAGACTACAGTGGCAATCACCAGGTCACCAGTGGTGATTATCTCTTTTCATCTAGGGCAGAGGCTTGTGCCTATCTATTGTGCTGATTTTCCCAGGCACTCAAAAGCAATGAGACCTCAGCACTTCCAACTGCCTCCCAAGCTCAGTGCAAGAACCCAGCATTTCCTCAACTTGAGGGGCAACTGGACTCTTGCCTTTGATGTTACGCTTTAGCATAACATTTTTGCTGGTTACCAAAGCAAACTCAGACTTGTAGACTCCTTATTAATTTTAACAATACTAATGTGATTTTGTCTGGGAAGATTAAGAAAAAATTGTCTGTATCAACAGTTTCAGACTGCATGGCCAAGTAATTCATTCCCCAATTATCAAGAAAACCACATTCATTTCCAGAAGTCCATCAATGAAAAACACTAGCTAATCTCAGTGCATTACCATCCTGTATTCAATTAACCCTCTTTAGAACATTAGGACTCCAACTTGTCCAGTAGCAAAGAGTACAAATTCAAAACATCATCATCCACAACATTCACTGTATATATCCTTGATTTGAGTCCAGTGGCTCCTTAAAGACCAACAAGAGTCAAAGATCCCTTCTTCAGATATTAGAAAACTCCAAATAACTGTCTTCTAACTTATCTTCAATCAACAAGACAAAAAGGTTGGAATGTTTGCATCAACTTTCCCCTTGAAGTAAGAAAAGTAAATATAATGATTAAAGCAATGATAGAACAAGACATTTTAAAGTGAACAGGATACAGATTTGTCCAGCTATCAGTTCCGGATATCTAAAGATCCACAAAATTCTACAAGTTTACAATTCTGTACATCAGGAGTGGGGAACATCAGCCCACGAAATCATTTGGTCTGGCCCGCAGGCCACCATTAAGGTGGAACCGGCAGCCGCCTCGAGCACAGCTCTCTGAAGGAGGTGCTGTGGCCCATGCTGGCCCCCAACTACACCCCCCCCCCAGCCTGACCCAGTACCAGCACCGCGGGCTACGCAGCACAGAAACGACCAGGCTGTGCCTGTTGCTTCGTGCACTTGCGCCCCTGGCTCGACCCGGCGGCAGCGCCACGGAATGCGTGGTGCAGAAGCAATCAGGTTGTGCCTATTGCTTCGTGCGCTTGGTGGGTATTGAACATTGGGAAGATCAAGTTTGTAGCCCCTCAAAGTAGCTTCCAGCAGACACTCCAGTTTTTGCCACTATGAAGAGAAAATTACCAAAGAGACGCAGTTCCAGCCATCACATTAGGGGTGAGTTAATTAAATGTTTGACCAAATATAGCAGGCTAATTTTTAAGTTGATAATTTTTATGGCCCGCGAACAATGTTATAAATATCCCAATTGGCCCTTGGCAGAAAAAAGGTTCCCCACCCCTGCTGTACATGGAGGAGAGGGAGCATCGTGCAAGAAACAGGCTTTCCTAAGCAGTCTGCCCTTCTGAATGCAGTTTGAACATGCAGAAGGGTGCTCTTTATAAAGAAAAACTGCATCCAGCACCTAGAGGCAGACACATATGTGCCTATATGGTGCACACATTGCTTAACATATTATCAAACACTGTCAGTTTGATTTAACCATTTGGAGGATTCTAGACACGCACTTCTCTCTCTCCCCACAACAAGATATCAGTTCTGACACTATGCTCAAAATAATCAAACTTAGAGATATAGTACACGAATAGCAGTTATAATAATATTATTATAAGTTCACCATAGCACAGTATGTTGACTTTTGAGTGTCTCACTAAGCAACTATCCTTCACCTACAACACACTTAGATAATATGTATTTGTTGGTTTGGCTCCTAAAACCCTAGGGCATAATAATGCACTAAGTCAGTTTGCTCAAATCCCATGGACTCTGAGATGCAAGAAAACTCTTCTTCTATGTTTTCCACTGTGAAATAGCAGCTGTATGGTGATGGGACTTTCATCAGAAAATATGTGGGAATAAGGGTTAAACAGTCCCTTCTTCAGTGCCATGGCCCCAATCAGATTAAAATAAAACCTGTGGGGACTAGATGGGTTCACCTATCTCCCTGTACCTCATCTAGCTTGGTCCTAAGACTCTGCAAAGCATTTCAGCCTGCGGCCCTATTTCAGTTTTAACACAACTTTTCCTACTTCAGCAGAAAAACAAATGCAAACATTCAAAACCATATTGTACAGTACCACAGCGGGGTTTTAAGGATAAATTAGGAACCCATCAAGTAGCACAATATAAAATAACAAAAGTGTATTATTACTTAAAATATTTGTATTATTTTTACTGAAATACCAAAGCATACATTTATCTCTACCCTTGTTTCAAAAGATTTTGTAAACAGCACATGCACCTAATATTAACAATCAAGAAAAGCTGAGATATAATTATTATATTTTGTATTAGCCCACCTCCCCCTCTACGCAAAACCCTCCCTAAAAGCTATATGCTGCCTAAAAGGCCATCAGCAGAATACTCCTTGGAAGAAATGTCATGAAGTTGAATTGTGATGTCTGTAGCTTTGCTGAAGAGAAAAAACACAAATGATTGATTCTGGGAGTCACTTCCTGTAGGGCAATCCCCTGTAAATAAAATCTGCAAGCGTGTTCACTTACCTAACAAAGAGCCTATGAAGATGACAATTTGCGCTGTGGCAGTAAAATATCTATACGTGTGTCCTTCTCTGTATTCCACCTCTTCTAAAGTCCCAGTCCCATAGGAGCTTCTGTTGATCCCCACAATTTGTGCGCTGGATGCGTTGAAAGCGTTGGTGATCGCCTGAGAGAGCCCCCGCTCACTTTCGTTGACTGAAGCCCAGCTTGCATTGTACCCCATGGCGAGGTGTTTTTCTTCCTCCTCCTTACCTAACAATCACCCCGCACGGATCCGAGGCTATTCTCTCGCTATGGACATCACACAGGCAGAAACGGCATCTATAAACACATTGTGTCTCTAAACACATTGTGTTATTATGTCTTCCTTGAATTCCCGTATTCCCGCAAAGCCAGGCTCGCTTTTTTAATGTCTCAATCGTACTCACGAAAGACTGGGAAAGAGGGGCAGCTGGTCGACCCTTGCCCTTACGTGTCCCATATTTCTTGCTTCATCAATGCTGCTACATGTCCTCAGTGTGACTGCGCGGCCAGACGCGTGAATGAAGGCAAAATACAATCCATTTCCACACCAGTGATTGTAACTTCCTTACCTCAAACGAGGCCACCTGAGCTGTTTCTTCTCATGTCAAGGTTCTACTTAGCTTTTTCATATCTTCCCTAGAATCCTAAAAACAGGTGCCGTTTCAGTCTCCAATGAACCAAAAACTCCCATGTGGTTTTCTATCCCCGCAGCTTCAAATTAAGCGCAAATATTTTAAAAAAGATTCGAACACCATGGAGCGCTTGAGGCAATAGCGTCCCCCTTCTGCAGTCTGTATTTGTGCCGTTCCACAGACTGCAGAAGTATAAATTCCAGCAACTCTTCAGAGGTTTCCGGACCGATTGCAGCTGCTTGCTTTGCCCTCAGGACTGACTGCTGAATTGCTTGATGCCGTTTTCATAGAGAACCAGAAGAAGAAAGAGCACGTCACATGATCCTCAGGCGAGGGGTCTGCTTTTCGGTGGCAGCCATCTTGCTTTTGGAGCTGTCAGATCAATGGTCGAGGGGAGGAAAGAAAAAAGGAAACGAGGGTGTTTTTCATTTTTTCTGTCCTTGGGACAAAAGGGATGTCTACTTCTGATTTAGATTAATTAACCATGAAAAGTTCTACTTCTGATTTAGATTAACTATGAAAAGTGGGCAAAACACGGCACCTGTTTTACACCCGGATGAAATCCATGGTAAAATTTAGTAGTTACTAATTTACTAAAATAAATTACAATGTAATTTAACCTTCTGTCCTACTCCACCTCATGAATAGAAGTAGTAGAAGGGGAAAGTACAGGATGATCCAGTATGTACCCCTCAAAGTAGAACACCAGGCATTTCAGAAGAGTGGGGGCAATTTCCAAAAAAAGCAGGAGCCCTGCACGAATCAGAGGATGCACAGCATTTTAGAGGAGACTCCTGTGGCTACAAAATTAAACAGGTCAGCTTATCTATGGTGTAGAATTTCTGCCTGCTGGCCAGCTACTAACGCTCAGGAGCCTTACTAGGGGAAACAATAAACGACTTCAGCTTGTTCTTTACTTGAGCGAAGGGTAAAGTTGTGGTTGTTTTTGGTTTTTGCAGAAGCGCGCTCAGAAACCTGGAAGAAGTTTTTGAGGAAACGCCGGGCGAGCGTCGAAAAGCAGCAGTTTCGCCCGGCGTCTATAGACTGTCTTTGTGAGGCAGCGCTCGCCTAGGCTCTCTTTTCGCGCTGTCGCAAGGGGCAGCACCGACATTTGGTGGAGTTTGCAAGTAGAGCGGCTTCCGCTCTGCTTGGCCTAACGCTGTTGAACTGTGGAAGGCAGGCAGGGGACGCAAGAGCGCCTGCCGTCTCCGGGCCGTGCTCGGTGGAGCTGACATGGCCCGGATGAGCGGTGCATGGCAGCCGCGAGCAGAGGCGGCCAACGGCTCTCCCGAGCAGCCCGAAAGCTATCAACACCGGCAGGAGAACGAGCTGCAAGTGCTAGAGGCCATCTACGGGCAAGATTTCCAGGATTTGCGGCATGACCGGCCGTGGAAGGTAAAACGGGGCAGGCTGACCTTCCGAGCAATTTCCTGAGGACTGTAACTTGGCTGTGGGTGTGCGTATTTAAATAGTGAGCAGTAAGCATGGCGTTCAATTAGTTATGGAATGAGATACGCCCCCCCACCCCCAGACCAAACTACAGCGGTTGTCTGGCTTTCTTCTTACTGTACCATTTAAATGAACATCAGGCTGATGAAGAGACTATTAACACACTTTTAACTATTCAGAACTGTTACAAAAGTGTCTGTTTCTATCTTTTCAGGCTGTGGTTGGAGGAGAGTAGAAAACACTTGAATCCTACTATGTGTGAAAGTATAGAGTGCTTTTATAATAGACTTACATATTTAGTGCAGCATGAGTTTTTGTGAGCCAGAGCCACTTTTTTGGATACACAAAGAATTGTACAAACAAGACACATGCTGCAGCACATCTGCCACATTATGGCTAAATGTTGGGCTTGTCAGTTGTAGGAGTCTGCAGAAACGTGGATGTATCTTTGATGGCCAAACTGCTAATCTAGGTGGCAATCTATTGCACACAAACAATCCTTTGCATGTAACAGGAGCTGTACATAAGTAATTTTAAATTGTATGTGTTAGCAGTCATTTTATATGAAACCCTAGTTTATGTCCTTTGTAGCTGGGTGAGAGTGATACTTATTCAAGGTAATCAACATGGACTGCAAGAGTGTTATGTCATGTGTGTTGTGTGTTATGTACTGTCAAGTCGCCTCCGACCTATGGCGACCCTATGAGTGAGAGACCCCCAAAACATCCTATCACTAACAGACTTGCTCACATCTTGCAAATTGGAGGACATCGCTTCTTTTATTGAGTCAAGCCATCTTATTTTAAGTCTTCCTCTTTTCCTACTACCTTCTACTTTTCCTAGCATTATTGACTTTTCCAGAGAATCTTGGCTTCTCATAATGTGACCAAGGAACAATAGCCACAGTTTTGTCATTTTTAGCTTCTAGGGAGGATTCAGGCTTGCTTTGATCTAGTACCCACTTATTTGTCTTTTTGGCTGTCCATGGTATCCACAGTTTTCTTCCTGTCAACTTTCTTCACTGTCCAACTTCACTGTCCTTACATGGCAATGGGGAATACCATAATTTGAATTATCTTGATATTGGTTCCCGGAGAGGCTAGAAATCCTGTATCTTTAAGAACTTATTCTGATTTCAGGAATTAGCTCCCTAGAAGAGAACGGGACAACTTGCAAAGGAGAACTCCCCTGTTCTATATTTTTAAGTAGACAGAACACTTGATTATACTTTCCTCCATGTTTTCATTGTGTATCCATGAGGCAGATCATCAGTGGTGATAATACCTTTTGATCCAGTGAAAAGACCCATGAAGAAGGGCAGCTTCCTGTTAGTGCTGTGCTCTAATTGTCCAGTATGAACATTATGCGTCATGTCTTGTCTGAATCTCTTTCCTTTCTCTCCTTTATTTGAGATACCTAGGTATGTGGTAATTAATTATTAATCATCGTTTGAATTCTCCAATGTGAGATAATAAGTTTCAAAGAGAGTTGTTCTTTTTTGCCTTTCCCAAGAGCTGTTGCTAAACTGTGAACTCCCTTGTGTATACTCAGAATTAACACCAATAAAACTCCTGTTACCTCAAGTGTAATTAGCAGGATCATTATTTACAATATTTTCCCTGAAGACAAGGCTGCCTTTCTCAAGATACTTGTGTGTGACACTTGATACTATTTCTTCTTGATCTGTTAGTTAAAATAACTTGCCCAAGATTTCCTGACACATTCTTGTAGAACTAGGCTAAAATTTGAGGGTAAAGAAAAAATGTTTCTGGCTCTGAGACCAGCTGTTATACCTGTGAGTAACAATCTAATCCTAAAACATTGTAATTAAAAAATAACTTGTTTCTTCCAGGAAAACAAACAGTTTATGAAACCATATTTGGGGACCAAAGCTCAAAACTAGACTTACTTTGTAAGAATGTCAGTCAGTTAAAAGATTTTTTTTTTAATGAATGGTGGCTGTCATCAAGCTTATGGCTCTGGAAATCTTGTTGGTCTTTAACATTGAAATCAGTGGGCTTAGACTGGAGTAACTCTGCTTAGGATTTCACTGTAGATGCTTCTGGACTCGAATCTTACAATTCTATTGCAGACCAACACAGCTACCCACATGAAACTATCTTTTTGGACAAATGCAAAGTTATGAGTTTAGCAAAGTGTCTAAAATGTTGTACTGGAATATCAACTAAAAATTCTGGAACTGAGCTCATAATGAGGTGGGTTGAGAGATTGCAAGATGGGGAGCAGGAGCACAAAGCCTGAAGCTATGAATGTCAGTGAGGGTGAGAACTCGCAGGCCTTGTCACTATTTCCACAAAAATGTGAATGCCAGAAATCTGGTCTTTCTGGAAACACTTGAATTGGACATTTTTTTCTGATAGCCTAAATCTTTTGCATAATATGATTTTAGTTTAGATTAGTAAACAACATGATTCTTCTAGACAGATTAGTGCCCAGTAAACTAAAAGTAGTTGAACTATAATGTTTGATCATGGAAGGGAGGAGTGAATAAAACACAATATGCTTTAAACATATTCAAACAAGTTCAAAACTTGACTGGGAAATTATTTGTGATGAAATATGTATAAATATTTTAAGATGTAGCCATTCAATGGAATAGCAGCATTTGAGTCCAGTGGCGCCTTAGAGATCAATGAGATTTTCAAGGTATAAGCTTTCAAGAGTCAAAGCTCCCTTTTTTAGATACTGTTTAGAAGAGTGGTATATAAGCACATTATTGTTATTATAATTATTGTCATTATTAGTATCAAAATATCAGGCCACATGTATATAAGATGTTTAAGATGGTGTCAGTCCAAGTGATGACACAACACTAACTTTTTGCCGACTGGGTTCATTCTGTACATCGCTGGTTACCAGGTTCTTTCCCTGTAGCTGAGCATCCAAATGGCTTAGGCACAGGCTTTTGTGAAACTAGCAGCGATGTCCACTTCTGTCACTTTGCGGTAGCAGCCTTTTCAGAATTGTATTTTAATGATGTAGCCAGATGTCTGCTGTTCTTAAACAAAATTGGGTCATCCTGTAATTAATTCTTGGTAGGTTTTGTATTTTTCCTTAAGTAATATCCTGTATACATGGCTTGCCCTAGTTAATTCAGCCTTTAAAAAAAAACTTACCACATATTTACTGAGTTGGTTACATGATTGATTGCATCTATTTATATCTTACTGGAGTCACCTTATGCTGATAAATGCTGATGCACAACAGTGGTATTGATGTTGGTTAGACTGTGTTTGATGCTTGTTGGCTACTTATTTAATAGCTACTTTCATCTTGAGTCAGTTTTTCACATAGTGCTCATGTTATCGAGTAATAGCCAATCATGAGCTCTTCTGTTTATCACTTGCATGTGTCATCATTTCTTCCCTTTTCAGTGTTAAAAGTGGTGCATCTGTGGCATGTGTGCTTGTGGTTGTGGTGTGCTTCTTTCCAGCATCCTGAACAATAGTTTTAGTAATCCTTCAAAAATGTTTTTGTCCTATAGTAACAAGGCAAAAGAAATGAAAATACACACCATGGGTGGTAATGGCTGTGTCTTACTTCCTTCCATTTTCTAAATCAACTGTCATCTAATTCTAGCCTTTAAGCTAGTAAGGGGTGATAGCATGTTTGTCAAAACTTTGAGGTTAGATTCCCACTAACTCCAGAAAAGGCATTACAGATGTGTGTGTTAAGTCCCATCAACTGCCTTCTAATTTATGGTTACCCTATGAATTAGTGACCTCCAAAATGTCCTGTCATTAACAGCCTTAGGTTTTGCAAACTTAAGGCCGTGGCTTCCTTTATTGAGTCAATCCACCTCATTTTGGGTCTTCCTCTTTTTCTACTACTTTTCCCAGCATTATTGTCTTTTCCAGTGAGTCTTGTCTTCTCATGATGTGACTAAAGTACAGTAGCCTCAGTTTAACTTCTAGGGAGAATTCAGACTTGATTTGAATTAGAATCCACTTATTTGTCTTTTTAGCTATCCATAGTGTCTGTAAAACTCTCCTCCAGCACCATATTCCAAATGAATCCATTTTCTTCCTGTCAGCTTTCTTAGTTATCCAATTTTCACATCCATACATAGTAATGGGAGTAACATAGTATGAATTATATTGATTTTGGTCCCCTGCAACACTCTTGTCCTTAAGAATCTTTTCCTTCCAAGGGTCAGTCTCCTTTTTTCTCAGTTGCAATTTTCCTTTTGGTTGAGCCAAGGAATAGAAAATCATCAACAATTTCAATTTCTTCAATGTCAGCCTGAAAATTGTGTAATTCCTCAGTAGTTGTTGCTTTTATCTTCTTGATATTCAGCTATAATCCTGCTTTGGCACTTACTCTTTTATCTTAGTCAGTAGTCTTTTCAAGTCTTCACTATTTTCTGCCACTAATGTGGTATCATCTGTGTATCTCAAATTGTCAATGTTCCTTCCACCAATTTTCACTCCACCTTCTTCTAAATCTAATCCAGCTTTTCTTACAGTACGTTCTGCATATAGGTTGAACAGGATACAATACATCCTTGTCTAACACATTTGCTAATAGGAAACCATTCTGTTCCTCATATTCTGTCCCAACAGTAGCCTCTTCTCCAGAGTACAGGTTGCTCATCAACATAATCAGATGTTGTGGCACACCCATTTCTTTTAATATCATCCATAGCTTTTCATGATCCACCCTGTCAGAAGTTTTTCTGTAATCTATAAACACAAACTGATTTTTCTTCTGAAATTCTCTGGTATGCCCCAGTGAGCATGATAAATTTTTCAATCTAGTGTGTTTCTTGTTTCATATATGGTGAGAATTTTTGTTGTAAAATTCTGAGCATCATTTTACTTGTATGGGAAATTAATGTGATGTCTGATAGTTCTGCTGCAATGTATGATGTCTTCTTTTTTGGAATTGTATTGTAGAGTGAGCATTTCTAGTCTGTGGGACATTGCTTTATTTTCCATATTTGACATATTTGATGGCCTATTTTTGTTTAAAATTTTGATGGACTCAGTTTCTGTAACTTGAAATATCTTTACTGATATCCCATCTACTCCAGGTGATTGTTTCTCCCAATTGCTCTGAGTGCTGCTTTCACATAACTTTTTAAAATTGTGGGTTCTTCATCAAAAAATTCCTAATTGAAGGAATCTGCCCTCCTTTCATCTCTTCTGTATCGTTCTTCAGTGTATTGTTTTTATCTTTTCTTGATTTTGTCCTGATGAGGTAATGTATTCCAGTGTGGATCGTTTCACATCCTGAGACGTGGTTTGAATTTTCTTTTGATTTCCTAGATCTTGTGGAACAGATCTTCCTTTTTGTTTTCTTCTGTTTCTTTGTACTGATTATTATAATAGTTCTCTTTGTCTCTGTGTGTGAAGTTTCATTTAGAATTCTATTATCTGTCAGCTTTTACTTTTTGCTTTTCGTTTGTCTCTAGCAGTTTAAAGAGTTTTGTCAGTCATCCATTGAGGCTTTTCCTTTCTTTTGGCTGCAGGACTAGTCTTTGCAGATTATCAAGGAACAATGTCTCTGGTTTCAATCCATAGTTCTTCTGATTGACGTTAAATTGAATTTAGTCTTGCAAATCTGTTCTTTACAGAGTCTTTAAACTCTTTAGGAATGTTACTTAGATTATATTTTGGCGCTATGATTGTTGTAATGTTTTTCTTCAGCTTTAGTCTAATTTTTGATATTAACAATTTGTGGTCTATACCAAAATCAGCTCATAGTCTTATTTTAGCAGAGCTAAAGAGCTTCTTCATCTTCTGCTTTTGATTATGTGATATGTTTGATCTCTGTAGTGATGTAGTGATTATCCAGTGATGACCACATATATAATTGTTCATTCATATACAGTCATCTATTTGGGTCCCGGAAGGATATGTCTGCAATGAACAAATTGTTGGCTTCCAAGAATTCTGTGAGTCACTCTCCTGCTTCGTTTCATACTCCTAGTCCATATTTTCTGACAATGGTTCTGCTTTGTCTCTTGTTTTTGTATTCCAGTCACCTACGATTATCAGCTAATCTTGTTTAGGCGTATGATCAATTTCTTCCTGGACACTTTTGTAAAAGATTTCAGTTTCTTCCTCTTTGGCATCTGTAGTTGGGGTGTAAACTTGAGTTGTGGTTATATTAATAGACTTTCTGTGAAGTCTGATATTATTTGGTCAGACTTTGTATTATAGCTCCTGATTGTTTGTGCTACATCTTGCCTCACTTTTAAAGCAACACCATTTTTTCTGAGTTTGTCATTTCCAGAGTAAAACATTTGTAGTTCTGAGTGCAAATGTCCTAATCCAGTCTACTTTACTTCACTCAAAGTTTAAGAGTTCCATTTCTCATTTTAAAATTTCAAGTTTACCTTGATTCATATTAGCTCTTACATTCCATGTTGCTATTTATCTGTGTTGTACAGCTTTGGAATTTCATTTTGCATCTATTCACATCAGAAACTGAATGTCCTTTTGACTTTAATCTTGCTATGTTATTAAGAATAGCACTATTTATACTTGTTGGCTTCAGTGAAAAAGGGGGAGAGGGCAGTTTTGTCCCCCTTCTTCTTCCTTAGTGCACTCTCTCTATCTTGTATGGCTGTGAGTCCCATGACACTAGGAATCAACTTTTCTAGGATCAGAAAACGGGGGTGGGTGGGGGAAGGGTAAATTCTCTGATCTTTTTACCCCCACAGGTCATGGGATTGTACCCTGTAGCTGTTTTCACTAGAAGGAGACCATGTTTATCAAACTGCTATGCCTACTGGAGAGCCAGTTTGGTGTAGCGGTTAAGAGCACGGGACTCTAATCTGGAGAGCTGGGTTTGATTCCCCACCCCTCCACTTGAAGCCAGCTGGGTGACCTTGGACTAGTCACAGCTCTCTGGAGCTCTCTTAGCCCCACCCACCTCACAGGGTGTTTGTTGTGGGCATAATAATGGCATACTTTGTAAACGGCTCTGAGTGGGCATTAAGTTGTCCTGAAGGGCAGTAAATAAATTGAATGTTGTTGTTGTTGTTATTATGGTAGTAAGTCTAATCACCCAAATGCCAAACTTATAGTATATACTATGATACCCCCATTCTGCAGTCACTCCGTAGGCTACATCAGTTATTCATCTTAATTCAAGGTGTTGCTATCATATTCAAAGCTCTTAACAGCCTTGGTCCATCATATCTATGGGAGTATCTCTCACTGTGTTCCACCATGGCAACTTTGCTCATCTGAAAAGGGCCTTCTGCAGGTAAATTTGCTTGTATATATCCAGTTACATGTTTATTGGAATGTCTTTGAAATAGACTGTAGTGACTCACACTTGTAATCTGCCTTGTGTCTCATTGAGAAAGAGGGGCTATAAATAATGTAAATAAATAAATATGCAAGGACTACGAAGGGAATGCCACTTAGTTAACTATTTCAGAGGTCCAAACAAAGGATGAGCCTATTTAGACCATTTGTTTTGTCACTTAGTAAATAATGAATTGTAAACAAATACTGGTGGTGACTTAGAACAGCTTTTAATCTTCCACCCAGAGATGCATACCATTTCTCTTTCAGATTTTATCTGTCACTCTTGAACAAAACAGTAATTTTCCTCAGGTACATACTACAATTGTAGCTCATTCATCGACTGCTAGATGCAAAGTCCTTTTGCCTTTGTGTGGCATGGCAGCTTGTATGGCTTCTTCATGAGTAGATAAGCTTTTGAGAAAGTCGCCTGTTAAGACAGCACCAGTGTGGGAGGCGCTTCCTCACAACTAAGCCGATCCTCTTCCAGGAAATGGAAGTGGGCTGTCTTCTTTGGAGGCCATATTTCTCATGATGTTGCTTCCAGTATTCTAAGGAAGAGACAACAAAGAAAGTGTGACTCATGCTTCTCACCTGGCTCTTTTACATTCCATGCATTGGAAGGAGGGGAGAAGACAATTTGGCTCCACATCCAGAGAACGTATTTAATCATGTGAAATGTGTACACAACCCAATTTTGCATAAGATTAGAAGTGACAGAAGAGAGAAAATTACTCATGCTTCTTTTGTTAACACTTTTTTAAAAGTCTGAAGCAATCCTTTCTGTGGCTGACTATAAGAATGGCTGTGCGTCCTTCCCTGCTACTAGGTATGGATTGAAATTTAGCATGGCCCATTTGTTTCTGAAGCTGTTTGATAACACATTGTGAGCAGTTATCATTGGGTGATTTCCTTCAGGAGCAAGGCACTTCCTGATACAGATTTTTTAAAAACTAGAAATAGCTTTAATGTGATGCTTTCTGGAAGTCCTAAATGACTGAGAAAATCTCTAACCACTTATAGATCCCTATTGGTAACTAATGTTTTAACAGTGGCTATATTTTGCTTTGAACAAAGGCTGAAAGACCAAAGACACGGGCTGTTCCTGCTCACTCATGCAGTTCTTTAGCTCCCTCTAACTCACAAAAGTTTGTGCTATTTTATGACTCTTTTAAATGGTCACAAAGCTTGTTTTTGTCATAACTGCAACTTTATTAGCACAGCCCCCGCCCCCCGCTGGAATTTTTCTCTGTGTGTAAACAGCAATGGGGGTTTCAGCAGAGCCCTTTTCCTGCCATACGTTCCACAGACATGGTCAAAGGACTGAAAGGCATCTTAAAGGGAGGTCTGTCTCCAACCTTGTCTTGCTGTTCACACCTAATAAGTTGCTTTTCCCTAATATAAACAAAGATGCTGTTTCTTCTTTATGCTTTAGATACGACAGTCTCCAGAAATCAATTTAGTTTTGCGACCTCAAGGCTTGACTGGTGATCATGAAGTGTATGCCAAAGTTGACTTGTGGGTCAAATGTCCCCAAACCTATCCTGATATGTGAGTAAATAACAAAAAGTATCCTGTGAATTTCCTAAACGAGTGGAAAGGCAAACCCGAGTAATTTGGATTGTTTGTCACAAGTCTTATTGCCTAAAATTTTAGTTTTTGTAATAGGTGTGTCTTTATCTATGTACATTAATTTCAAAGCATGCTTATGAGTGCTTCGGTTAACTGCCATCGGGTAACAAAGAAGACTTCAAGCGCCATGTCAAGTTGGCTGAGCCTGAGCTGAGGTTACAACACTCACACCAAGGAAACAGAAAATGATTAGGGCCCCAAATGTTCCTGCACTGATATTATCCAGTCTGCTGGAACTTCTTTGCCCCTACTCTTAAATTCCTTCCTATATCCCAATAAATCATTCAGCAGTAGAATATGCCGACATCAAGCAAGATAGCAAAAAGAAAATGAGATTTGTTAGGGGTTTAAAGGGGTCAATTCCTGGGGGATAATATGCTCTTATAGTATCATATTTGCTCATGTGAACAAATCACTTATATTGGGAGTGTACAAAATCATACATTTTACAGAACCATATAATTTATTTTTGGTTGATGTATAATGGCTGAAGTATAATGGTATGGAGAGGGGTACATTGCTATTCTATAATTTGCATATAGATTTGTGAAGCTAAAGTCCTATTCCTTGTGAATTTCATTTTTTTACCATAGTGTTCCAGAAATTCAACTTAAAAATGCAACAGGCTTGTCAAATGAAAACATTGACTTGTTAAAATCCAGACTAGAGGAATTAGCAAAACAACGTTGTGGAGAGGTAAATGCTTTAATTTTGGCATTAATTTTGCACAAAATATTGAACAATGCTGAGAGTATGGCTTTTCACTTGAAAATGTGATGTGCTGTGTTTGCAGTGCACGTACAAGTGTGTGGGTGGGAGGTGGCTCAGTGTTGCTTTACATGCAACAGGTTCAGTCATTGGTGTCTCCAGTTAAAGGGCTATAGATAGCAAGCGTGGAGAAAGACTCCTCTGTTCCTGCGAATCCCTATCAGCCATTGTAGAGAAGACTAAACAAGAAGGACTGCTGGTTCAAATGCTGGTTCAAATAGGTTTAAGGCAGCTTTACTTGTATGTGTCTATAAGTTTTGAATGAGAGGGTAGGGGGTTGACTTTTATACTAATGTTTTTGTGTATCTAGTTATTTTGGAACTTAATAAATACTATTTTTTCACATATGCACATTTGTGGAACATGAACAGAATTACTTTTTTCTTGTAGTTTCTAAACCATTCAGTCACAGATTGAGGGGAGGGGATGGTTCAAGAATTACCTTCTCTTTATCCTTACCCCCGTGGATGATTCTAGAAAGATTAGTGCCCCATTCAGATTGATGAACAAAATCAGTGTTATCCTGTTGATCCATTGAATTAAATGGGAATTACTTCCTAGTATCCTAGATGAACTAAAGCAGCTTCTACACAGAGGTGATTCTTTGTGCAACTCTCATTGCTGCTGCAAATGCAGAGGCATTTGTAGTGACAATGTAACATCTAAGTGGTAATTTTCTCTGCACTTTCCTTGCCTCAAACTCCCATGGCCAGAGGGCTTCTTTTCAAAATCGGGAATGCTGGCTAGATGATGACAGCATTATTATGTTACAGTAATCTATAGTTACAATCTATTAATTCCAGCCTGTCATTTTTAAATGTATCTAGACCTTTTCATTTTGGTGTTATGAGAAAGGTGCAGAAGCAAAATGAATAGAGGACAACATCTTGTGGATGCTTCCCCAAACAGCGCTGCTGTAAGGAAGCCAAGGTGGAGCAAACCATCCATGTGAAAATCACATAGGACCTTAAAATGGCCTAAATGCAACTATAGTTTGGATCCAGCAGAGTGTTTCCATCAGTGGGGGGATTTTTGCCCATGGACAGCTCCCCCCAATGTTGCTTTTGGGGCTGTGAGGGGAAGACAGGAGGAGAGAAAAGTTGCTCTCATGAGCATAAAAACTTCCACACACAGAAACACTCCTCTGGATCCCAACCAATGCTTTGAATCAACCAGATGCTCAGTCCATCGGAATGCAGTAAGTCACAACCGAAGTAGTTTTCCATAGTTATAATTGGAATTCAGATTATAATATACTCTTGTCAAAAAAGATACTGATATATATCTTGATCTTGGTAAATACACATAATACATTCACAGCATTTTATATATTCATTTTTTAACTTACATTTGTATGCTGCCCTTCTGCCTAAGGTGGTGGACAATCAAAACATTAAAACAGTGTTTAAAATACATATAAAACAGTTATACAACAATTAAATAAACCATCATGCAGACACAAAAAAGGAGGAGAGGCAATTACAATTAGGGAGGGAATGCCGAACAAAACAAAAAAGTCTTTACCTGCTGACAGAAGACAACAGTAGAGGGAGACAAATTACTCTCCTTGGGAAGGGAGTTCTAGAATTTTGGTACCCCAACTAAGAAGGCCCTTTCTCAAGTGGCCACCCATCTAGCCTCAGATGGGGGGTTGGAACCAAAAGCTGAGCATCTGAAGATGAGTGGAGTGGTCAGGTAAGTTCATATGGGAGAAGGCAGAAACAGTTGGGATTTTCAGCAAGAAAAGATTCTGTAGTTTTGTTTGTCAGACCTTTACTAATGCTTGTCTTGCATGGCAGTCTTAAATGTTTCTGAATGTCGCTGAAATCTGTGGTGTTGATTAACACATACGTGTAAATTGGGTTGGAATTTGCATTTATTCCCTTAAGCTAGTTACATAATTCGTCAGACAGCCTCCCCTTTAAGGTACCCTTCCTTAAGAATATCAGTACAGCCATAGCAAGATCATGGGCCTTTTCTGTGCTGGGTCCAGTTGTTTGGAATGGCCTGCTGGACTAGATGAGGAGGGTGCCTTCTATTGCTACATTTAGGAAGTTGTATAAGACAGTCATATTCCACAGAGCAGTTGGTGGAGGGTGAATTTTCTAGCAGATTTGAGTATGAGTTTTCTTATCCTGTGTGCTTTACATTTGAATGCTTTTAAATAGGTACATTGTGTGTGTCAATCTGTTTTAATTATGAGATTTAGGTTATGCTTTTTGTCTTTGCTGCTTGGTTTCTACATTGTTCTCTGCCTTGAGTCCAAGGAGAAAAGGCGGGATACAAATTTGCCTTTCCTTCACAGGTGATGATATTTGAGCTGGCAGATTATGTTCAGTCATTTCTCAGTGATTACAATAAACCACCTCTGAAGTCTTTCCATGAAGAAATGTTAAAGAATCAACAAAAGGAACAAGAAAGGCTGGCCCAGGAAGAACAACGTCGAATTCAGGATCTGAAAAGGAAAGAAGAGGAAATGGTGAGATTCCTAAATTTTAGATATTTCTGTTTTCTTCCCCACTTCATGTGAACTCAGATAGCTGAAGTCCTGAGCTGTTACTATGCATGGGAATATAATAGTTGGGAGCCAACTGGATGAGGTATGAACATTGTGGTTTGGGTCCTGACAATTTTCACTAATGAAAGATTCCTCCCCCCCCCCCCCGCCCCTTCCAGTTTCCCCTTTCCTGCTACAGACCTCTTATTTGCCCCTCAAGCTGTTCCTACGGGACCTGTGCCCTGTAGGAACATCATTTTAGGGAGATCAGACAACTTTTTTTTTTTTGTATTTGTCATCTAAGGGTGTCTTCACTTGCTGTGGTTGAAGCTTTTCTCAATTATTTGAGGTATCAGTTCTTTGCAGCTTCACTGCTATAAGGCTACAGGGTTTTTTTTTAATTGCATGAACATTTATTTCAGCAACGTGAAATTCTTGATGAGATCCAGAGAAGGGAAGAAGAAAAGAAAGAAGAAAGAAAAAGGAAAGAAATGGCCAAGCAGGTATTTTTAAAAATTGTGTTAGATCCAAAGTATCACCATCTGTGAATGGAACTTTTCAGCCCCTCCTCCAACTCCTGCTGCAACCCACTGAGCTCTGTACAATGCTTCTGTTAGAGGATGAGATCCTCAGGAGCAACATGGAGGTGAGGCGTGCATGTTTTCAGGGGGGAGGCAATGAGTGAAAATCACCTCCCTCATTTCTTGGGAAATGCTGTCCTGTCAGGGGTCCTGCCTGCTCAGCAGCAAGGATTGGAGTGCTCAGTTATCCTTCTCCTTTCTGTCTTTTCAGGAACGTTTGGAAAATGCCATTTTGATAAGCCAAGAAAGCTCTACCAGTAAAGATGCTGCAGGGCACAAAATGACTCCCAGTTTAAATGGAGGCGCTATTGAACATGGAGGGACCAATAAAAATCGTGCACATTCCACAGGGCGTTCTAAGTATGTATCAGTATCCCTCTGAATAAACGAGCTGTATATCCATAGACCTCTTGCATGTTTCACAGAGTATTCACAGGCCAGCTGGGCTTCCACATATATCTAAATTAAAAAGTTTTAAGGCCTGGATCCTGTACCTTTGTTCTGGGCACTGAAGAGGTGGTCTTCAGCTGCGGGGGGGGGGGGGGGCGTTAAATCATATGCCCTCCTATGTAAATGCTGTGTCCATCCTTTATCACATTTTGTTCTGGGAAGAACTGCTGTATGGAACGCCTAATTTTAAATTATGTGCTGCCTCTTTTTTAAAAATATATGTATATGTATATGTGTGTATATATACTTTGCATAGCTGTAATTTTAATGATGTTGTGTAGAAATTTTAAGATTTTTAGTGATATTTAATATGTTCGAATTGTGTTGTTATCCACCCTGAGCCCACTGATGCGGGGAGGGCGGAGTATAAATCCAATAAATTAAATTAAATTCTTGTGGTACGCATTTTGGAGCCTCTTGAAAAACATTAGCACCAGTTCTGCAGCAGAGAATTGCTTCTGCACTGCCTGGAGAGAAGCACGCATAGATCAAATCTATAAGATCCAAACCCAGATGTCTGAATTAGTTTGTAAACAGGCATCCTTTCATGTACTCTTGCAAAGCACAGTTTACGTACCAACATTTAAGTGTAGATAGGAAATGGAAATCTGGTCACCCATTACAAATAAAGAGTTTGTTTTATTTATTTTATTGAAGTTGCACAGTGTGGCTTGGATCCAGTGGTAATTTTTGCTTATTGAAGGGAGTTCCATCTGCAGAGGGGGACCTCCCCACATGTCCCCTCCTTTAGTAGTCCGAAATGCCTCCCAGATGTTGATCCTGGAAAACAGGAACCCTCTTCCCCCCCTCCCAAGATGCTGTGTGTGTGTTGGGGGGGAGGGGGGAGGTCTACGATGGGAGGAGGCTATCTGCAAAAACCATCCATCTCTTCCATTCACAGAAATCCTCTGGTGGGCCAAGCCTGCTTTGTTCAGTGCTGAAACACCATCTTAAAGACAAAAATCACACTGAAAAATCATTGAGCAATTCTGTTTACTCCACCTTTTTAAGATCAGGTGGTTGGGAGTCTCAGGACTCCATCAAATGGATTCAGTGGCTCTGGCAGATGAGTTTGCAGAGTTCACTTGCTGCCTACTGAAATATAAAATTGAAAGTAATCTCTTTATGTGTTTTGAAACCAGGGTGTTTAGTTTTGTCTATACAAAGGTTTAATTGAAAAAGATAGTGGAGTAGCTTTCTTTTTACTACTGTGGACTAACACAGCAGATCTCAATCTTTTTTGCCAGAGATAACCATTTAAATGATCTCTCAGCCAGGTGCTGCTGCAAATTTTATATAAGCTTACCACGAAGATTGCAGATTTGTAGTAAGCTATTAGTAAGCTTTTCTCCCACTAAGGAATTGATTAAGGGTGGTGCCTTAGCTAGCAATATGACCACCTCAAAATAAAATACTGAATTACAGAAAATGTTGTTGATGTTTCCTTTGTAGAAGAGAGCGTCAGTATTCTGTTTGCAGCACTGAAGATTCTCCAGGAACTGGTGAAGTTTTGTATTTTAATACCAATGGTCAGTTTAAAGTTCATAAAGGAAAGTGTATAGGTAAGTAGAACTATTGTGATGCCTGAGATCTTTTTGTACATACATAGTGTTTTTTAATTTAGAAATTATCTTATATACTCATAGCAAGGTGGCCCTGATCTAAGAAAACTTAAATCCAGAGACTGGAACCATAAATGGACAAGAAAGATCTTCTTACATGCCTGAAAAATTTCCCAGGTTAAACAAAACCCAAAATGATATAAAGTATATACATATCTAGTTGCCACTAAAATACCCTCTCTCATACACCTATCAGATGAGCTTCTTCAGTCAATGGGACAGTCAGGAGGGCCTCTCCTTGTGAACTTACCTTCTGGGCACGAACTTATGAGAGAAGGCAGTCCTTCAGATATCCTTGCCCCAAGCCATGTATAGCCTTAAAGGACAAAACTAACACCTTGAATTGGGGTCAGGAGTGGATCAGTAGCCAGTATAATTGCATATGAATAATAGGGTCACATAACTTTATTCACTTAATTGGTTATATTTTAAAGGGGGGAGGGGTTTGTTTGATCAATAAGGGCACATTTTAACAGTGCCCAAATTGCAGCATTTTGATTTCACTAATGGAAGTGGAATTTTATTTTTGGTTTTTCTTTAAAATTTGAATAATGCTGCAAAGGCATATAGGCTGAGATCTTAGAAATTTATTTGTGAACTTTTTATAATGGCTTTTGCATTTGTAAGAGTGTCTGCATCTGAAGCTGATATCTCTTTCTGTGTATAGACAAGGATGAGCAACTTGGTAAATCAGTCTATAATGCTTTGGAGTTGTGCACTGGCAACTTTGTCCTAGTACATGAATGGGTGCTTCAGTGGCAAAAGAAAATGGGGAAATTTCTGACTAGTCAAGAAAAAGAAAAGGTTGAAAAATGTAAAAAACAGGTAACTACTTGTTTGGGTTTCTTTTTTTTCTTGCTCTCTATCATATTTTTATCTACTCATTCCTTTGAGGATCTTTGAATGGTACGTGTATATTCCCCTTGTTTTTATCCTCACAACAATACTGTGAGGAAGTTTAGCCTGTTAGAAAATGACTGACAAAGATCGCCCAATGAGCTTAATGACGAAATGTGGACTAGAACCTAGGCCTCCCTGCCACTTCAGTGCCTACATCGTGCTGGCTTTCCCCTGAAAAGAAAATATTCCTGATCCTGGAATATTTAAGTTTTGGAATGTGGAAGCTATAGGATCTTTGCTGGAAGTAAAGACAGGGGAAAACTTGAAGCTTTTGCTGAGAGTGTCTGCTTAAAAAAAAAACCCTCTGGAAAGTAGGTTATTACCTGCCATAAATGTGTCTGTGACTGCTAGTCTTGTGGTCCCAGAGACTATTCAGATTCTAATGAGGAACGCTGCAAAAGATTGGAAAGTCATTGGGCAAAAATGTTTATATTATTAGAAAATATGTGTGTGGCCTCCTCAAAGTGGCTCACAAAGTAAAAACAAGCAAAATAAAATCATAAAAACTGCCATAAAATTTTCATTATAAAACAAATCATTAAAAATAGATAAAGGAAAATGTGGCAAGAAATCCAAGCTCAAGGGAAAAATATTCCATGGTTGATGTATCACCAAATAGTATCAAGGTTCAAAGAAGAAATTTTTAAAGAAGGCAGCAGTTTAAGAGAAAAAAACAGAATTTGAATTATTAATAAGTGGTGACCTGAAGCATCTATTAGAGAAAATTTACAAACGTTTATTGTTGAAATCTATGGCATCAGTGCCCACAGGAGAAGGCAATCCTTCAACTACCCACACTGTTTACAGCACCATCTTAAGCAGAGTTACACTCTTCTAAGTCTGTTGCTTAGGATGTCACCTTGAAAGCCTTAAAGATCCAGAAAGAGGAACGATACAGTCCCAGGGTCCAGACCTTAATTATTACCAGGCCACCACATTTGGGACCATTTGAATTTTTCAAAGGCAGACCCATATAAATCGCCTTGCAGTAAATCCATCATTATAAAGTGTACACAGAGCAACATATTGCTCTGTGTTGTTATGGGCAATATCCTCACCTTCCTACATTGACTCATTTGTTGAAATGGCATTAAGGGAAGTCCTTTAATAAGAGGCAAGACCAATTTATTAATTTAGCCAGCACTCACTGTTTTCATTTCTTTTGAACAGATTCAGGGGGCAGAAGCAGAATTCAATTCTCTCATGAAGCTAAACCACCCAAACATAGTCCATTATCTATCTATGAGCCTTAAAGAGCATAATGACTCAATTGTGGTAGACATTTTGGTGGAACACATAAATGGATCTAATCTTTCTGCACACTTGGACAAAGAGATCCCCATTCCCATGGATCAGCTGCGACATTACACAATCCAGCTTCTCTCAGTTCTTGACTACTTACACGGTAATTCAGTAGTACACAAAGTTCTTAATGCTTCCAGCATTCTGGTGGATCCTGAAGGAAATATCAAGGTGACTGATTACAGTATTTCAAAACGCTTGGCGGACATCTGCAAGGAGGATGTTTTTGAGCAAACAAAAGTTCGATTTAGTGAAGATTCCTTGCCAAACAAACCAGGGAAAAAAGGAGATGTATGGCGATTGGGTTTACTGCTGCTCTCTCTCAGCCAAGGACATACAACTAAGGAATATCCAGTTGTAATCCCAAATGAGTTGCCTGCTGATTTTCAAGACTTTCTGAAAAAGTATGTGCATATCTAGTTCTACCATAAAAATATTTTTTAAAAACACCCTTATGGTTCAAGATGAATGTATGCTTCAAGATGAATTTAGGGCCAAACATGATGGGGATAGCAACATGTGTTTTGTGGGTCAGCCCCGTTCATAAATGAAGCAGAGGCTTATGGAAAGAGTCTCTCTTGATATGAAAAAGAACATGTGGGTGAGGGGACCTTACTTCCCTCCAACCCACACATCTTTTCAAGCTGCAGTGCATTGCTTGAAATGCTTCTGGCAGCTCTAGAGGTTGGAATGCTTGTCGGTTGGAATGCTTGTCAGTTGGAAGTTGGAATCTTGTTCGTAATGATATGATGTGTACAGCTCAAATATTTACATGTTGGGGCTTTAACAGAAGTTAGTCAAGGAAGAAGTTACTTTTTGTGCATATAAGTTTAGTTGCAGGCTGATAAAATAGGCAGTCCAATACTGGTTTTTGTTGAATAAAAGCATTGAAACCTATATTGTGTCCAGGTGTGTTTGCTTGGAAGACAAAGAAAGGTGGAGCCCTCAGCAGCTATTACAACACACTTTTATAAACCCACCACAGATGAAAATACCTGCAGTGGAAGAAAGCCCATCTGGTAAATAGATCAGTTATTTTCTAATATATTCTGTCATGTATGTAATTGAAATTAAACACAAAAATGTAAATGTAAAAACAAAGGGCATTTGGATCAGAATCTGATCTTAGGTAATAATCAAGAAATCACAGATACTCATATAAAATGCCTTTCAAGAATGAGACAGATTTGAAGATCCTCTGGAGCTGTCTTAGTTTATGAGGTGTTTGAATAATCACAAGATTAACTTCTACATCATTATTAGGTTGATCTTGTGTTTTGTGGGAGGATGTGTTTGGAAATTTCCCCCGTTTCTTGTTGATTTCTCTTATGCAAGTAAGATGCAGATACTTGGAATAGTTTGTTGCTAGTGTTGAATGGTGTGGCTCTTACACACACTTTTCCACCTCCCTCTTGGGTCTGCAGCCCACAAGATTTTGCCTCTTGGTTCCCTCATTAGGATCTAGCCTGTTATGTTCATCTCAAGCTGATAAAAATGTATGGCTGGATTTCCAACCATAGACTCTGACTTTCTCCTTTTCCCTCCCACTGCAGCCCAAAAAGCTTCCCCAAATGCTGCTGGGTTATGAGGGAACCCCAGGAGCTGCATTTCAGGGGATATCTTACACTGCAGCAGGAGGGGGAGGGCAAGAAAGTCATGCTTCATGAGTGTAAATCCTGCAATCCATGACAACACTCCAGTGGATCAACATCTGTATTATGACATAGGATCCAAACAAATATATTTGACGCAGTCTGAATTTTAGTTTCTAAACATTCGGCACAAAAAAAATTCTTACTAGTATGAAGCCTGGTGTATCTTTGTGTTTGTTCACCACTACCGCCCCCTCCAGCTAAGTCTAGTATGATAGATTCTTGAAAAAGATCACGAACAGAAAAAAGGGAAGCTTCAGGAATAATTCACTTAAGAAAATGCCATAAATAACCCAGAAATATAGTACACAGTTCCACGTTACTTACTTCATCAGGTGTCAATCATTTATAAAGACTCATCCTTCTGTCTTGAAGCTATAACTGGACATTCATCAGGAGTTTTTAGAAATAATAAGGAAAGGGACTGGTATTGAAGGTATCTGAAGAATAACACTAATTTGAAGCACCACTTATATGGAATTTGACTCATAATATTTTCTTGTATGGATTGTTCACTCTGATTTTTCAATTTTTGCCTCGTGGGATAACTTCCTCACATTTGTTTGATTAACTTGAAAAGTAACTAGTTTGGAACCTGAGCCCAAGAAAGTTTTAGTCTGATGAGCTCCAGATAACTATATAAGGTGAGGTATCTTTCTGCCAGAATTACGATGTTAGTAAAGTTAAAGCAACTTGTATGTAACACTATGGAGTACAAGTCATTGCTTAGCATTTTCTACTGACAAATTGTTTTGAAACATCTACTAGCTGATGGTGATAATTTTGAATTTTGTGAAAGGTTCTAGCTCCCAAACCGCCTATTATATAGAACAAGCCTGCATTATCCACAGAGGTTGTTAATCTTTCATATTGTGTGTCATGCTAAATCTTTACTGCGATAGTTTAGAATTAAATCATTTTCCTTCTCACAGGCAAATTTTCTGTTTCAGATTCAGCAGGAATAGATGACATTGAAACTGTTATTCCCTGCAGTCAGATTGCTAGTAATGTATTCTTCACAGAAACACAGAAGCAATTTTCTCGCTATTACAATGAATTTGAAGAATTACAGCTTCTTGGAAAGGGGGCCTTTGGAGCAGTCATCAAGGTATGTGCCATACATCAAGTGAGACTAACCTTGTTTTGTAGAACCTTCCCAGGATTTGCATTTGTGAATACAATATATTGAGTTGGATCCTATAGTTTTGTTCCATTATCATCTGTCTCCCTCCAGCACAAGGCGTTTTATGAAAGAGGCTGTGCAAGAGCTCCTTGTATCAGTGGCAGGCACCTCATACTGGAGGCACTGATGGAACAAAATGGCAGGACCCAACCCATTAGAACTGGGCAAACTTTAATTATTTGTTCAAAGCTAGAAAAGGAGCAATAAACACAGCATCATTCTTTTTGGCAGTGTTCTATCTGGCAATCCATTTTCATGGTCAAGAGAGGATGGGGAGGTGCCCAGAGGTAACTGTTTTACATGATCTTTATTGTGACGGTAATTTATCTGAGTGTATTTATTCAATTTGGGCAGGTTCAGAACAAGCTGGATGGCTGCTGTTACGCAGTAAAGCGTATTCACATAAATCCGACAAGCAAACAGTTCCGAAGAATTAAAGGGGAAGTGACACTGCTGTCACGTCTGAACCATGAGAACATTGTGCGCTATTACAATGCGTGGATAGAGAAACAAGAAATACCTTTGCTTAGTCCCTCAGCATCAGAAACCACCATAGGCAAAAAAGTAGGTGACAAGCAGGCTCTGAATGGGAAGGCCGAAGAAGACTCCATGGACAATGTGGAAGCGAATGCCCCTCCTCCTGTTCTGACCAGTTCTGTGGAATGGAGCACCTCATGTGAGAGATCAACAAGTGCCCGGTTCAGTGGAACTGATCAGGAGTCCAGTGATGATGACGATGACGATGAAGGTGGAGGAGTATTTTCACAGTCATTCTTGTGAGTAGGGGGTGGGTTATCTTTTGGCTTTCTTTTTGATGTCTACTTGGCCTACTTTGAAGACTCAGATTCTGACTTGCTCCTCTTTTCTTCTGTCAGCATAACTCCACCACCGTAGCAACTTTGAATGCATTCTTAAGGTTAATTCAAGCATGTTTACGTACCATCACTACCTTGCCTCTCAGTGGTTTGTAGCTGCATTATGCATTCTCTTGTTGTAGAGGATTGTGTTAGTAACATTATTGTTTGTTTAATTACAAGATTTTACCCTACCTTTCTGCCCTCCTGGGGAAACCGAGGTGGCTAACCAGTTAAAACATACATATTGAAATCTCATCTTAAAAACCATTAAAAGCAGCACACAAATGCATCATTAAAATAGTTTAGAACCAGAGCACACAAAAATTAAAAACAATTAAAACACTGGGGAAGGAGTTGGGATCATTGAGAGAAAGCCAAGCAGAACAAAAAAGTCTTCACCCATTGGCAGAAGAGGGCAATAGAAGGGGACAGGTATATCTTGGAGAGGGAGTTCCAGAGTTTTGGCACCACCACTGTGAAGGCCCTTTCCCAAGTTGCTACCTACCTGGTCTCAGAAGGTGATGGCTGTTTCTCCACGCACAAGATTTTATTTAGTGTTACAGTCCCTGAGTCATGTGAATTGCTTCTGAGTAGAATGAGATTGAATGATATTCCTCTAACTGATAGAATGTTCATACAGCAGATGCAGAGCACACTCTTAAGAGATGGAAAGAATGACATTGTTACCATTGGAAGGATTTAAAAAACAGGAAACAAAGGGACCAAAATGTATTCATATATTCTATCCTGTTAATGCATCTGCCTTTCTATAGTACTTCTACCATATCGAATCACACCAATTATTGACTCTGATAGCTTAACATAGAGTTGTTCTACTTTGGTCCTAGGGCATGGTCAAAAGGCACGTGGGATAGCAACCTGGCTGAAGTTAAGCTTGTCTGGTCATTATCTACATGCAGTACTTCTTGGGAAGCCCATGTACCCATTGCCTTGAATTCCATAAGCCTCAGTAATAAATAACAAAATAGTAACCCATGCTTTATCTCCTACTTCTCTTGTTCAAATTCAGCAGAACTCTTCACAATGCCTGGGTAAACTGAGGCTTAGGGCTTTGTAATAAAAGGGGCTTTTTTAAAAAAGAAAAAGATTATGCCCTTTTCATGAGAATAATAATTTTTACCATATGAGACCTCTTAAAATGACATTGTATTGGGACTTATGTAATTAGCCCTGGTGGGCTGTAGTCCTCCAGAGACCAATACTTGCAATTTTTTTTAGAAAGATAATGACAAAACCATAGAACATTCACTGTTATTTGGTAAAATACATTGTAATTTCATAACACATTTCTAAGGTCCTAAGAACCCACTTCACTTCAGGGAAAGAGCTGTAATGGGAGATGCTTTGTCTTTCAGGCAGGCTGCAAGTCAATCTTTCTTTTATAGAATATCTGATGTCCATTAGCAGAACTTCAGAGCTCCAGTAGCTTGAATTCTCTGCTTTGGGTGGGCAGGTGGTACAGACACCATGTAATTGATCTGTGTGTCGTTCATGTATTCATTCATTCTTAAGCAAATACTTGGAACATTTCATTTTTGCTTGTTCATTTAGGCCAGCAGCTGATTCTGAAAGTGATATCATTTTTGATAATGAAGATGACAATGGTAAAAGTCCTGTGACGGTAAATATAAAACTACTTGCTACTGAAAGTGTATATGTCTCAATTCTTTTCTTACAAAACTATATATCGCTAGACTGATGTTATTCATCTGCTATCATTGCTATAATTCAATAAGCTAATGTGCTTATCCATTGCTTAGAGTCCATCTTTACCCCTGCTTTGTATTAAAACCTACATGCCGTAAGAGAAATCAGGTATGGAGTCAGGCAGTGACCCCTGGGATGCTATGAATGGGACTGTTATTAGCACTGTTTTGTGTCAGGGCTGTACTTGGCAGGCATTGCTGACAGCTGCTGCTGGGTTGGAATTGGAGTCCAATTTTTGCTCTGCAGAGTTAACAGCTGTGTCTTCCTTTTGGATCCTGAAATGCTGTTTGTTCATAATAAACAGGGTTTGCCATACAAAAGGAACACTCAGCAAGAGGCCGTAAAATTGAAGATTAGAAGTCAAATAGATTGCAGGCTATATAAATGAAATAAAAATTCTAGCATTGAACTTGAATCCTTGACAGGAAGTGAACTTGAATCCTTGACAGGAAGTTCATATAGCTGACAGGTAGGCCAAGCCTTTTAACCAGTTGGCTACCGGCAAGTCCAGCTCTCTCCCATCACTTAATAACAGCCTGTGGATTTTTGCCTAATAGTACTTGTTGATATTTAAACATCATATGCTTCCATTGTAATAATATTTTCCTTAGCAGAAAAAAAGGCTGTGCATAATTAACCTGTTTCAGCATTCTCTGACAATGAATGAGCACTGTGCAGTGATGGTTGCATTCAGCTTCAGTCTGCTCAGAATGGATTTGCATATACTGTACTCTGAACTAGGTGACTTTTTTACTCCATGTGTCAGATTGAAAGCATACATGATTGTGTGGTTCTGTGTGCAAGTAAGTCTCTGCAAAGTAACTTCATGCAGGCATGCCATCGCTTATCTGAGAGACCTACTCCATTCTTGCATCTGCTGAACCTCCTTTTTGCATCCAGAGATGTCTGTGTATGCAGTGGATTAGGCCAATAGTTCATCTAATTCAGCTTTCCGTCTCAAACAGCTGCCTTGGAGGACCAACAAACAGGACATAAAGGCTAAAGCCTTCCCCTAAATTTGCCTCATAGCACTAATATTCAGATATTTATTGCCTCTGAACATGGAAGGTTTCCTTTAGTCACTGTGGTTAATAGCCACTGATCTATCCTCCATGAATCTGACTACTCCCTTATTTTGGCCATCACTGTATTGATTGGTAGTGAATTACACAATGTAGTCACCGTGTGAATGAAGTACTTATTTTTGTCCTGAATCTATTGCCTGTCAACTTCATTGGGTGTCCCCACATTTCTAGTCTAATGGAGAGGAGGGAGTTCTCTTTGTCCACTTTCACATGACTACTGTTTCAGATCAGTCAGTTTGATACACCTAGGCGGGTACAAGAAGGCCAAGTAACAAAAGTTTGACTCCTAGTTATTTCACTGGAGTACTTTCCAGCTTGCAGCTTTGAGTTTGTTTTTCCTTTCCTGCATTTTCCTTTCTTCCCAGACTGTATTTGTCAGTGGTTTTAGGCATGACTCCTTTTCATGTCTCTTTCTTGCTCCCCAATCAAGAGCAGATTAGTTGGCTTCCAGAGAGGTATCACTTATGCCCAAAGATTTGCTGGCACCCAAGGCTGAGTGCTCCTAATTCAGTTCCTGCTGCCATTTTGTGATCTCCTTTCCTTTTTCTTCCTTCACAGCTTTACATGGGCTTCCTTTAAAACCCTTTAAAAATCTTCTTGCCTCTTGCTGTCTGAGGGCAATTCCAGCCACTGGCACAGCTTAACAGAGGATATAAAAATGGGACTTGCCACGTTAACTACACGTGCAACAACACTGTGGTTTGTGAATCTGGGATGTTTGTTTTTGGTTGGAAAACAATGTTTGCTTGCTTTCTACTTTGTTAATATGATACAGGATGAAGATTGCAATGGAAAGGACAGCCATAATGAGGAAGACGTGACATCAGTTATTCAAACTGTGCACTATCTATACATTCAGGTTAGCAATTCCACCTGACATTTGTCAGTGGAGACTTGTGCCTTCATTAGATCATGATTGTGTAAACACAGCTTTTTTCTGGTTCAGAAACAAGATTATAGGGTGTTCTATTAAGCATTTAAAGAGATGAGATTGTAAGAAAGCACATTGTCAAGGTACTCGTAAGTTGTCTTTTTTCCTATAAGCATAAGATTTATGTTGTTGCAGCATGAATTCCCTGCAGTTTTCTGTGATGAGGAGGGATTACTTCTCACTCCATTTGAAATGCTCAAGTTGGGTAACGGTATATTATGTAGTATACATATTTATTTAGAAGATTTACATGCTGCCCAAGTCTGCTTAAAATTTATGCAGAACATAACACATTAAAGGTTTAAAGTAAAAGTAAAATGAGGGTAATAAATCTATGAAATTAGTATTAGACGAGGGGGCTAAAAGCAGATATGGCCAAATGGAATTCCTCAGTCTAAGAGCAGCTGCAAAAAGATCTGTGTAGATCCCGTCAGAGGCTTCTCAGAGCAGTGCTTCCTTGGACAATCTCAGTACAAAGGCAGATGCGTGCATTGTAATCCACCCTGAGCCTGCTGATGTGGGGAGGGCGGAATATAAATTGAATTAAATAAATAAGGTGATCCTTCAGGTACTTTGGGCTCAAACTATTTAGGGCTTTTAAAGTTAAAGCCAGAACCTTGTATTAGTCTTCAAAACAAACTGGAAGTCTCTGTAGTTGTCACAGTGATTCCTAGTTGAAGTTTCTGTATCATCTTCAACGCAGCCCATGTAAAGGACATCACAGTAGTCCTAACTGGATGTTGTCAAGGCATGTGTGACAGAGGCCAGGTCAGCTCTCTCTAGGAATATCTGCAAATGGCAAATGTAGTTAACTAATCTAGTAAAAAAGACTCCTGTTCAGAAGCATTCCCAAACTGAGAATCTGTTGGGCCAGACCAGTGGGCCATCCAGTCCAGTATCATGTTTCATAAAGTGGCGGACTAGCTACCATAGAGGGCCAGCAAACACAGCACGGAGGCCAGGGGCCTTCCCCTGGTGCTGACTCCTACCACTACTATTCAGAGGTTTGCTATCACTGACTGTGAAGGTTCCCTTTAGTTATAATAGCTAGTAGCCATTGATGGACCTGTCCTCCATGAATCTCTCTGATCCCCTTTTTAATTAAAGCCATATTCATATCCATCACTTCACTGGCAGTGAATTTTATGATTCAATTACTTGTTGAATAAAGAAGTGTTTCCTTCTGTCAGTCCTGACTCTCCTGCCCATTAACTTCATTGTGTGCCCCCCCTCCCCCGCCTCCATTTTAGTATTTCAGGAGAGGAAGAAAATTCTCTCTATCCCAAGTATAATTTTAATTATCTTCATGACAACCCTGTGAGGTAGGGATTGGCCCAAGGACACCCAGCAAGCTTCCATAGCAGAGCAGGGATTCAAACCTGGGTTGCCAGATCCTACTCTGAACTCTAGCCACTATCCCACCACACTGGCTAGTAGTGGAAACATTTAATATGGTAGTACTACGAATTTCTTAAAAGAGTGTGCCATTACCTCTTTATAATTTTTTTTTTAAAAAAACCTGTTTCTTCATCTTGGATCTGAAGATGGAATATTGTGAAAAGAGCACTTTACGGGATACCATTGACCAAGGCTTATATCAAGATACCAATCGTCTTTGGCGGCTTTTCCGAGAAATTTTGGATGGATTAGCTTACATTCATGAAAAGGTAAGCTGCATTCATGGGCAGCACATTTAATTCTAATAAATTGAGTGGTGTTTCTGTTCATACGTTGTCAGCAAGGGTATACTTGTAATAGATTGAAGTTATTCCATGTATATGCTAATCCCCATTATTTTTCTTACTTATTTTTACTTTTAACAGGGAATGATTCACAGAGATCTGAAACCAGTCAACATTTTTTTAGATTCTGAAGATCATGTGAAAATTGGGGATTTTGGTTTGGCGACAGATCATCCAGCATATGCGGCAAGTGTTTTAACTCTGAAACGTACAATTTAAACTATCTTTGAAATTACAGGAATATATAATAGCGTGTACAAATGATGGGAAAGAACATCCTTTCCATACAAGGGATTATTACTCATTCTGTTAAATTGGGAAATCTCTTGGGGCTTTTATCACTTCATCAGTACATATTACTGTATTATGCTTATAATTATAAATATATATATATTTGCCATAATAATAATAATAGTACCTATTATCAGTACTACTGTATACTGTCTTCTGTGCTGTATAACGTGTCATGTTTAATTACTTATGCTTCAGCTCTATATTGGATTTCTGCTTGTTTTCAAATTTCTGCACATTTTGTGTTTGCATATCCTGTTGCATTTACTGAATGCCCCAGCTGTTGATCATTTTGACTTGCACTGTTGAGTCTCAAATAAGAATGAAATAAACATAAATGAAATAAAATATAATTTTCATGTATTGGTTTTAGAAAAAAATAGCTTGGGTATGTGATAATCCAATATCCAAGTGTTCTTTTCAACATGTCTTCAACTCATTGAAGGGCCTTTTTGCATCTTATGCTAGGGCCTAGTGTGGAAAAAAGTGCAACTGAAGCAACCATGTTGTTCTCCTTTTTTGTGTTCACGTTGCTTGTGCTACTTCTTGTAGAGGCCTGAGAACTTCTGTAGAATCTCTATATTCTAGTACAGTGTGAATTCTTTTGCACATTTTGTTGCATTGGTGCTTATTTTTCTTCTGCGAATAGGTCTTTGGATACAATCTAGTACTGTTTATTTTTAAGCCATCAGTAATATGAAATTTAAGTTGCATATAATCAGGTTTACTTTTATTTCTTTTTTCAGGCAGACACTAAACAAGGAGAAATGACAGAAGATCATTTGGCTAAAAATGATCCTTCTGGTAGGTACTATGTAGTTACCAGTATTGCCATGTGCCTAGGCATGTCCCCTTAAAAATATCTTTTAAAATCTGTGTCTGCTGTGAAATAGTTACCTTGGTATAGCGAGGTCAGGACTGGACCAGCATTCAGCCACTAAAGGAGGAGCAGTTTACACTTTTTAAAAACAATCTGCCTGATGAAGACCCCTGATATTATTGACACTCAGCAGCTGTAAAGCTTCCTGTGTTAGTCTGTATTTTCATACCTAAACAAGAGAGCACCTGTGAACTCTACTGCCTGTGCTGTGCTTTGTTCTAAGAGATTCTCATAGTCTTACCTACTCATTCTGTTGACTTCAGATTCTCCTACGCAATTTTTCCCCCAATTCCAGATTCTGTTTATTTTCTTGAAAGCTACCAAGCTATTATTCCTTCTAAACAGAATATCATGAATTTTGACCATCAGAAAATGCTTTGACTAACCACTATGGGCATGGGGCCTTGTACCCTTTTCTGTTCTCTCTTCTGATCCAGTGCTTTCCTCCACTATTCCTCTGAGTAGGTGCCACAAACAGCATCTTTTCCTAAACATATAATGTAGAGGAAAATCTCCTTCACCAAGAATTCCCAAGCTGCCATATTTTGTAATGGATTTTGTACATTCCACCAGGTCCATTTCTAAATCACAACTATGTATGCAATGTGCACACCTTCTGCCATGGTTACTGTGTTGTGGGAAGGCCAGACAGTTCAATATTGTCCAACTTGGTCCCATTGTCCTAAATTTTGAGATGGGAACTATACCTCACTGTAGGAAAACTTGCCTTCCCTGCAGCTGTGTGTGTGTGTTTTAAATAGACCCCTTGTTATGGTTAGGAGAGGGGGAATACGACTTTTGGGAATTGCCTTAGACCAAGGTTTGCCTGGAAAGCACTGTGGTAATCAGCTGCTGCAACTCAGGCACCTCTTGAGAACATCTAGACTGGCTTGCTGAGAAGGTGCCCCTCCAGTTCAGTCCTAGCAAAATAACAAAGAAACAGAGTGGAAACTCTGGAAAATACCTTGTAGCAAACTGTGAAGCGGCCAGGTGATCTGGCATGTAGGGAAAAGATTCATAGACATTTCCCAGAGAAATGTATTGTAGTAAAGCAGCCAAAAATGTCTTCACAATAAAATGATTTATTATAGAAAAGGGGAAATGGTGGGTGGATTCAAAGGAGTAGAAAAGGGGACAAAACACAAAACACAGGGAAGAGCACACTATCACACAGCACAGAGTCAAATAAAAGCAATAATGTTGGTTTAACTCAGCTAAGAATATCTTACCTGGGTTGTAGCATGTTCCTCAGAGCATGTACAGAGTTTCTTGTGGTATCAAGATAGTTGGGGAGCCCTTAAGCCCTGGTCCACTAGTCTTGCATACCCCAGATGTTCCAAAATAGAGACAAAGAAAAGTCCAGAACTCCCATATATTTATGGGCAAAGGAATCTGACTGAAGCCAGCCTCGTCTATGAGACTGATTATCAGATCTAACCAATCCCAAGTAAAGCTCTGTCTTTGGTGTCAGACACTATTGCTACCAATCAGAATTATTACACAATGGTCCCACCATATTATTAGCTCTGCATTTCCATGACAAAAATGAAATCTGATCCAAGCTGGTTGTCCTTTGTCAAAAAAGGATCAAGGGGTCCAAAAGTCCATACACTTTAGGTGCACGCTTGAGCCATGTTGAATCTAGGGATTCTGTCATACACGTTCTCCAAATAAAGTTCAGTCTGGAATATTTTACTCCTTCTCAGGAAGAACCAGAGTCTTGAGCAGGCTGTTGACATCACTTATTTCAACCTTTTTGGTAAAAATTCTGACTTTTCTTCAAAACCTGGACAAAGAGGCTGTTGTCAGAATATTTAGTGCTGCCTCAAAGGTCTATGAGGGAAAGCAACATCTTCACCCAGCATTAACAAAAGTGTTCTGAGACTCCTGAGTAGAGAAAGCGATGTTGGAGACAGTGTTAAAAGAATCCTACAGCATGTTTCTTGAACTTTAAAAGAACATGGAGTAACGATTAGTAAAGTTCTGATTCCTCATGAGAGAGCCAAACAATTAATCTTAATTGCTTGAAATATGAAGTGAATGAGATAAGAAAAGTACGTCCTGATATGAGCATTTGGGCAAGTACCTTTCAAAAACTAACCATGTTAGCTTGTTTTTTCTTCAATTTAACAAAAGCCCAAGAATGATTTTCTTTTTGCATTTTCATATTGTTTCTTGGAAGTAGTTGGTAATTCAGATTCACCCTTACAGGAAATTTAACAGGTATGGTTGGGACTGCTCTTTATGTGAGTCCAGAGGTCCAAGGAAATACTAAGTCTACATATAATCAGGTAACAAATGTATATTTCTTTCAGAGAATAGCATTGTGTTCATCTTCCTAAAAAGATCATGGGTTGTATGCTACTGCTAAGCTAAGGGTGGTATATTGTATAACTATCATCCCATCTGAATTGTACCATTCTTGACTGAACAAGTGGTGGATGGGCCAACTTCAGGGATTCCTGAATGAGGCAGATTGTTTGGATCCATCCCAATCTGGATTCAGACCTGGGTTATGGGACTGAAATGGCCTTGGTTACCCTGGTGGATGACATGTGCTAGAAAATGGTGAGGGGGAGTGTGACCCTGTTAATACTCGCCCTCTTAGTGGCATTTGATACCCTTGATCATGATATCCTTAAGGACTGCCTTTTGGGATTGGGACTGAGGGTGGGTGGGTGGGCACTGTTCTGTAGTGGTTCCAGTCCTACCTAGAGGGTAGGTTTCTAAATGTGGTGCTGGGAGACTGCTGCTCTGGCCTACAGGTTTTGTCAAGGTTCCATCTATCTCCCATGCTTTTCAACATCTATGTAAAACATTTGGGAAGTGTCAACTGTTGCTGGCCTGTTCCCTGGTTTTATTTATTTACTTTTTATTTATACCCCACACTCTCCACAAATGAGCTCAGGGCAGCTCACATCATCCATAAAATACAGTAAATTAATCATCAACTATAAAATCAACAGCAATCTTAAAACAGTCATTAAAATAGTCCAAGCACCTTATACATGGGCTACTTTAGATAAATAATCAGAAACCTGCATATAAGCCATAACATATGGGCAAAATACATGGCTGAGGGCGGTCACAGAAGAGATGGTGGTCTTAGATGGAGTGAGGGGGGACACCCGCTGGTCCTCAGCCAGATGGAACATCTCCGTTTTACAGCCCCTATGAAACTGTAGTAGGTCCAGCAGAGCCCAAATCTCCAGCGGGAGAGCGTTCCACCAGGCTGGGGCGAGGGCATAAAAAGCCCTGGCCCTAGTTAAGGCCAGACGAATGTCCCTCTGGCCAGGGACCACCAGGAGTTGCTTGTCCGCTGAGCGCAACACCCTACAGGGGATGTAATGGGAGAGACAGTGTATTTGGGGTGTATGTCTATTTATATGATTTAATTGAATTATATAAGTGTGTGTAAAGTGCCATCAAGCTGCAGCCAACTTATGGAGCCCACCCCCTAATAAGGTTTTCAAATCAAGAAACAAATAGAAGTGGCCTGCCTCTACAACCCCAGATTTCTTTGTGAGTCTCCCGTTCAAATACTAACCAGGGCTGACCCTGTTTAGTTTCCAAGATCTGATGATATTAGGCTAGCCAAATCAAGGTATTGTATATATAAAATTATTTTAAAATATTTTAAATGTTTTAATGTTTGATTTTGTAGCCTTGGGGTCTCTGTTTGAGTGGAAAGGCAGCACTGAAATGCTTTAAATAAATAAATTGAAGGGACTTGTGGGATATGGCCCCATTCTTTAGACTCCAAGAACTGTTTGTATTTTGCTTGCAAAGTGTTGCTCAAATCCTGTGTTATTGCAAAAACAGTATTCTTACAATACAAAGCTTTGACAAAGCATTAAAAATATTAATATGTTTCTTCAAGGTTATTTTTATGGGGCTGAAATCAGATAATCAGCTGAAGGATAGATTCTGGGACTTGAAGCACAAAAAGTTTAGTCTGAGCAGTAAAGTTAGGAGACAAGGTTGGCATTAAAGATCTTTGTGTATCTCTTGGAATTACATTTTCTTTCTCTCCTAGAAAGTGGACCTTTTCAGTTTGGGTATAATATTCTTTGAGATGTCCTACCATCCAGTCAACACTGCATCAGAAAGGATCTTTGTCCTCAGTCAGTTGAGGCTTGTATGTATAAAAGTTTCCTGTTCAATAACAAAGAGAACCTCCTCATAACTATCCAGATAGCAAAACCATTGCTTGTTCCTTGCATAGGTTTTTCTGTGCATCCATCATTAAACCCATTATAGTACTTTAGCATTCAAAACAAATATTTCCAGATCAGATCTTCTTAATGTCCCTTTCCAGGAATTATTAGTTATGTCGTATGGTCAGAGTCTTAAAACAGATATTATACTCTGTGATATTACATGTAAATTATTTTGGAAAAAAGTAAGCTACCCAGTTTGAGCTGAAGTGAGGCAAGAAGGAAGGGAGCTACTCCATTTATCCCCCACTTTTCCTGTTTTCACTTGTCAAAAAAACTATATAAGTATTTATAATAGCACAGTTCTTGATATGGCATTATGTTTATGCCATTGCATGACCAGTGCACAATTGCTCTGCATCACACACAGATTCTACATTGATTAGTGTGGTGATGCAAAAAGCCATAAAGGAATAATGGCTCCTGCAAATGCTGCTGGTAATTTAAATAACGTATGTGGTAGTCTTTTAATAATTATTGTATGCATGTCCTTTATACATGACTGAATGTATTGCACTTTATTTCTCAGCCCTCTATTGTATTTCCAGAAGACTTTGATGAAGTGAAATATGCAAAACAGGTATTCTTAATGCTGCTTAGTAATTACTGTATTGGGTCCTAAAATTAATCATTATTTTCTATCCTCTTTTCAGACTAATAATACATACCCAAGCAATTACAGTATGACACTTGAACAAAAGGGGGAAAATTCAGAAAGGGAAAAGTAATACATTACTGACATTGAAGTGCATTTTCTGAGACACATTTGAATGCTCTCATGGGGAATAAGAGCCTGTGGAGTTCATTGGCATAGTTCTGAAAGATAAATGTATCCTGTGCTTTAAATAATATGCCACCTGTGGTATATTAATGTTAGCCTAAAATTGCTGACAGCTTGCTTAGTTACTTACAGACTCTACTTCCCTGAATGGAGGAATCTGAATTTCACACTTTAGCAAACATGGAAGGCTAGTGGCTTGGATCCAGAGACAGGGAGACATTCCCCCACCTCCATTCTCTTTCCCTAATCTACCTATTAAGAGGTTCAAATAGAGGAGAGAGAAACCAGCTATTGCCACCCTGGACTTCTAAGAGGAAAGGCAAGCTTTTAATCCTCCCCCCCCCCTATTTTTAAAAATCTATTTGTGGATTTAAATTAAAACATATTTTGGTTTACTTTTTAGAAACTGGTTGTGACCTGGTTGTTGAATCATGATCCTTCAAAACGTCCAACTGCTATGGAGCTTTTAAAAAGTGAACACCTTCCACCCCCACAGATGGAGGAGTCTGAACTTCATGAAGTGCTTCATCACACTTTAGCAAATGTTGATGGGAAAGCTTACCGAACAATGATGGGACAGATATTCTCGCAGCGTATTTCTCCTGCCATAGATTATGCCTATGATAGTGATATTCTTAAGGTTTGTTTCAAATTAATCTTCCCAAAGAAAGTCGTAGCTGCTAGACTGTGTTTTATAATGCAACTAGGTGTTCCTGGTTTAATTGATGCATGTTACAATCTGGATTGCCCTATAAAGGCTTCTGATGTAATATCTTAATGCACAAGTGAGAGCTGTGGAAAGTAGACTTTGGGGTACAGCTATTATTTTTAGCAGCAGTATTGGCAAAAAAAATTATGTTTTGAAAGTGAAATAGAACTTCCTTATTGACAGAGATGTATTTTTTCCTGTGCTCCCTTGGAAGTAATCCCTTGGAATTTCACTCCTGGTGCACCAGTGGGCACAAGTACCATATCCCTGAGCCAAAGTATCTGATTGCCAAGAATACTATAAGACTCAAGCTGTAAATAACATAAAAAGGAGAACTTGCAGCTTAAATTGATGTTTCAAATATTTACAAAAAAGATGATATCTGTTCAACTATTTTTATGCTTTATATTTAGCAGCTAGAAAATATATAATGTTTGCTTAGAATGTGGTGATGTGACTGTTCTGCTGCTAAATGCTTGTGGTCTAGATGTTGAGTAGGAATTATATGTTATTAATGCTCCCTGACAATTGATTTTAGGGTAGTTTTTCAGTTCGGTCAGCCAAGATTCAACAACATGTATGTGAGACAGTTAGCCGGATCTTTAAAAGACATGGTACGTATGTTTATTCAACTCTATTTAATTCCTTTTTTAGAATAAAATGAGCATTTGAACTGTTTCCCACCCATAATAAAGTAGAACTGTGGGTTTACACTGACATTGGTTCCTTTTCATCTTGCCCTTTTAATTTGGTATCTGTCAAACCAACTGTTATGAATAATTCAACTTATCTGACTAAGAATAATCAAATAGTCCTATAGTGGCTACATTAAAGAAGAAAGAGTAAATCAAATCGTACCTTTCTGCCTGTTCCATCAGGAGAACCTCTGCACTGAAGTTAACTGTTGGTGGAACATGCAGGAGGGTGACCTAACCCACTCTGCATCACTGTTTGAAACCTCGCATGTGGCTAGGAGGGAAAGAGTAAGGTGGGAAGATCTATCTCAGCTAGTACCTTCCTCTGGCACTGCAGAGATACAGACGGTGTGTGACCTGCTGGTCTATTCTGACACATGCTCTAAATTTCACCTATTTTTAACATTTTTGTGAGTGTAGTTCATTGAGGAGTTCTCCTGTGCAAACTCTTTGAAATGGAAGGCTGTGTTATGCATGCTATTCATTTCATTGGGACTTGAAAGAGAGAACTTACTGGAAATTCTGCTGAAAGGGAATTGGAAAAGTTTATTAAATGCTAAATGAACTGGACCTTCCATGAATAATCATGTTGAAATTGAATAAGAGAGGCCTCTTTTTCAAGCGCTCAGGACAGGGGCAGTGCTTGAGAGGGAGGGCTGTGGGACGTGCTGTAGTTGCATATTTCTGCATTGAGCAGGAAATAGCCTAGATGAATTCTGATACACCTTCCAACTCTTAAGTGAAGAAAATTAATTTTCCAAAAGTGTCTTTTAAAAAAAAATCCTTTTTTAAAAAATTGAATTAATATTATTAAACAGGAGCTATCAAGTTGCACACTCCCCTGCTCATGCCTAGGAATAAAAAGCTGTATGAACACAATGAAGCTTCATGTTTGATGGATCATAGTGGCATGCTGGTGATGCTTCCTTATGATCTCAGGGTGAGTACTACCGGGGCCTTCGTGGACGTTGGGGTCTTTGTCCCATCTTTGCCGTAGATCCAGAGGAGTTAGCCGTGTTAGTCTGTAGTAGCAAAATCAAAAAGAGTCCAGTAGCACCTTTAAGACTAACCAATTTTATTGTAGCATAAGCTTTCGAGAATCACAGTTCTCTTCATCAGATGCAGGTGCTACAATTGATTGAAAGTTCATTGATTCAGATGTACAAGAGCCTGTGTGATAGTCTCCCCCAAAACTATATCATCTAAAAATTCATATAGTTGGTTGCAATCCTCCCCCACCCCAATCCCAGTGTGTAGAAGGTGTACACATTAGGGAAGGAGTGTCTCACTTTTGAGACTTGCTCAGTGTAACCAGAAGATAGACATTCTCAAAATAAACCAGCTTCATTTTTTATCAATATCAAAAAAGCATCTGCTTGAAAGATGCGTTATAACATTTTAATTTCTGATACTTAAAGAGTTGTTTTGCATTACTTTTTCCTCTTATTATTTAATTAGTGTGTAATAATTTTAGCCACTGATTCTAAAAAATTAACATTGGATTTCATTAATCATAATAGGAGTAATTTCAAGATTTTACTAGATGTAAAGGTTCAATTAATCCACTGTCCAACTATGAAACAGTGATTGGTGAAGAATTTCACAAGGGCTAAAATCAGTGAATTGGATCCAGAAGTGCAGGCCTTCTTAGAGCTCCAGAGGGAATACTTCCTGCTTCTGAGGCTCCTCGCCATAATAAAAATTTTAATGGGTGGCTTTCCGGAGCACCTTTTCAAGTGTCTGTGAAGAACTTCAGAAGAGAGAGGGAGGCAGGAAAGACCTGTGTCACAAATGCTTCTTTGGATCCAACCCAACGACTTTAAATTGGAATGAATGGCTGTTTCTAAGTCCTTATGCATACCTTTCTGGTGGGAAAAAATACTAGATATTTTGAGAACAAACTGTTAACCATTTTGACAGTTAGTGCTTACGATGAACTTTGCCACAGTATATGAAAAGCATTAAGTCCCGTAAAAATGAACATCCTTATTATATAATGGCCTATCCAACTTTCTCTGTTGTATGAAGTTGTGCATACATTGCAAAATCACTTTTAAAATTGGATTTCATAATTTTTGAATATATACTCTGCTTTCTTATCTTTTAACTTTTCAGATTCCTTTTGCAAGATTTGTAGCTAGAAATAATATAACGAACTTGAAAAGGTAAGAGACTAGCTAATGATTCCTTCTTCAAAAACAGATTATTTCTGTGTGTAAATTTTGTATTTTTAAAAAATAAAACAGGGTTTCTTATATAGGTGGAGTGGAGGAATAAGCAAGTTACCTCTGTGGTCAACAAGCCATTCTCAGCATAACAACTGAGCACAGGAAGCTGCCTTATACAGACCATTGGTCTGTTGGGGTCAGTATTGTCTACTCTGACTGGTAGTGGCTGTCCAGTGTCTCAGGTCAAGGTCTTTCACCTCACCTTCTACCTTGATCCTTTTAGCTGGAGATTTCAGGGACTGAACCCGGAACTTACATCATACAAAGCAGGAGCTCTACTACTGAGTCCCATGACTCCTCCCCGAGTGTGATTTACACATTGCAAGCCCCAAACTCAATTCCTAGCATATCTAGTTATAAAAGGAATCTCAGCATCAGGGCTGAGTTCTTGGAAAACTGTTCCCAGTGGCTGTGGAGGCATGGAAAGCCGTAAGTTTAAAAAGCATGGAACTATTGTGTGTATTTCAGTTTTCCTCAAAAATTCTGAAAAAAGGAACACCCCTCTGTAGACAGGAACTGGGTGGCCAATATGTAGCTCATAGAAGACAGATTCATATGTTATATTTTCCTTCTGTAGATACTGCATTGAGCGGGTTTTCAGGCCTCGGAAATTAGACCGTTGTCACCCAAGAGAACTCTTAGAATGTGCATTTGATATCATCACTCCTGCTGGCAACAGTTTTTTACCTATTGCAGAAACAATCTACACAATTTCTGAAATCATCCAAGAATTTCCTGTACTTCAGGTTGGTATTTTATCATCTCATCCCTTACAACATGCTTGAGATTTTCTTTTAAAGGACCAACCTTTTAATGCTATCCCAACTATCTTTATGGGCAGTAATAGGAATGTCCAAAACCCTGTCAGTGCTTTTTGAATATTCTTCACCTATTTAACAGATTTTGGTTTTTGCAAAAAAAAAAATCCGGTTGGGGCATATGGTGACAGACTCTTTCACCTTTTGGTATACTAAGGGAAGATTTTGGATTCCCTATAATTAAGATAAAATAATAAATAAGAACGTTATTTCTGAAGGACAGAAGTGACATTGCTAACATTGGTAACTATATTAGATAGCTGGGAAATTATAATTGTACAAATGGTCAAGAACAAATTGCCGTGATTCAGCAGAGAGTAATTATTAAACATTCACTTCATTTTCATCTGAAGATTTAGATTGAACCTTCACTATAAATATATTTTGAAAGATAATTCCTTGTATCCAAGGAATTGCCAGTGGAACCCACATTTCACTGAAGTCCCCCCCCCCCCAAGTTCCTTCGACCCGTGGGACATTTGGTTGTATTCTATGGGAAGATTTCTACAGATGAAAGAGGGAGCAATTTTTACCAGTTTCCCCTTGCCTGTTGCAGATGTCCAATACACCTTTTGTGCTATTTGTGGGGGTTCCCTGTCTCCCACTGGGGGCATTTGGGGTTGCAATGGGCAGGAAACATTGAAGTCACATCCTGCAGATGGAAGAATTCCATTAATGGAAATTTTCAGCAGTATCCTAAACCAATTATTTCTTGAGCCATGTGGGTCATAGGGAAGGTTGCAGAGTCTGTTAGAGAAAAGAGGAATGCGTGTGCTTTCTGCTGGCAGTTTGTTGGATAAAAGCCCTTACTGTTATCACAAGTGCTTGTTTGAGATCTGAGGAGTTGCTTAGACACATGCACTATTTCAGGCCTCTATGCCTATTTTTGAAACTACCCTGATTTACCATGCATGTGAAGAAAACTAAGCCCCTTAGGCTCATCGAAATTGGTTGTGGCTCTTTGGATCATGCCAGTGTTATCCAAGCTCTGTGTTGCTAGAATGTTTAATGTGCAATGTTTAATGTACAATTATGTTTCCCAACACAGTGAGTGTCATAATACGGGTTGTATCTATTAGAAGTGGTAAAATTTAGAAAAGAGAATTGTTGATTTCGAAACCTCAAATCAGTCTTAATCTTGAAATCTTGACTCTTCATTTCAGGAACGAAACTATAGTATCTTCTTAAATCACACAGCTTTATTGAAAGCTATCCTTCTGCATTGTGGGATACCTGAAGATAAACTCAACCAAGTATACATCATTCTGTATGATGCTGTGGTAAGACATTCATTTGCTCTACAGCTGTAACAATATTTTATTGGTTGCAGAGAGAAAAAAGGCATAAATATAACTGTAGGAAGGCGTTTCCCACACTTAGAGGCTTGACAAATACATGAGCAACTGTTTTACCTGGGCTGCAAAAAAGAACAGAACAAATATATGTTGAATACTGAGTCGAACAGTCAAAGGCACTTGGGCTGTGTTGCAGCGGTTAGGCATGGGCCGTTTCCACATGTTGTTAAAGCAACGGGGCTACTTGCTCAATGCAGGCGTTTTTTTGTTACAGATTCCAGATGCCTCTGATTTCAAAGTGGAAGCAGGCAGTTTGTCTTTCGTCTGATCAGCATCCTTGACCCGGCACAGGAAAGAGCGGGAAATCCCGGTCTCAGAAAAGACGCTGATCAGACGAAAGACAAACTGCCTGCTTCCACTTTGAAATCGGAGGCATCTGGAATCTATAACAAAAAAACACGCCTGCATTGAGCAAGTAGCCTGTTGCTTTAACAACATGTGGAAATGACCATACTTGTCCTAATATGGATAATTTATTTATTTAGTACATTTGTATATTGGCCTTTCTCAAGGAGCCCAGGGCAGGATATGTTGGTCTCCCCTGCTTATTTTGTCCCCACAATAATCTTATGATTGTTAGGCTGAGAGAGAAACTGACAGGCTAAAGATCATCCAGTGAGCTTCACAGCAGAGTAGGGACCCTGGGTCTGGCAAACTGTAGTTCAGCACTCTCCCATTGTATCGTGTTGGCTGTTTAATACATATCACTTGCAGGTCAAGACATGCAGCTGTAAATTGGATGAACATCTGGGTGCTAATGCTGCTTGTTCATATTGCAATGCTTTAATTTTATTTGTCATTTATAGTCCATATTTCTCACTGACTCAGGCTGGATTACATAATATAAGTTAGTTCAATCAATAGGATGATGAGATATATAATAGGCATGTATTATTTATAACTAGACTTTCAGAGATCTAAAACAAGGCATAAGTATTAAACATGACATATTAAACAATGCAAGAAAGGGTATTAGATAAGTAGAAATAGTGTGAGATCAAGATAAAAATACACAACAATGGATAAAACATATTAATATAGTTCACAGTCCCATTCTCTCTATTAAAAAGAGTCCAGTAGCACCTTTAAGACTAACCAATTTTATTGTAGCATAAGCTTTCGAGAATCAAGTTCTCTTCGTCAGATGCATGGTACAGAAACTGGTCAAATATAGAAGAGGAGGAGGGGAGGAGAGAGAAGATGCAATTAGGGGGGGGAGAGGGAGGCTGCAACCAAAACATTCCTTTGCTAGTAAATGTAAACATCTCCTTTTGGTGTGGAGATTAATTGGCTTGTGTGAGGCTTCAAAGGAGTTTGCCGTGTTGGTTTGTAGCAGCAAAACAACCTGACCATCCAATTCCAATGTAGTATAAGCCTTCGATAACCACAGCTCTCCCCGTCAGATGCATCTGACAAAGAGAACTGTGGTCCCCGGAAGCCCATGCCAGGTTCCGGGGACCACAGTTCTCTTTGTCAGATGCATCTGACGGGGAGAGCTGTAGTTATTGAAGGCTTATACTACATTGGAATTGGATGGTCAGGTTTTTTTGCTGCTACAAACCAACACGGCAAACTCCTTTGAAGCCTCACACAAGCCAATTAATCTCCACAACAAAAGGAGATGTTTACATTTACTAGCAAAGGAATGTTTTGGTTGCATCCTCCCCCTCCCCCCCTAATTGCATCTTCTCTCTCCTCCCCTCCCCCCCCCCTCCTCTTCTATATTTGACCAGTTTCTGTACCATGCATCTGACAAAGAGAACTGTGATTCTCGAAAGCTTATGCTACAATAAAATTGGTTAGTCTTAAAGGTGCTACTGGACTCTTTTTGATTTTGCTACCACAGACTAACACGGCTAACTCCTCTGCATCTATTCTCTCTATTGAAACAGCTTCTTGAATCATTGTGTTATACTATAGCCCCATATCTTTAAAAAAAAATACCGTCCGGTTTTAAATAGTTTGCAGAAAGCCAGAAGAGTTGGGAGCCTTTCTGACCTCATACAGGCCATTCTATAGGGTGGGGCACTGCAGTGAATGTATGTGTATGGGCAGTTGTTATTACCCATTGGCAGGGTAGCACCTGTAAAAAGCTCTGTTTAGATTAACAGAGTTGTTGTGGTGGGTCATAGGAGGAGAGATATGAGGGCCCAAGTCCACAAAGTCCTCATATCTGCAAATATGAGGGCCCACGTCCATGAAGGGCTTTATATCTGGTGGTCAACAGTTTGACTTGAACCCAGTAATTAATGGGTAGCCAATAGATTGACTGCAGAATGGGTGTACTATGCATCCACTGTCTAATTACTCATAATAACCTGCTTCAGCATTCTGCACTAACTGGAGTTTTCAAGTTGACATAAATAAATAAATATAGAGAGCTCAGAGTCATTGGCATGGCATACTGATGGCATCCAGTTCCATAGTTGCAAATGATTTCTCCTAAAGGCTTCACATAGAGATTAAATAGCATGGAGGATAAGACCACACTTTGTAGAACCCCACAGGATAAATCTCACAGTGACAGTAACTGGTCCTCATCAGCAATCTTTTGAGTCCTGTGTGTAAGGAACAAAACCAAAGCACATTCCCTGATACCTACTTCTGCCTCCCAACATGGTCTACTGTGTCAAAGGCAGCAGACAAATCTACTAGGAACAAAACAGAGGATGTTTTTTGTTTACATTCAGACAGAGGTCATCAGCTAAAGCCACCAGAGCTGACCTCATTCCATAACCCAGCCTGAAACCAGACTGAACACAATGCAGAGTGCATGAGTTATCCAAAAAGACCTCTGGAGTTGGTCGCAACTGCTCTTTCAATTACCTTTCCCAGAAAGTGCTAAGTAGAGACAGGGTGATAATTGGCCACATCACATTTCTGTAGGGATGGTTTTTGAAGCAGGGAACAGATGATCACCTTTTTGAGTGGCCTAGGAAAGGTGCCTTGAGTCAGTGATAGATTATTAGAGATTTATTTATTTATGTAATTTATAGTCCGCCTTTCTCACTGAGACTCAAGGCGGATTACATAGTGTGAGATTAGTACAATCAGTAGCAAGGACAAGGGCAGGCATTTCCATACAGTGTCCAGGATATTTCCATAAACAATGTCATAGGGTAGATGAATACAAGTTTACAGAGACATAGCATTAGCAAGGATCCAATACAGGGTTGAAGGATTGCTGAAACAGAACATACATTAGACAACATGAAGCACAAGCAGTGTATACGGGTACATATTCAAATCAACAGAGATCAATGACTTATTTTGTGTTCCTTACATGATTTCAGCAACCAAGATGAAAAATGATCCAAAGCACAAGTGGTGGCCTTCATAGATCCTAGGATCCTGTCAGAATCCATAACAGTAACTGGCATTCAAGTTAGAGCATATTCAAGGGACTTTGCCCGCAAAATTTTTTGCAAAGGCATCACAACTAATTTCCTGTTCCTGAGAAAATTAGGGCCAAACTAGATGCGATGGCATCCTCATGTTTGCCACAGGGACGTTGATAGCATTGAAAATCCTAAAAAGGGTGATTTCAAAATGCTGCCAGGGTACAATGGGATGAGGTGCTCTTGCCCCTGCCCCCCAGCTGCACCTTTTCAGGTGTCAGGGGCATGGCTGTTTGGGCTTTAAAATGATGGTGACATCCCTGTGGCAGACACGAGGATGCCGTCACATCTAGTTTGACCCTTAGAGGTCAATAGATGCCGAGATGCCTTAAACAATTGGGGTGGCTATGAACTCGCAGATGCAATGATAGCAGGTAAGTAACACTTCTTTGCCGTTGTTACTGCTGCTTCATAGGTCTTCTAGTGAGCGCTGTAACACAGTCTGTCAGATTCAGTATACATGTTCCACTAGCATTGTTCTAGATGTCTCCCAGCCTTCTTTAGGTCCACAGGGCTTTATTCTGTCCCAAGGATGGGAGAGGTCAACGAAGGGTAGTCTTTTGTGGGAATAAACATTCATATATGCAACTACATTCTGACACAACGAATCATAAGCAAGTACCTTTAAATTCATGACCATTTTCTATGACGTTAACTCTCTTACTACTAAAGCCAGACTAACAGCAATCTTAAGAAGAGTCAATGGGCTTTGACTAGAGTACCTCTTCTTAGGATTGCACTGTAAATTACACAGCTGAAAAGCAACAGCTATCAGTATATAATATTGAAGACTTCATATAAATAACATAATCAAAGATAACCTTTGTGTTCTTTACTTGGACTACTACCTCATTATGAGAGTCATGCAGTATGCAGGGGCTCAGTGAAGATGGAGTCATGCTCGTGGGCCGTGCTTTGCTTTGCCAGCATGGTGTTATTCCAGGATTGAACAGAAAGTTGCTCTTGCAGATCACTTAGGTGATAAGCAGTCAGGCCTGTTGTTGGCTTTGAGAAGTTTTAGACCTTCACAAAGATCTTTCCATGACTAGAAACAGTAATACAAATTCAAAGGTAAGTATATAAAGTACAGCTCTCTTTGGAAATAGACTCCATTAAAAAGAGCAGTGTCTTTTGTATTATGTAGCAAGAAAGCCTAATCTATTGTCTTTAAGAGACAAAGAGGAACTTGGCATTATGTCAGTCTTGCAATATTCTTCTTTCTACAAATGTAGTTAATTATGAGGAAGAAGTTATTTAAGGATCTGGGTACTAAGGAAGTGTGTGAGTTGGGAATAAAAACGTAAAACAATCTATTGTATTTTGATACAGACTGAAAAGCTAACAAAAAGAGAAGTAGAAGCCAAGTTCTGCAATATTTCTTTGTCTTCAAACAACGTAAGTAATCTGACACCTCGTTTACTGGTTATGTTCCACTGTGTGTTAGATCTCTTTGTTTTCTTAAGCATTGCCATAGGGCTTAAGAGGGAGCAAGTGTTCCCCTTAAGACTTAGTAGACATTTGCTTGTATTAACAAGTAGGGCACAGTATCACTGCTCCTTGATCACTGATCATTACGGGCTGACCTCAACTGGAATTAAAAAGAGCTTGTATAAGCAAACAATTCTTGTTTAATGCCTAAGAATTACCAGATGTTTTACAATTGTGTCAAAGCTGTACTTGCAGGCTTACAGTTGGCTTCTAAAACCACATGAACATGAGATAGTGTGCCCCGGGGAAACCTTTGCCTCCTTTCTGATGTTTCTGCTGCTTCCACTGGTCCTGTCGTATTTCAGAAAATGAAGAAACATATTAAGTGGCAGATGCTATAGCTTTTTTTTTTTTTGCCTTGGTCTTTACTGTCCACTTTTGCTTTACTGGCTGCCAAATGTTCCATTTTCATGGCCTTTGTCAATTTCACTGTATTTATTTCAGGTGTGATTAAAAGGATAACTAGCTTTCTTTAAATAAACACACTTCAAGTTGAGGAAGGTGCCCCATCCTTCCATTAATAATTGGAGCAAAACATCTTTGCCTGATGTAAATTAACTTTGCCACAATCTTGCAGCTAAACATTTTCACTTTTTGTTCAAACTGTCAGCATGCAGTACTTCATAGTCTTGTGCTGTAGTGATTTGTGTGTGTTTCTTTTCAGCTTGGTCGACTCTACAAATTTATTGAACAGAAGGGGGATTTGCATGACCTAACCCAGATATTAAGTACAATGTTAAAACAAAAGACAGGGATCTCCTCACTGGTGAAACTTGGCATAAAAGAACTAGAGGAAACAATGAGTCTATTAAAGAAACTTGGCATTAAACTTCAGGTTTGTAAGTGTGTCAGTGAAACAAAGTGGATTATATATCAATAGATTCATATTCCTTGTGTATTGGATCACTTTCTGCATTAAATGCCACATGAAAAACACAAGCAATTGCTAATGGTCTTAACTGTGTGAAATATGTAATACTGAGGTCTTGGGGCTGCTGCTTCTGCTGCATAGTTTTGAGAGGTCTTACTCTGGACTTGAGCAGCTTGATCAGATCAAAGAGGAGCATGTAGGCACTATAAAGACTAACAGAAGATTTTGTGTGGATCCCATTTCTTCAGATCCATGCAGATCCTCACTATGCAATCAGTTGATATAGGGGTATGAAAAAAGCCAAATGAGCAGGGTCCAAGTAAAAAGTAAAGCATAAAATATAATTATGTAAAATTCAGGCCAAATTGAGAAAAATACAGAGACTATCCCCTAGTTACTGTAAGCTAATTAACTCTTGCAATGAGTGGGGAAGCCCAGGTTTTGCTTAGGACTGTTAACACCTTGCAGTACGTGAGAGGTTCCTTGGGCAAGCCGAAGGAGGCTTAACTCTGTTTTGGTGTGTGGCTTTTTTATACCTTGAGTAAGCATCTTATTTCAGGAATTTGCTCACCTAAAAAAGACTTATTTTAAAAGGTCATAATGGGATCTTTTATTGTAATGATGACCATGCACTACAAACAAAATTGATATAAAAATTAATATTTTTGATGCTTGGCAGTTTGGGCTGCTTGTCTCATTTCTATATATGTGTGTGTGTTGCTGTTTGCTTACAGCTTGCAGCTAAGAGAATTAAAAGTATGTTATTTTGCAGGTATCTATAAACTTGGGACTGGTTTATAAAATGCAGCAGCACAACGGCATTATATTTCAGTTTATTGCATATATTAAACGCAGACAAAGGATAATTACTGAGATTCTTGCTGCTGGAGGTAGATATGATCATCTGGTGAGTGTTTCATTATAATGTTTGAAACAAAAAAGAGTTTGATAATGAATACTTCTGTGAAGTAACTGAGTTTCTTGTTTTCCTTAGATTCCACAGTTCAGAGGACCACAAGCAGTTGGTCTGGTTCCTTCAGCAGTTGGAGTCAGCATAGCTATAGAAAAAATAAGTTCTGCAGTTTTGAACATGGAAGAACCTGTACGTTTGTGTTTGTGCTTTACGTTTTGCACATAGTCAAGGACAGCACAGATTAGCAGGAGTGAACCTTGTTTTCAAGCACTCTAAATTACATATAGTGAATGGCTATAGAACTATAGTGAGAGGAGTCCTAAATAGTGTGTTAAAAATAGTTTGTATACTTCTCTTCTAGAAAGATTAGTGCTCACTCAGAGTGGTAACCAAAGTCATTGTTGTTAACTCTACAATGCAGCTGGAGAGCTGGGACTGAGAGGCCACATGTGAGTTCACAGCAGTTGTGACATAAGCCCACTTACACATCTACAAGAACAGAACACTTCAACCACCTGAAAGGGGGGGGGGCAGATTTTGCCAAGGTCCTCTGCACTTCCTCCCATACCATTCACAGTGGTCTTCCAACTCTCAGAAAATGATTCAGGAAATGCTCTAAGGTTTTGCATCAGACAAATCTGAGTTGGCCCCTCTAAACTGCAGTATTTTAATCTTTATTTTCCCTCAAACTGATCGGCTACACAGAATTTTCATGTAGCACTGAGTGTTTCTGTCCTTGTACTGAATCTCTGCAGTGCTATGAACAGTACTGAGATACCAAAAATGCTTTATCACTGCTAGAGTAATATTGATTGATTATTCTGGGTTTAAATAATTTCAGAATTGATAGGCAGTACTTCATAAAATCAATATATATTCTTCCTGATATTCCTTTTCCCCCCAACAGATTACAGCAAGTCCCTGTGAATTATTAGTTGTTAGTATTGGCCAGACGGCAAAGGCAAGAGCCATCAATATTGTCCAGAAGTTCTGGGCTGCAGGAATTGCAGCTGAAATAGTGTGTGATTGGTCACAGGTAACTCTTATTTTCTTGGCCCCAGGAGCCCAGTTTAAGAACTACAGACAGATAAAGCAGCCCATTTGAGGCAGCAAGTCTTGTAAGGGAGAGTACCATTTTAAATTGCAGCAACTTATATATGTTTATAACTCACCAGTGGAAGTGCCATTTGGATTTTCTGTCTCATATCACAGATTTCTTCTATATGGGCATTGTCTCCCTTGCTGTCATGAAAGGCATACTAAAAATGGCCAGAACATTTTTCCTTGATCATCTGAAGAGAAAGTTTAGAAAGCGACAAACTATACACCAGTCGGCCAGTATGATGTAAGCCCCACTCACTCCCCCACTGTGAGGCAGATTTTCCTTCCAAAACTGTCAAGATTGCTTGCTGTGGTTGGGTAACCTCTGGTAGCATGTCTCTGGGTGTAATTTAAAGGTCTTCTTGTTCCACATTTAGAGATTTCACTTTATAGCTTAGGTATTCTGACTTCAATATAGCACTCTTTTCCCTTTACACTAGACCTAGGGTCCTCCTCAAAGCCAAAACCCCCTTTTAGACATGGGGTAGAAATTATTCTTTTCCAAAAGACATAACCCTGATCACTTGGCTGAAGGGGAGTCTCCTTTCACTACCTGCTTCCTCTGCCAACAACACCCCCCCAGTTCTATCTTGTCTCTGTAAATTAGTGCTGGCTTTTACACTTAAATACTTTAAGTAAAAGTTTTCCAGAAACCTAAAGCTGTTCCAGTTAGGGCAAACTTTTCCTTTTTACTCACACAGAGGGTTACTAGTCTGACCCTGCTTGTCAGACTCCAAGCTTCAACTCCTCTAACAAATCTGTCAACCAGTTGTTACCTTCTCAGTGGCCAATCACAGAGAGGAAGGAGCAGCCTGTCAATCATTCTCCTTTCAGGCAGTTTTCTTTAATCCCTTTCCCTTCCACTCTCTGGATGCTACACTTAGTAGCTGTACAGTCTGTGCAAGGCATGGGCCTTGTGGTGGTGTTGGTGGTTGCCTTGAAAGAACTTGCAGAAGAGGGTGCAATATCTGTACTGTTATTTTAAAAAATCTTATCCCTTGCTATTTAAATAGATTTCTTTTTTCAAATCTGGAGGTTTTCCTGGGTTTGAGGAAATCTCTACCCTAGCCCTGGTAGCCTTGTTGTGCAGATTTATTTGATCTACTTGCAGCTGTTAAATTATATCTAGCTACTGTCTTGCCCTACCTATACAAAGGCCAAGTTTTGAAGCTTGAAAAGATATGATGCCTTCTGCATGAGTGTTGCTCTTGCCATTTAACCAAGCAGAGAACAGATCTAGGCACATTCCCAGATTGGGATAGATGAATGGCTTTCCAGTCCCTTTGAGAAAATACTAAGTTTTCTGTTCTGTTTGTGTAATCCTTTTCAGTCCCAAGAAGAATTACAAGAATATTGTCAATGTTCGGGGATCACCTGTGTAGCTCTTATCTCTGATAAAGAAGGAAACCATGTAAAGGTAAAATTTGGAGGTTGTCTTCTTGAATGTATGTATTCCATCCATCCATTCTTCTGTGCCCCCACTCTGTTTGCCCATATTCTCAGCTGCCTCAGTGCTCTTTCCCTAGTTAAAACTTGATCTAATTTTTTAAAAAGGCCTAGAGAGCTGCAAGACTGCCTTCCATTGCCCTGCTGTTTTCTGAATCTCTAGGTATTTTTCCTTGTTTTTGCAGGTTGGGCATTCTCCCTTTTCTGTGCTAGATTACTCATCCTGCCTAGGTTTTACAAAGTCATAGTAGGCAATTCTTTTTTGCTTGCACTGATTCATTACACACGCAGAAGAAATTATAGACTTAGATCCCACAGAGATTTTCTGTGTGTGATGGGGCTGGCGGGGGGGAGCTATTTTTACTAATTCCTCCCTTCTGCTGCAGACCTCTGACCCCTCCTTCCTCCCGGGACCAGTATTTGGGGGACATTTTGGGCTGCAGCAGGAGGAGAAAGGCAGGGAAGTTGCACTCCAGGCACAGAGGTCACTTTCATCTGCAGAAATCTCCAGTGGATCTAAGCCATACTTTTGTCACTTGGGGAGAAATTTTGGAGGAGTAAATTGGAATTGCAGGCCCTTTCAATATAAGGAGTCACTTGTTCTCAGAAATTTAAAACTGGGCTTTCATCTGTCGCAGTAATGACACAATCACGGCATCTGATGATTACCTTGAAAAAGGGAGCACTCTCTTCTGCTTTGTGTCATACTTTCCCCTACCTTCCCAACTAATTACTATTTAGTTTTAGATCAGGATAATTCAAACATGAAATTGCTGTGTTTTGTAGGTGAAATCGTTTGAAAAGGAAAGGCAGACTGAGAAAAGGATTTTGGAGACTGATCTAGTAGATCATGTGGCCCAGAAACTGAGAAACAAAGTCTGTGATGAAAGAAGTAACAGGTAGCCATTATTTTATTTATATATTGGCTTCATTTTTTTTGTCCACCTTTCTGTTAGACTCAGTGAGATTATACAGTGTGTGTTAGTACAGTCAGTTTCAAGGACATCTTAATAAACAATGTAATAGGGTCTATAAAGGCAAATTTGCAAAGATTTAAAACCAGCAGAATCTTATACAGAGTTTGAGAACTGCTGAAAAAGAGCATAAACAATTCTAAGACTGATACATTAAACAACATAAAAACCACCTAGAACTACCCAGTAGAATCATACCCAAAGCAACAAATAGCACATAGTGGTAAGTCCCTGATGCATCCCACTGAGACCACTTCCTTACAGTACAGGCCTCCTATTTGAGTAAAAAAGCTCTCTTGAATAATTCAGTTTTGAAACATTTGTGGAAAGGTAGGAGAGTGGTAGCTTTTCTGACTTCTTCAGGTAGGCAATTCAGTAAGGTGGGGATCACCACAAAGAACGTGTGGGTATGAGCAGCTGCTGATTTTGCCTGTGTGCAGGATGACACCTGCAGAAGGCCCTGTTCAGATGAGCAAAACTGCCATGGTATAACATAGGGAGAGAGGCAGTACCACAGGTATGCCTGACCAAAACCATGAATAGTTTTGTATGTGATAGCCAATACCTTGAATTAGGCCTGGTAACTGATAGGGAGCCAATGGAGTGACTATAGGAGTAATATTCATTCTTCTCCCAGCTCCCGATAATTACCAGGCTGCAGCATTCAGCACCAACTGGAGTCTCCAAGTTAGCTTAGAGGGAGACCTATGTACAATGTATTACAGTAGTCAAGCCACGATGTTACCATGGCATGGATCCAGGTGGCCAGATTGGCTGTCTCATGGTAAGAGGACATCTTCCGGGCTAGACTGAGGTTGCAGAAAGCATTTCTTGCAGCTGCCTTAACTTGCTTTTCTAACAGTACCTCTAGATCCAGTATAACCCTGAGGCTCTTAACTGAGTCTGCAAGGATCAGACGAATGCCATCAAAGGTGTGGAGTACGTCCTTCAAGGTCTTTGACTTCCCAATATGGGGGAGGAGAAAGGGGTTTGAGAAGGCTGTTACAACTTACATTTTGTTGGAAACAAAAGTTCACAGTGAGATCCTTCTGTGAATAATCAGCTTAAGTAAAATGTTTTCCAGTAATATACCATAGTATCTGTGCACACTAAATTAAAACTATTTTGCTAGCAAAAAAAAATATCTGGGTGTACTAGCTCTATAAAATCCTCATATATTTTCTTTTCTCCTCACTGGGGACTCAGAAAAAGTAGAAAAAACATAATTAAGACAAAGAAAGAAGGACAAAATGCAACTCTTAACTCCTGGGCTGAGCCTGGATCCAGTGGGACAGCTCAGGGTCACAGACTGCAAACCATGGTCCCTTTGTCCTATGCCAAAGACTCCCTCCTCAGGCCATGTTCACGCAAGATGCCTGCAACAGAAGATACTCAGACTGGCCTCCTTTGAATAAAAAAAATCCATAAAGCGGGTCCAACCCAGCTACAATTGACATTTCTACAAACTCAGGGAACTCCTAGATTTGAAGGATGGAAAAGCACTGATTGGGGAGGGGAGGGGGGCGCTTAGGTTGGTAGACCTGTGTGAACCCCTTCCACACTGCCACCCACCATAAACCTCCCTTCACAGGTTTGGGGCTTCACAAGCAGTTACAGGTAGTCACAACCCACCCCGTCTGACCTCTATTTATTTTGTAGAGACCTGACCCAAATCCACACAGGGTCCTTTTTTTCCTATTCTCAGAAGCTCCACCAGACAGAGAGCTCCCTCTACTGCCCAGAGCTATTAGAGAAACAGAACTCAGTTTGTTGTGATCAGTGTTTTAAGTTTTGCGTGTGTTGTATTTCCCTTCTGCCAACAATTCCATGCCAGCCAGGGTCAAAACAGAACAAAGAATAACTTTTATGTGTAACATAGAACATAAGAGTGAATGAGTTAAGCAGGAAACGGTTACTATGTATTGTAACAGGTGTCAACAGCCAAGTCTCAAAACCTTTATCCCTTCAGTAACTCCCTTCCAACGAGCCACAACTGTCACTGGCCCAGTGTTTAGCCAGCTCTCATTGGCTGTTTCTCAGGAGAGGCAGAACTAGAACTACTGCTTATCAGTCACAGTGTGAAACATTTCCAAGGAGTGGAAATCCACCTGCGGAGTTTTCTCGCCTTTCCCCACGCACTATAGTTCAAAATGCTTCTGGCCCAGGAACAGCATTTCAGGGAGTATTTAGGACTGCAGCAGGAAAGTAGGGAGTTGAGAAAGTTGCATTTTGCAGGCAGAAATGCTGTTGTGTTCCATACTTACTTCTGGCTTACCTAGATAAATTCATCACACCATGAGAGCTGTCATGTGAATGAATTTTGGGGTGACCTCAAGCAGCTACATTTGTCTTGTCAGCTCATGAGCACATTCCTGTAATAATTTTTTTAAAACTAACATAGCTGAAAGCACACTAGTTGGAAAATGTGTAGTAGTTAGCAATACCAGGCATAATTCTCCGTTTGTCACACTGTGATGAAGCTCTTCTCATAGAAATTCCAGTTGGGTTGTGCTAAATTCAGTAACTATATATTTAACAATAAGCGCAAATACCAAAGTTCTCGTATAGTGATGTAATCATTTATCAACTAATTATATCTTATATAATTATGTAAGATATAATGATGTCTGTGCAAAATATATATTTATAATATTAATATATACTTTGCACAGATTTACTGAATCCTCAGAGTGGCAGGACTCTAATCCGGAGAACCAGGTTTGATTCCTCACTCCTCCACTTGAAGCCAGCTGGGTGACCTTGGGTCAGTCACATCTTCTCGGAGCTCACAGTGTATCTGTTTATGGGAATAATAATGACATTGACTTTGTAAACCATTCTGTGGTGGTAATTTGTTGTGAAGAGCAGCATGTAAGCTCAAGGCAGTGGTGGTGGTTGTTTTTATTATAGCTCCAACCTAATTTCATTCTGCCCTGCTATGAGGCACTTATAAGGCTTTAAGATGTTCGGATTCCAGTCCTGGTTTTATCTAATGCTGAAGAGAGTGCAGTACTTAAATCTTTAGAATGACCTATTTGCTTTTTCTTTATTTCAGAGAAACCTCAGATAATTTGCCAGTACAAAATCCAAAGGGATCATTCTCTAATACTTCTGGTATGTAAACCGTGTTATAATGTACAATAATCCAATAATGTTCACTTCAGAGCTTCTAACTGTAAAAGACTTCATTTGTTAAGCTGTGTACCAAAAAGATTTGTTTTCATTTTAGAAATCTTTTAATAGAAAATTCAATTTGGTAACACATTACTTGTTTTCTATATACATCTTTAGCCTTACAAGAAACCAGCAGTAGCTTTAGATAGCAGCATATTACAGATGGGCTTTTAAAACATACTACTGTATTTGTGTGTGTGCATGCTAAAAACATATTTAATGCTGAATTTTTGGGCCTTAGGTGTGTTTGAACCACATGGAACTGCAGTTATCCCAAATGTAAGCATAGTTCCACCAGAGAAAATGTCTGCAAGTGCTAGGCGGCGTTGTGAAATTCAGGTATTACAAACGTAGCTTCCCACCATCTCTGTTATGCACTTTGGCTTGTTATGAACCCTCGTCAGATGCACCTTGCGTGCCCCAGGGGGGAAAGCAATGGGATAAACCTACTGAGTTTCAGTGGGTGCTCAGCATTGTATTTAGGATTGCACTGTGCATATGTTGGACTGAGGTAAAGTTTCTTAGATTTCTTCATGTCTACTTTCCAGCACACAGTTCTCTTCTAGAGCTGTCAGACTGTTTCATGATCTGAGTTTTCACTGTGGTCTAGAAATAACAGTACAATCGAAGTCAGTAAGGTGCACTTGGTGGGAAATACCTTGTACATTTCAATGCTGTACTGCAATGAAATTTGTACTGAAGTATCTTTCTGGTAAAACAAACAGGAAAGTTATCGGTTGAAGGCTTAAGTCCTTTATGTCTTAGCAAGATCATATGAAGCTATGTCAGACTATTGGCCCATCCTTAGTATTCTCTATGCTGCCCAGGATCTCCCTCACAGAAAGGTCTTTATTGATAATTACAGGGGTTGAGACCTTCTGTATGCAAATCAGCTGCTATACTACTGACTGACAGCCCCCTTGTTGTTAATACATATCTACTTAACCGTTGAACCAATCTCCAGGCAGAACTGCACCAGCACACACTTTGGGTGTTCTCTATTAAACAATCATTGCAACTTTTTTTCTTTCATATAATAGTATTTGGAGGGTTGCTGTGGCCTTCCTTGTTAGAGATTATATTATATACATTTCATATCCTACAAGAACAGCATTAGTAGAACATAAAATCCATGTGTTAATCATGAAGGCTAGGCAGGCAACTGTATGTGCATTAAAATACATACACAGTCATCATGTATGATCTGTAGATGGGCTGTAAAAAAAGTCTCTTCTTTGCAATCCGCCCTAAGCCTGCCGACGAGGGGAAGGTGGAATATAAAGCAAATAAATTAATATATTGTATGGAACAACTCATTAAGAGTGTATCTTGACAGCATAACTTTTATAATAGGGTTACTTATTTGTGTTTTAATTCAAAAGCAAACTTCCATTTTGTGGATGATTTATGAATCCAAACATAATTTGCAGGTACAAACCCGACTGCAGACCTGCATTGCCACCTTGCAACAGAAGACAAGTGAAGTTGAAATTTTAGCAGTAAGTCACTTCGTTCTAAAGACTCTTTACCTTTACAAACTTAAACAATTGTTGAGATGCGAAACTGCCAGCTGACCTCAGGAATGGTAGTAAAGGTGGTTATCAGTATCCCTAACATGTTATTACGGCAACAGTCTATAAGGAGCTCAGTTTTCTAGTGAGATTTATGGCAGCTGGTCCAGTAAGTATTAAGCAGCAAATGAAGCAGGGCATGAACTTGAGGAACTGATTGACAGTCACCTAGGAGTCTATTGCTTCCTGTTTTTAGATGTTTTTAATAGCATCATTTCAGAGTGCCAAATTTAAAAGGGGTTAAGTAAAGGTACAGCCTTTCAAACATACTCCAAATTTCAGGTACCATAATTTAAAGTTTTGCATCTTTATTTTTTTTGCAGGTAGATCTACCAAAAGAAACTTTAATAAACTTCTTATGCTTAGAGGTAAAATAATGAATTTCTCAGTTTTCAAAATTATCTGTCTTCAAGTTTTCTATTGTAACAATCCCAGACTGGAAAGGCTAAAATTCAAGTTGATCTTCTCAATGCTTAATACTGAAGTATCAACCACAGACCTATAAAAGTTGCTTTAATAGATTTCCTCCCCTTTTTAGTGTGATGCAGATGAACAAACCTTTTACACAACTGTGAAACAACTGATGTCACGACTGCCAAAGCAAAGATATTTAAAATCCGTGTGTGATGAAATCTATAATATCAAAATTAAAAAGAGGTAAGAATTTGTATGAATGATAAATGATGTGGGTACATATACTTTTCTTCCTGTTTAATCTCACAAATTGCAGCTTGCAGGAAGAGCAGTCAGGAACTGTCGTTTGGGAGTATTACGCAATTCCAATGGCCCCCTCTCACAAATAAGCAGAATCTAGGGTCTGACTGTACAGCCATGTATCTATTGCTCATTAGCCACCACAATGCAAGGGGCACCGCTAGGTTGCCATCTGGAACACAGTTCAGAACAGGCAAATACGGGACATGTTTTGCAAATACTACAGACACTAGAAACATTGTTAAAGGAGGCATCTACAGATTCTGCGCTCCATCAGGTATCAGTTGCTGAAATGTGCATACTAAGTTTCCTTGTAATAACTGGTAACAATAATGTTTTCTGAATTTTTAAAGTAATACTAATGCTCTACCTCATTTCTCCTTTCCAGAGTGCCTCTTCTTATTCTGTACAGTTACAGAGACGACTATTACAAAATTCTGTTTTAGTCACAAGTGTTAACAAGTAGGATTAGCACAGTATCACAACAAGGAACCAAATACATCCTAAGTTACTGTGAAGAACTATTTGCACAATCATAAATTGTTTTAAAAATTCAAATGGGACAATTGTGGCCTGAGTATTGAGCTCAAACTGTTTAACTCTTTCCTTATGTATTATATGAAACTGTGAATCTTGTATAGAAGCCATTTTTATAAAGTGTTGTTTTGATGTCTGGTTGTGCTGTTTGTTCCTGTTTTATACACTAAAGAGTTTTCGAAGTTCCCAAATGCTAATTTTGTAGTGAACTCAAGATTCACAAAAAAAGCACTGTCATCTTATTTTCAATTAGACTGAGCCCTAAATATGCAAACTGGTTTCCAACAGGGGTCCTAAGTAGAAGCGCACACACACAGTTTCTCTCTGAACCAGACTTACTATCGCAAAGGGACTCGTATTGTTGGAGGAAGACATAACACATTTCATTACAAGAATATTCCAAGTATTAATTTATTCAAAATTGCTCCTCCAATCACCACCCCTGTGCTGGAGAACAGCACAAGTACAAAACTAATCCGCAGTTAACTGACAGCTGTGGTGTATATATAATGTGTGGCAATTTCTGCTTACCACAATCCAAAACCTCTGCTTTCAGTTTCAGCAAAATGGTTAAGATTCCAGTTAGCAGTTGGAAGTGACATCAAAAGATATGTGGTGATACGAATAAACATTAACAGCTAGGTCTGGGGTCCACTGTAGGAACAAGAAGATTTGCTCCATCACTGCGTTGCTTTGCTTTTCTTATTTTTGCTTTTCTTGTCTTTCTTCTTTAAGCCATCCATGTTAGCTCTAAGCAAATTGGAATAGGCCTGCAACCAAAACAAACTCTTAAGAAAATACATTCAAATGCCATTGTTATGAGTCCTGAGCAGTCTCATTTCCAAACTGTTAATATGTTTAAATGGAACTACCATTGGCTCACTGGCACTATGAGGTGGCTATGATGGCACAACCAGGCACAACTCTATTTTTGGCAGCAAAAACCTTCACTCCATACAATACCACTGTGCTCCTAAGATTTTTAGGAAAGCTTGTGGATTGCTCTCTACTCAAAGTCCAGATAAATATTTATGTGTTGGCTTGCAAGTGCTTGGCACTCTTTAAAGATAGCCATAGGCGCAATTCTTATGCTCCTGAGGTACCCTCTCCCCTGCCTTGGTAAAAACCAGTTATAATCTTGTCCATCTTAAATATCGAGAACACAGTAAAAAATAAGTTTATTTTTCTAGGAATGTTAGGTATGGGTATTCATAATCAACTACACAAACCCATCTCTCTCTTACTGAGAGACTAATATATGGAAATATTTTCCTCTCAAAAATATGCTACAACACTTTTAAAGTGACAAATCTGCCAGGTTTCCTAATCTATTTAAAAGCTACTGAACCTGCCCACTCCCAACTTGCTCCATAGCTTTTCCCTCTTTCACCAGGACACCATGTCTGTAGGTTCCATTACAAGTCACCACACTAACCCAGTCCACCTCCACCTGAAGGGACTATGAGATAAGAACCAAATCCCTTCTCAACCCTATCTGTCCAAGTGACTGTTAAACTCCTGTTTTCTTTCCACTTCTCCCTCCAAAGACCCTGGTGGGCTGTTTGTCTTTACCACACCAAAAGAGTAAAAAGGGGTGGACTTGGCTTTGTCCATCCCAGTGGCTCACACGTGCTGCACGTCCATTAGAAAGTTTACTTTGTGAAGTTAATTCATAACATGTTGAGAAAAGAAAGTATCAGATACAAACTTACCATCTGGAATTTGTTTACTTCCTTTGAGCTCACCTATAAGGAATCAGTCAAATGTTAGGAATCTTACTGTGAAATTGTCTATTTACATATTTACCAAGATTTATCAATCTCATCAACGGCTATTACTCTCAGCTGACTCTACTGGGTTAGAGACTCTCCATCAACAGCACCATTTGGTTCCCACAAGAGACCCCTTGAACCAGAGCACCCCCCACACCCATCTTAATGCGAAGCTCTAAAGGAAACATTCCTTAAAGTCTAATGTGGATCCCTAATACAGCTATGACTTGACAGCACTCTCCAACAAGTATAGATCCATTAGTTTGTCCATATCCACTTCACTGAATGAAACCAAGGAGGGCTGCTTACCACTGTACTTATCTTTTTCTTCCCATCTGTTGCTCTGAGAAGACATTTGTTATCCACAGGCTCAAAACCCTCTACATGGCCCTTTCGCGGGATGGGTCGTGTCCTACCATCATCTACATTAAAATAAAACCAAATAAGATACAAGCTAGCAAAGACTTATATACAAGATCCAAGGCAAGAAAAAGCTGAACTGTAAGTTTGTAGATTTCAGAGTGTTGAATTTTATACCATATTACAAATTCTGTCACATAATTCTGAACTGGAAGAATGAGAGCCAGTTTAGAATATTAAGTTGCAATTTTGTCTCATTTAAACAGTTAAAGGTGACTTTCTATAAGCTTATCCTTACAGAAACAAGCCTGAGGATTCTCTTGCATGTACTACGCTCCTCCTTCTAGCCAAAATTATTTCTGTTTACTTTTGAACCACAAACTATCAAACCATGATTTGGACTGGAGCAAAGAGAACAAACCACTGTTTGTGGTTGAGTCATAAACAATGTCTTGCCATAGAAGTGATTTTCTAAACTATATTTGAGGGAGGGGAGCACATGAGTCTGAGGACAGTGTTTGTCTTTACACATGAATCATCCCCAATTCATTAAATGCGAAGTATCATCTCAAACCCCAACCCTGCAAACACAGCCTTATATATCTGGTTCAGAAGCAAACATTTCTGCATAATAGAAGAAAATGAAGCAAAAGTGTATATGCTTCTACACCCAAAGCTCCTTTACCGTAGTTACGAACGATGCTGATAAGACATAGCTCACCTTTCCCATTTTGCCTAAAATAGTAAGAATGATACAAAAGACCTCTCAAGCCTGGCCCTAAAACCCAGCTCTACCTCATTAAAGTCTTCCAAGGGGCCACAACTTTTGAACTTTTTTGGCACTAACTACCTGAAGTATGTTCACATCCATATGTCTTTTCTGAAGCAGCCTAAAATTTCATTTGGACAGTACTGAAGACAAAGCAAAGCTAACAGAGAATTGAGAGTTAACATTTACTGTGTCCTGACTATGTATGGAGATCAACTAGTCCTCTATTCTATCCTCTATTCTCTGACCTGAGCTTCAAGATTGCTTAGACAAAACAACAGAAGTGTGGATGGTCTTTTCCCTAGTAAAATCACTATGCAAGGGAAAGATGAAGAAAAAGTTTGTAAGATGGAGTCTGTGTGAAACAGGGATGGAAGAAAAATAATAGGCACACACATGATGAAAACAACTTGATGATGATAATATTTCAGCCCAGGTTATAGAAGCACAAACCACTGCCCTCAGTGGTTAAACTCCGATAAACATTATCTTAGTTTATCCACTAAAATAAACATTTTTCCAGAAAACTAAGGAGCAGTTTTAAACGTGTCATGGTTTCTGCCACTTAGGAACAAAGATAAAGAAAATTATGCAAGACAAATGTATCGGGATGTGTAACACTCCCAGCAACTATAGCAATCAATCTAATACTTACATTTCTTTAGTGTTATATAAACACTGCCTGTAGTCCTGCATTTTTGAAAAAGCCTTGTTAGCTCTGTCAAGAACTGCAAGCAAGAAAAGAAAATTACTAAGAATTGTCAAACCAAAAAAAAAATCTAAATTTTACCCTATGGAATTGTTTATGGAAATGTCCTTGATACTGATTGTACTAATCTCACACTATGTAATCTGCCTTCAGTCTCCATGAGAAAGGCAAACTATAAATGACATAATTTTTTAAAAAATGTTAAGTTCTTGTCCAATTACTGTTAACAATGTAGCCTGGTTTCAGGGCAACTCATAACAATGGTGTGTCCTTAACAACCTTCCCTGAGTTAAGGCTCAGAATATTTCAGAACATACAGCACAAAGCTAAACAACTCTAAGCACCATCAACTTTTGGCATCTTAAAAACAGCCAGATTTAAACGTGATGATCTTCAAACATACCACAATTTAATGCAATCTTACATTTAGACCCCATAAAAGAGGCAGACAAACCACGAAATTTCTAAGCCAAGTAAAAGTTGCTGGCAAAGTTTACATTTCTTCTGGACCTCGTTAAATAAAAAAAGCGAGAGCGCTTCCGACCAGCTCGAGAGAGCATTTCTCTCCCTGTAATTTAAAGCGAGAAACGGCTTCCAGAGCGCTGAATGATACAAATGCCCAAAATCGAACATGAAGAGGAGAGCCCCTTCCTTGGGTTTCCCATACGGGCTTCGAGAGGGCGATGGAGAACGCGTGGCGCCCAACATCGGGGCACCTATTCAGTCAAGCGCCTTCGACGCCGACCGAAGGATTTCCTGGGGCGGCCATGTTAGGGCACTGCAGCAAAACAAAACGGGAACCCATCGCGATGAACGCTGCCAGCCTTCGAGGCTCCACTGGACGCCTCTTTTTTTGTGCTCTGATCCGAAGCCTGCCAGGCGGGCCACACTTAAGCGATGGGGCGGGCCCAGAAGCGGGTCGCCGACGCCTAAGGGCTCCTGCTCTCGCTCCGCCCCGAGCGAGGCGGCGGCGCTACCTGCTCACTCTCCAGCAGCACCATGACGCCGCCGACCTCTTCAACCAGGATCCAGCAACTTCGCCCCAATGCCGAATCACTTCTCAGCGGGAGCAGCCGGGCCGGAAGCGGAAGTATTCCGAAGCATCATCGAATTGGCAGCAGGCAGTGAGGCTAGAAAGGAAGCGTTCGGCCGCTTGCTGACTCGTTGCTGCCCCCGCGAGGAGACTCTGTGGCCGACTCCGTAGGGCTTGTAGCAGGTGCAGCCAACAGGAAAGAGTAGGTTTGCCGACCTCCAAGGGAGGTCTGGATATGGGAGAATGGCTGCTTTGGAGGGTGAACTCTGTCGCATTATTATACCCCCCTAAGCCCTCCCTGCCAGGTCATGGTCTCATACTGAGGGCCAAGCTAGAAGTGACGAATGACACTTGAACAGCAAGTGTATTTCTCCCTGTTCACTTGCCCTCCACTCAATCCACTTGCCGTTCAAGTGTCATTCGTCATGTGTAGCTTGGCCCTGAGTGAGGCTGATAGTCCAAGGTCAATATTAGGGTGCCAGCCTCCAGGCAGTAGCTGGAGATCTCCCGGAATTACAACTAATCTCCAGACCACAGATATCAGTTTCCCTGGAGACAATGGCTGCTTTGGAGGGTGGACCTATAACATTCTACCCTGCTGAAGTCCGTCCCAAACGCTCCCTTCTATACACTCCACTCCCCCCACCCCAATATTCAGGAATTTCCCAATCTAGAGCTGGCAACCCTTGTTATTGTTCACTTTAATCAACAATGGCTGTCTTGGGTCTTGAGCAGAGGTGTTTTGCATCATAACTAGCTTTATTAAGTCTGTATGTGATCTCTGCTTTGCTTGGTTAGATTTTCATTTTACATATTTTCACACTCTTATTTTCATTGAGTAGGCTTGAATATGCATTTGCCCTACTTGGCCAGTTCCTCCTCACCCATTCTGAATGGATGTACTACAGCTGTGATTTGATCTTGCTTTATTTGTACCTCATGAGAAATTAGAACATCTCACTGCTTTCCTAATCCAGTGCTTCTAATAACATCTGCTTCAGGCCCTTTCAAAGGGACTCACACCTGGAATGAACAGAATTTACAACATGTCTCTATCCCACGACTTCCCCTTTCCCCATTAGTGTTTGCAAAATGAGTATATACTCTGTGCATCTGATTGAATGAGGTCTGGGTCATGAAAGCTGATGCTGAAATAGGATTTAGTCTCTAAGGTGCCACAAGACTCTCCGTGTATATTTACAATGGAGTCCATAGAATTTGAAATACTAATGGTATGAGCTTTGCGTGGTTGGCAGATGGATACACATAGGGTATATAGGGAAATTATAAATAGTGAGGCCAAAAGACAACTCACTACAGACCTGGGATCAGTTCCCATTTGGGCTGCAATGATACAAAGCAGCAGTTTAATCTGTGCAGAAAATAAGACTTTAGCCCCTTCTGCGCCAGTAACATAACTCCTCATTATTCCAGAAGTCAAGCCGAAAGGCATGGAATTGGCGTGTCTCAGCCCTTTTGCACCTCTCATGTTTGGTCAGCATGGTGCCATTCTTTTTAGTGAAAATGCGTCAGGATTGATGAGTGTTGGCTTTTTCATCACTGAGGCCATCATCAGTGATGTCACAGTGGCAGCCCTTTTTTTGCATGTGATGAATCGCTGGAACACTGGATCAGTCTATTTCTTGGATTTCTCCCTCAACCCATTGGTGCATCTATTCTATGCTGGACTGAAGAAAAAAAAAACAAGTGGTAAGGAAAGTGGAGAGGAAAGAGGGGATGGGGGAGGAATGGATAGGAGGAGGAGGGAGTGGCTGGGTAGACAATAGTTGCCAACCATAATGCAGAGAGTGGGAAGGGGCAGAAGTGGGTGGAACGCTAAAAGATGAGATAAATAGCGTGCACAGGAAAACAGCAGGCTGGAATATGGATTTTTAAAAAACATTGGGGTATAAGTGCTCCCAGGAAAGTTGTGGAAAAGCTACATAACAGCCAGAGTGACTACTCATGGCGGCAAATTGGGTGCAGATGGTCACAAAACAAACACGCGGTAAGGGAACTGAACCAGTGAAATTGGCCCGTGCAGAAGGGGTTATAATGTATTCTATCTTTAGAAACATCATGCAACAACCCTAGGGGACCTTTGTAAGTAGGAATATAATTTTTTTCATGGCAGAGCTGTTGTGCCTTTAACAACTTTATGAAAACCAGAAATATAACAGTTGAACATTTGGGTGTTCAAAGAAAATTTGCTCCAGTTAATTTCTGTGTAGGTAAGGTAAAGGTGCAAGCACCCTGTGCAAGCACCGAGTCATTACTGACCCATGAGGGACATCACATCACGACGTGTTCTTGGCAGACTTTTTACGGGGTGGTTTGCCATTGCCTTCCCCAGTCATCTACACTTTACCCCCAGGAAACTGGGTACTCATTTTACCGACCTCGGAAGGATGGAAGGCTGAGTCAACCTTGAGCCGGCTACCTGAACCCGGCTTCTGCCGGGATCGAACTCAGGTTGTGAGCAGACCATGGGCTGCAGTACTGCAGCTTACCACTCTGTGCCACGGGGCTCCTTTCTGTGCCACAGGGTTCCTTTCTGTGTAAACATGTTTACAGCATGTCTCTATCCCACAACTTCCCCTTTCCCCATTAGTGTTTGCAAAATGAGTATATACTCTGTGCATCTGATCGAATGAGGTCTGGCTCATGAAAGCTGATGCTGTAATTTCTGTGTAAACAGTTGTTAAGACCATGTGATTCCTGGCAGGAAAAAGTGATTATCTGATTGGGTGGACAATGCATTTTAAACTAACCAGTAACAGTTAGCAATTATATATTGTATAATTGAATGCTCTGAACACATTGCATACATATTGGGATAACCATGTTGCAGAAGCATTCATGGCTCAGATGACTGGCAGCAGCAGTTGAGGGAGGGGTGTGTGACCGTTTTGGCACTTGTCCTACAACGTTGTAGCCCTTGCCACATTTTAAAATCACCCACATAAGTCTTTAAAATAGTGGTGGCATCCTTGGCTCTCAGGTTCAGGTTATTCATGGCACTATAACTAAAATCCCTGAAGTAGGTTAGTTATAGGGCTACATGTTTACAAACCAACAAGCAGATAGTCAGACAAATGGAATAATAATGGGGAGAGCAATCATATAAAGATGCCTACCCAGATGCAAGTCTCCCTAGTACAATGAGATACTGGGATTGCTCACAATCTGTGTATGACAGAACATATGACAGTCCCAGATGTCCTGGAACATGCATTTGCAGCTGTAACTGATTGGTTGAAACAGAGTCGACTGAAACTGAATCCAACAAAGACGGAGGTCCTATACTTGAGCCATGGTGGACTGGATTCGGGACTCCGGCTCCTGACCCTCGATGGGGCACAGCTTGTGCCTGTTCCAAGGGTTAACAGCCTGGGGGTGATCCTAGATGCCTCCCTGAAAATGGAGGCACAGGTCACAGCGGTTGTCAGGTCTTCTTTTTTCCACCTGCGGCAGACCAGACAACTTGTCCCTTACCTGTCTACCTGTGACTTAACTACAGTGATCCAGGCAACGGTCATCTCTAGGTTAGATTACTGTAACTCGCTCTATGCAAGCCTACCCTTGTGCCTGACCCGAAGATTACAGCTGGTGCAAAATGCAGCGGCGCACATCATTATGAAAGCACCAAATAGGGCGCATATTACACCAGTATTGCGCGAGCTGCATTGGTTGCCAGTGGAGTATCAGATCAGGTTCAAGGTTTTGGTATTGACCTATAAGGCCCTGTGCGAACTGGGGCCAGCGTATCTGAGGGACCGTCTCTCCCTGTATATTCCCCAGAGGACTCTCCGATCAGGAGGAAAGAAATTGCTATCAGTCCCTGGCTCCAAGGAGGCCCGCCTGGCCTCGACTAGAGCAAGAGCTTTCTCAGTCCTGGCTTCTACCTGGTGGAACACTCTGTCTACCGAGACCAGGGCCCGGCACAATCTATCTTTCCGCCGGGCCTGTAAGACATAGTTGTTCCACCAGGCTTATGGCTGAGGCTGGGCCTCCACTGGCTGGAGGATATAACATCTACTCCCCTCCCTATGAGACCTGCCCACCACTGTTCTGAAGCTGCTGCCATGTTCAATTGCACTGTTGCACTTTCTGTAATCAACAATATTGCCGCCACCAAGAAAAAAGTGCTGCTATTTTTAATATCTTTATACAATGTTTTAATGTTTTATGTTTAATGTTTAATGAAATGTTTTAAATGTTTTAATGTTGTTATCCACCCTGAGCCTGCTTGCGGGGAGGGCGGAATATAAATACAATAAAATAAATAAATAAATAAATAATAAATTAGAATGAAGGCCATGTACCATAGCCACTTCCTGGTCTGATACTTGGAAAAGTGTGTTTGTGTGTATATGGTGGAGAGTGCTTTCAGGTCATAGCTGACTGGTGGGGTTTTCATGGGAAGAGGTGGTTTGCCATTGCCTGCCTCTGCAACCTTGGTCTTGGTTGGAGTTCTCCCATCCAATTACTAGCCAAGGCTGACCCTGCTTAGCTTCTGAGGTCTAAGAAGATCAGGCTCACCTAGGCTATCCAGGACACACACACACACACGCACGCACGCACACGCGCGCGCGCGCGACTGGAAGATAAGCATAGATCCTATGTGCATAGGAAAACAGCAGTCATGTAATATCTTTTTATTAGGATGAACCAAATAATTTGTACTCTTAAAATGGAATATAGAATGTGTATGTGTGTAGGGGTTCTCCACGTACTACTGGGAAAGGTTGAAAAAAAACAGGATGCCCAGGCTTGGGGAGAGAGCCCTACACACATCCATTTGTATATGCATAGGATAAACAGACATGGGTTAAGGCAGAGCCTACCATCACAATCTTGTTACACACCCCCACCCACACACTTTGAACATGTGTAAAGGGCTAATGTGAGAAGGAGCCCTGAATAACACATGAGCAGTTCACAGTTAACTCTCTGAAATACCAAACCCACTTGGAAGTGCTGTAGTTGATGGCCGTAGTTGATATACACTCAACAATACTTTGACATGTTTTCAGATATGGTAATGTGAGATAAGCTGAGGCAGGTGCCAGCCAGCTTCTTTCCAATGCTGATCCTTGATCAGAAATCTGCTTGCATTTTGCTGAGGTAACAGTAGGAGGAGCTGTGACTACACAAAGAAACAAAAGTGAACGCTGTTCCTGAAGTATTAATTTTAAAATGTAACTGGACCTTTGTGGTAATACATGTACTTACTTAGTACAACACTGTCATAGGGAAGTAATGATAAGCAGCCTTCATCTTTGAATTTGTCCAAACAAAAGCACCTCTTGCAAACTAAAAGCAGAAAGACGTATTTCTCTCAGATTATAATTTATTGTTTGGCTTTTCGTATTGGACACTAACTCTGGAATGGTAAAGTAATATTTTACAGATCTATTCTACTGGGTTATGCCTAGGCTATTCAATATGGGTCAGCCTAAAGATTGTATTTCCATTGTGATTATTTCAGACAGATGGCTGTGTTAGTTTGTAGTAGAGGAACAAAATTTGAGTCCAGTAGCACCTTAAAGACCAACAACATTTTCCAGTCAAAGCTTATTTCATCAGATACATTTCCAATGTGGCAAACATTTAATTTTATTCATCACATGTGAGGTATAAAGTCAAGCAAAGGCCATTTCAGTTTCACTATTACTGGCTTCTTCTAAAGCCATAGAATATAGAGATTTCTGGGACCTATCAATTGGGTGCACATTGGGAATGTTAACCTTTTATTTTCTGACAAGACTTTAACAGCTGTGTGACAACAGGAAATATGTCAGGTGGAGCTTTTTCCTGGCAGGTATGTACTGGATGGGGAAAGCTTCATTAGCAGAGCTTCTGCTTATTACAGACAAAAACTGTTGGCAAAGATTTTGTAGGTAAACTAGGTGGTTGCCAGAGCTGGAAGCTGGGGGATAGCACAACTTTGCACAAAGTTTTTGTAGGTGATTCTAAATTATAGATCCAAGATAAGGCCAAAATTCCACTGGTGGATTCATTGAGTAATAACTACACGTGAAAACATTTGGAAACAATGAACATAGTAAGTTCCTTATGAATGTGTTTAAAGAAACGGAAAATGAAAGATTGCAGCAATTGCAGGACACAGCACACTGGACTACTTATGTACGAACACCCACCAGTTTGGCTCACGGCCTGCTCACCTGTTGTGAGCAGAGAACTGGTTGTTTGGTGAGCTTTTCAGATACATCCAAACTAATTCTAATATTCCTTGCTGCTACCCAATTGCACCTGTCTGCTGCTGTTACCTCTAGTATAGTAAAAAAAAGGGTGGGGTCAGTTTGAACTTTTTTTATTACTTAGTGTCTCTGTGTATCTTTTCTGTCTGCCCATAAACCCAGTTAATCTTGCAATTATTTCTTGCAGTCGCTTTACTGATAGATACCACTGACTGCAAAGGTGCAAAAAACAATACAACCTAGACAATGAAGCCACTTAAAAGATACATCCAACTGTTAATGTACAAAGAGGGAGGAATGTAAGCAATTTTGTACTTTACACAAGTCAATTAATTTGATGATCCAAACGATCATGACCAGGGATAATGCTCTTATCCAGTAAATTAGATGATGGGTTCTTGAACTAGAAAAAAAAAAGCAACAACAAGATCGAGTGACCAAGTGGATACTGTGCAGGTATAAAGATGCTTGATGCAGTGCTGTGTTCAAGACGAACTTTGGACGGGAACATCAAGGTGGTCTGACCTACAGCTCTCCAAATCAAAGGAGTTTAAACAAGTTCTCAGCCTGCCTATGTTGAACCAGCCATGATGAGAGATGTTGCTACTGTTTCCAAACAGGATCCTAAGAGACCTATGTGAGATGCTAATAAGTTTAAAAATACTTTAACAAAAATTTATCAAGAACAAACAATGGAATGAGATAAGAGCAAAATAAGTAGATACAGTTTCTGAGGTATAATTTTTAGAAAGTTTTTTTTGTGGGGAGTAGTGTTATGGTGATATAAATATCCTCCATACAAGTCCTTTCCAAAAATGTTTCCTGTGTGTATGTTTGTAAAATCAAGGTTGCCAGCTGGGTCCATAAAATCTAAGGCTATTGAAGCACCACTAGTTTGGCCTATTTTCTGTTCACCAGTTATGAGCAAGGAGCCGGATTTTCAACAGACAATTTGGCTATGTATGAGCTGCTCAGGCCTATTCAGATACTTACTTTTTATGGGTTTAAATGCCATAGAGTCTACCTTTCAAAGCAGCCATTTTCTCCGAGGGAACTGATCTCTGTTGTCTGGAAACCAATTGTATTCCCATGCCAGATCCAGATTGGGGAATTCCAGGAGATTTTTGAGGTGGAGCCTGGAGACGGCAGGGTTTGGGGAGGGGAGGGGCCTCATAATGGTATAATGCCATACAGTCCACCCTCCAAAGCAGCCATTTTCTCGAGGGGAACTGATCTCTGTCGCCTGGAGATCAGTTGTAATTCCAAGAGACCTCCAGCCATCACCTGGAGGCTGGCAATCCTATTCCCATGAATTCTCTAGGTCCCACTTGAAGGGTGGCAACCCTATGAACTAGCCTCCCACAGACCTCTCAAATCAGGTTTGGAGAAAGGAGGTACCTCACTGGTATTTAATGCCATTGAGCCCACCCTACAAACTCTATTGTCTGGAGTTGTCATTCTGGGACATCTCTAGGCCTCACCTGGAGGCTGACAACCCTAGGCTTTACTCTTGATCCAAGATAGATAGGCCTCTGGGAGAGATTCTGGTGAAAGTATTTCTGGTGAAATTAGCAATATTTATTTATTTAGGAAATCTGCAAGCTGCCTTTGCAGTTCCGCTACAGGCAGTTCACAAATCAAAGAATAAAACCAGGTCAATATTGACAATAAAAAGCAAGTAAATAAAACAAGCAAAGCTGGTAAAATAATACAAACAGAAAAAATAATAAAGCCAATAAAAACAAGCCATGCCAATAAAAACAAACAAGGGCATAAAAGTACCTAAAACATAGCAGTCTAAAATTATATTGATAAAGCAGTACTTGGGGTAGAAACAGATAGGGTTGCCAGCCTCCAGGTGGTGGCTGGAGATCTCCCAGAATTACAACTGATCTCCAGGCCACAGAGAGCTGTTCACCTGGAGAAAATGGCTACTTTGGAGGGTAGACTCTATGGAATTATACCTTGCTAAGGTTCTTCCTCTTCCCAAACTTGCTTTCTCCAGGCTGTACCCTCCAAATCTCCAGGAATTTCCCAACTTGGAGCCGGCAACCCTAGAAACAGACCATAAAACAATTAAAAGGAATCCCCTAGTTAAAAGCCTGGGTAAAGAGAAATGTTTTGGTTTGTAGAGTAGGCACCCAGCTAGCCTCACGGAGGAGATTCCAAAAGCAAGGCACCACCACCCGAAAGTCCAGCTTCTAGCTATCTGCAGTTGATGGCATAGACAGCCGGTCTTGAGAAGAGTATTTAACTGGCAGGCTGGACAATATGGGAGGAGGCAGTCCTTTAAATACCCTAAGCTAGGAAGTCCACATCCCCAGTCTAGGGAAGTGGTTTAAGTTCTTTTTGAATTTTGACTTTGTTTAATTACATGATGATAATCACCTTGACTTCTAATCCAGTTTACTCATTGAGAATACCGATTTGTTTAACTTCCTTTTATCACCTGAATGAACTTTTTAATTTTAACTGAATCATGTGGCTACAGGAGTTTTTCTGCATTCTGTGCACACACAAAAGGTACCCTTGGATAAAAAAAGGGTTGACTTTTTTCTATAGGTACTTTTTAAAAAGAGTGTATGCATCTCACCCTCCAAGGTTTTAACATAGGGACAATTTGTTGCCAGAGCGATTCAAAAAAAAAAATTTGGACCAAGGGAGGCAGATGCCTGACAGCTGCACTCAGGTTATTCTCTGCAAAATCATTAGCTCAATTAACGTATGGAGCTCTGCTTAGTATTAAATCCAACTGTACCCCGATGGAAATAACACAGTCAAAATTTCTGAGAGGTATTTTTCAGGTCCCCCCTTGTACTACAAATGCTGCAATCCGACTGGACTCAGGCCTGATAACAGTAGAGGCCAGATTATGGATTGCAGCAATTCTTCATTGGTTAAAGCTAACTGTTTTCCCTAAAGGACTTGTAAATCTAATGCTAACTGATCATTGTACACCATCCTGGGCTAGCAAGATAGATAGTAAACTAGCCTCCTATGGCTTATCACAGCAATTACTGCTCAGTATGGGTTATAATCAAGCCAAAAAGGCCATTAAGCAGAGAATAATAGAGGTCGAGAGACAACACGACTTAAACAGATTCAAGGTGTTACTGTTTGATCCTGACCCCATGGTTAGGCTAACCCCTATGCCTTATCTTTTCAATCTTGCCAATCACGAACACAGGAGAACCTTTACATTAATGCGTCGGGACGCTCTCCCATCAGCTGTACTGGAAGGCAGATACAAAAGAATGCCACTGGAAGAATGTCTGTGTCCCTGTGGTGATGGGAAAATAGAATCACTAGAACATGTCATCTTTGACTGTAAAATACACATGCAACTATGAGAAGTTTACATAAGGTCTATACTTTCTGCCCATCTGGGTAGACATAGAGCTTTTCTACTTTCAAAAATGCACTCGGATAGATCCCAGGATATAATATATAAGGTTGCTAAGTTTGGTTGGATGGCAATAAAGAACAGGAGTTCGTTCATTACCAACTAAAGATAGTTTTGTCTTATGGTTTTATGGTACCTGGTTTTTATGATATGCTGAAATTTAAATTTTAAATATTTTTAAATATTTTAATTTTTAAAAATATTTTAAGGCAATGTAAGGCAATTTAATCTATTATATTACTGAGGTATCTTTTAATCTGTATTCTCTAGTTTATCTCTGTAATACTGATCATTCCTGTAATTCTTTTGCTGGTCTAGGACTGTAATAATAAATTTTATTTGATTTGGGACAATTTATCTCCACATTCAATCTGCATGGTTAAAAATCTAACATGGATTGTAGCAGTTTTAGGGGTCTTCCATCAACCCTTTTCCCTACTCTCTATTTTCCCTTGATTGTGGGGACAAAGTCTACCCTCCTCCCAGACCATCACAAGTGTATGGTGATAAATTTTGTAGATCAAGTAAATTAAAAGTTAAATATATGCAAATAGATTTATATATGTCTCTGATGCTGGAACTATTTAGGAAGAGAAAGCAAGTATAGCTCAAACTAGTATAGGAATGGAGGTTGTTTGCTGCCTTTGCTCCATGTTCCTTTCAGCAACAGCCTACCAGCTATTGCTGAAGCTGTCTTCAAATATTTAAAAGGCAGGTACACACACAGGACCCTGGGCGGAATAGAAGTTGTGGGCTCATCTTCAACACCTGATCTGCAGAAGGAGTGAATCATCTCCACTTAATGGCATTAGGTAACCCGACCACCATCAATTAAATCATTAGAACCCGAAGCTACAAAAACTGGAACAAAACAAAGGCTGTAAGTGCAATTTCTTTAAAATTTTGAACTTAACCCAACCATCACCATAAATGATCCTCCTGGCTCTCAATCATATGCCAGGAAATAGTGTTGTGTTTTAAAAAAACACCTATGGGCATTGCACTGTGAAAGTACAGAGAAGACAAATATTCCCAGTGCTCTCCAAACCAATTGTAGACCCATTCCGACAAGACAAGACAAGACAAGGAAAAAAGGCCGAAGGCCATGTTGAGGACATCATAATTTATACTCAAGGCTGGCTTTGAGGCAATGACTATGCTAGGGTTGCCAGCCTTCCCACAGGGGCTAGAGATCTCCCAGAGTTACAACTGATCTTCAATTGAGAATGGTTCTCCTGAAGAAAAGGACTGCTTTGGAGGATGGACTCTATGGTGTTATAATAACCTGCTGAGGCCTCTTCCCTCCTCCCCAAACCCTGCTCTCCCAGGGTCCAACCCCAAATCTCCAGGAATTTCCCAGGTTTCAGTTGGCAACCGTAGGCCATACCCAGGACTCTATCCAGAACTATTTTCCAGACTCTGGTTTACAGGTATGAGCTTTACGTGCAACCTTTTCATTCACACGTACTTCCAAATAACCAAGTGTGTACTATGCTCCATTTGTTTTCTTCTTTTTACATCTTGTACAAGAAGGAAAAAGTATCAGTGTTGTTTCCCCTAACCAATGACCCTGCTGTGCCTCAGAGTTTCATCTTGAAACTACATTTAGAGCTTGACTCCATCCTGCCACATTTTTTATTTACTTTTTTCACTTATAGACTGCCTTTCCTGCTGAGACTCAAGGAGACTTACAAAATGCAATCAATACACAAAGCAATAAAACACAAATCAAAACTTCTTCAGGTTTTCCTAAGCTCTTTGGAGCTTGAGCAGGCTGATTTCTTTCTCCACTTCAAAAAAACCCATTAAACTCAGATCTTCATTGGCCCATTAATTTTTATTTTTATTTTTATTTTTTTATTAATGTACAGTGATTTATGTGAAGAGACCTTGACGCTGGTTTGCCTCGGTTTGCTGTTGTCCTCACTGTTTACTATTAGATATAGCGATACAGTGATAATCTCTTCATTCCATCTTTTGTAAAATGTTTTATGTGAAGAAAATCATGGTCACTTTTTTGCTGGTGTGGGGGAAAAAAAGAAAAATGTGTGTGAACATTGGGATTTGCTTGCAGTCTTTTTCCAGGTTCTCTGTGATTATATTCAGGCTTTAGAACATTTGGTTTTGAAGCAAATCCAGAACTATTTTAAGTGCTGTTTTGGTTCATGACACCTTAAGATCCTTGGAGGAAGGGTAGGATATGATTCTAAAAATAAAATCTGTCCTCTGTAATAAACCCAAACATCTCTTTTAGCACTTAGGCTCTTGAAAATAGATTGCCCAGTTGTTTCTTCTCAGGGCCGGTGCCAGGGTTTCTGGTGCCTGAGGCGAGATACCTACTTGTGCCCCCACCCTCGCTAACCAACTTGATATTGTAGGCTTAAAAATTATGAATTTTAAATACATCTCCAAAATTATACTTTTTAAAGCTTTTCCAGCCTGCTTTCAGTATTCTTGGTGATTGGGAGGGTCAGTGGCGTAGCGTGGTCATGGGGCTTCTGGGGCAGGAGGTGGCAACTCTCGCCCCGTGCACAACTCCCTGGTTGTTTCAGGAGCTGAGCCAAGGCCGGCAGCAGCAGCAAAGGGGGCAGAGAGATGAGTGGGGACGCGGCCTGCTTCCAAGTCAGGGAGGTCATTGGGGGCTGGCACAGTGCCTCCATCAGAGTTCAGCACTCGAGGCAGTTGGCGGCACCACCTCCATGGATGCGCCGGGCCTGCTTCTTCTACAGTGCAGTCCTAAACAGAGTTACCCCCTTGTATACCCACCCAAGTCAATTGCCTTAGAAGAGTGTAGCTCTACTTAGAATTGCACTGCGAATGATTTACTCGGTACAGAAATCTACATTCATTGACTTGCAGTTCTCTGGAAGTCTTTCTCCTTCTTTCCCGTCCCCTTAAAATACATAATCTAGGGAGCAATCCTAATCAGATATACTCAGAGTTAAATCCCAAATTCTTCAATGAGACTTGCTCCCAGAAAAGTATTCTTAGGATTCCAGCCCTATTCACACTTTTTCCAGCTGTCATATACTTCACCTGTGCTTCTTGGCATGAAAGCCTGCACCTGTAAAACAATCTCCATTCATCTCATATCAAAGGATGAAATTTGTCACGCCTTGTTAACTAAATTACACATACGTTTCCTTATATGTTCTTTGATCAGTTCCTTCTCTGAAACACCTTCCTGTTTTGGTGCTAATGTTAAATGTACCAAACATCTGGTCACAATTTAAAGTCAGTCTGAAGAAAATGAAGGCACACAGAGCACTTCCATGCTCCCATTTTCATCAGTTATTAACCCACCTTTCATGTTGACTAATGGGCCTGCACATTCCATCAGCTTTATGTTACTTAGAATGTACTTAGAGATTAATAGAATGTCTGGTTGGAAGAGTGGTTGTGGCTCTTGTAGTCAAGCCCTATGCCCTGAGGCAGGGAATCCTAGTTCCCATCCAGCAGCTCCTTGAGGACAAGGAGGGATCTGCCACATGCACAGGCTCTTCTACAAATAAAAGCATTCACATTTGCTTAGGGTTGCCAGCCTCCTGGTGAGGCTTGGAGACCTCCTGGAATTAAAACTGATCTCTGTATTACAACAATCAGTTCTCCTGGAGAAAATGGCAGCTTTGGAGGGTGGCATCTATGGCATTATACCGCAATGAGGTCCCTCCCCTCCCCAAACCCTGCCCTCCATACTCTCCGCCTCCAGATCTCCAAGAATTTCCCAACTTGGAATTGGCAAGTCAACAACATCCCATACTTATGCATTCCCATTGTGCACGGGGTGCATGCACCCACAGAATGAGGTAAGAAGTTCTGGATAGCATGAAGGGACCATGGGATCACTCACCCAGAGCTCTTTGAGAGGGGATGAATTCAGCACCATTACCTCAGATTGCTGTGCAGAGCTAGCTCTGGAAGCTCCAAAGCCTTAACCCCCGTACATTAATCAAGTATCTTTATACTGTGATATGCAGGTTATCACAGCAGGTGGACACCTCCTCCCTTGCAAGAGTCCTTGTATCTTCTCCATGTCTGTATCAGATTGGCAATACCATCCATATCCCTTAGGGTAAAGATATTTGGGCTATCTTTTGTTCCATTGGAAAGGTCAGAAATTGCTTTTACGTATTTTAAAGGGGAGGGCTTGTCAGAATATAGCTCTTCATGCAGGCTTAGGCAGCAGACATTTAAGTATCGCTGAGTGCCTTATATCAGGATTGTAACATTATCTTTTGGCAGAGAAGTTCAGGCAGCACAGAGCCTCTTAAATATGAAGAAGATTAGCAGTTCTAATGCCTGGCCTCTGTCTCAGTGACAAATGAGTCCTACAGCACATTCTGTGCCTGAAAGCTGCAGGAAACAAGACCAAACCCTTACAGAGGTCGAGCAGTTTTCTATTTAGTGCACACCATCACCCCATTTCACTTTTTCCCAACTACTGGCCAACTGAAGGGAGGGGATGTTAGTCAAGTTTACATCAGTTCATTGCAATGACAGGTGTCAGGACTGACCTTGGCCTCTGAAACAGTCAGAGTTAGAAAAATCAGGGTTTTTTTTCAGCGGGAATGCAGTGGAACAAAGTTTGGGCACCTCTTGTGACCAGTGCCTCCCCACCCACCCCCCGATCTTCAGACAGAGATTAGTTCCCCTGAAGGAAATGGCTGTTTTGTAAGGGAGCCTGTGTGCTTCTTCCTCACTTCCCTCTTGAGAGTTCCACCACCTCTTTTCCCAGAAAAAAAGCCCTGAGAACAATAATCCATAAAGTTCTTGCTGTTGGGAAGATGGGAAGCACAAGAAAGACCACCAGGGAATAGGATTGTGGTCTTCTTTGAATAATTTTTCTGTTGAAAATACAGTCAAAGCAAGCCCCATATTTCTGCTTCTGCTAAGGGAATTCAGACAAGTAATCTCTGAATCACCACAACTATTCTGGGCTATTAAATGTCCCCAGCTATTGGGGCCAAAATAGGCATGATAGAAAGATCCATCATGAGTCCATACATTTGCATCTAGATGGTGTTTTAAATTTGCTGACAAGAGCAGAGCATGCTGGCAAGGGGAGCTGAATTCCATCCCCTTCTCTTCCATATCTTGATCCACCTGGTGCTAGGCTGGAAGAAAAGCACTAAAAGAAAGAGTGCTGTGAGTTAAGGTAGAATGTATCTCCCCTTGCCATTGTGATCTGTTTTTAAGGCCCTCCCTGCCCCACCAATCCTTTAGAATCAAGAATTGGAAGGGACCTCTAGGGTCATCTAGTCCAACTCCCGGCGCAATGCAGAAAATTCACAACTACCTCCCCCTCACACCCTCAGTGACCCCTGCTCCATGCCCAGAAGATAGCAAAAAACTCCACAATCCATGGCCAAACTGGCCTGGAACAAATTGCTTCTTGAACCAAAAGTGGCAATCGGCATTACCCTGGATGTGTAAGGGCCACAGGAAATAAGCACTGACGTAACCCTTCCTGCCCTTCTTCTTATGATCTGCCTAGGTTCACAGAATCAGCATAGCTTTCAGATGGCCATCTAGCCTCTGCTTAAAAACCTCTAAAGAAGGAGAGCTCACCATCTCCCGAGGAAGCCTGTTCCACTGAGGGACCACTGTAACTGTCAGGAAGTTCTTCCTAATGTTTAACAGAAAACTCTTCTGATTTAATTTCATCCCATGGATTCTGATCTGACCTTCTAAGGCAACAGAAAACAACTCTGCACCATCCTCTATATGACAGCCCTTCAAGTACTTGAAGACGGTTATCATATCACCTCTCAGTCATCTCCTCTCCAGGCTAAGCATACCGAGCTCCCTCGACCTTTCCTCATAGAACTTGGCCTCCAGACCCCTCACCATCTTCATTCCTCTCTTCTGGACATGTTCCAGCTTGTCTATATCCTTCTTAAATTGTAGTGACCCAAACTGAACACAATACTCTAGGTGAGCAGAGTAAAGTGATACCATCATGTCATGTGATCTGGACAGTATACTTTTGTTTATACAGCCCAAAATCATATTTGCCTTTTTAGCTACCACATCACACTGCTGACTCATGTTCAATGTAGGGTCTATTAAGACCCCTAGATCCTTTTCGCACATACTACTGCCAAGACAAGTCTCCTCCATCTTATAATTATGCATTTGATTTTTCCTACCTAAATGCAGAACTTCACATTTAACTGAGTTGAAATTCATTTTATTTGTTTTAGCCCAGTTTTCCAGCCTGTTAAGATCATCCTGTATCCTGACTCTGTCTTCTACTGTATTTGCTACCCCACCCAATTCAGTATCATCTGCAAATTTAATAAGTATTCCCTTGGTTCCTTCATCCAAATCATTTAAAAAAATGTTGAACAGAACAGGTCCCAGGCCAGGACTGATCCCTGAAGAATTCCACTTGTCATTCTTCTCCAAGAGGATGAGGAACCATTAACTAGCATTCTTTGAGTGCAATCTGTCAACCAGTTACAGATCCACCTAACAGTAATAGGATCCAAACCACATTTTACCAATTTGTCAACAAGGATATTATGTGGAACCTTATAAAAAGCCTTACTGAAAAAACTATTACTGTGATCTAGCAAGGTAGTAACTTTCTCAAAAAAAGAGATAAGGTTAGTCTGACATGTCTTATGAAATCCATACTGGCTCTTAATAATCACAGCCATCCTTTCTAAATGCTCAAGGACTGACTGTTTGATGATTTGTTCTAAAACTTTTCCAGGTATAGATGTCAAGCTGACGGGTCGGTAGTTACCCAAATCCTTCTTTTTCCCCTTCTTGAAGATGGGAACATTTGCCCACCTCCAATCTTCTGGCACCTCGCCTGTTCTCCAAAAATTCTCCAAAATAATGGACAGAGGCTCAGAAATTACATCTGCGAGTTCTTTTAGTAACCTTGGGTGCAATTCATTTGCCCCTGAGGACTTGGTTTCATTTAAAGAAACTAGGTGTTTATGTACTACCCCTATGCTGATCCTAGGCTGCAACTTCTTTTCCTCATCATGTGTTCTGTTTTGTTTTAGATATGAGTAGATGGACACTTGGATCGCTATGTGGTTTCTGGCAGGCTGTCATAGTACAAGCAGGCTCTAATGTTACACAGAATTAGGAAAAGCAGAAAATGCAAGTGCCTTCCCAGCTAGGACAGGTGGGGAAAAGTGGGACAGGCCAAGTATGTACAATGACATAGGAACCCAGTCTTGATCAAAAAATGAGCCATACTAGAGATAATGGTAACTGTGCTTATATACCACTCTTCTAGACAGATTAGTGCCTTACTTAGAGCAGTAAACAAATTCAGTGTTATTATTATCCCATAATACAGCTGGATGCTGGGGCTGAGAGGAGTGGCTTTCCCAAGGCCACCTGCTGAGGTCATGGCAGTGGTGAGATTTGAACCAGCAGAGTGTTGATTTGCAACCTCACCACTTAACCACTATAATAACATAATAATAACATTTGATTTATATACCGCCCTTCAGGCTGAGTAAACCACTCAGAGCGGTTTACAAAGTATGTTATTATTATTCCCCACAACAACAATCACCCTGTGAGGCGGGTGGGGCTGAGAGAGCTCCTAGAAGCTGTGACTGACTCAAAGTCACCCAGCTGGCTTCAAGTGGAGGAGTGGGGAATCAAACCTGGTTCTCCAGATTAGAGTCCTGCACTCTTAATCATTACACCAAACCCTATGCTGCAGCAACTTGTAGAACTCCATGGTAAAGAAAGTTCCTAATGAACAGATACGCATCCTCTTGATTCCCAACAACGCTAATCCATTTCTCTGATTTCATGAATACATTTTAAGCTTCTGACACAAAAGCAATTCAGTCTAGGGACTCATCTGATCAAACCCTAACCATTTTCAAGGATATGACCTATGTGCATGCATGCCACAAGCAGTCTTCACCAGTTCATCAGCAAGTATCCCATAGCAGCAGTCAAGACCTCACAATCTCCCTGCTGTTGTGTAGATCTCTGCATCACATCAGAACCCCCGTTATGCAGCATAGTTTTATTTATTTTAAAATTACCTTGTCAAGACAATTAAAACAGTTTTTTTAAAAGAAAACAACTAAAAAATAAAACTACAGTAAAATGTAAACAATTAAAATCAGTAACAAAATTCAGTAAAATTTCAACAAAATCAAACTAAGTTATTTGCAATTACAAGGTGAATACTTCATCAAATTAAGTGAATTCTTCATTAGTTTATTTATCTTTATTTAAAAACAGTTCTATGCTGCCTTTCACCCAATTCACCCAATAAGAACATATAAACATACAAACACATACACAAGTAGGGAGGACAGCCAATAAGAGTTTACTGAAGGTACACCAAATGAAATATCCAATTTGGGCATGAGAAAGGGGATGTGGATTACCATTGTAGGGATTTTTTTAAAAAGAATTCTGAATAAAATTCATAATAAAAGAGTAATACTAACACTAAATACTAAAGTTATCATATGGGAGTGTACAGGATATGTGTCCACAAGTGGTATTCTTGACATGTTTAAGAAATTTAAAAGTCTTCAGGTAACTTACAGTGTTGATTTCTTGTAAAGTATCAAAGTAGCGCAGTCTCTGAGGGAGAATTGTAAATGCATGGTAGTGGTGTACTCTGAGCAGAAATTACTGACAGGCTGTGGGAAGAAAGCATGTAAGCTTCATTTCCTTTGTTTGTTTGTTTGTTTGTTTGTTTGTTTGTTTGTTGTTTGTTTGTTTGTTTGTTTGTTTGTTTGTTTGTTTGTTCGTTTGTTTGTTATGGTTGGGAAAGGAAACCCAGGGCTTTTTTTCAGCGGGATCTCCCAGGATCTGAGATCTGGCACCTCTGAAAAAAGATCACATGACTGGTGGCCCCGCCCACAGCACCAAAGACCCATGGGCCATCTCCCTCGGTAGAGCTTCTCTTGGGCCACCTGCTTCACTGGCCTCTTCTCTGGCCTTTCCCTCTCTCCCTCCCTTTCTCTTTCTTTCCTTCTTTCCTTGCTTCTTTCTTTCTTTCCCTCCATCCCTTTCTCTTTACATGTCTTTTCTTCTTCCTTTTCTTTACCTTCCTTCCTGAGGTGCCGCCACCGCCTGGCTGGCTGAGAGGCAGGCCAGAAGGGAGAAGAAAGGAAGAGAAAGCTGCCCTCCTGTAACATCATCGTGTGTTTCTAGCAGCGTGCACATGCGCGCTTTGCGCACGCACATGTGATAATAGAGAGATCCACCACCTCTTTTCCCAGAAAAAAAGCCCTGAGGAAACCATAAAATGTCAGGCATGAGGAAGTGCTAGGAAACAGTGTATTTTCACCTCAGTCTTAAAATTGTTTACATGGCAGTTGGTCCACTGATTTAAACTAAATTTACTTCTAACTAACTATGGCTGCCAGCTCTGGGTTGGTAAATTTTTGGAGATTTGTGGGTGGAAACTGGGGAGGGTAGGTTTTGGGGAGAGATCCAGCAGAGTATAATGCCACAGAGTCAACCCTTCAAAGAGATCATTATTTCCAGGGGAACATCTGTAGTGTGGAGATCAGTTGTAATTCTAGATCTCCAGCCTCCACCTGGAGGTTGGTAAACCTGCAACTAACATAAGACTGCAGCTGTAGTTAGAAAACATCTGACGAAGAGAACTTGATTCTCGAAAGCTTATGCTACAATAAAATTGGTTAGTCTTAAAGGTGCTACTGGCCTCTTTTTGATTTTGAAGTCACTAAGTGACTTCTATATTAACAACCAGCCTGATGAAGCATTTCAGGGATCTGAAAGGTTGTGCTTGCTATTTTCTGATATTTTTTTGGTCCTACTAAAAAGATACCACTCTGCTGATGTTTTGTAATGTATCAGCATTGTGAGAAAAGTTCACTCTCTCACTTTTCCCCATCTCTTCACCAATCAATTTGTAGGAAATAAGACTAGTATTTGGAGACTGTTCATTTAATCTATTGGGCTTTTAGCCCACCCTCCTCATAACCGGGCTCAGGGCAGGTTACACCTCTTTTTCAATACATTTTAAAATCACAATAAAAAACAACATCAACATCAATTATTGTAAAAACAGTTCCAAACAGCGACCAGGTGCAGCCCACCCCAACCAACAGTGGACGGGAAGGGGGAGCCATCATTTCTGCCCCCACTACAACTTGTGTCAGGAGTCATTATAACTTTACAGCCCCCCTGGTAAGAGACCAGTAGGGAGGCTCCCAAGATGGAATACAGGATTGGCCTCAACTATATGCCTGGCGGAACAATTCAGTCTTGCAGGCCTGACAAAAAGATAAAAGATCTTGGTGGATAGAGAGTTCCTCCATGTTAGGACCTAAAAGGCCCTTGCTCTGGTCAAGGCTAGAGATGGGCACGAACAGCAATATGAACTAAAAAAAGCCACAAACATCCCAATCAGCTGTTTGTGAACAAGCTGTTCCTGAGGCCCCATTCTAAACAAACAGGTGGTCGTTGCAAGCCTCATTCGTTGCTGTTCGTTGCTGTTCGTCAAGCCAGACAATCTGACACCAGCAGTCAATTCCCTTGGCAACCGGAGGCAGGGACTGCCTGAACTCCTGCTGCTGCCCTGGAAACCCCAATCTAAGCCCAATTTAGCTTGATAGGCAGGTCTTCCTTTCAAGTGTGGGCTCCAAATTTGTTACAAGGGAGCAAAGTGCAGGGGGGAGGGAGGCTCCCAGCTCTGACTTTGCAGACAATGAGGGAAAGACAGTTGCTGTTGGCATTTTGAGAGAGAGACAGGGAGAGTGCATTGGAGCTTGAATTTTCTTTGTGTGTGGTGGGATAGGGATCTATCTCTTCAAGTTCCAGGGCTGTTGCCAGGCTCTGGGCCAAGCTATTATTTATTATTGGTACTTTTCCTGCTGCCTGCTCAGGTAAGGTTTCTGGGAGTGGTGCGGTAGGGATCTACCCCTTCAGGTTCCAGGGCTGCTGCCAGGCTCTGGGGCCAAGCTATTATTTATTATTGGTACATTTCCTGCTGCCTGCTCAGGTAGGGTTCCTGGGAGTGGTGTGGTAGGGATCTTGATGGCTGGAGGAGAGCCTGCTGGGCCCCACAAACAACGAACATGTTCGTGAACAGGTCATATTTGTCAATGTTCGTTGTTCGTTTATTTAAAATATATGCCTGCCTTTCTTCCAAGCATCTAAAGGCAGATTATTAAAGGGGCTAGTAAATGGGTACATTTCCTCTATATTCTCCTAATTTAAAAGCTACATTGACTACCAGTTTCTTTCCAAGTTTAATTCAAGTTGTTTTTTATAACTTTTAAAGAATTTTATTGTTTTTTATTTAATTATAGTCTTGTTTTAATTATTAATTTTAATCAACAAAGGAAAAGGTAGGTTAAAATATTTTAATAAATAAATGTCATAAATGTAACATTATATTGTGAGGTATAGAGATCAAGCAAGGTGCTTTAGGTGTAGCAATCAAGCAAGGCACATGCATTGTAACAAACTCTAGTGTGGAATGGCTGCAACAGGGCAACATGTAGCACATGACATTAGCATGCAATGCCCTAGCTATCTCCAGCCTATATAACTGGTTCATATGAAGTGTGAACAGATGTCTCAATGAAAGTTACCAGTTTATGGACTGACAGCACATTCCCCTTTCTTTCAGACCTGAACTGAAATTTTTTTCACACTTCACAGTCAGTGTGGTACACACATTTGCAGCTGTACTTAAAATATAAGCTCCCAATTTATGGGAGCACAGTGCATAATAAATATGCTGTTTGGAGGTCTGCGTGAAATCTTTGTTGCTTGTGTCTGTTCTCTGTATCTTGCAATCTGCACTTGTTTCTCGCGGGAGGGAAGACTGCTGTTGAAGATTACATGACTCATGAACAAGCTGGAACTAGCTTTACTTTGCAGTGCTTATTCTTGCCAAGGCAAGCATGCTGGCAGAACCAGCTGTTTTGGAGGAGGGGAAACAGATAGCGAGGGGGGGAGACTATAAGAACACAGCTTACTACTGTGGAGACCCCTCCCTCTGCATTTAATTGATGGCCTGTGAGATTTCAGAGGAGTGCATGTCTGTGTATATACTTTATGTGTGCATGTTGCAGGCAAACTATTTTGTACTGCCAGACACAGATCTTTAGGATTATCTACGTTTCTGAGAGATACTGCGGTGATTTATGATTCAGTGTGGATCAGGTTGTCTGTGTACATGATATGCTCTCAAGTTTTGATATACAAATGGCAAGTTGCCTGCAGACCTGTTTGTTACATTCAACCTTTTTAAACAGTTCAAGAAAAGAAATAATTATAATAAAATCATCATCGTCATCATTATCATCGTCTCGGTTCCTGAGTGCTGAAAGTCCTTCTCCTATATTCCATCAGATGCTGCTAAGATGGATTGCTGTGATCAAACGGCTGAAGGTGAATAAATGGAAACCAAATACAGACAAGATGCAAGGTGGAGGTCTTGAGTAACATTGTGCTCCCCACTTTCGATGGGGATCACCTGACCCTTGCTGACTCAGTTAAGAGTCTAAGGGTTATACTGGATCCAGCACTGAGAAGCAAATTAATATAGCTGCAAAAATGCTTTCTTCATCAGTCTAGCCTGAAAAATGGCCCACTACTTTGACACGGCTGATCTGGCTACCTGGCTTTATGGTATGGCAACATCAAGACTAGATTATTGCTATGCACTCTATGTAGGTCTTCCCTCAGAGTCTGTTGTCTGTGTTTGCAGATGACAAAACTTAAGCAGGGGTTCAAACTTTACAATGAACCCCGGAAAAATCCTTTGTTTGAAAGATACCACTTTTGGCAATTACAATATAATAAAGCTGCTGGAACAGAGGATGTTGTCACCAGGGCTTTTTTCAGTGGGAACGCGGTGGAATGGAGTTCCAGCACCTCTTAAAAATGGTCACATGGCCAGTGGCCCCATCCCCTGATCTCCAGACAGAGGGGAGTTTAGATTGCCCTCCACGCCGCCATGTGACCATTTTCGCTGAGGGCAATTCAAACTTTAAAAAACTCTCCCCTTGTTCCAGCTGACCCAAAGTGACATCATTGTGCAGTCTTGAGTTCCACCACCTCTTTTCCCAGAAAAAAAGCCCTGGTTGTCACCAAGTTAAGGAAAAACAGCCCAGCATTGTGAATTTGGCCTGTCTTGGGACCTTATGTTAAGGGACAAGATTGTGTTCAGCATAAGTGATTGCAAGCTTAAGGGGAAATGTTTAGAAAAACCTTGTAGAAATTTGCAGAACAAAAGCTATTTAGAGCACCCAGGTTAGACCTATGACTGGAGAAACAACATTGCATGCAGATCTGCAAAAGTAAAACTACCCAGATCCTTGCACAGGGTAGGCAAACTCCCAGCAAAATTTACGCTGCAAGCATGTACCCCAGAAAGCACAAACAAGATTAGCAATTAACATGGAACTATACACAACCCCAGGTCGAGTCCAGACTTTGGAGAAATTTTTATAAATACACAAGAAAAAAATATTTTGCAAAAACATGCAGGCCAAAGGAAAAACAAAGCTAGAAAAGAGCATGAGCATGCTATTTCTGGGTTCTGCATCCAATCATCCACATTCCAGGGTCAATGATCAGTCTAATGCATGCAGGGCTGGCATGCCTATTGAGGCAGGTCCAGCCCCCACCTCGAGTGCTGAGGAGCTGAAGTGGGTGCCAAAGGGGGTGCTGGGGGGGTGCGCCACGGTGCTGGCGGTGGCAGCGCTGTTGGCTGAGCGGGAGGAATGGAAAGCTGGCTGCTTGCCGTGCCTGGCCTGCTGCTGCTGCAGCCTACCAGCCCTCCTGCCCCGCGCTGCAGCCGCCACTAACACACGCTCCCAGCTGGGCGCAACAGCCGTGGGCCAAGCATGGCAGGCGTCCGGGTCTGGGGTAGCATGTGGAACAACGGAGTGGGAGGGCTGGGAGGACGCATGTGCATCTCCCCAGCCACCTGCCATGCCCAACTGGGAGCACGGGCAGCCTCCATGCACCGTCTCAGCCACCCGCCGGACAATGGGGCCAGCTTGCTGCGTGATGATGTCACACACAGTGATGTCATCATACAGTCTGGGGCGCACACACAGGGCAGCCTCAGGCGCCAGAAACCCTGAATGCATGCTACAGCACAGTTGCAGTAGCAGTCCTACCAGTCTCTTCTAAATTGGACAGTGCAGCAGAAGCAAACAATCCCAGCTGCAGTAATCAAAACCCTGAAGGTCAAGTGTGTAATTTACAATGGTTGCTATAGGGAAGTGCCTGCATCAAACCCAAAGGAGTAATTCTGGCATGTTCCACAGTAGGTCCTAATGTAGCTGAACCTGGCCTTCTATATAACTGAAAATGATGATCTTCCATTACTTGGAATAAATGCATGTATCACACTAGATTGACTTCAGAAAGTCCATACGACACCTCACATAGAACCTGCACATAGAGGTGCAATATTCAAACACTACACAGATATTTTTGCAGGATTGGGTCAAATTCCTGGCACTCACTCATATTTATTTGAACACAGTTCAAATAAATCCTCAGTTGTCCATGGATGTAGGAAGATCCTTACTCTGCACTGTACTCCTTGAGTCCACAACCTCATGACCAACAAAAAGAAAACGGATCGCTATAACTTTGCCTTGATCCATGTGATCATAATAAAGCAGTGATGAGGCAACATTTCTGTATCCCCACTGTTGAGGACGTGAGGAAGAAATTATTTACCATCCTCAATGAAAAAAACGGCTACTGACAGGTAAAACTGGATAAAGAATCAGCAGAAGAGTACATTTTTAACACTCTCTGGGGCAGGTATCATTTTATCAGACTACCTTTTGGCATCTGATCAGCAAGTAAAGGATTTCAGCAAAAGAACCACAAATGCTTTGGTGACATCTCAGGTGTCCACATCATTGCAGAAGATGTGATCATTGCAGCAGCAGCAGCCAAAGAAGAACATGCTGCCATCTTGAAATGTGTTCTTGACAAAGTATGAAAAAGAGCGTTGTAAAGTTTAATAAGGACAAGATCCAATTCTTAGCGTAAAGTGTCCAGTACATGGGACTAGTTTTTACCAAACATAGTGACAAGCCTAATGAAGACAAAGTGGAGGGTATTGATCAGATGCCCCCACCCAATTACAAGAAAGGCCTTCAGAGACTCCTAGAGATTACTCGTACCCAGCACAATAGATTCCAAATGAATCAAGTCTGACAACACTCCTGTGGGCCCTGTTAAGAAATGACAGCCTCTGGAAATGGGGACATGAGGAGCAGAAAGCCTTGAACATAGGGTTGCGAGGTCCAGGTTGGGAAATTCCCAGAGATTTTGTGGGTGGAGCCTGGAGAGGGCAGGGTTTGAGGAGGAGAGAGGCGTCAGTGGGGTATAATGCCATAGAGTTCACCCTTCAGAGCAGCCATTTTCTCCTGGAGAACTGGTCTATGTTACCTGGAGATCAAGTGTAATTCCAGGAGATCTCCAGCTACCACCTGGAGGCTGGCATCCCTATTTGAACAATCTTGAACAAGCCATTACAACTGCTCCTATACTCTGATATTTTGATACAAGGTAATGGCCAGAAATACAGGCAGACACATCCAAAGACTGTTTAGCAGAATGTGTGTTTCAGCAGAAACAACCTATTGCTTATGCTGCTAGCACTGACACCAGAGGTTTGCCTGGTTTCCCTGGCAACTGACCGGGGGGGGGGGCGGTCCTGGTAGTTTCAGGTGGTCTTTCCCTTTGTGTGTGTGCTTTGCATATGTGCTCTTGTGGCGGGTGCAATGATATCACTTCTAGAAGTGATATCATTGCACTGGCTGTGAAAGCACTCCTGAGCTTCACATAGGGCTGATTCTTTAAGAATTGGCCTGTATGGGGCTGAAATTGGCCTTACATAAAACGCAGGAGCACTCCCATGGCCAGTGCAATGATATCACTTCCAGAAGTGACATGGTTGGGCCCAGCCGGGAGTTTGTGTGCTGCGTCTTTGCCCGGGCTGCCTGCCAGTGGTGGGCGATTGCCAGGCAGATTGCCACCTTCTGCTCATTGCCAGTGATTGGTGAGCAAAAGGGCAAACCTCTGGGAGTTTTCCCACCACTAGGAGGCACCTGGGATTTGGGAACCCTAGACTCAGGCAAAACCAGGGTTGCCAACTTATGCTTGGAAAATACCTGGAGCTTTGGGGGTAAAGTCTGGAGGGGGGCAGGATTTGGGGAAGGGAGGGACCTCAGCAGGGGATAATGCTATACAGTTCACCCTCCAAATCAGCCATTTTCTGCTGACAAACTCATCTCTGTTAGCTGAAGATCAGTTGTAATTCTGGGAGATCTCCAGCCACCACCTGGAATCTGGCAAAGCAAAACTACCAGAAGATTGAAAAGGAACTTCTGGCAAATGTGTTTGCTATGACTGAATTCCACCAGTTTTTGTTTGGCACCCAAGTGTTACTCCTGTTGGATCATAAATAATAACTGTGCTGATATGCCACTCTTCTAGACAGATTAGTGCCTCACCCACAGCAGTGAACAAGTTATTTATTTTATTTATTTATGTCATTTATAGTTGGCTTTTCTCACTGAGACTCAAGGCAGATTACACAGTATGAGATTAGTACAATCTGTATCAAGTACATTTCCATACAGTATCATGGATATTTCCATACACAATGTCATAGGGTAAATAGATACGTTAGTGTTATTATCCCCACAATATAGCTGGGGCTGAGAGGAGTGGCTTACCCACTACCCATGAGCTCATGGCAGTAGTGGGATTTAATCCAGTAGAATGCTGATTCACGCAGCCAAACCACTTAACCATTGGGCTATGGCAACCCTTAGAGGCAATCTTTTTAAAGTCCTCCTGCATGCCTTTAAAGAATGCTCCCCTACAACTTCAAAAATATCACATCCAGATCATTTGCACAGACCAAGGACATATTTTCCAGAGCTACTACAGTTCCTCTGCCCTCTGCACCAGTTCCTATCTATGAGGAGAAAGCAATTCACAGTTTGGTGGACACAGAGTCTCCCAGTGACTGGTTGTTAAAACAGCTGCAAACCCACACAAGGGCAGACCATGAATTAAAGGCCTTCAGAGCCTTGTATGTCCAAGGACTGCCATGTAGAAGGAAACAGGTTAAACCAGATTTTAGACCTTACTGGCCCCTTAGAGACCAAATCAGAAGATGAATGGCTTAGGTTCTAAAATAATTATTCCTAAAGGGACATGGTTTCATATGCTGATTGCGCTTCGCTCTCTCTGTCAAGGCATGCAGTGGTCAAAAACATAGGCTCATCAAATCATGTTTTGTCCAAATATGAATGCTTACATAGTGCAGTGGGTTGAACCAAGCCAGGAACCTGAATCTAGCAACTGCAGAGAGCCAGTGATTTCACACGAGAACCCAGTCTTGCCTTGGTTCAAGCTGGCAGCTGATTTTTTGGAGCTCAATGGCCAATCCTATCTTGTAGTTGTTGATGAGTATTCAAAATATCCTGAAGTTATGTTATTGTTGGATAAGACAGCAAACATGGTGGCAGCTAAGATGAAAGCATTGTTTGCACATCATGGTATTCCTAAAGAATTTTTGTGACCATGTTCCTTTTTCTAGTTCAGTGATGAAACAATATGCTTCTGACCAGGGATCTCCATTACACACTCTAGTCCTGGCTACTCCCAGTCCAATGGTCAGGCCAAACACATGGTCCAAACCATCAAACATAGGTTCAAGAAAACTTTAATAGATGGTTCAGTTTGGCTTTATTCAGTTTGAGAAAGGCTCTCATTACGCATTATACAACCCTCATTTTCCCCAGAAGTGACATCACACTCAGCCTGATGGCAATTTTATTTTTCCTTGGAAGTGACAGCAGTCCCTTCTAGGAATCACTGGAAGCCAAGCTACAAGTGACGAATTACACTTGCCTGGCAAGTGAACAGACTCACGTGTTTCCTCCCTCTTCACTTGCCATTCACTTGCGCTCCTCTTGATCAAGTGGAGAGCAAGTGAACAGGGAGGAATACACGTGAGTCTGTTCACTTGCCAGGCAAGTGTAATTCATCACTTATAGCTTGGCTCTGGAAAGTCTACTTTTTTTCCAGTGATTCTTAAGACAGGTTTGACATCACTTCTGGATTTTCCCCAGAAATGACATCACACTGTCAGCTTGACAGCTGTTATTTTATTTTTCCTGCTTCTGCTCACAGTGGTGGCAAGAAAGGGGAGTTGTGAGAGATCCCCTGCCCAGACCTGAGGCCGGCAACTCTAAATCCAAAACTCATGCTAGAGATCAGGCATCTGACGAAGAGAACTTGATTCTCGAAAGCTTATGCTACAATAAAATTGGTTAGTCTTAAAGGTGCTACTGGACTCTTTTTGATTTTGCTAGAGAGAAAGGCAATCAGCCTCACAGATTACTAGCCCAGCTGATCCAATGAAAGCTGCTTTCCAGAGCAGTATATAACAAAATGGATCTGTAGAGAATTTTGAAAGGACTTGTTGACAGATGTACTGTACAACTAAGCACCCAGACAGAGTTGTGGCATACCTTGATCCCTGAAACAAAGAGAAATGAATAACAAAGGTCATGTATAAGGGAGGAAAACCTTTTCAGAATGCAGCTAACAAATGAAACACTAAAATAAGAATCACCGGATATCTTTCTGCAACTGTCTTGAACCCAACTGAATTCTTTGCTCCCTCCCACATCTACTTCAGAAAATTGCTTTTATAATTTCTTTATCATTTTCAGCAAATTAAAACAGTATTTCATGAACAGCTGAAAGCAGCTAATGGAACCACAGAAACCCTTTGCAAGAGAGGCGGGCCTTCTCTAATCTAGGGGGAGTTCAGTTTTGCTGTTAATGGAAGCAGCAATTCCTAAATCAAAAAGCATAATGGGACTGTCTGAGGAGAGCAGTAGGCTTTAGGTTTCCTGCAGGCACTGGTGAGCGCGTGCCTCTGAAGACTCCCCCTCTTTTCTGTTTCAGAGAAAGCTTGTCCCCCTGCCTCCACCCCCTCCCAAATGAGTTGTGGTGGAGCTGAGAGGCTGTGGGTACTCAGTGCTGATTAAATTTTGCTGACTGAGGAAGATGTCAAGCTCTACCCAAAGCAGAGAGCCGCCAAGGAAAAGCTGCTTTTCTTTGCTTTTGACAGCTGGAGCCATGAATTTAAGCAGAGGTCTCACCTTCAGGCAAGTCAACAGCTGGGCATAGAGTGCAAGCCCTCTTAAAGAGAGAATGTTCTAAATTTTTCAGGAGTTTAGTGTTACAAAAAGGTGAAAGAACAGAGAAAACAAGAGACCGTACAGCAGAAAGACCCAGCAGCCATGGTTCTTTTAAAACAATTGTTTATTTGCATTTGCCAGATTGTCATTGAATTTTTAATTTTTTTTAAAACACTCAAACAACAAAAAAGAAATAAAAATCCAAATTCTTTGATACTGTGTTTTATTCTCAGACCTAAACATTTCCCTGATAGAGTAGACCAAGTAGGGTTGCCAACTCTGGCTTGGGAAGTTCCTGACAATTTGGGGGTGGAGCCTGGGGATGGTGGAGTTTGGGAAGGGAAGAGAGTTCAGCAGGGGTGTCATTTCCCGCCGTTCACCTTCTGAAGCCTCCTACAAGGGAATGGACTTCTGTAGTCTAGAGAGCAGTTGTAATTCTGGGAGAACTCCAGGTCCCTCTTAGAAGTTGGCATCCCTGAGACCAAGAGTCTACCATGCCTACAACTCTATTCTTAACAAAATCCAGCTGGGTGATTCTGGAGTTCCCAGGCAGAGAATGAACACTAACCCAGTCCCCTTCTGTTTGTTGCCAACATCCAGAGTCCAAGCGGGGGAAGGGTATACATTGCTGGGGCCCAAGAGTTCAAAAGTGCAAAGCAGAAGCCCATTACTGTGAAGTCATTTTAGAAATAAAATAGAAAATTTGCTTTCATGATTCAGAAGATGGTATTATGGGATGTTATAAATTTGTTCCAGACCCAAAGCAAATATGCTTGGACCCTGCCAACATCTGGTACTCACAATATAGTGCCTCTGAACTCAGAGGTTCAGAAACTGTTAACTATTGATTAGCCTAATGTGTCTAATCCTTTTAAAAGGCCATTTAGCTCACACAGCCATGTTGTGTCAATGAATTCCATTAGTTAATCATTTGTCTGAAAAATAAATCTCTTTTTGTCCCCCGTGAACGTCCTGTTGACCAGAATCACTAGGTCATACAGACTTCTAGTATTCTGTCCCTATATTTTTCATCTTATATACTAATAGCTAAGTGGCCCTGATGGGCAGATACTAAAATCTGTGGATCAGAGCCTCTTGCCAACAAAACACATTTCTGTAACCGTGGTGGAACTCCCCCCCCCCCCATGGTTGCAGAAAAATGATAAAACCAGGAAAAAAATTAGGGGCATTAAACCCTCCCCATACAAAACCACACTTCCAGTGTATGTGCAGACAATTACCTACCCATCCTTTCCCAATACTTCTTGTAGATGCTGGGGTTGGAAGCAAAGTTGCTGCTGCTGCAGTGAACCTGAGTGGGGGCTGGCTGGGGGTAGCCTAGGGGGAATTTGCCTTCGGGGAGCATGACCAGGGGGAACGTGCCTGCTGCTGCCTCTGTTGAGGTGGAGAACATGGAGTCATAGGGAGGGAGATGCCATTGCTGTAGCCAACATGCAGTCCACTGGGCAACAAAGCTATGGGCAGGTGGGGGACCCAGGCTGAAGGGAAGCCAGAGCTGCCTGAAGCCATGGGTGGGAGGGATAAATGGAGCCACCATTGCTGAGGCAGCAAAGTATTGGTCAGGTGGGGGGAGAACTGGAGCTGTTGCTGCTCAGTCAGCAAACACCAGGCTGCCAGGGAAAAGGTGGGCAGAGCTGGAGCCATTGCCAAGGTGATGAAGCAGGGGGTGGCTGGGCTGCAGGAGTCATTGTCACCACCACTACTGTTGAGTCAGCAAGGCTGCAAAGCTGGGGGGGGGGGCAGAATGGAGATTCTTGTAGGGCCCTATGTAGCTCCCAGGATCCTCACCTCACAGGGCTACCCATTTTTGACCCCCATCTCATATCATCAGGGGCCTACTAGTAAAAGATGGAGTCTGCAATAAAGACAATATAAAATGGAAGTAAGTCACACCAAACGCTTAATGGACTGTAGAGCAGCTCACCCATCAATCATGCAAAAGTCCATGCCAAGAGAGATTAAATGGAAGGGCCATTTCCCCAAGGACTTCGGAGCCTCCTCTCTAAGCAATCTGGCCCTAATGAATGACCCTGATCTCCAAAAAAGAAGCAGTGGGCTGATTCTAGCCAGCTCAATCCTGCCCTTCCCTAATCCTATCAGTCACCCCGCCATGATTCTTATCTTCCCTAGCCTCCGCAAGGGAACATACTTTTATTATTAGTCTTTCTTGTTTTTTCTTACAGATCATTTTGCTCATATCGCTCTATGCAAACCAAGAAAAACTCCCCTTTACAATATTAACATAGCTTTATCACTCAAACTTGCCCATCTCTGGGAAAAAATGAATCTTTATCTGTCTCCCCTTCAGATGTCAATGTTTTCCCCCCTCCTCAGTATTGGCAGAAAAGATACAAAATTTATCCTTCAGCCCCAGGCACTTCCAAGCAGACAAGAGAAGGAAACAGCCTATGTTTATTGGGTCTACTTAGAGGCGCTCGTATCAGCCTCCTCCCCACTTTAAATTTGGGTGATTCCCCAGAACTGGGTTGTCTGATAGCCTTAATGCAGGACAAGAACTAGCAGGTACTCAGCCCTCTCATAAACCCATCATCCTCCCGAGATAGCCATCTGTCACTAAGTCTTTTGCTCACTTTTCACTGCCTTACCTTATGACTAGCACATTCCAGATCATAAACATTTGTACTAGTTGACTGCTCCATCCTGAACATTCTCTTGCCTGACAGTTAACTTTAAATCAGCCAATGGAATTCAAACATTTTGACTCCAACCCAATCCTGGTACAGTTGCTTTGAATTGAAAGGATAGTGAAAAAAGGACTCTATCATTTAGTGGAATCAGACAAGTTGAACTGCTTACCTTTTTGAAGACATTGTCGGTTTAAAGTTTCTGTATGGTTGCACTTATGAGTTTAGTTAAAGAAAAAAATAATTGTTTTGTATTAATTAATTTATTATTTTATTTATTTCAAATTTGTATTCCGCCCTCCCCGCGGAATACAATTATTCAAATATTTTTTAAAATTTTCTTCTTAACTTCAATTTGTGTAAAAGTTTGCTTCCTAAGCCTCACAGAACCCATACAAAGAGAAGTTACATGGGTGGCCTTGGTTAGTAATTGGATGGGGGACCTCCAGTGAAGACCCGGGTTGCAGAGGCAGGCAATGGCAAACCACCTCTGTTACTCTCTTGCCATGAAACCCTTGCCAGAGGTTGCAATAAGTCAGCTGGGTCTTGAGGGCACTCTCTACCAATGATTATAAAGCGAGGAATTAGAAGAGTTCCATACCCATGACACTGTTTTTAAAATACTGTAAAAAGAATTATTTTATTTAAGATGTGGATATATTTGAGCAAGTTACACCAGAATAACACCTTGTAGGAAATAAACCAGTGATGGCATGGTATTTGGAAAATGAGGGTTGAGCACTTGATTTAGGGTTAAGGATAAGGATTCCCCTCCATCCCCCCACCACCACTCACCTGGCCAACAGGGGGTAGGCACAGGAATGGGCCTCCTGGGCATGCTTCCAGTGCAGTGCAACGACATCACTCCCAGGAGTGACATCATTGTGCTGCCCCAGGAATGCTCCCTTTGGACCAGGCCAATATGGGTCCCAAACTGGCTGAATTGGGCCTGTTGGGGCCAAAATCTGCCTGCTGCAAAGTGCAGGAGCCCTCCCGCCCTGCACGATGACATCTCTTGAAGTGCATAGCCCTAGGAGTACACATGTGGGTGTAGCACATGTGCAAATACATCCCCAAAGGTGAGTGCCAGATCCCCCCCTCCCACTGGGAGGGCAAGGGGACCTGACACCCCTACTTGGAGTGTTTAGTTTTCTCTCACCCTCTGCTCCGATCCATTTCTGCTTGCTCTCTAGGGTCTGATATGGTTTAAAATAGGCCTGGACCAGTATTCTGGGCCCTGTTGTAGAGCAATTATATCCATCTCCAAGCCCTTCTAATCTTAGTAAACAAAGGAGACAAATGTATTTCCTAAATGAATATTTCAAGAGAGAGGAAACTGAATCAACTAGTGAATCACCACAGATAAGAACCTGCCTACACTTAAGATAAACCTGTCCTTAAAGTTTTTTGTAAACTTTGCAATGTTTAAGTTGTACTTTTGAAAGAAAGAAAGAAAGAAAGAAAGAAAGAAAGAAAGAAAGAAAGAAAGAAAGAAAGAAAGAAAGAAAGAAAGAAAGAAAGAATTGAGAGGTGTAACTAGCTGGTTAGGATTACACCAGCACTGCCTGGTAAGCCTATATTCTTTCAGCAAAGAAAAGAAATGCCAAAAAATACCCTGTTCCAAGGCACTGAAAGTAAAGCTACTACACTGGATTCCATTGCAACATCACCCACATCTGCAAATTACAGATTAGCATGCTGATGGTCTATTCATATCAGCCAGATATAGAATCAGGGCTGGATCTAGGGGGGGCAGGGCGGGTAGTCTGCCCCCGGCGCCGCCAGGGAGGGGGCGTTGGGAGCAGCTCTCAGCTGCCGGAGCACGCAGGCAGCAGTGTGGGCAGCCTCGCCAGCCGGCCGCCCCCTGTCCTGCAGGGCAGGCGAAAGCAGCACGGGGGGCTGTGAGGCCGCCCACGCCATTCGCCTGCGGGGAGGCGAATAGCGCGGGCGGCCTCGCAACCCCCTGCGCTGCTTTCGCCTGCCCTGGAGGGCAGGGGGTGTGCAGCAAGCCGGCTCCCCCCTGTACTGCAGCGCAGGCGAAAGCAGTGCGGGGAGCCGCGCTGCCTCTTGCCTGCCTTGGAGGGCAGGGGGTGCCTGGCAAGCCGTCTGCCCCCCCCGTCCTGCGGGGAAGTGAATGCCGCGGGCAGCCTCGCAGCCCCCCGTGCTGCTTTCGCCTGCCCTGGAAGGCAGGGGTGCATGGCAAGCCGGCTGCCCCGTCCTGCGGAGCAGGTGAAAGCAGCGTGGGGGGCTGCGAGGCCGCACGCGCCATTCGCCTGCGGGGAGGCAAATGGGATGGGCGGCTTCTCAGCCCCACACGCTGCCTCCATCTGCTCTGCGTGATGATGTCACCAAAGTGACATCATCACGCGGCGCGAGGCAGTAAGCCAAGGGTTGCCCCGGGCGTGGGCAACCCTGGATCCGGCGCAGTATAGAATCAGGCTGTCAATGAATGGTAGTGAGTCTCATAGGTTGAGATTCACCTGAGGGGAGATAGTGTAGTGTTTGAGCCATAGCCCATCTTTATAGGTGATAAATAAATCGTATGTTGGTCCCAGAAACCTAATTAAAGGATTCCATGTTTGGGCTGTTAGCAGAGTCTATCGTTTAGCAGAGGAAACATGGTTATAGGTGGTTATGAGCTGGTTTTGCTGGCTGGTGTGTGTGCAGAAAATAACCAAAGCATACACTTGCTTTATATTTAGAAAAGAAATAAGAGTTCTTTATTGTATGAACTTCTTACTCTGATAGGAAAGGAGGAGAAATAGATCCTAATTACCTATCTAGTCTAAGGATGGACCTGGATGCCAAGACAAGTTCTGCATCCATGCTTCCAAGATGGAGGGAGGAGGAGAGAGATGTTGCCTGAAACAATGCCAGGAAGAGAAGGAGTGAGAGGGAGGAAATCAGGAGGAGGAAATCCTGAGAATTGCAATCTACATATCAAAGGATAGTCAGATCAGTAAACAGAGTGCCCTGACCTCTCTATCTTTCTAACTCTTTGGTTTGTCCCCCTCTGAAACCTGAGGAAAGGGACAGTGCTGAATCCTCCCCTTCCAACAATAGGGAGTTGGATTGGAACTCTACCTGCAGTTTCTATTTAGGAGAAATGCCAGATGTTCAAACTGAATTCAGAAAAGGAAGAGGCACCAGAGATCACATTGCAAATTTACGATGGCTAATAGAACACACCAGGGAATTTCAGAAGAAAATCAGCCTGTGTTTTATAGATTACAGCAAAGCTTTTGACTGTGTGGATCGTGAAAAGCTATGGACAATCTTAAAAGAAACATCTGATTGTTTTGATGTGCAACCTGTACTCTGGACAAAAGGCTACTGTCAGGACAGAATATGGGGAAACAGAATGGTTTCCAATTGGCAAGGGTGTCAGACAAGGATGCATATTATCTCCCTCCCTGTTTAACCTCTATGCAGAGTATATCATAAGAAAAGCTGGATTAGATCTAGAAGAAAGTAGCATGAAAATTGGTGGAAGGAACATTAAGAATTTGAGATATGCAGATGACACCACATTTCTGGCAGAAAATAGTGAAGACTTGAAACGTCTACTGATGAAGGTCAAAGAAGAAAACGACAAAGCAGGATTACAGCCGAACATCAAGAAGACAAAAGTAATGACTAGATATGGGTATGAAATGGGAAAAAATGAACCCTGAGTTTCATGGTTCATCGCATTTCATGAACTTTCACGAAATTGTCCTATTTCACGAAACGATTCATTAGGTTTGTGATTTGTCAGATCTCGGAGCCCTACAACAGCCCTGTTCATGCCAAACTCACAGGGAGACTTTCAAGGCACCCTCACCCAACAACCTTCCCAGCAAAGACAAGAGCAGAAAATAAGAGTCTTTTCAGTCTCTTTTGAAGCCACAGCAAATCCAGCCAAAAGCTCCCAAATCCACTCTCTCTTACTCCAAATCCCAGCAACAGCTCCCCCCTCTCCCTCTATCTACTGGAACTGAAAGCAGGAGGCACAGAGCTGCGCCTTATATAAGAAACACTCACATAGAGCAGAACAGGAACTCTCTGGTTGGCAGACAGACCTGCCTAACAGGGTTTGGAGGGATGAGATTGGTGTTCCCATGGCTACAGAAGAGCCCTCTGCCCCCAGCTCGTTGCTCTCATAGAACAGAATGGGAGATCTCAGGTTGGCAGGGAGAGCTGCCTGTCAAGGTTATGTGGGCTAAGATTGGGGTTTCCATGGCAACAAAAGGTCGTCAGACATTCCAGGCCTATGTTGCCTAGAGAATCAATGGATCAGCATCAGCCTCATGCATCATGAAGCATTCATGAATTGAACGAATCGGCTCCAAAAGTTGTTGATTTTGTGAAAAACGTGGCCCCACGAAATGTGTTTTCGAAATACATGAATTAGCCTGATTCATCACGAAATTTGATTCATATTTCGATTCATGCCCATGTATCGTAATGACTACTGAAGAATTACACAATTTTAAAGTTGACAATGAAGAAATTGAAATTGTTCAAGATTTTCTATTCCTTGGCTCAATCATCAACCAAAAGGGAGACTGCAATGAAGAAATCAGAAGAGGATTGAGACTTGGAAGAGCAGTTGTGAGGGAGCTAGAGAAGATCCTTAAAGATAAAGATGTCTCTCTGGGAACCAAGATCAAGATAATCCAAACTATAGTATTCCCCATTATTAAGTATAGATGTGGAAGTTGGACAGTGAAGAAAGCTGACAGGAAGAAAATTGATTCATTTGAAATGCGGTGCTGGAGGAGAGCCCAGTACACAAGCACACACCCCTTGCATGCATTGACTGCCATGGAGGGAGGGACAGCAGGCTCAAACACATTGGCCCCCACCTCCACCTGATTGCCTGCTTATCTGCATAGTGCACGCATGCAGAAGAAGTGGCTGTGCGCACACACCCTCTCTATGCTCAGCGACGTTCTGGAAGCAGCATTGCTGATCACAGGAGGGGACTTTATGTGTGGCCACTTCCTCAGTGTGCTCTGCAGGCTGGCCAGGTCTGGGATTCTCTGGAGTAGAACCACTGGCTAGACTTGGGAGCATAGATTGGAACTTAGCATTGGGCCGCAAACCTTGCAGCTAGTGGCCCAGTTGATCTGGCAATGCAGCCTTCTCAACCTCTGCCTAAATAGGCTGAGAGGTAATCTGACTCTGCTGTGCCTTGGCCAGGATCCTGCAAAGCAGCACTACTTTGAAAGACCTGTTCTGGGTCCAGACTGGGGTAGCATGCTGCCAGTCTGCAACTTTGCTTCCTTTGTTCTATCTCAGTCCAGGTCTTCCACTGACTCTACTTTGGCAGAGTGGGAGCAAGTCTTGAGAAGCTAAAGGCCCAGGTTTGTGTGCTGGCTAATGGAGGCTTAGTGGTTCGTTACAAGGCTGGTGGCAAGAGCTCTCTATAGGTTATGGGAGGGCTGGTCAGAGGACTAGGGTTGCCATTCCCCCACTTGGGGCAGGGGATCCCCAGATACCACCCTTCTCCCCTGCGCCCACTTACCTGGCTGGTGGGGGCGTGCTCCCTGGGGCACCCTCTCCCCGGGCAGTGCGGCATGGCCCCCGGGTAGGGGGCGTACTCCTGCACTGCAAGAGTGGGCAGTGGCAGCGACAAGAGCATGCCACTCTCACTGCCACCACTGCCGCCGGCTCTCACTGCTACTGCTGCTGGCTCTTGCCCGCTGCCACTTCTCACTGCTGTGTCCCCTGTGTGCCAAATGAGAGTGGGTCAGGGCAAGGGCAAGTGGCGGCAGTGAGAGTGTTCAGCCGCGGTTGCAGCAAGAGCGGGCAGCAGTGGCAACAAGGGCCCCCTTTGACCCCGAGGGCACCCTTTGACCCTGTGTAATGACATCACATGCGGAAGTGATGTCATCACATGAGCCAGGAGCGTGCATGCGCGCTGTGCGTGCGCGCAGAGAAAAGAAGCCAGGGTAAGTACCTGCTCCCAATCCCCTGCCAGGAGACTACAGGGACCTGGGGATCCCCGTCAAGGGACTCCAGGTTCCTGGTAACTCTACAGAGGACTGATGTAATGTTTTACATGTAATGCATTTAATTTGGATTTTATTTCTGTTTGCTAAGGTGGGGTTTTTAATCATTGTTACTGTGAGTTCAAATGCAGGCCCTTGAGAAAAAAGGAAGGGGTCTGGATGGGTGAATGGAATGCGGTCTTATTGGACAGTAGCTGTATGCTAGGGGATGGAGTGAACTGCAGTTTTTAGACTGCTGAGGGAAGCGGTTTTCAGTCAGTCTTTGGGTGTCTCAGAGAAAGGATTCTGGCTAAATCAGGCAAACTGTGTGTGCATCTGGGTTAGTCTTTATATATATTTGATAGAGAGATTATTTTCTCTAGTTCAGGTTAGTGTGAGGAGAGGACTGAGTGAATCTATGTCAGTGTGAATAAGAAGAGAATTTAGTCTGTTAGTAAAGATCTGTGTGGAAAAGTTGTCTGTGAATATACTTTTGAGAAGATACAATTAATTTTGAAACCACCAAGCTTACAAACTATTCTGAAACCAATACACTTATGCAAAACTCTGCTGATGAACTTATAAATAAATTCTACTTTTGTTTAAGGAAAAAAGGATTCCTCACAACCACCCTCACACACTAACCACTGTACTACACCACCATCTAAAACAAGCCTTCCTATATTATCAGTTAAACGAAGCAGGGAGGCAAGAATATACAGGTCACAGAGAGAGGAGGGGAAAAGGAAGGTATTCTCAAGATAAAAGCCTGGGTAAGGTAGAGAATACCTGAAGTGCTGTGTGAGTGGAAACAAAAAAGTGTTGGCTGTGATCAGAGCCCTTATGACATACAGATTTAAGGTAACATGAGGAGCTGAATTAAAGGTCCAAAGTCAAAAGTTTAAAAAGGTTTAAAACAAATAAACAGCAAATCACTACAGCTTGTCAGAGAAGGTCATGATAGTTGCACTCTGCAGATGACCAGCCCATGTTTGCTGTCCTCCATGCAGTGAGTGAGCAGGGGTGGGGGGGGGAGGGAGTCACCTGTATTGGGTTTTGGTTGCAAACAAGTTCTGGTCTAATAATTTTATTAGACCAGAATTTTATTTCATTTAAAAAAGTAAAAAATATTGAATATTTATTTTATTTATGTTATTTATATTCCGCCCTTCTCACTGAGACTCAAGGCGGATTACATAGTGTACAATTAGTGGCAAGGACAAGGGCAAACATTTCCATACAGTGTCAAGAACATTCCCATAAACAATGTCATGGGGTAAAAGAATATAAGTTTACAGAGATATAGTATTAGCAAGGATCCAGTATGGGGTTGAGGAATTGCTGAAACAGAACATAATCAATCCTAGGATGTACATTGAACAACATAAAGCACAGGTAGGATATAGGAGTACATATTTAAAGCAACAGATAATATGTAAGGCAACATAATGGTGAAATCTATGGTTTCTAACTCATTAGCAAAACATCTGGGATCCCTTTCCTATATGTGTATAGTATATTGTATATTGTGAATATATGTGTGTATACATAAATACTTGTATATATTGTTTTTATATACTTATATATTCATTTTTTTAAAAAAAGGTACATCAATCTCCAGTGCACTTTCTCTTCTGAAGGAAACCAGCCCAGGGAATGCTGCCATTTAAGTATTTCACTGCACTTTTCCATACAGAGTTTTTGCATCAGGTCTGTCTCCATAGCGTTTTGAATTATTCCCCGATTTCCGCACAGGAGTTGTCCAGTTTTGACCATGAGGAATGGGTAGCAAAGCTGTTCCCAGGGCTTTTTTTTCTGGGAAAAGAGGTGGTGGAACTCAGTGGGTTGCCCTTGGAGACAATGGTCACATGGCTGGTGGCCCCGCTCCCTGATCTCCAGACAGAGGCGAGTTTAGATTGCCCTCCACGCCACTGGAGCGGTGCGGAGGGCAATCTAAACTCCCCCCTCTGTCTGGAGATCAGGGGGCGGGGCCACCAGCCATGTGACCATTTTCAAGAGGTTCCGGAACTCCGTTCCCCCGCGTTCCTGCTGAAAAAAAGCCCTGGCCCCCTTTTAGGCTTCCCTTGTGGAAGGGCAAGGAGGGATGGGTTTTTTAAGTGAAAGTCCCCTAGTTGAATGGGCGGGAGATAGCATTGACCTTCCCAAACAGCCAGCTGCAGCACCCCTCCCCAGGAATGCTATCCTTCTCCTCCTGGCAGCCATGGGTGTGTCAATAGAGCCTTCCCACTCTTTTTCTTTATCCCTAAGTGTGTTTCATTTTCAATCTTTTTAAAAAAATTGTCCATTATATCACTGTAGTGATATAAGCATGTACAAAATATTAAAAGGGAGGGTGCTGTGATGCCACCAATAATGCCACTGATGACAATAGCACCCTCCCTTGAAAATCCTGATTATTGAAGGTACATGAGGAAGAAAATAATCTGACTCCACAACTTTAAAAATACAGAAAGAGGGCACATATAGAAGAACTGTACCCAAACCAATTACAATCCTTGGGGATTGATTGCCAAGAAAATCAGGAATAAGTCGAGCGTGTGGAAAAGCCCACTGTTTGGAGAAGAAGGAAACACATGGCTCTGCATTTCAAAGCCATACTTAGATGATTTCCACATGGAGTTTTTACTCTAGCTTGGCTTCTTAAGCATGTCAGTCCCCGCTCCCCCCCGGACCTTACACAAAATATCTGTTGCCAATCATTGCTCTGGCAGTTTCCTCCCAACTTCCACCTATGTTTTTTCCAACCACATTTTTTCACCTATATTTCTGGAAGAAATGTACCTGAAGTGGGGTTTTTTTGTGTGAGATCTTTATGGTTTGCTACGTTTTTAAAGGTCCTGCCCACTACACCCAATCACTTCCACACTTCATTTCCTAGCCCCTTCTTTTCCTCTTGATTTGCTGCCATTTCCCCTTATAGCATTCGGCATTAAATATATATATAAAAAAAACCTTGCCACCATGTTGATGTACTAGTGCATCATATGACCATGGGTTTCTCACAGCCAGGGATTAGAGGCTGAGAAAATGAGATGGGAGGGAAGTTGTATGACATGGTGTTTGTGTATGTATGAAAAAGAGAGACCTGAGTGCACCAGCACCCTCCTGCACTGGTTTGATTATTTTTCTGAAAGGAGGGAACGGGGCTGTTCAGCCTCATGTCTAGAAAAAGGGAAACTGTTGCCCTGGGAACACCACCTCACAGTATCCTGCTGTAGCTATTTAGCACTTTTGTCTTGTGCTCTGCAGGCTTGCACTCTGGGGGCTTGCCTGGTCTGAACTCCTCTGGAGTAAAACTGCTGGCTGGGCTGGTGGGGCTTGGGAGTTTGGCAGTGGACAATAGATATTGCACCAAGTAGCCCAGTTGATCCAGCAATGCAGCTCTTTCACGCCTCAGCCTAAATAGGCAGAGGGGTGATCTGGCTCAGCTGCATTTGCTGGCGATTGTTGGAGCTCAGGAAGTTACATTGTTCTCTGGCCAGGATCCTGCAAGCAAGTATCGTACTCCATGTTCTGTTCTGAGTCTGGAGGAGAGTGGCACGCTGCCAGCCTCGCACTTTGCCTCCTTTGGGCCACCCTTCACTGCCGTTGTGAGAGGCTATAGGTCAGCTCACATCCAGCCTGGCAGGTTTCTAGTGGTGATGAGGGACCTCTGAGGCAAGTGGCGGGGCCTTTTTTAAAATGATTATTTTATTAAAACAGAATATAGCACTGGATTGTAGAAAGACTATCAAAAGCAAACTATATAACAGAAAGTAACATTAGACAGTAAAGATAATATCAAAACAAAATATATAACAAAGTATTAAAACTATGTAATAATATAACAAAGGGTAACATTAAAGATTAAACATAATATCAAAATCAGAATGTATTAAAATGCATAATATCAAAACCAGATTATTAAAACTATATAACATTTTTCCTCTCCATCCCTTCACTTATAGTATACTCAACATTTTATATTTGGCATATTAAAAAAACCCTTACCTTTCAGCTACATAGTCAAAAAAAGACTTTCCATTTTTCCTGAAATTCTAAAATTGGTTTATAATAGGCATATAAGGAGTAAATTTAGCCATCGTCATTTTGCAATTTCCTTAGGAGTAATATACCATCTAAAAACATTTTATACCAATTCTCCCTTAACATTTGACAATCAGTAAATTTAATTTCTTTAGTCCATAAAAATCCCCATTGGCTCAGAGATATTTCCTTCAAAGTTTTGCATCCATTTTATCATACAGTTTTTAACTTGCTCTGATTCTGTTTCATGCTGCAACAAGATTTTATATACTTTTCTTAATAAGTGTTTTGGATCACTGCTGATTAGTTGTTCAAACACTGTTTTTTCTCTTAGTCGACCACCTTCTTTGGATAGTTGCTCTTTAAATGTGGATACCACTTGATGATACATCAACCATGGAATGTTTTCCCCTTGAGCATGAATTTCTGGCCATGTTTTTATTTTTCCATGCTTGTCCATCATATATTCATAATTTACATGATCAGTTCTATTTCTTGTCGTCATATCATAGTAGGCATTTATTGGTGATGGCATTGGTGAAGTTGGCAAATAGTCTGTTTCTGCATTGAAACCATATTCTTAATAAACCATCTCTCAAAACATGAGTGTCATCTTGTTTTTGAGTAGTTTTTAGTGATTTCTTAACCCATAAATAATTATGAATTCCTTCCTTGGTATCAATTGTCTCCAATATTATATGTCTTCTGTTCAGATTTATAATTCAATCTGTTATCCAAACAAATGCTGCCGCTTAGCGGGCAAGGACTTTTTTGCAGACTCTGGCAGGGTAATGTCTGGTGCTGCTGGCAGGTGGTCAGCCAGTGCCTCTGGAGTACCAGGCCCTTCCTGATCCTGCTGGTCCTCAGGCTCTTCCTCTGAGCCTTCCAGGTCTGAGTCTCTGGCCTAGGCAGAGAGAGGGCTGGTCAGAGGGGGTCATGATGACAGCATTATCTTGCTGTGTAAAAGGACGGGGGATAGCACATCACTGCCTCTGTGTGGATGAAAGTGCTGACTGAACTAAAATGTGATCCTTCATGGGATCACCCAACTTACCAACTTATTAGAAAAGCAGAGAAAAAGTAGAGGAAAGCAACCCACCATGAAGCAGATTTGTGACACCCCTTCAGTTGGAAGTGTGGCAGGAGCAGAGAAAATACAGAACTCGCATTTTGTGCAGAAACAGCCTCAATGTTCCAATGTCCTCTGTTTTTTTTCAGGAGCCAGCATGTTGCCACCTAGGTGTCATGTTGGACTGCGTTGCGGCTAAGTAATCACACCAGACACTTGTATGGGTTAGAAATGGCCACAACTTTATTGATTACAGCTGTATGGAGCATTGGCCTGGCATCTGGGCAGGATCCCCATTGGCATCGTAGGCCTGGATGCCGACCGATGCATCACCCGCCAGCCTGCTGCTGGCACCTTGGCACATGTTGTTCCATCACCGGCTCTGCCTGGCAACCCTTGCTTCCAGATCCGTTGGGGTGAGCAGTCCCACAGGCCCACTCACCCTGTTGGGATCCGGCCCAATGCCTCAAAAACCGCCAACCCATAAAGTTGTGACAGAGCCCCCTCGATAGCTCTAAACTGTGGAGGGTGGGAGGGTGACAAGCTGCTCCTGCAGATGCTCGAGTAGCAATGGCGCTGACCACGTGGCTGGACTGGCGTTGGTTGGACGCTCCTCCTTCTACTCTTCGCCCCGCCTCCACTTCGTCCTGCCCCAGGTGCCAACCCAGCTTGCCGGTGAGTCGGCAGCTTCCTTTTATCTGTGTGCATGGAGAATTTTGTCTTTCTTACAAGAAGAGCTGATCAACTAGAGGTATGCACTTGAAAAGTTATTGTTTTAATTCTGTATCATTGAAATTATGATATGGAAAGGGCAAGATAATCGTTTTCATTAAATGTCAGGAGAGTAGTTACTGTATCGGAAAATCATGTCAGGGAAAATTTCTGTTTTCATAAATGGGATGTCTGCCCATTATTTCCCTATGGGGGGAATGGCAGGTTTTTTTAAATAGCTGTTTTTCACCAAATGGCACTAAAATTGCTGAGAGTCAAGTCATCCTTCTCTACTAAAGACCCTCCTCCCAAAGTTTCAAGTAAATTGAACACAGGGGGCCAATGTTATAATCCTATGAAGAAGGTGCCCCCAGCCATCCTTCTTCCTAAATGGGGGAACATGATTTCTGATGCAACAATTTTTAGCTAAAGGCCTCCCCTCCCATACACAACAAATGAACTACAGATAAAATAAGTATATTAATTCAAGAAAGCAACTTACCCTTCCTTCTAATCCCAGAAAACTTAAGTGCCTCCCACAACTACTCCCCTCCTATAAAAAGGGAAGACTAATACTAATAATCAAAACATGTCAAACCAGTCTGAAGTCCAGACAAGGATTCAGTGTAGGAGTCCAAGGAAAAGCCCAGGGACTACACACTTCAAGCAAGATTTAGGCAGAGACCTCTAAAGTAATCCAAGTTTTTTTCACAGCTAGCACACATGAGGAGCAGTCTGAGGGAGATTGCTGCACAGGATAGTGTGATTATTGGCCATGCTCTAACCTCTCTCTGGGATAAGATGGGCCGGAAAATCTGCCTCTATTTTCCCCTTCTCTCAGTTTTGCAGGAAACAGGAACAAACTGCAGGCAGAGAACTGAGAATAAGCCTCTTGAATAAGCCTCATTGCCCAGATAGCATGATGTCACTTCTGGAGAAACACCTGGAATTTATGTCAGCTCCCTCTAGGAATTGCTGGATTCTATAGTTTTACTAGAGAGTTTCCAGTGATTTGTAGAGAAGAATGATATCACTTTCAAGTTTCTGTAAGAAGTGCTATCATGCTGTCGTCAACAACAGCCACCTCCATTTCCTTGGTCTCATCTCCTGCTGGATTTTTCCAATAATTAATAGATAGAAATTTTAGGGATTTGTATAACTATCAGGAAGCCTTTCGCTGTGTTGAATATTGCTTGTCCAATCTGATATCAGGAAAGTCAGACAACTTTTAGAGTTGGCATTATCTGATTGCATAGCCCTAAGGTTAACAGCTGGTGTGGTGGCCAGATAAAGTCTCAAAGATATTCCATCTGCCCCCTGGCAATCCTAAAAGTTTAATAATGAAAACAGCAAATAAATCATTAGGCATTATTCTTTTACTTGCCTGATGTTTTTTATTCATCATAAACTACCTTGTGTGCGTGTGTATATATACACCAACACACACACACACACACACACACACACACTCCCAAATGAATAAAATTATATTAAAGTGTTCGTACATATTTTCTAGAGGTGGGCAAAAACAAAAAGGCAGACAAAGTGGGATTTGGATTCAGTTCTTTTAAAAAATATTTATTTTAAAACTTTTAACATTTACATTATTCAAACAGAAAAACACTGACTTTACTCGATTCTGTTTTTATGTCTTTTTTTAAAAAAAAGTAAGATTCTTTGATACTAGGATTAAGTCTAGTCTTAGGAAATCAATCTAACAATCAGTCCCATTGATTTCAATGGAAAACACAATTCTGGATATAACTTACCCACCCCCATAGGGAACAACATATTCATGTATTGTTCCCTTCACCCTTGGCATCCTTTACCCCATATTCCAAGTAGATGGGAAAAGGTTGTTCTATAGGAAATTAATAGTGCAATCCTATGGAGAATTACTCCAATCAAAGTCCATTCACTTCAATGGGCTTCCACTAGATTAGACCCAGGAACTGGCACGGGCGGGCCGAAACAGACAGGAACGCTGGCACTCGCACAACCACGTGTAATTCTTAACGTCTGTTTTGGCTCTAACTCACCATAGAGTTACATTATAACAGTGCAATCTTAAGAAGAGTTACTCTATTCTAAGTCCATTGATTTCAATGGACTTAGACTGGAGTAACTCTGTTTAGGTTTGCTCTTTAATTTCTTAGTTGCAAAGTGACCACAAACGGGGATCACTTGACAAGTTTTCGTTTGTTTCCTGGGGTCTCCAAACAGAGTTGGGGGAGTCTTCTTTTTTACAAATATGGTTTGTATGGGCAAGAGGATCTAACAACAATAACATTCAATTTATATACTGCCCTTCAGAACAACTTAATGCCCACTCAGAGCGGTTTACGAAAAAGAAAAATGTTTATAATTTTACGTGTCACACACTTTAACATCACATTATTTTATACAATGTCCCAGCTATGTCTGAATGCATGTTCTAACTGCGTAGTTCATCTTGCATCCCCACATTGGGACTGCGCATGCACAGACCTGCCAACAGAGAAACTTACTAGGTTTTTTAGAGCTCTGTTAGGGGCTGTTTCTCCCCGGTCACATAGATTAACCATTTTTCCCATCTAAAATGGGCACATGACCTAGGAGCAGCAACCCCCCTCCCTCAGTTCTCTCTTAGCCACCTTGAAGAGAGAAACTTTGCTTCTGAGCTCATTCGTATTTCTTCTAACTAGTTGCTTCTGATGAAAATTTTTGGTATTTCTGACTTCTAGACTGGACTTTGACTTAGCTATTGGTCTTCTGATTTGGATTCTGACATTTTTGGGACTATTCTTCTCAATATCAATGGATGCATTGTCAGTGAGTTGCCCATGATGTCCAAGAAATCGCTTTTCAAGCAGTGCACCCAATGCAGTACTAAAATGACGAAATCTGATCAACGTGATCTTTTCTGATTTGTCTCGATGAAGGGTATAAAGTTGGAGCCTGTACCTTCTGCCAACAATTTACCCCTAAAGCCAGAAATGAAAGGGCCCAGAGACTTAAGGATGTTTTGTGGAACAGAGTTTTCTCTGGAGCCAACTCTGCACTAGGAAAGAAATCAGTCTCCAAAGGGCACTCGACTGTTTCTAGTAAGAAAGCTGCCAAGCCCTTGGCCACTTTGGATTAAAGTTCCCAGGCAGGATCCGTGAGATTGACTCCAAGATCAGATCCAACAGCATCGAAGTCTTCGGCTCCACACACTTCCCTGGAACTGAGACCTTCCTCAGAGCCGACTGCAGAAGCAGAAAAAGATGAAGCATACATCCAAATCCAGTCGGAGCCGGGAACGTCGGAGTTGATCGAAGGAACATTGGTCTGAGGATGATGTTATTTTAGTCCCTGACTCCATCGCCTCACCTTCACTCATCTGGCCATTCTTTATCGGAATGCGAGTCCTGAGAGCTGGATCTGACTTTGTTGGTCACAGACTCCAGTCTCTGGTTGACACAGTACGGGTTCGCATCAGCATACTTTCTGGAACTGCTCTAGTGAGCGAGTCATTGAGTTGGATCTGAGGTACTACCTCATGGGCACAATCTCTGACTCTGAGTCAGCAAAGTGAGCATGGATCTGAGCACTGGCAGTCCTCAGAACCAAGGAGCGCGATATCTAGTTGCATCCCCCCCCATATCATTGCCATTGGGCTGGGGGTCCTTGGGGTTTTGATGCATCGGAACCGAGGCCTTCAACATCGGCAGGAAAAACTTGGCTCCCGCCTCCGTCTCCTGACAGGGTAGTGCTTACACCTAGTCTGCAATTCCTACCTAAGGTGGTGTCACTATTTCATGTTTCTCAGGATATCATCCTCCCTGTGTTCTACCCTTCTCCTCAGTCTGGAGCAGAAAAAGCATTGCACTCCTTGGATCTGAAAAAGGCAATATCCTTCTATTTGGACAGAACAAAAGAGTTTTGCTCAGACACACACCTCTTTGTCTGCTTTGGGGGAAATAACAAGGGGAAAAGGGCTTGGCCCAAACTATATCAAGATGGATCGTGTCAGCAATCCAGAGGGCATACCAACAAGTGGCTGTCAAATGCCCATTACGAATCAGGGCCCACTCTACTAGGGCACAAACATCTTCATCTGTTTTTTTGAGGGGAGTACAGTAGCTCACATCTGTAGGGCTGCAACTTGGTTCTCCTCGAATACCTTTGCTAAACATTATGCAATGGATGTGGACATCACACATGACGTTGCAGTTGCAAGGGCAGTGTTACACTCTTTGTTTAGAACATTGACCAATGATTATGTTTCTGTATCGGAATGTATAGATAATGGAGCATGAATCTTTATGGATTTAAACAATTTGGTCATTTTAATTGCCTTAACTTGACAAAGTGATGGTACATAAAGGAACACAGAATTTGTTACGGTTGCCATTGTATACTTTATTTATATTTCTGGTTTGCAAATCAGAGTACTGTTCTGTTTGTACACATTTAGTAGTTCCTTACTTAATGTTAATGTTGAACAACTTTAAGCATTGTACTGTTTATTCATGCTTTGAGTACTGAGCATAAATTTCAGTGATGCTCTTATGTTATACACAAATAAAAATTGAGTTGGAGAGATTCATCCCACCTCTTTATTGTGTGTAGCTTGGTAATCTCCCAATGTGGGGGTGCACAGAAGAACGAAGATGAAAACAGGGTTGTACATACATGGCTGTAACTATTGTTCATCAAGTTCTTCTGTGCAGACACACATCCCTCCCTCCTGTCCCACTGTGAACTCTCTGTTGGTAACTGGTTTGGGTTCATGGTGGCTCAGAAGAACGGAAGGAGAGGAGGTCGCTCCTCCTAGGTCACATGCCCACTTTAGGCGGGAAAAACAGTTAATCTATGTGAGTAGGGAGAAGTGGCCCCTAACGGAATTCTAAAGAAGCTAATAAGTTTCTCCGTTGGCAGGCCTGCACATGCGCAGTCCCAATGTGTGTCTGCACAGAACAACTCGATGAACAATAGATACAGGTATGTACAACCCTGTTATCTTAATGTAAATTATCTCCAACTTTATTATGGACTATGATCACTCATGACAAGTAGTGTCAGGAGGTTGGCCATGCTGGTCTGCAATAGAAGAGCAAGATTTGGGTCAAGTAGCACCGTAAAGACCAACTAGATTTCCCAGGTATGAGCTTTGAGAGTCAAAATGCCCTTCTTCAGATGCATTAGAAATGGATGTATGTAGGGTTTTATCCAACCAGAATGTGGGAATGGTATTTAAATTAAGGGTGTAAGATATGATAATACTGTAATTAGCTTGATAGAGCTGGGTAAGAAAACCAGAAAATCAGCACCTGTCGTTAGAAAATAATCCAATATCCCTATTATGCCTTGGGAGAGGGGCCCATTGTCCAAAATATGCAAATAAACTCAATTTCAGCAATCTTGCATTGTAATTTTCCTTTGAGGTTTTTTTGCTTGGGAACTGCCACTCTTAAGTCAGCAATGGAATGTCCTGGAAGATTAAAATGTTCTTCCACTAGTTTTTGGATATTATGGGGGTTTTTGTATCAAGTTTATGTCCATTTAATCTTTTGAGATGGTACTGAATTGTTTGTCCAATATAGAGAGCTGAGGGCCATTGCTGACAATTGATGGCATATATAACGTTGGAACATGAACAAGTGAATGAGCCTGAGACGGTATAGCTGGTATTGTTAGATCCAGTGATTATGTTGTTAGTGTGAATAAAAATATAGGGACAAAGTTGGCATCTTGGTTTATTGCAGACCCTGGCCACAGAGTTCCTGTCCATGTTGGGAAGTGCATTGTTGTGAGTGAAGAGTTGTTTAAGGTTGAGGGCCTGTCTGTGGGCAAGAAAAGGTTTGCTTCCCAATGCTGGTGAGAAAGCAGTATCATTGTCTAGCATAGGTTGCAGACTATTAATGTTGCATTGAACTGGTTTGAGCTGGGAACTGGATGTGATTACCAGTGGTGTTCTATTGTTTTGTTTGGGCTTATCTTGACTCCTCATGACAGGCTTACTTTGCCAGTTCTCTGGGACCTGTGTTTCCACACTACAAGAATACAGAAATTGGTCACCTCTATTCCTGCAAGTTCAAACAGGAATATATATTATAACCTTCATATGTTAGAGACTTGTGTCTATGTTCTGTTTAACAGGAAATAGTTAATATTTTCCCCACAGGGCCCAGGCACACCTGCAGATCTATGGTGTGTGGTTTCTTCTCCCAGCTGCATCTGTGATTCTGCAGCTGAGAGGGAGGCTGTAAAACTCTAAATGGAGAGTTTGCGACATGCCATTGCAGTGCTAATACAGCCTAGAGGTCTATTGCTGTGGTAACAAAACCACTGTCATCACAGATAAGAGGTTTTGTGGGTTAAGTAGTTTCAATAAAGTACACTTCATTGCTCATAACAAGATATTTTCCACGTATGTTGTATTCCCACCTAAAAGGTTGATTATGTTTTGTTCAGTGGTTTTGCAGAGTTGCACTAAAGGTAGCTCCACAATGTTTTACTAAGATGATTTACCTTCTTAGTAATTTGTCTTTGTTCATGAGTCCCTACTGACCTAGGGGTCTACCATCCATTAACTCCAGAGCTGCTATAGCATAGTGGTAAAGTGGTTGGGCTGCAAATCAGCACTCATCTGGTTCTGATCCCACTACTGCCATGAGCTCAGCAAGTGGCCTTGGGTAAGACATTCCTCTTAGCCCCAGTTCCTCCGCTGTGTTGTGGTAATAATAATAACAACACTTACCTTGTTCTCCATTCTGAATGGGGAACTTATCTGTATAGAAGAGTGGTATATGGGCAGTTGTTGTTCTTCACAGTCAGCTGTCTGTGGCCTGCTATTTGATTCCTTACTGGACATGGCATGGAAGCTTGATTGGGTGACTTTGGGCCATTTACTCAACCTAACCTACCTCCCATGGTTCATGTGACAATAAAATTGGAGGATAGGAGAATGATGTTGTGAGCCACTATGAGTCACCACCAAAGAAAAGTGAGGTATAAATAAATAAAATAAAACAAAAACAAATGTGTCTCAGGACACTTTACATATTTGTTCTAAAGATTTACTTGCTTAAATCTCTGTGTGTGTGTGTGGGGGGGGGTGTTGTTTGTTTGTTTAAAAAGACAATTCCTCCAAGGAATTAATAGGAGGATACTGCAAGCTGAAAGTAAGGAAGAGAGCCCCTTGATAACCATGGGCTTTTGAATTGCTTCTGTTTTAAATGTGGTTATGTGAACTCCAGTGGGTACCATATTTATTTGAAAGGAAGATGACCCTGCATGTAAGACAACCCTACAATGATATACACAAAACATTTTTTTAGATTTGGGTATTACTGTAACTTGTATGTAAATTTAAGACAACCCCTCTTTTTTGATGGCATACCTGAAAAGCAATCTACAGCATAATCCTAAGCAGAGTTACTCCAGGTCTTAGACTGGAGTAACTCTGTTTAGGATTGCAGTGCTAGTCTTGTACTTCAGTAAATACTTTATGTAAGAGGGTACACTGTAATAAAATGGATTTACAAATGGTCAATGAGAGCAAATAATAGGATTCAGCAAAAACATAGTTAGCTACTGACATTTATTTGCTATGCATACAAATAAATAAATTTCTATAATACACTCAAGGCAACATAAAGTGTAGGAATTTTAAAAGACATCACTTCAACAGGCAAATTTATTGCAATGGCAATAAAAGGTAAACATGATATAAAGTAAACAGAAATGTATTTATTTCCAGTCTGATTACACGGAGGACAGCTGAACCATATTTTTTTTAGTAAGTATCATGTTAAATTTCATAGGAGTGTTCATCAGAATCAAATTGATTTTTTATTCACCCATAAATTATCTTAGCTCTGAAGAGGGCACAGTATGATGAACCAATGAGATGTAAAATGTCTTTGGGAGGAGTTTGTGTCTTCTCTGTTCCACTATGGAGCCACTGAAAGAAAGAAAGAAAGAAAGAAAGAAAGAAAGAAAGAAAGAAAGAAAGAAAGAAAGAAAGAAAGAAAGAAAGAAAGAAAGAAAGAAAGAAAGAAAGAAAAAGATTATTTTGCACACACACATATAGCCTTGTTTCTGGTCAACTTAAACCCAAAAAACTTCAATATGTGTCCAGAACTGTGATGTGCCCTAGATACTAGCCTTGTTACTAGCAGCCTTTACTTTATGGCCTCTCATAATTAGCAAAGGTGAAAGGTCAAGCTGTGGAGCCTTTGTGTCAGCCCTGTGATTCTTTTTTAAACACATTTGAAAAGGAGTTCTCTAGAAACCCCAAAAGAACACTGCCTCAGGAAGAAAGTGAGAGAAAGAGTGTTGTGCATACCAGCCAAGCAGATAAAAGTGACATCAAAAGAAGCAGTGGCCAGCTGTCCATCTGGGTTGAAGCTTGGTTGAAAGAATGAGAGGAAAACTCTCACATGTGAAGATTTTGTTTGGTTTGGTTTAAAACAAGTCCCAAGCAGGAGGGGGAGAAAACTGCTGCAAACAGAAGGAATTGCTGCTTGGCCGGATTCCCAGGCTGAATCATTTAAATCATGTTTAGGGCCTCCAATGGAAGTTGCCACGTCTGTTTATAACCGTCACCCGCAAGAAACCCAAAATGAATAGGTTTCCCAACTCAACATCCATTCATAAGCATGGATTAAAACTAACATCATAAACTACCAAAAGTCTTTAACTCTGACATACATTTTTATCCTTGTAGCTGGGATCTTTTAAAAAGCTACCTCTTCATTAAAAATAAAACTAGAACACAATCTGAGTACAGAAAGCTTGGTTTGCTTGTAGGGCTGACTTAACAATGATTCACACTGTGTAACCCCCCTTGAGTCTCAGTGAGAAAGGGGAACTATAAATAAATGAATAAGTTATATGATGTATTATTTTGGTACACAACTGCAATCCAAAGAGACCTAAATAAATGTACACAAAAATTGCTTCTGTGTATGCACAGAGATTTTCCCAATTGTCACTTCAAACTGTACTGGAAGCCACTGTGGAAGGTCCCCCGAATTACTGGAATAGCTTTTCAGGTGGCACAATGATGGAAAATGATTAAGATCAACTGCAGAAAGCCACATGTGACCCTTTGGATCCCATCCAAGACACTTCTATATCCACAGATAAGGACTGTGCAAAATTAACATTCAAAGAGCACAGTCCTAAAGTCTACTCAGAATCCTACTCAGATCTATTCAATGGCTTTTACTCCAAGGAAAGTGTTCTTAGGATTGCACTGAAATGCTGCAATCCTAAGGATACTTTCTTGTGAGCAAGCCTCATTGAATAACATGAGACTTACCTCTGTGTAGACCTGACTGGGCTTGTTCCCTAGAGATAATCTCTTCTCTCCTTATATAAATGCTTATTTTAATGCATTTCTGGCTCTTATGAGATCCAGTTGTGTCGATCTGGTCTGAATTCCAGCTTTTAGATTTCATCTTTTTTAAGGTGATCAAAGACTATGACTTCCTTTGGCACTGTGCAGGTAAAATCTGGTTAATCTATATTGTGATAGTTACATTCATCTAACAGTATCAATGGAGATTCAAATTGGTATAAAGCACTAAATTTGTTGTTCCATTCGATTGCTTAATTAACATTCAAATTTAAAAGCCTCGAAGTATTGGCCTGTTTCTCCTGATCACTAAATCTTCCAATAGATTTGTAGCCCTTAGATAAAGTTGGCAGTGATAGTTCAATACTGTGGATTAATTCTGGTCAATCTGAAACACAGTTGCCACAAGTAAATATATTAAGTTGGTCTTATGCTGAGATGGACCAAGTAGGGGCTGGAGACAGGGGATCCCACCACCACCATCACCATCACCATCACCATCACCATTAGGGCCTGGCAAGCCTAATTTAGCCCAGTATTGTCTACTCTAACTAGCAAAAGCTCTCCTACAGCATCTCAGGAAACTTGTTCCAAAACAGGGAGATGCCTGGGGTTAAATCTAGGACTTTATGATTACAAAACAAGTGCTCTTCTAAAGAGCTATGATGTTTTACCCCCTTTGGCATGGGCCATGTTGATTTGTGAAACACCAGGAACGGAGCAGGAGAGCCCATGGGCCAGCCTGCAGCAGGGTTAGATTGCACTCTCTGCCCACCTATGAAGCACTGATCCTTTACAGTTTACATTCCATTCATTCTTGCTCTTTATTGTCAGTTCTTTAAAATAAATGACTGCTTGGTTGCTGTGACTTCTTAGGTCACATTAAGAGGGGAACATATATTCACACTTCCTCCAGAGAGCTTGGGCAAATGCAGATTTTTTTTTTAATGAAGAAGAAATGTGAGAAAGAAATGATTTATAAATCTCAATATAAAATATTATAGCGATTGGATCATGAGTTGGGGTTAAAGGAACAGTTCATGCAATTTAAATATGTTTTTATTTTTGTTTGTTTTAAAATTTACATCACACCAAACATGGCACCACAGAAGTGCCAGACATGTAACAATATATTAAAAATGTAAAAACAGTGATACCTTTGCTCTGCATCAAGGGTTAGAAAGGAGCTTCTTAGCATGCAGGGGAAAGGGGGAGGGGAGGTCCCTTCCAATTCTTTTACCATCATTTCACTGCTTCAGCTCATGCTGTGCCTCAGCACATTTGTCAAGTATGATCATTGTGTGCACTTGGCAACCATACCTCAAGTAAGTATAGGAGAAAGCATGGAGGGAAGTAGTGAGTAGGAAAGCAGTTTGTTTGGACTGCAGTTGAAATGCAAGTATGTACTGAAAAGCAATTACTTGTGTAAAGCATGTACAATGAAAAACTAGACAGGTGTAATCGATGTACCTGTCCTGAGATCTGATAAAGAAAATTAAGTTTAAGAGAACTACAGTAAAGAATAAGTTGAGGGTGTGAAATCTTAGAGAACTGTAAAGGAACTAACAGTGGATAAGGCTGGAAAATTTATAGCAATTAAATAACATATATAACATTTATATAACTTTTTGAAATAAGCACAAGAGCAAAATGTAAAATTAATAAAGTAGATTGAGTGACAGACCATTAGAAAATGATGGTAAGACAGAGAGGAGAAACCCCAGAAAATGATCTGATAATCTTACTCTCTGGGTAAAACAGAGAGGAGAAACACAAGAAAATAATCTGATAGTACAGACATTTTAAATGATTATTTTAATATAATCTATTAAGAACTATAAATTTTTCAGAAGAATTTTGTTTTTTAGAACAAAATTTCTGAGAAGATAGAAAAAGGAAAACATGAATGAAAACATGGAGAACTAGAGTATGTGGTTTGTCAATGTGAAGATAATTTAGCAAAAACATAATGAAAACTTAAAGAGATTAAATGAACAGTCCACACCTATATGGCAATACTAGAAAGGCTGAAAATACAGAAGAAACAATGTAATCCTGGAGCAAGGGACAAAAGTGCACTGGGAGCCAACTAAGTGCTATGCCAGTGTATCTCTGAAATGTAGCAGTGGAGCACCCCAGCAGTGCTGCTCTCCAGCAGGGTGTGGTGTGACAAAGCTGCAAAGCATTGCCAGTGTAAACTGCAGTGCTGGTAGGGAAAGGGGAGGACCGAGGGGCATGGCAGGAGTTAAGTCAGTATTGAGGACCCTGCCTTTCACACACTCTGCCACTTTCATAGGTTTGGGACTTCCCAGGCAGGTAATGGCTGGTCAGCACAGGCCACTTGTCTAGCCTCCAATTTAGGAGGCAGAGAGTCCTCATCCAAATCTTCACAGGTTCTCCTCTCTCTTCTTCCCGAGGCTCCATCAGACAGGCAGCCTGTTCCCTACGTTTACCTTACCTCACCCATCTACTGCCCAGGGCTATTGGGGAAAGGGAACTTAGATGTTATTTTCCCTTTTAACACTGCCACCATTTACTTCACTGGGCCCATTTAACATAATCAGAGCATTTGAGGTCTGTGCCTGTGTTATTTTTCCTCAGTCAACAATACTAAGCCAGCCAGAGCTAAAACAAAACAAAATTAAACTTTAATTACAAGATGGAACATAGGAGTGAAAGGTTTTAAAGTCAAAAACATACTGGGGGTCAACAGGAAATGTTTCAAAGTAACAGAACAGGTTTAACTGCTAGCTAACTCTCTGCTGCCTCCTCTCAGCAGCTCCAAAACCCTTTTCTCAGCCTCTTACTCTAGGGGTGTACAGCCCCCACAAATATCGTTGATCTGATTTTTTTTTTAACGAATCTGAGAAAAAAATTGAATCCCCCAAATTCCGGAGTGATTCTCTAATTCAGTTTGCATACTTCCAAAAAATTCGGCCATTATTTTCTAGTGGAAAATCTGGGGGCTATCCAGTGGACTGGGGAGGGGGAGGGGGATCGACCCAACAGAAGCAAACTGAATGCCTGGTGCTTGTAGTTGAGTACTGCTTAGTTCTGTTCTGTGGTGCTTCCCCACTGGCTGAATCCAGTGCCAACGTCATGTCTATGTATATCCATGCCATGTTTGTTTGTTTATTTTGTCACTGATGTCACAGTGTATTGAATGTCTAATGTCTAACCTGCTGTATTTTCTCAGTAGCTATGTTCTTTTCATATTATGTTATTCCTCCAGCTGGGATGGGCCTCATGTTATCTCACAGAACTACACATCTCCGAGCTAGAAACGACCTTGGAGACTCCAGGCGCTTGCCTTTGTTACTTTGCCCAGATGCTGGGAGTTCAGTATTGTGTACTCACTGCTTAGCCATAACTATAATGGGTTCTCACAGAACCAGTGTAACCATGTGTGCCAAAACATAACCATTGCTGGAATGCGGGAAAACTCAAGTATAATATTGTCCTGTTGTTTTGAATTGTCACTTCTACCAAGCTCTGTGATGGAGTTCAGACCTGAACTGTAAAATCCTGAATAAAGCCTTTTCTATTGGAACCAATGTGTGTTCACTGGAGAGGGACTGAGGGATCTACCTGCCAGGAACTGACAGCCTGGATGATGTCAATGACATTGGTTCTGTTGGGCTAAGTTACAACACTGTTGCTTACTTTGGTTTGAGTGGAATAATGTGATTCTGTGATGTGGTGTTGGTCCCCTTCTTTCACTTTGGATCTGGGGGAATTCCATCCCTGTCCTTCAGTTTGGTTCTGGTGGGCTTTCTCTAGGATGAACTCAGCTTGCATTTTGGAGTGTGCCTTGGCAATGGTAGTCTTGCCCCAGTGTGTTTCTGCAATGAGAGCCAGCTTTGACTTTTTTCCTATTGGAAACAATGGAGTGGCTGGGGGCACCTTGTTCAGGGGCTCATAGAATTGACCCCTGAGATCCAAATATCCTAAAACTGGGGAGGGGTCTTTAAGGACAGTCAGGAGTAGGTCTCCTGAAAATTTGGTGGAGTTTTCGTGAAAAATGCCACCCGCAGCCCCCTGGATATATTTTTCCCAACAGAGAATAATGAATAATTGTGGGGGCACCTTCTTTGGGGGCCTATAAAACTGCGGAGGGTCTTTAGAGGACAGGAGCAAGCCCCCTCCAAATTTGGTGTTTAGTTGAAAAATGACCCCTCTAGCCCACCGGATATCTCCTAGAGTGATTTTCCCACATAAAACAACAGCCAATTTATCGATCCCCCCCCCTGAAAATCTGGTAAAAAATCAGGATATCTAGTTTTTCATTTGGAGTACCCGAATTTTACTGAATCAGCCAAAATTTGGTATTTTAATCTGAATCCCGAACTGAACTGCATGCCCACTATCTCACGCTCTCCAACGGACACCAACTCTCTGGCTCAGCATTCTACCCTCTTTTATTGGCTGGTCTTTCAGGACAGTGGGCTCCCAAAGCCACCTGAGGCCAGGAACACCCCACAATATGAGCAGAAAGTTATGCCATCAAAAAATACAGCACAGCCCATAGGTGCCCATAGAATTGGACATCCAAGGCCTCCCCCAGTGCAGGCCCATCAAAAAGCTCTGATGGAGCTCAGGATGCCAACTACAGCTTCAACCAATCACTCCCTTCCCCACATGCAATCACAGCCACCCAGCACTACATAAGCCCCTATGAGGACATCCCATAGTTCAGTTCGTAGGTTGTGGGACAGGGGAGTCTATATCAGAGATGTTTACTGTACACATTTGGAGTACACAGCTTTATACTTTGTCTTGCAATGGGAAATACGCCTGGGGAAGCGTACCCAGGAGCATTAGGTCAAGGACAGGGCACAACTGTGGTCTGAGGTGCCTGGCAGCTGCCCCACTACATTCTGTCAATCAGCTGGCCAAACAACCATGAGACCCATAGGTTTTCTGGATCAGGGCCCTATGCAGCAGCAGCCATGGATAGAGCAGTTGCAGAACTGGATCCAGAAAATATTATTTGGATGGCTACAGCATGTGGCTCAGAGAGGTTCCCAGACAAATGATGAACACCCCCCTACACATGGGAGTGGAACCACATGCCTCGCTGGGACCCCACTGGCATGGCTGTGACTGGCATGGCATCTGTGCTGTTTGCCATTCAGCAGTGGGAACTTAGAAGTATCACCAGTGCTGATCGTGCCACTCTTCTCAGTCAATAGTTCAGCTGACTCCTGGAGCATCCTGCCTTGGGCAGCTTTTAGATCGGCAAGTCTGCCTCACTCAGATGCATGTTGAGCTAGGGACAGCTTAGCCTGTCTCTCCATGGCTCCTGGGAGCAGTTCAGGTACTATAGTGGATAGAGGGATTTGGCAGCCTTTGTTCAACAACTCTGTCCTTGTTTGTGAGCAGATGAGATTAGCTCCACATCCCTCCCTGCCCCACTTACCCCCCCACCCAAATTCCCCTTAGGGCTGCCCCTTAACACATCTGAGAGAGTGGGCTCTAACTGAGGGATGCCCATGCTGAGATCTCTGTTGTTGGTCTTTCTGGTGCCACTGGACTTCTTTTTTTAAATTTTTTTTTAATTTAGTTTATATAATTGAATAACAGTTAACATTTAAACTTTCAAACAATGTAAAACAAATCAAGAAACAAACTTAATACATGCAATTCTCAAGGTGCCACTGGACTTTTGGGGTTTTTTTTCCCAGCTGCAAAACACAGCAAGAGTCCCCACATATTTGTCCCCACCTCTTTCTCACACACACACTCTTCTGGCTCCTGAGTGCAGCTTGCATGGGGAATGGGCTGGCGGATAGCCCAAGGGGCTGCTCTGGCATGGGGAGGTCTCTGGGTCCCACACTCCTTGCATCTGATAAGCTGTGCAGCTTGGTGGTGCAGGCATAGGGGACCCATGGTGGATGCAAGAGAGCTGTTGCCACGGGCACAACACAGGGAGTTTATGCCAGAATCCAGGTCAGCCCATCGGCTGGGCTATTCTGTTCCCCCTTTTGTGGTTTGCTGAGGCAAAATGAGGCAAATGCCCACCCCTCACTTCTTCTCATGTAAGCATCAACCCAGGAGCCCTGGCCATGCTATCCCAGTGCCTTCCCATTGAGCCATGCCTGTCTGTGCAATTGTCTCTGCTTGGCCACATGTGGCTGGTGGTGATGTCAGGGCTGCAGTGGAGTGCCTAATGCCTTTTGGCAGGCCTCCTTTGAACCTACTCTCTTGGCTTGGTGGGTTTTTTTTGATGTGGGGGCTGTGGGTTCACACGCGGCCTCTGTCCTTTCTTGTTTTACTTTTCAAGTGAAGGGTGTGTGTGGCTCAGAGCAGGGATGACTCTGTGTGGGCAGCACTTTCACTGCCAGTGAGGCTCTTGCTGGGGAAGAGGTGGGCATCCTGTCTGCCTAGGGTTGCTAGGATGTGCCTGGCACCCAATAAGAGATTCGAGGGTGGGAACATGGGCTGGAATGATGTTGTGTGCTCTGCTACATCACTTCTAGTGAAATCCTGGGAGTGATGTAGGGTAGCTCTAGCAATTGCTGGAAAATCTGTGGTTACTGGTGATTTCTAGAGCTGCCTTACTTCAGAAATGATGTAGAAGCACATGTGATGCTGACATTTTAAAAAAATTATTGAAAGGGTGGCAGGCTACAGGAGCTGGGGGCAAGAGACCCCTGCCCCCATTGGGAGAATGGTAAGCCTATGTCTACTGCATGAGTGCCCATCCCCTGTGGGCTGGGGGGCACTCAGGCTATGTGCCTCTGTTGGGGTTGTGCTATTGCTGGGTCTCCCTTCTCTGTCTGCTGCGGGGGGTGGGGGGAGTGGTATCAAGAGGCAGTGACCAGATTGGCAAGCAGTGATTGACTGTACGGCTGTGTGTCACTCACCGGAGCGTTACTGGCTGCCATTGTCTTACTGATGGGTCCTCCTGACAGGGTTGCTATGGACTTTGGTGCACTTGCTATGCCATCTGTGCTTTATGGAAGGGTGCATTTTATTATTTTCTGTAGGGACCAAACCAGCAGAGCTGCATTTGTGTCAGGGGCCAGCTATCTCTGCCTCAGCAGCCCTCAGGATTGCACTGAAAGAAACAAACCAGAGAGCAGATAAATTGTTGGGTATAAATGAAATTTTGGACAATGCTTTGAGGAAGAATATCTTGATTTTCTGAGGTATACCAGAAAAAGAGGGAAAAGATGATTTGATATCATTTGTAGGGAAACAGGTTACAAAAAATATGACTTAGTACTTGAGGCGCCTATGTATGTGCAGTCAGCAAAATTAAATTAAATTGAATTAAATATAACAAATAAGGTAAGAGAGTTCTTAGTATGCTTTGTTATTCTTTCAACAAGCGCAATACAGCAAAGAAATTTAGTTTGGTTTTGACTGCCCCTAGAGAATTGAGGGATTTGATATACATCAAAAATGAGAGAGAGAGCAGTAAATAGGGACATGTAATAACAGATAAGAACTTTATCTAAAGGAGAAATTGCAGTAAGTCAAGTAACATTACCTAATTAAGGATGTGTTGCAAATCAAAAGGACTTTATTAGGTTTAATCCTGCATTTATAATTTTAATTTAATGTTGATTGCAAGAAATAAAGTTTGCATCAATAAATGTGACAAGGTTGAATAGAGAGAGAGAAGAGGCAGGAATTGGGTCCAGAAAGTAGCGTGGTGAGGGGTGTGTAGCCATTTCCCTCATGCCATTTTCCTGATTGAAATAGCCACCCAATAGCTGTCATACAGGGAAATGTACAGTTCCTTGTATAGCGGATAGCAGAGCTGACTAATACTTATAGCACAGGGATTGGAGTTTTTATTCAAATAATCCAAACACTGGCTCCAGATGCTGTCATGTTTCCCGTGTGTCTTATTTCTCATATTTTAATTTTACCTGGGCTGCCAGATCCAGCATCAAAGCAGTCTAATTTTGCAAACAGGAAGGGCTTTTTTGGGAAACTTAATCAGAATTTCTATCTAACTCTTCTATTTTGAACAAAGTTCTTAGTAGTTTGACGAGTAACTTGTGAAACTTGGGTGACTTTCAAGTGGGGCCTCCATTGCAGTGTGAGGAGTTGCAATCAAGGGGGGAAGTAAACCAGGAAAGCCCTGTTGCACACATGGTATTGTACTTGCATGTCTCTCAGAGGCTCTTTCAATGCTGGCCAAAGAAATGGCAATTAATCAAGCTGTGTTTGGGGGTGAACTTTCACATTCCCTTTGCTTATGTCAGCTGCTGCCAAGAGATTTGCAGTGTAATCCTAAACTAAATTACACTATTCTTAATCCACGGAAGTCAGTAAATTTAAAATGGTGGGACTTCTGAATAGTGCCGCCCTGAAAATGGATAAGATCAACAAGTGGCAGGATATGTTTTCTCTCTGCTGTGGAATGGTTCACTTGAGGAGGACAGGAAGCCCCACCCACCCCAGTTTGGTCATGCAGTCATTCAGGAGGGCATTGCTACGAAGGGAATAAAGCTGTAGTATAATGGAATGGAGGGTGCTTTTTCTAAAGGAACAGGACTGCACATTCTTGAATGTATTATCTTGTCCTTACTGCACTGTTCTCTATGTTTGTGATTTGTTTTGCACTGTTTAAAACATATCATGTATGATACTCTGCATAAGCTTTTTCACTTTATCTAGATTAATATTAAAATTACTCTGGGTTAATTTAAAATACATGTAGATAGGGGTGTTTTTTGCATTGCTGAAATTTGCTGGTCAAAAGACAAGGTCTATGATATTCTAAGTGTAATATATAGAACAAAATCAGAAACGTGATTAAAAACTATAAAGTGTCAAAAGAAGCTCAGTAAAGTGGAAGAATGCTAAGCACAGGGAAAGATTTGCCAAAACTGTAGAGAGAGAGAACCAGTATGTTCTGCAAAGTACAGAAATGCAACAATGAGAAACAGCAAGCTGAGGAACCTGCAGAAACAAGGGGGAACACAAATTCAATGGTTTGGTCTCAGTTATGAGGGCAGAAAAGGGGGAAATGAAAGTTGTGTGAATATAGAGGGAGGTAAAGATTTTAAAAAAGTGTTCCATTCAGGATAGGGCTGCCAGGTCCCCCATTGGGGGCAAGGGATCCCCTGCTCCCACCCTCCACCCACCACCACCACTCCAGCGGGGGAGCAGGCCTCCTGGGTGCGCTCCTGGGGCAGTGCAATGATGTAACTCCCAGAAGTGATGTTGTCACACCGCCCTGGGAGCACTCCTGCACTTCACAACTGGCTGATTTGGGCCCCAAATTTGCCCACTGTGAAACATGGGAGAACTCCTGGGGCCTGCACAATGACATCACTTCCTGGAAGGAACGTCATTGTGCTGCCCTGAGAACATGCATGCACAAAACAAAGAAAAAGGTGAGTGCCGGGTCCCCCCTCCCACCAGGAGGGTAAGGAACCTGGCAACCCTAGTTCAGGAGCCTGAGTTCACTACATACCAAAAGAAATATTCCAGAAAATGATTTTAAGTGGGTAGCCGTGTTGGTTTGCAGTAGAATGGCAGGACTTGAGTCCAGTAGCACCTTAGAGATCAACAAGATATTCTGAAAATTCACTGTCATTCTGGAGTACACAGGAAAGGAGAAATGATGAATTGGACCCTAGGATTCCCTTCCACGAAATGAGGAGCCATGCCCCATTTTGGAGGCTTAGGGTTGGCACCAACCCAATCTTATCTTGAGGACAAACGTATTGATGAATAATACTTGCTATTGTATCAAGTTGGGCATAAAAACATTATGCTTATGGCAAGTTGGGGACTCATGAGGACTTGTGGAGAAGGGGAACTATACCCCTCCCACCAGAATTTTAGTCCAGTGGCACCTTAGAGACCAACAAGATTTTCAGAGCGTAAGCTTTCAAGAGTCAAAGCTCCCTTCTTCAGATAATCAGTTTCAAGAGCTTTGACTCGCAAAAGCTTATACCCTGAAAATCTTGTTGGTCTCTAAAGTGCTACTGGACTCAAATCCTGCTATTCCAAAAAAATGTTACCAGATGAGGTGGTCTTAGAAACTACTGGACAACAAACCATGACAGAATACAGAGGGCATACAATTGAGTTTGACTGGCCGATGTACTTTGAGGTGTGAACTGTTCATCTTTCTATAGTGCTTGGATATTTGGCTTTTCAACTACTGAACTTGGTAAAGACTATGGCCAGCCCAGAACACATTGAGCTAACAAAGCAAAAAGTAAAAGAATGCTTTGCAGATGTGTTTACAGGTCTAGGCTGTTTGCCAGGCCAATGTCAATAGCTAAAACCAGATGCAAAACAAGTTACCCATGCACTAGAAATGTTCCCATCTCTCTGAAAGAGAACTGAAGCAAATGAAAGAAACTGGCTTTGGTGAACATAGATGAGCCCATGAAATGGTGGCCACAGAGAAGAAAAACCTTCAAAAGTTAAGAATTTGATTAGATCCAAGAGATTTGAATTGAGTCCTAATGAGAGAGCACTAAAACTTCCTACATTAGAGGATATAAAAGATATCACAAGGTAATCCTAAGCAGTGTTATACTCTTTTAAATCCACTGAAATCAATGAGGCTAGAAGGATGTGCCCTGACGTGAACAGCTCAGGCAAGTCCAATCTCGTCAGCTCTCAGAAGCTAAGAAGGGATGGCCTTGGTTAGTAATCAGATGGGAAATCTCCAATGAAGACCAGGCTTGCAGAGCCAGGCAACAGCAAACCACCTTGGTTAGTCCCTTGCCCTGAAAATCAGAGACTTGCATCATCATTTTGGGGTAACACCAGGATCTCCCAAGTGCAGATACGATTGTCCCAGTGGCAGCTAGCCGTACTCCAATAAGTTTGTGGTCAGTGGAATGGGACTATATCATGTTTGTTTGCACTGACAATGCTTTGCCATTTTGGAATTTTTTTGGTAACCTCCCCCACTCCCTGCTTTTTTTTTAAGATTTGAGGGTTTTTTTCTTTTTAAGACTGGAGATTTTTTAAGATTGGAGGGTTTTTTCCCTTTTGTAAAAAGATCTCACTTCTGTGTGGTGACGGGAAGTGCTGTCAAGGAGTAGCCAATTTATGGCAATCCCATAGGGCTTTCAAAACAAGAGATTAACAGAGGTGGTTTGCCATTGCCCATCTCAGCATAGCAACCCTGGACTTTCTTGGTGGTCTCCCATCCAAGTACTAACCAGGACAGATGCTGTTTTGCTCCCGAAATCTGATGAGAATGGGCTAACATGGGTCTTCTATGTACATAACCCCAGTCTGTGGATATAACAAACTGCCTCTTGGGCCATGTTGAAAATTATATTTAACAAGTGTCCGGGGTCTGGGTCCCAGCCCCCAGACTTGGTAGGAGGGAACAGCAGGTCAGCCGGGCTGATGGGCAAACAGAGGGGGCAGCCAGCAGACAGCAGGTCAACTGGTCAGCCAGCTGACAGCAGGTCAACTGGTCAGCCAGCTGACAGCAGGTCAACCGGTCTGACTGGCAGGCAGAGGGGGCAGCTGGGGGACAGCAGGTCAACCCCTCCCACAGGCAAATGGAGCCAGAACCTGCCGGTGCCAGGGGCAAGGGGCAAAAGCCCAGGGCCTCAGGAGGCAGGGGGAGACAGAGAGAGGCCAGCGAGTCCCACTCCCCTAGGGAGGGAAAGGGGGCTAGGCAAGGCGGAAGGGGGCAAGGGCAGAGGGATTGGAAGCTCAGCAGTCACCCACCCAAAGACCTTACCTGAGGAGGAGAAGCAGCAGCAGCCCCAACAACCCAAAGCCACGCCCCAGCTAGAAAATAGTAGCCTGGCCCAGGAGTTGCCAAAAGCCAAGCCACTCCAGGTGGGGATATTGGAGGCACTCTGCAGGAAGCCCTGGGCAACCAGCCAAGGAGCCACAGCTGGACCCACCTTCAGCCATCAGCTCAGCCAGGGAGGCCGGGCTGCTAGCCAGGGGACTGCAGCTGGACATGCCTTCAGCAATCAGCCAAGGCAGGGAGGCTGGGCAGCCAGAGAACAAGGCACAGCTGGTGCTGGTCAGTGGGGCCAGATCAGCTACCCCAGCTGCAACTGCTTGGTGCAGCCAAAGGCCAGGCTGGAAGAGGGGTGGGGCAGTAGGAGGAAGCCCTATAAAAGCTGGCTGGGAAGAGCCCTGTGGTGGTGGGTGTGAGTGAGGAGTGATGATGTGGAGTGAGAGCAGTAAGATGCAAGGGTGGAGGCTTGGAGGAGAGTCCTGGAAGGAGAAGATGAAGGAGGGCGCAGAGGGTAAGCAGGCCAGGTTGAGCAGGCCAGCGAGTGGACTGAGAGGGAGTCTGGGTGAGGTATACCGCCCCTCCTTCCACAGAGCAGGGTCCTGCAGATTCCCTGGCCCCCCTGTGACGTCAGGAGCAGACCGCCCAGTGCCACGCCCAGCGGCAGCGATGGCAAGCCCTGACACAAGGACTTGCAGGGGACATCTCATTTCCATCTTCGCCAATATTTCCTCTTTCCCTTCCCTGAAAGCCCCTATAGCCTCTTCTGTTTTCATGCTTCCTTCTCTCCATCGCACTCCAGCCAACCTACCTTTATCTACCCGCCCTGTTTTCAGCTTTTCCTTCTTCGCTCCCCAAGGCAGCCTCTAACCAGAAAAATTATGGCCCAGTTATGCAGTGCCTGGTGCTTGGCCAGGCCCAGTTGTGTGGTAGAGAATATGCAAGAATTTGTGGGGGGCACCTCAACCAGGGTTGCCTGGTCCCCTTACCCTCCCGGCAGGAGGGGGAACCCAGTAGTCACTGATTAGAAGATATTTTCATCACTTCCAGGAGTCATATCATTGCACTGGCTGCGGGAATGCTTTTAAAGAATCAGCCCATTTGGGGCCCAAATCGTCCCCAACAGAAGCATGGGAGTATTCCCGAGGTCAGCATGATGATGTCACTCCTGGAAGTAATGTCATCGCACCCCACTGGAACTGCACCTGCTGCAGGCTTGCCAGGGAGGTCTTTGCCTCCTGGGCCTGTTCCCTATGCCTTTTCACCCACCTGCCAAGTGAGTGGTGCTGGGGGGGTAGAGGCTGGGAGCGGGGGATCCCTGCCCCCACTGAGGAACTGGCAGCCCTAACCTCACCCCTGTATCTACATTTTCACACTGTTTCCTCTTCCTGCCTCTTGGCAACTCCCATGTCCTCACCTTTCTCTACTTTCTTCTCCCCTTCCCACTCACCCACCAGCCTACATTTATCTACTCCTCATCTTCAGCTACATTTATTATTTATTTACTTCACTTATACCCTTATACCCTGCCTTTTTCCACAATGGGGACCCAAAGCAGCTTCCATCATTCTCCTGTCCTCCATTTTATTCTTTGAATCCTCCCTCAAAGGCGAAAACAGCCCTGGAAAGTGCACTGTCATCTCCCCTGCCTTGTAGTAACAGAAACCAAAGTTTCAGCTGTCAATAATGTTGTGGTGGCATAGCAATGGCCACTGAAGGCATTCATTCCTTAAAGCTATCATTTTGGGTTTTTTAACCCAATGGATTTTTTATATTTCATATTTTTCTACCAACCTGGGGCTTTTCTCACGTTTGTAGAAAGATCCATCTTGTCTGTGGCTCCAATATGCAGATTTAAGTATCCACAGATTTGACCATGTTGAGAATTAGATATATTGATGATGATAAATATGGAGTGCTGTTCTGATTTTTTTTTTAAACTTGTGGGCTTGGGGGCACTCAATGATAATGTTGCATACTTGGAAGGCAATAATTTTGTAAAGCTTAAGAGCCACTGATGTAGAACAAATCAGGAACACACTCTCAGGCTACCACAGGGTACCCTAGGATGCATGCCACACTATTGTAGGAAAGAACTAAAGGTTGAACTAAAATTGTTGTTGTTAAAGACAAGATGATACATACTTGTTTGTGAGAAACCTATAATATAAAAGAAATGTAAGGCCAAATGACAACTGAGTGACGGACATTTACTCTGAATTTTTGCAAGCCAGTGCAATCGCCCAGTACTATCTTACTTTTTGGTTAATTTTTGCTAGTGCTAATCATTAACAGAATGAGCCCTGCAGGGGGGCCATACTGGCTAACTGAAGGTACTTCAGAGCAAAGTCAGAGGAACAAACACCCTGTTTGCCACCAAAGGGAGCTTTTCTATTGCCAAATTGCAGGGATGAAGGTTCATTTACTGTGCAGAAAGTACTAATGTGGTTAATGGTTAACATTATTATTACCTCATCTTCCAGGGCTTCTTCTAAGCATAACAAACTGATGACAGGCTCCTGATAGTTCAGAAGTGAAGGGGCCCAGTTCCAGGCTGCTGCTGATGAGCGTAAACTTCCCTTCCCCCTCTGTTTTGATTTTCTGCTCTGTTACTCCTTCTTTAGCTGGGCATGACCCCCTGGGCTGCTCTCATCCATAATTACCAGCTTCTGCCAGATTTGCTGTAGAACTTAATGTCTGTTCCAGTCCACTCATTCTTTGCTGGTACATTGCAGTAACCCCTTCATTACAAGGCAAGCATACACAGATGGAAATGGGGGGCTGATAGCCTGGACTGGAGGAAACTGCCAGTCAAAATGATTGTGAATCTTCACATGCTCTGCAAGTTTTCCTCCAGTCCACGAAAAGCCTATTGGTTCTTCTTCCAAATAGATTGATTAAAAGGCCAATGACAATTTAACGCACACTCCCATTCTGCTGTTGAAGACAACTGCACACTGATTATCACCAGCTGCTTCCAGCTAGCAGTGAAATCCTAAGCAGAGTTGCACCCTTCTAATTCTTTGGAAGTGAACAGGTTTATAAGGGTGTAACTCTGCTTAGGGTTGTGCTTTTGTGTGTTCTATTTCTGTAAGAAGAATTAAAGCGACATACTCATGGCATTGTGTGTGTGTGTGTATGTTTATGTTTCTCATAAAAATCTAGCAACAACCGTTCCCATGGGCAAGTCATATTATAGATTTACTCAGAACTAAGTCCTGTTCAGCAAAGGTCCTGTTTCTCTCTGCAATGTTTCATTTGATTCTTGATTTTACAGTCCAGTTAATTACTTTATGTTCTCTCCAGGGCTGGCTATAGCATTAATGAATCAGTTGTTAATTACAAGTTCTTGCGCGGAAGGGGCAAATAAAATACTGCTTTTCATTTTGTATGTAAATCTATTGCTTATTTTAAAAGAAAAATATAACCTGGTAATAGGCAGAAAGATGGAGTATAAATTTTGTAAAATAAATAAATAAACAATAGCATAAATGAGAATTGTTTGGCTGGCAAAGCTGAAAGCCATATTTGATGTCCCTTCCAAAAAGAAAATTATTTGACTCTTGAATGCAACGATCAGCAAGAAAATAATAAGAAATAATTAATTAAGCTGAAAGCAAAGGAGAAGGAGAAAAACAATATACTCAAGGAACTTCAAAAGCCTGGTCCTATAATTGCATTTTATGATAGAAAAGTACCACAAATCAAATCTGTAAAAAAGGATAATCAGGAAATCATGGGAATCCATTCAGTTGTCAATGACATCAGGCTGTATCTCATGACCAGTGATAGCCTTTCCCATGTCCCCCCATGCAGTCCCTTCTGACCCATGAAAAGTTGATTCCTGAACTTGCAAGACCAATAACAACAACAACAGTGTGCTTATATACCACTCTTAGATTAGTGCCCACTCAGAGCGGTGAACATAGTCAGTATTATTATCCCCACAATACAGCCGGTGAGCTGGGGTTGAGAGGAGTGGCTTACCCAAGGCCACTTGCTGAGGGCATGGCAGTAGTGGGATTTGAACCAGCAGAGTGTTAACACACAGCCCAACTACTTAACCAGCAGCTTTCTGGAAAAAAAATTTGGCAGATGGAAGAAAAGATGTTGCGAACATCACGTTGGGGACTAGGCTTGCCAGTCCTCCACTGGGGGTGGGGTAGCCCCTGCTCCCACCCTCCACCCCCGCCCCTGCTTACCTGGGTGGTGGGGGAAAGGTGGGGGAATGCGCCACCTGGGGTGTGCTCCCAGGTGGCGTGGAGTGCACCTGCACTCTGCAGTGGGCCGATTTCAGCCCCAAACAGGCCCAATTCCACCTGCTGCAGAGCACAGGAGCACTTCAGGGAGGGCCCTGGAGTGCTCCTACACTTCATAGTGGGCCAATTTAGGCCCCAAAAGGGCTGAAATCGTCCTGCTGTGGAGTATGGGAGCACTTCCAGGTCCTGTGGGATGACGTCACTCCTGGAAGTGACATAATTGTGCAGCCCTGGGAGTGCGCACTTGTGTTGAGTGCGCGCAAAGGCCTCTAGAAAGGTGAGTGCCAGGCCTCCAGCCTCCCATGTGGAGGGTGAGGGGACCTGGCAACCCTATTAGGGACTAGACATGGGGCCAAACCAGAAAAAAACCAAACTATAGGGTTCGTGGTTCGTAGGGTTTCCACAAACCACAAACTGGCATGGAACTGGCCCAGTTACGAACCAGTTCATGGGGTTTAAATGCCCCTTTCCGGCAGGGAAAGGGGCATTTAATTGTTTAAAGGGCCCTTTCCTGCTGCTTGCAAGGGGCAGAACCCTTTAAACTATCAGCTGGCAGGCGGGGGAATCCCCTCCCTGCCGCCTGCCAGCTGATAGTTTAAAGGGACCTGCCATTTGACCTTTAAATGGCCCAAATCCAAGCCCCCAGCCGTGGCTGCCATTTGAGGGGCGGGAGGGCCCTTTTCCTCCTCCTCCACTGCCCTGTGGGCATGCAGGGCAGTGGACGAGGCTGAAAATGGCCTTTTCTGGCTTCCTCTGCTGCCCTGCACTCCCATAGGGCAGCGGAGGAGGCCTTCACCACCCCAACATCAGATGGAAGGTAAGTGGGGGGCTGGGGCTTGGGAGGGGGTGAGTGGCTGGGGCTGGGCGTTGGGCCGTTTAAAGTGCCCTACCGCTTGCAAGCAGCAGGTCCCTTTAAACTATCAGCTGGCAGTTGGTTAGGGGGGATCCCCCCTTCTGCCTGCCAGCTGATAGTTTAAAGGGACCTGCTGCTTGCAAGTGGTAGGAAAAGTTTAAATGGCCATTTCCCCCGAGGAAATGGCCATTTAAACTGGCCCTTTAATACGAACCAAACGAACCAGTAGTCCAGTTCGTGGAAGTTCGTGGAAATGAGCTTCCACGAACTCTGGTCTGCGAACCCCGAACTGGGCTGGTTCGTGGGTTTTTTGGTTCGTATTTAGGTTTGTGCCCATCTCTATTGGGGACTCTGGCAGTCAATCATACAGATCACTCTATACAAGGGAGATGTTATTAGTTGATGTTATTTGAGGTACCTTAGCAATTCTAAATGGTGTTTTTGACCTCACAACATAGTTTTGTGAGTTCTTTGTCAAAATTCTGAATTTTTAAAAAAGTTATGTTTAGACTAGCTAAGATATTGCTTATACTTTTGGAGAGGGTTACCTTCCTCTTTTTTTAGTTTTCAGATTTCTTGCAAAACTTTAAGCTCCCCTGGGTTTGCAAAAACATCTCCCCTAGCCTAATTGTGTGGATTTGATGATCCAGTTTAATAGGGTATAATGGCAAGTGTATAGTATGTCTTTTAAATATAATATGGTCAGCCAGTTCTTAGATGTATTGTTACATATTTTATGTGACTCTTGCCTGCTGGTCCTAGGTTTGCTTAATAACTTCCATATCCCCCTCCTAAGATTATATTTTCCTTTGCAAATTCTAATCCCACAAATTTTAATACAGATTCTTAAAAAAATTATAAAAAATTGAGTTAGATACATCCTTTATCTGATCTCCTGCTGTATTGTGTATCATCATAACTCAGACACCCTCATCTTTCCCCCCCTTTTTGTCTAATTTTTTCTTCATTTTCTTCATTCTTCATTCAATTTTTTGTATTCCTTATGACCTATCATATCTGATCTTTGGGAGGGGGCATTGTTGCTAATTTTTGTGATCCTAGTCCAATTGCCTTGTTTGGTAGATGCTGTTTGGCTGCGTTGTTTTACACTGTGTAATCTGCCTTGAATTTCAGTGAGAAAGGTAGGCTATAATGTAAGTATGTAAGTAAATTGTGAGTTTATTCTAAAACAAAAATACATTTTAATATAGAAAATAAGTACTGAAATTCACACAAACTACTAGAAATAAATGAACATTCCACATCATGGAAACAACCAAATTTAGAACAGTTTGCTGTGAATAATGAAATCATGTATAGTGAATGAAATAGGAGGGATGACTTTTCAATATCTGGAGCTAAAACAAGTACTTTCTTATGTGTTAGATTTCATTCCTCTTTTGGATTTTGTGTCTTTGGGAATGCCTAGCAAAAACAAAGGCTATGGGAAAGACTGTAGAAAACCGTTGCCAAAAAGGTCTCCCCCCCCCGAAATTTTTTAAACTGTATACAAAATCCAATAGTGTCTGCTTACTGCTAAATCACTCTTCTAACATCATATATGAATCACAGCCACTAGCAAAAACTATTTTATCTATCACAATGAATACTTTAACCAATACACAGTCTACTTAAACCAATACACAGTCAATGAATAAAGAACTACATGTAGAATTGCATATGTACAAATCAATACAGAACAATGTCTCTCTGTCTATGTCCACAAGTTGTGGACTCAGAGTGGGGTACAACAAATATAAAACAGCATAACAATTTAGTTTAAAACCAACTAAAAACATCAATAAAACCAGTGATTCCTAAAAGAGTGGCAGTGGCATACATACTGCATGACCCAGCAATAACAACAAACCATGGGGCTGGGTTTGTTGCTAAATGTTGCAAAGGGGTAGGGAATGTGGCTGAGAAGGCAAGAAGGGGAATTGAGTAGTGGGCATAAAGTAAACATAGAGCAGGAAGGTACACCAAGGGTCATCTAGTCCAACCCCCTGCACAATGCAGGAAATTCACAGCTATCCCCACCCTCCCTCAGTGACCCCTACTCTATGCCCAGAAGAAGGCACAAAACCTCCAGGATCCCTGGCCAATCTGACCTGGAGGAAAATCCCTTCCTGACCCAAAAGTGTTGATCAGCAAGCATTACCCTAGGCATATAAGAAAGGGCTATGTTAACCAAGCACCAGCTAATCCCTCTCATGATCTGCGTACATTCATACTGAGTCAGAGAATAATCATTGCTTTCAGGTGACCATCTAGCCTCTTCTTAAATACCTCCAAGCAGAGCAGGGGCAGGGGGTGAGCACTTTCTGCCTAGGGCCCCTCAAACTGAGAACTGGTCCTGCCCTGGTTCCTGAAGCTGAGTTTTACCAGATCCCTAGTAAAGAGCCTCAAATAGCAGGGCTAGAAGGGATCTTTGGACTTTGGAGATCTGCTGTTAGAACAGATAATAATAATAATAACTGCACTTATATACCACTCTTCTAGACAGATTAGAGCCTCACCCAGAGTGGTGAACAAGTTAGTGTTATTTTATCTCCATAATACAACTGGGGAGCTGAGGCTGAGAGGAGTGGCTTACCCAAGGCCACCTACTAAGCTCATAGCAGTAGTGGGATTTGAACCAATAGAGTGCTGATTTGCAGCTGAACCACTATGGGGTCAAACTCTTACAGGCTTTAAGTAAATTGTATTCTGCAAGGAGAGAGGAGCAAATAATTTTTAAGAGGATATTTACCACTGTTCATGTCCTCATGCTGTCTTTAACTAGAAGCCAGACTGTATGCTTACATGGGGAAGCCATGGTCACACTGAATACTCTCAGTTCTGTCTATTGTAATGAGAAGTTTCAGTCTCTGTCTGAATTTAGCTGACTGTCTGCCATTTACAGTGTCACGTGCATAAAATTCAACTTGCTCCTGATTGTTGTGGTCCAAATAAGATCCACCAGTGTCTTCTAGGCTGGAGACAAGAACAGGAGCCCCCTTCAGCTGCCCAGAAGAGTCCCTTTTAAGGCTGAATGACCATGGATAAAGCTGAGGGGGGAGACTTTGTTTACTCATTAAACCTCTAAGCTGCCTTCTGTCTGCCTTGTCTGGTGTATTATAGGTTGTTTAATGAAGCAGAGATACACTAAAATAGAAACTCCCTTATTAAAAAGCTTGGGGCCATGAACTTACTCAGAGAAAAGGGCACTGCCTTGGCAGTAGCAGAAAGAAGGTCCAAGGTCAGTTATAGGTCACACAGAATGCTTTTGTTTGAGGCTTGCAGGTTATAATGCCATTTTCTGGCTGAGTTTACTTTGTACAAAATGTTGGTTTTGCAGATAAAGCATCCCACACCTTGAGTTTCCATTGGCACATCCAGGACTGCAGTTGCCTTTTTTAAAGCAGCTGCTCTGCTTCTATGAAAGATAATTGAGGTTGTTTAATATTCTTGAAACCCTGTGCCAATGAAAGGGCTCCATGCTGAATATTCATTTTCCATATGTGGTTTCATTAAAGCAAAACATTATTTGGAAGGCTTTTAGATCAGCATCCAAGCAAATGCATCCGTTCATTTGTTAATTCTAGACATTCAGTCTGTGGATATACATGTTCCATAAGCAACTGAGCCACAATCTGAGCATTATATCTCCTGCAAAACTGTTTTGAGCAGAAACCATACAGGACCCATAAAGAATAGTTGTACTGTAGGTATCAACAACATTATCATTTAATTTTTTTTTTACTACATTTATACCTTGCCTTTCTCCCTAAGGGGTACTCAAAGTGGCTTACATCATTCTCCTCTCCTCTATTTTATCCTCACAACGACCCTGTGAGGTAGGTTAGGCTGAGAATGTGTGATTGGTCCAAAGTCATTCAGCAATCTCCCAGATCCTTGTCCAACACACTAACCACTACACCACTATCAACTTCAATTCTCACAAAAGATATCATCTTTACACTGATCCAGCTCTCCTAATACTTTTTTCAAGATGCCCCCCCAGCCACTCTCTATTTCTGCTCCCCAGAACTTTGGTTTGTGCTGTTAAAGTGGACTTATAAGATTATCACACGATGTGGTCTATTACTGACTTTAGCTGATGATCTCCAGCTACAACTGGGTAAAGGCAATCCATTGTTATGCTTTTCAGTTACATTTGGTACAGTTAGTTTCAAGTAGGTAGCCTTGATGGCCCACAGTAGAAGAGTGGGATTTGAGTCCAGTGGCACCTTAGGGATCAACAAGATTTTCAGGGCATAACCTTCCAAGAGTCAGAGCTCCCTTCTTCAGATACCACATCCTGTTATCTAAGTCACTGGAGGCAGCTATGAATGTCCTGGTCCAGTGTTTTCAAGTTGTGGTCAAGTGTCTGAGAATAAACAAACTGAAGTTTAATCCAGACAAGACAGGTGATGCTGGTTGGGAAGAAAGAATATTTGGCTGGAGCTGACCTAACAAGTATTACATACTGGCCATTTTCACATGTGTTACCTGCCGCTGGAACATCGCACAAAACACCCGGAACACAGTGTCTTCTCGCACAAAATTGCGCCAGGAGGATGCTGTCATCTGGGCGTTTTGTGCGAAATTGCGTCTTCCTGGGGCAATTTCACGCAAGAAGACGCTGTCTTCCGGGTGTTTTGCATAATGTTCTGGTGGCAGGTAAGACGTGTGAAAATGGCCACTCTTTAGCAGATCAAGTTGGTAGTATCCTTTGAGGCTTGGTGGATAAACATTAATTTATATATATATAAAGACAAGTGTCCTGACTGACTCGTCAATGCCCAGCCCAAACCCCTGGACCTAGAAATGTGAAATTTGGGGAGAACGTTCCTTTTGTGATATAGAGGCTCACTAAGAAGGGATTTTAAGAAATTTGCCCCTTAAGGGGGTAAAAAGGGGTAAAATGTGTTTTCCCATAGGGATACAGCTTCCCTGTGTGGCTGGGAGGCTGCTCCTCCTCCCCTCAACTGCCAACTCAGCCTCCCTGAGGTCATTTGCATATGCGGCCTTGATTAGTCATCATCCTAACATTCTAAACAGTATGCACGACACATGCAGTACCTCAGGACACATTCAATGACTCCCCGTCATTGAATGTGTCCAGAGGTAAAAATACAACTCCCAGTCCGCCCCTCTAGGGCTGCCAATTTCCCTGTGGGGCCTGGCTTTCCTGTGTGGCTGGCAGGCTGATGGGTCAGCTGTGGAACTCTGTGTTCTGAGGTAAAAATTAGGTCAAGGAAACTGCAGGCAGTTGAAGAAAGACAGTACAAGACTCCTGAAAAGGGATCTTATATAAAAATCAGTATGGCAGCTGAGTTTTTAAATGTTCATGGGGAGATGGTGCGTGACCTTTCTAGGGGTCATTTGAATGCAAACTTCTCACATGAACCTGCCAAAGGGCCCACCATACCACCCCTCCCTCAGTCCAACTCCACCTCACACTTCTTGCAGCCATCACCTCTAACTGCCCCCAAGAAACCTCCTGACAGACGTTGTGCAAGATATACTGATGCTAAAAGAAGGAAGCAACTTAGAGATGCGGCAAAGAAATATGCACATCGTACTCCTGTGGTGCACTGAGCAGCAGTGGCCAAGTACCAGCAAGTCCTGAGTCCAAGGGAAAGGTGACCATCCCTACAGGCCTGGGCACAGTAGTGACGACCCTAGTAGACCTAACAGCCACGATATACCCTGATATCATCACTATCATGAAGAAGTCCATGGACAGGCTGTGCAAGCATGCCATTCTGATCCCCAAGAAATACAAGGCTGCCATCATTAATGAAATACAACTTAACTCCCTTGAAGGGGCAGAAATGGAGTTCAGATCTGTGGACTCAGTGGTGCAAATGGATGATGCGGTCCACTACCCTGTGGAGTTCCTCAACATGCTCAACCCTCCTGGCTTCCCAGCCCCCAAGCTTCTCCTCGAAGTGGGGGCTCCAAAGTGGGGGAAAACCACCAATGAGGTCTACAAAGTGGTCCTTCAGTAGAAAAAAAGGGTTGTACATCTTTTTCACTTTATTTATTGCACTACAATCTTTTCCTTTTAAAAATCTCTTCAATAAATGTTACATTTCGAAATTCACTTCATCAGTTTTAGGCATTAAAATGCTTCACTTTTTTGAAACACTTTTGTGAAGCTTGGCTACTATGCTATTATACTACAAAACCAACTCAACCCCCTCCCCCAACCAAAAAATGTTACATACCCATAAATATTATAACTGGATTTAAAGTAGTTAAATACCGTAGCGAAGCACGGGCATCAAGCTAGTCATTTTATAAGATGAGCAGATGATCCTTAGTTCTGGTCAACAGCCAGCACACAAGAGACTCTGATAGCTTCAATAATGTGAGTCTTTATTGCTTCCAACTGGGAGAGAACACTTGCAGATGGAACATACGAAAGCTCAAACTTGGTGATGGTGGCCATGGGATTGATCCATGGGCATTCCTTTCATTTTAAAGGGATTTAAAAGTGCAGTGTGGCAAGCTGAGGCACTCTTCCCTCCTGTGTGCCTTTTCAAGTGCTGAAACAGCCCCTAGGTGTGTGTGTGTGTGTTTCAGCACTTAAAAAGGCATGGGGGGACAAGAACACCTCAGCCTACTATGCTATGGGTCCAATTAGGGCTGAGTACTCATAGCATTATAAATCACTTTAAAATGATATAGTTATCCATGAGTTAGACCCACACTGTCATGCCTAGTTTGTCTATAAGAGGACACACTGGAAGACTGCAACCAACACACACACAGAACAAGACCTAAGTCAGGCCCCTCCCATAGCAGCACTGAGGGCGAAAACCTCATGACATTGAAATGAAATCCTAATAGCTTATTATACCTCATGTCCCCAAAATATCTCCTTCATACCTGTTTTGTACTTGGACACACACAAAAATTGTGCACACAGCCATGTGACAAAATAATATTTCTATTTGATCCTACAGGGGCATCCAAACTTATACACATGGCAAAATGAACACATGATGACATATACAAGTATACATGATCTCTCCACACAGTACCAATGTCTCCAATCCATGCAGGCAAAACAGCATTTATGAAATGACTCCCTATATCAGCAGACTGATGATTTGCTCAAAATGGTCCAGTGAATTACTGGAAGCTCTGAGTTAGTTTGGTAGATGGACAATAAGACCTATGTATTTGCACCCAAATCTTGTGTGAAGGATTGCAATACATTTGCCAGATGACCCTTAAAATATTTAAAAGGTTGCTCCAGAGCATCACAGTCCAAAAGAATGAATTTTCCTCATTTAAGATATCAGAATGAATTTTCTGAATTTTTAATGTGGCAAACTTGCATTTCAACAGTTTCTGGATTTTAATATTGTGGGGAAATACAGTCTGTTTAAAACTTGAAAGACTGTTGTCTTTAGCTCCAGAGTCATCATGGGTGAGCATTTTGTAAATAATTTACAATAAGATAAAGAAGTTTTTCCAAGATGAAAATTAATTTGGTTTTTCCAGTGTGAGGACAGCTGTTAGGTAAATTACGATTAAACAGGTCACCTTAATCCCACCACTGAGGAAAAACTGAACCTTCCATCAAAAATACAAATCCGGCTCCCAGGGCTGAGTCATTGTTTAATAAACTAAACATTACTCAGTAGGGCTCAGATAATAAAAATAATGCCTATTACATTTATACAGAGTCTAGAGGAAGAGCCACAGAATCGTTCTTTGCCTGAGAAACTCTGGCCACAGAGCAGTCATAAATATGAACATTAACAAAAGCCTCTAGATGGATTGTTTATATAACCTCCCTAACCCTTTCTTCCACTCCCACACTAGCACCTATGACCCACTAATATGTTCATTAGGAGTTATGAGGGAGATTCCCAGGGTCACTACACGGTGGATCCAAAGGAGTGTACAAATTATTCTCTCCTCTCCTTGGAGTTGCTGGCTTTACTGATGCTGAAGATGTTGAAACAACCAAGATGTGGCACTAAATCCTTCAAAATCACATCCTTCAAAATCGCACGCGCGCACACACACACACACGGTGGGGAGAGAGAGAGAAATAAAATTGCTTATTATGTGTTACCCAAGGCTGATTCCACAAGTGAGTTTTTCCTCAGGTGGACATGTCATTGGTGCGATTGTTGCTCAATTCACACTTACGACAGAGATTCCACGTGGCAGAAAGTAATCCAGTTTTTTACCTTTGTTAGTCACAGTTTCCCTTTCACACCAGATGCAGAGTGCATGCCAACACTAACCGCTGTTGTCATGCTCCCTTCATGATTCTCCTCCCACCTTTTAAAAAAAATGGTGCATGCATAACGCCACTCAAGAAAACTGCAATACTTAAATTCTTTGGCAGCACTAACTGCTGGAAGGGACTGAGTATCTCATTGATGTAATTTACATTGAAAAGACTTATTGCACTTCTAGTGATTGGAGATAGGGGAAAAGAGCACTTCAGGAACTTTTCAAATGTTAATCGAGGGAGAAGAGAAAAACATTTTCCATGTGAACTGTCATAAGGTAGTAGGAGCACTACAACTTTGCCCTGAACCATTTAAAATTTTTAAAATAAATAATTTTGTTGGTGTCAGCAATGAGACCAAAGCAGTTCACTGTGAAAATGCAGAGGAAGGTGGCAAAGGAACTGGGCCCCCCAGCTCTGCTCCCGAGGCCCTAAGTAGAGCATTGGGGGCCATGTCTGGATGGGTGAAGCAGAGCAGATGGAAGTTGAACCCTACGAAGACAGAGGTCCTGTACCTGGGCCGTGGGGGGATAGATATGGGGATTCAGCTCCTGGCCTTTGAGGGGGCACCACTTAGGCACAGGTTTCATCGGTCAGGAGCCTTGGTGTGACGCTGGACTCCTCCTTGTCAATGGAGGCCCAGGTCAAGGCAGCTGCCAGAACTGCCTTTTTCCATCTTTGGCAGGCCAGGCAGCTTGCCCCCTATCTCTCAACCCATGACCTAACGACAGTGATCCATGCAACAGTCACCTCCAGATTAGATTATTGTAACTCGCTCTATGCAGGGTTTCCCTTGGGCCTGACCCGGAAACTGCAGTGGGTCCAAAATGCTGCTGCTCGTGTCCTGACAGAAATTTCATTCAGGGCACATGTGACTCCAACTCTGCAGCAGCTGCATTGGCTCGCTGTGGAATTCCGGATCAGGTTCAAGGTTCTGGTTCTGACCTATAAAGCCCTAAGCAGACTGGGACCAGCATACCTGAGGGACTGCCTCTTGCCATATGTACCTCAGAGAGCTCTTAGATCTGCAAGTAAACACCTACTGGTGGTCCCTGGCCCCAGAGAGGCTCAGCTGGCCTCGACCAGGGCCAGGACATTTTCTGTCCTGGCCCCAACCTGGTGGAACTCTCTGTCAGAAGACACTCGGGCCCACCAAGATCTTGTATCTTTTCGGTGGGCCTGTAAGACAGAGATGTTCCACCAGGCATATGGTTGAGGCCAGCACTGGATCCATCTAATTAGCCTCCCTGCCGGTCTCCTGCTAGTGTGTGTGTGTGGGGGGAGCATATGGTCCATCTGCCTCCCCATGCTTGAGGAGTTAAAGGTTCACCAACCCACACCTCCACCCTTTTCTTCCCTTGTGTATGATAGGCAGGGAAAGGGGGAAGGGGCCACTACCTGGAATGCTGAAATCCATGTTGGTATTGAGTTGTATTTTACTGGTTTTATTTGTTGTAATTAATCTATGATTGTAACCCGCCCTGAGCCTGCTTGTGGGGAGGGCAGGCTAGAAATCCAATCAGTCAGTCAGTCAATCAATCAATCCATGGGAGTGTTTTCATTTGTACATAAAGCATACCTTCCCTTTCAGACACATAAAAAAGGTCATCCCAGTAATACCACGCCAGGAAAGATCAGTTTTTTCAGGTTTTTTTTTTTTTTAAGGCAGGTATTATAGCAGAAGAAAGTGCTGTTCATGATTTGTGCAGCGATGGAAGCTTATGTTGCGTGGAAACAAAAAGTTCAGAGTTGTTGAAACAGGGAAAAAAGCTTCATGTGGAATCAGCCCAAAGATAACAAAGTGATTTCATGTTGGCCAGATAAATGAGGTAGTCACAAGGCTATTTAAGGGGCAAACAAATTGTTATGACACCATAACCCAGTTCTGGCTTTACTACATCATAAAAAGTTGAGGTTTTTAGATCTTTGGGACAACTGTCAAGTTAGTATACCAGCAATAAGGAAAGATCTCATTGAAACTCTGCTAGTGGCTGCTAAGAGTACAATTGCCGGACTTTGGAAGTCAGACACCAACCCTTCAATCAATAGTTGGTATATGAAAATCTGGGATTGCTTCATTTCAGAGAAATTACATGACAAAATCCTTCAGATGGAGCACTTCCCAAGAACCACCATTTTTTTAGAAAAGTGGCTTCCCTTCCTTGATTATCTTGAAATTAATAGACCCCATCCAGGCTTAGAACAGTTTATTTACATACATATGTGTAAATTACTTTTATGTTTCTTTACTAATGTTAAGTGTTTTTATGCATGTTGGTGTGTATCATAGAATTCATTCGCCTTCTGACACTCACAAGCAATTGTTATAATTTATTACTTTTTATTGTACAGCATTTTAATCTAGAATTTTCTGTAAATGACAAACTACAATCTTTATCTTATGTATTTGAATTCAATAAAACTATTTATTTTTTTAAAAAAGTTGAGGTTGGAGTGGGACACTTTAAATTATAGCATTCGCGGTGTTAGGAGAGAGCTTTTCTGCTCTACATTGTTTTGCCCCAGCCATTTTTGTTAAGCGTTCTGTTCTACACACGTATTGATAGTTTTAGGTAGGTAACCATTTGATGGGCTGGAAAACAGCAAGATTTGAGTCCAGTGGCACCTTAGAGACCAACAATATTTTCAGGTGCAACTGGACTAAAATCCTGTTGCATGCATAATTCTTACAGAAAGTAGTTTGACAGGTATCAAGGACAGGATTTAACAGCTGTGGCCCCCAAACAATTGAATTCACTGCCTCCTCTCCTTCCTCCATATCCTTTCAGAGACTTGTCAAAACCATTACTCTGGGAGGCAATTGGTGATTACTTCTTGATATGAGGAAGTAATCTGCTTTGCTTTCTGCTGTTGTTTTATATATTTATTTGCTTTATTTCTGATTTATTTATTTACTTTATTTCTGGTTTTATACCCCACCTTCATTCCCAGTGAGAACCCAAAGTGGCTTGCATCATTCTCCTTGCCTCCATTTTACCCTCACAACAACCCTATGAGATAGATTAGGCTGAGAGTGAGTCACTGGCCCAAGGTCAAACTGGCCTGGCAAGCTTCCATGACAGAGTAGGTATGTAATCAGCCCTGGGCCTCCCAGATCCTCTATCCACTACACTGTTGGTGTTACTACCAGGATTGCCAGGTTCCGCCCAAGTCCAAAAGGGGGACACAGCAGGGTACTCTCCTGCATGCATGTGAAACTGGTGCATGTGCCCATGGCCCCAGAGATTATGTCATTTCTGGTGCAACCCTGAAGTGACAGGTCACACCTAAGGCTAATTTTTTTTATAAATCAGTGCTGGCATGACCCGTCACTTCCAGGTCACACTGGAAATGACATAATTGCTGGGGTGCTTTATGTGTTTGACCACTGGCTTGCCTTCCCCCTTTCCCTCGCACCTTTCCTGCCTGTTGGCCAGGTTAGCAGTGGCAGGGGACAGTGGTAGTGGGCAGGGGACCCCCCTATAAAGGGGGACCTGGGAACCCTGGTTACTACTAAGTTTACTTTTGAATGCTGTTTTATTGTTTTTTTTGTTTTTCTACAGTTTTTATTGCTGATTTATAAGTAATTTTATGTAGTAGCTGGTTTGTTGGCTTTTTTTTATAAAAAAAAGAACTTCTAAAAAAAAAATCCTGTTTTGCTCTGCTCTCAGAGTTCTACCCGAAGAAAACTAATAAAGTGGAACAATTTTGTGAGAGGAAAGTTCAGACAGGGAGAGAGGTTAGGTGTCTTCTTCCTCCTGCTCATGCTGTGCTTTAAATTGACCCAATTGTATATAAATTTATCAGAGGCCAGCTGTTGTACTGCAACGATAAACTGGGTTTCAACATTCTAAGCACATTGACTTGGAGCCTGACTGCTATAATGTATATGTTGCACTTTCTAGACAGGCAAACAATATACTGATTCCATGTCTGGCATCAGTAACTGGGTACAAGTAACTGGTGGCCTAACTGGGTAACTGTTTGGCAACAGTAACTAGGTACAAAAAACAAGGGGTAGCCATCATCTTGATACTCAGCCTGTGAGCTCCCAGAAAACATCTAACTGGCCACTTTTAGAGCAGAATGCTGAACTAAATAATCTTTTAATCCAGCAAGACAATGCTTATGTTCTTAAAATATTTTCTGGAGCTCCCATCATGTTACACAAGGAACTCATCAACAAATGAAAAATTTTGGCAGAACGCCATGATTTTTTTTCGTACAGTGCACCTGTCTGATTTGGTCCATTTCCACCATCAACTGAGGATGGTGATTTCCACTATCAGCATGTGGATAAACATGAAGGTATTCTAAATAAAAAGTATCTCTTATTTAGACACCCTTTCTAAAGGGATGTTTCCTCACTTCATAAATAAAAGCTTCCAATACTGCTGATGTCATTATCTATACTGCATTGGGAGTAATCTAAAGAATAAATATAAGTGCTCAGAGGAAATGATGGCATGACGGACTCCCCCTTCACTCCTCCACCGTGAGGCAGATTTTCCCTCCAAAATTCAGTTTGCCAGCTTTGGCTGAGCAGCCCTAGCGTGTTAATTTTTGTGGTTTGAAACTCTGTTTGTCCCACCCTGACAGTCAGATATAATTTTGAATTTTTAGCCCAGTCCAGGAACTTGATGGGAAAAGCAGGAGTCCTCTTCCTTTTTGTCGAAAATGGCACTGGAGACTGTATAATGTTTTTTAAAAACCCTTTATTTAACAGACAGGGATTGAATAAGAGTAGTCAAGGAATGAAAGTACTGAGGTAAAATTTTGTTGGTAATACAGAATACACTTTGAGTAACAGGCGAAATAGATTCCTTGAAACTTAGTTCTTAGCAATGAGATGTGTTTTACTTAATACTTTTAGTTACAGCAACAATGTTTCATCACAGAGTTTCCTATGACATTTCAGGTTTCCTGGAGTTAGTTTTAAACTGTTTTCCCTTTACAACAGACCCAGGGTCCTCCTCAGAGCCAAACTCCGTTAGCAACTGGGCAGGAATCAAACTTCTCTTAAGAAGGTATGACCCTTCTTCTTTTAGCTTGAAAGATATAAGCCTTCTTCTTTTAGCTTACTACCCAATCACTCTTGACAAAACACACTCCCAGTTCTATGGTTTCTGTGTCAAGTGGGCTTCAGCTTCTGCTGACACTTATACTAAGAATTCTTAAATTGAATTCTTCAGAACAGTGATGTTACAGTTAAGGCAAAAGTTTCCTCTTCCCTGACTCCACAGGGGAAACTGTCTGACCTTCCCTGTCAGACTCACTCATAAACTCTCTCTCTCTGAACAATCCTGTCACAAACCAACTGTCAGCCCTACAACCTAGATCTAACTGACCAATCAGAGAGTAGGGAGCAGCCTGTCACTCAAGCTCTCTATTCCAAGCAACAGTTCACTATTTCCCTCCCAGCTCTGATTGCTGCATTTAGAAAACCTGCTTTCAAGTGCAGTCCCTCAGAGATGGCTTTAACGTGAAAACAGCCGCTGATTTTCATCCAAGCTAAATGATCAAGTGCTGCTATTTGACATTGAAAAATCTACTCATAAATGGCTTGACCAGGACAGGTCCCAGAGCTTTTGTTGGCAAGACTTCTTTGTTGTGTAAATTGTAAAATTGTAAAAGAAAGAGACTTTTAAAAGTTTTCCTGGGTGTTTTCTTCAAAGACTTTGAAGGTATAATTGGCCCCTCCTCATAGAGCTCCAAGAAATAGGTAGATACTAGAGTGAAATAAAAGCCATGCAATAACTTTTAATAACAACCACCACCACCACCAATTTATATACTGCCCTTCAAGACAACTTAACAGCCACTCAGAGTAGTTTACAAAGTATGCTATTATTATCCCCACAACAATAATCACCCTGTGAGGTGGGTGGGGCTGAGAGAGCTCCTAGAAGCTGTGACTGACCCAAGGTCACCCAGCTGGCTTCAAGCAGAGGAGTGGAGAATCAAACCCTGTTCTCCAGATTAGAGTCCGGCTCTTAACCACTACACCAAACTGGCTCTCATTATTTTTATTTTATTAGAAGCAATCCTCCAGACTGACACAAAACACTGAACCAGAGAGCTCTGCTTTCAGAGACTAGTGCTCAGATCCGTATATTGCTGCTTGTGGTCTTTCCCTGTTCCCTCTAGAATTTTGCACCCTACAAGCTAGATGTGTGTGTGTGCTATCAAGTCACAGTCAATTTATGGTGACCCCACAGAGTTTTCAAGGTAAGAGACAGACAGAGGTGGTTTGCTATTGCCTGCCTCTGTGTAACAACCCAGGTCTTCCTTGGTGGACTCCCACTCAAATATGACCAGGGCTGACCCTGCTTAGCTTCCAAAATCTGATGAGATCAGCTACCTGGACTGGAAACAAAAGTTATCAGCCAATATACAATCTCTTGACTTACCTTCCATTCATTATCATTCTCAGACCCAAATACTAACATGAAGAAGGTTTTTTTGGTGGCTGAGAATTTAATCTGTGAGTAAGTTCCTGGTGGCTTTGTCTGTGGCTAAGTTGCCACAGAATTAGCCTTGAGGAAGAAATAATAAGGAATGAACTTGGATCTCTTCACGCCTAATTTCTGTAGCAAAGTATATAGGCAATTAGGAAACAACTAGGATTCCTTTACCACTTTGGAAGAAGGCATCAAGAACAGGCAGTGCCCACTGTTTTAGAAGACCCAGAGAAACAGCCCAGAGATTTGTTTCAGAGAAATAGCCCAAGGATATGTTCCAGAAAACGTTCCAGACTTCAGAGCAAACTGAAGCCTCAAATGTCTTGATTTCTTTAGCAGCTGGAAATGTTACACCGCAGCTACCGCAGTGCTCAGTGTGAGAACTGAGGATGCTAAATGGTCCAAAAAGTGTTCTTCTTTTCCCATGCTAAAGCATGGCTCTTTCCAGCATGTGGTTACATTTTGATACCAAGACACTGCAATATCACTACATGTAGCATTTGCTATCTGTTTCCTTATTGCAAAAGGAAAATGTCTTCTGTCCTTTTAAGACCCTGAAACATAGCAATATTAGGCAAGGTAGTGGCTGATTCCTCATCAGTGCCTCAAAGCTGGATCTTTTTAAGAGCCATCAGGCAATACAACAATACAATCACTTTTTATTTGGTGTGCTTAACAATGGAAATTGCTAATATCCAATATCCGTGATTACTACTTCAAATTTGGCTTGTCCTATTTGAAAATACATTTTGTTTCCTTCGTGACCTTTCCCTTACTCCTTTGTCCAAAAGCTTGTTTGAATGCTACATGTAGACATTTTCTGCTGCCCTTTTCTTATGGTCTCATAAGTCTTTTCTACACAGGGCTTTTTCTTCCATTCTGTCCCCATACTGCATCAATTTCTCTACACACTTCTGCAAACACAGTCAAAATTCAGTCTTCAAACTGCTGCCTAGCCTTCTTTGCAAGTCTTCAACTGCCACAGAATTGATCTTTCCTCAGCTTTTCTGAGTTTTCCCTCCTGCACACATACCTCAATGTTTTCAATTTTTTTTCCCAGCAAAGTCAACCCAGGGTGGTTGTAGTTTTTTTTTTTTAAGAGAAGAATGCTTTCTTCTTTTTTTATTTAATAAAATTTTTATTGGATTAGAATCATTTAATTTCACATTACAATCAATTCCCCCATTTCCCAATTTCTAACCCCCTCCCTTTCCCCCCCTTTTTATAGACTTCCAACAGTTTTCCAACCCTTTGTCCCTTTTCCCTTACTCATTTTAAATTCATCTATCTTACAAACTTATACTTTCCCTTTATTTTAAGCAATAATTCTTTAACTATTTTTAATACTCTGTACCCTATCTTTAAGTCCCTTCTTCCATATTAGACAAACAATTTGTCCCATTTTTTCATAATTTCAAATATTTCTATAAACCATAAACCATATAAACCATACATTCATATAAGTCAACCAATTTAACTTATACTCTATATGTTACTTTTTCTGCCTATCTTATCTTCGTTCTGCTTTAGTTATATTTAATTATATTATTATTTTTATTCTACTTTGATTATACATCTATATAACTATCATCAAAAGTTATCAATCAGTTTGACCCATATATATCTTCAGGTAGACTTATTCATTATAGTACATTATACAATTTTTACCAAAAATAATATTAGTTAGTCAGTCCTTATAATTAATTATTTTCTATCAATATTCTATGTATTATTCTATATATAACAATCTAACAAGGTAACTGCTTAGAAATTCTCATTCGCCTCTCCACCCCCCGGTAAAGTCATCCCCCTCTGCATTTTATTATGTTTCAATAGTTCTCAAACTGCCACAGTTCTCCCCCCACCTCCCATTTCTTCACCAAATATTGTTTCAGCTTCTCCCAGTCTGTGTTGAACTGTCCTGGGTCAAGGTTTCTCAATTTTCTTGTCATTTTGTCCATTTCCGCCATATACAGCAATTTGTAAATCCAATCCTCAATAGTTGGCACTTCTTGTACTTTCCATTTTTGCGCATACAAAAGTCTAGCCGCTGCTGTCATGTAAAATAACAATGTCCTGTGTTGAGCTGGAATGTCCTCCATTCCCAAGTTCAGTAGCAGGAGTTCTGGGTTCTTATTAATTTGAAATTGTAAAATCTCACTTATTACTCTTATTATTTCCCCCCAGTACTGCCTAGCTACCTCACACGTCCACCACATATGATACAGGGAACCCTCATGTTTTTTACATTTCCAGCATTTGTTAGAAGTGTTCAAATTCCCTAGCGCAATTTTCTTTGGTGTCATGTACCAACGATAAATCATTTTGTAAATGTTCTCTTTAATATTAGTACACGTCGTAGTCTTCATTGTATTCTTCCACAAGTATTCCCATGCCTCCATTGTTATTTCTTTGTTGAAATTTATGGCCCACTTCACCATTTGTACTTTAACTATTTCATCTTCAGTATACCATTTCAGCAGTACTTGGTATACCTTGGAAATTTCCTTCTTGTCCTCTTTTAAAAGTGTCTGCTCTAGTTCCGAATGTTCTGTTCTTATGCCTCCCTTTGCACAGTCCGAATTGTAGAGATCTCTGATCTGTCTGTACTGAAACCAATCATAGTTTGGTGATAACTCGTCCTGTGTCTTTATTTTAAGTTTAGAAGATTCTATTCGGGTTATCTCCTCATACGTTAAACACTGTTGCTCAGTATCGACAGCTCTCGGATCTATTACCTCATATGGAACCACCCATAGGGGGGTTCCTTCTTGTAAATAATCTCTGTACTTCTTCCAAGTTGCATATAGGCTTCTCCGTATGTAATGATGTAAGAACATAAAGTTCACTTTTACTTTATCATACCATAGGTATGCATGCCATCCAAATATTTTTTTATACCCCTCTAGGGCCAATAATTTCTTATTCTTCAGCATCATCCAGTCTTTCAACCACACTAGGCAAATTGCATCATAGTAAAGTCTTAGATTGGGCAGTTGCATTCCGCCTCTTTCCTTTGCATCTTGTAAGACTGTCATTTTCACTCGAGGCTTCTTGCCTGCCCAAACAAAGTCCGATATTTTCCTCTGCCATTTTTCAAACTGCTTAGAGTCCCGAATAATTGGTATTGTCTGTAACAGAAACATCACTCTTGGCAACACATTCATCTTAACTACTGCAATTCTTCCCAACCATGACAAATTCAATCTATTCCATTTAATCAGATCTTGCTCAATCTGAGTCCATAATTTTTCATAGTTATTTTTGAATAGATCTATGTTCTTTGCAGTCAGTTCAATTCCCAAATATTTCACCCTACTTGTTACTTCACAGTCTGTTATTTCCATTAACAGTTGTTGTTTTTGCTTAATCATATTTTTACATAGTATCTTTGACTTCTTTTTGTTAATATAAAACCCTGCCAAATCTCCAAACTCCTTAATCTTCTCTATCACTTTTGGCATGTTCTCCGTTGGGTCTTCTACAATTAACATTATATCGTCCGCAAATGCTCTGACCTTATAAGAAAAGTCTTTTATTTTTATTCCGCGAATTTCTTCATCTTGTCGTATTTGTATCATCAGAATCTCCAATACCAGAATAAATAACAGCGGAGACAACGGGCAACCTTGTCTTGTTCCTTTACTTATAGTCAGTTTCTTAGTAGCCTCGTCATTCACCACAATTGCTGCATTCTGGTCTCTATAGATTTCTTTAATTGCTCTTATGAATCTTTCTCCCATTTGTAGCTTTTCCATAGTGGCAAACATAAAGTCCCAGTTCAGATTATCAAACGCTTTTTCAGCATCAACAAAGAAGAAACCAACCTCTTTATCACAACGCTTATCATAATATTCAATAGCATTGATCACTGTCCTTAGGTTATCTCTGATTTGTCTATCTGGCAAAAAGCCTACTTGTTCCTCCTCAATAACTTCCGAAAGCCATCCCTTCACTCTCTCCGCCAGTATCTTCGCAAAGATTTTATAGTCATTATTAAGTAATGATATAGGTCTGTAATTTTTCACATTAGTCAGATCTTGGCCCTCTTTGGGGATCAATGATATGTTAGCTTCGTTCCAGGTATCTGGAATCCGTTGATCCTTTAAGACTCCATTGATCACCTCTTTTAGGAATGGTGCCAGTTCGTTGGCCATTGCCTTATAAAATTTAGCTGTAAGTCCATCTGGCCCTGGCGCCTTTCCCAAATTTGTTGACTGTATTGCCTTTCTTATTTCCTCATCCGTTACTTCGTTGTTCAATCTATCTCTCCAAGCCTCCGAGATTACTGGGAGCTTCATTTTCTCCAAATATGTCGCTATTGATTCTTTGTTCACCTCTTTCTTATTATACAGTTTAGCATAAAATTTATAGAAGGCTCTACTAATGGCTGTCTGTTCCAAATACGTTTTGTTATCTTCGCAAATTTTATTTATTGTTTTCTTTTCCTTTCTCTTTTTCAGTTGCCATGCCAAATATTTCCCAGGTTTGTTTGCACCTTCAAATGCTTTTTGGTTCAATCTTTTAAGATTCCACTCCAATTCTTTGTTATTCATTGCTGTCAGCTGTTCTTGAAGTATTTTAATGTCCTGATAAATTTTCTTTTTCCCTGGTCTCTTCTTTAACTGTATTTCTTTGGCTTTTATTTTCTCCATAATCGCCTGTCTCTTCTCCTCTTTCTTTTTTCTAGCTCTTCCATTTAAGTCCATTAGTATGCCCCTAATTACCGCCTTGTAGGTGTCCCAAACCTTGTTGGTTGGTACTTCTTTATTCATGTTGTATTGTATGAAGAACTTTGTCTCTCTTCTCAGCATCTCCATGTTCTCTCCCTCTTGTAACAAGTCCTCATTTATTCTCCATCCTTTCCTTTTGCTCCTTCTCCCCAATTTCCACATAATTGGATTGTGATCCGAGCCTACCATCGGCATTATTTCCACCTCCTTAGTCCATAACGCTAAGTCTTTTGAGGCCCAGATCATATCAATTCTCGATAGTGTAGAATGTCTTGCGGAGAAGAACGTGAATTGTCTACTTTTAAGGTTTTGTCTTCTCCATACATCTTCTAAGGTTTCCTGTTGTATCAATTCAAAAAACAGCTTTGGTAACAGTCCTCTTTTCTTTTGTGCAGTTGATGATTTTTTATCTAATTCCAAATTTGTCACTCCATTGAAATCTCCAGCAAGAATTATCTGGTCATATGAAAGTTCATCTAGTTGCTTCCTCAAATCCTCAAAGAAGCTTTCTTTTGCTCCATTAGGTGCATAAATTCCGACTACCAGCACTCTCTTTAAATTCCATATACATTCCACTGCTATGAATCTGGCTTCCACATCCTTCATTACAAACTTTGGCTGCAGCTCCTCTTTTATATACAGCACCACTCCTCTTTTTTTCTTATTGGAGGCCGCTGCAAAATCATTACCCAATTTTTTCGATTTTAAATATTTTACATCCTGTTTTCGAATATGGGTCTCTTGCAAACATACAATATCACATTTTTGTTTTAATAGCCAGTGGAAAATGCTTTTTCTCTTATTCGGTGAATTAAGTCCATTTACATTCCAAGATAAAACTTTACACTCCATAATCATAATCTTGTTGCTGGTAAGTCCTTTTCATTGTCCCTTAAAAATCGCTCCATCTCTCGTTCAGATCTGATACGCTTTTTGGCCCCTCCAAACTCAAAGGACACTCCTTCTGGTAATTCCCATCTGTACCTAATTTTCATGTCCTTCAGAATCTGAATTAGCACTTTGTATTTTTTCCGATCTAGTAACACCGATCTGGGTAATTCCTTCATAATGATAATTCTCTTACCGTCAATCTCCAATGGATCTTGAAACTGTTTAGTCACAATCTTCTCTTTCATATTTCGGGTCGTGAACTGCACAATCACATCTCTTGGTAATTTCCTCTGGGTCACAATTCTTGAATTTACACGATATACCACATCCAGGATAGCCACAACTTCCTCCTCCTCCTTTCCCAGGTATTCAGCTAACACCTCAGTCATCTGTTCTTGCGCTGTCTTTCCTTCCACTTCCGGCAAGCCGCGAAATCTCAGCTGCTTCTCCATGTGTTTACTTTCCGCAACCGCCATTCTCCCCCTCATCAGCCTCATCTCTGTTTGTTGCGTATCAGCTAGATTCTCCACCGCGCCTTCCACTACTTTGACTCTCTGCTGTGTTCCTTGCAATTCATTTTGCATTATTTCCATACCTTTCTTCACTTCTGACAGCTCACTTTTCACTGTCTGTTTAACTTCTTTAATCAGCTCCGGTTTCATGTCCTTAAGTTCTTTAATCACTTCTAAGAGTTTTTTGTCTAGATTTTCTATTGCCGATTGCCACTCTTTTTTCGACATCGTGGGGCTTGCTTTAGCTTGCTCCCACGAGTCCGCTCTCTTCCTTAACTCCGTGGCGTAAAATTTAATGTCTTTTTAATTTTTAATTTAAATGTCCCGGTCTTCTTGCAAAAAGAAACTTTTAGAAAATCCAAAATGTCGGGCGTCTTTTCTCTATGGTTCTTCTATGATTTTTGTAATCCAAAATGGCTTACTTCCTCTTCCGCTGAAGCCGCGGCTCTTCCCCTTTCAAAGATGGCGATTCCCTTCTTCCTGCCCTCCGGCAGGGGCCGCTTCTCTCCAGCAACTCTATTGTTATTACGTACTTCCTGTTTCCCGACTTCCCACAGTAGCTCTCGCGATGGTAAAATTTTCTCACAGCTCCATAACCGCAAGTATTCAAAACAATAGTCCAATTTCTTTAATAACTTCTTTAAACTTAGTCTTTTTTCTAATACAATTCTTGCCGAGTCTTCCCCTCCTTGTAATTAGCCTGTTGCAGTTTGAAAATCTACTTTTATTCTTCTTCACTTTTAACAATCTGTCCCGTATCAGAAGATAGTGATCTTTACCTTCTCATTCACTTTCCTTGGGTTGTAATCACTGTTTCAATCTTAGTTTCTCCTCTACTCTTCTTTCCCCTATTGAAGCTTGGGTACGTAGGTCTTATGCCAACCGCATTGGCCCCGAAACTGCCACAGAGATCATAGCCGACCTGTCACAGGGTGGGACCTCAAGGGTCGGGAGGGGGTCCGTTGTGCAGAACCCCCCCTCGCCCGAGATCGACACGCCCTGAGGTCTTGAGCGCCTGAGAGCAGTCGGCCGCAGGCTGATTTGCCCCCGCCGGCCGCTTAAAACGGCAGTCCGGTCAGCTCCGCGATTGGAGCTGCGTCAGACCTCCATAAATCCCAAACCGGAAGTCAGAAGAATGCTTTCTTCAATGTGAGTCCTGGCCCTGCCTTTCATCCTCCCCTTTATTCCCCTGCATCCTGATTGGTTAAACAGCAACCAATCTAGGTTTTTTTCCTGAATTGTTTTTTAAAAAAATATGGCAACATTGCAACCTTGGTGTCATTAAAAAAGATTTTTTTAAAAATGTAAGTTTCCTCAGCAATCAGCTGAGGAAACTGACTAGTCCTCAAAGCCTGCAGCAGAATCAGGGCACTTTTCTAGTGCAGCAATAAAAAACAGACATCACTTTGGTTCAACTCCCTCAAAGTGTAGGATTAAAGCATTGAAAAAGTATGGGGCCGGACTAATGAATAAAGTGGATCCTATCAGCATGAGATTAATACGCAGAAAGACCGATGTAAAGTTCACCATGAGGAAGAGGCAAGAGGTATACGTGTAAGTAAATCATTGTCATGTTTTTGTTTACGACCTCCTTGAGTTTGATACAGACACCGATGAATGGAAATGACATTTGAAATCCCCTTACTTTTCTGGCAGGTATATCTTGTATAGGCATTGTTAATGTAGGGAATGTTCAGAAGAGTTCAGAAGAGCAATTGAAACGGCCTGGAGGTTTACATAGGAGTCAATTTAACTGAAAGCCAGCTGACACTTCATATGTGAAAATGCTCTTGGTTGCTTGCTTGGCTGCCTTGTTCTCCTTTTCTATGACCCACACCTTGTAGCCATTGAAACATTGCTGTCAGCAGGAATTGAGCCCAAAGGGGAGGTAATATTAGCAATGAACATTGTCTTCTGAAATGTTAATGTCTCTGGAAAAAAAAGACAAGTCAGGCTGACACTTGACACTTTTGTATGCTTTAGAATACCAAATTCAGCCCCTTCAGAAATGTTTCATCATCTCATGTTTATTTTTCTCTCTTTACAGTGTTGAATAGTCCATGTCCCCACTTATCAAAAAGGAGAGAACAAAACTGTCAATTCAAGACGTGAATAAACATTTCTTGCTGATGAAAATAAAGTAATCTATACTTGCAATTACAAATCCATGTAAAGTTCAAATAATTGTTAAAATTATTTATTTATTCACTTATTTTATTTATGCTCCACCTCCCTCCTCAATGGATATCCAAAGTGGTTTACATTGTTCTCCATTCCTTCATGTTATCTACATGACTCTATGAAGTAGTTCAGGCTGGATATGACTGGCCCAAAACACCCAGTGACATAGAGGGTATATGATAAAACAGATCACCTGCATCTTGTAATAAAAAACACCGCATAGTCAAAGGACTCCAGAAAAGAAGAAGCCTGTGGAGAATCACATGAAAGAGAAGTCAAAGAGACAGCCAAACAGCTGATTAAGAAAAAATGATGAGGAAAGATAACACAGAGAAAGTAAAGTACATTGGGCGTGGGGGCAAGAAATGAGAAACAGATGAGGAGCGTAGATTGTCTAATTAGATATAAGTGAGCAAATAATGGTTAGATCCAGAAATGGTTGCTTTTGGGGCTCATAATATGGCCAACATTGAAAAGATTGGTTCAATGCTACAAAACTGTTTGAAGCCAGAAGTAGTAGAAATTTCATGAAATCAGAAGGTTTTATAGGATTTCCTCTAACTGATTCCACAGTAGAACCAAAGCTGGAAAATAACCTCCTTTGTCTCCTCCTTCTTAAAATATTTATGGGCAATAGAGTATTGGATGCTACACAGACCTTATAAGAGATTCGGCCACGATTCAAAGAGCTTACTGGCTACATGAAAGTCAGCACATATACATGACTCAGTGACTCATCATTTGATCATGCACAGCTGAAATTGTGCAGCAAATTATACAAATCTCATGCTGTTCCATTCTCCCCTCCTTTATTTTTAAACTAAAGCAACTGCCTTGGTCCATGATGTGGGGAGCATTTGGACACTTTTTTCACTGCTACTTTCCCACCCCAATGAACCCCACCCCAAATTATTTTGGCTCTTTGGAATAAAATAAGTCAGTGCCTGCATTTGTTATCTTATAGGGCCAGAGGCAAGTCCAGAGTAGGGGATTTCTTCCCAAGGGGACTGAAAGTAGCTAACAATATCATTCTCCCCTCCTCCATTTTATCCTTACCACAACTATAAGTTAGGCTGAGAGTGCTTGGCCCAGCATCTCCCAGAAAGCTTTTATAGCTGAGTGAGGCTCCAAATCCAGGTCTCCCAAATCCTAGTTCAACAGTCTGTCTTCTGTTTCTTCCATGTTGGTCTCTCATTAGGGACTGCAACATGAGGAACAGCTTTTTAAAAAGGTAATATGTTGGAGGGATGGCGTCACATGGTTAACATCATGTATAGTTTGTGCCTGAATAAACCCGTACTGCAAAATAAGCTGATAGTAAGAGCAATGAGATGGTAGTCTGACTGCAGACTACATTTTTTACTCTTTCTGATACAAAAACAGCTCACACAAGTAGAAAGTACATGTTATATTCAGACATCATAACAGACACAATTAAACAGAGGTTTGTTGGTACCATTCACAAACACAGCTTGTTTGCGGTGCTCACTGCGCAAGCATATCAAACATACCATGTTCATGTACCATTGGGATTCAGATGTGGTTGCCCTGGGTCAAAAATGAGATTGAGTGAGTTTCTGGACTCAGCCAAATTGGTCAAATAACAGGATAGATATAAGGTTCATAGGTAAGTTTGAGGGTTTGGACTGACATCTGATCTTGGCCATAGAACAAATGTGGCTTTTTAACTTCAGAAATGCACCTGGCCTTTGCCAAGATGCTGGGGTCTTTAGTTGGTGTAGTGGTTAAGAACACGGGACTCTAATCTGGAGAACTGGGTTTGATTCCCCACTCCTCCACTTGAAGCCAGCTGGGTGACTTTGGGTCAGTCACAGCTTCTAGAAGCTCTCTCAGTCCCACATACCTCACAGGGTGTTTTGTTGTGGGGATAATAATGCCATACTTTGTAAACTGCTCTGAGTGGGCATGAAGTTGTCCTGAAGGGCGGTATATAAATCAAGTGTTATTATTATGTTATTATTAGTATTTGGATAGGATTATGCCCACTACCAAGGATAATGTTTGGACTTCAGATGAGCATCTGGCCTTGATGAAAAGAGAGAAATTACATTTGTGATTCAGATATATGTCATGCCTCTACCAGCCCTCTGACCAGGCCAGTGACTCTGACCTGAAGGGCTCAGAGGATGAGCCTAAGGAGCCGAGGTTAGAGAACCAGGAGAAACAGCAGGGTCAGGGAGCACCTGATGCTGCAGAGGCACCTGCTGACCATTGATGGCAGGCCTTTGAAGTCTGGGCCTATGACTTGGGATATAGTGCCCCTCACAATGAAAATCCATCAGGAATAGCTCTCCTTCAACTTGTTGGCCTCTCCTCACTTCTCAGTGGTTTTGGGAATGCTGTGGTTTATACTGCATGACCCTGTGATCTCCAGGAGCTGGCAACAGATGGTCTTTCACTCTGTACTGCCAAGCCTATTGTGCCATTCCAATCATGCCCTGGTATCCTCTGTGCAGTCATCTGCTATATGACTTGTTACTGGCCTACTATCACTATGCTGAGGTCTTCAGCCCCAAGAAGGCTGGTGCTTTCCCTCCTCACCAGCTGTATGATTGTGCTATTGATCTGGTTCCAGGGATGCACATCCTGCTGGCCATTTATACTCGCTATTGGAACCAGAACTAGTGACCCTGAGGTACCCACAACTGGTAGTGACTGCCTCTGATCCCTGAATTGTTCAAATGTCTTTGGGCCACAACCTGCTTTACCAAACTAGACCCCAAGGGGCCTACAACCTAGTCCAGATGTGGAAAGGAGAGGAATGGAAGACTGCTTTCTGTACCTGGTATGGCCACTTCAGATACCCAGTGATACCATTTGGATTATGCAATGCTCCTGTGGATTTCCAGCACTTTATGAATTATGTGTTTTGAGACCTGTTTGAGGTTTGGCTGTCCACTACCTCAGAACCAACTGCCTCTCTAAGAAACTGAACTACCAGTACCTGGGGCCCTTTCCAATAGCTTAGGTCATCAACTTGGCAGCATACCAGCTGCAGCTACCCCCATCAATACAGGTACACCCACTGGTATTCCACTGGTCTATGCTGATTCTGGATCCCCCTGAACTCTTGAGATCCCATGTCCCTGACTGGCCACCAGCCATCCAATTAGATGGGAAAGAAAAGTATGAGGTAGTACAGATCCTGGACTTTCACTGGTGGTGGGGATATGGATCTGAGAAACATTCCTGGGGGAAAGTCTCTGATATCCATGTACCAGATCTCTTCTGGCTCTTCCACCACCATTACTCTATGAAGCTCAGATCTGGTGGACATTGGATGTGCAGATGTAGGGGCAGGTGTGGTGTCATGATCACCTCTGACCAGCCATCTTACTAGCCTTCTGACCAGGCCAGTGACTCTGACCTGGAGGGTTCAGAAGAAGAGCCTGAGGAGCCTTTGCCAGACAGAATACAAACTCGGGCCCACAGCCTCCCAGGACACTCTTTCATTCCACAGGAACTGTGGTGGTGTAGGACCCAGGCTGAGGTGGCACAGAGAGATGAAATGCCAGGCTGACTGCAAACCACCTCCCTTTAGATCCAGAGCAGAACACTGAGAATGGTAATTCCTTGCAGGATCCTGGCCAAAACACAGCCTCAAGAGCCACAGCACCTGCCTGCAGATGCAGCTGAGCCAGATCATGAGAAGGTTGCGTTGCTGGATCAACTTGCCCACTAGGTGCAAGCCCTGCACCCCAAGATCCAAATGGTCAGCTTCCAGCATAGGCCTGCTGTTGCTCTGCACACTTGCACCTGGTTGGCCTGTCCAGTGGCCCAACTCATAAGGAGTACAGGCTAGCCTGCAGAGTGAGTCCCAACAGTCATTTTTGTTTATTTTTCTGTGGGATCAGGAGCTGGGGAATCCCCTGCCCACATGCCACACAGGTTTTTGGCAGCAAGAACCTCCAGCCACATAGAGGTTCACACACACTCACAGTAAAGTGCTTTCAAAAGTCCATAGCACACAATAAAATATAAACGTTTTCCATGTCAGCTGATGTAATATTCTCATGATGTATGTTGTGGAGAGGGAACATAGCTTGGAATTGCTTCGGAGGTATATCCCCAAAAGCAGATTAAGTTTAGAAGTGAGCCTTGCTTCGAAAGTCTGAGAACCACTGGTTTATTATAAACATTAAATAGACCTATGTATTAGGAATGTGTGCTAAGAACACAGTCTCTTTACTAAAAAACAAAAGCAACCAGAGCTGGTAGCATTGCTATAATTTTTATGTACAAATGATTTTAAAATACACAGGATTTGTGCTTCAATCATGAATATATCTAAGAACAAATTCTTACATTTTAAGTATCTCCCTCCACACACTGCAATCTGAAATGATTAATTTTGGTCAGCTGGATGATGTGGTCACTTTCCATATCAATGCTACTCTCCCTTGGAACCAGCCATGTTGCTGTAGAAAGTGGCCCTAAAAGTCACCCAACATATATCATTATGTACAACAGATGCGGCTTGAGGGCAGAAATGCCATCACATTTATTTTTTATTAAAATACTGATATAACAGCTTTTTCACACATCGGATGCTTCCACACAGAGGATTTTCCCCACCTTGGCTTCCAAACTGGAGTGCTGGGGTGGGGGGTGCATGAGTTTTGACACAGTACTTTGCTGTAATTTTCCTGTTTCTAGGTTTTCTCTGTCCTTAATATGCTCTTTCCCACACCTGCTGTTCTGTGAGCTTTTTAGAAAGAATGAAGTATGCCATCTAGAAGGAATTGTACTTATTTTCCTGCCCTTGTTACCATCATTTTCCTGCCATCAGCCCCTCACAGGCATCATTTCCCCCAGCATTTTTTTCTGATGTGCCACTGGAAGGCTTTAAAAAAAAATCGGTAATTGCTACTGTACTATAATGATCTATTTCCACATCAATTCCAAACGTTAATAGGGCTGTTATAGCACTATAATGCTTGCATGAACAAAAAAGGGAGATGGTGAGTTGCCTTGGCAGCCGTGATTACCATGTCTCTGATAGCCAGTGTAGAGTCACTGCAAAGCATGTATGGAAAGGAAATGTTGAAAAAAAGGAGTAAAGTACACAGAAAACTCTCACATGTATAACACAGACTCTTTGTGATATTGGTTGAACAAGGGACGCAGGCCTGATAAATTTATTTTTCATGTTCGCAAGACATGTTTTCTCTGCTCAGATCTTGCTGTTCATTCTGGACAAAGATAAGACATATTGGCCAAATGGATGTCCAGACTACTCACAGCTTGTTCTGAACAAGAACAAAGTTTGTTACATTTATTATATGAGAAAGGTCTGCTGTAGCTCAATGACATGCCATTGGAAGGGACAAATCATTGGATTTTGGTATGGTTATGTGGGATTCATGTCACTGAGCCTATATTAGATGTTTGTGTTATGTGCCATTAAATTGCATCCAGCTTATGACAACCTTATGAATTAATGCCCTCCAAAATGTCCTATAATTGACAGCCTTGCTTAAGTCTTGCAAACTGTAGGCTATGGGTTCCTTTACTGAGCCAATCCATCTCATGTTTGGTCTTCTTTTTACTGCCTTCAACTTTTCCTTGCATTATTGTCTTTTCTGGTGAGTCTTATATAGCCACAACCCAAAGATTCCTGAATCTCTCAGACATGGATTGCATGAGATTATCTAATCTTTCAGAAAGTGCTTTGATGAGATTCTTAAAACTGTATTTTACCTTTTAGGTCTAAAATACAGGACAAGAGATTATTATATTGCATACCTATTCTGATTTCATTTATATACTAGCAACAAAACCCATTGTGTGAAAAAATACAATGGGCTCTAGAAAGGGGAAGGTGGGCAGGCAGGCATTGCTGCCTGCTCCGTGCCTGATCCTGGCAGGGTGAAGGGGGGCGGGCATTGCCACCTGCTCCACACCTGATCCTAGGCAGGTGAAGAGAGGTTGGACATTGCCTCCTGCTCTGTGCCTGATCTCGGCTGGATAAAGGCGGGGGGCGGGCATTGCCACCTGCTCTGTGCCTGATCCTGGCAGGGTGAAGGGGGGGGCGGGCATTGCTGCCTGCTCCACACCTGATCCTGGGCAGGTGAAGAGAGGTTGGACATTGCCTCCTGCTCTGTGCCTGATCTCGGATGGGTAAAGGTGAGGGGTGGGCATTGCCATCTTCTCTCTTTTTTAAAAATTTTTTTATTGGTGAGTACATAAAATATTACACAAATTCCCCATCTTACCTAAATTATATCAACCCCCACCATTTCCCCCCTCCTTATAGACTTCCAACAGCTTTCCAACCCTTAGCCCATCTTATTATTTAAATTACTCTTAACTATAATTTTTCTAAATCTTATATATATTGTATCACTTATTCTAAGCATATTCAAATTCTTCTATATCTCCAATTTACTAATATATCCAATCTACGTCTCCCTGTTTAACCTATCTATTTTTAATACATTCTTCTTAATACTAATATTAGCTTAGATTGATTAATAACTAAATTTCCCCATTAATGGTAAAGTTATTTCTCTCCCCCCTTTATAAAATCACGCGTTAATAATTCTCAAACTGCCACAGTCCTCCTTTCACATCCCATTTTTTTTTCTAGATACTGTTTCAATTTCCCCCAGTCTGCAATATATTCTCCTGGATCAAGATCTTTCAGTTTTCTTGTCATTTTGTCCATTTCTGCCATGTACAACAATTTGTAAATCCAATCTTCTATAGTTGGTATTTCTTGCACTTTCCATTTCTGCGCGTACAAAAGTCTTGCTGCTGTAATCATGTAAAATAGCAATGTTCTATACTGCTTTGTAACCTCTTCCATTCCCAAGTTCAGAGCAGCAATTCTGGGTTCTTATTTATTTGGGTTTGCAAAACCTCATTAATTATTTCTATTATATCTCCCCAGTATTGCTTAGCTACCTCACAAGTCCACCACATATGATAAAATGATCCTTCATGCTTTTTACATTTCCAGCATTTGTCTGACATATTTGCAAGCATTGCCATCTTCTCTGCGCCTGATCCCATCAGGGTGAAGGGAGCGAGCACTGCTGCCTGCTCTGCGCCTGATCCCAGCCAGGTGAAGGGGAGTGGGCATTGCCGCCTATTCTGCTTCTGATACCGGCTGGGTGAAGAGGGATTGGACATTGCCTTCTGCTCTGTTCCTGATCTCAGCAGAGTAAAGGCAGGGGGTGAGCATTGCCACCTACTCCATGCCTAATCCTAGCCAGGTGAAGTGGGGAGCAGGCATTGCCACCTGCTCCACACCTGATCCTGGGCGGCTGAAGGAGGGTGAGCATTGTTCCCCTCTGCTCTGCTCCTGAGCCTGTCCAGGTGAAGGTGGGGTGGGCATTGCCTCTTGCTCTGTGCCTGATCCTGGCCAGGTGAAGGTGGGGGTGGGCACTGCCACCTGCTTTGCTCCTGATCCCAGCTGGGTGAAGGGGGGATGGGCATTGCTACCTGCTCTACACCTGATCCCAGCTGGGTGAAGGTGAGAGGCAGGAATTGCCACCTTCTCCACACCTGATCCCAGCTGGGTGATGGTGAGAGGCAGGAATTGCCGCCTGCTCCCCTCTTGATCCCAGCTGGGTAAAGGGGAGCAGGCATTGCCACCTGTTCTGCTCCTGATCCGAACTGGGTGAAGGCAGGGGGTGGGCATTGCCACCTTCTCCACTTCTGGTCCCAGCTGGGTGAAGGTGAGGGGCAGGAATTGCCACCCGCTCCCCTCTTGATCCCAGCTGGGTAAAGGGGGATGGGCATTGCTACCTGCTCCACTCCTGATCCCAGCTTGGTCAAGGTGGTGGGAGGTATTGCCACCTGCTCGGCTCCTGAGCCCAGCTGTTCCGCCCTACAACAGCAAAATTATAAATAGAAATATTGCTATTTCTCTGGAAGAATCCACTCCTGTCAGCAGCATATTCGTCAGCAAAAAAGAAAAACTAATTAAGATAATGAAGAACAGAACGATGTTTGCTTACTTACCTCAGTGAGTTCCTTTGTAATACTTTCTCACGAATTGGATCTATGGACATTGTACCAAAAAGAACTGTTTCTTCTTTACGTGAACCATTATGTTTACTTAGTTAAGTGTATGTTTATATTGTATGTATTGATAGTAAGAGTTTTGTATAATGTAGAGATATTAATTATATTTATTGGTTATTTATATAACACATTTGCAGCATTGTGCACTTTAAGAAAAAATAAAAATAAAAAAATTATTAATACGATTTATACAAGTTGTGTTTTTCCTCTGGTGTGTGTGTGTGTGATAGTATTCTTATTCGCTCTGGAGGAGCCCTTGTGTTGAAGGTTGGGAGAAGGCAGGGGGGCAGACATTGCTGCCTGCTCCATGCCTGATTCCGGCCTGGGCTACCTGCCACGGTGTGCTCTCTGGAGGGACGGGCTGCCTCATCTGGGCTTCCCTCCATGGCAGTGCCCTCTGAAGGTGCACCAGGGTAGGAAATCAGGAATATGGTTTGCCTTTTATATAGTAGGATGGAACTATAATTTGTGATCTCTGTATATTTTACTATTTCAAGAATGATTACACTGATTTAAAATAAAATTTTTGAAAGAAAATTGTCCAGAGATGCCACACCCACTCTTCCCCCTCCGGACTTACTGGGGAACATCGAGGGAGGCAGGGAGAGCCAAGGAGGCATGGGAAGCACAGCCAGCCTGGCGCAACAGGCGAGCAGCCCTTTGCAGCCTCCAGAGCCTGGTGGTGAGGCAAGGGGAGGGGAAGCGCAGGCCAAGTTGAGCCATGTCCACCCGGCTGCCCCAAAAGCTCAACAGCTGACAGATGCAGGAACTGTGAGTTAGCTGGCCAGTGCCAAGGTGGGCAGGCCAGCCACCGCTGCAGCAGAGGCCCAGTGAGAAGGCCGGCAAATGCCCCACAGCAGGGAAGCTGCTCCACCGATGCCTGCAGCAGATCCTGGAGGGGCACGGCCCTCGCCAGTTGCCATGACAGCTGAAATAAGGAAGGCGTGGCGGGGGCTGTTCAGCCCCTCTCTACAATTGCAGCCCAATTGGGCTAGCAAGAGAGGGGGAAGGAGGAAGGTTTCCTGCCCCTGGAGTGGACAGCCAGGACTCTTGTCATGGGAAGGGAGGGCATGAGGGGCAGAACATGGGAGAGGGGTGGGGAACCAGCCAGGGCAGCCCCTATAAAGTTAGCCCAGGGGATGGACCAATGAGGAGTGTTTGGTCGAAAGTTGCATGACTCAGAGAGAAGGAGCCGGAGCCGAAGGAAGCAACCTACACAACCAATGGGGAGAGAGAGTACGATAGTGCTGTAGACCCCCCTCCTCTTCCAGTCTGAGGCCCATCCCCGGGCAACGGCAGAAGGTGGGGCCAAGCTGGAGGGCGTGCCTCCCCCAGGTTCTGATGACCCAAGTGAGGAGCCTGACAACAATCATGAGTGATTTGGGGCAAGGTTTTAACTTTACATCTGGAAAAAATAAACTTCTGACATCTCTCAGTAAAAGAAACTGTGGGAGAGAACAGCTATCTTAAATGCAGTTCTGTGGTTTAATGGTTAGTATTGCTTTAAAATAGACAAAGAGACTCTTAGTTTCCATGTCTCTATTTTAAAATGAATGCTCCTCCCATAGAGAGATATTACTCAGTAGTATCTGTGTTTGCAGCGATGATGGAAGCAACATGGAGAATCCTTGCTGTGTGGAAGCAGACCCAGCAAGCTGTAAGGATCTGCCAAGCAACTCTCAAGTAACTTCACTGCAGGTGCCAATAGCATACATTTACACCATCTTTACGAGGAATAGCGGTTACATGAAAATACCAAGCAGTTATAGGTTTCAAAGCGCAGCAAAAGCTCCACCCCCCTTCCCCCACTCCAGTCGAACATCATCTAGCAGTCAGTGGAAAGCAGGTAAGTGGGGAAGCAACAGGAAAGATGGATGAGGTTTCCATGTCATAACTGGAAATACATTTTTATTTTAATGATGTTTTTAAATGTTTTATGGAAATGGAATTTTACTGTATTTTAATGGGTTGTGATCTGCCCTGAGCCCACTCCTGGGGAGGGCGGAATAGAAATAAATAAATAAATAAATGCTAGTGTCTCTCTCAGACTAAGGAGAGCGGTTCAAAGGAGTGGACAGATAACAGCGAGAGTAAACACTCCCTTTGCATACTTTCCCTTCGTGGGTCCGAGATGCAAGGCTCACAGCTATTGCAGGTCAAGCAAAATATACCTTCAGCATTAAGTTATAGTAACAGGAAGCACAAGAATCAAGAATCACAGCCGCAGGCGGGACTGAGTCTGAGTATGGCAGGTGACACAAGGCACTTGACACAAGCACAAGGAAGCCACTCCCACACAGCCCAGATAAATATGAAGTGGCTAATGAACAGTTTCCTGCTTTGGATCCACACTGTTTCCTACAACATACTCCATCTAGAAAAAAAAGTTATTAGAAGCGGTTCAATGAAATGCCCTCAGATGAAGGAACTGTCCCTTCCTTCGAAGAGATGCCTTGCAATTTCAGTAGACATGGGTCTTTGTTTTGTATTTTCAACCTGCCTTGTATATGTGAATGCGGGATTCACTACATATGTGGTTTCCTTTCTTCTATGATCCAGAGGAGTTAGCCATGTTAGTCTGCAGTAGCAAAATAGCAAAGAGTCCAGCAGCATCTTTAAGACTAACCAACTTTATTGTAGCATAAGCTTTCAAGAGCCACAACTAGCAAGGGAGGGGGAAGGAGGAAGGGAAGGTTCCCCACTCCCAGAGAGCTGTGGCTCTTGAAAGCTTATGCTACAATAAAGTTGGTTAGTCTTAAAGGTGCTACTGGACTCTTTGCTATTTCGCTTTCTTCTATGCTTATACATGTTACCAGTTCCTGATCTGTTCTCATTGTTTCCATATTTATGACTCACTTTTAAAAGGTCTATGCCTTACGGTGACCATTCTTCAGAGGGGACAAGCAGGAAGTACTACATTTCAGGGAGTCACATAGGGTCACTGCAAATCAACAAAATATCTTTTCTTTCCCAAGAGTTTATGTCAGGTGCCTATAATTTATGACCAAGCCAGGGGCCTACAGAGCAAAAGGCTATTCTACATGCCCTTTTAAAATATGTTATCGAAATTTATGTACATTTATTTCATTGTAGAAACCAGGAACTATCCTGCAGTACAGCTAGCAGGTTACAGATGCGTTCTATCCAATATTCAACAGATAAAAATAGACGCTCATGGAATACAACCCAGAGCCACGACAATCAATGGACATTTTGCCATGGATCTCAGTTAGATGCAGATGATAGTCACATCTCTGCCAACTTTCCCACTTTAAGTGGAAGACTATCAATTTTTATGACTAAGTTTCATCCCCACACTTGGTATTTTAAGCTCCTGTACTCTCACCACCTGTCTAGCTGTTTTGATACCTTGCTAGCTCTTCAATTCCAACTGCAATGTGTATAGAATACCACCATGTTAGCTTACCTGTGATGGCCATTTTTCTCAGTTGCATATATATCATAAGATTAAAAACATGAATCGGAATCCAGCACAAAATTTCCACTCATACTAGAGTTACTACGCAAGCAGAAACTCAAGAAAAAGACCGTAGTAGCCATTTGCACTGTCAGACATATTGTATCCCACTTGCATTTGCACTTATGCAAGATGTTGCACCACTAATTTCTGGGCACTATGATACAAAGAAAGGAAAGCCCTCAGTGTTGCATGAAATCTTTAACAAGTGAAACGGTGCTAAGTCCATTTAAGTTTCTACAAGTGCATCATTGGACCCAAGCCATGGTGATTAAAGGTCAGCTCCCACATTGCAAAGTCCTTGTGGCTACCATGAGGACTTTGTATCCAATGTATGATGGGAACTTTGTACTCAACTCACACAGGCCTGATTCTGATCTCAGTCACAGCACACATACAGAAGGGGCTTTAGCAGGGCTACCTTCCCCCTGGTGGGGTCAGGGGATTTCCCCCCTGCCAGTGGGCACATCTCACTGTTATTCAGCTGGCTGGTGGTGGGAAAATGGGCTAGAAACTCCTGGGGATCTGATGTATGACTGAACTTGCACCTAGAAGTGATGTCAGTGCATCGCCACACTAGAGCATTACCATCATCTGCTGACTACCCTGACAACATGCTGATGTCATTTCCGGATGCCCAGGGAGTGATGCCAGTGCATTGCCATTGATGTCATATTGCCTGCATGACCCTCCACCTGGTAAGTCCCCCTGCTATTTGCCAAGCTGTGCCTGGAAACCATAGGCTTCAGCTTCCCTATATTGTTTTCATGTCCTAAAACAACCTTAGGGAGACACTATTTGTTCCATTGTGAAAAATTACAGATTTTACACAGCTACATGTATTTTTTGTAATGGAGCAAATAGCAGTTCACCAGGGTGGTTTCAAAATGTGAAAATGATAAGGGGGAGATAAAGCTCCACCTACATATGTGCTTCAGTAAGAACATTCTTAAACTCTTAAGGACAGGACTGGTTGAGATGGAGGCCCAAGTGAAGGCCAGAGGCCAAAACACTGGAGGTCTGTCAGGCAGCAGAAACAAAAGCTCTCTCCTCTGTGATGTTGAGAGAAGTTGACAACTGTGTATCTCTAGGGCAATAGAAGGATCTTCTCCATAACATTCTGGTGCCAAGCCCTTCTGAACACATTTCATTTCAAAAGTAATTTTTTTGTTGCTGCTGCCAGACTATGGAACCCCACCTCAAGTCAAAACTGGCACTGTCTTTTCAGGTCTTCTAAGGCAGATTGGAAACTTTTAATATTCCAAAATGTCTTTGAACTGGTTTAATTGGTGCTGGCTGTCCTTTGGTGATGTCCATTGAGGTTGTGACATACATATTTTAGTTACTGAACTTACAATATTTTTAATGTTTTTATATTATATTTCATGGAATATTAACTGCCTACAATGCATTTACAGGACAGAAAGGTGGAAATATTCTAAATAAGTATTACCTTACACATTTGAAAAGATATCACAATTGTTAGTGTGGAAACAAAAAAGTCATGATTTTATTCTTTTTTTTTTAATCCCTAGTAATGCCAAATTGTCATTCACACAGATATCCTTCCAAGTTAAAAATGCACCTTGGGAATTTGGCTTTGCAAAAGGGAAACGGGGTTTCTGTGTGTGGATTGTCCAGAGACAAAGGAAGAGAGTTTTCATATGCAAAAGAGGCAGTTTTTGGTCAGAGCAGTTCATCATGCAGGAGTGAGAGAAAATGCATCTGCTCAAATTCTCATGGCTGTTTAACTATGAAGGGGCAGTCCACACATTGCAATGTGGCCCACATGTTGCTTTAGTTCAGGGATTCTTTCCTATCCTTTGGAGAAGGTGATTGACAAAGGAGAAGGGGCATTGTGTATGAACTTAGCGCCTGCTACTGTTTTTCTCTTGAAAATCTCCCAAGTCCCAAACTACTTGTTTATTCAGAAGACTCCAAACCGGTGTTTTGTAAGGTAAAAGCTTTTGGCAAGAGAGTTCAAGGGAGTTTAGTACTCCTTTCCTCCAGCTCTTTTCTACCAGTTGCCACCCAAAGATGCTCTGAAGCAGAGAAATCACTGTCAGGTGAATGTTACATGGAGCTAGAGTTGCCAAGCTCCAAGTGGGGTCTTCAGAACTTCCAGAATTACAACTGATCTCCAGAGGAAAGTGATCAGTTCCCCTGGAGAAAATGGCTGCTTTGGAGGGTGAACTCTATGGCATTATACCCCACTGAGCTCCCCCCTCTCCTTCACCCTCCCCTCACCAGGCTCCACCCCAAAATTCTCCCAGAATTTCCTGATCTGGAGTTGGTAACCCTAAATGTAGCTGCCCTGCATAAGAGTTTGACTTCAAAGGTGCAGAAGGCAGGTCTGCCTTTGTATCTAATCATCCAGAGCATGCCTCCCTTTGCATTGCAGTCTCACAAGTCTTCATAGTTATTCTGTGTTTCCCCACACCCCTGCCCCATCATAACAAACAAACAAACAGCTACAGTTGGAGAATATACCACACAGTTTTCATTCTGCACAGCTAGAAAATAAAAACCGGACCCGCTAAATTGGGATATGAGAGGGAACATTGAAAAGGAGCCTTTATATAAAGGCAGAGTCAGTTTCATTTGGATTTTCTCTGGAACATGACTATCACCTGAGAATTAGAAAGGCTACATTGGCAAGTATTTCTAAGCAAACCAGGGATAAATTGCTGGTGCAAGCACCGTATAAGATTAGGGAGAACAAATCTTGTTTTTTAAAACATACACTCTCCCTTCTGTTACAGTCTACACTGTTGTACTTATGGAGGCAAAGTGTGCGTGCAGCACTGAGCTTCAGAAACAGAGTTTTGACCCTCTTTTCAGGCACAATGTCCAACACCCTGGCAGCTCCGCAAGCGCTCTGACTCTGTTACCTAATCTCCAGCTGTGGGCCCTGCTTCGTGCCAAGTCTCCTTTGGCTCTGTCTAGTAATAATAGTTTTTGGAGTCCAGCCAGGGACTCCTGCCAGTTCCAGTCACACTCTACTAATGCAAGAGGCAGAGTTTATTAATTCATCGCCAAAGCCCATTGTCTGGGACACTGCCTGGCTATTTATTTACTCCAATATGGGCTGCATTTATCCAGAAACAGCAAGCAAGGGGACACTGTTTAAGATTATGGGACCTTATGCTGGAGGAGACGTGTGACCTTGTGTTGAGAAACAAAAATTGTTCAGGAGCCCCCTTTTCAATGAGCCAGAGAGGAAAGGGAAATCTCACCACTGTAGGCTCATCTGAAGTGCCTTTGTTTCTTTCCTGAGCCAAACTTACTTTTTAAAAAATTCACAAAAAATGGATTTCTAGAGGACCAGTTTTTAAAAAGAGAAATAAAAGCTGCAGCACATCAGCCGGGGGCTTTGGAGGACCTTTAACTGGCCCCAGTAGTCTCACAGGAGTCTTTTAAGGAGTCAACATACTGCAATGCATACGGGCATATCATAAGAAGGGGGGAGCAAATGGAAGATTGGTTACATAAACGCTTCAGTCATTCCACACAGGTGCTGGGGGAGGGGGGATCACAAGCAAGGGAATCCCGCTATTCTCTTTAATAGGAAAGACTGCTCCGTGGCTGCATCCCTTTGTATGCAAGGAACGACTTCATTCACTGAAATTAATCTGGAAGTATTCACAGGCTGGTGAGCATATCAGTGATTGTACGAATTGTACAAGAACACAGCACGGGTTATGAATTACACAGAACCCAGTAAATGAAAATGGAGACCTTAACTAGAATTCCAGGGCTGAAAATCAAATCCCAGCATTAAGTTTGGGATGTTTGAACACCCACCAGCCCAGCTGTTCACCAGTTGGGAACAGGGAGCTGATTATCTGATGGCCCGCTTGCTGTTTGTGAACAGTTCATGCATGTTTGTCAGGTTACTTTTCAAGTATTCAGTGCAGTGCAATCACCAGCATTTCACACATGTGCATTCTTACAGATTCCGATGGCTCTTTCTCCCCCCACCTCTGAACTGTTGTCCCTGCATGCTGCTTAACACCCAATGGTATAAACATTGAGCAAATCAATCTGTCATCCAGTAATTATAAACTGTTAATTTTTTAAAAATTCTGATTGATTGTTTTTAATGTCCATGTTATCAACATTATTTGTGTATGCATACTTTTGCACAGCCTTATGGGATGTGTAGTTTGCCCCCTCACCATTTAATAATCTGACTCAGGGTAAAATCAGTCTCACCTACTGCGCATATATAAAAGCACCCCCCCCCCTACTGTCTTGTCTACTTCACTGAACTGGAGTTTAGGAAGGAGATTCCAACAGTCAGAATTAGATCATTCCAAACTAAGAACTTCTTTGTGTATGGCTGAATGCTAACACAATAGACTTCTTTTGTGAGTCTTTAATAGCTCAGAGGCCTTGATTAATAATTTGAGCACTAGGCACAGGGTTAATTTTGGTTTCTGTCTGGAGCTACTATTACCCTCAGCAAGTGTGATGAGATTAAGGTGTAACGCCACTCATTCTGCTAGCTCTTATCCTTGAGATGTGTTAATGGCCAGAACTTTCTGTCTGGGTCCCTTGCAACTAACAGACTGAAGCTGGGCCCACATTCTTTGAATGGAGGGGGCAAAAGAGATATGCTAAAATAGGGTTGCCAGGTGTCCAGTTTTGAACTGGCCAGTCCAAATTTTGCCCTTTCTGTCCAGTAAATAAGCTGACAAAATACTGCACATATAAATTCTTAGTAGTAAGTAAGCCTGCAACCACTGTGACCAAGCTCCATGCCCATGTTTGATCTTTCTCTGCAGCTTGATAAACTGGTCACACCCCTGTCTGCTTGTTCTCCCTCTCAGCCAACAAAGGGTGTTTTCGCAGCCAGTCTTTACAGTGCATTCATTACCTGTTTCGCATCCCATGTTTGTCTGCCTTTTACATTTCCAAGCTAGTCATGTGACACAGCTCCAGGCTATGTTTGGTTTCCCCCGTGGTATCTGGCTATGGACAAACAGCAATTTTTTTTGCCTCAACTGCCGACTCGCTCTTGGTCCAGTGTATGCGTGTGCGAACGGCTTGCCTCTTTCAACCCCTCTCTTCCTTCTCTATCATAAATTGATTGGCCAAAGCAGATTTAACCACACCCACCCTCATCAGCTCCCCTAACGCTTATTTCACCATTTTTCCCCTAAAGGACATTCGGTGGCAGTGCGCGGTGTGCTGCAGCATCCTCCATCTGGCCTGGCCTGACCCGAGAGGGGGAAAACAGGATCAGCGTGCGAGGGAGGCAGGAAACTCCACGGGTCTGTCTGTCCTGCATTCCAGAGGAACTGGGGCTTGGAGAGGCAAGCAGCCGTGGAGGGGGTGGGGTAGGCTCTGGCTATGCGCTGCACATGGTGCTGATGAGCAGAGCCAGGGCAAGCAGCAGCAAGCGGCAGCTCAGCCGTGCCCGTTGCTCGCCTCATCTTCTTCCTTACAAAATACATTAAGCACTTTAAAACAGAATTGTGGGCATTTACTAGTCCCCTGTGATTTCAGCTGATTGTGGGGGTGGGTGGTGGCAAGTCTAAATCTTCTAAAGAAAAGTGTCATTGGCGAAGGTAGCTTCAACATTTGAGTATTTCTAAAATGTCTTTGCAGTTTAATCCCATAACCAAGGAACATAGCTGCATTGGAGAGTATATAAGATGGTATTTGGCTTGAGCGAAAATACAGAAGAAAACAATCACATCTTAACTGTCCAAGAAGTCTTTCCAGCCTAGAGAGGTCAATGTTGTCTAGTGGAGTCTTTAACAAAATGGCCAGATGCTTCCTGGCCCTCCATTTAGTAGACCCAAGGTTGCCAGCCTCCAGGTGGTGGCTTGAGATCTCCCAGAATTACAACTGATCTCCAGGTGAGAGACATCAGTTCCCCTGGAGAAAATGGCTGTCTTGGAAGGTGGATTCTATGGCATTATAGCCAGCTGAAGTCCCCTGCCCTCTCTAGGTTCCAACCCCCAAATCTCCAGGAATTTCCCAACCAGGAGCTGGCACCCCTAAGTAGACCGGTCAATAAATTTCCCTTGAAAGGGAAAGATGTTCAAGACAACACTTTTAGAGTCATAAATTAAGGATTGAGAGGCTATTTTAGTATCATCTAAGGCATTTAGTCATAGTCTTCTTATTGTGGGGTCCTTCCTTATCAACGTCCATGGCATTGGAAGGTCTTGGAAGGCTTTGTTGTTTTTTAACCAAAAAGTCCCCTTCTTTCTCCTGCAACAGGCTTATAATTAAATCAAGCTGAGTGAATATCTTTTGGAGTGTTTCTGCTAACGTAGTCTTCTGTGCCAATAAACCCAACTTCAGCGTCTATAGGCAGTCCACTTTTGACATAGCCTGGGCACTCATAGCACTGGCTCAGCTCCAAGCTATGACATTCAACATCATCAAAGACCAACTCCGAGACTATTTTTGCCACAGCCGTCAGAGGTCGCCAGCCGACATACTTTCTATAAGCGGGACCAAGCCCAGGGCAAGTTGGTGACTGTTTTTGTTACAGCTCTCCGGTAAGTGGAATGACAATGCAACTTCACTGACCTGGAGACTGAGCTCTGAGATCGACTAGTATGTGGTCTGTGGGACGAGAAGCTGCAAATATGGCTATTTGCCAAGAAGGAACTCACGTTCAAGGAAGCCCTTGAGGAGGCACTAGCAGTGGAAGCAGCTGACCAGTCGACAAGAGAAGTGTGTCAGTCGTGGAGTCCTCCCCTAGCTCAAAAGGTAGAACTGGTCCAGCATGAGAGCATCAAGAGCGATTCGGGAGACGATGACGAGGTTCACAGGACTCAAGCAGTACCATCCAAGTGATCCTAACTGCAACGCACCAACGGGTTGACGTGTGCCAGCTGTGGAGGAAGCCATTATTGGAAGTCGGCAGTACACTGGATCACTGGTATGCTTCGACCTGGACCCTACAGTGCTGCTGACCCATTTGAAAGCTTGATGTGTTCCCTTCGCTCTCAAGCCATGCATTGACGAGGAGCTGGACCAGCTGGTCGCACAAGGGGTCCTTGAGCCCATGTCACTCACCCATTGGGAGACTCCCATCGTCACACTCATCAAGGCCAACAAGGCAGTACACATCTGCACGGACTATAAGTGCACCCTAAAAAAGGCACTGCAACAGCACGCTTATCTGGTGCCGGTAGTGTGTCATCTCCTGGCATCATTAGCAGGGGGCAAGAACTTTGCAAAGATTGACCTGGCACAAGCATACCAGCAGCTTCCAGTAGATGAAGCCACCGCGGAAGCACAGACCATCGTGACTCATCAAGATGTGTTCATGGTGAAGGGGCTCCAGTTCGGGGTCAGTGTGACACCCAGAATTTTTCAAGGACTTATGGTGGGACTGTGGAATGGCATTCCTAGTGTCATTCTGTACTTTGATGATGTCCTGATCGCAGGAACATCCTCTACAGAAGTTACCAGCCATCTGTGACAGGTAATCTGTCACCTCCAGGACGCCGGACTCAAGGTTAAGAAGGAAAAGTGTCAGTTTGGCATGTCTCATGCAGAATTTCTGGGATTCCTGATTGATTCTGATGGCATCCACCCCACAGCCAGTAAAGTGCAGGCAATCCACAGAGCACCTTGCTCCAAGAAAGAACTCCAAGCATTTCTTGGGCACCTGAATTTCTACCACTCCTTCCTGCCATATAAGGCATCACTAGCCGAGCCACTGCATAGACTACTTGAGAAGAAAGCGCCCTGGGTCTGGGGTCGGAAGCATGACCAGTCATTCTCCACAGTTAAGGAACTCCTATCATCAGGCACTGTGCTCACCCGTTATGATGAACTCAAGCTGCTCGTGCTCACCTGCGATGCCTCATCTGAGCCATCGAATGCCTGAGGGGCAGGAGGTCCCTATCGCTTACTTTTCCAGGACCTTATCATGGGTGGAATGGAACTATGCTCAGATCGACAAAGAAGCTCTTGCTCTCATCACTGGTGTCAAGAATTTCCACGACTATGTCTACGGATGGCACTTTGAGATTGCCACAGATCACAAGCCACTCCTAGGCTTTTTCGCACCAGACCGACAGACCCTGTAGGTCATGTCCCCGAGAATGCTGCGCAGGTCAGTTTTCTTGTCCACTTACAATTATGAACTTTTCTATCATCTGGGCAAAGCCTTGAGACATGCCGATGCCCTCAGTTGCCTGCCACTGCAGGGCCCACTCTTGCTCATGAGGTCATGCAGCCAGAAGACCTGCCCCAACCACCTCTCTGTGTGGCAGACATTGCAGCCCATTCTGCTAAGGACCCCACGCTCTTTTGAGTCCTCAACTGGGTGTGGAGAGGGTGGCCTACCGTCCAGCTGGACACTGAATTCCAGCCCCCACCAGCACAAATTATCAGTCCACAAGGGATGCCTGCTTTTGGGAAACAGAGTTGTCATTCTGCCCAGGCTGCATCAGCACATGCTGGAGGCACTTCATGTGGAACATGCAGGGATTGTCACTGGCCTGCAGCTACATATGGTGGCCAAGGATGGACCAAGCTGTGGAAGGCTGGGTCTGGACCTGTTACCCTTGTCAGGAGTCTCGCCCCGACATGCCATAGGCCCCAGTACACCCATGGGAGACAATGTCCACACCATAGTTGCGGCTCCACATTGACTTCACTGGGCCTTTTCAGGGGCAAGTTTTTCTCATTGTACTGGACTCCTTTTTGAAGTGGCTGGAAGTAATCCCTGTATCAACCATGATGTCCACAGTTATCATCCACTCACAAAGGCATCTGTTTGCAACCACGGTTTGCAAGACGCCATAGTCTCAGACAACTTCCCAGGAATTCCAGAGATTCCTCAAGAACAATGCCATCCAACACATCACTTCAGCGCCATTCCACCCATCAACGAATGGACAAGCCAAAAGAATGGTGAAGGCCACTAAAGATTCACTTCACAGATTAAGCCAGGGGGATTTGAGCCAGTGGTTGGCCAACTACTTATCACAGCAGCATATCACACCCCACTCCACCATGGAATAGAGCCCAGTGGAGCTCTTGATGGGGCGATGGCTAACAACCCTGCTCGATCGGCTCAACCCAGACTTAGATCCACATGCCCAGAGGGAGCCAGAGGTTTCGGGAATGCCCAGGAGGTTCCAGTGGGGTGACCTAGTTTATGCCAGAAACTTTGGGGAAGGGCCGAACTGGGTTCTGGCTTCAGTGCTCAGGATGACAGGGCTGATATCCTACGAGGTAGCTGATGCCACTGGCATAACACTCCAGAGACACACTGATCAGCTACGGCAGCACTGGCTGGAGCGGGCGCAGGGACAGGACAGAGACTATTCACCCTGCACTGCTGACACAAGGACTGAATCAGTGGTGGCAGTCAAGCAGAGTGGAGATTGTCCAGCGGCACCAAGCTGTCCAGAAACTCAATCGAGTCCAGGAAACTCCTTCACTTCTCCTAGCGCGGCAGAGGCCGTTGTCAACATCGAACCACACATCAGAGGACTGTCTATATCAGAAGGACTGCATAGGTCTCAGCAGGCTCGCCATCCCCCGGCATACCTTAGTGACTCCGTTTGCGATGGGGTAGCCTGATCTTAGGGGGGAGGGTGTTATGTATTGCTTGAGTAGGAACGAAGGCTCCTGAGGCCTACAAAACTATTGGTCTTTTGTGCCGGTAACAGCCAATCATAACTGTTGCATTATAGTCCAATCACTGTGCTGCAAGTAGTTACTTGGTATATAGTTCATGCAAATGAAAGATTCTAGCTGCTCACCTTGTATTGGTTGTTATTAAAAGTAGGTGTGGTTTCTGTAAATATAAATTAGTTACGTCTGTCTGCTTCTAGCTTCCAATAAAGATGTTTACTATAATAAAGAGCTGTTAATCTCAATATTTAATACAGAATACCGGGGAAATGACACTCCTTCCTTTTCTCTCCTTGCTCTCCTGCTCCTAAAGAAAAGTGAAATAAGAGATCTTGGGAGGTCATGGTGGGGAGAAAGGCTGGAGAGTTTGGAGGCAGCAAGTCCCTTGGAGGGCAGTATGTGCCTCCTCCTCTGCCTCGCCTCACATGGGGCTCAGGTAAGTCAGGTGCTGCTTCCCCTGCCTTGCTTTCCCCGCCTAAACTTGCCTCAGGGAGCTGAGCACCACCTCCCCTGCATTGTGTGGGGCTTCTGTGGGCTGGGCTCAGCCCTTCTTTCACAGGGTTGGCCTGGACCAGGTTGGGGGGAGGTCATCAGATGACTACTCAGGCCCAGCCTTCAGTGATGTGGATTCCATAGGGAGATGCAATATATCTCAGTCAGAAAAATGCACTGCACACCTTCCACCCCAACCATCTTTGTAATATACAAGTCTTCCATCCAAATACACCCCATCCATCATAAAGACAGGCATTTTGCTAGTACTTAATATGTTTAAATGATTGTATATTCTTCGGAAATGCACTTCCTACAGAAAAACTAGAAAGTTGGATTTAGAGAATGGAAAGATTAGATAACAATCTTTCCATCTTCCAAATCCAACTTTCTAGTTCTTTTAAGGATCCAAAACTTCACTGAAGTTACTTAGAATTGTTGAAGGACTCTTTCTTTTTTCTTTTAAACTGGCACATACTTCCTTGATATTCATTATATGAACGTAGACCTAAACCATATAAAAGTTGTATTGTCGAAGGCTTTCACGGCTGGAGAACGATGGTTGTTGTGGGTTTTCCGGGCTGTATTGCCGTGGTCTTGGCATTGTAGTTCCTGACGTTTCGCCAGCAGCTGTGGCTGGCATCTTCAGAGGTGTAGCACCAAAAGACAGAGATCTCTCAGTGTCGCAGTGTGAAAAAGGTGTTGGCAGGTCATTTATATCTACTCAGGAGGGGTGGGGTTGAGCTGAGTCATCCTGTAAGAGTTTCCCAGGGTGTGGAATGCTAATGGCGGGAGGCTTCACTGTATCCTGAGAAGGTTCTTTTGCATATGGACCTGCCAACACCTTTTCCACACTGTGACACTGAGAGATCTCTGTCTTTTGGTGCTACACCTCTGAAGATGCCAGCCACAGCTGCTGGCGAAACGTCAGGAACTACAATGCCAAGACCATGGCAATACAGCCCGGAAAACCCACAACAACCATCTTATAAAAGTTTATATATGAGACTGATTTTGGAAAAGTGCTGTTCCTACAGATAAAAGTTTCAAATGTAAGGGATACTGTGGTGTTGTACTTTACCAAAGAAAATAGTTGAGCAGGGGATTCACATCCATCCAATGGACCCAATTTACTTCCCATCACTCTGCCATCGGGTCGTTGAACTTATAATAACATAACATTCTATTTATATACCACCCTTCAGGACAACTTAATGCCCACTCAGAGCAGTTTACAAAGTATGTCATTATTATCCTCACAACAACATTATTATCCTCACCCTGTGAGGTGGGCGGGGCTGAGAGAGCTCCAAAGAGCTGTGACTGACCCAAGGTCACCCAGCAGGCTTCAATTGGAATCAAACCCGGTTCTCCAGATTAGAGTCCTACTGTTCTTAACCACTACACCAAATTGAACCTGTCTTACACAGAGTCATACCATTTGCCCATCTTGACCAGCATTGTCTACTTGAACTGGCAAGTAAATGTCCTGTCCAGTGCTTCTAGCAGAGATCACTTAATTGAAGCAGGGGTTTCTTGATATGCAGAGCAAGAGCTCTGCCACTGAATTATGGCTTCTTCTCACAAACACTGACATACAAATGTGACATTTAGTTTAAAAACCTCTCCTTTTGAACCATGGCAAGCAGACAGCAATGGAAGAATGCCTCTGATATTTTCTCAGCTCGTATCTTTGATCTCCTATCTCATGGATGTCACTTTGAAATTTCATATTTTAGACCCTGAGAATTCCAGACTACTTGGCTTAAGCACAGGGGACATCAGTTTGGGGGCTACTTGGAAGAAAGGAAGTGGAACAAAGTAGTTTACTTTGGGCAGCACTGAAGACAGAAGTAGCAGGCCACTGTTGAACAAATGGTCCATCCTTTCCATTCTGTGCAGGATCTGAAGCCAGAAGGGTCCTTCAGCAATCTCCACTTCTGACATCATGTAGTATCCCCTGGGGTCAGGAGGGTGAGAAAGGGGTTACCTACCCAGTCATTCAGCACACAAGAGACTTGAGTGGTTCCAACAATAGGCTTCTTTAGTGCTCCTGAAGGGACAGGTGCATAGATTGCTACACATAGAACTGAACCCAAGTCAGGCCCCTCCTATATCTGCCTTGTGGGAGAAAACAAAAACTAGTTTGTGATGGTTCACTTAAAGTTATCTATACATATATCCACAAGCTGGTTCATTATTTGCTGGGCTTTGACTTCACTGTGATTTTTGCATTACACCATTTCTGTTCCTAAAAGCCCTTAAAATATGCACAGATTCAAGCCTAGTGAAAATGTGCTGTACAAAATGCTTTGGTTCACATGTTCAAGCCCTTTAGAACAATAGTGTCCTAAAGCTCAACTTCTTTTTTGCAGAAAGCATCTTGTGACTATGCTAGTCAGTTAATCCAATTTGTTGTCAACAGTTTATTTTTCTCTTGCATATGGACTATACACCAATATCTCAAACTATACCAGTGTTCTGAAGGTGGCTGAAGTCTACTTGGAAAAATTAAGCCACCATATAGAATGTATCCAGTACTCTTTGCTAGAGATGGGTACGAACAGAAAAAAACTTAAACATGATGTTTGTTGTTCGTTGCCATCCATGAACAGGGACTTACGAACAACCACGAATGTAGCCTTGTTCATGAACATGTCCGTGGTTGGCTGTTCATGGGGGCCAGCAGGCTCTCCTCCAGCCATCATCCAAGTCAAGATCCATACTGCACCTCTCCCAGAAACCTGACCTGAGCAGGCAGCAGGAAAGGTACAAATAATAAATAATAGCTTGGTCCAGAGCCTGGCAGCAGCCCTGGAACTTGAAGGGGTAGATCCCTATCCTACCACACACAAAGAAAATTCAAGCTCCAATGCACTCTATCAAAATGCCAACAGCAACTGTCTCTCCCTCTCCACTGTCTGCAAACTAAGCCAGAGCTGGGAGCCCCCCTCCCCCCTGCTCTTTGCTCCCTTGTAACAAATTTGGAGCTCCACATTTGAAAGGAAGACTTGCCTATCAAGCTAAATTGGGCTTAGATTGGGGTTACCAGGGCAACAGCAGGAGTTCAGACAGAGTTCTGACAATCCCTGCCTAAATTGCCAATGCAATTGCAGATGCCAGACTGTCTGGCTTGACGAACAGCAACGAACGAGGCTTGCAACAACCAACTGTTCATTTAGAATAGGGCCTCACGAACAGCTTGTTCGCGAACAGCAGATTGGGCTGTTCGTGGCTTTTTTTGTTCGTATTGCTGTTCCTGCCCATCTCTACTCTGTGCCCTGGTATCTGCAGTTAAAAATCTCATGTAGCAGGGATTTGGAAAGAACTACTTAAGAGCATGGAGAGCCACAACCAATTGGTGCAGGCTGTACTGATAGACCAATAGTATGAGTTGGTATAAGACTATGAGGCATGGGTCAACTAAGGAATGTGGGTATCACCTTTGATAAGGCAGTTGTAGGGAGGCAGCTTTAGGAATCCATGAGAGCCAAGTGTACTTCCCATTTTAATCCAGCTTTCAAACATTTGGAAACATTTATACCAAATAGAAATTTTTAGAAAATATCAATGATGCCCCCAATTCAATGCACTGTCTGCTTTCATTTTAACCACCTTTGGGATAATTTATATTTTTTTTACTGTTGTGAGACATTAATTTGATCATATCTTTCTCTGTAGCCTTCTCTCCTTTGGTGTATTTTCTTCCACTGGTTCCCAAATTTAAAGCATTTCATTTAGAGGCTCTGCCAGATTGTCTAAGTTTTCATAAATTCTCATTTCCTCTGGCACATGCTTCTTACTTATAGTTAGAGTAACTTGAAGGGGGGGGGGAAGATTCCCAGATTGAAATTTCCACTTTGTAATCTTCATTTAGAATATTGTTTTATTCTCATGTTTCTGCTAGCTCTATGTGTAACTGCTTTGGTTTGAAAATGTTAATGCATTTCAAAGCTCCATCCATTACAGTCTTTTCTGGCTCTTTTGGAAAACGTCCTTGCTGTGCAAAAGTTTACATTTCTCTGCTGGTTTATTTTGGTATTGGCTGTTCTATGCTACTTGGGAATGTCTCTTGCTCCTTAAAACCTTTCCTTGTTGTTCACAGCATTCACAGCTGGCACAGAATTCATTCACTCCTACAAGGAGGTTTATTTTTTATAATAATGTTTCAACAATTACTGACATTTCTGATGCTCAGGATGGAACATAGCTTCTGAACCTGTGGTTGCTGCTTTGGATTCCAGTGCATTTGGCTCCTTCCTTACCCAAGCCATGCACTCACTTTCTGCCACTGTTGAATGCAGGATTAATTTTTATTTTCCATATCTTTGTGGTAGTTTTAATCCTATAAATCCTTCAGTATGATTATGACTGTTTTCACAGATAGACAGGGCTAGGGAACATATACCTCCTGGAATTTTTCATCCTGAGGACCAAATGACAGATGACATTTAGGGGGTGATACCCGGATGTGTAATTTAGCTGCAAAAAATATCTGCAAGAGATAGGAAGTGATGCCATTGTGCCTGGCCAGGAGCACGCGTACTGTATGTTTGCTTATGTTGCCTGCCGGTGGTGGTCTCCCATCCAACTACTAACAGGGCCTATCCTGCTTAGAGATCTGACTCCCCTGGGCCATCCAAGTCTGAGTACCTTTACAAAAATCCAAACCCACCAGTAACAGCCAGGATTCTGACATTCCCTCAATTGCAGAAAGAATTGTGATATGCCAAAGCACTTCAATATTCCCCAGTCGCAGACAGAATTCTGGAAATTTGACCCAGTGGTAAAAATGGGGGGAGAGAATCCAACACGATGCAGATACCTCTCTTTTTTCTCTTATCCTGTTCCACTGGAGATTAATGCAAACATGCAGATCAATTTTCCTTTTATATATAAGGGCAAATTCTGGCACCACCACACATTGTGTGCATATGACTCCCATCACATCACATGACTCCCATCACAGGCAGCCAGAGGTGATACTAAATTTTAGGTGCCATGCTATTTATTTGTAATGTTGTATATTGTTTTTCAACTGTAAAAAATATCAGAGATGTGTCACGTGCTCCATATTCTTTTCCTTCCTTGTCACTGCCCTAGGTCTTGCTGGCATGTTCAGAATTTTAGCAGACTAAATAAAGCAAATTATATTTGCCTGTATAGTTGATTTTGAACAAAGCATTTTTGTTTTGTTTTTTCTCACATATATGCAAATAGCTCCATCCCTGCTTCACGGGAAAGGCTGGGCCCAAGATGTCCTATAGAAATCAGGTAGTCAGTCTGTTGCAAAGGAGATGTTGCCAGGAATGGAAGGCTTCTCTGTAACTCAAGTCTCTTGCATTGAAGAGAAGCCCTCTTAATATCTTGGAGCTCTTAACTGATATGACAGTTTCTGTGAGGCTCAAGGTTTTTGTGGAGGAGAAAAGGATTCATATTAAAGTCATGTGAGTTTGGCCTCAATAAGAGTTCCTTATATTCTCTAGACAGAGTCTTGGCAGGTTTTCAGGAGACAGAAAACAATCAAAGCCACGAGTGCCAATAAAGTTATCACTGGGGAATATTCTTAATTAAAAGGATAGGCTCCTGCCCTAACCTTCACCTCTTACTTCCCAGCAACTAAGTGTTGGATACATGGGAAGGAAAACTTACCTTAGTTTCCACAGATGGCAAGTGCAGAACCTTCTTGCAAGTGCAAAAATAAAATTATTTTATTAGAATAATTGAGGTTGTACATCCTTTACATCTGTGAAATATGTATGAAGGTGAACCAATGACTCTGGTGAAAGGGCATCTGCTTGCACATTAGGATTGCTGATAAAGAAGACCTAAGTCAGTGACTTAGTGAGGTATATTGGCTTGCTCATTAATTTGTTTACTTATTCATTTATTTGATGCACTTAAATACTGTCTCTGTAAAGAACAGAAGAAGAGACCTGCTGGATCAGACCAATGGTTCATCTAGCCCAGCATCTTGTCTCACACAGTAGCCAATCAGTAACTCTGGAGTGCCAACAATAGGAGAGAGAGGCCAAGGTCTTCCCCTGATGTTGCCTCCTGGCACTGGTTTTCAGATGTTTACTGACTCTGAATATGGAGGTTCCCCTTAGTCACCTTGGTTAATATAGGAATAGGAATTGATGGATCCTCTTTCAAAGCTATGTATGCCTGTGGACATCATGACATTCTCTGGGAGTGAATTGCACATCTTAATCCCTTGATGTGTACAGAAGTATTTCCTTTTCCCTATCCTGAATTGACTGCCCATCAGCTTCACTGGATGCCCTCGAGTATTTTAAAAATGAGACAATATGCTGAAGGCAAAGTGCATATTGCCCAAATGCCCTGCAAAAAGAGGGGACGTGTTTAAAATGGTTCACCCACAAAGTCTCATGGATCCTTCTAGATTCCAAGATGCCTTGGGGGATTTTAGGGCTCCAGACATATGTTCTGTTGAGGCTGTGGTTGGAATGCCAAACTCCTTGAAGCTATTGACAATATTGCTTCTTGCCGACCTCTCCAACTGTTGGGATGGAAGTCAGCCCTGTGGTTTACCATGGAGCTAGGTGACCTAAAGAGAGCTGGAAGATACCTGGAAAGATACTGGTGGAAAATTCACACTGGAACTGGTAGAGTGTGCTACAGAGTCCATTGGAAGACCTATGAAGTGGCAATGAGAGCAGCAAAGAAATGTTATTTCTCTGCAACCATTGCATCAGCTAATTCATGATCATCCAAACTCTTCAATCTATCTTGACATCTTCTAACTTCTAAATCCAAGCCTTTATAGTCTCAAGAACAGACAATTAGCTGTGAGGCATTTGCAAAGTTTTTTGCTGATAAAATAGCACGAATATGGTCTCATCTGGATACCAGCTGAAATATAGACAAGGTGCAAAAATGCTTAATACATTGTATAGTTCAAGTATGGACCACTTTAAACTAGTTACAGTGAGGGATCTTGACAGGATCCTGGCATCTGTGAAGGCCGCTGCTTATGCACTAGAGCCTTGCCCATCTTGGCTATTAAAATCAATAAAGACCACATAAATGAGCCCTTAAGGTCTATTGTAAATCAGTCACTAACTCAGAGCACCTTCCTCTGGCCACTCAAGAGTGCCCTCAAATCATAGCTGACATATGGCAACCCCTGGTGGGGGTCTTATGGCAAGAGACTAACAGAGGAGGTTAGCCGTTGCCTGCCTCTGCAACCTTGGTCTTTGCTGGAGGTCTCCCATCCAATTAATAACCAAGAGTGACCCTGCTTAGCTTCTGATATATGATGAGAACAGGCTCACCTGGACTATCTAGGTCAGAACCAAACAGATGGTTATCCACCTGCTAATTAAAAAACCATCTCTAGACAAAAATGGTGTGTGCAATTATCGCCCAATTTCTAATCTGCCCATTTTAGGCAAAGTGATTGAGACACAAATACCTGACTAACTCCAGGTCTTCTTGGATAACGCTAGTTCTTTGGACCCTTCTCAGTCTGGATTTGGGCCAGACCATGCAACAGACAGCTCTAGTAGGTTTAGTGAATGATCTCCGCCTGGATATAAACAAGGGTCATGCTTTGTTATTGCTTCTTCTGTATCTTTTTACAGCCTTTGACACAGTAGACCATGCCATCTTATTGAGGTGTTTGGAGGCAGAAGTAGGTCTCAAAGGACGTGCTTTGGGCTGGTTTAAATTGTTCCTTAAGGAACATACTCAAAGGGTCACCGTCAGAGACCAGCAATCTCCAGAGAGCAAATTATCTTGTGGGATTCTGCAGGGTGCAATCTTATCCCCCATGTTATTCAATCTCTACGTAAAACCCTTAGGAGAACTCATTTGCAGCTATGGAATTGGATGCCATCAATATGCAGATGACACCCAACTTTCTGTCTCAATATCCAAATCACTGCAGGATGCAGTAGAAACCTTGGGTTGCTGCCTGGCAGCTGTGGGAAAATGGCTGAAAGCAAACAATATGTACTCTTATACTACCTGTACTTCATGTTTATCTAATGTCAGTCCTAGAATTGAATATGTTCTGCTTCAGCAATTCTTCAACTCTGTATTGAATCCTTGTTAATGCTATGTCTTTGTAAAATCCTATGACATTGTTGTGGAAATGTCCTCAACACTGTATAGAAATGTCCTTGATACTGTATGGAAATGTTCCCGATACTGATTGTACTAATCTCACACTATGTAATCTGCCCTGAGTCTCAGTGAGAAAGGTGGACTATAAATAAATAAATAAATAAATAAATAAATAAATAAATAAAGAAAGAAAGAAAGAAAGAAAGAAAGAAAGAAAGAAAGAAAGAAAGAAAGAAATTGAAATTGAAATTGAAATTGAAATTGAAATTGAAATTGAAATTGAAATTGAAATTGAACCCAGCCAAGATGTAAGCAATGCTCATTGGGAAGGCAGAGATCTTGAAGGACATTGTACCCCCCACTTTTAATGGAGTTGTCAGATATGTCTTGCATATCTGCCATGTAGTTGCATTTGAATTGGAATTGTTCTGCTGTGGTAATGGGTTCCTGAGTAAGTGCAGAGTGAAGCTGATTTCTAATGTGCCATGACTAATTGCTTATCTTACAGGAGAGGTGTTTTCATTTCGAGTTCCTGACACGCTGGGAACTCGACCTTGGAGAAACTGAACTCCTTTTTCCTTCCTCCCTTCTTCCCAGGCCTTCCTCAAACCTTACCTGCCGAAATTCCTCATGAGCTGTTTCTATGTTGGGGGTGGGGACTTCATCCTATAACTGTCTATGCTCTATCACCTTTGGGCATTCTGGCCAATTCCATTGTCTGAGCTGCTAGATACTGGTATTAACCCTTAATAAACATTTTAACTACTTCAACCAAGTGATGCAGTGAAGTGTTTGGGGGAACTACTTGGCAAGTCCCGATAGGAGTTCACTTGTAGACTCAATTTGGAGCCTAGGAGTTATACTGGATCCAGCTCTCTACCTTGACACAGATGATCTGACCACCTGGATCCATGCCATGGTAACATCAAGATTTGACTACTGTAATGGATTGTACATAGGCTTCCCCTCTAAGCTAACTAGAGGCTCCAATTGGTGCAGAACACTGCAGCTCATTTATTACTGGAAGCTAGAAGAAGAATGAATATTACTTAATTCTGCAGTCACTCCGCTGGCCACCTATCAGTTACCAGACTCAGTTTACATACAACACTCTTCATGGCCTTTGTCCAGCATATCTGTGGGACCGCCTCTCTCCTATGTTCTACCACAGCATGTGACACTGAGGATGAGACTAGTATATAGAAATCACATATCACTCTGGAGTGAACAAAAACAAAATAAACCTTTATTAGTACATTATTGGTTTCAGGTTGCTGGATAATTTTTCTTCAGAAAATAAAACTGGGTGTGTTATTCTTCTCACTTAGGTGTCACAATCACCTCTCTTTCCACTCAGATTTCTGTTAGCTTATTCATCTCACTCTCCCATGATACTTGGGCAATATCAAGATCTGATGCTCTCTAGGCCTCAATATGTCCTCTATGAGTATTTTATTTTCCCCTTAGAATTCTAATGCCTTTCACTGCACTATTTTGAATTCTAATTGGAAGACACTTTGTTAACTCCTGACATCTTGGCTGTTAACTCCTGACTCACACAGCTAACTGTCTCTCTCTCCACACACACCAAGCATTTAAAGAAACACACACACTTAACTTCAGATATTACAACATGCATTCTCTTTGATGGCCCTCATGTTATGGAATGGCCTGCCTGAAGAGGTCAGGAAAGCTAGGAGAGCGGCACCTACAGAAGGCCCTGTTCAGATGAGTGAAGCTGCCATAGTGAAGCATAGGTAGAGAGGTGGTCCCATAGATATGAGGGATCAGGACCATGAAGGGTTTGTATGTGACTGGCCAAAACCTTGATCTGAATCTAATAACTGATGAGAAGTCAATGGGGTGACTGCAAAATGGGAGTTATATGCAGCTTTGCCTAGCTCCTCATAATTGAGCTGAGGTGTTCTGCACCAACTGGAGTCTTAGAGTTGACTTCAATGGAAGACCTATATAAAGGCTGAATCCACACATCCCGGCATAGTGCTAAACTGCTGGAATGATAGCATCCTCCTGGCGCGATTTCTGACATCATCGTGCCACAAGAGCAGAATCATGGTGCGATGACATCAGAAATCATTCCAGGAAGATGCTATCGTTCCTATAGTTTAGTGCTATGCCAGGACATGTGGATTCAGCCAAAGTACATTACAGTAGTCTAGTCTTAAAATCACCGTGGCGTGGATCCAGGCAGCCAAATCGGCCATGTCAAGAAAGGGACCATCTTCCAGGCTAAACTGAGGTTGAAGATGGCATTTTTGGAGTTATGTTAACTTTCTTCTCTAGCAACAGTGCTGGATTCAGTATAGCTCCAAGGCTCTTAAACAAGACTGCAGGGGTCAAATGAACCCCACTGAAAGTGGGAAGCACAGTGTCCTTCAATATCTCTACTTTCCCAACCAGCATCACTTCTGTATTGTCTGGGTTCAGTTTCAATTTGTTCACTTTCAGCTATTTGACCACCACAGTCAGACAGTGGCTTAAGATCTCTACTGCATCATCAGGGGATTTGGATAGAGAGATATAGAGCTGGTAGTCATCCTCATATGAATGACATCCAATTATATAGCTACTATTGATTTCTCCTAAAGACTTTTCATATAGTTTGAATAACATGGGAGATAAGATGATGCCCTGTGGAACCACACAAGATAACTCCCACCCTGAAGACAGCTGGTCTCCTACACCAACCCTTTGAGTCCATTCCATGAGAAATTATTTAAACCAGTCCAAGGCACATCCAGTGATACCTACTTTTGCCTCCAAACACCTTAATAGGATGGCATGAGCTACTGAATCAAAGGATGCAGATAGGTCCAGGAAGAGAAACAAAGACTAATGGCCTTTGTTTACACTCAGAAGGAGGTCATCAACTAAAGCCATCAGAGCTGTCTCTGTCCCATCGCTTGGCCTGAAACCAAATTGAAAAGGGTCCAGAGCACCAGAGATATCCAAGAAGATCTGGAATTGGTCTGCTACTGCTCTATCAAGCACTTCGTCTTGGAAAGGCAGATTACATCCTAGGAAATAATTTGCCACATCATTTGTCTAGGGATGTTTTTTTAGTAGTGGACAGATAACTGACTTTTTGAGTGGCTGAGGAAGGTGCCTTGAGTTAATAACTGATTTATGATAGACATCAAGGGTTCATTTAGGTAGTCTTTACATGATTTTAGCAGCCAAGATGGGCAAGGAGCCAGTGCCCAAGTAGAGGCCTCCACAGATGCCAGGATTCTGTCAGTATCCATCCCTGTAACCAGGTCAAAATGGTTCATCACCCTCTTTGGAAATCAAATGTTGGGTTTTGCAAGTGTCATTCATTCTGTCATGAAAGAGTTAAGCTGAAACTGAGCTAATGATAGCAAGTTTAGCATAGGGCCAATTAGGTATAGAGTTGACTCTTTCCCAGTGAGGTACCCTAAGATTGACTATTGGCCAATTGATATATTGGGAACAGTTGCTATCCTGCATGTGTGCAAAGCAATAGATAAAGAGACAAGGAGAGAACAAAGAAGCACGATGGAGTTTTTTGGGGCTGTTGTTTTCTTTTTCATGTAACCCTTTCCCTTCATTTTAGAAGTAAACTTTTTCTTAGAAGCTAAACACACATGTGTATGTGCTGCATTATTCTGCTGCATTTTATTCACTCTGCTCAATTTCCGACATGATTTCCGACACAAGTCATGTGTTCTTTCCATCTACCCACCTTCCGGATTTCCAAAAGTCCAAAATCCTTCTCATGTACTACCAATAGTGCATTGTGTTTTAACACAATGTAGAAAAGCAAAGAGAAGATATGCCATAAGCAATATGTGCATTTACTTGATCCATGGAAGTCACAAAGGGAAAAGTCAACCAAGAATGCTTTTAGGAGTGACAAAGCAAGTAATTTGGCCAGAGTAGCTGTTGGGATTGTGACAAAGCAAATAGAAACTAGATTTTTCAAAGGAAAGGGAAACAAATGCATAAAATACACTGTTTAAATTAATAATCAAACTATATAACTGCATATGCATCTCCATAATCTCTGCTATGTGTACAGGAAACTGCTGAACCTGCAGTACAGCTGCTTAATCAGTACCTGGCAAGGTGAACAAGTGCTTGATGGTGCCAGTGTATTAAACTGCTCGCCAGCACCAGAAACAAGACCCTTGAAATCAAGCTTCTGTCTTTGAGAGCTCATGTTATGATTTGACAGGGAAACCTCTTTGTGTAACATTACAAGCACTCTTGTAATCAGAGATTCACTATTGTTGTTGTTGCATAATGCAATGGTTCCCAGCCTGTGGGTTGGGACCTAGAAGTGGGTTGCAAAGCCTCTGAAAGTGGGTTGCAGGCCAGCCCTCCCTAACAACTGCCCCTGCCCTTTGCTCTGCTCTCTTTCTCTCCTCTTCTTTCATGCTAGCTTTTCACATTCTCACTTCCCCACCCTTTGCAGCAATAGTGTGTGTAAGGGGGTGGGGCGTGGCAGAAGCCATCCAGCAACTAGTAACTTTAGAAGTATACACATTTTCCTATGTAGAATAATATTTCAGTAGGAAAATCATCATGAGTTAATCTCCATAAGAACTAACTTGAGTGTTTCATTTGAGGCAAGCCTTTGACCTGTGTTTTGGAAACAAAGCCCTGACTGGAAACAGTGTCTTCTGTGTCATACATTAGATGGTATTATTTTCTTCATTGCATATGCATGTTGATCAATAAAGAATCAAGTAAAATGTGTCCTGATGGTTACTAGAGTGAGTTTCTTAGAACTTTAAAGGGGATTAGAGGGAATAATCTGGAATAGAGACCTCCCATGTAAAGGCTGTATTCTTTGGAATGCCACTTGCATGGGGTTCATAGCAGGATGTGACATTTGTTGGTTTCTCAAAAACATCTGGTTAGCCACTGTAGAAAAAGGAATGCTGGCCTAGATGATGCCAAGGTGATACTTTGCTGAGGGTGCCAGAAAATGTTGGGCCAACCCTGGACAGGACACCGGAGCAAGTAAATTTGGGCTTGTGGGTCACCATATCCAAAAGGCTGAGAACCACTGGTATAATGTATGTTGAATGGTTCCTTTACTCCAGCCTTATCCACCTTGGTATGCACCAGAAATACTTTTATATAATTCAAATGTAAGAATAACTGGGCTGCATTTTGAATCAGTTGCATTTCCTGTTTGTCTTCAAGGACAGTCCCACACAAAGCACATTACAATAGTCCAGCCAAAAAGTTACAGAAATATGGATCAGCATGGCCATATTTGCTGGGTCCATAGGTATCGCTAACCACTTAATATGCTCTGCAGAAACTAACTCCATCCAAAAGACAAACAATGAACAATACCACTGGATCTCCCTACCTGCTTTTCCCTACCAACACTCCTCTCATCACCGTACCTCCCCTCTCAAGAACCACCTGGATTATTAAAGGTCCAAGAAATATGCTAAACAAATCATGCCCTACCCAGTTCACTGGAATCCTCCCCTCCTCCCCCCATTCCCTTCCCAAAAAACAGCCCCTCTTGCCAAAAAAACAACAGGAGGGCTGCATTAAAAGCCAACTGGCCAAAAATAGCTGCCTGACAAAGGAGGCTGTATCAGCAATTTTTATTCTTTCCAACAAAGAGGCAGTCAGATCTCCTCTCCCCACACATTTCTTCCATCTTCTTCAATGCTGCTTGAATACAGATATTTCCCATGGAGGGCTGTAAAATAGAAGATCCTAGCAAAGCATACCTTAATGCAGATTCTCTTAAAGCAGATGATGAATTATAGGCCATTCATCCTGAGCTCATTCCTGCCAGCACTGCTCAAACAGGGCCACAGGAAACGAGCCCGAGCTTTAGGGTTTTCAGCAGTACCCAGAAAGGACAGGGTAGATGCTCAGCAGATCTTTCCCAGCTGTCCCAAATTCCTTTCCCCTTTGCACCTCTGAAGAGCTTTGACCCAAGAAGGCAGGTGCAACACGAGGCACAAGAATAAGCGAAAGGGTTTTTTTCCTGATCAGTTGGCAACCCTGTTTGTGATCTCCTTGATTAAATATTTTCCCCTTTGTTGTCCCACACAGTTCCATGCTAATATGGCACTTCCTAAATGTGCCAACAGTATCCTTGATATCTGCAGCACCAACAGCTGTTGGATAAATATATAGTATAGTACAAATTGAGATGCTTGGCCATGCATCGAAGAACATGGCATAAGAACAGGACTCAAATGCCACATAAATCTGCAAGTCCTATTATGACCTAAATGTGGAACAAATCATTATTTCAAGAGGGCCCTCCTTGTTTCAGCATCTGCTATGGTTGCTTGATATCCCCTACCCGCAATTAATAATTTGGCTATTTTGGTAGCTCCTATCTAAAGCAATACTGTATGTTCAGTTTGCAATAGACTATTAGAAGTTATTATTTCCATATATTTCAAGTGAAGTATATATTTTTCAGAAACAGTTAGACACAATAGCCTGGTCCATAGCATTGAATTGTATGAAAAAAATGGTATAATACTCAGCTGAGTCTGATGGTGACATTTGGCATGGCTGTTGGAGATCGTTAACCAGATCGTCATTGAAAATTGTGTTCTCTCATACAGGCACCTTTATACCCGGACAGCAACAGCCTGTTCTGTTGTGTTTTGTGCTTGGGGCCCTGTATAATCTTGATGATGGTGGCGCCTACTATCTAAAAAGGCAGCATGTTATGGTGGGTGAATGCATGAGAAATACAGCCACATAGAAAGGGCCAGACCTAGTGGTCTTCAGGCTCCTATGATTCTAGGATTAATAGAAATGGTTTTCAGTTGCCTCTTGCTTCCATTATAGAATTGTACTTTCCCTATGCTAGAAAGACCAGATTTAAGGGGGAATTACTTTTTTTCTTCCAAAGAATAGGTAACTGTCAGGTGACTAGATTTGAGTGCAGTGATAGAGGAACTATGAAAAAAGTATATCCAGAATGGTCCAAGCCATAAAAGACACAATGCCTATGGAAGAGTTAGTTCATATGAACGTTTGTGCGTATTTTATTGCAGTCTTTGGGCACAAGTAGAAGAGCTGCTTGGTTGCATTCCAACTCTCTGCTCATGTGAATTTATGAGTTATTGTTGCCAAGAAATAACTTACTTGGTGTTGTCATAATTCATATTGCTAAATGTCATATTACTGTGATTAGTGTAATATGAGGTATAAACCCTGACACCTGAGGAATCAGCTGCTTAAATGTTTCAAGGTCAAAGGACAGCTTGATCCAAAGGTGGTGATGGTTTCTACCCTTTTAGTAAATGTTAAGAAAAGGGAGATTCAGTAGATGGAGAATGTCATACAGGGGCAAGAAATTCCCACTAGTATGTGACTACACTTATGTTTGCCCAAATCAGCTATTAAAGGTATAGGAGCCTCTTTCATCTGCATCCTCTCTAGTGGATTTCATTTCTCACAACTGTTCAGAGTAGAACTACATGTTATCCGTGGATATTGTCACCTGCCTTGTCTAGCAGCCAGGGGGGATAGCGCTTCGTCTTCTCCTGACCTTCCCCTGCACAACCCATTTCTGCCAGTTTTCCCTCCAAGGCAGTCTTGAGACGAGGAAACAGCCCAGCTGGGGTGGGATGTGGAGATTTTTTTAATTTATTGAATTTATATGCTGCTTTCCTCCTTTTAAAAAAGTGTACAAATAAAACCTTCCAATTCAATTTAAAACAATTGCAATAAAAATACAATAATATCATGCTACATAATGAAAGAACACCCAGAGAGCAAAACAACAGGGTGCAGACTAGTCATTTAAAGCCGTTAAAAAGAAAATCTTACTTTGTACTGATAAGTTAACCATGATAACCTTGTACTGATAAGTTAACCAACTCCCAGATCTGTCTGGGAAGTAATTTCCAGGAACAGAGCACAACTACTAATAATGTCCTTACCCAAGTTGCCCCTCACCTCATCTCTGAAAGCAAAGGCTCCAAGAGATCTAAAAAGATGTTCATGCCATTACAGGACAAGCTCAAGTACTTAATTGAAGACATTATTCATGGAATCCTGCAAGGAAGCTATGGAAGTACATTTAATTTGCCTTCACAAATTATGATATAGAGTAGATTCATCTCTCAGAGGTGAAAGGTGGTGCTTGCAGGGCAATGAGGGAGCAGCTGGAGCAAAGATAAAGGAATCCCATCTGCTGTTGCCAGGGATCCTGTCTCCTTGGGGGAAACTGCCTGGGTCTCTTCCCAGCTGTGGCGTCATCAGATTGACTTTCAGGATCAGGCCCCCGTGGTGTTTTTGAAAGAAGAAAAATCCCAGCCTTAAAATGGCAGCATGCCCCCATAGTGGACATATCTAGTTGAGTGCTAAGCCAGCACCCTCAAATATCAGAAGAGGAAATGGACTGTTTCATCGTAATATACATAATTAATACACCACATACATTTCACCTTGGTGTTTCCACTATATAAGAACATGGTTCAGCTGTTGCTTCCATGACTGATGCTCGTATTCATCCCGCACGTGTCTACAGTCACACACTCTCTTTCTTCTAGTATGAGAGGAAGGAAGACATTATCCTTAGGTGAGGACATCTGATTGATACCCTCCACTTTGTCTTCATTAGGCTTGTCATCATCTTTGGTAAAACTGGACCCATGTACTGGTCTCTTTATGCTAAGGACTGGATCTTGTCCTTATTAAATTTTGTCATGCTCTATCAAGATTACATTTCAAGATGGTTCCATGTTCTTTCTTCCTAAACTATGTTCTTCCTTGGTTGCTGTTGCAACGATCATGTCATCTGCAATGATGTGGACACCTGAGATGTCACCAAAGCATTTGTGATTCTTTTGTAGAAATACTTCACTTGCTGATCAGATGCCAAAAGGAAGTCTGATAAAATGATACCTGCCCCATGGGGCATGAAAGGTGCATTCTTCAGCTGAGTCTTTGTCCAGTTTTACTTGTCAGTAGCCATCTTTTTCATCAGGAAAGTAAACAGCTTCTTCCCTGCCAAACTCTTTCCGACATCCTCAATGATAAAGAAATGTTGATAGAGAAATGTGGCCTCATCACTTTTATTAAGATCATATGGATCGCGGCAAATTTGTACTGATCCGTTTTTCTTTTGAGTGATATCTAGGTTGCTGACCCAAGTAATGGGCTTACGCACTTTTGTGCCAATGCCCTGAGTTTCTAATTGTTGATTTGTGACCTTTAATTTTTCCAGTACAGAGCAGGGGATCTTCTTATATCCATGGTCAACTGGGGGCATAGCTGAGTTCTTAAATGCCTTAATTGGACTATTCAGACCATTAACATTTTGTGAAATTATTTTTTTATTGTTTCATCCTAATATCAAAACAAACAAACAAACCAGAAACTTTATTAATTCATTCACATAAATTAATTTTGATCATGAAATATTCTGTGATAATCTATAATCAATTGAAACTGATTCTCTCCTATATGTATTATTTGACTAATTAATATACAGTCTCGGCTGTAGAGGCTATCAGCTTCTTTTAGTATTGTTAACTGCCTGAAAGTTATTATTAACTTTGGAAAGATCTTTATTCAATTATTCTTTTAATTTCATAATGGGTCCATTGTTATTGAGAGCCTCAGCCTTCATGTCTAGAAAATTCAATTTTTCATAAATCTTTCAGCTTCCTTCTTGTTTCGTTTCATGCCATCTCCCATTAAATTTAACTGTTAAGTTTAAAAGAAATATTATGCCTGCGCTGAATCTGCTGAAAACTCAGATGTTAAAAACTTTAATTCTTGCCTTTTCTGCAGAATTGAAGCTGATATATCAAGTGAAAAATTGTACTTCTTGATCTTAGACTGACTGTGTACAGTTTTTAAGAACTGCTCTTTATCATATACACTTTGGAATACAGCCAAGATGCCCCAATTGTAATTTGATTGATTTGAACATTTAGCTCTTGATAGACCTGTTCTATAAAGATATTTTCATTAAAATCTGAGCCAAAATAGATACAAAGGTTTCCTCAAAAAAGCAATTAAATTTTCTCCCTCTTTCCCCTATTTTGAACCTCTTATCTTCAGATTATGCTGTCAGCTCTTCCATTCTAACTCCTTGTATTTTTCCTCTAATAAATCTAGTCTTGCTTTATCATCAATCTGTACTGACTTACAGTTTCTTCTTTTTCTCTTGCTGTGTCTGTATTTCCCCAAAGGCAAAAACAGAGATGATACAGGAGCAGCGAATTCACAGGGGTGGAAATAGGGTTACCAACCTTAAGTAGGATTGCCAAGAGGCCTAGAGAAAAATGTCCCATCCCTTTAAAGGAGTGTTTCCCAGCCTGTGGACATGAAGCTTTTGAAAGTGAGTAGCAGGCTAGCTCTCCCTAATGGCTGCTGCCACCTTTTGCATCATTCTCAACTTTCTTGTCAACTTCTCAGATTCTCACCTTCTACCTCCCTTTGCAACAATAATGAGGGGAGGGGGGGAAATCTGTCCAGTGACTAGTAACTTTATGGTAGTAGCTGGAAGGAAGTGGAAAAGACTGGAGAGTTGGCAGGAGCTGTTCAAATGCAAAGGTGTACTTCAGCATGTTACTTGCTTGAAGACAGCTGCATATTTTCTGCAATGTTTATCTGGCTACTGTAGAAAATGGAATGCCGGACTAGATGGGCACCAAGGTCATAGTTAGAGGTGGGCACGAACAGCAATACAAACAAAAAAAAAGCCACGAACAGCCCAATCAGCTGTTCACGAGCAAGCTGTTCGTGAGGCCCCATTCCTGGCAAACGTGTTCATTCCAAGCCCTCTTCATGACGTTCGTCAGCCCTTCGTAAAGCCAGACAGTCTGGCGCCTTTCAATCAATTCCCCTGGCAACATAGGCATGGACTGTCTGAACTCTGTCTGAACTCCTTCTGGCTTTCCTTCTGGCTTGTAACCCCTCAAAGTAGCTTCCAGCAGACAGTCCAGTTTTTGCCAATATGAAGAGAAAATGACAGGAAAGAGAAGTACCCATTGAATATGAGTCGGCAGTGTGATGTGGCAAGCCAGACAGTCTGGAGCCTGCTGCAATCAATCCCCTTGGCAACCGGAGGCAGGGAGGGACTCAACTCTGTCTGAACTCTTTCTGGCTTTCCTTCTAGCTTTAACCCTTCAAAGTACTTTCAGCAGAGTGTCCCGTTTTTGCCACTGTGAAGAGAAAATGACAACAAAGGGAAGGACCCATGGATCATGCCTTTTCCGGGGTGCAATCTCTCTGAAACTTGGGGGGTCTTCAGAGGACAGTGAGGACTATGTCCCCTGCAAATTTGCTGTGTATTGGACATTGGGAAGGTCAGTTTGTAATCCCTCAAAGTAGCTCCAGCAGACAGTCCAGTTTTTGCCACTGTGAATAGAAAGTGACATTAAAGGGGGAGACCTATGGATCATGCCTTTCCTGGCTCAAGTTCAGCTAAGTCCCAAGGGGGCCATTCTGGCTCCCATGAACCTCCAACTATGAACATGTTCATGAACATGTCATGTCCGTCGATGTTCGTGAATCCCTGTTCGTGGATGGCAACGAACAACAAACATTGTGTTCGGGGTTTTTTCCTGTTCATGCCCACCTCTAGTCATAGGGTGCCCAAAAGCCTTAGGTCAGCCCTGGATGCATAATCATACCAAGTAAATTTGGACGTGTGGGTAATCATATCAAAAAGGTTGGAAACCACTGCTTTTCATGGCATGGAAGTAAATCATATTACCTGCTAAATAACAAACCTAGGGCTGCCATTCTGGGCAGAGGATCCCCAGAGGGTATCCCCTGCTCCCACCTCCTCCCCCCAACCCCACTTGCCTGGCCAGAGGGGAGCATGCCCCCTGTGGCACTCCCCAGTGGCGCAGTGCACCCCGCACCTGCTGCGATGCGCTCCTGTGCCCCACAATGGGCCCATTTCGGGCCAAATCAGGCCCGTGGGGGGGGGGATTCAGCCCTTTGGGGAGCACGTGCATGTTCCCATGCCACCCTTTGACCCACGTGATGCCATCACTTCCTGGAAGTGACATCATCATACACGTTGGGAGCTCACGGGCGCGTGACAGAGAACTCAGAAGCCGGCACAGGGTAAGTGCCAGCATCCATTTCCTGCTGGGAGACTTAAGGGACCTGGCAACCCTAAATAAACCTCCATAAAGGGAACCAAACATTTCCCACAAGGCCATTAGTAACTCTAATCCACAGGTGGGGCCTGTACTAGTAATTAATCTTCAGAGGTCAGTTCCCCTCAAGGAAATGGCAACTTTTGGAGAACAGACTCTATGGCATCACATCCTTGCTGATATCCCTCTCACCTGTCCCCAAACACCATGCCCAAATCTCCAGGAATTTCCCAAGCCACAGCTAACAACCCTGCCCAGAAACCAGGGACTATCTCTGGTAAAAATAAGGGTAGCTGAAATGTATGATTGCCCTATCTGTTCAATAGGGGACTCCTCTTTTTCTTGATACATGCAGTACTTGGCCTAATCACTGAAGGCTAATTGTCTCAACATAATCTAGGCTGTTTTTCACAACTGCTGCTGTTTGGGTTTTAGTGTCATACGCATGCAATAGAAAACTGGTATTTAGTTTTGGGCCTTAAGGTTAAAGTGAAAGCATGTGACAGTGAGGGGCAGCAGACACAGAAATCTTTGTATACATCAAGAATCCTGAGGCAAAATAGGGCAATAGAGATTACAGACAGATCTCAGTTGGTGGACAAAGGCAACGAAAGACCTTTTTTGGGGGGAACTGAAATTTATTTCAGAAAAAAAAGACAAGAGATTTATAGCTTTTCATAACAGAGGCCTACATTGAACAGAAAGCTATTATTTTTCTATTTGCCAGGTGATGGTAGATACAGTTATAATTAGTCAGTAAAAGCAATCAGAAAAAGTAAAAAAAAGTTGACATGTTATCTGTTCTTCTGAGTAGAAGAAAAATTGCAGAGATTGCAGGCTAGCTTCCAAAAACAAGGGTGCAGGCCTCTTTCCAACACTTCTTGTTACCTGCCACCGTGGTGGGAGAACATTTTTTTAAAGACAGCATAATGTATGGTGTGATGTCACTTCTGGGGAAAACCTGGAGAACTAACTCAGTATCTCTCTCTCTCTCTGACCATGAATGAGGCCCCCCACCAGTGTTTCTTGGAGGGAAGATGGGGTGGAAATTTGATTAAAAGTGGGCCCTTCCAGTGAATATGTAGCAAAGGCAAATTTTAAAATAATATTTAAAATTTTAAAATATGTGAAGGCTCCTTATAACCAAGTCTGATCATAGGTCAATTTAAACATGTATTATTTCTCCAACTGGTAGTAGCTCTCCAGTATCTAATGCAAAGAAATGTATTTTACATCTAGTTGAGATTGCTCTAACTTAAAATGCCAGAGAGACTGCATGCTCTGTTATTGAGATCTGATTCCTTTTAATTGCTGTTCTTCCACAACTCTTGTAAAATATGCCATTGTGTAAGGGAGAGAGAGTTGTGGTCTTAGATGCAGCAGTGGCTATAAGCAACAGCACCTCCAGAGGGAGATGTAGTATAGTAGAGCAGGAAATGGGAAAGAAACAGGAAGTAGAAGGGTGGAGTTTTGATCTGGGCCTTCCAGAACGATGCCGTAGTAGTTATGCTTCAGATTTCTAGTAAACCGTTTTTGGAATCTAAATTGTACTCAGTCGCTTGATACAACAGTGGTTTTTACCCTGTATTGTTATAGAAGGAAAAAGGGTAACAGGTAGGTTGATTGCTCTGAATTTTCATGGGGTCTTCATTTCATCCATAGGAGAAGAGGAGCCTGGAACAACTTCTGTTTGAAGTTACCTTGTGTTGATTTAAGATCCTTTCAAAATAAAAGACTGTACAGTTGACATTTTGCCTGGTGATGTAAAGAGAGACGAGTTTGTGGTTTTGCTTATCTGATCATCTCAAAGTCTACTGAATATTTTGGGGGGCGGGAATTGCTTGTCTGAACTTATAATCTGTGGTAGCATCGGATCATTTTGCCTGGGTAAGGATGGGCTGGGTCATTTATGGCAAAAATATTTATTATTAAAATGTTTGCTAAATAAATACCCTTTCTGGATCCACCTTCTACTCCCATCAACTTTCACTGTATTTCTTTGTACTAACAATTGTATATTCAGTCTTTGATAAAATGCATTTTGCTGCCTTGTGCATAATTAAAGTTCTATTACAGTGTACAGAGGAGTCTGAAAATTCAGACTGAATTTTTTACCATTTCAATAATTTCTACTACAGACTCTGTTTGCAAACAGGATTACTATTGGGCATTTCATTAACAAATTACACAAGGCCGAGTGTAGAGAAGGAACCCTTTTCAGCAAACATGACAGATTTCCCCACCCTCTTTAATGACACAAAGCACAAGCAAGCAAAACCCAAGCCTTACTCAGCTCCATGGATTAAAAAGTAAGAAAGTTTAAGCTCTGTGACCTCCCATTTAAACAGAAGGGCCTTTAAAATGCTTGTCATTTGGCTGGACCATGCTTCAGTTTCTCTTCTGCTTCAAGGCCTTATGATATCAAGTCATGTTTTGGGATGGAAACTGCTTTCTTCTCAGTTTGCTTGTTTCTTGTTGGTGTTAGAGCGAGTGTTAAACAACTCTGCGGAATTAAACACCGAGCTGGTCAGAGAGGCAAACTAAGTGATCCTAACTAAGTGATCCTGTCCTAACTAAGTGATCCTTGCTGCCCCCTGCATGGCAGGCTCTTCTTACTTCTTGCTGCTGCAGTACACCAGACATTGTTATTTCTAACACCCCTTCTCAATGTCTAGTGTACAAAGTCCACAAAGTTCAGTCTTTCACGTAGACTTTGAAATTTCTCTTTGGCAAGTGGCTTGGTGAGGATGTCTGCTGTCATTTCTTCTGTAGGGCAGTACTGTAGCTCAACAAGCCCTTCTTCTTGCATATTTCTCACAATGTGATTCTTTATGTCAATGTGCTTGGTTCTTGATCCAATTCTTTCTGTATTTGCAAGCTTTATGCAAGATTGATTATCTTCAAAGAGTTGTATAGGTTTGGGTTCATTTATCCCAAAGTCTTCTAATAGTTGTAGAATCCACTTGAGTTCTTGGCATGCTTCTGCTGCTAATATGTATTCAGCTTCTATAGTTGATGCCGCTACTAGGTCTTGCTTTCTGCTTGTCCAACTGATTGCTCCTCCACCATAAAAGAATACTCGTCCACTGGTAGACTTTCTGTCTGTGATGTCTTCTGCCCAGTCAGCATCCATGAATCCCACTAGTCTGGGATTGTCGCTTGCTGGTAGCTTGAGCTTCAGTTGTGCAGTACCTCTCAGGTATCTTGCCAGTCTTTTGACTGCTTGCCAGTCATTCACACTTGGTGATGCACTTTTCCTGCACAGTATTCCAACTGCTGCTGCTATGTCAGGTCTGGTCACTGTACTTATGTAGAGCAGTTTTCCAATTGCTTCTCTGTACACTTTAATGTTTCTCAGAGGTTCATTGTTTCCATTTTGTTTCAGGAAATCTGTTTCCATTGGAGTACATGTTGGTTTTCCATCTTTCATATCCATGTAGTCTAGGAAATCCATGATCTTTTGTTTTTGATTGAGAAGATAGGTTCCATCTTCCTCTCGCTCTATTTGAATTCCAAGGTAAAAGCTGACATTTCCAAGACGCTTTACTTCAACCTCTTGATTCAGGTGCTGAATTATTTCATCACAATCTTGTTGATCCTCATAACAAAGGAGAATATCATCTACATAAATCAGAATAAAAGTCCATTTGTTGTCTTTCTTTCTTGAGTACAGGCAACGTTCTGCCCCGCCATGCTTGAATCCTTCCTTGATGAGCATTTGGTTCAGTTTCTGGTTCCAGGCCCTTGCAGCCTGTTTCAGTCCATAAATGCTCTTCTGCAGTTTGCATACAAGTCCTCTGTCTTTGGACTGTTCAAATCCAGGAGGCTGTGTCATATACACGTCTTCTTCCAGCTCTCCATGAAGAAAAGCAGTTTTCACATCCAGATGCTCCACATGCATCTTCCTTGCGGCTGCTATGCTCAGTAGTGTTCTTACTGAAGTGTGTTTCACTACTGGTGCGAAGGTTTCATCATAGTCTTCTCCATACTTCTGGGAATATCCCTTTGCAACTAGTCTTGCTTTGTACTTTTGTACTTCTCCATCTGCATCAAGTTTGGTTTTGAAAATCCATTTGCATCCTACTGTCCTTTTTCCAGGTGGTAGTTCTGTGAGAATCCATGTCTTGTTCTGGATCAGAGAGTCAATTTCCTCTTTTGCAGCTTTTCTCCATTTCTCTGCTTCTCTTGCTGGCATTCCTTCTATGCCTTCCCAGCTAGAAGGTTCTGGTACAGCTTCTGTTTTTGCCAGGTAAGAGAATTTCAGTGGTGGAACTCTTTTGTTTATTCTGTCTGAGCGTCTGACACTTGGCTCTGCTTCCCCTTCTCTTTCTGTGGGCTCTGCAGGTGTCTCTTGCGTCTCAGTCAGGTCCCAGAGTTGCACAATTTCTGGCTGCTGTGCTGCATCAGCTTCCTTTGGTGTAGACTCTCTGGTGTCAGGCTTGCTTGCCTTCTCCTTTTTATCAATGTACACCACATGGCGGATCTTCACCGTGTCTGTCTCTGGGTTGAGGATTCGATATCCCTTGCATCCCAGTGCATATCCAACAAATATGCCTGCTTCTGTTCTGAGATCCATCTTAGACCTCTTTTCCTTCGGAACATAAGTGTAGGCCTTTGATCCAAACACTCTCAGATGCCTTACATTGGGCTTGCGGTTGTACCACAGTTCAAATGGTGTGCTGCTTGCACCCTTTGTAGGTAGCATGTTCTGCAGATAGGCAGCAGTGTTGATAGCTTCTCCCCAATATTTTTGAGGTAGCTGTGCTTCTTGCAGCATGCTCCTGCACATTTCTGTGAGAGAACGATTTTTCCTCTCTGCTATCCCGTTGAGTTCCGGGGTGTATGGCACGGTCAGGTGATGCTCTATTCCTTCATCTGCTAGGAAGCTTGTCATCTCCTTCCCCACGTATTCGCCTCCATTGTCTGTGCGGATAGCTATTGGTTTTCTCTGGAATCTGTTCTGCACCATTGCTAGGTACATCTTGAATTTTTCCAGTACTTGGCTCTTTTCCTTGAGCAGGTAAATCACAGTAAATCTTGAAAAATCATCAGTAAAAGTCAGAAAGTACTTACTTCCACTGGGTGTTACTGTTCCCATGGGTCCACAGACATCACTGTGAATCAGCTCCAGTGGTCTTGTCGTCTGCTTCTCACTCTGTTTGGTGAAAGAAGGTCTTGTGCCTTTGGCTTGAATACAGCAAACACATTTCTCTGCATCAGGACATTTTTTCATTTGCAAATCATTAGTCAGATTCTGCCTTTCAAGCTGATATATATAATCCATATTAGCATGTCCAAGCCTTCTATGGATAAGACTAGTACAATTCTTGTGGGTGCACTTTTCAATTAAATTCACTGTGCCTTCAGAGCAATCCAGCATATACAGGCCATCCTCTAATGTGCCTTGTGCAATTAATTCACCTTCATTGCTAATAAAACATTTCTCTCCTTTGAATACAGTTTCAATTCCTTTCTTGGCCATCAAAGATACAGACAATAGGTTAGATTTAACTTCAGGTAAGTATAGACAATCAGTGATCTGCACTTCTCTAGTTTGGCCACTGGGTAGCGCACAACATGCAGATACGGTCCCTTGTCCCCGAGCCGTTAAAGCCTCTCCATTTGCCGTATACAATTTATCGTGGCTTTCATTCATCTCATTAAAAAACTTTTCATTGTTGCAAAGATGGTTAGTGCATGCACTGTCAATTGCCCATTTGCATATGCTTTGATCAGTTTTACCAACATTTAAACAATTCTTATCAGATCTGTTTTTCCTTTGACCATCGGCATTAGGTGACTTAATGGCTGCATTAGCATTCCTAAAGACTTTTGTTTCCGTCCCTCGTGGCGGCTTGCTAACTCTCTGTGAATCACGAAACCAACAGTCTTCCTTTAAATGTCCTTTCTTTCTGCAGATGCTGCAGGAGAAATCACTTCTTGAACTGACTCTTAAAGCTAGCTCTCTTGGCTCACTTATATGATCCAGTTTGCTAAAACTTTCCTCTTGCAGTCTTGCAAGTACATAGTTTAAGCTTAGACTTTCTCTCATTTCCAAAACATATACAATGCTTGTATAAGATTGAGGAAGGCTAGATAGCAGAATTATAGCTAGATCCTCATCCTGGATCTCCTTTCCAAGGGATCTTAATTTCTGTGTTAATTCCATGAAATTTACAATATGATCTTTCAGTTGTTGCTGTGGCTTCATCTGAATCCGATACAATTGCCTCATTAGCAAAATTTTAGTTTTAATTGATTCTTGATGGTTTATTTCTAGAAGAGACGTCCACATTTGTCTAGAAGTGGGCTTATGAATAACTCTTATCAATTGTTTATCACTTAAAGCATTAATGATAATAGATCTTGCCTTATTGTCCTGCTTGACCCATTTGGCTTCCTTCTGTGGATCTCCAGTCGGTTTTTCATCTGTTACTGCAGACCAGACGTCCAGTTGAATAAGATGGGCTTTTATTCTTTCTGCCCAAAGATCGTAGTTTCTCCCGTCGCCTAGTCGGTCGATCTGGAACCCCTGCTGTGCACTGTAGGAGTCAGCCATCTTTCCTCTATTGTCTGCCCTCTGTGCTTTAGCCTGCGGCTACAGCAGAACTTTTATTGCTCTCTCTTAACTTCAGCTTGCGTTAATTGCCTCTGTGGCCCATTACCCTGTTAGAGCGAGTGTTAAACAACGCTGCGGAATTAAACACCGAGCTGGTCAGAGAGGCAAAAGCTTTATTTGAGGAAGTTACATACTTGAGGGAAAGGGGGAGAGATAGATCCTAGCTACCTGACTACATCTTGCAGAGACAGAGAAGAAGTGTGGCAGGAGAGAGAAGAAGCAGGATATTGCCCTGTTTAGCCCAATAGGAGACAAGACAAGGAAATGACCCCCAGGAAACAAGAGAGGTGCTACTCTCACTGTCCTAACTAAGTGATCCTTGCTGCCCCCTGCATGGTAGGCTCTTCTTACTTCTTGCTGCTGCAGTACACCAGACATTGTTATTTCTAACAGTTGGCAGGAAACAAAGAGTTACGATAGGAGTGGCAAAATCAGCTAATGCCCCTTAATCCATATGCAAGACCATTCATTGGGAGCTTTGGACAGGGCTATTTCCAATATGCTGATGACCCCCCGTTTTATATCTCATACTCTCAGCCTCCAGAGGCAGCTGTGAAAGTCCCGAATGACCTGAAGCTGCAGTAAGTGGCTGAAAGTTTAATTCAAACAAGACAGAGGTAATGCTGCTTGGGAAAGTAGCATGTTTGGCTCATGTTGATTTATAGTGTAATCTTTAAAACATTTTCTTGGGGAAAAGCTCCATTGAGTAGACGTGAGTAGGATTGCTCTGTTAGGGGGAGTTAAGCTTTCCCCAATAAATAAGAGCTTTGGGATGTTCTTGGCCTTGGCCTTATTGATGGACGAACAGGTTGGTGCTGTTACTAGGAGCTCCATCTTTCAATTACAGTTAGCTCATCAGCTGGCCCCTTATCTAGATCCCACTAACTTGATCCCAGGTACTGTAACTTACTCTACTTGGAGCTGCCTCTGAAGAAGTCTTTGAAACTCCAGTTGGTACTCAATGTAGCAGCCAGACTCCTCTCTGGGATTAGTCACTCTGTGGTGCACCTGCCAGAGTGGGTGAGGAGAGCGTCTTCACATGCTGCATTTAGGAAGGTGTGTAAGGCAGTCTTATTCCAGACAGCATTGAGTGGAAGATTTGGCTGTACTAGTTTTACTCCTGAATTTGAGTCCAGTGGCACCTTGGAGATGAACAAGATTTTCAGAGTATAAGCTTTTGAGAGTCAGAGCTCCCTTTTTTCAGATATCCTGAAAAAAGAGTTGGCTTCTAAGGTGCCACTGGACTCAAATCCTGCTGTTCTACTCCAGGCCAACATAGTTACCCACCTAAAACTAGTTTTTCTCCTGTGGGTTTTATTAACAACAACAACATTCAATTTATATACCGCCCTTCAAGACAACTTAACGCCCACTCAGAGCACTTTACAAAGTATGTTATTATTATCCCCACAACAATCACCCTGTGAGGTGGGTTGGGCTGAGAGAAATCTGGAAGAGCTGTGACTTACCCAAGGTTACCCAGCTGGAGGAGTGGGGAGTCAGACCCAGTTCTCCAGATTGGAGTCCTGCTACTCTTAACCACTACACCAAACTGGCTTAACACTGAGCGCTCTTAGATTTGTAATGTGTCTATTTTATCTGTGTTTTAATTTTGCTAGTTGGACTGTTATAATTTGTTTCTGAACAACCTTGTTGCTGCATTGTTTGTCGCCTTGTATCTGAGAAGATAATGCAGGATAGAAATGCTTTAAATAAATACATTATTTTATTGTAATGGTCGTGCTGTTTGTGTTGGTTCACTGCTTTTGAGTACCTGGGCCGTCGTCACACGGGCTTTTATTTAGCGCTAAAATGGCGCTATTTCCCGGAAAGCACCCACCTTATTCCAACACTGTAGCGATTTTCTCTCTTCTGCTTTGTGCTTGATAGTCGCGCTATTTTGTGCCTCAGTGTGAATGCCTCACATCAATGTATTTCGCCTCGCAACGTCCTATGCCCTCCCTTCAATCCCAGAATCCATTTCTTCCTGCGACTCCCCTTTTTTTATTTTATTATGTCCTTATAACGCCATAATGACATAACACAATGCAAACTTTCTGCTGAAGTAAAAATGACTCAATCGCCATGGCAGAGTTGTCAGCGATGGGGATCACGTCAGACAGGGAGTTTTCTGCGGGCAAAGGGCTATTTATATCATTTCAAAATTGGAAAAACAAAAGGGTCGTAATGTTTTACTCTAACGGAATGTTTATATGCTGTTATTCCGTTATAGCAGAATTAAACGCCAGAATAATTTTAAAAAAGGGGGAGGAGCTGCTTCTGCGTGGTTAGAGAGAACAGAACAGAGTGCTTCGGTGTGGACAGCTGGTGGCGCAAAGAGCCATTAGGTGACCCAAAGAAACGTTACTGTGCCAATAACAGGTAGGACGCTATATGCTGTAAATTTAACGGAAGAGATGCTCGTGTGACGACGGCCCATGTATATACCACACTTTCTGCCAAAAATGTTAAAAAACTAAATAGGAACTCGAGGTGACATTCATGGGATTTTATTTCTACAATAACATAGTGAGGCAGGTTAGGCTAAGAAGTAGCAACCAGCCCCAGGTAACCAACAATCCTATGTTGAGTTACACCCTTCTAAGTCCAGTGAAGTCAGTGGGTTTAGAAGGGTGTGACTCTTTAGGATTGCACAGTTTCATGGCCAAGCAGGGAATTTTAACTAGAGATGGGCACGAACAGAAAAAACAACAACAAACATGATGTTCGTTGTCATCCATGAACAGGGACTCACGAACAACCATGAACATGACCCTGTTCATGAACATGTTTGTGGTTGGCTGTTCATGGGGGCCAGCAGGCTGTCCTCCAGCCATCATCCAAGTTTGGTCAAGATCCCTACTGCACCACTCCCAGAAACCCTACCTGAGCAGGCAGCAGGAAAGGTACCAATAATAAAAAATAGCTTGGCCCCAGAGCCTGGCAGCAGCCCTGAAACCTGAAGGGTTCCATATCCCACCATACACAAAGAAAATTCAAGCTCCAATGCACTCTCCCTATCTATCAAAATGCCAACAGCAGCTATATCTCCCTCTCCACTGTCTGCAAAGACTAGCCAGAGCTGGGAGCCCCACCCCATGGTCTTTGCTCTCTTGTAACAAATTTGGAGCTCCACACTTGGAAGGAAGACCTGCCTATCAAGCTAAATTGGGCTTAGATTGGGGTTTCCGGGGCAACAGCAGGAGTTCATACAGTTCAGACCATCCCTGCCTACATTGTCAAGGGAATTGATTGCAGGTGCCAGACTGTCTGGGTTGACACTCAGCAACCAACCTTGCAATGACCACCTGTTTATTTAGAATGGGGCCTCACGAGCAGCTCGTTCTCGAACAGCAGATTGGGCTGTTCGTGGCTTTTTTTTGGTTTGTATTGCTGTTCGTGCCCATCTCTAGTTTTAACCCAGGAGACTCTTTTCCAAATCTACTATTCTCATTATTGCACTAGATTTGCCTTTACTTCAGTGTATATAATCAGTTTTAAAACCTCCAGGCTTTACAAGACATGCATTAAATAATTTTGCTGTTATGTCTCTGGCATTTAAATAAAACAGAGTATAGACTGAATAGCTGTGGATGGTTGTGTTTTCAGAATGACCAACTTGCAGATGATAACAAAACAGAGAGGAAGAGAATATGATTTAACCATTTTATTAAAAATTGTACCAATTATGGGGGGGGAATCCAAGACGAATTTCAAATATATTTAAAAGCACTGAAGAAAGCTAGAGGCAAATATACAGCAAATATACAGCAGAGATACAGAAAAAGAAGAAGAGGAAGAGGCTTCTCCAAGTCACCAGAGAAAGGCACAGGAGTCCTGAAGCACACAACCAGGATAGACAAAATGCTACATTCTCACTGGGTCTCAGTCCATGGAAAAGGAGGTACATGCACTTCAGGACCGTGTCTATCAGGGTTCTTACAAGACAACATCAGCCAGATGTCAGCTGGAAAAAATCTAAAGGTATATATACAACATGAATGTATTACATTTAAAAACTTTAAAATACCTGGAGAACTTTATCACCCACCTGCTTTCCCAGTGCAATTAGCTATTACAAAGTTAAATTTCTTCTATAAAAAGTCCAGAGAGACAGCAATACACTTCTCTCAGGTTATTATTCTTTCTATGGTACTTGGGATAGAAAAGGAGAACAGATCTAAATACTAAATAAAAAACAACAACCCACCATTGTGAAAAGATTACAAAAAGGCACACAATCTTTTTAAATTAAATGTAGCATAACATTTAGGTTTCTATAGTATAGTAACAGGATTTTCCAAAATACCTATGGAAAACATATACAGCTCCCTCAGGTGCTTCATCTAAGAACTTAACTTCAAGTATCCACCCCCGCCCCCAAAATCTCCTTTTGACTAAATATGTCTTCTTCAGATTATGTGTACCAGAATATTTATCTGAAGAGGGGAAAAGAAAGTTATAGGCCCTTCCTATGATGAGACTCCCATCATATGAAATAATACGAGCCAAATACTATCTAATGGAGTTTTGGTCAATTTAGTAAATAGGGGGTTAAAGTGAGCAGGGAGGCCTTCCTTCAATTATACAGGGTAACTAGATACAGAAGAGAACAGGGTTCCTATATGTGATCATACCACACTATCATTTGCATGAGGTACAGGTCTGCCCTCATCCCTGTAAGACAAGCCAAACTTGCCAAAATTCTCTCTTCTATACAGTAAGATACAGGTCTGCTGTCCTCCTTTGCATCCTATATTTATTTATTTATTTTTTTAAAAAATGATGCTGCCCCTCTGGACCTGCTTGAGGCAGCTCACAATGTTTTTAAAAAGGCCTAAACAGGGTTGCCAAATCTAGGTTGCAAAATTCCTGAGGCTGTAGCCTGGGGACAGTAGTGTGGAACCTCAGCTGAGTATAATGTCATAAACTCCACCCCCCAAAACAGCCATTTTCTCCAGGGGAACTGATCTCTGTCCTCTGAAGAACATTTGTAATTTGGGAGGTTGGCAACCCTAGGTCCAAAATATACTACATAGGTCTGCCTTATCTGTTTCATGTAGCTGATGGAATGATAAGCAAGGTAATAAGAATTGGCAAGCACCTGTACATCAAGAAATAAAAACAAACACTGGTATAATAGTAATTGTTGCCTTCCAGGTTGTATTCTGTAAGAAGGCTCCCTGAAATGGTAAAAATTCTCTTTAGAATAAAAACCCTTACGTAAGGAAGAAATCAGAGTTTTAAGAACAGTATACATGCAACAAGTTTCATAACAGGACTTTACACAACATAAATGACTGAATACTCTTCCAACTCTTACAATTCCCTCTTAGGTTGGCCAGGTCCCTCAGTGGGGGCGGGGGATCCCACACTACCACCCTCCACCCCCTGCCACTACTCACCTTGTTGGCAGGGGGAAAAGGTGGGGAACAGGCCTTCCAATGCTGGGTCCCCCCTCCCACCTGGAGAGTAAGGGGACCTGGCAACCCTATTCCCCCTCCCATTCCCAAAAGACTGAAAACACTCCAAAGATTGTGGAGGGGAAATGGCTTTCACATCCTGAATCCCTTACCCTTTCTCAAGGTACAAGCACCAACCTAGAACAAGTTAGTTGCACTTAAGGCCCCACAAAGTAATGATAGAAGTTTCTAGCGTAACAAAAGAACAACTCCAATTTATTTAAATGGGACTTAAGCACAACTAACGTAGCTGGCTAGGAGCCTCACAGATTTGTTTTCAGAAACCAGCTTCCAAAATGAGTATCAAAGGAACAGCTCCTCATATGCAGAGATGCACCTTCCCCTGGTGGGGGTGGGGGACTCCCCCACTTTCACTCTCCACTCCCCACCACCACTCACCTGGCGTGGGAATGGCGTGGGAATTGGCTTTCCAGGCGCACTCCCAGGGGTGTCACAATGATTCCACTCCCAAGAGTGATGTCACTGCACTGCCCTGAGAGTGCATACCTGCTTTGCAGTAAGCCGATTTGGGCCCCAAACAGGCCAAATTGGACCTGTTTGAGGCCCAAATCGGGCTGTTGTGAAGTGCGTGTGTGCTCCTGCACCTGTGTGATGTCACCTGGAGGTGACGTCACCAGAAGCATGCTGGGGCCTCAAGAAAGGTGCCAGGTCCCCAGCCTTCCGCTGGAACTGTAGTGGACCTGGCAACCCTATATTTGAGACTAGGATTACTTATGTTTCAGCCAATCTCTGTAGTTCTGCCTTTAACAATGGCTTGATCTGCATGAATTAGGGGCTGATGTTTCTAGGGTTGCCAACTCTGCATTGGGAAATTCCTGGAGATTTGGAGGCGAAACCTGGGAAGGTTTGGGGTTTGGGGAGGTGAAGGACCTCAGAAGGGGTATAATGACGAGTCCATCCTTAGAAGCTGCCACGGTCTCCAGGGGAACTGATCTCTGTTGTCTGAAGATCAGTAATTCTAGAAGATCTCCAGGCCCCCAACTATAAGTTGGCAACCCTAGATGTTTCTGATGGGGTGGAGGATAATCACTAGCCAGTTCCTGCAAGCCACACAGTAGGGAGGGCACACAGTGGCTGGCTGAAAGCCTGGCAAACCTAGCCCAGGCCCAGGGGGAAGAGGGGCCACATTTCATTTATACACGTACAAAAAGTACATTCCAGTGCATTTGATGTGTTTGGTCTGTTATCTCCTTAAATGTAAGAACTAAAACAGTGTACCAAAATAATCACAAAGCATTCTTTTTAGATGTTCTAAGAGTTATTGAATAGCTCATAAATTGTTTTGAGGTATTTTTCCCGCTTAACAAGCAAAAATCACAGATAACTATTTAATTTCTTTTTATATGACCACATGACACAGTTTTTTAAAAAATTACAAGAGGTCAGATAAGGCAAGCCCATGAGCCTTTGACAGAGGTGAGATTTCTCTGGATAAAGACAATTTGCAAAGCCATACCTTAAGAACGCATCCACGTTATCTGAGGAAGATTTCTAAGGCTTCATTGTGTATGGAAGGTGCTACAAAAAATATTGAAGTGGCATATGCAGCCTGATCCTGTGTCTGCTCATTCAGAAGCAAGCAAGTTTCAATGGGATTACTCTCCGGTGGTCATAGGACTGCATCTTTGGTTTACACTAACAGCTTACTTTAGGCATCCACTTGAAGCATGCATGTTTTCCTTCCAACTAATGCAAACAGATCCAGAATCTATGGGCCAAGCTACAAGTGACGAATGACACTTGAACGGCAAGTGGATTGAGTGGAGCACAAGTGAACAGGGAGAAATACACTTGCCGTTCAAGTGCCATTCGTCACTTCTAGCTTCGCCCTAACTGCTGGCAAGAACACACCAGTGGCTGATAGCCTTGAACAGAACTATTTCCAGCACTGATGTCAGGGCCAGTGCCAGAGTTTCTGGCGCCGGAGGCCGAGGGCAGCTTCCGGGCTGTTGCTGCCCCCACGCATGCACGCGCGCACCCGGACTACGTGATGATGTCACTGTGTGTGACGTCATCACACAGCATGCTGCTGTGAGCTGGCCCATTGGCATGGAGGCAGCTGGGATGGCACACGGGTGGCCTCCCAGTCTTCTCGCTCAGTTGCTCCGCACTGCCCCAGCCGTCTACCTCGTCTGTCCCACAGCTGTGTGCAGGTGGTGGCGGCAGTGGTGGCAGCACGGGGCAACTGAGCAGGAGGGCTGGGAGACTGCCCACTCAGACTGCCCTGCGCTGTCGCCGCCTGCACACGCTCTCGCCCGGGGTGCAGCAGCTGCGGGCCAGGCGCAGCAGGTGGCCGGGGCAGTGCGCAGGTGGCTTCCCAGCCCTCTCGCTTAGCCACCAACACTGCCACTGCCAGCTCCACAGCACGCCCCACCCGCTCCCGGCACCCCCTCTGGCACCTCAGCACTCGAGGCGGCTGCCGGACCTGCCTCCATGGACACACCGGCCCTGACTGATGTGTATCTACTAACTCCAATACTGAAATCATCACCCAAATTGCAACTGAATACCCATCCCCAAAATGTGCAAATTGTGAAAATAAACCCACTAGTGTCTCCTTTCAATGCACAAAACCAATTCAAGGTGTGCTGCACAGCAGGCAAGCAAAGCAAATGAAGACAGCCATCACTGTCTTGTCTCTTGATGTGATGAAGGACTGAGAGGCAGACCTCTGGTAGCAACTATCCTAACAATGCGTGAAGTGTGCATGTGTGTTATTTGGGGTTGTTAGAATATATTTACCATGGTCTATACAGAAATTTGACATTATTGCCTATTTTGTTTATAGGGAGTGGGAGATTTTATACTAAGCACAAGTACTTAGCCCACTAAATATAGGTGTAATTTCCCTCTTGCTGATATAGCTGCACATGAAGTGTAGTAGCAGTGGGGCTTCCAAATGGCAGGATTCCCTGCCCCAATTCCCCCAAAGTGGCCACCCTCCCCCTTCCCCCAGGTCACCAGGGCTTTTGTAAATTTTTACAAACTAGCACCAGAATATCATTACGTTGATATGCTATAGGTGTAGCAGGTTCTCTGACTTCCCAGCTTTCATTCTTTAAAAAGTCAGTCTCTGTTTTGCTTGTAAAGATATGTCTTTTTCCTTATATCTCCTCTTTTCTTATAGCTCCGTATATTTTCCTTTTTCCTTATATCTTCCCTTATATCTCTGTAAGGAAGATGGCTAGCAATTCACTCTTTTAAAAACAAAAGCTGAGAATTCAGAGAGTCTGCTACGCATTCATTGTATCAACAACTGATACAATGAAATTCTAGTGATAGGGGGTTTTTTTAGTAAAAAGCCCCCTGTGGCAAGAGAAGGATACGACTGCCATGGGAATAGTGTTAGAGAAAATGGCTACCATGTAGGTTGGAAAATCCAAATGTTCACACCTGCGCAGCAGCCATCCAGACATTACTGCAATCTTTCCCAAAACTTCAGCACAAATTAAGATTGAGAAAGATGAAAGAAAAACTGGGGGAACTCTCAGAGGCGCACACATGCACCATGATGCTGTGAGGAAGCAGGAAAAAAACTAGCTTCCCAACAGCTTTGAACCCGGGGCAAATAACCTGTATGGAAATGGCCACAGTGTTAGCTCAAACTCTTTGCTGAAAAACCTCCCCCAAATGTCTGCCTTCCTTTTTCATTATCCTTCACAGCACCCTAACTTTACTGCTTATACATTTCTGGAATGTGATGCTGCCCACTACTCAGCCCCATTCCCGCAGGGAAGGATTATCAGCGTATGTTACAGACTAGCTATTGCGGCAAGTGCTAAGTATGTATTAGTATGAATCAATACAAACTCTCAGGGCCAAGCTACACATGACGAATGACACTTGAACAGCAAGTGTATTTCTCCCTGTTCACTTGCCCTCCGCTCAATCCACTTGCCGTTCAAGTGTCATTCGTCATGTGTAGCTTGGCCCTCAGTTTCACAGGAACAGGGTCTCAGTGCGTCCAAGGCTTTATCAACATGTCAATGCAAGGAGCCAATCTGAGGAAAGTGAGGTTTTGAAGATGGCTTTCTATCAGGGCACTGAATTCCCCTCCTCCATTCCCTTATGCCAGGCAATACAGACAAAGCTTGTAAGAGGCTAGTAGGAAATCTTTACTCAAGGGCGAGCATCCAAAATGAGATTCCCAGCCTTCAGGAACATTGAGGAGAACTTAATGCCAACAGGCTGCTTAAGTTGGCAAAAGACAGGCAGCCTTGGTACAATGAGAAAATAAAGAGCAATGGAAGAGAAAGATCTCCTGAAATCAAAATAAACAGTGCATATGTAGGTGAAGAAGTTGCACAGAAGAGCATTACTAGCAGAAGCCATCAGCACTTCGTAAAAAGCCATTTCCAAGGGCTGTCTTTTTACCCGAAAACCATTCTCCTCCTCTCTCTCCACCTTGGCCTAATTTTTGGCAGCTGGGAGCTACCTCGGGCAGTACAGTTTGTTATGATTGCTGTCTCAGTTTCCAAGAACCACAGCAAAAGCACTATTACTGGCTTTAATGTATCCAGAGAAAGTTTGTTTTTTTTAAAGAACTGACAAAAAAAGGGAAAGATACAGCAAAAAAGGAGCGGGAGATGGGTGGAATTGGTTAGAAATTGTTGCCTCCGTCAAAATCCCTGATTAATATATGGATGAAAGGAATAAAGGATACAGATTTTAATTATCTGTGAATGTCAATTCATTTTAACACTTGGAAAATGGATACAAATGTAGAAGAAATAACCAATTACTTTAGCTTTACAGAAACACAGTGGCTAACATCTAAATCTAATTGATTATCATAAATTTCAATCCATAATTCAATTTTCAGAACATTCTCTAAACAACTGAACTGTTTAGGTTTATCAATCCCTTGGTCAGGACAGGGGATTCCCTGCTCCCAACCAGGGCTTCCCACAGCCGCTGTTTACCATAGAGCCTTCCTCAAATGCTAGAGCTTCTCCTGGCATCCCCTGGTAATGTGCTGTCGTCACTTCCTGGGCACACAGGGAGTGATGTCAACACATTAGTATGCTGATAACGCCCCCCCCCATTCCCACCAACTCCCCCCCCCCCACCAGCCAGCTAAAACCTCTCCGTGACCTGGTAAGTTCCCCTCACCCCCGCCAATTGCTGGGGGGACCTGGCAACCCTGGAACCGCTTTTGTTTAATGGCAATCTATAAATAAGCACTGAAAGGATAAAAGACTTCATTGACAGAAAACTCAGAAATTCTAAAATTGCCTCAATTCAGGAAATAACTGGTTGTTCTACCTTGCTCCAAGTGTATGAACAGATCCCAACAGTTATTTGCTAGGTCATGCTCGTTCGTGCCATCCTTCAGTATTTCTAAGCAGTAGGAGTTAGGGTTGCCAGCCCCCAGGGCCCCCAGCTCCTCTTTCCTGCCGCTGACCAGAACAGTAATGAGAGAAAAATAAATTTAAAAATGCCCCTCGGGCTGACAATGTGACATCACATCTGGATTTTTCATGAAAATGACATCACACCTCTCTAGAAACCATAGAGTTTCTAGAAATTACTAGAGAGGCATGATATCATTTCTGGGTTTTCCCCAGAAGTGATATCATGCTGTCACCGACAGCCACCCCCTCCCCATGTCCCTGCTTCCCTGAACTTCCAATGTTTGCCAGGTCGGGACTTGCAACCCTAAGAAAATATACTGGCTGAAATTCTATAAACTGACTCTGCAACAGGATAAGATTAATATTGTTCATCAGAACGCCAGGGGGCTTACCAAATGAAAATGATGGGTAGTTGATCAAGGGTTTAGGGTGAATGACAGAGGGCTTTCAGAAAGGCAGAGGAGGGGCAGAGAGATTTTATAAACTTGACATCCCAACATATTCTACCAGCAAAAGTATCACTGCTACAACTAAACCTCTGGACGAACCTGCCTACTAACTAGAAAAGGTGGCCCTTTCAAAAAATGGTATTATGCATATGTTACCGACTCCTCATGGAAAATTTTGAAAAATAATAACGTATCCAATACAGTTCTTTCAATCAGCACAAATGTTGCAAAGGGCAGTTTCACAGGAGAAACTGGCAGCAAACACAGATGGAAATCAAGAATAGAGATTTGAAAACCTAACAAAAATAGTGCAATATTTGTAGAGAAGAGCCCCTCTTGGGCCCATAGCTTAAAACGGAAACATTAGAAATTTGGGGGAGGGTTAAAGAAACTATTAGAAAACATTCACTTTTTGTGACTGATGAATGAAATACTGACGAAAGCACTATTTTAAAAGAATATACAGCCAAGTCACACTGCTGCTGCAAATTGTTTAGATCCAAGATTCAAAGGTAATAATGCTAGCAATAGCACTGAAACTGAATTGGAACTTCAGGTATTTGGTTGAGGAGTGCAAAGGGCCTCACTATATGTGACATGTGACATGAGTTGGGCTGGGCATCCCCTGACCCCAATCCCACATTTACCAGGAAGCACACTTTAAAAACAGCTCCATTGCTTGGTGCTACACACTAGCAGATATGGCCATGGTGGTGCCATTTGTCCTTTTCTCCGGCTCCGTGACCTCCATTGCATGATCCCAGGACTTGTGGAAACCAAGGAAGGGGCAAACTGGAACCCCTGCAGCCATTTCTACTAAGGAAAATGGCAAGGGAATGAAGGCAAAAGTCCCTCCTTCCCCCTCACAGTTGTCTGAGCAGCACAGAGCAATGGAGCAGTTTTTAAGGTGAGTTGCCCTGAAGAACATGTGACTTGTGTCACATGTAGGTGACATATGTCACCTTCAAAGTCTGCCAAGTATATTGCCTCTGTAACAGCAGAATGATAGAACACAGCGCTTGACTCCTCGTGCTTCTCACTTGACTTTCATCTTCTGCGTTGAATCAAATAAACGCATCAATGGCTGAAACACACTCACGCATTAGGAAAACAACTGTGAAAAACACTAAGAAGCTTGTTTCACTTCATGGAAACCTTCCATTACCTGACACCATGAAGCTCAAGCAAGTTCAGAATCAAGTTACAGATATTTCAGACGCCAATTCTGATTAGATAAATAAGCATGAGTTATCCTGGTATTTTCAAGGGCATAGTTAATGGGACTGAATTTAATATAAATCAAATAAATAGAAATAAATAAATAGGGGTCCAGGATAGTGGATAGCTAGTTTTGTATATGACATGTCAGCTCAATCCTCTGCTTATCTGCTCATAAGCAAGTCTCCATGGAAATAGCGTTTACTCCCACCGTCAACATGCACAGGATTGCAACCGGCGTATGACAATGATATACTATTACTATAAACATTTACTGAATATCCGAATGTATTGCTATCCCTGTAATATAATTAAGGTGTATTTACTGTATGAGACTTTTCCTTTAAAATGTGAGTTTCTTCTGATTCTGCATGATCACTCTGAGGACTACATACTGGCCGCCACCCAAAGAATTATTTTAAATTGCACAGGAGAGTCTTGTACATGCTCAATATAATCAAAATGTCACATTGCCGACAGCTTTTAAAACTCTTTTCAGGTTTGAAAGTGGCTTGCCGTGAGGTAAGGGGGGGATGATGTTCTAGAAACACAAGCCCAGGTTTTCTTGGGCGAGCAGCACACGTTACACCGTTCTTCGGATGCAGACCATCCTTTCTAAGCTGTGACAACAAGAACTTCCTTTTGTTTTCTGCCACATTGATGGTGTTCACCTTTTTTTAAATTTTGCCTATACGTATCTTCCCAACTGTCAAAAACTAAGTCACATCATATTAAAGTACCTTAGGATGCATCAGTGTGTCACTCCATTTTATACACTGGGAGTATTTGTAATGGTTGTTTGAATAAGATTAAGGCATTTAAGCTTTTAAATGTCATAAATATACCAAACCCAAGTACCATTTCATCTGCTAAAGTTATATAAAATACATTTTATGTACTAAAAGTAGTAATGTTTAAATTTAATAAGTATTGCATATACTTGAACCCCTCCCTCAGGATGCCTTTATTTTAAGAAAAAAAACCCAACACCCCCCTCCTTTTTCTCCCATGGCTTTGATATTTTTTGATATTTCTGTAAAATTTACATCTCTACTCAAAAGCTTCCAACCCATTTTTTACACCAGTGTCCCAAAATGCAGGGACTGAACTCTTTCTGCCCAGCTGCAAATGTATGCTATTGAATTAATGCTGTTTCGTCTGGGCAGATTTTCTTCAACTTTTTCCCATGGGTGAGTCAAGCATGTCTTATTTGGAAACTACCCACATGAACTTTGTGTTCATTGTGATTCATTAGCCCCATAACCAGCAGCTAAAGTTACAAAATGCTGCACGCTCATCATCAGCAAAAATGGAAGCTTCCTGAAGTACCAGCCCACTCATTTGCAATTCAGTTTTAAAAACTGCACGCTTATTGGAAGATTTCTTGTCAACAGTGTTGGACCAAAGCTCCTCTCTGCAGAAGACAGAAGAAGAATGCAAGTTCTTCTTAAAGAAGTCTTTTGTTCCACAAAAGGGTCCTCTGTTTCACAGGAACCTCACATCCATTCAGCAACATGCGCAGCTCTGTCCTGAAGTTGTTTAGTGCTCCTGCCAGACTGGATGTGCCTTGCAAAAGGCAGGCCAAGTCTCACCTCCGACCCGCATGTTGTCTATTTGCTTCCATGTTCAAGGCCACATTATGAAGGAAAAGAAGGATCTGCCACCAGACGTGATTCCTGTTCTGCTGGTGCTGTAAAAAGGGAGAATGGTCTCAAAAGGGCTACTCACGTAAATGTTAAAAGTTGCAGCATAAGAAAGAGTTTGTTTTATTCCAGTAAAAATTAAGTTACATTTTTAAGAACAGACAATTTAATCCCATCAGTACAACACGTTTGAAAGAAAAAGGGTGGGGAGGGGGGGACAAGAGGTAAACTCTTCAGGAATAATTGTAGCTCCAACATTATAAAAGCAAAGAGCAGACCCTTTATGTATCGTGCACAAAAGGATTAAGTATTTTTTTCCTCTTCTTGCCGGATTTTGCAGAGTTTAGCCAAGTGCTGTTTTTAATCAGATTGGCTTCTGAGCGACTCAAAGCTCCAGCTGCAAGAACAAACATCTTTTTTCTTTTTTTAAAAAAATAAAGACTGCCCACTCCCCTGCAAAACATAGGGGAAAGGGAGGGGTGAGGGAAAAAGAGAAGTGTAGCTGGTGATCCATCTGTAAGTGATTTGACACCGTGAAGGTCAAAGGGTTAATCTTCAATTTAAACCACACTGCTGAGACAGCAAAACTGATTTTATCCAGTACAAGAAAACACACTCCTATCTGCACACACACTCCCCCTCCCTCCACCGTGCTTTACTTCCCAGCATCTCCAAGATAATACTGCCCCTTTTTATAGCTCCTTTTGACAGTAAGCCATAAATAATCAGTCTTGGAGCCCTTTCCTACTGACTGGAGCCAATTAAACCTTAAGCAAGAACACACTTGAAAACAAAAACAACCAAAAAAACCAATCAGGGGTTATTTCAGGTCCCATTATCAAGAAGCAAATTTAGAAGCTGAGCTGGGGGCAGGGAAACACAAATCCTATGCTACTACCTGAGGATAGAAGTGCCATGCACTTGTTTGGGGTGCTAGGTCAGTCTGGAATGACAAACAATCTTTTAAGATAAAGGGATATTTAGCAACTCCAAGTATCTTATATACTAATAGCCATGTGGCCCTAGGGTTGCCAGGTCCCTGGGGGGGCCAAACCAGAGGATTGGGAGGGGGCGCATGGGAGAGTCACATGGTAGGGGAGCACTTACCTCACGTGCGTGCATCGTGGCAGGAATGACATAAATCCTGGCATGACGTGAAAATAAAGAGTTGTGCCGGGGTCTGACTGAATAAAAATTGGGACTGATTTTTTCACTCCATCAGCCCCTGGCACAACCCATGGGGTTGCCAGGTGTCCAGTTTCACCTGGACAGTTCAGTATTTTTGTGGACTGTCCAGGGGAAAGCAGTTGCCTCCTCCCCAGGCAGCTTCGTTACTTGCCTGGCTGCCCACCTCCTGAGTGCTGCCACTGGCCCAAAAAAGTGGCCAGTCAGCCTGCCCAGTCTCCTGCACAGTGCCACCTGGAAAAGTGGCTAGCCAGCCTATCTGGCCTCCTATACGGTGCTGCCCGAGGAAGTGGCCAGCCAGCCAGCCCAGCCTCCTGCACAGCACCACCTGGAGAAAGTGAAACCAGCCTGCCAGGCTGCCCAGCCTCCTGTGTGGTGCCACCTGGGGAAGTGGCCAGCCAGCTCATCTGGCCCCCGGACCAGAGCCACCTGAGAAAGTGGCTAGCCAGGCCACCAAACCAGATGGCCTCCTGTGTGGCGCCGCCTGGGGAAATGACCAGCCAGCCTGCCCAGCCGCCTGTGCAACACCACCCGAGAGTGGCCAGCCAGCCCACCCAGAAGTGGGGGAGGCACGATGATGTCACTTCCAGTAGTGTCATCACACCATGCATGACTATCAATAAAGAAGTAAGTCCCACCACCAACCCTCTTCCCAGGGTCCAGTATTCTTCCAGAACCCCATCTGGCAACCCTAAACCCATTACTTCCATGTCAAGCCAGGAATTCTGTCATTCCTGGCGCAACACACGGTGTGCATGCATGCTCTAGAGCACGCTTTGCTCCACCACCACGTTCCCACACCTTCTTTTCCCCTGCTGGCCAGGTGGAAGGTGGCAGGGAGGCAGAGGCTCGGGGCAGGGGAATCTCCTGTTCCCACCAAGAGAATGGCAAACCTAAGTGGTCCTGATCCGAGGGCCATTTCCCAGGTCCCTTTACCCTTCTGGTTGCCAGGTCCCCTTATCCTCCTGGTGGGAGGGTGGGGCACTCAGCACTCACTTGTAGAATATCCTCATGCATGCACTTCTGGCACCGTGCGATGACATCACTTCTGGGAATGATCTCATCATGCAGGCCCTGGGAGTGCTCCCAGACTTTGTGATGGGCCAATTTGGGCCCCAAACGGACTGATTCTTTAAGAACTGGCCCAGCGCAAAGCCCAGGAGCACTCCCAAGGCCTGCACTATGACATCCCTCCAACAAGTTACATTGTTGCAGAGCACCAGGGGCACGCCCCAGGAGTCCTGTTCCCATGCCTTTTTCCCCACTGGCCAGGTGAGTGGTGGCAGGATGCGAAGGCTGGGAACCTTGAGGTTTTGCAAAGTCCTCTGTTCTGTGATTACGCTTTACCACTCCTGGTTATAACTGAGCTGACCCTAGTAATGTATTTAACTAAATTGGTATCCTGAACTCTCCAGAGACTATCTAATGTAGCTAACAATAAATATGACAATAACAATTTAAGACTTCAAAATAAAATATAATAAATTGAAACTAATTGAACTGAAACGACAGCAGACCTCAGTGGTATTTTAAAACAGAATCCAACAAGCTCAGCATAAAAATGAGACTCGCATAGAATCTCATAGGTGCAGAGTGAATTGAGGAGTAGCAAGGGGGCAAAAACCACCCTCTCTTCACTATAATGGAAAAGAAATGCAAGAACTATTTCACCCCCTTCTCTTCCACACTGCAATCCCCTGATTTGCATGGCTATTAGTCCTGCAAACTTGAGGATCACCTATCCCAGGGATGGATGGGACTACTAGAGAGAAAGGAATGGGGGAAAAGATCTACAACTGTCCTCTGATGGATCACTGCCCTCCACTGATGGGTCACTGAATTCAACCTTTGCATCATATCAAATATTAATGGTGCATGCCTATATGTATTACTTGCCAGTTCCCCTTCCACATATTCTTGAACAGGACTGAAGGCTTTAAATGAATGTTGTATACAAGCATTTGGAAAGAAAAAGTGATGAATAAAGGCATACCCAGTTAATTTCTCATGGATCTTCTTGTTTTTTGTACTCTGATCTATTTGCTTTCATACAAGTAGCACTATGGAGCTACAGCACTGCCTCTGTGGAAACTATCAGCACCATCCTAAGCAGAATTACACCATTCTAACTTCACTGGTTTCAATTAACTTAGAAGACTGTACCTCTGCTTCGGATGGCTATTAAGTTGAGCTATTAATAGTGCAATCCTCAGCGGAGTTACTCCAGTCTAAGCTTCGCTTAGGATTGCACTGTAAATTGAGTTTATACTACCGCATGAAGCACAATCAAGGCAGTTCCCACCAACTACCTCATTGACCACATTTTCCAGGCCCCTGCAAAGGGGTAGGACATCCCCCGTACCCAGCTCTCATTTCCAACCACTCACTCTGAGAGATAGCACAAGATTGTTTTTAAGGCCATAAGGATAATGATGTGACATCACTTCCAGGTTTTCCCCTGAAATGACATCAGTCTTTTCTTGGAATTGCCAGAAACTCTGTGGTTTTACTATAGAGTTTGTAGCACTTTCAGATTTTCCTCCCACTGGTTGCCAGGCCATGCCTGGTAACCCTATCCCTTTCTGATTCTAGGTGAAATAATAAGAAAAAGAAAGCCAGAGTTGTAATGAATGCTCACTTCACAGGAAACCCACACTTAAGTCAAAATCAAGAGGAGGGAACTGGCCCTTTAGTACAGAGCTGGATTACACAAGTGTGTCAATTGTGATTATTTCACTTAGATTGCAAGAAAATTTACAGGGGCACAAGTGCTTAAAAATGCTGCATCTGGCAACTGGGTTCCTGAAGAAAGCAAGATACAGGTTTCTCCTCCTCTATCTATGAGTCCTGTAATTTGCTACCACAGGAGCTAATTTGGCAGCAATCACAAGATATAAATACTTAACATAAAAATTAAATGTATTAGTAGGATGGCCCTGCTGCTTTCTTTTGTTCTTTCAAATTTTGCTCTGCTTGCCTTTTGCAAACACCAATGCCCTTGCAATTACAAAGAGTTCAGGATCTATAATTCCAGCCAGAATTTATTATAAATGTCTTGGAAAGGTGTTGGGTACTTTTTGTAGGCTAAGGAACAAAAAATCAAAAGGGAGTAGTAATGATGGACGAAACAACCACAGGTGACAAGAGGTTGTTATAAATCATGTTTCTAAACATTTATTGGAGATTGAAGACAGCTTAATTCCAGCACATAGTTGCACTGTCTGCACCAGATGTCCCAATTAGTATCAGGGACTTCAAGATATTGCTCTTTGGTGAAAAGAGCCTGAAAGTTTGTGGGTTACCACTTTTGATTTTTGAAACACTAAGGTGTGGTCGTAGATAAACCTAAATATCAAACTTCTATTAGACTTCCGGTAGAGTTGGTGCTAGACTCACCTTGAAGTTGCAATTTGAATTAGAGATGTGAAGGGGGGAGGCATTTTTGAGGGGGGGAAATATTCTTCCACCCCAAAGACTATTTTTCATTTTTTTCAATGGAAAAATTGGCAAGTATAGGAAACAGTGAAAAATGCTCCAATGAAATGCTTTGTAAGATAAGCTCTTACTCAAAATGTGCAGTATGATGATTTTTATGGAAGACAATCTACAGCTGTAGATAATTCCTGTGTATACTACAGAGGTATGCAACATATTCAAAGATGCTTGAAGTTTAAATGTGATTAATGCTGCCCAGAAGTATATGATAATACACTAATGAAATCTCAGTGTTTTTAAAGGTATAACTTGATTTTCAAAGACAGAGCTAGCCTAGATAGTGACTGTACCAAAACATCTGTCCAAGTAACACACTTTCTTTAGTTAATACAATTTGTGTTTTATATTTTTAACTTCTAGCTTTTATTTTTTTTCCCTACCTCTTATACGGCAAAAACTGAGATCCATGTGCTAAGGCTGCATAAAGCACAGTGAGTACAACTTTGTATCTCTGCAATACTAGGTAAATTCACAATGTTGCTTGTAGAAAACTAGGGCATATACTCTTAAATTTCATAAATATACCCTACATTTATGTCTGGCAATTGGTAGGAGACTTATCCAGGGGCACCCCCATTGACGACACAGTGATGTCACATCTGGCACAGCCCCAAAGTGGGCGACACTCTAGCATTTGCCCAAAACTCTATGGTTAAATGCTAGAGTGTTGCCAACGTGATGACATCATTTCCAAGTTGCACCAGATGTGACATCATGGTGTTGGGGCAATGCCAATTCCCCCTCCAAGTTCCCCAACCCCTGCGGGCCAACTGGATGGTGGTGGGCAACACCAGCAGGATGTGGGAGGTCTCCCAACAAAATGGAACACCTGGTCTCCCTACTTATAGAACAATTTTATATGCTAAGTCAGAGATAATTTTTTCCCATTTTTTCCATTCCAAATCCACTTTCTTGCCATGGCTTCAAAATTTCTAGAAATTTTACATCTCTAATTCCAACAGTATAAAATAGAATTCCAGTAAGGCAGAGCAGGAAGAACCTTTTTTTAAAGTTAACTTAAATAATATAAACAAAATATGCAACAAAGCAACAAGAAGCTGAGACATTTGAAAAAGCATTTTGCCTGCCAGGTGGGTGGTGATATAACTCACTGCCACAAAACAGATCAGACATTAGGTAAAACAAGGAAATAGTTCATGTTGCCTAAGGCAATAGAGGCCAGGATTACTTTCCAGTTGAAGAAGGAAGTTGGATTGGTGGGCAGTGGCTAGAGGAGAGGAGGAGGGGTTGCACGAGAAAGAAACGGAACAAGTGACATTTGAAGATCTCAAACAGGCAAAGCTTTAGTCTTTCTCTTTACTATTGATAAAAGAAACTAAGAACAAAATGTAGGTTTGCAAGGAACTGAAAGATGGGGAAGAGAAATGAAGGATTATGAAATTCATTGCACAATGATGAGACACTGAGCTCCGGGGCTACCTGAGAAGTTTTCTGCACACCCAGCTTCCCAACCTCAGCAGTGCAAATGCCCTTGGCTCCTGAGGGCCAAACTACAGGTGCTAGAGATCTGTAAATGGATCTCTTGAGCATTTTTTAAAATCGATAAATATCAAGCATCACGGGAGGGTGGGCATGATTTGAACTGGAGTTAGGGCACCAGGGCAAGGGGTTTAATCCTTCCCCCCATTTCCCCTGAACAGCCCCCATTGAGGCTGGTATTTGCCCCATTGGTTTGTTTCCTCCAATAGGCCCAATGGCAGCTCCAGGAGCTGTTTGAACAACATTTGATTTCTATACTGCCCTTCAGGACAACTTAATGCCCACTCAGAGCAGTTTACAAAGTGTGTTGTTATCATCCTCACGACAATCACATTGTGAGGTGGGTGGGGCAGAGAGAGCTCTGAGAAGCTGTGACTGACCCAAGGTCACTCAACTGACTTCAAGCAGAGGAGTTGGGAATCAAACCCAGTTCTCCAGATTAGAGTCCTGCCATTCTTAACCACTACACCAAACTGGCTCCATCAGGAAGATGGGATAAGGAAAGAGGGAGCACTTCCCAATTAGGGTTCTCAGGTTCTTATACCCTCCTGACGGGAGAGGGAGGACTCAGGACTTACCCATTTCAGTCTCCTTGCATGCACAATTCATGCACATGCGCTCCCAGAGAGCCGTGATGATGTCCCTTCCAGGAAGGGACATCATCAAACCGACCACGGGTGTGCTCCCGTGCTTCACAAGGGGCTAATTCTGACCTGTTTGGGGCCAAAATTGGCCCCAGTGAAGTGCAGGAGCATGCCTGCGGCCGCCACAATATCATCGCTTCAGAAAGTGACACAGTCACGCCCTGCTGGGAGTCTGCCCAGTGTGCACTTTCCTGGGTTGCCTGCTGGTGGCAGGCAATCACCAGGGAGGTTGTCGCCTCCCGCCAATCACCAGTGATTGGTGGGCAACAGAGCAAAGCCTCAGGTAATTGCCTGCCACTTGTGGGCAACTGGTAAATCTATTCCCCATCCAAGTGGTATAGTCCCAATCCAGCTTCAGGGAGAGGGGCACACCACAGTTATTTATCAATATAAATCCTTGAGACATCCCCCATTAATTCATGATTCCCCATTCGTGTCCCATCTATTTTGGCCTCTGAGTTGTGGGCCTGGTGAGCAGGAAGCTGTTCAACTACCTCTCACACTCCCTCCCTCTCCCATACCTCAGAATGTGCTGAGAGTTTAAACAGGGGCAGGGGGAGTCTCCTTTATACGCCACTGCGATTTCCTTGATGGTAGACAATTATTTTAATCATCAACATCTTCAGGACAACACAGGAAAGATGAGGAAGAGATGACCAGGATAAGAAACAAAGAGATCCTAGCCACAGAAGCAACAAGGAGGTCAAACACAGAGACTTTAAGGTGAAAGGGAATCCCCAAAAGACTTACAGGAACATTTTATTTGGGGGAAGAAAAAGTATTTTCTGTTTAGGAGGAAGGTTTGGCAGGTGAGCAATTCCTTGGAGTGCTCATAATTCAAAATAAACACCAGCAACTTGCTTCTCTCTTGCTGGACTGATTCTACAGGAAGTGGTAGCAGAAAAAACACTGTGGTGGTGATGGGGGGAGGCAGTTCACTTTCAAGCTAGAAAGGACAGCTGCAGGCCAGCTTTTTCCCAGGACCACAAGGTACGGCCCTTCCTACTTGCACAATCCAGATGGTTCCTTGTTTCTTTTGTGACAAAAAGGAAGTTGGGGCACATCACTCTGTTGTCTCTGACTACACCCTCTCTTCCCTCCACTGACAGTTGTTTTGGAGCCTGCAGCTTAAGAGACCCCAGGGCAGGGACCTTTTAAAGTCCTCAAGATAAACAAGCACAGATTCTTTCCCAGCTGCACAGCAGGCACATTTACTACTGCCCACAAATAAGGGCAAGAGAAACGGAGAGGAAGAATCATTGCCTGGTGTACACTTTAAGGTATCAAAGCAAAAAAGCTTTTGGCAAAGATGATTACAGTCCACCCAACAGGCATAAATAAGAAAGCCCACTGGGAACCCACAAGAGGAAAGGCAATTGCCTCCACCAAAACATACTATTAGGAGAATCTTATGAAGGAAGGGGCAACGTCCTCTGGGACCAGCAACCTCTGCCTCCCTCAGGCGACTTGCCTCTCGCTTGGCAAGTCTATGTATAAGCATCTTATGCCTATATAGCCCTGGGCATCTTTTTAAAATTAGGTTTTCTCCATGTTACTTCTCTCATTCTTACAAGTAAACCTGCCAGTTCTGAACTTGCCTTTGAAGCCTTCTTTGAACCAGCAACTTGCCCTGCAGCAATTACTGGGTGATCATGTTTAGCTTCATGCTATGAAAAACTTCCCATTCTGATTTCTGCATTTCAGTTTTCTGCTAAAGGGGCAGGAGCCAGCCAGGACAGGTTGTTTCTGATCTGCTGGCAACCCTACTTGAACAATCCTCATAATCCCGTCATTAGGAGCAACCCAATGACACATGACAGAGTGCAAGTTGCCCATTGTTATGCCTTGTTGAGTCATTCCTTTAAAAGGTATTATGTGGATTGGCTTTTACTTTTGGACCAACAGGGCTGTAAACAACCCTACTTACGACCATTTTAAAGCTAAAAAGGACCTCCTCTCGTTGCCTTTTTCTTCAAGGAGACGCACAAGAGACTTAGGAACTGCTCTGCTTGCAGAATCAAGGTAGGATGTAGCTATACTGGCCATCAAACCTGACCCTCTAATAATGGCAACATTTCCTACAACAATTCACAAATTCCTTTGCAAGAATCATTGACTTAACTGAGGTTCTTCCTGTTCAAATCAATACTCAGTTGAAATCAAAGCTCTGAAAAAGAACACAATTTTGATTGTAAGAGCTACAGCACAGGTTTTCCTCCCAACTTAACTCATCTTTTTAGAACATTTGAGCTCAGCAGTGACAGAGACTAACAATGCAGTCCAGTATCTGGAGTAAAACTCTGCACAGGATTGCACAAATGTTTGGCACAAATGGTGAGCTGGAGATGTCTATAGCTGTTTATAGTGCAGGGTCAACTCTCCTGAAACCAAAGTCAAAAACAAGAACAGGATGGATAGTTAGTAACCATCTATTCAGAAAATGTGCATTCTGCCTTTATTGTAAATGTGCTACTCCAGGCAGTCTATAGAACACAGAAGTGGACACAGAGAAGCACGTCATCAGACCAGCAATAGAATAGGCAGGAACAAGACAAAAAGGCTAAGTGGAAACAGCCAGTAGTATATACAAGACAGTGAAGAGTGGCGGGAACACAATGCAGACACATGGTTCAGGAAGCAGGTAGGGCAAAGCATGAGCCTAACTTCAGAACACAGATGAGGGGACCCATTGTTTAAACAAGAACGAGGATGATCTAGAAATATATACAACTGGCAAAGGTCATGGGAAATCAGCTTTGGAGGTAGGGCTGGAGATCCTTACGTGCTAAACACCTGATACCAAGCCCTCTGCTGGTGCCTTTGCTAAAAGCAGATCCACACTTTATAAACCGCATACAGGAGTCAGTGCGTGTTCAATATTTGCACTTGTGATGAACACCAAGTGTGAAGGAGAAATGAGCATTTTCTAACACAGAGATTTCTTACAGCTCCTTGATGTGTATAATTGCAGCTGCTATCCAATGCATGTCTCCAAAGCCTTTGGAGATATATACCCCCTCTTCACATATGAGTACATCCCATATTTCAAAGTGTACACTTTTGATGATGCCTTTTTGCAAGAATCCAGTTCTGGGCATTTGTTCCCAGCTTGCTCTTAAATTTAGTACCCCCATGCCATGAAAGCCTATTGCCAGAGAAATATCACATGGCTTATTTTGCCTGTAACAAAGTCATTTCACAGCAGTAAAATAGACTTCAGGTCTTAGAAAGCCAACATGCAGGGACCTCTCAAACCTCCACCTCCCCACCATCTATCAAAGTTTAGACAACAGATTTTCCTCTCTCTCAGGGCCAAGCTATAAGTGACGAATGACACTTGAATGGCAAGTGTATTTCTCCCTGTTCACTTGCTCTCCACTTGTGCTCCACTCAATCCACTTGCCGTTCAAGTGTCGTTCATCACTTGTAGCTTGGCCCTCAGTCAGTGGCAACAAAAAAGGCAAGGGACTTGTCTCTGTGTTGCACAAAATTTAAGATAAAAGCACAACTTTCAAATCCACTGGCGGAAGCTATGCTGAAAATCTTGAAGACGCAGCCACACTGTGTTGGAAGCACACACAAAGGCCAGAAGTCAGGTGCAGCCTCAGGGCAATTCTGCCTTTTGTCAGCAGTCCGGATGACTCAGAGACTAAATATAGAGAGCGACTTAAACAGCCCTGGCTAGAGAGCAAATACTACCCAGCTTTTTCTTCTCAGTTCTTCTAACTTTAAAAAACAAGAGCCCCATTCTTGGCTCCAGTGACTTCTTGTTGTGCCGCCACTGAAACTTTTTTTGGTCATCATTCAGGGTCATTGCATCACACAGACTAATCAGAGTTAGCCTTTAAAAGATATCATGTGTGAGACAATTTGCAGAAGAAACTGTAGGAGCGTGCCAAGGAAATGGGAAGGGGGAGGCAGCCTACCTGATTCCCTCTGGTAGTACTGGGAAGGTACTTATGACAGGGTAGCAAAGCACCATGGCATGCCTGCCTCCCTGGTGTAAATTCTGCAGAAGCAGGAGAGAATTAACAGTTTGTGTTTCTCCCTTCTTGCCTCACCACCATAAACTTTTATTGGTCAATATATACAGCTCTCAATTATAGCTCATTTTCAACAGAAATGTCCCTCAAGCCCCAAAGCATTATCTCAGCAAGATCTAGAGGCCAGCGCAGGGGAGTGGAGTCAGGTCCCCCAGATTTTATTGACAGTTATGCAGTTCTCATAATGAGAGAATATACAGCCTCTATTTCTTATAGACTCCTGACCTATAAAACAAGATGCTAGGCAGAGCAAAGTTATGGAGCCACTGTCAATTACTTTTTTGTTGTTTCTTTCTGAAAGATTGCAAAATTTAAGTTGCCAAGCCTTAACTGTTAGAAAATGTTAACTATGGATATTTGTTAGAATCTCACACCTGGGCTGAAATGCCATAGATCCTTCAGAAGGAACACTGTATTATGTTTAATTCAATGATCCTGTTACACCGAGGTTTTTCTCTTGCTCAGGCTGCAGCTGCAGAGGCTGCAAATTTGATGGTGAATCAGTGCCCAGTTTCCCCTCAAAACTGTAAACCTTAAGTTGCAATCTGAACAAGGGGAAAATATCATGGAAACTTGATCTTTGAACTAAATGTAGTGTGTAATTCTATCCTTATATAACATTTTCCGGGTCAGTTGTGTTTCCAAAAGCACATATATCTCTGTAAAATCCTAGAGCCATGTGTGAAACAGGAACAATCATACTACTGGAAGGAATCTCACTGGTTGCCCAGTCCAAAGCATCTAATCCATCCGCACTGGACAGATGCTCTGTCACTCTCTCTCTTTAATGCCTTCAGTGAAGAAAATGCCACACCTTCCCTGAGCAACTAGTCCCATCAGCCAACTGTTCTTATAATTAGAAGTGGTTTTCCAATAGGCATCTTAACTCTGTTAAGTGTTACAGACACAGAGACCCTGTCCGAGGTATTAGAATGTACAAGCCACACCATTTCTGGCCAGACATTCTCAAACAGCATACAGAGAAAAGCTACTGGACTGCACTCCATTATCTTTGCCAACAACCAGAGGAAAAAAATGGCTCGCAGCAAGGCAGGAAGGAAAAGAAGATATTAGCATAGGCACAGCATAAATAAAAACAGCAATGGTCTCAAACATAGTTCCACACAAACATGACGTCCCGCTGTTTCCCCATGCCTTAATCTAAGTGTCAATATCTGTCCAAATGCTGAGCTGTAGAGATCTGCATGTTAAGTTATTTTCCACCTGTGTTCAGGGTTTGTTTTTCTCTCTGACTTGCCTTTTAAAAAAAATCTCCAACCAGCACTTTCTCCTATGCAACATATTCTTTCAGCTGAAAAAGGAAGAGCTCCTCCTCTTTTGGCTGCACAAGCTAGTAGTAAAGAGGGATGCTTTTGTTTACTAACTCTCCCACATGCTCGGCTGACACAGGATTCTCCTGGCTTCTCAGTGTAGTACTTCGTTTGCTTCCTAGTCATTCCTCAGGAGGCTGTTGGTGCCACAGTAACAACACACACTTTCTTGCCTGAGGGAAAGGGGGGATGGCCAAATGTCTGCCTGTCTCTCTGTCCGTCTCTCTGTCTCTGGTCACAGCTTTTATTTTTTTTTCCTTGGGGCATTCTTGGACACTTTTCCCAGACAAAGACATCTGATAGCTACACTCCCCAGATGGAAAGGGTCAAGTTACAACCAGTTCTACAGCTTCCCTTCAGAACTGTGTGTGTGTGGGGGGGGGGGGAGGGAATTATTAACCTTTACTATGCTGAGCAGAATTTGCTAAATCAGGAACAGAGGGACAGACACTGAAGGAATGCTATATCTAGACATAGGGGGAGAAGTGTCCAAAGTGTGGGGGAGAGATAAAGAATTTCTAACCCACCCATCAGATGGTCTATATTCATCCACAGAAAACCGCAAACAAGAATGCCACCAGACAGTCTGACGAATAGCTTTAAGTGCTCCACTTAATCTTTCTATCACATTGCCTTTGGCAAGCCTGCTCTTTGATGACAAAATATATCAAAGGCTGCACTCTTTTATCTAAAGCCTCCAAACTTTGTTCAACTACAACTACACTCCAGGAATGTAAGAAGTAAGGAAGGGAGGGGCAAAAGTGTGATATGAGACAAAAGTCTCAGATAGGCAAAAGATTACCAGCTTCTGAGTGCCTGATACCACAGGGGATGAAAGACAAACTGCAATCCTACGCAGAGTTACTTCAGTTTAAACCCATTGGCTTCAATGAGTTTAGGCTGGGGTAATTCTGTGTAGGATTGCACTGAAAAAGACTGTGCACATCCTATCCTCTCTATCAACCTGGAATTTGTACACATTATGACAACTGTCACAGAATTTCTACAGGAAACGTATTTATTAAAATATTTATATCCATCCCTTTTTTCATAGTTCAATGTGAAACAACACCTTAGTGAAGAACATTACCATTTAAAAACCGTATCTCACCCCTCTCCACCAGATACAGCGAGGGCTTTTGTTGTGGTACTCACTAGAACCAAATACTGGCACCTTTGTGGGGGGGGGAGGAGGTCTAGCAAATAAAAGTCCTGGCAAAGATGGCACAGCACCTCTTCACCTCCTCAGGTCCCTGTTCTACAAAAAAGAATTACAGCGGAGAAGGTAAAGGCTCTGGCTGATGCCCAGCGGGCTACCTTAAGTGGGAGAATAGCCTTTACCTACAGTTGCATAACATCTAACTCTACAACCTTCCTGAACTAACCAAACATTTCCATTCCAGTTCAACTTGAAATATATGCACAGTGAAGCAATGCAACTTCTGCACCTTGCTGTCCTTTAAATAGCTTGAATGAATTTCTTCTAACCTAAATACATTAATGACAAAAAGTAAAGGTTTCCTTTTCAGAGAGTCTGGCATGCTTGGTTATAGAACTCCCTGGCCCCTAACCAAAGCTCTGGCCTTGTGACACAACACACACTCATCTTGAGAAGAGAAGCAGAACACACAGCAATGATAAGCCACAGTGTGTCATTCTTCTTGGCTGGAACGGGAACCCACCCAAGGCTAGATAGGATCAGTTTGAGGATATTAAAACAAACCTTTTATACTCATTCAAACCATTTGTCCATCAAGGCCAGTACTGTTCACTCAGACTGGCAGTGACTCTCTAGGGGCTCTAGCAGAGGTTTTTCACATCACCTGCTACCTGGTCCTTTTAAGTGGAGATGTTGGGGATTGAACCCTTGGACCTTCTAATTGCAAAGCCACTCTACCACTAAGCCACAACCTCTCCCTCATCCCTTTCCCCTCAAAGAATCCTTAGCACTTTAGTTTTTGTACAGTGCTGAGAACTCATACTCTGAGCACTGCATGTCTGCATACCCTACCTAATCTGCTGAATGTGTACAGATCCAACTCAAAGGGGAAAGGAATGGCTGAGAAGCTGTGACACAGGGATTCTAGGCATAGCTAACATTCTGTAGGTTCCTGAGAACCTTTTTGATATAAATTTCCTGGCTTTCAACATTTTTCTCCCACAGCAGCTTAAAGAAAATATACATAACACTGTTTGAAATTAACTGAGGCATCCTGGTGTTTTGGGTCTTTCCTTCTCCTTCTGCAGGGTGGTTGGAGGCTGAAAATGTCTGAGGTGGAGGAGGAAGGACTAAGTAGCTACATCGCCTCAGAGATGTTCAGGTTGGTGGGACAGAGAAGAATCCTAGGGGTGTGAACTAAGGAAGTACTGAAGGAGTAAGTCGAATAAGTGGCAGAAGAGGACATAAATACAGGTCTCTGCTCGTCTCACTTTTTTTGTTCCCTGTTAAATGGCTTATTTAGAGTGTGAGCTGTTGGATCAGGAAACAGCATTGTTTATACTTGCACTAGCAAAATACCCATTGGTTTGATGCGGGGGAGGGGGAGGTAAGGGCCATACAGTCTAGATTCCTATAAAAAACATGGTATATTTATGTGTACAGTTTCATTCAGTGGAACCACCCAGTGCAGGGGTGGGGGGCAACTCGTAATGAAACAGTTCATCTTTCCCCTTATGAATGACTGGTGATTGAGCAGGCGGCAGCGGAACAGATACAGGGTTTTCTGAAGGATGTCTCAGCCCTAGATCCCTTTCAGTCCGGGTTCCAGCCAGGACATGGGACGGAGATGCTGCTGGTCGCCCTCATGGACGACCTTTGCAGACATCTGGATTGAGGCGGTTCGGCGCTGCTGATATTATTGGATTTGTCAGCAGCGTTCAACACAGAAGATTACGATCTTCTGACTCACCGCCTCGCCGATATGGGGATACGAGGGACTGCCTTACAGAGGCTTGTCTCTTTTCTCCACGGTCAGGGACAGAGGGTGGCGCTTGGGGAGAAATTGTCACCGTGTCACCCATTGGTGTTCGAGGTCCCACAGGGGGCAATACTCTCCCCTTTATTGTTTAACATATATATGCACCCCCTTTCCCAGTAGGTGCGAAGTTTCGGGCTTGGGTGTCATCAATTTGCAGATGACACCCAGCTGTATCTGATGATGGACAGCCGGACCGACTCAGCCCCAGATGTCCTGGAACATGCATTTGCAGCCGTGACTGATTGGTTGAAACACAGTCAACTGAAACTGAACCCAACAAAGACAGAGGTCATGTACTTGAGCCATGGGGGACTGGGTTCAAGACTCCGGCTCCCGGCCCTCGATGGGGCACAACTTGTGCCAGTTCCGAGGGTCAGGAGGCTGGGGGTGATCCTGGATGCCTCCCTAAAAATGCAGGCACAGGTTGCAGCGGTTTTCAGGTCTTCTTTTTTCCACCTGCGGCAGACCAGGCAACGTGTCCCCTACCTGTCTATCTGTGACTTAACTACAGCGATCCAGGCAACAGTCATCTCTAGGTTAGATTACTGTAACTCGCTCTATGCGGGCCTACCCTTGAACCTGACCCGGAGACTGCAGCTGGTGCAAAATGCAGCGGCACGCGTCATTATGAAAGCAACAAATAGGGTGCGTATTACACCAATACTCCGCAAGCTGCATTGGTTGCCAGTGGAGTACCAGATCAGGTTCAAGGTTCTGATATTGACCTTGTGTGGACTGGGGCGGCGTACTTGAGGGACCATCTCTCCCCGTATATTCCCCGGAGGACCCTCTTATCAGGAGAAAAACAATTATTGGTCCCTGGCCCCAAGGAGGCCTGCCTCGCCTCAACTAGAGCCAGGGCTTTCTCAGTCCTGACTCCTACCTGGTGGACCACTCTGTCTACTGAGACCAGGGCCCAGCAGGATTTACTATCTTTCTGCTGGGCCTGTAAGAAAGAGTTGTTCTCCCAGGCTGATGGCTGAGATTGGGTCTCTGCTGGCCGTAGGATGCAACATCTACCTCCCTCCCTGTGAAAGCTGCCCACCACTGTTTGTTTTTCAGCTGCTGTTACTGTGCTGCTATATCTAGTTGTACTACTGTATTGATTGTTAAGAGTTGTATTGCTGCTGCCAAAAAAAGTTGTATTGCTGCTGCTGCAAAAAGCGCTGCTATTTTTATATGATGTTTTAATGTTTTAATATGGAACGTTTAAAATGATTTTAAGGTTGTTATCTGCCCTGAGCCCGCTTACAGGGAGGGCAGAATATAAGTATGAGATAGATAAATAAATAAATAAATAAATAAATAAATAAATAAATAGCCATTTATACTAGCAGGAGGAAGTAAAAGTTTGTAATGAAGGATACCACTGGGATGGGGGTTAACCTGCCCTTTACCTAGTGACCCACTGGTTGTTCTGAAGAGTAGATATGCACCCCTTCTTCAATAGTTTTGCTGATTTTCATGAGGCAAAGTCAACACTTACCAACAGCCTCTTAGAAAGAGCCTGTTCCTTTCTGCAAAACCCATTCTGGTTTTTGTTTTTTGGGTTATGTGGCAGACCACATGAATGGGCTTCATATTCAGACATACTACTGTTACCTATCCTTTGGTGCCAGCTAGGAAGGACTAAAAATTTTAAAAGGACTAAAAGTGAACATCAGCATAAATTAAACATGGCTCAGAAGAGCTTCCCAGTTTGATCCAATTGTACGTTATTAACAATAAAACCCAGGCATTTATACACTGTAAAGAATAAGTAGAATAAGCAGGCAATACAGGTGTTCTCAAGGCACAACAGACTACAACTTACCACCCTTGCCTCCTTATCCCTATTATTTCCTTTGCCCCAAAGACAGCCTACCCTCTGTAGGTGAAGCCTGTGGAACTGGTCTGCAATGCACTGTAACTTCCGAGCAATCTGAACTTCAGTACGCAGTTCTTGTGGGTTTTCCTGAGGTTCCTCCTGGAGGTGTGGATTCAATGAGAAACCAATTGGGTTGGCATGTAAACGGTACCCAGCATTCCCTGCCAAATATCAGAGAAGAATCAGGGACTTGCAACTTCTCAGTATGAAATGCATAGTATTTCTGCCATATTTAACACAGTATAGGAGAAGACAGCTTAAGTGCATTTGTCATGAAGTATTCAGGATAGCCAGGATGACGTGGATTCACATTTACCTCTGAAAAGAAAATTTTTCACAAGAATTAAGCATAATGGCTGCAGCTTCCTCTCAGTCACTTTTAAATAGGCTGATAACTCATTATTATTTTCCCCAGGAGATTTTGTTATTACTAGTTACAGGGCCACGGCTCATCTAGACATGACAGTGTCTCTGTTTCTGTGATGCTGCCATTTTAAGATTGGGATTTTCTTCTTCCAAAGAAGCTATGGGGGCCTGATCCTGAAAGCCTGCCTGATGGCACCCTGGCCAAGTGGTCTTTCCCCAGGTAAGGAGGCATGAAAACCAGTGCGATGGGGGAGGCCCAGCAGCAGTGGAAGTGAGGAGTTGTGCTTGCTGAATTCCCCATAAGGACTTGCATAATCTTGAGCAGATCCTGCCTGCATAGATCTAAGTCCCTGGAGGCAGAAGACTTGTTTAAAATAACAGGAAGAAGTGTGATGTTTCTGTGTTCTGAAATTCTTTTTTTTTAAACAAAACCAGTGTCATAATTTCTGATGCAATATGAACTATGTAGATGCCTATATTCTCCTGCAGAGTGACCTGCACTATGTAAGGTATGTGGGAAATACATACTGAGAAAACTATTGTTCTCTTAAAGAATGTTGCTGTCCCAAAATGCCACAGGTTCTCAAGGACAATTTCTTCAGGGCAAAGGGATCTTTCTTACCATAAAAAAGTCTCTGTGGTGGTTCAGTCACTCCACAAGGTAACATGATATCCTGGCTGGAAGAGGATGGACTGAGAGTTTGTGTTGCCTTGTCTTGCTGCTTGGCATGCCTAGTCCCTGGTCCACAACAGTGTGTAAGTGGGAAGAGCTGGAACCTCCCCAACAGACAACTGTAAGACTGGCTCTGTGTAAAAATGCCAGGAAAGGTAATCTCACTGGGCTGACTTGCAAGTCTACAGTCATCGGAGTGGAACACATCATCATCCAGCCCATCCAGGCTAGAGAAGTCATCCTCCAGGTAGTCTGGCGGCTCCATTTTACCTGCCATTGAAAAAAAAAATAAACAAGACACCTCTGAATAAGAGCATAAAGATATGCAGTAGATGATAAACAGCAGGGACCCCACTTTTGTTGAGCCTACAGGCATATTTAGAACTTTGAGAACGAGGAATGGATCCCACCACAAAATAGCTGCCATGGAGGACTGGTGCCAATCAGAAAATGGTTGACCTGGGGTAATGGGGCCAATCACACAATATTGGAAGTTGCAAGCTAAGCATCCTTCTACAAGAAGTCAGCTGTTTCTGGGTTTTTCTGCGCCAGTGAGGGGGGTGATAGTCAGGATATGCTCTTTGATTTAGGGGAGAAGCAAATGAACACCGGGAGTCTCACTGGTGAGCACCATGGTATCCACAGACACCACAGAGGAGGTCACTGATACATGGCTTTGTTCATTCTTTTTCCGCAAAGTAGCCTGTGAAGTAGGCCCCAGAAAAACTTATATTAACCATTATGTAGTCTTCAATTGTTAGGGTTACCAGCCCGCAGTGGGGGCAGGGAATCCCCCACTCCCAGCCTCCAACCCCTGCCACCTCTCACTTGGCCAGCAGGGGCAGGGGGAGGCGCAGAAATGGGTCTGGAAACTCTGGAGCACAAGCGCCTTCTGGAATGCTTGTGAATTATGGTGGGAATGATGTCATTTTCAGCGTGATGCAGAAGCAACAGGTTGCAACAGGGCCAATTCAGTAAAAACTGGACCCAAACACTATTTGGGGCCAATTTTTACTGAACTGGACCCATTGCTTCCATGTCATGCTGGGAACGACATTGTTCCCAGCACGATGCAGGAGCATGTGTGTGAGGTAAGGCCCCACTGGTGTGTCCCCCCGCCCAAAGACCTCCCCATCCCCCACTTACAGCCCTGAGGGACCTGGTAACTCTATCAACGATCAAGGTCAATTGGTTGAGTCCTACTTCTCCTTAACAAGGAACTCTGAACAAGATGGGTAAACAAAATGTCACCTCAAGTTCAAGCCAATTACTCATAAGAAGAAGTCTAAGAAAAAGAAAAATCTTGGAAGAATATTTATGTTGGAACCCAAAGACCATGCTAGCTTGACACAATATGCATATTTCCTTCACAAAGATTGTCTTCATTCAGCAGTTATGATTCTTAACTTTCCCTAAACCTTGGAGGATAATCACAAACACACACAATCAAAATAATTAAGTGTTAGGTCAACACTCACAGAATTATATGAATATAATCACATCACAGTTACTCCCTGTATAATGTGCTAAGATCAGGTAGCTAACTCACGGCTACTGCCCATGTACTGATACCCCAAAATATTTTAGTGCCAGAAGCAAAAAAAAAAAAAAATCCAAAATGTGGTCCTTAATTAAACTGAACAGCAGCTCAAGATGTCACATGAGGCATGCTCTGTCTCTCATGGCAGCCCCAGGGCCTGGGACTCCAGGCATTTCTACAGGCTGGAGGTTCAGTATAGTCCTTTTTTCCTCATGGATGCTCTTCACAAGGCCCTTCACCCTCTTCCTCATCCACAACTGTCTCTCCACACTCTCCTTTCACTACCTATCACTACCTCTGACCCTGCAAAATGACCCAGTTTCATTCTATGATTATATACTAACAGTAGGATTATGGAATCTAGGCTGATTCATATTTTATAAACGTTGACCACAGAAAACCATACTTCCTGTATGTTATTGGGGGTGAGGTAGAAATTATTTGGGATGACTGGAATCAGTGATAACCAAGAAGCCTTCCCTAGTTGATAGGATCTCCCAATTTCATTCTCCCAACAAACCAAAGGATTTACACAAGGCATTATGCAGACTCCAACCCAGCTACAGCCTCTTGCAAAAGCAAAAAAGTTTTGCTTGCAAAATGTGCTCTAAATTTCATCTGACTCTATCATATTAAATATATCTTGCTTGGAAGTATAGTCCCATTCAATTCCATGTAATTTACTTTCAAATGCATATAAAGCCTCATTCAGATTAGAGAAGATGTGAAAGGGAATTCCCATGCAGAGAATTTTATTTACTATTAATTACTAAACTTGCCTCTTTTATCACCAAGACAAAAGATGTAGCCAAACTTATTAGATTGATCCAAGTACAGCAATAATGTCATCATCACTCCATACTCAAACTGATTTAACCACAGAACACATCTGGCAAGCCATTCTTAGGGAAAAAGAACTTTTGCAGCGGTAATTTATGGAATGATTTGAGGTCAAAAATAACCGATCCAGAGAGTGATGGCACACAGAGAAGCCTCTCCTGATGATCTCAACTCACATAGGGTATATATGGGATACAGTATATATGGGGCACGCCTTATGCCTATGAGTATCTCCGGTTTACAGGACTTTGAGCTGAGATCAGAAACAAGCTACCCAACAGGTGTAGCACACAAAGAATCAGTGTTGCGTCCTCCTGGTGCCTAGTACATGATGAAAGTCATACTGCCACATTCTGGATCCACTGGAGCTTTGAGACCATCTTCAATTGCAATTCCACATAACACGTTACAGCAATCAGTTTGAGAGGTTACTATAATGTTCATTACAGTCAGACCTTTACTCTGCAGGAAACAGCACAGCTGGCTTCCTGTCTGAAGAAGGGAGCTCTGTAAAGTGTACACTCTGAAAATCTTGTTGGTCTCTAAGGTGCCACTGGACACAAATCCTCTTGGCTTATTAATCAAAGCTGATAAAAGACCTACCTGGTCACAACGGTCAGTTGAACAACCAAATGCAGGACTGAGTCCAGGAGTATTTTCAGACTTTAAAGCATTTCCTTTGGGCAGGTGGTGCTATCAACAACTGGCATTTCTCCTCAACTCTGGCAAACTGCCTCCCATCAGCAACTCCATGCTGTTTGGATCAAGCATTCATTTATTCATCTTCATCCACTCCCTTACTAATCTCCAACACTCAAGCAAGGAGACCACCACCACACCAGACAGAAAAAGGATGTAACATCCAGCTCTGTTTCCATTCTCTGTCAGATGTGGCGGCCTCCTTGAATGAGTGTAGAGAGAAAGCACTGCATGCTCAGACATCAGATCTATAACTGCCGAAACCAAGAAAGGTTTTTTCAACATGGGTCTTACAACCACCTCCTTAAAGGTTAGACTTTAATCCTTCCTACAACCACTTGGTAATGATTTCCCAAAACCCCATAGAACTTGCATTGAAAAGAGGCCTCTTCCCTTGACCATTTTTGGTGTCAAGTTATTGTGGGAGGGACTTTTAGCTGATTGCTCTTCCTAATCTTTGATAGCAAGTTTACAAAGTTTTATGTTGGTTGCTAACTGTTGCTTTTAATGTCTATGTTATTTACTTGTCTGTTTCATTACTGATCGATTCAGTTTTACCTTTTATTGAAAGTTGCTTCAATTATGTTTTTGGAAAAACTACTTATAAGTAAGTAAGTCGTCTTGCCAAGGAGGATTTTACCAAACATGTAGTACAGATAAAAGGCTCAAATGACACATGTTTAGTTTAAAGAAGGGAGCACAAAGAAAACAACGCTTCCAGCACCCACAAAGATCCTGGTAGACTGGTCTAGAGAACCCAACATGTAAACAGTCACAAATATGCAAAGTTTCTATACGTTTGTGCAGGTCTGTATCATATATTTTGGTCTTTTTACATTCAGGGATTTAGGCATCAAGTCCTTGATTTGACTAGCAAGATGGAAATCAAATTCCTACAGATCCTAATGTGATTATGCTGGTTGAAAGATGCAATCAATTCATTAAATTGTCTACAGTGGCTCGCTGGGGGAAAAAAGCAGAATTGCCTTTAATCTTTGAGAGTTGCCAGCTCCAAGTTGGGAAATTCCTGAAAATCTGAGGAGTGAAGCCTGGAGAGGGCAGGGTTTGGGGAGGGGTATAATGAGGGTATAAATTATACCCTCAGCGGAGTATAATGCCACAGAGTCCAACTTTTCTGTGATAACTGATAACTGTGGCCTGGAGATCAGTTGTAATTCCAGGAGATCTCCAGCTACCAGCGTGGATGACAAAACTAACCTACTACTATAGGAGAGCCAGAAAAGTACTATATATGTATATAGATTTGTTAAGAAAGGGAAAACGGTCATCATGTTTTGGAACATGTAAGTACAAGATTATGTTTATTCTTTATGGTTATTAATATATATATATATATATATATATATATATATATATATATATATATATATACACGTTTTATTTTTGTGTTGGTATTTATTCAACATATTAAATGTATTCTACATATTTTACATATGTTTAATCTTTGGTATTAAAGTACTTGTCTTTACGATATATTTACATTTTTAATATTTTATTTTCACAAAGTTTATTAAAAAGAAATACCATTATAATTATGAGTCAAAGGGTTACCTTTTTGTGGGGTGCATTAAAGACTCAGAAAAAATTAGAACAATCAGCAGAGGCTATTGCACCAGATGAAGCTATGATACAAAGACTGGGAATTTCTCTGGGAATTTCCCAAAATCAAAGATATGGGATTCTTTCTGTGAAATACTGATTCTAAATTTCTCACCAGCCCTATTTTTATAAAAAGCATACAGTTAAAAAACAAAGTTTTTTATTACCTCATCAAAAGCTGAGGCAGTGAATAAACATGGTTAGAGGAAAGGCTTCAGCGGCTTTTAAAAGGCCCATGAAATGCTTATTCATATAAAACACAAATGTCTGCTAGTATGTCACTGCTCATAGACTGCAAGAACAGACATAATACTTTTTAAGACAGTTCCTTAAAATTAACTATTAGCCTCCAAACAGCGGCCGTTTCCACATACGTTGAATAATACACATTCAATGCACTTTAGCAATCCTTTGGAAATGGATTTTTTGTTTCACACACAAAAACCCAGTTCCAAATGATCATAAAGAGCACTGAAAGTGCATTATCTAATGTGTGTGGAAACAGCCAGTATCTGTATTATTACCATAATCTCAGCATATGCCAGGGTTTCCTGGCAGGAGACCAGAGGGGCAGGGATACAATGGGGGGGGGGCATCAATAACAGCATGATGTCACTTCTGGGGAAGACCCAGAAGTGACATCACACCTCTCTGGGAATTGCCAAAAACTCTGTAGTAAAAAGGTTTTAATAGAATTTTCAGTCCTAGAGAGGAATGACATCACACCATCACTTTACGGTCTTTTTTTTTTTAAGATTAATTTTTGCCTGCCTGCCTGCCTGCCTGCCTGCCTGCCGTGAAAAACAAGAGCCATAGCACATGCCCGTTAATGTGCTCAGATCTCATACAAGGAAGTGAAATTCAATCCTTGGGTCATTTGTTTTGCTGTGATTTATGCAATATAACTTAGAGTAATCTATCAAGAGTCTTCTTGATTAAATGTAGGTTCTGACTATATGCTTGTCAATCACTGCCATGAAACTTGAATGTATGTAAAAGGGGTATTTTATTTATTTACTTTATTTATAGCATGACTTTCTTGTTGAGATTCAAGGCAGATTACACAGTACAAGACAATGCAAATTAACAATGAAATAGCATAAGACATGCAATAGGACTAGGGCCTCTTCCGCGTGGTGAACTTTACATTGGGCTTTCTGTGCATTCAACCCATGAGGATCAGATCCACTTTATTCATTATTTCTGGCCCCGTACTGCTTCAGTTCTTTAATTCTCCAATTTGAGGGAGTTGAACCAAAGTGGTGTCTGTTTTTTATTTCTGCACTAGAAAAATGCCCCGTTTCTACTGCAGACTTTGAAGACACATCAGTTTCATTAACGGATTAGCTGAGACCAGTTCAGTTTCCTAGTTGATTCTTGAGGAAACTTAACTGGGGGAGGGGGTTGTCTTTTTTTAATAGCACCAATGTTGTAACGTTATGAAGTTGCTGAATAAATTTTTAAAACATCACCAAAAAAGAATGAACTAAAAGCACGGTAAGCACAGGTGAAAACTTTAAAACATCCAATGGGATTCAGGCTTTTTGAGTTAGCTGCATTGTAGTGTGTCCTCCTGCCCCCAGCAATTCCAAGGGTTTTTTTAAGGCACCAATGTTGCTACCTTGCTATTTAATTTTAAAACATTTAGGGGAAAAAAACTTGATTGGTTGCTGTTCAACTAGTCAGAATGCAGAGGAATAAAGGGGAAGGTGAAAGGCAGAGCCAGGGCCAGACCTCACATTGAAGAAAGCATTCTGCACTTCAAAAAAGCCCTGTTTTGACTTTGCTAGAAAAAAGACATTGGGGTATATATGCAGGGAGAAAAGCTACAGAAAAGCAGACAAAAGATCAATTCTAGGGCAGTTAATAATATAATAATAACATCTGATTTATATACCGCCCTTCAGGACAACTTAACGCCTACTCAGAGCCATTTACAAAGTATGTTATCATTATCCCCACAATAAAACACCCTGTGAGGTGGGTGGGGCTGAGAAAGCTCCTAGAAGTTGTGACTGACCCAAGGTCAGCCAGCTGGCTTCAAGTGGAGGAGTAGGGAATCAAACCCAGCTCTCTAGATTAGAGTCCCACGTTCCACTACACCAAACTAGCTCTATTGCAGCCTTTGTCTGTGCAGAATGCAAATAAAGTCTGGGAAGCAATTTGGAGACTGAATCAGGTTATTTTGACCATGCATTCAGAACTCTGTAAAGAAATCGATGCAGCATGGGGCCAAAACTGATGAAAAAGCCCTGTGTAGAAAAGACCTAGGATCCCAAAAATAGTAACAATGCAATAAAAGGGTCAGACATATGTCTTAAACAATGCAAAAAAAAAGGAATTACAAAAGTAGAAAACAATGTAATAAGAGCAAGATATCATATACAATAAACAGTGGAATAGACTACATTCATGTTCCCTTTATAAAAGTGCCATCCCAAAAGATTCTATTTTATACAGTTTGTGAAATGACAGCCTCCTCAAGCAGGCCATTCTTTTCCCCAAATAGGAGGTCTCCTTAATCGGTTGAGGGAATTATCATTAAAGGAGACAAGTGAGAGGGGGTAACTGGGATTTTCCACCTATGTCTATAGGAATTATTCCCTTAGTGAACTCTCAAATAAATCGGCCAGATGGTGCAAATCCACACGTCCCGGCGCATCCCAGCGTCATGGTAAACATTTGCTAAACTTCTGAAAGTATAGCGTCTTTCTACCGCAATTTCTGACTCACCGCGTGATGAGCAAGAAATCATGCTAGAAAGACGCTATACTTCTGGAAGTTTAGCGAACATTTACCGTGATGCCCAGACGTGTGGATTCAGCCATGTTCAACAGGAAAGGGGCTTTTTTATTAAGGAAAATTAAGAGCAAACATACAGGAAATCACAGAGAGCATGCATACAAGGCTAACTAGAAAAATCAGGAAGGAAAGTGGGAGAAAGCAGTTGGGGGGGGCGATAATTACCAGTCTCAAAGACAGGAGGGGTCCACGGAGGCAACAGCGAAAACAACCAGCACTTCTCTGCAAGGAGAAGCGTCTCAAGCCATCAAGTGAGCTTGAGGGTGGGTGTATGGATCCAGAACACACACAGAGAGCCCATGGCTGGGAAAGGCCAATTATAGGGCAAAATGAACCCTAGGGCAAAATGGGCATATTTGCCCCAAAACGATACCTTAATGGTTTATCCAGATGTAAAACAATAAGTTGGGAGAGGTTTGATATGTCTATCTAGGGGAGACTACAGATGAAAATATTGCTTGATGACCTGGTAGGTACCAGACAGGAAGACTATCAAGTGTGCTGAATAGCTTTGATTAGGGTAGATTTGATTAGGTGAGGGGAAGTAAAGGAAGGCATTGATGAGATTAGGCAGGGAATTTTCTCAGGAAGCCTCGTTATCTCTGCATCTCTCTGGGATGTGGAGGGGTAGTCAGTCAGCCACCCACCTTTGACTCATGTCCTGATAACTTTTCAGTCCTCCTGCCCAGCTGGCATCCTCTTGGGCCAGGCAGCGCTTTGGACTGATGGTGTATGAGGAAGGAGTTTGTGATATTCCGTTCATAAATTGCCCTTTCTTCTGCATGGGGAGGGGGTCTGACTGCTAAAAATTCCACAAAGTGTGAGCCACAACAGAGAAAGCATGTATATGGGCAGCTGTCAATTTAACCCATTTGTAGGGAGCAACCTTCAGAAGGTTTTGCTCAAACTGCTGAAGCTGCCATGGCAGAGCTTAGTAAAAAAGCCACTTGTACAGGCAGGCAAGTCCTAGGCCATGAAGAGTTTTGTAGGTGATAACCAATACCTTGAACCGAGCCTGGTAATTGGTCAGTAGCCAATGAAGTGACTGCAAAATGGGTGTGACATGCATGTTCTGCCTGGTACCTGCTAGTAATCAGGCTACCACTTTCTGTACCAACTAGAATTTCCTGATTGACTTCAAGGGAAGACCCATGTAGAGTGCATTCCAATAGCCTAGCCTTGAGGTAATCATGACATGCATCCATGTGGCCAGATCAACTGAGTCAAGGTAAGGGGCCATCTTCTAGGCTAAATGAAGCTGGTTGCATTACTTTTTGGCAGCTATATGAACATGCTTCTCTAATAATAGTGCTAGATCCAATCTAGCTCCTAGGCTCTTGACTGAGTCAGCAAGCATCAGCCTCACCCCATCCAAGGTAGAAAGCACAATGCCCCTCAAGACCTTCAGCCTTCCCAACTAGCCTTACTTCCATCTTGTCAGGATGGAACCATTTAGCCACAGCAGTAAGGCACATCATCACTAGGCGATTTGGATAAAGAAATATATAACAGGGTATCATTAGCATAATGATGACAGCCGGCTCCCAAACCAAAAATGATTTCTAGTAAAGGATTTACATAGAGACTGAATAGCATGGGAGATAGGACCATGCCTTGTAGAAAGCAGGACAAATCCCACATGGAGAACAACTGGTCTCCAACAGCAACCCTGTGACTTTGATCCATAAGGAATGATTTGAACCAATCAAAAGCAAATCCCCTGTTATGTACTTCCACCCCTAAATGTCTCAACAAGATGGTATGTTGTCGAAGGCTTTCACGGCTGGAGAACGATGGTTGTTGTGGATTTTCCGGGCTGTATAGCCGTGGTCTTGGCATTGTAGTTCCTGACGTTTCGCCAGCATCTGTGGCTGGCATCCTCAGAGGTGTAGCACCAAAAGACAGAGATCTCTCAGTGTCACAGTGTGGAGAAGATGTTGGCACGTAATTTATATCTACTCAGGAAGATGAGTAGATATATATACAAAACCCACCTTCTTGAGTAGATATAAATTACGTGCCAGCATCTTCTCCACACTGTGACACTGAGAGATCTCTGTCTTTTGGTGCTACACCTCTGAGGATGCCAGCCACAGCTGCTGGCGAAACGTCAGGAACTACAATGCCAAGACCACGGCAATACAGCCCGGAAAACCCACAACAACCAAGATGGTATGGTTCACCGTATGAAAGGCTGCTAATAAATCCAGGAGAAGCAATGGAGGCATGCCCCTTGTTTACATTCTCACAGAGGTCATCAATTGAAGGCACCAGTGCCATGTCCATCCCATAGCCTGGGTTGAAACCAGACTGAAAATGGTCCAGAGAGAGCATGATTTATCCAGTCACCCTAAAAGAAACTTCAAATCTAGTAGAGTTGTGACATACATCATAGTTAACTTGGTTTAAAAAAATCAAGGTTAGTCTAGAGTGGCGGTTCTCAAACTGTGATCAGAACAAGAAAAACAAGGGCAAGCTGTCTGACTTATTGTCAAATTTAGGTTTGCCTTGTCATAATGTTACTCAGTAGTGCTCTCTCTTTATAAATACTAATAAAATTTAAACTCCTTCAATGTTAATTAATGTGATATTGTTGTATGCTATTCTAGGGAGGGGGAAAGTAACATGGAGACAATTTGCAAGTGGTTCCCTAAAAGTAAAGTGCATTTAGAAGTGCAACCTACTTGAAAAAAATTAGAAATACTTTTCAGGAGGCTAAACACAATGGCCCACAAATCAAGGGTTCAAACCCCTTGATTTGTGGTCACAAGGCACCCTAGTTCGATATGCAGTGCATACTTAATGGGAATAAATCTTATAATTTAGTTGGACTTCCTTCTGAGTAATATGCTAACATGTGTGGTTATAATTCTACGTCTGATTATGCGGAAGTAAGTCCCACTGAAATTCGAGTGCTCATTGTGTTCAGTTTCAACCCGGCCAGTAAAGTAGAAAAGAGAGTCTAGAACAAGGGGAGGGGTGGAGAAATGTGCACAGGCAGTAGGGCAAAGGAAGAAGTAACCAGAATGTCCAGCAGAGGGGCTGCCCTTTAGTCTTGCTGCACAAATGGAATTCAGAGTATGCTAAAGGAGAGACCTGGAGACATATGGGGGGAAGGTGTCCTGGGCTCAGCATCCTTGATCTTTTTATCCACCACTGCTTCTTCTCTCAGTTGCAACTGGGATAGTGCTACAGTAGATGGAAAGATGAAAGGAATAGGACCAGGGGTGCCCTGAGCTCAAATGAGGGGAAATAAGGGAAAGCGTAGATGAGTCCCTATGAAACATGACCTGGCATTCAGGTCTTGAGTTTATGACTGCAGGACAATTGTCATATGAACACACAAATCAGTCTCATATTGAGTCAGACCACCTAGCTCACAGGCCTTCAAGCCAGTGACATAGCATGGGTTGAGAGCCCCCCCGGGCAAGACAAGTATTGTGCCTTGGTTTTTGCTCTCCCTCATACACACTTGTGCACACGCTTCCTGTGACATCATCACGCAGGGTGCAGCTGCCCCCCTCCGCCACGGCCGCCCGCACCACCGCAGCCAGATTGGTGCCCAGCAATCCAGCTGCCCCATCGGTGCGCAGGCGGTGTGGGCTGCCTCCCCAAGGGCACAGCGCAGTCACTTACGCCCCTACAAATTTTGCACCTGAGGCTACCTCTGCCCCACCCCATGCTACGTCACTGCTTCAAGCATTGTTTTGTGAGATCATTTAAGTGTTGAGAGTAAGAAGCGAGCCCCTCAAGGAAAGTGTGTGCTCTACCACTGAGAAGGGATGCAAAGGCCTGGGATGGGGCCACCACAGGGAATGTACATGTATGAGCGGCTGTGGATTTTGCCCATGTGCAAGATGGCACCTGCAGAAAACCCTGTTCAGATGAGCAAAGCTGCTGTGGTGGAACATAAGGATAGAGGCAGTCCTGTAGATATGATGGACCAAGGCCATGAACTGAGCCTGGTAACTGATAGGTTACCAGGCTCAGTGAATGCAGAATGGGAATAATATTCATGCTCCACCTAGCTCCTGATAATAACTGAGCTGCAGCACAGTACTTTCAGAAACTAGTCTCGTGCAGCTGTGTGTTCATAAGACTGAAACAGGCATTAAGTACTTTAGGGCAGTAGGCAGAACAATTGCAGAGGGGGAGGCATTCTGAGCTGCAGTGGCAGCAGGAAGACTAGAAAATCATACCCTGCAGGTGGAAATCCTTCTGTCCATGGAAGCTCTCCAGCGGATCCAAACTATTACATGGTATTTGAACACAGCTGAGCTATGAGATTCATTTTGGGCAAGTCACTGTCTTTCGAAGTGTGAAGGTAGCATAACAATCAGATCTTTGGAGGTAGGACAGAATGCAAATAAATACATGCTGTGAGGGAGAGCAAACTGAAGAAATACAGAATGCAAATAAAGGAACATGCTTTCAAAAATGAAAGCAACTCTTTAAAGTAAGTCTTTAAGGGTAACAAACAGATAGCACAATTGTTGCCTGACCTAGCAAACCAGGAAGTCACAGGTTCAAATCTCTAATCTGCCACGAACAAGAGGGCCTTAGGCAACCCATGCTTTGTCAGCCACTGTCTCCATACCACACCCCATGCTGAGCAGTGGTCACAGAGTTGGCTTAGAATATGGGAGGCCTGGGTTCCAATTCCCACTCAACCATGGAAGCTTGCTGGGAGACCTTGGCCCAGTCACACTCTCACAGGGTTGTTGGTATGAGGATAAAGTGAAGGATGATGTTGGGACCCATTGGGGAGAAAAGCAGTAATAAAGCAGATATAAATATGTAGCTAATGAATAAATAAAAATCTGCAGGATGGGGCGGATACGGTCTACCTTACAGGACTCCTGGCTTTCCACAAAATATGAAAGACTGGATTATTCAGCAGGGCTGTTTACCTAGTAATAGGGCTTTGCTGTAACGAAATGGTTCAGAAAGATGCTTTGATAGGGACTGTAAACTCTACCACTGTGTTCAGTCTTTTGCAATGAATGAGCTCCTACAGGGTATTTTCTGTATTGATTAATATGTTGTGTTAAATTGTTTTATGTTTTGTTTCAGCTCTATACCAGATTTCTGCTTGTTTTCAAATTTCTGCAATGTCCCCTATGATATTGTTTGTTGAATGTCTCAGCCTTTGATCATATTAATAGCACTGTGCGATCTGCCTTAGATCTCAGCGAGAAAGGCAGACTATAAATAAGATAAATAAAAAATAAAGAATATGTATTATAATGCATGTGAAGAGATTTGAACACTGAATGTACTACATAACTGTATTATTAAAACACAAGGCCCAGAGAAGGCAACTTATCCCTGTTAACTCAGTAAGTTTCAGCCTGGTTAGTACTTAGTTTTGAGATTGGCTTAAAGCTCCATAAAAGCAGCTCTGAACTTCCCAAAATATCTGTTAAAATGTTATAAATGATTATATTCTCTTGAGAAAGGGAAATAAATTCAGCAAGCTGCCTTCAAAAAATTACAAAGGTGAAAATACAAACAAGACCAGTCCTTCAGTGTGGAAACACCTGTTGGGAGGCACACAATGCATACATTCTTCCATCCACCTCCTGTATTCTCTCACAAAAACAAGCATCTGACACACACTACAGCCTCTTGCTGCTCTCAGGAATGGATCAATGAGGAAGAACAGAGGGAGGGGCACAGCACACGTGCTTGCCAGCTAACCAAAACAAAGCAAGCGGGATTAAGTGGAGGACTTCACAATCCCATTAACTCTTTCCTTCCTTCCCATGTTTGTGCCAAACAGCTCTAGTTGAAGACTGAAATGCATCTGCGCTGAAAGAAATCTTTAGCAACCACAAGGCAAAACCTCCAAAGTTAACTAGTTTAGCTGACTAATTCAACAGGTCACGTTGCATGTTCCATATAAAAAATTTAGAAAAGTTTTTTAAAAGTTCCTCTTTCAAAGTACAAGCCAGCCCTTCAAAAGCAAATAACTTCTTTATTAACAGTAGTATTACGCAAGTCAGTAGGTTAAAAATTGCTGCCTTTGGCATGTGCCTAATTTTATTGCTCTGTGAAAGTAGTTGAGACTGTTTTACTAGTAAAGGAGCTCAACTATTTCTGTAGGCAGGGAATGCTTTGAAATACGTTTTTGGGGCATTCTGAGAAACTAGTGAAGGAAACAGTAATGAACCCTAATGATAAATTATGCAAAACTTTCATTTCTGTGATGGGACCATCAGTTCCTTCAATCTCTCTGGAGTACAGCTTCCACTTTTTCTGTGAGGGCTTCATGACAAACCAAAATGAGGTCACTGATGAAACTTTCCCCACCTATCTGTCTGTTAGAGGCACAAGAGTGTGGCCATACAAAAGTGGCAACTTTAGCCTTAAACTTAGCTAACACTGTAGAGTCTGTTTCTTTTTTTTAAAAAGATCAATAGCATTAGGTGCCTGGAACCGTTTAGGAATCTACTTCACTGCACATCCAGTGCAGGAGACGCTGAACAGATGACCATATCGTGGCTTCCCTGTCCCAACAAGTGCCATGTTAGACGGTTTGCAACCCGTGATTCAAGAGGCCACCCCAAGGCAGAAAATGCACAGTAGCTCAGAAACTGGGCGAGAGGGTTAGTCTCCAACAGAGTCCAGTAGCACCTTTAAGACTAACCAATTTTATTGTAGCATAAGCTTTCGAGAATCAAGTTCTCTTCGTCAGATGCATGATACAGAGACATGCATCTGACGAAGAGAACTTGATTCTCGAAAGCTTATGCTACAATAAAATTGGTTAGTCTTAAAGGTGCTACTGCACTCTTTTTGATTTTGCTACCACAGACTAACACGGCTAACTCCTCTGCATCAGTCTCCAACGGAACCATCTTTGCTGCAAATTAACCCCAGTGACTTGTAGGACATGGAGATCCGAGACCTGTAAGCATCGAGTTAGGGTTGAGGAGGATGCTTTTTATCGAAGGCTCCATAAGATCCAGCCTATCGTGGATTTAAACGTACTGTGAAACCCGCCTAAAGTCTCCAGGAGGATTCACGCTGCATCCTAAGCCAATACAAACTCCCGCCGGAGTTTAAGTCAGGACGATGCCCGGACTTGGAGCGCGGCTCTGTCCCCTTGTCACAGACCAGAGGCACCCCCCAACCCCGCCCCTGCCCCAAACTGACCTGCAGTCCCCGCGGCCGCTCTGACCCGCGGCTGGTGCCGTGCAGCCAGTCCGCGATGCCCGCCGCTGCCCAGAGACGCGAGCCGGGCCCGGCGACATGCAAGGCGGCAGATCAGCGACCTCGCAGGAGCAGAGCCCTCCGCCGCAGCCGCGCCGGAGGCGGGGAGGAGCGGCCAGCGGAAAAAGCGGGAGCCGGAAAGTCCCCGGGCTGCAACCTCAGGCGCCGCCGCCAGCGCCACACGGCATTGTTTCCAAAAGCCACTCGCTTCCTGGCATGGCCCGAAACAGCTGACGGGCGCCACGCCCTCCCCGTGACGCGCTCCGGGCCAGCCGGCCAATGGGGAGCCACAGGCGCTCAGCCCACCCACCCACCCTCTCTCCCGCGGGGCTGGGGACTGTCACCAACGCGGCTGGCTGGCTGGCTGGCGGCCGGCGCCCGCGCTCGGTTCAGGGCTGGGGGCCGCGGGCAATCCGCGCTTGCAAACGCAGCCGGGAGGCGGACGCGGACGCCCTGCCTTCCCCAGGTCAGGGATAGCGAAAGGCGCCGCTTTCTCGTTCCCCAGACGCACCTGAATGGATGGAGCAGGGAGCCGTGCACTGCGGGTATCTCAGCTTTCTGTCTCCAGCAAGGAGACATTCAGATGCCTCTGGGGAGCTCGCTAAGAGGTCAGGATGGCCATGGCCTTTCCCCTGTTGTACGTCGCCAACATCTGGTATACTGCCACTGAACAGGGAAGTTCCATTTGGATGTCATGGTGGGTAATACGCGTGTGTGTTTAAAGCAATCTAAATGGCACAATTCTCAATAGAGGTACTTTGGGAATTCTGCTGCTGATTTCCCTCCATTGTGAAAACGGCCAATTTATTCCTGCCTCTGCTTCCTGTTTTTTTAAAAGCCAGTTACAGATCCAGGAGGACTTCCTTCCATTGCTGAACGCCCAGCCACAACTGTAACAGCAGTCATTCCCCAGTCTGCTCCACTATCCACATTAGTTGGAAACTCCTTATGGCGAGGGAGCCTGTCTTTGCTTATGAAACTCTGTCCAGCTCCATATATGCTGACTGCACCTTAATAATTCTTCTTCCTCAGAAACAAATCCCACTGAATTCAATGAGAATTACTCCCAAGTAAGTAAACATAGGATTGCACCCTAAATTTCCTCAGGAGTCTTTGGTGAATGACAGTCCAAAGGTGCCTGGAAGTCAGTTGCAAAGAGACTTACTCCCTAACAAACAAGCATAAGATTTCGACCTGTATATTTACTGGCCCAGTGGCTAGGGGTTTTTTTTCCTGGAGAAAGAGAGATTTGCAGTTTGAAATGTGACATTTGAAATTTGAAAATGAAATAACATCACTGCTTACAATAGGAACAGTGTCCCACACTTTCCCCTGGTAAACAAGTTTTACAGGTTTTTGTATTGTTTTTAAAACCTTCTAAACCTGTTTAACTACAGGCAATAGCAGGACAAAGAAATGTGTTTATTTAATGATGAGTGAAACCTTTCTCAGCCCCCTTCCAGCTTTGTTAAACCGTTTTTTAACCCTCAGAGAACTTTACAAACTTGATGATGGAAAACTTCCCTTTGTGAGAAACCACATGGAAGAGACATCTTCTATAGGGATAACTTTTCTGACCTTATATGTACAATAGAAGTTTAGGATAATAGGTATGTAATATGCTGGATTTTAATTAAAGTACCTGCTATGGATCTTGCAAGAGAAAGACACATACTAGTACAAAGTACCCTGCTCTGTGGGGAACTGTGGCTCCGAGGTAGAACATCTTTGCATGCACAGTGTCCCAGGAGCAATCACTGACTTTCCAGGGAAAGGGATCGGGTGATTGGTGAGGGGAAGGACCTCTGCCTAAGACCCTTGACAGCCATTGCCAAACAGAGGAGCCAATACTGACCTTGATGGACCAGTGGTCTGGCTTAGTATAAGGCAGCTTCTGGGGTATTCCCATGAAAAGGCCCCAATTAGCGCAGAGATGTACATTCATTATCCTAGGCCTATGACTTATTCAGAAGACTAGGGACCATATGAGTCACTGTGGTGTAGTGATTAGAGTGCCATACTAGGGCATGGGAGACCCAGGTTGAATGCTCTACTTCTAATGTCTCACAGCCTAACCTACCTCACAAAGTTGTTGTAACAATAATATGGAAGAGGGGAGAATGATTTTGTAAGTCACTTTGGGTCCCTGTGGAGGAGAAATGCAGAGTATAAATACCTTAATAAATAACTAAGCTCTTTTTGTTGGGAGACAGTAGCACAAGCTCCTATTCACAAATAATGCTATGATACTTGGTCTACACTTAATTGACTAGGGGAGGGGAAATAATTTAAAGAACAGGTATATCAATGGTTTCCTTTTTTTAAACAAGTGAAACAAAACCAAGAAGCACATGCAACCTAGCACAGGTAAGAAGGCCTTCTGAGAACTAAATAAAATTACACTTGGTTGGTAGTGCAGCGTTGGTGGGCAGAGGAATAGCCTTGCTGGCATTTCCAGGAGAACATAACCTTGCTCATGTTTGCCACTTGGCAATGGTGGGGTGGACGGCAAGGGTCACTTTACCAATATCGATCATTTTAAAAAGTCTAAATGAGTGCACCTGCAGTAGAGTGCTGTAGCTGGAGAGTGACCAAGCAACTACCGAACAACTACCTATAGAAGGCTTGTTTTAGAGTCACAAAATGGCAGTGGCCTAGGACAAGATCTGTGTGGTGTTCTTAAATATAGTAGTGGCCATAAACAGTTGACGGGATGGAAGGCGGCATGGTATAGCCCGATCTCGTCAGATCTCAGAAGCTAAGCCGAGTTGGTACTTGGATGGGGGACCACCAAGGAAGACTCCACAGAGGAAGGCAATGGCCAGCCACCTCTGCTTCTCACCTGCCTTGAAAGCCCCTTGCTGGGGATGCCATAAGTTGGTTGTGACTTGATGGCACATATGTACATATAAACAACAGGCCCTGCCAGGAAATGTAGTATGGCAGGACAGGAAGTTGTAGGGAGGAGATTTGGCCTGGACCTAGTCTGACTTATTGAGTGATGCAGCAGTTTTTATGCTTCTTCAAGTTTCACAGTTGTTTGAACTTAAATTGCACTCAATTGCACGATACAACGGTCTGTTTTATGCCCTATGTGATGTGGCAACTTACAGAGAATCAGAAGAAGCTGTCCTAGTTCAGCAACCTGTTTCATACAGCAGCCAACAACCTACCCTGGAGGGGAACAATCCAGGCATAGAGGCCAAGGCCTTCCCCTGATGTTGCCTCTTAGCACTCGCACTAGCATTCTGCAGTTTACTGCCCTGGAGTTGGAAGATTGCTTTACTCACCATGGCTAGTAGCTACTGGTAAACTTATCGTCCATGGACCTGTCTAATCCCCCTTTAAAAACATCTATGCTAGTAATTCTCACTATATCTACTAGCAGCAAATTACACATTTAATTACTCATTGAGTAAAGAAGAAATTCCTTTTGTCCATCCTGAATCTATTGCCTAATCCTGCACTTTTGGACTGTGTCCTGCTTCCTTGCCCCCCCCCCCAAATATTGGTCTCCCAAGCAACCACTTATGTTGCAATATAAGTAGGGCCTGACCCAGTTATGTTGCTATTTTTATGCCAGAAGCACCAGCCTGTTGTGTCTCTGGGGAAAGCACTACAGATTCCCAGATGACATAACATTAATGGACAGCACTGGGAAAATGTGATTTCCCCATATCGGGACACCATGTAATGAATGAATAACAGTAGTACATTTATTGCGCTAAGAATCACTTGTTGGGAAACACACTTTTTCTCTGCACTTACCAGTAGAGGGCAACATTGTCAACACAACATTGTCAACACAAAATATGTGCTACTGGGCAGGCCTAGCATACCCAGGAAAGTGCACTGTCCGTACTTCAATGTTTTAAAACAACTAGAAAGTTGAGGCAGGTAGTAGAAATAATTTACAGTTGTTAGCTTAGCATGTAGAACTCCCAGTTGTGGAAAGCAGGAGTGCTGCACAGAAGGTGCTGTTTGTGCTTCCAGAACCAATCCTGCATTTTCACCTAAATGAGCAAGGGCTGATAGCTATTTTGGTTCCCATTTTTATAATGTTTTAATGGCATTGGCCACATGAATAGAATTTCTGCTTCATAAGCATATTGTTGGTTTGGGTCACTGCCCAAAAACACAGTTCCATCTCCAAAGCAACAGATGATTCTCCCGTCCTTATGCTGTTATTTTGCAGGCAATTTTACTTTGCACTGAAAACACATCCATTTACCAGAGAATCCCAAAGCACTTTCAATGGGTGGGTATAGCTGATTCTTTAATTTTTTCAATTTTACTTTATTTTTACCCCACCTTTCTACCCAAAGGGGACCCACAGTGAGTCTCTCTACATGAGACATCTGACACGTGAAGAACATGTATTGGGAGATGCAACATTAGCCAGGAAGGGTAGTTTAAAAAGACAGAGTTGGTGGCAGGGCAAAGGCTTTGCTAAACACTGGAGCTATATGAAGGGGCTGTGAAATGTCAGCAGGTAAACTTCAGCCCATTATAACCTCTCCAGGTCCAACCCTGGATCTGCAAGGCGGCGCCAGCTCATTTCCATTACTTGCTGCCCTCTAGTTGCGATCCCACATAGTTTTAGATGGGAGCGGTGAAATTGATAGAGCCTTCCAGGAGGTGAAGATGAAATTAACAAACCCTCTGAGGAGAGATCTCCACTGGCTCTTTGTCTTTTTAAACTATGCTTCCTGGCTAACATTGTGTCGCCCTACACACGTGCTGAGGCGCCTCGTGTAGAGAAACTCAGTGACTTACATTGTTCTCCTCTCCTCCATTTTGATAGCCTAAAAACTTTTTAACAAGGAGAAATGACAACCTGATCTTTAAGCATATTTAGATTTCAGTCAGGGCTGTCACCTTTCACCTGATAAAGGCTTTGGGACAATCAACAGCCCTATGATATTAAATTAGAAGAAATTTTCACACTGCCCCTCCAAGTTAGAAAGCTGCTCCTGTTCACAACCATAGAACATTTAGGAGGAGCCCTGTTAAAAATTCCAATAAGCAAAATAGGCTCATCCAGTTTGGGCAGCCCTCAGGTATCTCTGGGACTGTTAACCTGGAGAGTACTGCAAGAGAGAAGGCGCATGCTCACACCACTACACATGCACTCCAATCTCCCTGGACTGGTATTCCTTGTGGAAGAACCGATCTGAGGGGGGCCCACAGCCCTCCTGCTACCTTTTCCTTTCCTTTGGTACTCTCTAGGTCAATAGTCCTAGTTGGAATGGGGGAATGGCAGGCAGCCACTTGTCCAAACCCCCACAATCACTAGTGAAGAGAAGAACCTGACAGGGGCCGCCCCCCTCCAATGGTCCTCCAGGGATGAGAGGTTCCCGCCAGCACAGGTGTGCACAAGCACTCGGTCCAGCTCCTCTGGATCATCCATGCCCCCCAGACACGATGGCCATCTGCCTGGCATTTCAGGACCCAGCAGTGCAGGGTTGATAGCCGCCCCCCCCCCCTTCACACATGGGTGAGACCCCACATCCCACCCCATTTGCTGCACTGCATTTTCCTCCTGTGCCAGAGAACCTCAACTGTGGAGGCCAGTGCTGAGGGGGCTTCGGAGAAGGTAGAGGTTAGGCCGCTGTGAACGAGCAAGTTGGGGAGCTGGCTCCTCAGCTCCTTCTTTCCTGTTGTGCCCCTCCCCGAGCCAGGATTCAAGAGATGAGTAACCTGTGAGGCAACTTGGGTGGTAGCTGTTAGCCAAACATACTGGACTTAGCTCTCCTCCTGGATGTGAGTGCAAAGTACACCCCGGTTTTCACAAAGATGCCCCTGCACACTCGTGCCCCGCTACCATGTGCACTCTCCCCTGCCTCATGCTTTAAGTCCCCATGGCAGAGGGCTCTTGGACAGAGCCTCCAGCCATGTCCTTTCTTGCCTGGGTTCATGGGTGCCCTGACTTGAGATTATGTAGGGTGGGTGGGGGACTGATAGGCTGCTGGGGAGGGGGGCTTGGCTGCTGTGGGGTGCAAGAGGATTGGTCACCACAGTAGATGGTATCCTATGCTCTGCCAGGTCACTTGGGTGGAGATGGGAGGGAGGTGACTTTTCCCTTACAATGGGCGTCTATGAGCTAAACCGTCATTTTTCATAGTGTAACTTTTCGCTGCTGCAAGGGGCATTTTTGTGCCCAAGACAGCTTAGGGAGTGAACTAACTTATGCCTCACCCCCCAACCTGCCAGTGCAAGGATTTACGCCTTGGTTACACCCTCACCCAGCTGCCGTAGCCAGGTGCCAGTGGAGGACTGGGCACAGTGGCATCGGGCTACTGCACCATTGTAGGAGGGAGTTACAACAGCATAAGTCTGGGATATACCATCATAACTCCTAGTCAGCTTCCAGGGCACTTCTCCCCCCCCCCCACACACACACACCTCGTGATTGTGCTGCCTGTCTTTCAGGTGTCACTGGATCCTGTTTTATTTCATTTCAGTACAGAACGATTAGGCATATTTTCCCAATAAAACAAAGCTGGGAAGCCAGGGCAACAGGTAAGGCAGACTGGCAACTATCCGCTTCATATTGGACCTTATGGCAGCAGCAGCAGCAAAGTAATTCCCAGTGCAATCCTGTGCAGAGGTATTCCAGTAATTCTCCATAGGATTACGCTATCTGTCATTGAATACTGCTGGTGAGGGAGGAAAAGGTTTGGAATCGCAGCACAAGCACCTTATGAAGTCTGCAGTTATTGTGAACTCATGAACAGATGAAGCTGCCTTATACTGAATCAAATCCTTGGTTCATCAAAGCCAGTATTATCTACTCAGACTGGCAGTGGCTCTCCAGGGTCTCAGGTAGAGGTCTTTTCCCATCACCTGCTACCTCATCTTTTAACAGGTGTCGAGAGTGCAGGGACTGAAATTGGGGCCTCAGTGAAAGATGCTATACTGCTGAGCCACTGCCGCCCACTCCCCCACCCCCACCCTAAACTTCCCAAATACAGTGTAAAGGCATGTCTCACAGGAGGGTTTCTTTACTGTTGACACTTTTACCTACTGTATATAATCTTCCAAATGATTGGGGGGGGGGGGATTTGTGTTGTGCCATGTTCTGGGACAGGCAAGGTGCAGAACTGGAAGCCCACCACAGGAATAACAGAAAAACAGACATTGAACTCAATATGAGAAAGAGAAGACATTTTAAACTACCTACCTGCTCTGCTCACTAAGTGTTTTTCTTGGAGATAGACAACTCTTCCTAAAAATCAGAACATCAGAGGGGAAAGTTTAGTGTAGAACAATATCATAACCACCCTCTCTGTGGTGCACAGCGTTGGAGGCATGTCTGGACATGCCAGTTTCTGATTATCCTCACTTCACTAGAACACTTACAATATCATTTCAAACAGTGCAGTCCTATGGATATTCATTCCCATCTAAATCGATTAGCGAGGAGCAGTGTGGTATAGTGGTTAGAATGTTGGTCTAGGATTTGAGAGAACCAGGTTTGAATCCCACTCTGCTATGGAGGCTCACTGGGTAAATTTGGGCCAGTCACACACTCCCAGCCTAACCTACCTCACAGGGTTGTTATGAGAATAGCTCCACTTAAAAATTGTACTAGACCCATAAGTTTGTATCAATTGGGGCTCAAAATGTGAAAGAGCTCTTCCTCCTCCAAGGAAAAAGATATTGGACTACCCCATGAAATGAGAAGTTTTCCCAGAAAAGTTCACCACCTCTCACTCCAATCAGGCAATGTCTATAACAGGAACATAATACGCTGTGAACCACGAGGAAAGACAGGCCATAAATATTTTAATAAAATTAATAAATATCACTTCTCTAGATATGGAATTGTAGACGTTTCCCACAGGCAGTGGGTTTCTAGTGGAAGCCTTAAAGTCTCTGTGGTTGCTAATACAGTGTAATGGCAATGGAGCTTCCACATGATGAGCCCCACCCCCCACCCCCCAACGTTTTCCCCTGGCTGCCATCCTCCTCTCATCCAGCACCAGGGAGCTTTTCCCCAAGAATTTTAAATAAGATCAATAATTGACATATCAGTATACTGTTATATGGGTTTCTAATTATTTTAAGAGTGTGCATCTTTAAATGCTTGGTATGGTACAGATGAAGAGGGGCAGGGGTAAAAGAGGGATGAGTGAGTAAGATGATTGGTTGATGACTGAGAGTGTAGGCGGAGTGAACGGCAGTTTTTAGTTACTGAGGGGAGAGAAAAGAGTCATTCTGCTTGCTGGTTTAGATAGGCAAGCTGTGCGCAGCCTGAGGGTGTCTATGTATTTCTGAGAGAAATATTGATTCTGGTTTAGACAGGCAAACTGTGTGCGCCTGAGAGAGAAAGTTTAGGTATATCTGTGTGACTGAGCCTATGTAAAAAAACTTTAAGAACTGAGAACTATCTTTGAAACCATTAAGCATAAGTAATAGTGTGAAACCGATATGCTTCTTGTAAAAATAAACGTTTATTTTGTCTTTTTCCCCCCATCCCAGAGTGTATATTATTCCTATATTCTATTCCTTTTGTCAGGGCCACATAGTCCCACAAAGGAGCCTGATGCTTGGGCATGTTATTAAAGGGGAAATTTAAATTAACTTTTTTGGAATATAATTCCTGGGGGCAGCAATCTACCCAGAGGGTGTAAGAAAAGGGTTAAAGGCAAAATCTAATTGAAAAATAAAAAGGGTCATAACAGGGTTTATCACTGTGCCAGTTACCAATTTATAAGACTTTTAAAAAGCACCCCACTGCTACACAAGAGGAGAGGAAACAGCTTCCACGTGGATTTTGGAAGGAAAATGGCAGTGAAATGGGTGGGACCAGGAACATCCAGACTTTCACACACACAGCAGTCATCCCAACTTCTCTGTGATCCTTCCAAAAACATCAGATTTGGAAAAGATTGCAGAAGAGATGTGGAAAACCCACATGAGTGCATGAAAGCATCACAATGCTGTGGGGAAGCATGAAAAAACGCTGCTTCTGAAGTAAATCCAAACTGGGCCAAATTAATACGTCTAATGTGATTGTAGAGGAAGGGAAAGCTGTGCCTGTTTAAATTCTAATTTACTACAATTGTTAAAGACACAGTAACTCCATCTGAAAAGAAGTGGTAGTCCATGTGAGCTCTCATTTCTTCCTATAGACAAAAAAAAATACCAAGTGAAAGTTTTCCAAATGTTGCAGTAGACACCAAAGCTGCATCCAAACATCACTGGATTTTATGCTATTGTGCTGTCCTTTATAACTGTGTGCACAAGGAAACCCCAGTTTTCTGACTGTGCTTTAGCACAGTGATAGGATGATATCCAATGATGTGTGGATGCAGTTCAATATCTGGTGAAGGCAGGCTCAGTAGGGAGCTCAAGGTGGGTTGTGTAGGAGTGGTGACAGAGAGGTGGAGAGTGGTGAAGGAGTGGAGAGTTTAGGAGAGTATGCGAGCGAGGACGAGGTCTGAGGACGAGGTCCAAGGATGAGGGTTGGAGGCAAGAAGCAGAGGTGGAAGGGAGCTCGACAGGTTGAGCAGGCCTGTGAGTGGTAGAGAGGGAGGAAGGGTGATGTATCCCTCCCCTCCTTCCACAAAGCTGGAACCTGTGCTATCCCTGTCCTCACCTGGGAGCTGTAGTTCAGGCCCACCGGCACTCTGCACAGCCACATCCATGCCAAAGCCTGACAGAAAGTATGCTCTGAATTAAACAGAGAAAGTTCCACCTGAATGTTATTTTTTAAAACCACTGTTAGGCTACATGCCAGTGGAATCTGGAGGGCCTGGTAATGTAGTCTTGGAAGCAGGCTTGGGAGGGGCCACCCCTCCATGTCTCAATATATCAAACAGAACCGTGGAGACCCAGTTGTAGGTTCAAAGCAGTTTTATTCACCCTTAGGAAATACTGTAGAACTCAACACCACTCAACCATACCTGGTGACCTACTCCTCACCTCCTCATAGCAGCCATCCCCAGCTCCTTCCACATTACCACACCCCAGCCATGGACCCTGCCTCCTCCTGTCTTCCTATCAACCCATTCATCTGTATCCCAAGTGCACATCCTCACCATTAAGAGCTGCACTGGATACAAATGACCAGTTTCAGTGGGAAATTGAGATTCCCAGATTAATGCATTCTACAGGTTGGCTAGCAGGCCACTTCACCTCCCAACAACCCTCAAACTGTGCCCAGATGGGTCACCACTCCATAATCCCCTTCTCTCAAGAGGGGTTCCAACCATGACCACCGCTGGTCACACCCACATTAGATTACTAATAGAACTTTACAATGCACAAGAACTTGACCATCAGGTTAATTCATTATTCAGTAGTATGTCTTTTCCCTTAAGGTAGAACAATTAATATCTGATAAGTGGCAAGCAAGCAAGCCTACCTTGTTCTTTGCCATGTGTATATACATGGAGAGAAATTCTGCGGCAGAGATTTAACCTAGGCAAACCACTTTGTTTTGATATTGTGGAACCAACCAAGTGCCGCCATTGCAGGCGGACAAGAAGGTTCCCACACTTTTATCCTTCTACAGACTGTATAAAACAGAATTGTACAAGAGGACATTTTTATAAAGGGAGCAGTTGTCTGTGGATATTCAGGTATTTTTCATTGCCTGCTCATTGTATATATTTTGCTGATTTTGTGGAGCATTGCTCTTCAGTTTTGTAATCTTCTTTATCATATGTATTATAGAGTGTTTTTACTGCATTCCAATTTTGCACTCCAGTTTTTATTGCATTATTTGTTGTAGGTATTATATTCTTCCTATTGCATTGTTTTATACTCTTCCTATTGCATTAATTTTATAATCCTCGTAGAGTTACCAGATCCCACCTGGGAATTTTCTGGAGATTTGGTGGTGGTGCCCAAGGAGGGATGAGTTTGAGGGGATGGGAGGGAACTCAGCAGAGATATGATGCTATAGACTCTACCCCCTGAAACTGCCATTTCCTCCAAGGGAACTAATCCCTTTGGTTTTGATATCAGTTGTAATTCCAGGCTCCACTAAGAGGTTGGTAATCCTAATATATCTGCCTTGAGTCTCTGCAAGAAAGGTGGACTATAAATAAATAAATAAATATATGTGAAAACCCAGACTAGACATGGGCACGAACCAAAAAAATTTAATGAACCAGCAGTTCGCGCTTCGGTGCCACCGATGATCCCAAGGTCATGAACTGCAACGAATATTTTCCGTTGCCAAACCGATTCGTGGTTTGTGGGGCGCGGAACGGCCCCCATGGCACTTAGAGAGCCCATATTCCCGGAGAGTCTTTTGCAGGCTCTCCTACAGCCATCAACCAAGTTTGGACAAGATTGCAAAAGGGATCTTGGAGTTATACCCTCTCCAATCCAAGGCCCCCAAGAAACTCCCACAAAAATCCAAGCTCAATTATACTCTCAGTCTCTCTCCCCAAAGGCTAGCAAGTGGCAAGCAAGAGCTCTGTCCCACTCCACTGCTCACTGAAAGTGAAACCCAGCCTGGGAGACCACGGCTATTTATAAGCACAGGTCCCATTGAGCAACGCAGGAGGTCTGTGTTTTGCCATCAGAGCTGCCTATCAGGGTTTGCAGGGATGAGATTGGAGTGCCCATGGTTACAGAACACCCCCTTTCCCCTCCCTCCCCTGGGTGTCTTCTCCCAACTTGTAACCGCTTTGCAGTTCCATGGTTGGAAGGAAGACCTGCCCATCAAGGTAAGTTGGGCTTCCATTCGGGTTTCCAGGGTGACAGAAGGAACGCAGACAGAGTTCAAACATTCCCCCGGCTCCGTTGCCAGGGGAATTGATTGCTGGCGCCTGAGCGTCTGGCTTCCTGAACCACGGCCGAATGCACCGAACCAGGCGTCTCCCAAACGCTGGTTCGTTGGCCATGGATGATCACGAACCTCCGGATCGCGATCGCGTGATCGCCAATTTCGTGGGTTTTTGAAGTTCGTAATGCGGTTTGTGCCCATCTCTAATCCAGACTTGACAATTGTACATTTCTTAAAAGGCAGATTTATAAGCACAATAATCACATGTTTAGATGTGAAGAGATCTAAACTATCTACAATTTACTTGCATGTCTACACTAGAAATTTAAAATTGTTTCACATTAATTTAACTAGCATGTCTTCTAAGCAAGAAGCATTGGGAACTACAGTTCTGTGAAGAAGGCAATGGACCTCTAACAGAGAATCACAAAAATACCAAGTGCTTTCAAGGATATTTTTAAAAAGTTGCATGGTCCACCAGAAGCAGAAGGGAGGGGCAAAACCTACTCCTCATTCAAAGCAGTAACAAGTACATTGGTCAACTACAGCACAAATGGCGGGCTAGAGCCCTGGTTTTGTCTGTGTCGAAGGTTCCTGGAATATACAGTACTAAGGGCCAAACTAAACTTGACAGCATCCTCGTGGCCACCACAAGGACAGCACTGTCACTTTAAAGGAATTTTAAAATGATACAAGAGCCTGATTGTGGCACTCTCCTTCCCCCCCCCCCAACTTTTCAAGTGCCAAAACAGTTTTATGGAGAGGTGTGGCCATTTTGGCATGTGATAGGTTATGGGGAGGGCAAGGGCACCTCAACACCCTGTGATGTGGGCCCAATCAGGATTGGGCTCTTGCGGCATTTTTAAATGACTTTAAAATGCTGGTGGCATCCTCATGGGGGCCTCAAGGCCACCAATGTATCTTGTTTGTCCCTAACTTTCTGAAATCAACAGCGTGACTTAACAGCTTCACATATTTGTGAAAAGGAGAAGGGTGGGGAAAACTGGGATTACTCTGTTGGAGAAAACTGTAAACTCATTTATTCTATGTACTCATTGTTTAAGTAAGTCCGATGCACAAGTGGTTAAACTGGATTACCACAAAGACTAAGTCAGTGTAATGGTCATTCCCCATACCATTTACAAGAATCTTACAGCTCAAATGCCTTATATTTAAGGAAGTAGGTTCTAGTCAGTGAATGTTTACCCTGGAATAAAATCTTTTTAGTTTTTATGTTGTCACAGAGACTATTCCTGCTGCAACAGACTAACATGGCTCTCCATATCACATAGTTGCATACACAGGTTTGTGGCTAGAAACTGTCCAGAAATGTTAGTAGGATTCAAATTCCAGTGAAATAGCTGAATTCATCTGCTTCAACAAAAACAAAAGTAGCACTGTGGCATTTAAAGACTGACTAGTTGAAACATATACTTTTGTGGGCTGAGGCTCACCATATCAGATGCATGAACACTTGGTGAATATATACGTATTAAAATGCAACTGTTTATTGACAGTTCTCTGCAAAGCTCAAATGTTCACAAGATAAGCACAGTGACCTTTCACCAAAGCTGTAAATGGTGATATACTTCTTTGTGTTAAGGGAGGGGGGTCCAGTGACCAGAAAATAACAACCTGCCTTGCTCTGTCTTCTGCTTTTAAGAGCATCTTGATTGGGGGAGGGGGGGAATTAGCAGGTGAAACTTTTCACACTTAGGAGCTAAACATCATCACCTGCTAATGTCAGTACTTTAGGCTGCTGTTCTAAACTCAGCTACGGTGGACAGTTGAAAAGTTAGCAACTTCTCTACTCTGCAGGAAGTTGTAACTAATTCTTGCTCTCTGATGATTATATTACATGTATGTCCATGTAAATTTTTGTTTCATTCACACATTTTAGGTGAATAATCTTACACTGAAAAAGACACAACATGTGAACTAAATTAGACTGCAACTCCTTCCAATCTTATTTGGGAGTGAGCCCTTAAAATTCAGTGGGACTTACTACTTTGCAAACACCCATAGATCCAAGTGGCTCCATTTTTATGTGAAACACACACACAAAGCACATTTACCTTTCTCTAATACTGATTTTGCCACATGTGAGTGTTGTTAGTGAGGCATAGGATGCTGAAATAATATGAGAAAGAGAACATCTGAAGAAGTGAGCTCATGCAGGAATAAAGGAATTTAAGGTGCCACAGTATTCTGTTTTATTGTGCTTTAGTAGACTAACAGGGCTACCCTGAGAAAGAAAAACCGATAATGCAGTCCAATGAATGTAGATTTTAGTTCTAGGCTACTTTATGGTCCAACCAATTTAAGCACCATATAGAACACCTTGTTTGTATATAACGGTTTTAAAGAGCTTGCAAATCATACTTTCAGTATAGCCTGAGCTACTGTGATGTATTTTAGAGGTCAGAATTTGTTCTTAGACATAGGGAAACCTCTGGTAGCACTGGAAAACAAAGACGCTTTGCATGACAAGGGCTCACCCTTCTTCTTGGCCTGAGGTCAAGCAGCTGAAAACAAAAAGGCCCAGGGCCACATGGGGGTGAGGGAACCCAGAGAGCAGGAATGCTTGGCAAAAACAGATCCCCCTTTGTTTATCTCAGCTGATGAGCATTGCTAGGGAAAGGGTCAAGAGTATAACATTCAGCTAGATTAACTTGATTTAAAAGCTCACTGGCACCTTACCCCACACCCGATTAAGGGGCTGAAACAACACATGTTTACAAAACATGTGTGACATGTTTCATGTACTAAAATGGTGCCTGCTGCAACAATATATGTATCATCCAAAACTAAATGATGACTTTTTTTCAGGATTAACGTGACATTCATCTGCAAGATGCAGTCCTTTTAAATTAAATTTGCATCTATATTAAATTTTATTTATTTGTAGTCCATCTTTCTTACTGAGGAGACTCAAGATGGATTACACAGTGTGAGTCAGTTCGATCATGCAGTAAACAAAATGATGCAATAGAGTATGCAAATACAAATTTTGCAGAAATTTGCAAATCAGTAGAGATCAAACACAGAGCTGAAACAATGTTGGGGAAAAAACAAGTAATTAAATATGACACATTAAATAGCAGAAAGACCACCCATCAGGAACGTACTTATAGCAACAGACAGTGTAAGCTATAGTCCCTGTCTCTTTACCAATGCATCTCTTTTGCCCATTTACAAAGTGGTACCTAAGCAGAGTTACCCCTTTCTAGACCACTACATTGCACTCACCTTCCAGGGTCATTCTTTGGGTGCTCTTGCTGTCTGAGGCTAGATGGGTGGCAACCCAAGATAGGGTCTTCTCGGTCATGGCACCAGAATAGGGAGATTTGTCTGCTGCCCTGTATTATCATCTTCCACCAGCAGGGGGAGATTTATTTGTCATTCCCTCATTAACCTTCTTTCTTGTGTGTGTGTTTTAAATTGTGTATTTTGTATAATGTTATTTTTAATTGTTTTTATACAAGGTATTTCAGAAGTTTGTTTTAATGTTTTTGTTTTGCCACCTTGGAGATATCAAACTTTTACGTGGTGAGATTTTGCCACCTGGGCTGTGTTTTTCCCCCTCTGTTCTCCCCACCTCTTGGGTGGTGCTGCCTTTTGCTTGAGGAGATTTTGCTATTTAGGTCGAGCTTTTCACCCTGCTGAACCCCACCCCTTGCCTGCCAATGCCTTTAAAAGGAGCTGCAAGTGGGGGTGCCGGGGGGAAATTTCTTAGTTAGATTATTTGTTGTATTAGAGGAATTACAATTTGTTAGTCACCTTGGGAGTTCTTCTGAACAGAAAGGTGGGATATAAATAAACAAAAACCAAATAAATAAGCTGGGTGGACAGGTGGAATAAAAATGTTTTTAAACATATAAACAGTACAATGAACAGAAGAATGAAGACATCTGTTGCTTGGTATCCTTTACAAACATCCAGGCAAGCAAAAACCTGATCTATTGTGAATGGATAGCAGTGATGCATCATCCAACTTTGTGAACCCAAAGCACCCATTTGGACATGTTGGAGAGGCACTAGCATTTTCCCTCGCAACTGTCCAGCTCTTTGGAGAAATTCTTGTTCCTATTTTTTTAGATTTACAAGCCTGTGTTGAGTTTATTCAGAGTATCTGTTTCCAGTTGCAATTTGGGTAATTCTAATTAACCCCTCCCCCAATGAATGAGAGGGAGGGAGTGTACATTACAATATTCAGGCTATTTTGCTAAAGAAAAAGGTTGCATTTACCCTTGTAATTCCAGCAACATTGGACTTAGGAGGACCTTAGGATCATTGATCACATTCATGGCCGTAGATCCAGATCTGAAAGCAGATGTTTGGGAAGTTCTTGGCTGGGTCTGCAACCGATTTCAGACTTCTGCTGCAACAGCCAGTCATTTTCAAACCAAACTATTGTTTGTTTGGCTAAAATGACTCTAGAGACTCCCAGAGGCGTTTGAAGTCTGAGTGTTTCACTATGAGGGTAAAGGAAACAATGAAAAGCATTAAAACGTGTTTATGTGTTTTTATGCCTATGTGCCTAATATGAAAAAAATAACGATCTGCAGGAACAAAAAGGGTTAGTAAAGGGGCAAATATTTCTCAAGAGACTCCTGCATAAAAAGCCTGATGGAGCAACGCAAGAATGATTTTCTTCTTTGAGGAAACAAAGGGATGGACACAAAAGTGTTTCTCAGGCCAGGATTATTTTCCCTGTGTTTTTTCCCTTTCCCTCCTGATACGACAATTTAAAAAACTCTTCTAATTTCCATCGGGGTGCATGCTTAAGCCCTACACTTGGAAAAACACCATGTCACATTGATTTTTTAAACCCCAGATAATCAGATTGCCAGGCCTGGAGACTTTAAAACTCAGCTGGCAGCAGAATAGTGACAGACTGCTGTCAAGACTGCAACCTAGTGATTAGAGTTTGTTCTCAGAGCCTAGGAGCAGCAAGTTAGGAAAATAATTACCAGAATGGGGCTTGGGCTGATGTACTTGGGGGATCATAAAGCACTATTTCCTTTTGCTGTGTCTGCCTGGGATGTGTTATCCTCTAATTAAACTCTGCAAAAGCAAAGCGAGATACGAAGTGGTCTTTATGCTCACATCTCTAGATCTCAATGCCAAGAATGTGTATCTGAAGCAGAAGGAATTTTTGCTCTAACCCCAGGCACAAGGTCTATTCCAAATCTGTAGAACCTAACAGGCAAATATCAGGATCTACCAGGTGCTCAGTTTTGCTGTAAAGGACCAAACAGGCTACATAGCTGTGTTTCACCTGGTAATGAGTCACATGCTGTGCAGGTTTGGGACTCTCTCCCCTAGTTGGGAAGGATTTCCCCAATTATCTCATTGTATAGTCGCTGTGATGATGTTGCTTCATTAAGCCTTGATTCTTTAGGAATCAGCCCCAAATATAGCATTTTCACTAAAGCATTGGTTCACTTTTGGTTTGAACTGGAAATGATGTCATCAGAAGCCCAAAGCATGAAATACCAGTGCCCCACCCACCTGAAACCCCTCCACCAAGTTTGAAGGTAGGGGGCCCTGGCCACCCTGATCCGTACTATGGACACTGACTTCAGTGACACTACTTAAGTACATGTTATGTTTTTCCATGGGATGCTCCCTGGGTCATGACAACCAAATGTGTATTGCAAATTCCATGTTGGAAACTTAATCCTAGCTATGTACAGGCCTGATTGGAATAAGGACTGTGGAGAAAAAGGGCTTCACCCTCCTCCCCTGCTAACTGCAATGGCCCTGAGGGGAAAGAATCACCCTGGTGGGGGGGGGGCACAAGCACTAATTTTCACCACATGCCAAATACCATTTGCTGAGGCATTTCAGGCTGGAAATATGGCATGGGTAGAGGAGACTCTCCTCCTCTCAAACCATCATCCTGATCTCAGTTAGGTTCTGGGTTGCCAAGCTTCAGGTGGGACCTGGAGATCTCTGGGAACTATAACTGATCTCCAGACTACAGAGATCAGTCTCCCTAGAGAAAATGGCTGATTTAGAGGATGGACTCTATGAGGCCCCTCCCCCTCTCCAACCCCTCCCCCCCCAAATCTCCAGGAATTCCCAGGCTAGTGTCCCTGGGATTAAGCACGGAACTCAAAATGCATACTCTATCATTGACCCAGTAAAAAAAAGTTACATGTAGTCAGGCTGTGTCAGGGTCAGAAAGAAAGTGTGTGTTAGGCTGGCTAACTAGAGGTGTGCACTGAAAAAAATCCATTTCAGTTTTGAATCAGAGGGCGTCTGAACCAACTATGGACCATTATTAGTTTTTTCCGGGTGGGGCGTGGTTGGATCAGATCTAATCCATTTGGATGTTTTGTTAGCATGAGATTTGGCCCTGCTCTTTGTGATGAAGGCTTCCAGGTTCTTTGGGGCAGCTATTTTTGCACTTAATGGTACCAAAATGGCACAGAACACAATCCTCCCTCTAAAACATCTATCCGCCCAGTTTTTCCTCAGTTACATTACACAAACAACAACAACAACAAAGGACCTTGAAGAAGGCAAGTGTCCCCGGCCAGGCATACACTATGGTGAGAAACTAGCTGGCAAAGGGGTAGTGGCCCCAGGGTGGCAGCAACATTAAAAACAATCCTGCTTTATGTTTACTTTCTTTTTTTTCTATAGTGCCAATAAATTATTCCCTTTGCATCCTGATGTTGCCTGTTGGTTTCATGTTTTTTTTGTGCTTATTCCTGGGGAAGTGTCATTAGAATTGCAGCCTATGATTGAAGTCTTTCAGGGCTTTTATCAAGCTTGATTGACTGAACAGAACACTTGCACCCCCCAGTGGCACTTTTCCTCATAGCTACTGTCCAAGGGGTGGGGGAGATAGACCAGTGCCAGGGTAGCACCACAAAACAAGTCAAGATGCAACCCCACAAGTCTACTCAGATGTAAGACCCATGTTATTCAACAGTGCTTACTCCCAGCAAAGTGGCTTTAGAATTACAGCCTATGATTGAAGCATGCACATTCCCCCTTCCAAATGTTTCCAAAGCTGATAGGTGGGGAGGGGGGGGTCTCCCCTAGCAAGGACCGATTGGCTGGGAGACAATGCCATTGCCCACCTGGGTAGAAATGGAAAAAAGATACACTCATGCACATTGCGCAAATTACGCCTTCCTGCTAACAGAGTTGATTAATAATGTAAGAGCTCTCTCCCCTTGGGATCCAATTGGTGAATGCTGTTAAGGACAATAAAATGCAGCCTTGCAAGGAGAGCTGAGTGCTTGCCTGCTCCTGCTTCTGGAAGATACAAATAGAAACAAAACAAGCAAACTTTTTGGTGGGATTTGGTTCAGCATTCTAGAAGATATTTTAACAAAGTGAAACAGTGATTTCCGGGTGTATTTCCGGCTCGTTTGTTTTGTCTTGCACACTCCTATGGCTAACCGAATAATAGACCTCTGGAAGGATATTTACCTTGCTATGATTTTGAGGGAGATACGGCAGGATTTAATGAAAGACTGGACTCAGAGGGATTCCTTGAGGAAATTAGTCATTGTTGAGCAATGGCTCTGAGTAAATAGACCACGACCAAGACAGAGACACTATGTCTGAAAGAGAAAATTGTGAATGGAAGCAAGCCATGTATTGGTAGCTTTGCTTCATTTTGCTAATGCGGCTTCCACAATAGCAGAGATGAAAAAAAGGGAACAATCAATTGCAAAGGTTTTCTCTGGGAAAAAAGCCCATTTAAATGAATGAAAAAACAAGAGTAGACTGTCGCACTCTTGCACTATTCCCATTAATTTCAACAGGGCTTATACAAGATAAATTCTGATGCATTGTACCCATATTCCTTACCTAGCCACTTTAGCTGGCTTCGCAGGTAACCTGTTAGAACAACTGATCTCAGAAATAAAAGCTAGATGGATGGAACAGCAAACGAGGACTATTTGGAACCATGCATAGTGCTTTATGGGCTGAGAAACGTAAAGGAAAAATGCTTTGTATCTGATTCAACTCAATAGATAATTTCAGCGAGTCAAAATCAGGTAGCCATGTTTGCCTTGGTGAATTATAAAGGATCACAATGAAACAACATTGTTTATTAGAACCAACTATTGTTCAGAATGTGATGTATGAGGTTACACAGAGCTCTTCATAAGACAGGATTTTAAGCCTACTGGGAAAACAAGGTTGTTGGGGAGTTTTTTGGACAATTAAAGCTGAGGAGTAGAGATGGGCACGGACCGCATTACGGACCTAATTTCGTCACGAACTTACCCAGTTCGTGGTTCGCGAACACGCGGGCCGTGGGCTTGTGTTTTTCTCATGAAAGCGCCGAACATTGGGGCTTTCTGTCCGTGTGTCCGTTGCCCCTTAATGCCAGGATTCCCGCTCAAACAATTTCCTAGGCAACGGTGGAAACACCTTCCCCGTTTGGAACACACCAATCTTAGCTCAGGAAACCTTGATTGGCAGCTCTGTCAGCCAAACAGAGATCACCCTTTCTGTATAACAGACAACCTTGATTGGCAGCTCTGTCAGCCAAACAGATCACTCTTTCTGTATAACAGACAACGCGCGCAAAGCGTCGGCTCCATTCTCCTGGCGCGGGGACGCGAGTTAGTTCTAAGCTCAGCAACTGCTTGCTGTGGGGAATTTTTGTGTGCGTGTGTGTGTGTGAGAGAGAGCGCGGCTTGGGCTTCAGCTGCAAGAGAGCTTTCTCTTTTCTCCATTTCTCCTCCTTTCTATTCAGAGCACTTAAAAAAAAATCCTTTTACCGCGCTGATTTTTTCTGCGTTGGGAGTCCTTGGGTTCTTCTCGGGCTTAATCCCCCCTCCCCCCCCCAAATCTCTTCCTTTTTTCTGGGTTTGCTGGTGGGTTCTATTGTGCTGTGACACCACCCCACTCATAGACCCACAGTGGGTGCAAGGCAGCTTTGGGCGTTGTCTGCTTCAGTTCTTGCCTTCTTTCCCGCACTTTTTTTTTTTGGCTGCTGATGAGATGCAAGGGGAGGAAGACTGCTATTAGGCTCTGTGAAACACCTACTCTCTGGTGACTGGCAGCTCGCTTTGGGGGGGCTCTCTGCTTCATTCCTTTCAAAGCCTTTCACTCCCTCAATAGTGGGTGACTTGGGGGGACATTTCCAGCCTGGCTTTTGAGGTGCAGGGGGCAGACTGCTACTGGCCTCTGTGAAACACCTCCTCTCTGGGACCACTGGCAGCAGGTTTTGGGGGGCTCTGTCTGCTTCTTTCTAAGCCTTTTTCACTCCCTCAATAGTGGGTGACTTGGGGGGATATTTCCAGCCTGGCTTTTGAGGTGCAGAGGGCAGACTGCTACTGGCCTCTGTGAAACACCTACTCTCTGGGACCACTGGCAGCAGGTATTGGGGGGCTCTGTCTGCTTGACTTCTTTCTAAGCCTTTTTCACTCCCTCAATAGTGGGTGACTTGGGGGGATATTTCCAGCCTGGCTATTGAGGTGCAGGGGGCGATTGCTACTTGCCTCTGTGAAACACCTCCTCTCTGGGACCACTGGCAGCAGGTTTTGGGGGGCTCTGTCTGCTTGACTTCTTTCTAAGCCTTTTTCACTCCCTCAATCGTGGGTGACTTGGGGGGATATTTCCAGCCTGGCTTTTGAGGTGCAGGGGGCAGACTGCTACTGGCCTCTGTGAAACACCTCCTCTCTGGGACCACTGGCAGCAGGTTTTGGGGGGCTCTGTCTGCTTGACTTCTTTCTAAGCCTTTTTCACTCCCTCAATAGTGAGTGACTTGGGGGGATATTTCCAGCCTGGCTTTTGAGGTGCAGGGGGAGATTGCTACTGGCCTCTGTGAAACACCTCCTCTCTGGGACCACTGGCAGCAGGTTTTGGGGGGCTCTGTCTGCTTGACTTCTTTCTAAGCCTTTTTCACTCCCTCAATAGTGGGTGACTTGGGGGGATATTTCCAGCCTGGCTTTTGAGGTGCAGGGGGCAGACTGCTACTGGCCTCTGTGAAACACCTCCTCTCTGGGACCACTGGCAGCAGGTTTTGGGGGGCTCTGTCTGCTTGACTTCTTTCTAAGCCTTTTTCACTCCCTCAATAGTGGGTGACTTGGGGGGATATTTCCAGCCTGGCTTTTGAGGTGCAGGGGGAGATTGCTACTGGCCTCTGTGAAACACCTCCTCTCTGGGACCACTGGCAGCAGGTTTTGGGGGGCTCTGTCTGCTTCTTTCTAAGCCTTTTTCACTCCCTCAATCGTGGGTGACTTGGGGGGATATTTCCAGCCTGGCTTTTGAGGTGCAGGGGGCAGACTGCTACTGGCCTCTGTGAAACACCTCCTCTCTGGGACCACTGGCAGCAGGTTTTGGGGGGCTCTGTCTGCTTGTCTTCTTTCTAAGCCTTTTTCACTCCCTCAGTAGTGGGTGACTTGGGGGGATATTTCCAGCCTGGCTTTTGAGGTGCAGGGGGCAGACTGCTACTGGCCTCTGTGAAACACCTACTCTCTGGGACCACTGGCAGCAGGTATTGGGGGGCTCTGTCTGCTTGACTTCTTTCTAAGCCTTTTTCACTCCCTCAATAGTGGGTGACTTGGGGGAACATTTCCTGCCTGGCTTTTGAGGTGCTGGGGGAGATTGCTACTGGCCTCTGTGAAACACCTCCTCTCTGGGACCACTGGCAGCAGGTTTTGGGGGGCTCTGTCTGCTTGACTTCTTTCTAAGCCTTTTTCACTCCCTCAATAGTGGTTGACTTGGGGGGATATTTCCAGCCTGGCTTTTGAGGTGCAGGGGGCGATTGCTACTGGCCTCTGTGAAACACCTACTCTCTGGGACCACTGGCAGCAGGTTTTGGGGGGCTCTCTGCTTCACTCCTTTCAAAGCCTTTCACTCCCTCAATAGTAGGTGACTTGTGGGGACATTTCCTGCCTGGCTTTTGAGGTGCAGGGGGCGATTGCTACTGGCCTCTGTGAAACACCTACTCTCTGGGACCACTGGCAGCAGGTTTTGGGGGGCTCTCTGCTTCACTCCTTTTAAAGCCTTTCACTCCCTCAATAGTAGGTGACTTGTGGGGACATTTCCTGCCTGGCTTTTGAGGTTCAGGGGGCAGACTGCTACTGGCCTCTGTGAAACACCCACCCTAGGACCACTGGCAGCAGGTTTTGGGGGGCTCTGTCTGCTTGACTTCTTTCTAAGCCTTTTTCACTCCCTCAATAGTGGGTGACTTGGGGGGACATTTCCTGCCTGGCTTTTGAGGTGCAGGGGGAGATTGCTACTGGCCTCTGTTAAACACCTACTCTCTGGTGACCAGCAGCTCGATTTGGGGGGGGCTCTCTGCTTCACTCCTTTCAAAGCTGAATGGATGTCCCTGGCATCCTCCTCCTTGTGACATGTCCTGTCCTTGGTATCCTCCACCTGACGACACATCCTGTCCCAGGTATCCTCCTGATGACAAGCCCTGTCCCTGGCGTCCTCCTCCTGATGACAAGCCCTATCCCTGGTATCCTCCTCCTAACGACAAGCCCTGTCCCTGGTATTCTCCTCTTGACCAGTTCTGCCCCTGGTATCCTCCTCCTGACAACACATCCTGTCCCTGGTGTCCTCCTTATGACGACAAGTTCTATCCCTGGTATCCTCCTCCTAACGACAAGCCCTGTCCCTGGTATCCTCATCCTGGCGACAAGCCCTGTCCCTGGTATCCTCCTCCTGACGACACGCCTTGTCCCTGGTATCCTCCTCGTGATGACAAGCCCTGTCCTTGGCTCCTTCTAAGTACCTCCTCTTATTCTTTATAAACTTTACTACTTCCATTAGAATTTGTATACTTACAAAACAGTCTAAGGCACATGGTGAGCTTCCTTGATTGACTGCATCATGTTTGGTGAAGTGGGTTTCATCGGCGACCGACCGTCCTGTGGAGATCCAGCTGGGTCTGCCCCTGGTCTGACAGAGGGACCCTCGTCTGGGTCGGTTGCCTCCTCTACTTGCAGAACTGGGGTGACTTGTGGGTTTGCCGACCCCTCCGCCGCTTCCCTGAGTAGCCTGGAGAACTGGGGGTTTGCCAACCCCCTCCGCTGCCTCCCTGAGTAGCTTGTTGAACTCCAGGGGATCTCTTCCCAGTAGCATTGGATGGGGTAAGTGGGCTACTTTGACAACCTCTATGTGGTGGAGCGCCCCCAGGTATTCCACCATGACCCAGACCGCGGGGTGAGGCAGGGTGCGGCCCATCACGTCTGCCCCCATGTGCCCGGCCAGACCCCCCGCCCCCTCAGGGGAGGGAGCTAGGCGCCACCTCCCTGGGCCTGCCAGGCCCATTTTGCCCTGCTCTCCTTTGGCCCGGCAGCCAGGCACATGGGGGGTGCTGCCAGCGAGCGGCCAGACCCCCCACCCCCTCAGGGGAGGCAGCTGGGTGCCACCTCCCCGGGCTTGCCGGGCCCATTCCGCCCCGCTTTCCTTTGGCCCAGCAGCCAGGCACATGGGGGGTGCCACCAGCAAGCAGCCAGACCCCCCCCCGCCCCCTCAGGGGAGGTGACTGGGTGCCACCTCTCTGGGCCTGCTGGGCCCAGCAGCCGCTGCCAGCAGACACCTTCCTTCCTGGTGGGGAATACCACCCTGCTCCCCTCTTGCCCGCCACTCGAAGCCCAACCAGGGCCAGTGAAGGGGGCCCCCTCAGGGAGGGGGTGGCTGCCATCGAAACCCACCTCTCCCACATGGTGGCCGCCCTCTCGCCAGCCACTCAAACCCCAACCAGCATATCCTTCCTTTGATAACATCGCCACGTTCGGTGAAGTGGGTTTCGTCGGCGACTGTCCTGCTCCCGCGAGCGTAAGGGCCCCTCTGAGGGTCAATCCCCACAGTCCGGTGACGAGGAGGACAGTGGCCCAGGTCAGCTTTCTTGAAAGCAAGCAAGCTGACACACCACATCACTGAAATGGGACTCATTGTCCACTGCCCAAAAAGGCTCCTTCTGAACAGGGTAGCATGAGTTCCTTCCCTCAAGGTGTGGAAGACATCCTTTCCCTCCCTCGCATGCCATCCATTCCAGCAAGGGGCCTTTGAATTGCTGCATGATCTTCTGTTTTGGAGTTGGCTTTCACTCAAGTACATCCATTCATTTCCCATCATGGAGATGCCTCAGGAAGGGCATCTCTTGTTGATGCAGCCCCATGTAGGTGGGTTTTGTGTGCAGCCACCTCTCCTGGACAGGAGCACAAGTCTCCCTCCTTGCCCCAAGGGCGGGTAAGGGTCAGTCAGAATAGGGGAGGGGAAATTGTTGTTTGTCTCTTTGGAAAAGTGCTAATTGAGGAGCGTTCCATGAGAACCTTTGGTGGGGAAAGTCGCCTGAAGTGAAAAAGTGTGGGAAAACCAGGCCTTTTCTGACCCGAACCGGTCCGTGAACCGGTTCGCGAACCGGGCCCGGTCCGTTAAAAGTTCATGGACCGTGGTCCGTGGAAGCCCACGAACCCTGAACCGGCGGTCCGTGGGAAAATGCCGGTCCGTGCCCATCTCTACTGAGGAGAGCTATTGGGATTCCTCACAATGTAATAACAACAGTGCAAAAGAAGGTTATTTGGAAAGTTCCATTCAGATTCTGTTTTTTAAAGCTTTAGAACTAAAAACAAACCCCATTTTTTTAAAAAACAACCAAACAAAAAGCCTCCTGTTTTTATTTTAGGCTATTGAAATTCCATTGCAAAATCATGTTCCAGGAAATTTTCTTTAAAAAAAGTTCCTCTCAGCTACAATCTATATGGTTACACTACTTTTTTTTGCAGCTCAAATGCCAAAACTAATTGGTACCTCCATTCAGCACTGATTTTTGATTTCTTTTTGCCTACTGACAATGACAGTACACATCAGAGCAATTGACAATTCCTGCACAGCAGCAGTAGAAGGTGAGGAGAGATCTTCTTATGTTTTTCCTTGTACAATTTTGCTTCTAGTAAGGAATCTGACCAATGTGCTCTTTGTTGGGATCCAAAGACCCTCTTCTGTCAAGTTGGATCCTATGACTCTCTTCTGCTAATACTTCCTTCAGGGAAGAAAGTATGGCTTTTTCTGATACAGAAAAGTCTTTCTTTGTTGAAGAAAGTATTTCTCTGCTGGAGGAAAACTTAGTGGAAGAGAGTTACAGTATCTAACCCATGGTTTCCAACCTTCCCTCTCCATGTGGTGAGAGTGGAACTTAGATTCACATGCGACCTCTCCTCTTTTCATATAAAGAGTATCTGTACCATGCCAGAAGATCCCACATCTATTTGAATGTGGAATCTTCTCTGACCTTGCTTAAAGTTTGGTACAAGTCTGGGAGGAATTTAAATAAACATAAGATTTTCTGATTCAAATGCAGGAAGGAGACTCTGGCTGCATTCAGACATTACAATGATCAGGAATTAAGCTGCACTCAGGCACAAACATATCTTGTTGCTGAGCTCCCTCACACCTCCTTTGAACTTTGATATTGATAGAAAACTTCTTGGATGGATCAGATTCCAGTTTGCTGTGATGGCCCAGTGCAGGTGCCAAGGTAAACCTGATCTTGTTTCTGAACTACAAGGTAGGATTCTAAGTCAGGATTTTAACTTATTGCAGTTTAATTAACAATTGTCCTCATGTCTGAATGCAGCTAAATGGATAACCCTGAGATGATCTCCCAATGGCAATTCTAGTTTCATTGCAAGTAGAGGTGAAATCAGAAAAGGACTGTCCTCTCTGCCCCTTGGTCTATCACTGCTTCTTAGGATAACATACAATGATTAATCTTACAGACTTCCTATCTGAACAAAACTAATTGCAACCACGATTTGAGTCCTGTGGCACCTTAGAGGCCAACAAGATTTTCGGAGTATAAGCTTTCAAGAGGCAAAGCTCCTTTCTTCAAACACTATGGTCTGAAACTTGGCCTCCTTATTTTCTACTATTTGCATTCCCTTTTTACCAGCTCTGTGTCCTTACAATGCTTCCCCCCCCATATGATTCCTCGAGCAGTTTCCCTCAGCTTATTCGGAATCCCATTTTGAAAGCTGAACAAAATGTCAGCCATTTTGACAAAGTTGGATTTTGTATTTTTAACCTATGCCATCACCTGGATATTCCAGGCTAGCCCAGAAGCTAAACAGGATAGGCTTTAGTTAGTAATTGGATGGGAGATCACCAAGGATGTCCAAGAAGCAAGCAATGGCAAACCACCTCTGTTAGTCCCTTGCCTTGAAAACCCATGGGGTTGCTATAAGCTGGCTATGACCTGAAGTCACTTTTCCTTACCACCAAGTTAATTTACACTGGTTAGAATGCACACTTGATTTTAAAATCTAACGCTTCTGTTTTCTTCCCAGAATTAAACATAAGTCACACAAGCATACAGCTAATGTGGAAAAGTTCAAAATTCTTTTAATATCATGCATAAAGCCACCCATGCTATACAGAAGCTTACATCAACAGGTATTGCAATATCGTAAGCAGAACATGTATTCAGACATTTGAAAAAGATCCTTAGGGCTAAAGGCAAAGTGACATTAGAGCTCACTTATCTGCTGATGTGTTGCTTAGTCTTTAAAAAGCAGCTGAGGTAGAGAAGGAGGGCAGGTTGGATCAGGCCATGGAGCTGAGTGGGGAAGAGTTTTAACTGAAGAACAGCAGCTTTCTGCTAGGCCCTCCTAGCCAAAACTCAGATTTGCAAACCAAATGGATACTCACAATAAATGCAAGCATCTCAGATTTCTCTTGCCTGGATGTTGCCAGTATTCATCAACTTACCATTAGCTTTTCAGCCCCATAAATACTTGCACCTTGTTTGGCTTAGAAGGAATGAGAAGCAGATTTGTGGGACAATGGCACCCAGGCACTTTTATTTTAGTTCAGTTGGTGTGTATTTACTGAGGAGTAAAGCCAATTAAAGTCAAACCTACTACTGAGCAAACATTCACAGAACCAGACTACACAGTTATTCGTCCCAACCTGTTTGCAGAGTGTAAAAATGGAAATCTGCTTTGAGTATCAATGAGAAAGGTAAGCTATAAATGAAGCAAATAAATAATTATCACAGATATGAAGATCCAGAATTTGTAGCTCACCAATTTTCTCTGGCTTGCTTGTTCCTTGGCTTGTAATGCTCAGCCTTTCGGATGCTAAGAGACCCCGATGGCAGGAAGGCTCTCCTTTGGAAAGAACCCTGTTCTTTGGTTTCTCTTCTTCCTTTTAAATAAATGTTTCTAGGAAGTTGGTTGAAAGGCAGAGACAGATTTTCATTTTTAATAACAATTGAGCTTCAGGTTCCTAAAGGAAGCAATGTCTTCCATTGGAGGCAAGAAGGTCTTATGTCACCCAAATTCTTTATTTATTAAAGAGACTGAACAGATCCCCTTACAACCTCCTGCCCCCTCCCCCCGTAAAGACACCTCCTTAAAATGGACGGCTGTTTACTGGGCCTTTTCTCCCCCACCCTCAAGAGCAACAATGATAGGCCTGAGAAGCCCCCTTGGGAGGAAGCTGAGCAAAATCTCCTATTACTCCAAGTTTGCAGGTGCGTACAACCCCAGCCTAGTAGGGAGCCCCTCACAGCCCAGTTACATCTCAGCCTACACATTCATACTGCCCAGACAGCTGGCTTGTGAGCAATTATTAGAAGAAAATGGGCCTCTGAAGACAGACTCTGTCTTAACAGTCTGAATTCTGTCTCCCTTCCTCTGAATTCAGCTATCGGTACTAAGGCCTGCATTGAGCCTAAGCAGGAGATACGTGCTGTGTCCCCAGGGCTTCTCTATGTGGTCCACATCTGAGATGATATTTCTCTCATAGAGTTTTGACAACCCATGTAGGGGAAGCAGGATGTAATGTGGTGAATAAGGGGTTGATTAGATGGAAACACGAAGCACAAACCTCCCAGGATATTCTCAGTTCCTACTTCACTTCAGCCTTGTTTCTGATGATTCCTGCAGTACATAGAGAGAAGACAAGCCTTTCCCACTGAGTCAGTGTGCGACTGTTCTTCACTTGCTGCACAACTAATTGTACATGCATTTCCCCTCATGGTTCTATTGTAGAGACATATGTTTTCTAGGTCCAGAATTTTACAGCTAGGAGGATGCAACACATTCTTCAGATGGCATATTCACTGCTGCTTGTTTTCTTGTGAAAAGTGGCTATGTAACTGCAACAGGTGATTCATGATGAGTAATGAAACTAAGCGATGATGTGAAGGCTCCAGAAAGGAAAGCAGTTGGGAGATAGACTAGGCAAGACCTCGACAGAAAGTCTCAAGGGGAGCCATACTCTTCAGGCAGCAATTGCTTGCTGAAGGTAAACTTGCCAGATCTCAGCTAGGAGACACAAGATCTCCAAGAGTTTAAGACAATATGGTGGCAATAGTTCTTCTAGAATAACCTCTCGAGTCATTTTCACAGGAAGTAGCAAAGGACATTGTCTGGGATCCCTGGGAAACTTGGATTTTGCAACCTGAAGCTTGTCTAGTAATGGACTTGCTGTAGTCAGGCATTTTGAGTTCTATATAGACAACTTGGCTGCGTATGAAGAGAAATAAACCAGGAAAGTGACACTTCTGTTTTATCTTTTTGAGGAGCAGGGTAGAAAGAAATTGCTACTCTAAGTCACTGCACTGCCTCAAATTCATCAGCTCTGGTGGTAGCTTTAGAATGCAGTCCTAAACACAGTTACATCCTCCTAAATCAATTGAAGCTGAAGAGGTAACTCTGCTTGGGAGTGCACTGTCAGAGGCCTAGGCAGCTTCCCAGGTAGGCGGTGGCCTCAGGCGCGAGGGCCCTGGAGAGGCGCCGGAGGGGGTGTGGGGGCGGATGCATGCGCCGCGGAGCTGGCGTGGCTGGCCTGCAGCTGCTGCAGCCAGCCAGCCCTGTGCCGCTGCCGCCACCGCTGCCACACACCCCCAGCCGGGCGCAGCAGCCACAAGCCGCTGCCAGGGCGGTGTGCGGAGCGCGGAGCAGCCTCCGCCCGCCACCCCAGCCATCCACCGGCGAATGCCCCGGCTTGCACTGCGCGATGACGTCATTGGGCGATGATGTCATTGTGCAGTCTGTGGTGCACGCGCGCTGCATGCGCATGGAGGGGGGGTTGCCACAGGTGCCAGAAATCCTGGTGCCGGCAGTGGGGGAAAGGGTACAGCTGTGGTTATGGAGACTGTGCTCCATGTGCCGCACACTCCCCCACAACACTGCTGGCATCAGTTAAGCCATGCATCTTGGTGGTTCTGGCTCAGGGGACCTAGAGTGGGTGCAAGGGAGCTGCTGCTGTGGGTACTACATGGAGGAGTTGTGGAGCGCTGTGTGCCTGCTGAAATGATGGATCTCTAAGACAGCCTATCAGCAGGGCCATCCCAGTCCCCCTTTTTCAGTTTGCGGGAGCAAAACATGAATTCCAAGGCTTTACCTGCCTCTAACTTCTCTCTATGTGTGGATCAAACCAGGAGCCCTGACTGACTCATTCCAGTGCCTTTCCACAGAGCTATGCCTGTCTGTGCAATGGTCTCTGCCTGGCCCCATGTGGCTAGTGGTGAAATCAAGGCTGCAGCAGGGCACCTACTGCCTGATGGCATGCCTCCTTTGAACCTACCCTCTTGGCCCAGTGGTTAGGATGCTAGTCTTGGGAGTGTACGTCAAGCCTGGCCTCTATCTTTCTTTGTACTTTTAACATTTTAATGGGAAGGTGTCGGTCTTGGAGTGGGGATGGTTGCATGTGGACAGTACTCTTGCTGCCAGTCAAGCCCTTGTTGGGGATGGGGTGGGCATCCTGTGTGCCATAGAGGTACCCTTTCCCTATGAGCTTGGGGGCACTTGGGCCACATACCTCTGTTGGGGTTGCTGGGTCTGTCCTCCCTGTCTACTGGTGTTCTGTGGGGTGGGGTAGTGGCATTGAGGGGCAGTGAGGGGCAGTGACCAGATCAGTGGGCTGTAGGGTTGCCAGCCTCCAGGTAGTCCAAAAACAAGAGAGAATCACAGAAAAATCAGAGAACAAGGAGAAAGCACCGTGATATACTAACTAGTAAAATGAACAATGTACAAATGAAATAGCAGGGTATTCATAGACTTAAATAAACATTCAAAAAGCAAACTTGTAGTACAATTCTTACATACGAATGGCTTGTGGCTGCGCAGAAACTCAGAGGCAAATTTGCATCATAAAGGTCACAATATAAGGAACTATCTTATAAGTGTGATACAAACATCTTTTCTTCAAGTATACATAGATATAAAGTGACCACTGCATTCCATAAAGTGCCAATGCCTCGAGTTACAATTAAACCGTTTAAACGAGGAAATGTCCAATTCATACAAAGAGGAAATGTTCCACGGTGGAGGTGTAACTGCAGTGGGGGTACCAGTGTTGCCTTCCCGTTTCCGTAGTCCTTCTTCTGGCAGTTATCACGAGAGCCACTAGTCAATTCCAAAAGAGAACATTTCCCAAGTTCCTCCTATTATCATTCGCAGCAGCCTCCAGGTAATGGCTGGAGATCTCCTGGAATTACAACTCATCTCCAGGTCACAGAGATCAGTTCACCTGGGGAAAATGGCTACTTTGGGGGGGTGGACTCTATGGAATTATGCCATGGCGAGGTCCTTTCCCTCCCCAAACCCCGCTTTCTCCAGGTTTCTCCTGGTTTCACACACTCCCACCCCAGATCTCCAGGAATTTCCAACTTGAAGCTGGCAACCCTAGTGGGCTGTGATTTGTCTGTGCCTATATGTGCCAGTCACAATGAAATCATTAACTGCTGTTGTCTGATTGATGGGTTTTGCCAGGGTTCCTATGAACTCTGGTGTGCCTGCTATGCCACCTGTTCTTTCCTCCCTTCTTGTTATTTCCCCCATAGAATGTACACATGGAACATACCAACGGTGCTGCTTCAGTGTCGGTAGCTGCCCACCACTGCCACAGTGGCCCTCAGGATTGTACTGTGTTGTGGACATATGAGTCCACCTTTCCCCTTATATTTTTGGCACAGAAAGGGCTGGATATGTTTTTTAAAAATGAAAGCTGGGAATTCAGCGGAAATAGTCGATTATAGTAATTATAACTATCTAGCAATTACTATGTTTTTTTAAGGATGAAAAAGTCCTCTGATGCTGTGGAATGGCAGCTGGAGAAACTGAAGCAAGAAAAATGGCATCAGTGTGGCAGGCTCTTCAAAAATGTGCATCTTTCCCATATGACGTGCAAAGGTACTTTGACTGCTATCTTAAAAAAAAAACATTGCATCAAACCAGTTTTGGGAAAGATCACAGCAAAGCAGGAAAAAGCCCAGAAAGTGAGCAATTAGGCAATGATGTCATGTTGCTGCTCCAAAAAACCCCGCTCCACTTTGGTTGCCAAAACAGAGCCAAAGTTCTGTTCGGAAGCATCTCTGCTCTGACTGGCAATAGCTGAACTGGAATAAATCCTTCATTGCTGGGCTGGCAAGAATAAATCTTTGCTGGAGATGTGCCAGCCTGCTCGCATTCCTTGGACTGAATGTAAACTAAGCATGCACCAAAGATCGCTACAGTGGGAAAGAGACAACTTGAAAAGCATGTATTTGCCACATCCGTGTAACAAATGTAGACATGCAAACAAAACCTTAGATTTTTGTGTCGGCAATGTAAAATCTGTTAACGGCAAGAGGAATCTAACAGCGTCCTGCCTCTTTATTAAATCTAATTAACTTCCAACATTCTCTTTCTTTAATTGTAGACTCAGATTGCTACTTATTATTTTTTGAAACTTCAACAGAAGAATCTCAGTACGACGTCCTGCTAGATACTAATAGGGCTTTCCATTTTCTCAGTACTTCCTTTTTTTTTTGGTCTTTTCCTCTGAACTTGTTACCTCTCCTCTCTCGTTTGGTGATTCAACCTCCATTTGCACTATTTTTCAACTCCCCCATTTTCTCTGCTTAATATTTTCTCCATATGTTTCCATTTTTCGTATCTGCAAGCTTTCTTTTTATGTCTTCTAGTGGATAGATGATTTGTTGTTATTGTTGATTACAGTTTCAAGGTTTCAAAATAGTTCTGTACTGAAAGGGTCTTTGAGACATTTTGACATTTTCAAAAATTTTCTGTTATACCGGTGTGTTAACTGTGAATGCTACATAAAGAGGGAAAGGGGTTCTTTTCCCACTTCCATGCAGGCAGCTGGTACTGCCAGTCCTGAAAGATCAAAGATGTGTTCTGTAGCAACATTAGATCTAAACAAGAAACAGTTGGGGGGAAACTTCATGGGAGGTACCAGCTAGCACAAACATTTTGTGATAACACATTACCTGGTTGTTCACAAGAGTTGGGTTAATTGCAGTAAACTTTTGCAGGACTAGTGGAAATTAAGACAGGAATAACTGCCTTCATGTTGATTGCAGATATATCAGACCAATAGATCAGAGCTATCATTCTCAAAAGTATACTCTGGACTTACCCTAAAAGCTTGCACACACAATGTAGGAAGGGCCACCATCAGGGATTAATTCTCACTTGAGGTGAGAATCACTGATCAAGTACATTTTAAAATGTTGTTTACAGTACCATCCTAAGCAGAGTAACAGCCTTCTAAGCCTACTGATTTCAAGCCACATAAAAGAGTAATTAATTACCCTGCTTACAATGGCACTGTAAGATGTACACACAAGGCCAGGATGGGCAAGGAGCCCTAGACGGGCAAGGGGCCCCAGTGCTGGCTGGCCTACCTGCCCAACCCGTAAACCCAACTGCAAAATTTCCAGCAGTTTTAGGAGTCAGATGGCTATATGATCATGACCCATACATACAGTGGAAGATGGGACAATTATGTTTCCCAGCTGAGGATTGACAGAAACGTGTGGAACCCCCAATGGGGTGCCAACCCCCCTCCAATGCCTGAAACTGTGTGCCTAACGAGAGAAGAAATTGATGAGATTCTCCCCTGAGTACCGAGACTTAAGTTGAGTCTTTGGGGAATAAGATGCAGACGAATTACCCCCTCACAGAGCAACAGGCTGTGTGCAGGCAGAATCTTCCTAAGGGGAAACTGTATTCCATGAGCCCAGCTGAGCAAACAAAGCTTCACAAATTCATTAACAAAAACTTGGAAAAGGGTTTCATTAGACCCGCAAGTTCCCCTCATGCTGCCCCATTGTTGTTTTGCAAAAAGAAGGATGGGAGATTATGTTTGTGCATGGATTATTGAGGGATTAATGCAGTGTGAATGTCAAATGCATACTCGCTTCCCCTCATTAGAGATCTGCTGGGCGTGGTGGCCAAAGGAAAGATCTTTACCAAACTGAACTTAAGAGATGCTTACTTCAGAGTGTGAATCAAGGAGGGGGACGAGTGGAGAATGGCCTTTAACACCCCCCTGGGAGAATCTGAGTACCTAGTCATGCCATTCAGACTTCAAGGGGCACCTGGAATCTTCATAAATCTGATCAATGAAGTGTTGCATAAATACTTGTACAAAGGAGTGGTTGTTTATTTTGATGATGGTTTGATCTATTCTGATGATTATGACTCACATGTGAAATTGGTAAGGGAGGTTCTAAGTACCCTTTATAAGAACAAACTGTATGCAAAATTGTCAAAGTGTGAGTTTCATCAAATTGAGCCGGACTTCTTGGGCTACCGAGTGTCCAAGGAAAGACTTGGGATGGATCCCTCTAAAGTCAGAGACGTGTTAGGATGGGAGACTATTCATTAAAAACCTTGCCCAAACTGTACTACCTTTAACAGACTTGTTAAAAACAAAAGAAAAAGGATCAGAAGGGTTAAAACCAAGTACTAAGCTGGAGTGGACAAATGAATGCCAACAGGCATTTGAGAGGTTAAAAACACTGTTCACTTCTGAACTTTTTTATGCCACGCAGATGAAAACAAGAAGTTAATTGTGCAAGTAGACGCAAGTGATGTGGCGATGGGAGGGTGATTTTACAAGAGGACTCTAATGGAGAGCTATACCCCTGTGATTATATGTCCAAAAAGTTTTCAGACTCAGAAAGACACTGGTCAGTTTGGGACAAGGAAACAGCAGCCATCAAGTTAGCCCTATCCACTTGACGACATTGGCTGGAAGGCACCAAAATACCCTTTGAGATTTTGACTGATCACAAAAATATAGAAGCACTTAGAACACCCCGCAGGTTGGGGGCAAAGCAACTCTGGTGGGCGGAGTTTTTCTCCAAGTTTCAATTCATGCTCCAGCATCTCCCAGGGAAATCGAATTTCTTAGCAGATGTTCTGTCCCGCCTCCCTCAACACGAAAGTCAGACAGAGGAAATTGTTGACAGTATTTTCACACCCACACAGTTGGGAAGAACAGTGCTAATGCACAGGCAAGCACAAAACCTCCTTGCTCCCCCATCAAACACCTGGCTGAAGACAGTCAGAGCAGGAAAAGGAAGGGGAGGAAGGTTTGCAAGGTTCTCTGGAGAAGGGGGAGGGTGGATGCTGGTACCAACAGGGCAAATTGTACATACCAACATCCCTGAAGGGGGGAGGTGCTGAAAAAGTGCCATGATGACAAAACAGCAGGGCACTTTGGGTTCATAAAAATGTTGCATTTAACACAAAGGCAATTCTGCTGGCAGGAATGAGGAAAGATATTTCTCAATATGTGTCCAGTTGCCCCATTTGTTTGATGGGGAAAAGACGGGGGAAGCCTCCAGGTGTCTTACAATTACTAGAGACCCCCCACGACTTTGGTCTACCATGGACTTCATCACCGACCTTCCCCCCTTCTAATGGAAAACTGTAATTCATAGTAGTGGTTGACCTATTCTCCAAACAAGCCCATTTCATTCCCTGCTCCAAACTCCCCATAGCAAAGAAACTAGCCACTCTATTCATGCAGAACATGGTCCATTTACACTCTTTCTCAAACAAGAAAATTTCTGATGGGGGGGGGCAATTTGCTGCCAACTTTTGGCAGGAGCTTATGAAGGTAACAGGAATTGAGCAGGAGTTAAGCTCCAGTTATCACCAGAGACAGACGGACAATCAGAACATACTAATCAGATACTGGAACAATTCCTGAGATGTTATATCAACTGTCAACAAGATGACTGGGTACGGTTCTTGCCTTATGCAGAATACTGCTACAATAATAGCCTCCACACAGGAGGCTACATGGAAAAAATGCCCTTCCAAGTGACTCAAGGTTTTGAAGGAAAGAATCTGCCAATGCTAGGCACAGACCTAGACATAAAGGGGGGTGATTTGAGTGACTGGTGGACTAGAATTGTGTCACAGTGGGATGTAGTGAAACAGATGTTAAAGAGGGCTAAACATGCCTATAAATTCCAGGCTGATAAGAAGCATTCATCCCCCTGGAACCTAAAAGTGGGAGACAGTGTTTACATATTCACAAAGAATTTGAAAGGAGCACAACCCAGCAAGAAACTAGGATGGAAGTATTTGGGTCCTTTCAAAGAATCTGTATGGTCAATGATGTTACTGTGCAACTAGAATTACCAAAAACCTTGAGACATGTGCAGTGCACCCCGTTTTCCATTTCAGCCTCCTCAAAAAGGATCCTGGACTGGACAAGTGGCATCCTGACCCCATGGCCCCACCTCCAGTCTTTATAGGCAGACAGCCCCATCAGGAAGTTGAGTTTATTCTAGACTCCAAATGGAAGAGGGGGTGCTATATTATCTGATTCAATGGAAACATTTTCCAAAAAGCCAGGCTGAATTGGTTAAGTCTACTGATGTGAGAGCTAAGAGACTGATTCGAGCTTTCAATACTAAATACCTGGGGAAACCAGGGGGAAGGGGATTGATCTTCGGGGGGGCAGAATGGCAGGAGCTCAGGATCACCAGTCATATTCAATACCCTCCTGCAGCTGAAGCTGATGCTGTTGGGGTGTTTCTGTTATTTAAACCCAGGGTGAGAAACTGAGAATGAAAGGTGTTTGTTCCTGTTGTAATCTCTCCCGAGCTTGGGAGCCTGCTTGACCTTGAGCAGTCCATGAATCACACGGCCTGTTTTCCTGAATGCAAAGTTAGAGAACCATTAGGAGAAAGGGGGGATTAGGAGTAGCCGTGGGGGACCTATATCTGCGTGACACTTGTCTGTAGTCACTTTATTTCTTGAACAGCTTTAGGTTACACAGCAGGGGGGCACACCAAAGGGCATTCCAGCATTCCACCTCACAAAAATAACACAACTCACTTCACATCAGAGAATCACCCAAACACAATTGCTGTCAAATTGTTGCTATTGAACTTGGGGATGGAAGCTGTTCCAATGCAGTATAGAACATAGCTATTTTACATGACTACAGCGGCAAGACTTTTGTATGCGCAGAAGTGGAAAGTACAAGAAATACCAACTATAGAAGACTGGATTTACAAATTGCTGTACATGGCAGAAATGGACAAATGACAAGGAAGCTTAAAGATCTCGACCTAGGACAATATACTGCTGATTGGGGGAAATTAAAACAATATTTAGAGAAAAAATGGGATGTGAAAGGAGAACTGTGGCAGTTTGAGAATTTCTAAAGGGTGGTGGTGTAAATGGAGGAGAGAAGTGACTTTACCATTAAGGGGGAAATTTAACTATGACAATCTAAGCTAATATTATGATTAAGAAAATTTGAAGTAAAACGGATACATTAGAAAATTAATATCATATATTGCATATATTATGATGTATGGTGTTAGTATATTGCACTATATACTATATTGGGATGTTATATTACAACGCATGCCAGGTTATATTGCATGGAATAGTATATAACAAATACTATATTGATAGTATATTGGATAGAGAACACGTATAAAGGAATTAGAACATGCTTAGAGTAAGAGATATTATAATTTGTGTGTTATAGATAAATACATGTTATGTTATATTTTAATGCATGCTATGCTATGTTGTTTGGTATAGTATACAGCAAATACTATATTGATAGTACAGTTGACAGAGTATTTGTATAAAAGAATTAGAATATGCTTAGAGTAAGAGATATTATGATCTATGTGTTGAAGAAAAATATAAGTGAAATAGTATTAAGCAATAAAAGGGGGTAAGGGTTGGAAAGCTGTTGGAAGTCAATAGGGAGGGGGGAGGAAAAGGGTGGGGAACAGAATTAATTAGATATGAAGGGAATGTATGTATTAAATTTAAAAATTTAAACTCACCAATAAATTTTTTTTTAAAAAAAGAGAGTTGCCTGGCATCCTTACACCAATAATGTTACACTGATAAATCTTCAAGCGTTTTCCACTTGCAATACATCAGGCGTGGTCTATGTCATTGAGCGTACCTGTTCGTTCCTTTATATTGGCAGTACAACACATCCGATTAGAACTTGCATACAAGAACACATGTCCAGAATTAGGGGGCACAATTTTGAGGCGCCGTTAGCATTTCGTTTTTTGAGAAACACAACAATGAAAGGGAATTCCATTTTTCTGTTCTTTATATGGCTACATCTGTACGTAAGGAAAATGTCCAAAAAGAATTACTGCAACATGAAGCCCACTGGATTTTCAGATTGGGCACTTTCATTCCCAAAGGTTTGAAGAACGAGATGGACCTATCACGTTACTTTCCGGATGTCTCTGTGCCTTTAAGATCATCAAAAGCAGTGGTAAGTTGGTATATTTATTGCTAATTGGCATGTTTAATGAGCACTACTGATGGCCATGAACAGGTACTACACTTGACTAGTTGGAGACATTTTCTGAGATGCAGAAAGTAGAGGTTTTTATTTAGTTTTACATCACACAAAAATTTTTATTGTGGAAGGTATTGGTGCATATTTTTTCTCAACAGGTAAAGTGTTAAGTTGTTTCTTTGCTGTTGAGAAAGTGGACTGAAATGAACCAAATCTCCGCGAGCAGCTCATTAGGCTGGAGGGATGTTTGGATGGAGTTCCGTGCCCCGGGTGCTCCTTGCGGCGTGCTCCCACACCTATGTGATGCATCACTTCTGGGAAGTGACGTCATCACATGAGTGTGGGAGCGCTTGCCCACTTTTCAGCAAGCCGATTTGGGCCCAATCGGCTCGTTTGGAGCCAAAATTGGCCTGCTGAGAAGTGCAGGAGTACTCTCAGGGGTGGCGCAATGATGTCACTCCTGGAAGTATCTGAAGAAGTGAGCTGTAACTCACAAAAGCTCATATCCTATCACAAATTTTGTCAGTCTTAGAGGTGCTTCTGGACTCTTGTTCTTTTCCACTGCTACAGACTGACTAACATGACTACCCATCTTGATCTATTTCTTAGGCTATTGCTAGGGATGCTGCTCCAGCTCTCCCTCTCCACCTCGAGTAAGTGTGGGGGGTCTGGGGCACCCTCCAGACAAATACAGATACAAACCCTGGGGCCTGAGTTTGTTTTAATTGCTTGTTGCTTTTATATTGATAATTTATTCTTTTAATTGTAAACTGCATCGAGCAGGACTCTGAAGAGGCAGCATAGAAATCTCCTAAATAAATAAACATACAAATAAATTGGTGCTTTCTTCTTTTTAAAAAAGTCAGTCTGGATATGTCAGGCCAAGTGTTGAGTATAGATCTATAGTGGCCTCATCAATCAAGATACTTACATTTAGATACCCTCTCAGTTTTATTCTACAAATACTTCACTTCTACTATGTATTTATGGATACATTTGTATAAGATTGTGGAAAGGATTATCGGCTGGTTTTTATGGGCCACATACTAATCAACATAGAGTGTGACAATCTGCCTTAATAGCTTTACATACTAGCTGTGAATACCACAAATGTTGTTTGTTAACTCATTGGAAACTGTTGGAAATCCCCTTTTAGCAGCTCCTTATTCTTTTATGAGGGCCTCCTATAGAAATATTCACCATCACAAACCCACAGCATCTGTCTGCAATCTGTATTAATCAGAATTTAGTTGGGGGAATCTGCAACAAATGACTGACAATATTATTATGACTTGAATTAGGGATCTGTTCCAAAATGGGAAACATGAACTCAGTTTGAATATAGTGCAGTTGAAAACCTAAGGGTAAGTTCACAAAGGGCCCGTTCGCAGTTCTCTATAAGAGAGCCAGCCAGGCACACATAATAGCTGAACATGGGATCACAGACACAATTGGCAACTGTTGAGATTTGCAGCAGCAATTTCTCTGACCTCTTACAAAAAGCAAAGCCTTTTCAAGCAAACACTCCCATAAAGATTCCTTAACATAAAGATTCACATAATTTAGATTATCAACCAGCGGTGCACAACATACAGGCCATGACATACAGGCCAGTTTGGTGTAGTGTTAAGAGCGTGGGACTCTAATCTGGAGAACTGGGTTTGATTCCCCACCCCTCCACTTGAAGCCAGCTGGGTGACCTTGGGTCAGTCACAGCTCTCTGGAGCTCTCTCTGCCCCACCCACCTCAAAGGGTGTTTGTTGTGGGGATAATAATGACATACTTTGTAAACCGCTCTGAGTGGGCATTCAGTTGTCCTGAAGGGCGGTATATAAATTGACTGTTGTTGTGGTGGTGGTGGTGGTGGTGATGATGATGATGATGATGATGACGATGATGATGATGATGATGATGATGATGATGATGATACACATGTGGCCTGGCAGACCCATGTTCTGCAGCCCAGCCCTTGATGGTGGTAGGGGAGACCAGAACACCACTCTCAGCCAACAGCATACTGAGACTTTCCCCTAAAACTTCTTGCCTTGTAATTGCTGGGATGCTGAGAGGGGCTTCCTGAGTGGGTAAAGTCAGAATTCCAACTCTCTTCATAGGAGCATAGGAGAAGGGATAAGCGCTTCAGCTCTTATCCCTTCTCCTGTGCTCAGGAAGCAGACTTGTTCTAGCAGGTACCTCCTGAGCTGCTCAGCTGATCCACAGGGGGGAAATGGCAAGCAATGGGGGGAGCATCAGCAGCATCCCAGTGCACTGACCTCATTCCCCATGTTCCTGGAAGTGTCATTAGCTTGTTGCAGGGGTGGAGTGGAGACGACCAAATGCCAGCACATCTCCAATGGCCCCAGTAACATGCTGATGTCATTACTGGGATGACACTCTAGAATTTTCCAAAACTCCACAGAGTTTGTGGTGAATCCTAGAGTGTCCCCCAGATATGATGATGTCACTTCCAGTCTTGAGCCAGAAGTGATGTTGCATGCTGTTGCAATGCTGGCATACTTGTCCCCTGCCCCCAGTTCCCTCCAAAGGTTCTCCAGTTGCTATCTGGGAGTTCCATGAGTCTCAGGGACATGGAAACCCAGTTCATATTGGGACTGTGGTGTGTGGTTAGGAGACAGGGCTTAAGAATCATAGAATCATAGAGTTGGAAGGGGCCATACAGACCATCTAGTCCAACCCCCTGCCCAGTTCAGGATCAGCCTAAAGAATCTCTGATAAGTATTCATCCAGCCTCTTCTTGAAAACTGCCAGTGAAGGGGAGCTCACCACCTCCCTAGGCAGCTGATTCCACTTTTGAACTACTCTGACCGTGAAAAAGTTTTTCCTAATATCCAGCCGGCACCTTTGTGCATGTAGAGCCAAAACACACGAGAAGAAATACCTAGATTCAGCACGTGTTCTCTTACCTCAAGGTTTGCCGGGATCTGTAGGCATCCTGGAAGCTTAAAGTTTAGCATTTACAGAGCAGCAGGAAGGGAAATACAGGCACCTGTATTTCCCTTCCCCTTCCTGCTGCTCTGTAAATGCTAAACTTGTTCTCTTACCTCAAGGTTTGTTGGGAAGTGTAGATGTCTTGGCAGCTTAAAGTTTAGCATTTACAGAGCAGCAGGAAGGGGAAGGGAAATACAGGCACCTGTATTTCCCTTCCTGCTGCTCTGTAAATGCTAAACTTTAAGCTTCCAGGACGCCTACAGATCCCGGCAAACCTTGAGGTAAGAGAACACGTGCTGAATCTAGGTATTTCTTCTCGTGTGTTTTGGCTCGTAGTTTTAGCCCATTGCTTCGGGTCCTACCCTCTGCTGCCAACTGGAACAGCTCTTTGCCCTCCTCCAAATGACAGCCTTTCAAATATTTAAAAAGAGCAATCATGTCCCCCCTCAACCTCCTCTTCTCCAAACTAAACATTCCCAAGGCCCTCAGCCTTTCCTTGTAGGGCTCAGTCTCCTGACCCCTGATCATTCTTGTCTTAAACCCTTTTCTCCATGCTGTTTTCCTGACCTGAAATTTCCAGGAGCCGCCATTTGCCCTGTTAGGGAAACTTAATATGTACTGATGGGCTACACATTAAGTTTCTTCAGCAGTGTAAATACCGGCCCTCAAAGCCATTTCAAGTCAAGAAAATGGTACAAGGAAGGCTTAAACTCACTCTTCCTGCACACCATGGTACTGATCCAAATCAGATGCCCATGTACATGGGGACTCCCAGACCACACCTATTGGCCAGATGCTAGGATGAAGCTGGAAAGTGTATTATGTAGTTAGGTCCTAAATCGTAAAGCTCAGTGGGTGATTTTGGGCCAATGCTCTCTCAGCCTAATCTACCTCCCAGGATTGTTGTAAAGACACAATGTGGAGAGGGAGCCATTTATACTGCTAAGATGAGAGGAAAGGAGGAATAACATTCTAATGAATAAGTTATAGCTCCTTCACACATTTAATTGTTAAGGTGTACTGTAAAATATTTTGGGCTCACATGTAAACATAGAAACATAATGTATTGTCGAAGGCTTTCACGGGCCGAAGAACGATGGTTGTTGTGGGTTTTCTGGGCTGTATTGCCGTGGTCTTGGCATTGTAGTTCCAGCCCAGTTATAGCAAACTTCTACATGGAACATTTTGAAAAAACAGCTCTAGAATCAGCACCCCACAAACCTAGCGTATGGTTCCGGTTTGTGGATGATACATTTATCATTTGGAGCCATGGGGAGGAAGAATTGTTGGGGTTTTTGAATCATCTCAACAACATCCACCTGAACATACAATTCACAATGGAGAAAGAAATCGAGGGAAAACTCCCATTTCTGGATACCTTGGTCATCCGCAAAGCAAACTTTCAGTTAGGTCACAAGGTCTACAGGAAACCAACTCACACTGATCGGTACTTACACAAAAACTCCAATCACCACCTCCGACAGAAAAGAGGCATAATGAAAACATTAGTGGATCATGCAAGACGGATATGTGAGCCGCACTTTCTCAATGAGGAAATTAATCATCTAAACCATGCACTTCAGGCAAATGGCTACTCCAGAAATGAAATCCGAAGAGCAATCAAACCCAGGATGAATCAAACAACCAAGGAAAAACAGTCTCCTACAGGAAAAGTATTTTTGCCATATATCAAAGGAATTACTGATCAGATGGGAAAGCTTATGAAAAAGCATAACCTTCAAGCAGTATTCAGACCCAGCCGAAAAATACAACAGATGCTACGATCAGCAAAAGACAGTAGAGACCCCCTCACCTCTGCAGGAGTATACCGTATACCCTGCAGCTGTGGACAAGTTTACATCGGGACCACAAAGCGTAGCATCCAGACAAGAATAAAAGAACATGAAAGACACTGCAGACTTGGACAACCTGAAAAATCAGCAGTGGCTGAACATAGCCTAACTCAAACAGGGCACAGTATCTTATTCCAGGACACCAAAATACTGGACAACACTTCTAACTACTTTGTCAGACTGCACAGGGAAGCCATTGAAATTCACAAGCATAAGCAAAACTTCAACAGGAAAGAAGAAACCTTAAGAATGAACAGAGCATGGTTTCCAGTTCTGAAAAACACCAGGCTAACAAAACACTCTATACCCGACAATAGCCCTGCAGAGAAGATTAGCACATCAAGCACCAAGCCATATGCAAAAGAACCTCCTCAGGATACAGTGAAGCCTCCCGCCATTAGCATTCCACACCCTGGGAAACTCTTACAGGATGACTCAGCTCAACCCCACCCCTCCTGAGTAGATATAAATGACCTGCCAACATCTTTTCCACACTGTGACACTGAGAGATCTCTGTCTTTTGGTGCTACACCTCTGAAGATGCCAGCCACAGCTGCTGGCGAAACGTCAGGAACTACAATGCCAAGACCATGGCAATACAGCCCGGAAAACCCACAACAACCATAGAAACATAATCATATAAATTAAATAAATAATAAATAATAATGTGAGCAATTTAGGTATTCTCAACAGGCCTTACTGTTGCCTCTTCCTACAAAGAGAAGAATCATCTGCAAAAACTTGTGCTTTTCTATTGGTAGTACCAATTTCATACCACTGATTTAGTCTAGAAGGTTCTTTCATTTCCAGCATCTCAGAAGCCTTGAAAATAAGGCTGGCTGACAACGTCAGGTTGGGAAGTTCCTCCAAATTTGTGGTTAGACTATGGGGAGGGGAAGGACCTCAGCAGGGTACAATACCACAGACTCCACCCTCCAAAGCAGCCATTTTCTCCAAGGGCATTGATCTCTGTCTTGTGGAACTCAATTGTAATTTTGGGAGTTTTTTAGGCACCACCCGAGGGCTGGCAATCCTACCTGTGAAACAGTCCTTTTCTCCAGAGCTTTCTCTAATATGGTGTGATTTATTTGATACCATTTTAAATTGGAGTATTCAGACTCTTTTGATTTTGTTTTGCATGAATTGCTGTTTTAAACTTGATAGTTTGTAAGTCACTCTGAATTTATGAGGAAAACAAGGTGGAGTATATATTTTTTTGAAAAAAATAAATGAATCTGCTTCTGTGTAATGTCTGAAGTGAAACAAGGCCCATTTATTGTAGCTGCTCAAGGTAAATTTTCTTAAGTCTGATAACTCAAACCTACCCTGCCAACTGCCCTATTTTCTGTTGCAGCCATTTTTGTGTGTGAATTTGTGTTCCTGACAGAGGAGAGGAAGAGCAGAAAGGAGACAGATAATATTTGGAGATGGAAGACATTTATCGATTCCTTTAACCAGTACCATTTTTCAGAGAGTTATGGGAAATGCATGTAACATGTTTATAAAAAGGGGTAGAAAGCAAAACCAATTTAGAATAAATATGGAGGCCCCATCTTGGCTTTTAGCGGTGAGCATGTCTTATTTAAAGGAGGAAAGAGAAAGAAAAGAAAGATAGAGATGATCTGTGTGAAAGATACTGAAGTCCAATCCTGGTGTGAATAATTGAAGTGGAATCTGGAATGCACACCACATTATCGGGGACTTTGGGAGACTGCATCTGATCGGAAGAACTGACTGTTATCTGAGAGGTAATGGAGAAGTTGTTGGCGCAAAGCTTTGTAGTCTCAGCCTGCTGTGGAACAGTAACAGCAGGGATGGGCAGTATTGGGGGAGGGAATTCTCAAGGGAGGAGGCACCTTCATTCTGTGCACAAAGTATATTGGATTTGAAAACCAGGCACCAGTCCAAAGTCTAAACACAGCCTCACAAAGCAATTGTTCACTGATGCCAAGGGCAGCCAAGAGCTGGCCTTTGAGGAGAGGATGCCAGGATTTCAGAGGCAGAGATGCCAAAAAAGATGTGAGATTCACGTAATCTCTTCTCATTCACTGGTGCTGCTGAACAGCCTTTCAGCTGAACTGACTGAATGGCTATTTGTATATAGCAGCCTGAAGCTGCTATACCTATACTACACATTCCAGACCACCAAACTGCCACATATTGTTTAGGTCCAGTTCAATGCTGACTCTGACATGGAGGTTTTATTGTGGCATGCAAGGAATGAATATGGGAGTGAGTTTTGGCACTTCAGTGCACAAAAGATCAGTATATATGAATACTTACACATGCAGGTATGGCTTGTATTGTACTGTGTGTTGCTCATGCCATTTTTTTCCAGTCTGTTATTGCAGTCGACAGAACACTTAGAGCCTTGCCTGCAGGCCCAGTATATTGCTACATGTCCAACAGCCGTTTTAAACACCCGGTTGTGCATGCCCTTTACAGTTAAGTTAAAAGGCTGACAGCAGGATGAAGATGATGGTGGCATCACAAAAAACATCTAGGTAGAAGATTGAGAGAAAGCATGGAAGGTAAAGAATAATTTCAGGAAATGAAACCCAAGCCTAAACCAGGCCTATTTTGGTCTTACCTGACTTGGCATGGCAGCATGCACATGTTTAAGTTGGAAAAGAGTGTGGAGAAGAACCATCTTACAGGTAGGGTTGCCAACTCTGGATTGTGAAATTCCTGGACATTTTGAGGGTGGAGCCTGGGGGGGGACACAAAATTTAGGAGATAAGGGACCTCTGCAAGGTATAATGCCATAAAGTACACCCTCCAAAGAAGCCATTTTCTCCAGGGGAACTGATCTCCATTGTCTGGAGATTAGTTGCAATTCCAGGAGATCTCCAGCCACCACCTGGAGATTGGCAATCCTACTGACAGCCACATCTGTAGCCCATTTCAAGCTAGAACTGCAGGCTGATTAATGACAGAAGAGTTTTCAGGATATATTTGCTTATTTCAACTGCTTTTAACCTACTTTGAAAAGAAGTCATAAATCAAGGTGGTTTACTGAATTAACACATTTGTTCAACAACCAATAAAACACAAATTGCAGCTAACAAAAGAGAAGGACACTAAAAAGAAGCAACAAGTTAGTTGAAATAGGTAAAACAAAACAATTTTTTGACTGGTGCCTAAAGATTACAGCACAATCCTAAATAGTTACACCCTTCTAATGCCATTGACCAATGGGTTTAAAAGGGTGTAACTCTGTTTCAGATTATACTGCTAAGCAAAAATGTTTTTGCAGAGAATTCCATAGCAGGTGCTCTCAGAGAAAAAACTCTTTCTCTAGTGCTCACTGACCTAGCTTTTGAGGGTGAAGACATTCAGAGAAAGGCCTACAAAGATGAGCTAAATACTGGATGTATTCAGATGGGAGTAGGCAATCCTTTAGGAGCCTCAGTCCCAAGATGGTGAAATGCAGGGCTTTTTTTCTGGAAAAAGAGGTGGTGGAACTCTCAAGAGGGAAATGAGGGAGAAACACACGGGATTCTTTGAAATAATATTATTTTCACGCGTTGTTGCCGAATATTTTCAAGAAGTGCCGGAACTCCATTCCACCGCGTTCCTGCTGAAAAAAGGCCCTGGTGAAATGTTTATGGTCTGACAAACCATCCTAGACTAGTCCTATCAATTCAGACTGGGCTACCGAGATAAGATTGTGTGCTCTTGTTGCCTATCAGCTCTCCTATGTTCAAAGACTTTTACCCTCCCAGAGGTACTGAATCTTGTGAGTGCCATTCATTCAGTCCAATTCTGATTTCAAGTGAGCTTATGCTTGCCATATATCAGTAGCACGTTGGGACATTTAAACTATCCTGCCACAGATCGGCACATGTGAATTTGCTATTACAGTCACCACTTCAGCCATACATTTAAATGGCACTGGGGGCTTGTGTGAGCATATTCCAACATTAATGTGGTAAAAACCATTAGACGTAACTCTTCTCTGATGTACTGATTACCCAAGTGCATGCACATTTTTATATAGAGGTGCAATTCCTCCACATGCGTTATAAAGCAGTATAGTTGTGTGCTGGAGTCTACCACATCTACAACAATGTTTACATTATTTTTTGAGAGTGCTGTTGCTCTTGGAATAATTCATGTTTGATATCAATAGCAATGCAGAATTAGAGAAGGGAAAAATAACACTTTCCTTATTTGTGTAGATCTTCTTCCTAAGAGATATAAAGAAGATGATAATGAGTAGTGGGGTAGTTACCAGATCTAAAGAGACAAGGATCACCTTAGCAAGAGATGTCAGTCAAAAGATGATAGCTGATATTTCAGCATCTGTAGTACACGGTTGTGAGGGAAGGAGATGGTTTATTCAGTGGCTTCTCAATGACAAATGTCAGTTGTAAACCTTTCGAGGGTGCATATCACAGTCGTATCTGAGCTCTATCTTGGCTGTCTCGAAGCCAGTAACAGAAAACGGCCATTTGATCTTGGCTTTACTTTATCTAATCTCATCTATCTATTGCATGCTCTGCTGAGTGGTACCTGACCACCTCAACAGAAATTACACAAAGTCAACAACCTTCCTTGGAAAAAGGTTTTGCGTGCTAAAGTATTATTTACCCCAGTAAATAATGTCACCCCTCATTATAATTAGAATAGCTGTCTGCTTCACTTAAAGAAAAGACAATCCAGCTCGGTATCTTTTGGGTTCATCATATGAATCTCTCGTAAGCCACACAACTGAGTGCATAGCTGTGTATGTGTGGCCTATGTTGAGTTCATGCTACCAGGAGCATTGGTTGTGTAAATATACTAGGGCAGTTATTACTGACAGGATTCAATTGCTGAGGCAGCAGGTGTTATTTACATTGAAGGCATATCACCAATGTAATTAACTCCCTGTTAATTCGATATACATCTCATCTCTGTGTTGAATGAAGAGTAAAGGGTGGGGGATCCCTCATCTCTTGGGAATACCTGGAGATCCACGGTGCTCATTCAGTATATGGGACATACTGAAAAGCTTTCCCCCCTCCAAAAAGAGGAGCTTCATTATCCCGTCTTCATGGTTTGGCCTACATGTAATATTTCTGGGTCTAGAGAGGGTCTAGAGTCTACTAGGTAGAGGATGGCATGAAACAACTTTTACTATGAAGAATGACTAAAACATCTTGTACAACAATCTCTAAGGCTTGTTCTAGGATAGAATTGTCAGCCCCCCGTGCCACCAAGTGGTGGGTGGTGAAGTGGGGGGTGAGGGTGGGAACTTACTAGTGCATACACATGCCACGTTTTGGGCCAGGTATTAAAAAATCAGCCCTGGTGTGATGCTGTACTTCTAGTGTGGCAGCGACTCCACGACGAAGTGACAAGAACATCTTATAGGACGTTTATGAAGGCCTATGAAATGGCAGTGAAAGCTGCAAAGAGAGAATACTATGCAGCATCCATTGCGTCCGCTGGTTCTCGCCCAGCACAACTTTCCAGAGTGATTTGGTCTTCAACGTCTCTCACACATGGGACAAATAAAAATGTAAATTCGGTAATAAGCTGTGAGGCTTTTGGAGACTATTTTGCGGATAAGATCTTGTCACTCCGCCAGGATCTGTCCACCACGGTTGATGCAGTATGTGTACTGGAGGCCCCTTGGTTGTCCTCAGGGTTGATATTAGATCAATTCAGGCCAGTCTCCCAGGAGGAGGTAGGCAGGGTCCTGCATGCTGTGAAACATACCACATGCCTACTGGACCCATCATGGCTAGTGAAAACTGGCGGTGATGGGATTCGGGCACCATTAGCTGACATCATTAATCTTTCTCTGAGTTCTGGGTTTTTCCCAGACTCACTGAAGGAGGCAGTGGTGCGGCCCTTATTAAAGAAACCATCACTGGATCCTGTTGATCCAGCCAATTACCACCCAGTTTCGAATCTTCCGTTTCTGGGTAAGGTAATTGAGAGGGCGGTAGCAGAACAGCTGCAGGTATACCTGGATGATGCCTCTATCCTGGATCCATTCCAGTCCGGCTTCAGGCCTGGCCATGGTACAGAGACAGCTCTGATCACCCTCACAGATGATCTGCGGCAACACCTGGACCGGGGCGGGTCAGCACTGTTGATACTTTTAGATATTACAGCAGCGTTCGACACGGTCGATCATAATCTTCTGACCCACCGCCTTGCCGATGTGGGGATTCGTGGAACAGCTCTGCAATGGCTGAACTCCTGCCTTCACAATCGGGGACAAAAGGTGGCACTCGGGGAACAGATGTCTGCTTGTCATTTGTTGGTATGTGGCGTCCCTCAAGGAGCGATTCTTTCCCTGATGCTATTTAACATCTATATGCGCCCCCTTGCCGGGTTAGACCACAGCTTTGGGCTGGGTTGTCACCAGTATGTGGATGACACTCAGCTCTATCTGCTGATGGACGGCCAGTCTGATCTCGCTCTGGATTCCTTGGCCAAGGGTCTTGTGGCTGTGATGGTATGGTTACATCAGAGTCACCTGAAATTGAATCCCCTGAAGATGGATGTTCTGTGTCTGGGTTGTAGGGCAATCGAGCTGGGGACCCGGCTCCCAGCGCTCAACGGGGTACAATTGAAACCTTCGCCGATGGTGAGTAGCCTGGGTGTGACCTTGGATGCCACACTTTCAATGGAGGCCCAGGTCACGACCGTTGCCAGGTCTACCTTTTTCCATCTTCGACAGGCCCAGCAACTGGCGTCCTGTCTTTCGCCCCAGGACCTGGACACAGTACTCCATGTAATGGTCACCTCCAGGCTAGACTACTGCAACTCACTCTACGCTGGACTGCCCTTGGGCCTGACCCGGAAGTTACAGCTGGTCCAGAATGCAGCGGCACGCATCCTTACTCAAACGCCAATCCAAACACACATTCATCCTGTGCTGTGCCAGCTGCATTGGCTCTCAGTGGAGTTCCGGATCCGGTTCAAGGTGTTAACCTTGGTGTTTAAAGCCCTTCACAGACTGGGACCTGCATACCTGCAGGACCGCCTCTTCCATTATGTCCCCTGCAGGGTGTTGTGCTCTGCAGACAAGCAACTCCTGGTGGTCCCAGGCCCGAAGGACATCCGTCTGGCCTCAACCAGGGCCAGGGCTTTTTCTGCCCTGGCCCCGGCCTGGTGGAACGCTCTCCCACTGGAGATCTGGACCCTGCAGGACCTGTTAAGTTTTGCGGGGCCTGTAAAACAGAGATGTTCCGCCGGGCCTTTGGCTGAGTGCCAGTGGGTGTCCTCCTTCTTTCATCTAAGACCACCACGTCTTCTGAAGCCGCCCTCGGCCATCTGCTATGCCCGTATACGGACTCCCAATATTTATTTAAATAGCCTGCTCCTGGACTATTTTAATAAGTTTTAAAAAATTATTGATTTTATGTTTTTGTGACTTTTAATGTATTTTTTAAATGTTATTAGCCGCCCTGAGCCCATCTGTGGGGAGGGCGGGGTATCAATCAATCAATCAATCAATCAATCAATCAATCAATCAATCAATCAATCAATCAATCAATCAATCAATCAATCAATCAATCAATCAATCAATCAATCAATCAATCAATCAATCAATCAATCAATCAATCAATCGTTCATGCAACCCTACTTCCCACCAAGCAGCTGGTGATTGGTGTGCAGAGGCATAAAAATGGCTGGAAGTTGGGCACTTGGCAAGACTATTCTAGAACTAACCACGGTCATGTGACTATAGGGCACTCCTCAAACTGCCAGTTCACTAACACTACTAAGGGAAATTCATTCTACAAAAAAGCCGAGGGCATGCCCATTTCCACCTCTCTCTTCCCCTCACTTGCTTAATGTCCTGCAACAAACCACAGATTTGCAGGGAAACTGTGGTATCTGTACAAATAATTATTTTCCAGTAAATATAGTTGCAAACCTCCAGAGATCAGTTCCTTGAAGAAATTGGCTGGTAGGGGGGGACTCTATAGTGTTCTGCCCCACTGACATCCCTCCCCTCCCCAAACTCCACCTTCCCCAGGCTCCATCCCCAAATATCCAGGAATTTTCCAACCCAGAGTTGGTCATTCTAGTTGGGTATGATATGCATAAAAGGAGTCCTTAGACGACGGCATAATGCTAGGAATTCCAGGAGAGCATCCACAGACTTTCTGAAATTCTGACATAGGCAAAAAATTGGCCTAACTGGGAAGATGGCTTCAGGAATGTGTCCAAGAGAGAACCAGCACAAAAATGGGGAACCTAAAATTTAGTAACTTTGAGAATAGATTAGTCTATCTTCCTTGTTAATGCACGATCATAGAGGGATAAGATCTGAAGAAAGAAGATTGCATTTGCATTTCTCCGTCGTTTTATTTTTCTTTTGCTTAGTAGTTTTTAAACAATGTTGCTTTCTATCATTTTTTCCTTACTGTAATTAACAGCTTTTATTTTTTCCCTTTTTATGAACTTGATGTTATTTTAATCAGTCTACACTATATAAAAAACCTAACTTGGCCCATGCATACCATGAGGGAGGTGGCCCGGAAAAGTATGGAGTTCTTAATTGGAGACTTTAAAGAAACAAAAGGAGGTGGCTCAGTTTCCAGAGGGGCTTAATTTGCATATCTCTTCAAGTGCAGCAAGTAGTAAAAAGTGAGATGGACTATAAATGGAGTGAACCTCAGTGAGGTCTAGTGACTTGTCCTGATTTGGCTAATAGAGAGGAGTGTTTGTGGGACCTGTTTTGCCACATAGCATATTAATTTTCAGCAGTTCTTTTTCAGGAAATTTTTTCCACATCAATATGCTGGAGGAGAAACCACTACAAATCTGTTATGTAATACCTGTGAGTTGTCTTTGGTTGCCATTCAGCTCATCTCTGAAGGTGGGGACACAGAGAGCAGGGTTTGGAAGAGTGCTGCTAGGTCCCTGCCATGGTGAGGGATCCCCTGCCCCCAGCCTCCTCACCTGACTGTTGCTCACCTGGCCAGGGAGAAAGGCGAGCAGAGGCATGCTGGAGCCTGCTGTGCACATGCCCTCCACATGCCCATACTTTGAATTGCATCCAGTAACAATTGGGCAGCCAGTATAGATGTTTCAGTACAGAAAAGATAGAATCCATGTATCTAGCCACTGACAATGACCTGACTACTGCAGTTTGGATCAACTGAAGTTTCTATGCAGTTTTCAAAGGCAGCCCCACGTAGAACATATTACAGTTATCTAAGTTGGATGTATAACAGCTCCGTGGCTCAAAGTGGTAAGCTGCAGGACTGCAGCCCAAGCTCTGCTCATGATTTGAGTTCGATCCTGGCGGAAGCCGGGTTTAAGTGGCTGGCTCAAGGTTCGACTCAGCCTTCCATCCTTCTGAGGTTGGTAAAATGAGTACCCAGTTTCCTGGGTCTAAAGTGTAGATGACTGGGGAAGGCAATGGCAAACCACCCTGTAACAAAAAGTCTGCCACAAAAACGTTGTGATGCGACGTCCCCCCATGGGTCAGTAATGATTCAGTGCTTGCATAGGGAACTACCTTTACCTTTAAGTTGGATGTGATCAGAGAATGGATTGTCATCACAACTTCACAAGAACTGCACTGCAAGTAATCACAGTAACTCTCAAGACCTCAACACATGTAGATCTACAGAATATGCAGTCTGGCATGAACAAAAACTCATTGAAAGGGAATGGGGCTAAAGCAATTATATCAACCTATAATAGTATTCTTAGGATGGCCCTTACAGTGACTGTAGCAAACAAATTGAACCCAGAGGAATTCATTTATTTTTATCAATGCCCATTTTTCCTTGTAAATACGTGAATGACAATACCATCCTAAAAACACGTTCCTGGGAGTAGGCTCTCGTTAAACAGAATTGGGTAGGTTCTGAGTAGGCCTGCTTGGGATTGCCCTTTGAATGTAGCTTGTTTTGTTCTTCATTAGCTGTAAAATGCGTGCACCTCCTGGCTAGGGATCTTCCTGAAGACCAAGTATTTGCTAGAAGTTATATCATTTTCTTGAATCTGAACTAGCATTTGGTGACCAAAGTTCAATGAATAAATAAAACAGTAAACATATTTATTTAAAACATTTTTATGTCACCTTTTGACCCAACATTTCAGGTAATTAAAGCAATTAAAGCTCATGAACACATATAAACACAAACAGGAAGGAGGAATCCCTAAGAGTTCGTTGGTTTGGTTTACTATCATACATTTTAGATTATTTACATCTCAGTCCTAGCGGAGTTTACCTGTGAGTAGATCTTGGAGATTGCAGTAGAATAACTTTATAATAAATGTGTTCAAGATTGAAGAGAAATGTGGCGTATAAATGTAGCAAAAATATAAATCAATATATAAATCAACCGTTGTTGTTGTTGTTGTTGTTATAAATGTAGCAACAAAATAAATATAGCTGGATGAGGGGCTGAGTTAAAAGTAGGTTGGGTGGTGCATGGCTGGGAAGAACGAAGTAGGGAAAGGTGAGGATATGGGGGGGGGCTGCTAGGAGGAAGGAAAGAGGAAATAATGTGGGGAAAGGGATACAGGGGAAACTGAGAAGCCCTTCACAAGTCCTTGCAGGTTCCCAACCATGCAACTGGGCCTGGCCTGACAGCTGGTAGTGTACAACTTGCCCAGACTTTTCCCAGGAAAAGGCTGGTGGGGTGGGAGGGAAAGAAAACTAAAGATGGAATGGAGATAAAAGTATGTTGGCTGGTGGATAAGAAGGAGAGATGGAGGCAGGAAAAGGAGAGAGGCTATGGGGGCCTTCTGGAAAGGGAAAGAGGAAATAGTGAAGAGGGGGAATGAAATGGCCCCTGCAAGTCCTTCTGGGTCCCCCAGTTATTATATATAGTGAGGTTCTTAGGTTATCACTGACTCACTCACTCATGGTGATGTTGAATTTATGTGGCTGTTTCCATGCAAAGGTTTTACTCCAGTTTGGTATTGAAAATGGAGTAGATTTTGAGCGTACATAAAATATTATCCTGCAGTTGTGCATTATCAAGGTTTTCCTTGTATTTGCTCCACTTTTTCCCAAACCCAGTTTGTTATGACCATTTGGGAATGATCAGAGTTCAAGAACCTGTCCACACTGTGTGGATGGGAAGATGCACATTTTTAGGTCCCTCTCTCATCTGTACCATTTTCCCTGTCGCCACTCTCCTCCAATCTCATGGCAGCCCCCTCCCCACTTGGTAGTTGACAAATTGCTATAGCATAATCCTATTGCAATCTGTCAATTACCATTTTTTTAAAAAATGAAAAAGTGCTCTGCTGGCATGGGGATCGTAAGGGTGCCCAGCAACTCTCAACAGACTTCACTTCAGCAGTTAAAAGTTCTTTATTGATAAGATGCCCGTTCATGCTCTTACACCATCCTTGCTAGGACTGGCAGCTACAGACAAGCCTGAAGCAGATAAAGGTTCCCCGCGGCTCCTCCTCATTCCCCCCCCCTTCTAACAGTACCCAACTCTGCAAGCAGGAAAACAGGCTGTGGGATTCATAGACTTCTCAAGGGCAGAGATCACGGCAGGAATCAACAACCACTTCTCTTTCTCAGTTTCCCACCCCAGTGACAGAAACACTACAACAGCATCAGCTTTAGCTGTCTGCAGGGGTATGACAGGTGATCCTGAACACCTGACAGGGATGAGGAGAGGCTGCTGCAGGGGACTGGGGCAGGGGAAATAATACTGATGTTGTGAAAGTGCCAGGTTTAACTCTGTAATCTGCCTTGAGTCTCGGTGAGAAAGGCAGACAATAAACAAACCAACACATAAGTAAATATGACAACCACTCTGGTTTTGTGAAAGATCATAGCAAAGCAGGTTTTTGAATGATCACAGACAATCCAGAAAGTGCACAAAAGCACCATTATGTGATGTGGACACAGGGAAAAGACACACACATCTTCCTAGCATCCAAGGTAAAGCAAACACCTAGAAAAAAGGATGTTACATACACACCCAAATGCTGAACATACTTCCAAGGAAGAAACCTAAAATTTGGCATATACTCTGATGGTTAGAAAAGTGTTGAAGGAAGATACTTGTAACAGAGCAGAAGACATGAGTTGTACCTCTTAATGGTTAAGGGACTACTATGCTTCACAGAAAGCAAGTATCTGGTGTGTGCATAGCCCAAACTGCATTGATTATTACGAAAGTCTGTACTTGGATATTTTTTACATCCATTGTTCCAAATATAGGACATACCACACTTCAGTCAGACTGTGGTTTGTGGGCCTGGATGAGGGTTTTCCAGTAGCAGCTAGAAGCATGCATCCATGCTTGCCCAATGCAATGCTCAGTGACTAGGACTACCACGTGCCTGGGTGGGAGAGTGTTGGGTATGCTCTGCCAAGCCACGCTTTTAGTCATCCTCTTTGACACTTTGTCCTAGCCCTGGTTTCTGCAACTGTGTGGAGTAGCTGTGATTTAAAACAAAAACAAAAAAAAATGTCTGCCTTTAAACAAAATCAATCTTTTAAAGAACACACTTGTCCATTTTGTTGCAGAAATTTTGGAATGTTATCTTTCTGGATCTTTGGGACAAACACTTGAATGAATATTCTGGTGGAGGGCCAGCTACAGAGGCCTGGAGCCCAACACAGCATTATCTCCAGTCACATTAAACTAACAGCACCTGCAATTAATAGGGGATCATGTGCCTAAGACATATAAATAAATGAAAGGGACAGAGTCATCCTTCACAGGCTTGTCACCTTTTAGGCGCTCATGCATACCTTAGGCACACTGGGCCAACACAACAGCCTGGGAACAAAATGAGCAATTAATTAAACAAATGTACAGGAACAGAGGTAACAGAGTAACTTTCCTCAGAGTGGGAAAGCTTCCCAGACCTGTATCGCCTAACTGGGGCCAATGTTGAAAAGAGAGAATGGGGAATGAAAGGAACTGTAGTCCCCAGAAAGTGTAGGAAAAACTGCCATGGGTGAGAGTTCGTTATAAATGGGTTGAATTCTGATCCCACACGTGTCAAGTTTCTATGGGAGGGGTTTAAGGGTGGGGTGAGTTGGGGTTTGTGCAGGACATCAGTTGTTATATCTGCAGCACCTAGCACATAGAGGACAATATTGTTTTCTGACCCTGCAAGGCTAGTTTTGTGCCAGTTACTAACTTCCTTCTCTAATCCCTGCTGTTTAGAATGATGTGGTATGTTTTTAAATCCTGCCCTCTGTCAAAGGAGACCAGGGCAACATTCATGGTTCTTTCATTCTCATTTCATCCTCACAACAACCCTGTGAGGTAGATTAGGCTGCGAAAGTGTGACTGACCCAAAGTCACTCAGCAAGCTTCCATGGCAGAGTGGGGATTCAAACCTGGGTCCCCCAGATCCTAGTTCAACATTCTAACTACTATACCTCACTGGCTTGGAGACAGACAGATTAGACAAGATTTTCTTAAAGCAAATAGTAGTAGAAACGACAACAGTCACTTTCATCAGTGAACTTTATGCCAGGGTAACATCTTAAATTGCACAAATGTGAAATCCAAACTGGGCTCTGTGATCTCAGATAAGACTGAAGTATCCAAATGGTAAAATCCTATCAACTTGGTGTACCAAGACATTTGGTATTCTACCAGCATCTCCAGTTACTGTAATCTTGTTATTTTAAAATAATCTAACCTTTTCTCTTTAAGTAAAAGCTACTGTCTGAGGCCAAGAAGGTATCACTAGAGGATGACTCTGTGGTAATCACTCTCTGACTGCCAAGGGTGTCTAATAAACACCTCTTCTGCTAGCAACTTAAATAAGAGTTTTAAAAACAGAAACAGAAAGCATGTTTTTGTTGATCTTAAGAAAAATGACTTTTCAAAGTCAAATAATTAAAGCATGTAGTGCCTTCATCTCAACTGTTCTAATGATAAGAGAATAAGAGAGTGCTGAACGTAAGATTTCTGGCAAGACAGCAGCCATCCATGATTGTAGTTGCAACTACTTCTGCTTTTAAAAATTACAATCTTAATTACTAGAATAGATCATCTGCATTAAAAAATGGTAAAGAAGGTACCACAAGCAATAGGGCAGGCCAGTAGGCATTTACTAAGCAGCCTTGAAAGGAACCAAGGCTGCCATTTCCAAATCCTGGACAGTTTAGTGATGATGATCACAAATAGTGTGAGTGCCAGTGTGATGTAGTAGTTAGAATGCTAGAACTAGGAATGGGGAGGCAGGTTCAATTCTGGCTCACCTTAAAATTTGCTGGGTGACTTGTGGGCCAAACTATCTCGACCTAACCTATCTCATAGAGTTGCTGTGAGTGTAAAATGCAAGAAGGAAGAACCATGTATTGCACATGTCATTTTTCCAGACCTGGGAGTCACTGAGCTGTATTCTTGCAACGTCAGAGTCACATGACAGGAAGATGATCTCATCAGTATCAAGGCCAACACTATGGGCAACAGACCAAGAAAACTGGGGACAAGAAATGCACACAATGTATCTGCAGGTGTACCATAATGAAGAACAGGTCTATGTCAGAGTTATGGCAGAATCCTCTCACCAAGTAACCTTACCTGTTGTTTAAGGAATATCTTGTCATGAACTGAACATCTTAATGGACAAACGATTTGTACATACTCAGGTCAAAGTGATCATGAAATCAAGGCTGTCATTTCACCTTTCTTACGTGGGGAGAAAAATACACATATGTGTGTCTCTGTGTGTGCATTTTAACTACAAAAAAGGATGCTTACATTAGCTTCTCTCTGTATTTGAATGCCTAAAGAGTTAGACATGTTTCCAAGCTGTTTGATTGTGACTTCCTTGCTTAGATGATCTATTTATTTATTTATTTATTTATTTATTTAATTACATTTTTAGACCGCCCTCCCCGTCAGACGGGCTTAGGGCGGTTTGACAACAAATTAAAAACATTATAAAAACATTAAAACATCGTATAAAAAACCATTAAAATTGGCGGGTGTAGAATATTAAATATTAAAATGCAGCATTGTCCTGCATGGGTGGTGGAGGGTCTTCAGTGGTATGGCCAGCGAGAGGACAGCCTAGCCCCCACCAAATGCCCGGTGGAACATCTCCATCTTGCAGGCCCGGCGGAAAGATAACAAATCCTGCTGGGCCCTAGTTTCCTCAGACAGAGAGTTCCACCAGGTCGGAGCCAGAACTGAGAAGGCCCGGGCTCTGGTAGAGGCCAGGCGGACCTCCCTGGGGCCAGGGACCATCAGCAAGTTCTTAGTGGCTGATCAAAGCGACCTCTGGGGAACATATGGGGAGAGGCGGTCCCGAAGGTATGCTGGGCCCAGTCCGCATAGGGCTTTATAGGTCAACACCAAAACCTTGAACCGGACCCGGTACTCAACCGGTAACCAGTGCAGCTGATGGAGGATAGGTGTTACATGAGCCATAACTGGTACTCCGGCAACCACCCGTGCAGCTGCATTCTGAACCAGCTGCTGTTTCCGGATCAAGCCCAAGGTAAGCCCTGCGTAGAGTGAGTTGCAGTAGTCTAATCTGGAGGTGACCGTTGCCTGGATCACTGTTGTGAGGTCATGGGTCGATAGGTAGGGGACAAGTTGTCGAGCCTGTCTTAGATAGAAGAAAGAGGATCTAACAACCGCTGCAACCTGTGCCTCCATAGACAAGGAAGCATCCAGGACCACCCCCAGGCTCCTCACTCTTGACACCGGCGTAAGTAGCGCTCCGTCGAGAGCAGGGAGCTGGAGTCCCACACCCATGGACCCTAGACCCACATGCAGGACCTCCGTCTTCAAGGGATTTGATCTCAGCCGACTCTGCTTCAACCATCCAGTCACAGCTCCGAAGGCACGTTCCAGGACATCTGGGGCAGAGCCAGGCCGTCTGTCCATCATCAGATACAACTTCTACAACATCTACAACTTCTTTGCCGTCATTTGCGCCCTCATAGGCCAAAATTAGGTCGTCAACATAAACTAGAATGTGAGTCCATTGTTCATTTTCACATTGTGTGTATAGGCATGGGTCAGACTCACTTCTTTGGAAACCTGCCTTTAGAAGGATGTCATTCAGTTTGTCATTCCAGCATTTTGCACTTTGTTTTTGGCCATAGATTGGTTTCTGAAGCTTGCACACGAGATCTTCCTTCCCTTTTTTGATGAAACCTGGTGGTTGCTTCATGCAGACTTCTTCTGTTAAGTCACCGTGTAGAAAAGCAGTCTCGAAATCTAGGTGCTTTACTTTCATCCCCTTGCATGCTGCAACACTAAGGAGTGTTCTTATCGTAGTGTGTTTCACAACAGGTGCAAATGTCTCGTCATAATGCTCACCAAACCTTTGTGTGTAGCCTTGCGCAACAAGTCTGGCTTTGTAATGTTGGGTTTTACCTTCATTGTCACGTTTCAGTTTAAAAACCCACTCGCTCCCCACAGTTTTCTTATTTTTAGGGAGTTCTGTGAATGTCCGTGTGTTGTTCTTGTACATACCAACCCATTGTTCTTGTACATGGCATTTAGTTCTGTTCTTGCAGTTTGCTTCCACTCCTGTGCTTGAGCGGGTGGTAAGCTAGAGATGAATATGCTATGAATATGCTGGCCACTGCTCTATCTGGGCTTCAATTCTTCCTCTGCCCTAATCATCAGGTTTAACTTTGGAGCCGGAATACCTTTGTTGGAGTGCTTTGACCATCTCAGCATCGGCTGTGCGGCTTCTTTGGGTTCCCTCTGCTCTTCAGGTACTGTTTGTATGTTTGGTGGCACTGCTTGTTGGGCAGCTTCTTCCGTCAGGATTAGGTCTGGATTTCCTGCTCTCTTTTGTGTCTGGGACGTTAGAAATGGCAGGATATGGAGCTGCTTCTTGGCTTCGTCTGGAGTTACCCCCTCTGAACCTGGAGGTTCTGCATTCTCTTCTAAATGAACTGTTCTGCTTACTATCACTTCTTTGGTCTGAGGATTCACGATTTTGTAACCCTTGCAGCTGGCAGTGTAACCTATGAATATGCCGGCCACTGCTCTCTCATCTAGCTTGTGCCTATTTTGTTTTGGAACATGTGCATAAGCTCTGCATCCACAGACTCTTAAGTGCTCAACTGATGGCATGTAGCCAAACTAAAATCGGTACGATGTAACATCTGTGGCCTTAGTGGGTAGCCTATTTTGTGTGTAATTAGCTGTAAGGGTGGCCTTGCCCCAAAAGGTGTGCAGTAGGTGTGAACTTTTAATCATGCATCTCACCACACCCAGTAGATAGCGATTCTCCCTTTCAGCTATGCCGTTTTGTTCTGGACATCTGGGACGGTCCTTTGGTGAATGATGCCTTGATCTCTCAGGAACTGTTGGAGCTCATTGGACATGTATTACATTGTCTGAACATAGATCTCTGGCTTTCTTCCAAAACTGTAGGACATCATTGCATTTGTCTTCTCCTAGCTTCCCTTTGGGAAAGGCTGCCACACTGCCTTGCATTCTAAACAAGAAACACAACTTTGGTTAATTTTGCAATCATTAACACACATATTTCTGACAAATCCCTTTGTATGAATTTCCTTTATAGTTTCTAAACTCCTGTGGCAACATCTACAGTGGCTGGATCTATTATTTGTCTTGTCTCTAAAAGACACCTAGGGAATTTCATGAGTGATCTAATGTCAAAAACAAGAAATTCACAATCAAACTGCAGTTTTTTCCTTTTGCAAAGTATATGTTAAGCTACACTGCTGTGCCACCAGTCCATACGATTAACATAATATGGTGATCGCAGTGCAGACAGTAATATATTGGGTGAAGGAATGCCTTCCTTTGAGACACACTCCACACTCCCAGGTGCAGGATACATTGCCTAACTGGGATTATTAGAAGGAGCCATCTAGATGTGCCCTGTGTTCTAGACCGACTCCATTCATATTCATAACAATCAATGTAAAGGGCAAAAATTACACAGTTTTAATAGGAAGTCTGACTATAGGTTAATGTAGGTTAAATATACACCATCCCAACAGCAGCATCTAGTGGTCAAAAATGGAAGAAGAAAATATACTGACACACTGAGCTCTCTGCCCACCCCTCCCTCTGTCCACGTGTACACCCGCAGGGAACTGGAATATCACGTGTACTCTCCCTCTCCAGTAACCATTGCTGCTTCTTTTATGTTTCGCCCAACCTGGTTCCCCACTCAGTTTCCTTCCTGTCTAATGCTCTCCAACAAAAGTACAAGAAGGTCAGGGTGTGGATGTAGTTCTATGAAGTAATTTAAAGGAAAGAAAACATTCACTTTTGAAATGATTCCGACCTACTAGCAAATATTTGTCAGATATTCATAAAAATGAGTCTACAGGCTATGAGCATTCTTGAATTGAATATTTTGCTGTTTTTCTTTGAGGAAATTATTGTACGTTATAACTTGTATAATAAAGGAGGCTAATAAAAATAAATAAAAGTGTCTTTAGCGGTAGATTTTTGTTATTTGTGTTATTTATAATCTGCCTTTCTCACTCAGACTTAAGGGAGGGAGATTACACAGGGCGAGTCGATACGATCAGCAGCTGGAACATTCAATAAACAATGCAATTGGGTTTGGAGTGCAGGAATTCGAAAGCAAGCAGAAATCTGATACAGAGCTAAAACAGTGCTGGATCAAAGCACAAACAATTAAACACAACATTTTAATTTAATTTAATTTATTATATTTATATTCCGCCCTCCCCGCTTTCGCAGGCTCAGGGCGGATGTTAAACAGTGCAGAAATTTCCGAGTAGGAGCATACTTAGATGAACAGATAGTACTCAATAGTATAACCAACAGTTCCTATCACTTTACCAAAGCACCTGTCTGAACCAATTCCTTTCAGTACAGCCCTCCCATCTTTTTTAAAAAGCCTTATGCAGTTTTGGATATTTTTCAGAAAGCCGGGAGAGTAGGAGCCCTCCTACCCACATCAGTCAGGCCATTCCACAAGGTGGGGGCCACAACAGAAAATGTGCATGTAAGTGCAGTTGTTGATTTTACCCAATTGTAGGGTGACACCTGCAGAAGGCCTCGTTCAAATGAGCAAAGCTGCAGAGGTGGAGTATAGGGAGAGAGTTGGTCCTGAAAATATAAGGGGCCAAGGGCATGAAGGGTGTTGTATGTGATGGCCAAAACCTTGAATTCAGCCCTGTAACTGATGGAACAAATGCAGAACAGTGCCTGCCAGTAGTGGGAAATCTCCCAGTGGTTTGCCCAATTGCCCACCGTTTGCGGGCAATTGGTAGGAGGTTGCAAGCTGCCCGGTGATTGCCCACCATCGCCAGGCAAGCTGGGCAAACATGCAGTGGGCGCACTCCAGGTCAGGTGTGACAACATCACTCCCTGAAGTGCTCCTGTGCTTCATGGGTACAGTTGCTAGTCCCCTGCTGGGGTGTGGGATCCCTCACTTCCACCCTCCATCCCCCGCCCCACTTATCTGGCTGGTGGTGGGGGAAATGTGCCTACCGGGGTGTGCTCCCGGGCTGCGCGCTGTGTTCCTGGGCCTGAATTGGGCCAAATTGGGCCCGATTCGGCCCAAATTTGGGCCAAATTGGACTGCTGCAGAGCGCGGGAGTGCTCCCATGCTCCACAGCAGCCTGATCCGAGTCAAATTGGACTGGATTGGGCCCAAATCAGCCCAGATTAGGCTGCTGCATAGTGCAGCAGCGCTCATGGGGTGGCCCATGGCCTGTGCAATGACGTCACATCACTTCCCAGAAGTGACATCATCGCACAGGCTGGGAGCACACCTGCTTTTCACAAGCACGACCAGAGAAGACGATGTAGGTGTTGGGCCTCCCACTTCCCGCCGGGGAGTAGGGGGACCTGGCAACTCTCTTCATGAGGCTGATTTGGGCCCCAAATGTGAAGCATAGGAGCATTCCCGCACACAGTCATTGCTTTGGCGCTGGGAGCACATGTGCGAACAGCCTCATGCTAGAAAGTACAGGGTCCACCCTCCCGCTGGGAGGGTATGGGAACCTGGCAACCCTAAATGGGAGTAATATGCAAGCTTTCCATAGCTTTTATTTATTTATTTATTTATTTATTCAATTTATATACCGCCCATCCCAGGGGCTCTGGGCGGTGAACAGTTAAAATTGATAAAAACAAAAACTAAAATCAATATACAAATAATAAAACAAATTAACAAGGTGCAGTGGTGGGGAGAACCTTCCCCACCCCAAAGGTGGGAGGCCGACATGGCACCGCCCCCTTCAATCACCAAACGCCTGGCGGAACAGCTCTGTCTTACAGGCCCGGCGGAACGATAATATGTCCCGCTGGGCCCGGGTTTCCATTGACAGAGCGTTCCACCAGGCTGGGGCCAGGACTGAAAAAGCCCTGGCCCTGGTTGAAGCGAGGCGGGCTTCCTTAGGGCCGGGGACCACAAGTAAATATTTATTCGCTGATCGGAGCGATCTCCGGGGAACGTACAGGGAGAGGCGGTCCCGAAGATATGCCGGTCCCAACCCACTCAGGGCTTTAAAGGTAAGAACCAACACTTTGAACCTGATTCGGAATTCAACCGGAAGCCAGTGCAGCTGGCGCAGGACAGGTGTGATGTGAGACTGGTAAGGTATACCAGTCAGGACCCGTGCCGCCGCATTCTGGACCAATTGTAGTTTCCGGATCCAATAATAACTGAGCTGTGGTGTTCTGCATCAACTGGAGTCTCCATTTGACTATGTAGAGTGCATTACAGTAGTCTAGGCTTGATGTTTGCGAGGCATAGATCCAGGTGGCCAGATTGGCCCTATCATCTTTGGGGTTAGACTGAGTTGAATGGAGGCTGTCTTTGCAGCTGTATTAACTTGTGTCTCTAGCAGCAATGCTGGATCCAGTATAACATCTACGCTCTGTCTTGACTGAGTTTGTAAAGGTCAACTGAACCCCACTAAAAAGGTGGGCACAATGTCCTTCAAGACCTCTGCCACCCATCTTGTCTAATTCCCTTTCAATTTGTTTGCTTTTAGCCCCTTGACCATAGCAGTTAGGCAGTGACTCAAGACCTCTGCTGTATCACCAGGGGACTTAGATAGCAGGATACAGAGCTGAATGTCACCTGCATATTGACGACATCCAGTTCCAAAGCTACAAATGATTTCTCTAAAAGGCTTTACATATAAGTTGAATAATATGGGGGATAATATTGTGACTCGTGGAACCACACAAGATAATTCCCACACTGAAGACGGCTGGGTCAAATCCACATTCACCCATTACCCACATGTTTATCGGATATCTTCCGTTTGCCTCCAATCTGCGATTTTTTCCTCTTTGTTCACATTCCTGCTTCCAATCCGTCTTTCTCGTGCGTCCCTCCGGTCACACGGCTGCTCGAAAACCGCTTTTCGAAGGCGGGGCGGGGGGCGTCGGGGGGAGCGGCGCAGCCGCGACCCCCGGGGGCCCCCGGCCCGCCGAAGGCGGGGCGGGGGGCGTCGGGGGGAGCGGCGCAGCCGCGACCCCCGGGGGCCCCCGGCCCGCCGAAGGCGGGGCGGGGGGCGTCGGGGGGAGCGGCGCAGCCGCGACCCCCGGGGGCCCCCGGCCCGCCGAAGGCGGGGCGGGGGGCGTCGGGGGGAGCGGCGCAGCCGCGACCCCCGGGGGCCTGGCTGTCTTCGTCTTCGTCTTCGTCTTCGTCTTCGTCTTCGTCTTCGTCTTCGTCTTCGTCTGCGTCTGCGTCTGCGTCTGCGTCTGCGTCTGCGTCTGCGTCTGCGTCTGCGTCTGCGTCTGCGTCTGCGTCTGCGTCTGCGTCTGCGTCTGCGTCTGCGTCTGCGTCTGCGTCTGCGTCTGCGTCTGCGTCTGCGGGAGCGGGAGCGGGAGCGGGAGCGGGAGCGGGAGCGGGAGCGGGAGCGGGAGCGGGAGCGGGAGCGGGAGCGGGAGCGGGAGCGGGAGCGGGAGCTTTTATTTTTGGCAACCTCTTCTACATGCAAAACTTTTTTGGTACAAAGTTGTAATGTTATAAAATGGTAAAAATTTCATAAAATTGTAATTTTACTAACAATCCAACTCAAATAAGTTTATAGATAATTCAAACAGTATTGCTTCTATAATCATATTAGGCATAAATATTAGACATAACTTTTAAACATTAAGTAAGAAGTATTAAATACTCGGTAGAGATGGGTTGAAGGTTTTATCTTAAATCCTGAGCAGCTTGAAAACTTCAAGTGAGAACTGAAAACACGTTTCTCTGTTTTAGAGAAACTGCTTTTCAGTACAAAATAAACGGGATGTATGTTTTTGTTGCACTCTCCCAACCAGGAGACAGACTCCTCCTAAGAGTTTAATGGCTTCTTTCATTAACAAATGCTAGTTGTTTTCATTACATGAGGTATCAAAATATAAATGTTTATTTAAATAAAACAGAAAAATAGAACAGATGAACACAACAAGAATTAAGTTTCCTATCATTTCTTAATGAAATCTAACTCAGTCAGATTAACGATGAAGTGCATTCAAGTTACTGTAGCACATATTACAAGGGTAAGTTTCCTGCCTAGATCTTCATGAGATTTCTTTTGGCCAAAACCCTGATCTGCTATTTGGATTACCATTTTTATATATTATCTTATGCAGAAATCTAAGATCCTTTCATATGATAACAAAGATAAATATCAAACCAATCATAATTTAATTCTTTTTTACTATTTCCAATCATGTGACATTCTACCTAGCCAAATCAAAAAGAGTCAGTAGCACCTTTAAGACTAACCAATTTTATTGTAGCATAAGCTTTCGAGAATCAAGTTCTCTTCGTCAGATGCCTGATCCAAACTGGCCACATACAGAAGAGGAGGGGAGAGAGGGAAAGAAGGGGACATATATCACAAGGGGACAGGATGCAATTAGCGTGGAGGCAACCCAAACATTCCTTTGCTAGTAAATGTAAACATCTCCTTTTGGTGTGGAGTCAGTTTGCCGTGTTTGTTTGGAAAGTATCCAATTCCTATGTAGTATAAGCCTTCGATAACCACAGCTCTCCCTGCCAGATGCATCTGACAAAGAGAACTGTGGTCCCCGAAAGCCCACACCAGGCGACACTGGGCTCCCCCAGACCACGCCTCTGTAAAGGAAATCTGTTACCTGTGATAACCATTCATGGTCTCTATTCAGTCCCATCTTGACAGAGTCAAATTTGCATATGAATTCCAATTCAGCAGCCTCCCGTTGGATTTTGTTTTTGAAAGGTTTCTGTTGAACCACAGCGACCTTTAAGTCTTTGCTGGAATGATGTTTACATTTACTAGCAAAGGAATGTTTGGGTTGCCTCCACGCTAATTGCATCCTGTCCCCTTGTGATATATGTCCCCTTCTTTCCCTCTCTCCCCTCCTCTTCTGTATGTGGCCAGTTTGGATCACGCATCTGACGAAGAGAACTTGATTCTCGAAAGCTTATGCTACAATAAAATTGGTTAGTCTTAAAGGTGCTACTGACTCTTTTTGATTTTGCTACTACAGACTAACACGGCTAACTCCTCTGGATCTATGACCATACCTAGCCAAAAGTACCACTATGCCCAGCTGCAAGATAAGAGATATGGATAGTAAAAATGACAAGAAAAGTTACATGACCAGATCATCCTTGGTCTCTGCTAACAATTACAGAACATGTATCTGATACTGTTCACTATTTTTAATTGGCTGTCAAAGATAAAGCACCAGTTATACGCCATACTAGAAAAAGAACTACAGTGATGTTCATACAGCATTATTTAGAATGCATATGTTTCACGAAGTATGTGTTCTAAACCATAATCAGCAGTCTACTGGTTTGAATCCCACTACTGACATGAGCTCAGTAGGTGGCCTTGGGTCAGCCACTCCTCTCAGCCCCAGCTCCATTGTGGGGATAAGAATAACACTAACTTGTTCACTGCTCTGGGTGAGGCACTAATATGTGTAGAAGAGCGGTATATAAGCACAGTTATTTCCATGACACCATCCCTTGACCTGTGAAATTAAGTATTTTGATAAATATGAAAGTGATACAAAATATAAATGCATTGCATAATGTGTGAGTGTACATACACAAACTTTAAAAATTGTATTGGATAATACCGCAAAGCATGATTACTGAGAAAGCTGCTTTCACTGCTTTCAGTGTGGAGAGCTGCTTGTAGATCAAAACAACCTGACGAGCTGTCTTCATGCAGAGTACACTTGATTCTCTTGGCTTTCAATTCTGCTTTCGTTCAGCGTGGGTAAATCAATGTGTCAGCAGTAAACATTTGTATCACTCCTCTCTGAATGACCTTTTAAATTTTACTGCCTATCGTGTCAAAGCAATTAAAATTAACAATACAGTTACTAAGCTGCTAAGATCAATTAATGGCTCTTAGGCTTTATCTATTGATCGAGTGACACCTTCAAAACCCACTGGTAACAGACTATACATATTTCTCTTCTATCCACAATATATACACAAGGATTGATTACATATTCTTATCTTCTAAATTACATATTTAAATGACATATTCTTATCTCCTAAATTAATTAGTCAAACTCTTACATCAAGGATTGGTGACAAGTTGTGGACAGACTATGCTTGGATAGAATGTACACTGAGAATAAATGACATCAAACAAATTGGAAACTAAATAAATCACTTTTATTTAACAAATAAATTTCTTCTGAAGTCTCTTTAGAAATTAAACAATAGAAACAAACTATGTGGCATTCCTCAAATCCACGTGTAGGATGCTATGGAAGTGGTACTTAGAGAGAAATTAATCTTCGTTGCCTCCTGTCATGAAGAGCAAAAAGAAAACATTAGAAATGAAATTATATCTAGAATAAGAAAACTAGAAGATGAACACAAAAAAGGCCACCCAATCTATAAACTTGCTTGCATGAAAATTAGAAGAAAAAACCTCCTCGCATTCTATACAAGCTATTAAAGGCACCCAGGAAAAACTCAAACTAATTCTGTAAAATTAGCCAATGTATTTGCTGAATACTACCAAACCATTTGTACATCAGACAATCCTGACACTAATCATATTTTAAATTATTTATCATCACGGGAGATTTGGAAAAAAACTCACAAGAACATAAACAATATCTGGACCAACCAGTCACAACAGAAGATGTTACAGTCACTATCAAATCCTTGAAAAAAATAACAAAGCTTCAGACAGGGATGGATTCCCTGCCAAATTTTTACAAAAAAATACATTCACCTACTTTCAACTCCATTAACTGCCACATGCAACTCTGTTATGTTAGGAGGTAGCATCCCTCTATCTTGGTCAGAGGCTGAAATAGTAGTTACTCCAAAAAAGGACAACCATATTACAAATACTAAATCTTCTCAACCAATACCCTTACTGAATCAAGACCAAAAGATCTTTACAAGCATATTTGCCAAAACATTGTCTAAATTTAAATAACCAACTACATTCACCTTGACCAGACAATACACGTAACACTTTAACTATAATTAATTTCTGTGAAGCATACAAAACCCCTGCATTACTTCTGGCCTTTGATATAGAGAAGGCATTTGATTAAGTGGAAATACCATATCTAAAACTTTTACTTCAAAAAATGGGTTTTGGCGACCAATTCTAAAATGCCATTAATGCTCTTTATCTTTCTCCAAAAGCTACAGTTAGGACTAACAATGTACATTCAATAGATATCCATATAGCAAGGGGAACTAGACAAGGCTGTCCCCTTTCCCCATTTCTGTTTGCCATAACTATAGACAGGGCCAATGCTACCATTAGACCAACTAGGCAGCCGCCTTGGGCACAGACCTCAAGAGGGGCATAGTTTTATACAGTTTACTTTCTTGAAAAAAATGCAACTGAGAAAACCTATTGAGCACCCCCTAAATGGTCCTGTCCACAGACATCAAGCAGCTCAAAAGCTCACCGTAACTTTTTCATTTATTTATTTATTTATTTGATGTATACCCTGCCCTCCTCACAGATGGGCTAAGGGTGGCTAACAACCCTAAAAAATACATTAAAATCACAGAAACATAAAATCAATAATATTTTTTTTAAATAATTAAAATAGTCCAGGAGCAGGCTATTTAAACAAATATTGGGAGTCCGTATACAGGCATGGCAGATGGCTGAGGGCAGCTCCGGAAGAAATGGTGGTCTTAGATGGAAGAAGAAGGACACTCACTGGCACTCAGCCAAAGGCCCAGCAGAACATCTCCGTTTTACAAGCCCTGCAAAACTGTAACAGGTCCCACAGGGCCCAGATCTCCAGCGGGAGAGCATTCCACCAGGCCAGGGCCAGGGCAGAAAAAGCCCTCGCCCTGGTTGAGGCCAGATGGATGTCATTTGGGCCAGGGACCACCAGGAGTTGCTTGTCTGCAGAGCGCAACACCCTGCAGGGGACGTAATGAAAGAGGCGGTCCCACAGGTATGGAGGTCCCAGTCCATGAAGGGCTTTAAATACCAAGGTTAACACCTTGAACCAGAGCTGGAACTCCACTGGAAGCCAGTGCAGCTGGCACAGCACATGATGAATGTGCGCTTGGATGGGCGTTCCGGTAAGGATGCGTGCCGCTGCATTCTGGATCAGCTGTAACTTCCGGGTCAGACCCAAGGGCAGTCCAGGATAGAGTGAGTTGCAGTAGTCTAGCCTGGAGGTGACCGTTGCATGGATTACTGTGGCCAGGTCCTGTGGTGAAAGATAGGGTGCCAGTTGCCTGCCCTGTCGAAGATGAAAACAGGCAGACCTGGCAACAGTCATGACCTGGGCCTCCATTGAAAGTGTAGCATCCAAGGTCACACCCAGACTCCTCACCATCAGGGAAGGTTTCAATTGTACCCCATCAACAGCTGGGAGCCGGTTCCCAGCTCGATTGCCCCATGATCCAGACACAGACCCTCTGTCTTCAGGGGATTCAATTTCAGCCGACTCTGATGTAACCATACCGTCACAGCCTCAAGACCCTTGACCAAGGAATCCAAAGCAAGATCGGACTGGCCATCTGTAATGATTCCAAGTAAATGTGTGCATGTATCTTTAAATGCTTGATGAGATAGGTGAAGAGTGGGGGGTGAAGGAGATGGATGAGTGAGTGATATGTGTCAGGCTATGGCATTCCAGACTTGATAGTCTGTTTCACTCCCTTCTGCAAGAAGACGAGGTCTTTTGATTTCAAAAGGTTTATTGTGAAAGACAGCATTCAAGCCCAGCTGTGCATATTCCAGGATTAGAGATCCTGGCCGAGCAAAGCGTTGCTAGGAATGAATCATAGAGCAAAGGTTGTTGCATTTCACACTCCCGGAGCCCAGCCTCCCCCCCGAGTTCATACGGCAAAACTTCTCAGAGGTGCGCTGAGCTGGCCAAGGTCGAAACAGCAGATAAGACAGGATCCTTTCCCATGGAATCGGCTCCTTGCAGGTGTTGCCTGGAGGGAAAGAAGTCTAAACACTACACGATTAAATATGGCGTTACTTAGGTTAAAACAGTTTCTGACAATATGATTGGTTGAGGACTGAGAGGGTGGGTGGAGTGAATGCAGTTTGAGACTGAGAGTAGAGAGAAAATTTTTAGTCAGAAGAAAGCAGGCTAGCTGTGTGCTGCCTGAATATGTTGAAGTGTTTATGAGAGAAATATAACCTGTGTGGAACCTGAATTGAGCATGTTTGTGAAAGGACACTCAGTCAGGGAAAGAGAGGCCAGCTGTGTGAATGACAGTAAATGAAGTAACTTTAAGAACCGAGAACTACGTTTATGAAACTGATACGCTTCTCGAATAAATAAAAGCTTATTTTTGTTTTGCTATAGCAAAACAGTGTAGCTGTCATTGCTATATCCCATTCCTATCTTCAGGGCCACATAGAACCACGAAGGAGCCTGACGCTTAGGAACGTTACCAAAGGGAAAATTTAAATAAAAAATCTTGGAATAAAATATTCCGGGTGGCAGCAGACTACCCAGAGGGTTAAGGGATGGATTAAAAGAAAAATCTACCCTAAAGAAAGTAAAGGTCATAACACCATCCATCAGCAGATAGAGCTGAGTGTCATCCGCATACCAGTGACAACCTAGCCCAAAGCTGCGGGCTAACGGGGCAAGGGGGCACATATAGATGTTAAATAGCATCACGGAAAGAATCGCCCCCTGAGGGATGCCACATACCAAAGAATGGTAAGCAGACATCTGTTCCCTGAGTGCCACCCTCTGTCCTAGATTGTGAAGGAAGGAGTTCAGCCATTGCAGGGCTGTTCCACGAATCCCCACATCGGCAAGGCAATGGGTCAGAAGATTATGATTGACCATGTCAAATGCTGCTGTAAGATCTAAAAGTATCAGCAGTGCCGACCCACTCCGGTCCAGGTGTCGCCGCAGATCATCTGTGAGGGCAACCAGAGCCGTCTCTGTACCATGGCCGGGCCTGAAGCTGGACTGGAATGGATCCAGGATAGAGGCATCACCCAGGTATACCTGCAGCTGTTCCGCTACCGCCCTCTCAATTACTCAAAGTTATCTCAGAAGACTCAGTCAACTTGAGAGGAACAATCCTTAGTGAAACTACTCCTTTTTAGCTCTCCAGAGAGCCAGCTAAAAAGAAGAAAGCAAACAAATTAAGTAACTGCAGACAAAAGTATCTCCTTTTCAAGTACAACACAATTCTCTCTCTCATTGTCTCACAGCAAACATGAGAAGGGGGTGGGAGTAGAAGACACTCTGTTGTGCCAGCCAGGAAAAAGGTGGGGAAATAGCTTCCAATGCTACAAAAAGAAACTTTTCAGCAACTTGAGGAAGCCAAGCAAGAAGTGAGAAGGAAAACAAAAGGGAAAAGGTGGGAAACTGCCTCCAGAGCTAAGGAAAAAACCCACTTCATAGAGCAAACTGTCTCCCAGCAACACCAAGAGAAGAGGCAGAGTGGAAAACACTAAAATCTTCACAGCTATTCTGCTGTGTCTGGAAAGAAATGGGCAGAAAGTCAACTTCATGGCTGCAATAAAAGGGAGGAAAGTAGGGAAATTCTGCTGTAGCAATGCTCATAGCAGACTTGCTGCAGAGGAACAAGTGCAGGGAAAAATACCTCTGCACTAGAACCTACAACTATATAGCCAAGCTTTTAAGGTTTCCTCAAAATCTGAAAATCCTTTAAAGAGTTATGATGACCTTGTCCAGTCCTTAAGGCCACTTTTGGTAGGTGCTCGAGAAGGAAAACTGGTCAAGACCAATTTGTCATCTAAACCTTGGTTTGATCAAAGCTGTATTTGTGCTAAAAATGCTTTAATCTATGCCTATAAGCTAGCACTGAGAGCTGATGAAAAGACCAGACAAGATGCATATCGTTCTCTTTCATTTTTAAAAAAGAAATATAAATCACTGGTTGCCCGCTGTAAGAAAGAACATACCAGAAAACTGTGGGCCAATATAATTGAAGCAGCTACGAGCAAAAACTCAGTGGTGTTCTGGAAAGTAGTGTCAAACCGCGCCTCCACAGCCGCCTCCCCCTTGGCTTCCTCTATCCCCCCAGATAAATGGACTTCTTTTTTCCAAAAAATGTATGATGATCCTATTCAACCCCCTCCTGCCCTAACAATAGAAAATCTGGCCAAATGCCCCCCAGTTCATGCCGAAGAGGTAAAAGCTTATATTAGCCAGTTAAAGAATGCAAAAGCCCCTGGGCTTGATGGAATATCTCCAGAATTACTAAAAACAAATAAGGACTGGTGGGAAACTTTCCTAGCCTCCCTATTTACTTATATTGATGAAACCGGCTACATCCCCAATGATTGGGGAATGGCTATAGTAGTCCCCTTCCATAAGAAGGGAAAGAAGGAGGATCCATCCAATTATAGACCAATCAGCTTACTAAGCATTGTAAGCAAGTTGTCTACAAAACATCTGCTGAAGAAATTTTTAGACTGGCTAGAACAGGAGGATATAATTGCTGATGAGCAAGCTGGGTTTAGAGCTGGCAGGTCAACAATAGATCACTGCCTAGTAATGCAACACCTTGTAGAGAAATACGCTACAGGAGACCAAGCATCACTTTACCAGGCATTTGTTGATTTAAAAGCAGCTTTTGACAGTCTCTAGAAATAGACTTTGGAGGAAACTGCAGGCCTCCTCTGATGATAGGCGACTGTCCCTTTTGGGGGCTATGCACAAGCAAACTGCCCTGAGTAAGGTGCAGCCGAATTGGGCATTTGACTGACCCCATTCAAACTTACAGGCAGGTGTGCCTTCTAGCCCCCTTTCTGTTTATCTTCTACATCAACAACTTGGTAAACCTTTTGAATGCCCCTGGATTGCACCCTCCCAAATTAGCAAATAGGCACATTCACGTACTGCTCTATGCAGATGATGCTGTATTACTTTCTAGGACCCCCATAGGGCTGAAACGAGCCCTAAAAAAATTCTCCCAATTCTGTGATACTGAACACCTAACTAATTACCAAAAAACTAAGATCCTGGCTTTCGGTAAAAATCCAAAGATCAGACGATGGGAGCTTCATGTTAGAAATAACAATGCCTGGTGTACTGCAGCAGCAAGAAGTAAGAAGAGCCTACCATGCAGGGGGCAGCAAGGATCACTTAGTTAGGACAGTGAGAGTAGCACCTCTCTTGTTTCCTGGGGGTCATTTCCTTGTCTTGTCTCCTATTGGGCTAAACAGGGCAATATCCTGCTTCTTCTCTCTCCTGCCACACTTCTCATCTCTCTCTGCAAGATGTAGTCAGATAGCTAGGATTTCTCTCCCTTTCTTTCCCTCAAGTATGTAACTTCCTCAAATAAAGCTTTTGCCTCTCTAACCAGCTCGGCGTTTAATTCCGCAGCGTTGTTTTACACTCGCTCTAACAGGGTAATGGGCCACAGAGGCAATTAACGCAAGCTGAAGTTAAGAGAGAGCAATAAAACTTCTGCCGTAGCCGCAGGCTAAAGTACAGAGGGCAGACAATAGAGGAAAGATGGCTGACTCCTATAGTGCACAGCAGGGGTTCCAGGTCGACCGACTAGGTGACGGGGGAAACTATGATCTTTGGGCAGAAAGAATGAAAGCGCACCTCATACAATTGGATGTCTGGTCTGCGTAACAGATGAAAAACCGACTGGAGATCCACAGAAGGAAGCCAAATGGGTCAAGCAGGACAATAAGGCAAGATCTATTATCATTAATGCTTTAAGTGATAAACAATTGATAAGAGTTATTCATGAGCCCACTTCTAGACAAATGTGGACGTCTCTTCTAGAAATAAACCGTCAAGAATTAATTAAAACTAAAATTTTGCTGATGAGGCAATTGTATCGGATTCAGATGCAACCTCAGCAACAACTAAAAGATCATATTGCAAATTTCATGGAATTAACACAGAAATTAAGATCCCTTGGAAAGGAGATCCAGGATGAGGATTTGGCTATAATTTTGCTAACCAGCCTTCCTCAATCTTATACAAGCATCGTGCATGTTTTGGAAATGAGAGAAAGTCTAAGCTTAAACTATGTACTTGCAAGACTGCAAGAGGAAAGTCTTAACAAACAGATTTATAAACATGAGCCAAAAGAGCTAGCTTTAAGAGTCAGTTCAAGAAATGATTTCTTCTGCGGCATCTGCAGAAAGAAAGGACATTTAAAAGAAGACTGTTGGTTTCGTGATTCACAGAGAGTGAGCAAACCGCCACGAGGGACGGAAACAAAAGGCTTTAGGAATGCTAATGCAGCCATTAAGTCACCTAATGCCGATGGTCAAAGGAAAAACAGATCTGATAAGAATTGTTTAAATGTTGGTAAAAATGATCAAAGCATATGCAAATGGGCAATTGACAGTGCATGTACTAACCATCTTTGCAAAAATGAGAAGTTTTTTAATGAGATGAATAACAGTCATGAAAAGCTGTATACGGCAAATGGAGAAGTTTTAACAGCTCAGGGACAAGGGACTGTATCTGCATGTTGTGCGCTACCCAGTGGCCAAACTAGAGAAGTGCAGATCACTGATTGTCTATACGTACCTGAAGTTAAATCTAACTTATTATCTGTATCTGTCATGGCGAAGAAAGGAATTGAAACTGTATTCAAAGGAGAGAAATGTTTTATTAGCAATGAAGGTGAATTAATTGCACAAGGCACATTAGAGGATGGCCTGTATATGCTGGATTGCTCTGAAGGTGCAGTGAATTTAATTGAAAAGTGCACTCACAAGAATTGTACTAGTCTTATCCATAGAAGGCTTGGACGTGCTAATATGGATTATATATATCAGCTTGAAAGGCAGAATCTGACTAATGATTTGCAAATGAGAAAATGTCCTGATGCAGGACTTTCGGTTTGGGATCCATGGAGGTCTAACGCAGCTCTAATCGTGGAGCTGACCAGGCTGCCGTTTAAGCGGCCGGTGGGGCAAAACAAAGCCCGCGGCCAACTGTTCTCAGGCGGAGAACAGGCATAGAATGCTCAAGCACCTCAGGGCGCGTTGATCTCGGGCGAGGGGGGGTCCTACGCAACGGATCCTCTCCCGACCCTTGAGGTCCCACCCTAAGACAGGTCAGCAATAATCTCTGCGGCAGTCCTGGTGCCAATGCGGTTGGCATAAGACCTACATGCCCAAGCTTCAACAGGGGAAAGAAGAGTGGATGGGAATCTAAGATTGAAACAGCGATTACAACCCATGGAAAGCGAATGAGAAGGTAAAGATCACTATCTCTTGAAACGGGACAGATTACTTAAAGTAAAGAAGAATTAAAGTAGACTTTTAAACTGCAACAGACTCAGTATAAGGAGGGGAGGACCCGGCAAGAATTATATTAGAAAAAGGACTAAGTTAAACGAAGTTATTAAAGAAATTGGACTATTGTTTTGAATACCTGTGGCTATAAGGAGATATCAGGCTGTGAGAAAGTTTTACCATCGCGAGAACTGCTGTGGGAAGTCGGGAAACAGGAAGTATGTAACAACGATAGAGTTGCTGGAGAGAAGCGGCCCTTGCCGGAGGGCAGGAAGAAGGGAATCGCCATCTTTGAAAGGGGAAGAGCCGCGGCTTCAGCGAAAGAGGAAGTAAGCCATATTGGATTACAAAAATCATAGAGGAACCATAGAGAAAAGACGCCCGACATTTTGGACTATTTAAAAGTTGTTTTTGGAAAGACTGGGACATTTAAACTAAAAGGACATTAAATTAAATGCCACGGAGCTAAGGAAGAGAGCGGACTCGTGGGAGCGAGGCAAAGCAAGCCCCACGATGTCGAAAAAAGAGTGGCAATCGGCGATAGAGAATTTGGATAAAAAACTTTTAGAAGTGATTAAGGAGCTCAAGGACATGAAACCGGAGTTGGTGAAAGAGGTTAAAGAGGTTAAAGAGACAGTAAAAAATGAGCTGGCAGAAGTGAAGAAAGGTATGGAAACAATGCAAAATGACCTGCAGGGAACACAGCAAAGAGTCAAGGTAGTGGAAAGTGCAGTGAAGAATTTAGCAGATACGCAACGAACAGAGATGAGGGTGATGAGGGGGAGAATGGCGGTTGCGGAGAGTAAACATATGGAGAAGCAGCTGAGGTTTCGTGGCTTGCCGGAAGTGGAAGGAAAGACAGCTCAAGAACAGATTGCTGAGGTGTTAGCTGAATACCTGGGGAAGGAGGAGGAGGAAGTTGTGGCTATCCTAGATGTGGTATACCGTGTAAATTCAAGATTCACGACCCAGAGGAAACTACCAAGAGATGTGATTGTGCAATTCACAACCAGAAACAAAAGAGAAGATTGTGACTAAACAGTTTCAAGATCCATTGGAGATTGATGGCAAGACGATTATTATCATGAAGGAACTACCCAGATCGGTGTTGTTAGATCGAAAAAAATATAAAGCTCTAATTCAGATTCTGAAGGACATGAAAATAAGGTACAGATGGGAATTACCAGAAGGAGTGTCCTTTGAATTTGGAGGAGTGAAAAAGCGCATTAGATCTGAATCAGAGATGGAACAGTTTATAAGGGACAATGAAAAGGACTTACCAGCAACAAGATTATGAATATGGAGTTCAAAGTTTTATCTTGGAATGTAAATGGACTTAATTCACCGAATAAGAGAAAAAGTATTTTCCACTGGCTATTAAAACAAAAATGTGATATTGTGTGCCTGCAAGAGACTCATATTAGAAAGCAGGATGTAAAGTATTTAAAATTGAATAAATTGGGCAGTGATTTTGTAGCGGCCTCCAATAAGAAAAAAGGGGAGTGGTATTGTATATAAAAGAGGAGCTACAGCCAAAGTTAGTGATGAGAGATGCGGAAGCCAGATTTTTAGCAGTGGAATGTATATGGAATTTAAAGAGAGTATTGGTGATTGGAATTTATGCACCTAATGGAGCAAAAGAAAGCTTCTTTGAGGACTTGAGGAAGCAATTAGATGAACTTTCTTATGACCAGATAATTCTTGCAGGAGACTTCAATGGAGTGACAAACTTGGAATTGGATAAAAAGTCAGCAACTGCACAAAGGAAAAGAGGACTATTACCAAAGATGTTTTTTGTATTGACGCAACAGGAAACTTTAGAAGATGTATGGAGAAGACAAAATCCCAAAGGCAGAAAATACACGTTTTTCTCCGCGAGACATTCTACGTTATCAAGAATTGATATGATCTGGGCCTCAAAAGACTTAGCGCTTTGGACTAAGGATGTGGAAATAATGCCTATGGTAGGCTCAGATCATAATCCAATTATGTGGAAGTTGGGGAAAAGGAGTAAAAGGAGAGGATGGAGAATAAATGAGGATTTGCTGCAAGAGGGAGAAAATATGGAGATGTTGAGAAGAGAAACAAAGTTTTTCATACAATATAACATGAACAGAGAAGTACCAACCAACAAGGTATGGGACACCTACAAGGCAGTAATTAGAGGCATATTAATGGACTTAAATGGAAGAGCCAGGAAAAAAAAAGAGGAGAAGAGACAGGAGATCACGGAGAAAATAAAAGCCAAAGAAATACAGTTAAAGAAAAGACCAGGGAAAAAGAAAATCTACCAGGATATTAAAATTCTTCAAGAACAGTTGACAGCAATGAATAACAAAGAATTGGAATGGAATCTTAAGAGAATGAATCAAAAGGCGTTTGAAGGCGCAAATAGACCTGGGAAATATTTGGCATGGCAATTGAAGAAGAGAAAGGAGAAGAAGATAATAAATAAAATCTGTGAGGACAATAAAGTGTACCTGGAGCAGACAGCTATCAGCAGAGCCTTTTATAAATTTTATGCCAAATTGTATAATAAGAAAGAGGTGAATAAAGACTCAATAGCGACATATTTGGGGAAAATGAAGCTCCCAGTAATTTCGGAAGCTTGGAGAGATAACTTGAATAATGAAGTAACGGAGGAAGAAATAAGAAAGGCAATACAGTCAACAAACTTGGGAAAGGCGCCAGGACCGGATGGACTTACAGCCAAATTTTACAAGGTAATGGCTAATGAACTGGCACCATTCCTAAAAGAAGTGATCAATGGTGTTTTAAAGGATCAGCGGATCCCAGATACTTGGAATGAAGCCAATATATCATTGATCCCCAAAGAAGGGCAAGATTTGACCAATGTGAAAAATTATAGACCTATATCGTTACTTAATAATGATTACAAAATTTTTGCGAAGATACTGGCGGAAAGAGTGAAGGGATGGCTTTCTGAAGTTATTGAGGAGAAGCAAGCTGGTTTTTTACCAAACAGACAAATCAAAGACAATTTAAGGACAGTTATAAATGCTATTGAATACTATGACAAACGTTGTGACAAGGAGGTTGGTTTCTTCTTTGTGGATGCTGAAAAAGCATTTGACAATTTGAACTGGGACTTTATGTTTGCCACCATGGAAAAGCTACAAATGGGAGAAAGATTCATAAGAGCAGTAAAGGAAATTTACAGAGACCAGAGTGCAGCAATTGTGGTGAATGACGAGGTGACCAAGAAATTGACTATAAGTAAAGGTACAAGACAAGGTTGCCCGTTGTCTCCACTGTTGTTTATTCTGGTTTTGGAAATACTGATGATACAGATACGAGAAGACAATGCAATCCGTGGAATAAAAATAAAGGACTTTTCCTATAAGGTCAGAGCATTTGCGGACGATATAATGTTAATTGTGGAAGATCCAATGGAGAATATGCCAAAGGTAATAGAGAAAATTAAGGAATTTGGAGATTTGGCAGGATTTTATGTAAACAAAAAGAAGTCAAAGATACTATGTAAAAACATGACTAAACAAAAACAACAATTATTAACGGAAATAACAGACTGCGAAGTAACAAGCAAGGTGAAATATCTGGGAATTGAACTGACTGCAAAGAATATAGACTTATTTAAAAACAACTATGAGAAATTGTGGACTCAGATAGAGCAAGACTTGATTAAATGGAATAGACTGAACTTGTCATGGTTGGGAAGAATTGCAGTAATTAAGATGAATGTGTTGCCAAGAGTGATGTTTCTGTTACAGACAATACCAATTATCCGAGATTCTAAGCAGTTTGAAAAATGGCAGAGGAAAATATCAGACTTTGTTTGGGCAGGCAAAAAGCCTCGAGTGAAAATGAAAGTATTACAGGACATAAAAGAGAGAGGCGGAATGCAACTGCCCAACTTAAGACTTTATTATGACGCAATTTGTTTAGTGTGGTTGAAAGATTGGATGACGTTGAAAAACCGGAAATTACTGGCCTTAGAAGGATATAAAAAAATATTCGGATGGCATGCATACTTATGGTATGATAAAGTAAAAGCGGACTTTATGTTCTTACATCATCATATTCAGAGAAGCCTATTCACAATTTGGAAGAAGTACAAAAATTACCTACAAGATGGAATCCCCTCATGGGTGGTTCCATATGAAGTAATAGATCCGAGAACTGTCGATAATGAACAACAGTGTTTAACATACAAGGAGATAACCCGAATGGAACTTTCTAAACTCAAAATAAAGACGCAAGATGAGTTGTCTCCAAGTTACGATTGGTTTCAGTACAGACAGATCAGAGATCTTTATAATTCGGACTGTGTGAAGGGAGGGATAAGAATGGAGAATTCGGAATTAGAACAGGCACTTTTACAAGAGGACAAAAAGGAAATCTCTAAGGTATATAAAGTGCTGCTGAAATGGTATACTGAAGATGAGACAGTTAAAGTGCAAATGGTGAAGTGGGCTATTAATTTTAATAAAGAAATAACAATGGAGGCGTGGGAATACTTGTGGAAAAATACGTTGAAGATCACGACATGTACCAATAGTAAAGAGAATGTCCATAAAATGATTTATCGTTGGTACTTGACACCAAAGAAAATTGCGCTAGGGAACTTAAATATGTCTAATAAATGCTGGAAATGCAAGAAACATGAAGGATCTTTGTATCACATGTGGTGGACTTGTGAGGTAGCTAGGAAGTACTGGGGGGAAATAATAAAAGAGATAAGTGAGATTTTACAATTTCAAATAAATAAGAACCCAGAACTCCTGCTGCTGAACTTGGGAATGGAGAGCATTCCAGCACAATATAGGACATTGTTATTTTATATGACAGCAGCGGCTAGACTTTTGTATGCGCAAAAATGGAAAGTGCAAGAAGTGCCAACTATCGAGGACTGGATTTACAAATTGCTGTACATGGCGGAAATGGACAAAATGACAAGAAAATTGAGAGACCTTGATCCAAGACAGTTTAACATGGACTGGGAGAAGCTGAAACAATATTTGGTGAAAAAATGGGAGGTGGAAGGAGAACTGTGGCAGTTTGAAAACTATTGAAATGTAATAAAACAAGAGGGGGGTGACTTTACCGGGGATTGGGGAGTTAAATGAGAATTTCTAGGCAATTATTTTAGTGGATTATTATATTAAGTAGTAATTTCATTTTTGAAAGACAATTGTATAATGGAGAAAATATACAGTTAAAATAGAACGAATATAAGTATATAGAAGTTAAGTTAAATTGATTAACTTATGATGAAGGTATATGGTGTTTATAGTCATATTAAGAAATTTGGGTTAAACTGATCAATTATTATTGATAGATAGCTATATAATGGAGAAATTACATAAGCAATATAGAGTATAAGTTAAATGGACACCAGTAAAGATGATATGCCAGAAATGTAATATTTAGTTGATATAGTGAAGCCTAGAAGAGAGTGAAAGTATATATACAAGGGACAAAATAAGTTTGATATGAGTAGGGGGAAAATGGACAAGGGGTAGGAAAACTGTTGGAAGTCAACAAAAAGGGGGGGAAAGGGAGGGGTTAGAATAAAGATAGGTAAAGGAAATTGATTGTATGAAGTATGAAATATAATGATGTCTAATCCAATAAAAAAAAATTCAAAAAAAAAAAAGAGAAAATGTCCTGATGCAGAGAAATGTGTTTGCTGTATTCAAGCCAAAGGCACAAGACCTTCTTTCACCAAACAGAGTGAGAAGCAGACGACAAGACCACTGGAGCTGATTCACAGTGATGTCTGTGGACCCATGGGAACAGAAACACCCAGTGGAAGTAAGTACTTTCTGACTTTTACTGATGATTTTTCAAGATTTACTGTGATTTACCTGCTCAAGGAAAAGAGCCAAGTACTGGAAAAATTCAAGGTGTACCTAGCAATGGTGCAGAACAGATTCCAGAGAAAACCAATGGCTATCCGCACAGACAATGGAGGCGAGTACGTGGGGAAGGAGATGACAAGCTTCCTAGCAGATGAAGGAATAGAGCATCACCTGACCATGCCATACACCCCCGAACTCAACGGGATAGCGGAGAGGAAAAATCGTTCTCTCACAGAGATGTGCAGGAGCATGCTGCAAGAAGCACAGCTACCTCAAAAATATTGGGGAGAAGCTATCAACACTGCTGCCTATCTGCAGAACATGCTACCTACAAAGGGTGCAAGCAGCACACCATTTGAACTGTGGTACAACCGCAAGCCCAATGTAAGGCATCTGAGAGTATTTGGATCAAAGGCCTACACTTATGTTCCGAAGGAAAAGAGGTCTAAGATGGATCCCAGAACAGAAGAAGGCATATTTGTTGGATATGCACTGGGATGCAAGGGATATCGAATCCTCAACCCAGAGACAGACACGGTGAAGATCCGCCATGTGGTGTACATTGATGAAAAAGAGAAGGCAAGCAAGCCTGACACCAGAGAGTCTACACCAAAGGAAGCTGATGCAGCACAGCAGCCAGAGATTGTGCAACTCTGGGACCTGACTGAGACGCAAGAGACACCTGCAGAGCCCACAGAAAGAGAAGGGGAAGCAGAGCCAAGTGTCAGACGCTCAGACAGAATAAACAAAGGAGTTCCACCACTGAAATTCTCTTACCTGGCAAAAACAGAAGCTGTACCAGAACCTTCTAGCTGGGAAGACATAGAAGGAATGCCAGCAAGAGAAGCAGAGAAATGGAGAGAAGCTGCAAAAGAGGAGATTGACTCTCTGATCCAGAATAAGACATGGATTCTCACAGAACTACCACCTGGAAAAAGGACAGTAGGATGCAAATGGATTTTCAAAACCAAACTTGATGCAGATGGAGAAGTACAAAAGTACAAGGCAAGACTAGTTGCAAAGGGATATTCCCAGAAGTATGGAGAAGACTATGATGAAACCTTTGCACCAGTAGTGAAACACACTTCAGTAAGAACACTACTGAGCATAGCAGCCGCAAGGAAGATGCATGTGGAGCATCTGGATGTGAAAACTGCTTTTCTTCATGGAGAGCTGGAAGAAGACGTGTATATGACACAGCCTCCTGGATTTGAACAGTCCAAAGACAGAGGACTTGTATGCAAACTGCAGAAGAGCATTTATGGACTGAAACAGGCTGCAAGAGCCTGGGACCAGAAACTGAACCAAATGCTCATCAAAGAAGGATTCAAGCAAGGCGGGGCAGAACGCTGCCTGTACTCAAGAAAGAAAGACAACAAATGGACTTTTATTCTGACTTATGTAGATGATATTCTCCTTTGTTATGAGGATCAACAAGATTGTGATGAAATAATTCAGCACCTGAACCAAGAGGTTGAAGTAAAGCGTCTTGGAAATGTCAGCTTTTACCTTGGAGTTCAAATAGAGCGAGAGGAAGATGGAAGCTATCTTCTCAATCAAAAGCAAAAGATCATGGATTTCCTAGACTACATGGATATGAAAGATGGAAAACCAACATGTACTCCAATGGAAACAGATTTTCTGAAACAAAGTGGAAACAATGAACCTCTGAGAAACATCAAAGTGTACAGAGAAGCAATTGGAAAACTGCTCTACATAAGTATAGTAACCAGATCTGACATAGCAGCAGCAGTTGGAATACTGTGCAGGAAAAGTGCATCACCAAGTGTGAATGACTGGCAAGCAGTCAAAAGACTGGCAAGATACCTGAGAGGTACTGCACAACTGAAGCTCAAGCTACCAGCAAGCGACAATCCCAAACTAGTGGGATTCATGGATGCTGACTGGGCAGAAGACATCACAGACAGAAAGTCTACCAGTGGACGAGTATTCTTTTATGGTGGAGGAGCAATCAGTTGGACAAGCAGAAAGCAAGACCTAGTAGCGGCATCAACTACAGAAGCTGAATACACATCAGCAGCAGAAGCATGCCAAGAACTCAAGTGGATTCTACAACTATTAGAAGACTTTGGGATAAATGAACCCAAACCTATACAACTCTTTGAAGATAATCAATCTTGCATAAAGCTTGCAAATACAGAAAGAATTGGATCAAGAACCAAGCACATTGACATAAAGAATCACATTGTGAGAAATATGCAAGAAGAAGGGCTTGTTGAGCTACAGTACTGCCCTACAGAAGGAATGATAGCAGACATCCTCACCAAGCCACTTGCCAAAGAGAAATTTCAAAGTCTACGTGAAAGACTGAACTTTGTGGACTTTGTACACTAGACATTGAGAAGGGGTTTTAGAAATAACAATGCCTGGTGTACTGCAGCAGCAAGAAGTAAGAAGAGCCTACCATGCAGGGGGCAGCAAGGATCACTTAGTTAGGACAGTGAGAGTAGCACCTCTCTTGTTTCCTGGGGGTCATTTCCTTGTCTTGTCTCCTATTGGGCTAAACAGGGCAATATCCTGCTTCTTCTCTCTCCTGCCACACTTCTCATCTCTCTCTGCAAGATGTAGTCAGATAGCTAGGATCTCTCTCCCTTTCTTTCCCTCAAGTATGTAACTTCCTCAAATAAAGCTTTTGCCTCTCTAACCAGCTCGGCGTTTAATTCCGCAGCGTTGTTTTACACTCGCTCTAACACTTCAGGGGCATCAGTTAGAACAACTTACCAGCTTCAAATATTTGGGTGTAGTTTTGCAAGCCTCAGGTACCAAAACAACACATAGCAGCTTCATTGCTGATGTGGGAGAAAAAACAGCACACGGTATACTGAAATTCTATCGATCACAAGGGGGGCAGTATGTACCGGCTGCACTCAGATTGTTTAAAGCCAAACCATTGGCCCAATTAGTATACAGATCATTCTTGGGGCTGCCATCCTCCTCTTTCTCTCAACTTGAGAGAGTGCAGTCCAAATTCCTTAGAGCTCTATTACAAGTGCCCAAATGCATGCCTAACTCATGGGTTAGACTGGAAACAGGAATGTTAAGGGTAGAGGCCAGAATCACCATCCTTTCCATTTTCAAATGGCTGTCAGGACGTCTAAACCCGCAAGGTCTGCTCCCTCTGTTATTCCAAGACAATCTAATTGGCAAAAGGCGACTCTGAAATCCCTGGGAAAATTGGGTCTTTCCCCTCAAAGTTTGCTAGTCATGGGGTTAGACCGAGCAAAACCACTCATTAAGCAGAGAGTGACAGACATTAAAAGACAAACATTTTCTTAGAGCACCAGGTTTTATTTCTTCAGATACTACTAAATATATTGCCGCTCCTGCAGCCTATTTTTACTTTCTTGAATCCAGTAACTCCAGAAGGGCATTTGCTTTAGCTAGAAGTTCAACTCTACCCTCTGCCGTTCTGGAAGGAAAGTTTAAAGCTGTCCATTACTCTCTTAGGCTTTGCTCCTATCCCCTAAGAGAAATTGACTCAATGGAGCACATCTTCTTCAACTGCCCAAGTCATAGTAAAATTAGAGCGGAAACCATCAGTCCATTAGTAGAAAGATTCCCTGGAAGTTCAAATAAAATCAAACTTGATTATCTTTTGTCTGATCGGAATCACCAGACACCATGTCAAGTAGCAAGATTCTGTGCCCAGGTCTACAAGCAACGTAAATCACATAAGGCAGCTTAAACAACTAATTTATGATGATCTTATTTTTTTACTCTTATATTTATTCATCGTTCTTCCCCGGTATCCAGTCTCAACTGTTTTTAAACTGATTTGCAAATGGTTTTATATGTACTGGTCGCAGACTGTAATAATAAACTTGACTTGACTACCTCTGCACTAAGAACAGCAGAAATACCTGAACCTACTTCATGGGGTGAAATATCCTAGCTACCACCAGAGCTGAGAAATGGAGAAAAGCGGAGGGTGTGGTGTCGGTGTTGAAGAGAATGATAGCACATTGAAAGAGCTCCGTCTCTCCCATGCCTGAAATTTAAAATTTATGTTGAAAAGGTAAAGTAAAAAAATTTACCCTTCCAACGTAAAGATACGCTAAGAGATCCGAAAGGCAGATTCATATTTATTAAAGGCACTATAGAAAACCAAACTTACACATTTGGCTCAATTTATGCCCCAAACTAAGACAGCCTAATGAAATTCTAAAACAAAGTTCAAATGTATCACTTAGTATAATTTGCTCTAAACCATATTTTCATGACAAACCCACAGAAACAGCAGCAACATAATCTAAGAGTATAATGTAGATCACCAAATAGAAACAGAAGGATTAAAAGTATCCTGCTCACTAGGTTGGAGGCAAGTTCTGACGACAACAGGGCCAACAACAAAGATTCTCAGGTCAAACTCCATGGTCAAGTAACAGATTCCAAAATCAAAGACTGTGACCCACCAAGGCTCAGGCAGCCAGAACCGAAGAGCTCACCAACAGCCAGGTCCAGAATACCACACTTGTGACTAGCTAATCCCATGCTAGCGGCGGCCTTATAAAGGGAGTTTCTCCTACAGGTGAGGCTGGGTTCATTAAGCTTATTTCTCCAAGCTGGCTCATCTCTGCTACTCAGGAGGAGTAGATCAGATCCTGTACTGGCTCTCCTGACATTTCCTCAGCAGGGGGAAGGCCGTGGGCTGCCAGGCATGTGCTCCTGTGCTTGGTCCATGCCTCTGCCCTTACCCTGCTTCAGACACCCAGTTGCCTGCTGCCAGAACTGCCACTGTCTCCCAAAGAACCCCAGGAGCAGCGAAGGCCCCGACGAAGACGAAGACGAAGACGAAGACGAAGACAGCCGGCCCCCCGGGGGTCACGGCTGCGCCGCTCCCCCCAACGCCCCCCGCCCCGCCTCCGGCCTCTGGCCCACACACAGGCCTGCTGCTCCGGCTTTGGTCATCACCCCCTCTGGTAGCTGGCCTGGCACTCACAGTTATGCTTCACAAGCTGGAATGGTGTGGGCTTGTTTTTCTGTGTTTGGTCCCCTGCTTCCAAGGCTTCCCACCAGGCTCCTGAACAAGTGTGCCAGCCTCTGGCCCACACACAGGCCTGCTGCTCCCGCTTTGGTCACCCCTCTGGTAGCTGGCCTGGCACTCACAGTTATGCTTCACAAACTGGAATGGTGTGAGGTTGTTTTTCTGTGTTTGGTCCCCTGCTTCCAAGGCTTCCCACCAGGCTCCTGAACAAGTGTGCCAGCCTCTGGCCCACACACTGGCCTGCTGCTCCCGCTTTGGTCACCCCTCTGGTAGCTGGCCTGGCACTCACAGTTATGCTTCACAAACTGGAATGGTGTGAGGTTGTTTTTCTGTGTTTGGTCCCCTGCTTCCAAGGCTTCCCACCAGGCTCCTGAACAAGTGTGCCAGCCTCTGGCCCACACACAGGCCTGCTGCTCCGGCTTTGGTCATCACCCCCTCTGGTAGCTGGCCTGGCACTCACAGTTATGCTTCACAAACAGGTTGTTTACTGTTCGTGGACTTCTTCTGGACTGGACTGCACTTGGTGGACATCGGCCTGCAGATCTCTGCGTGGAGGATCAACTTTGCTGCTGGACATCTGGAGAGGAGGACTGGTAGGGTTGTTGAAAAAATGGTTTTTTGAACTTATGTCTGCTGCTGTGGCAATCTGCTAGCATATGCTTTAGTTTGGTCTTTATGGCTTGGGCTAGGGGGGACATTTTCTAGTTGGGCAACAGGGCATTGTTTGGGGGTTGGGGGGGTCAGCATTGATTGCCGTGCTTGCTTGCTTTGATGTTTCCTTTGTCATGTTTGAGTGTGGGGTGGGCTTGATCTACTGTTTCCAGGACTAAAAAATGAGTGTGCCAGCTTTGGGCCTACACAGGCCAGAAGCTCTGCTGGGTGGATGTGTTTTGTTTTACCACTGGTTGGCCCTAGCCTTTCGGGGGGGGGGGTGGCCTTGACTTGACTTGTAGATCGGGGCCTTGACTTTTGGGGGTTGCGTGTGTGGCGTGTGGTATTGACTCTGTTAACATTTCCAACTTTCTTGACAGCATCGCAGAGGAGAGGAGGACCAGCTGCAAGACCGCCTGAACATCGCTGGACTGCAGGACTGGTGGTGGTGAGTGAGTCCGGGTTCATATTTGGGTGGGCTTAGGGGTGGGTTCTTGCTAGCTTGGGAGGGGGGAGGCTCATCTTCAGACCACCACATCCACACCCCACACCGACACACCACAGAAACATTGTTCCTGCTAAATAGTGTCTTAGTTAGGTAGGCCAGTTGGTAGGTATTAAGTGGTTAATTGCCCTCAACGTAATCGTCAGGGAAACCAAGCCTAGTTTTTTAAAAAAACTAAATAGGGACTCAGCAGGAAAAGCATTAGTGAGTGAGAGTTAGGTTTGAATTATATATATATATATATATATATATATATATATATATATATACACAAATTTGGAATAGCTGTCAATAGGCTTCCCATTAGTGCCCCCATAACTAGGGTTCCACTGCCCATCTCTGGCACCCGTGGTGTTGCCAGGCCGGCCTGGGCATACTAGTGTGTGAGTGTCTAAGGCTGTGTCACCTGTTATTGGGGTTTAGGGCCAGCTCAATTCCGGAGGAATTCAGCTGTTTGGCAGGCACAGGTTCCCCGACATAAATAGGGTCGCTTAAAAAAGGCACTTGATTGTTCATCTCCAAGTCACAGAGCCACTAGAAACACAGATTTATAGCAGGTAACTTAGGTCTCGAAAACAAAGTTGACCTTTGTTTTCCCAAGCTTTTCTGATTAGTTAGGGTAGATTTCGGGAGGGGAAAGTATGTCAGAGAGGAAAGCAGAGAGGGGACCCGGGGGAAAGGTTAGGGAGAAATCTAGACGGGAGGAGGGGAGGGAGAGGGGGACTGCTGCGGCAGCCCCCCCCATCTGAGCGGAGGAGGCCCTCCCCTGCGCTGCTGCCGTTCACCAGCCTGGCTTCTGGTGACAGGAAGAGGGTTCGCAAGGCTCTCTTTCCTGAGGCAGCTGCTGGAGGGCCACCCCCAACCCGGGTGCGTGAGGCAGCGGCTGGCACTGGGCAGGGGCCTGCTGCTGAGGCTCCTCCTCCTCCAGTGGTTGCAAGCCAGCTGCTGGAGGAGGGGCAGCATGTGGTGTCTCCTGGGATGGACGTGGGGCATGTGACTTTTCCATCCCTCACGATCACCCCAGGAACCCGGAGGATGTTGGAGGAACTGCCCGTGAGACCCCCCCTGGGGCGGTCCACCCCAGTTTCCTCTGTGGCCAGCAGCAGGCCTCTCGCGGCTGTGCAGGAAGGGAGGATGCAGGAGGAAGAGGCAGAGACTGTGGTGGAAGAGCCCACATCTTTGCCCCTTCAGCCTCATCCATCCCCACCTGCCCGGCCGAGAGTGGGACACGGTGTGTCTGGCCAGAGCACCTCAGAGGAAGTGCCTCAGGGTGGTCCCGAAAGCACTTCTCCTGGGAAGCGTGGGATGCCCTTTTCCTCCGAAATCTGGAAGCACTTCCAGACAACGGAGGATCCCCGAGCAGCCCAGTGCCTGCATTGTAGGCAGCGCGTCAGCCGTGGCAGAGATGTGCGGCATCTCTCCACGTCTGGGATGAGGTACCATATGAAGAGGCACCACCAGGCGGTGCTTCTTCGGGAGGAGGGTTCAAGTGGCACCGCACGGCTGCCAGCTAGCCAGAAGGAGGCAGGCTCCTCTGGTGCTCTCCCCCCAAGGGTACCTGCAGGGAAGGGACGCCAAGCCTCTCTCCCGGAGATGCTTGGTATGCAGGACACTAGTGTGCCCAGAGAGGGGATCCGGAGGGCGAGCCGGCGCATCACGCGCCACATCGTCAACATGGTAGTGGTGGATGGGAGACCGTATTCCATAGTTGAAGACTTCGGCTTCTCAGGTCTGCTCCGAGATTGCTTTCCCTGGTACGCCGTCCCTGCTCACACGACGTTGAGCAGATCGGTGGTGCCCTCGTTTTACAGGGCTGCCAGGGATCATGTGAAGGCACAGCTGTCCCGGGCTGCCGGGAGAACTGTGCACTTCACATCAGATATCTGGACCTGCCCAAGTGTGCAGCAAGCGTACCTCTCGCTTACTGCTCACTGGTGGGAACCTGAGGAGGTTGTGGGTGGGGGCCGGGGGGAGGTGCCTAGCACAGCTAGCCAGGGACGGATGGGAGACCGCCGGGCCGGCTACTGCAAGGCCTTGCTTCACGCCGAGGTGCTCGACCTGTCCCACACAGCGGAGAACATCGCTGCCACCTTAAGGAGACAGTTGGAAGAGTGGGTAGGCCAGGGACCCGCCACCGTGGGATGCATGGTGACGGACAGTGGCAAGAACATGAGGGTGGCAGCGCGTCTAGTGAGCCGAGAGTGCATCTACTGTGCGGCTCACAAGCTTCACCTAGTGGTGAGAGACGCGCTGGGGTTGGGCTCCTCGAAGGAACCCCTTGATACCCGGACTCGTGAACTCCAGTTACTGATCCAGAAATGTCGGAGGCTCACAGGTCACTTCTCGCGCAGCGTGAAGTCCACGCATGAACTGCGCCAGACACAGGTCAGGACACGTGTGCCAGAGCACGCTCTGATCACTGACGTTAGCACTTGCTGGAACTCCACCTGCGCCATGCTTGAGCGCTTGGTGGAGCAGCAGGCCGCACTCCACGCGTGGCTCTCCGAGAGCCGCAGTGCGAGTCAGGTGGGTGAGTTCAGCCAGGAGGATTGGCTCACTGTCACCCAGACAGTGGAGGTCCTGAAGCCCTTCAAGGACTTCACTGTGGCGGTCTCGTCAGACACGGCGAACCTCGGTCTGGTCATTCCCCTGGTGCACACGCTCCAGAGGAATCTGGCCACCCTTGCAGACTGGGTCGTGCCCCGTGCTGACCTTGTTCCAGCGGTGCACGCACTAGTGAGAAGGCTGCAGCTTGGCATAGCTGCCAGGCTAACTCCTCTCACTAAGGACGAGTCATACATGTTGGCGACCATGTGTGACCCGCGCATAAAGGGCACTTTTGCCGAGCGGGACGGGAACCTCACTCAAGCCAGAGACGGGCTCTGCTCTTCGGTGAGGCGCAGGCAGGCCGCGAGGGGACACCTGTCGACAGGGGGGACGCAAGAGGGGCCCTGCCGTGCGGGTCCCTCTGACGCCCCCTCTGCGCAGGCCCCCCCCCCCCCGCGGCCACCACCGGAGTGCCGATGGAGATGGAGATGCTCCGGTGGGCCCTCGTCCCCTCTGGAGTCGTGAGGACCATGAGAGAGGATCCAGCGGAGGCAATGGTCAGGGACTACCTTGCGGAGCCCTGCGAGTCGCTCTCCACCGATCCGCTCAGCTACTGGGCCAGGAAGGAGTCGGTCTGGCTGGACCTCTCCCTCGAGGCGCAGAGGCTGCTCTCATGCCCTCCGATGAGCATGGAGAGCGAGCGCGTCTTTTCACATGCGGGCGACATTGTCGGCCCACATCGCACTCGCCTTCTCCCATGGAGAGTCGAGCAGTTGACCTTCCTGAAGGTCAGCTCTCGCCTCTTCGATTTCTCAGGACTGGACTTCCAGAGTGACTGAGGTGAGCCCAACTTGTGGCCTGCATCCTCTGCGAGTCCAATCCTTTGGAATCGCGCTCTCCCCTGCATAAAACCCTGTAGACGCAGTTAAAACCGGCCAGTAGAGGGAGGGTGGTTAGGAACCAGTGGCAAAGGGACTCCCCCCAGCAATTTGAAAGCCCCCCCCAAGGGAATTCAAAACATCTCCCAGCACTGAGACAGACCCTGTGGGACCAAATTTATTCAGAAAAATAATGCCCCAGAAACATGGATTGCCACTGGAGAGAGAAATAGGTTAGATAGGGATTGCTTAGGTGGGGATTAGGGAATGGGAAAATATCAGATCCTGCTGTGAATGTTTAAAATGTTTTTCACTGTTGAAATCTTTGTAAAAAAAAAAACCAAAAAAAAATGTTGTGGTTATGTTTTTTCAAAGTTGATGGACAGTTCATGTTTAAAAAAAAAAAAAACCAAAAAAAATGTTGTGATTATGTTTTTTCAAAGTTGATGGACTGTTCATGTTTTAAAAAAAAAACCAAAAAAAAATAATTGTTGTAATGTTAATGTTTGGTTTGCTGGGGCGGGGGATGCGGGAAGAGTTGTGGATGGGCACCAGCCAATGATGATCTCTCGCAGATGTTTCCAGGAAAATGCTGAGGCTGGTGTGGGGGTGGGGGGAAACCTCTGCAACACTGCTCCAGAAATACCAGTGTCCAGTGCCTTGGCAGTGCCCAGTCCAGCTTTTTGTGCCTGAACTGAAAGCATAGCCGCAGGAAATGACATAGGTTCTGCTGGACCCTGTTGCAGTGGTTTCCCCCCCATCAAGTTGGGTTATGGAGGGAAAGTTGTATTAAGCTGGTAGTTATGATAATCTCGTCTAGTGCGGGCTTCTTTTTCCATGCCCAGTTGTGCCCTCCTACTATGTAACCTGCATATGTTCTAAAATTTAGAGTTCGTCCTTTTAAAAAAAAAATGTTTTTTTTTAAGATTCTCTGATGTGTAGTTAATTGTGTAGTGCTTTTGAGTGGGGGACAATTAGCGTGATATGTTGTGATTTGTTGACCTATTGTAATTTGAAAGTGATAAAATAAAGTTTTTTTAAACTTGAATCATTGTGTGTGTGTTCCCTTCTTTGATGTGAGGTTGGTTCCCAGCATTGGGAACAATGGGGCAGGCTGGCCAGCCTTCTCTGTAGGTGGTGGTGGGGGGCCAGGGGGTGGTTGTCTGTGTGTCAGGTCAGGTGCTCTTTCCCAGGGATGAGTTGGCACTCAGGACAGGAGTGTTCCCATTGTGGCACCCCTGGGCTATGCGGATTTGCCCTGGGAACGAGAGTTAGGAACTTCCCAAAGGGGGAGGGCTGGCCAGCCTGTTCCTGGGGTTATGGGTGTGGGGCAGCTGGGGGTGGATTTGGGTCTGTGAGGGATAATGGGGGGATTTGGGTCTGTGTGTGGCAGCTGGGGGGTGGAATTGGGTTTGTATGGGGCTGTAAGGAGTGGACTTTGGGGGATGACAGCACCTACTTGGGGACTTTATTCTCTGGTAGCCCTTTGTTCCCAATTAGGCCCTGGCTAATGTCTTGGTGAGGGATTCCATGCCTCTGTCAGTTGCTGGCCCTCCTTTGCCATCTTTATCAGAAATTGGCCTAGGGCAGCCAAACTCCAGGTAGGGCCTGGAGTTTAGGTTACAGAGAGTACTTCCCTGGAGAAAATGGCAGCTTCCAAGGGCAAACTCTTTAGAGGGCAAAAGTTGACCATGGATTCTAGGGGAAATCCCTACTCAGATTTCCCTTTCCACAAGTCCCACCCCCAAATTGCCAGGAACTTCCAAGGCCAGAGTTTGCAACCCTACAGAGATCCCATTTCCACACTCATAGCCTTGGCATGGTAGGTGTAGCCCCCATGGAACACTTTCAGGTTCCTGATTCCAAGTTCAATGATGCCAATGTAAGTCAATCCAGACCATCATCAAAAATGGGTTTTAAACAGCAGTGGCATTGGGCTGTGTTTAACTCATTCACTTGTCTAGTTGTACCCAAACATTTTGCTTATGTTTTTAAAATCGAAGAATTTTAAGTGTGGCACTAAAGACATTTTTAAATGGTTTTTAAAATATCTTTTTATTTTGTAGTATTTAATGTGGCATTGCTCAAGGCCTTTTGTCCAAATGAGCAGTTTCATTAAAGTAAAAGTTGGACAAAGCTGACAGGAAGAAAATGCATTCAAACTGTAGTGTAGGAAGAAAGTTTTAATTTACATACACCATGGACTCCGAAAAAGACATGTAAGTGGCTTCCAGACCAAATCAAGCCTGAATTCTCCCTTGAAGATAAAATGATTGTGCTTTGGTCACATCATGAGAAGACAAGACTCACTAGAAAAGACAATAATGCTAGGAAAAATTGAAGGCAGTAGGGAAAAGAAGAAGACCCTAAATGAGGTGGATTGACTTCAGTTTGCAATACATGAACAAGGTTGTTGGGATATTTTGGAGCTCATTAATTCTTAAGTTCAACATAAGTGATTTGAATGCATAAAACATACACACATACACATAAAATATATATTTTAGTCCATATATTACCCCCCACCCCACCCATTTATTAGTTTATCTTATGCCCTGGTTTTCTCCCCCCTGGAAACCTATAGTGGTTTACACACTATTGTTCTCCCTTGCTTTGTTTTGACATCATCATAACAAACAGGATAACAATAGACAGCTGCTCCATGCCCCACATTGGGAGTGACTTCAGCCGCCGATGGCCTTCTTAGTAGTTGAAGGGGGTGGAGGGGAGGGGAGGGAGACAACACACTCCAGCCTACTCTATCTGGGGCCTCGGTAACAAAAGGGAAAATGGCGGCAGCAGGAGCTCCTGCCCACTCCACATAGGGCAAGGGCCACCTATTGCTTGGCCTTGGCAAGGAGCCAGTGGTGGGGCAGCACTGATTCTGGGGCCCCGTCCTGAACATTTGTCCAGGGCCCCAGAATCACTAAGACTGCCTCTGAAAAAAACAACTCTATGCGTTACATTGGCTGAGCCAAGAACATCCATCAAGCCTCCAAGGCACAGGATCAGAGTCTCCCAGATTCTAGTCCAACACTCTAGCCATTGCACTACACTGGATATCTTAAAATTGGTTATACCCCACCACCAACTTAACCATTCTTCTCCAAAAGGCACACAACTTGGCTGTGGCTCAAAAATGAGTATGATGCACGGGCCAGTCACTGCAAACTGGTTCTAAGGCTCAGGCCGGGGGGGGAGGGGCATTGTTCCAATGCTACCCTGGCTTTGGACGGGTACAGCAAAATAGATGAAATAATCTAGGTTCAGTGCCTCCCTCCTTCTCTGTCTCTCTCTCTCTATAATGTGTGTGAAAACATTGTTAACATTACTACACCATCACTGAAGCCTAGAGGATACTTAGGGTCTGTTCACACATGCATGACCATTTCATGGCACTGCACTGGCATGATGATGTCTCTTCTAGGAAGTGATGTCATCATCACACAAGGCTGGGGAGCACACATACTTCACAGCAGGCTGATATGGGCCACAAATGATCCTGCTTTGGCCTGTTTAGGGCCCAAATCAGCCCGCTGCAAAGCACAGGAATACTCTCAGGGCAGCCAGATGACATCAGTGACATTACTGCAGCAGCCCCAGGAGCGTACCCCGAAGGCTCATTCCCTGACTTTCCCCCTTCCAGCCAGGTAAGCAGTGACAGGGGGCGAAAGGTGGGAGTGGGGGATCCCCCACCAGGGGAAATGGATCCCTAATTGTGTCTGAGGATCAGTAGAATTCAAAGTGTGAATGGTTCACCCTATAGTGCTTCAGTCTTTGGGGGACTGACATGCACGTGATAGTAAACTCCAGAATTCATAATTGTTAATAAGGAATGCATGAGGTGAGGGGTGGGAGTAGAGGTGGGAGAAGGGCCCCTGAGACTAGGGGGGTTGTTTTTCTGTGTTTGGTCCCCTGCTTCCAAGGCTTCCCACCAGGCTCCTGAACAAGTGTGCCAGCCTCTGGCCCACACATAGGCCTGCTGCTCTGGCTTTGGTGCCTGTTTGCTGGCTGGCCTGGCACTCACAAGCACGCTTCAAAAAACTTTTTTGTGTTGTGTTTTGTTGTTATGGAGGAGGTGTCGAGGGGATGAGCAAATTAGTATGTTATTTCATGATAGTTGTGTTATTTTCCGACTCAGAGTCTGAGACAATGCTGTCCTGCCTGTGGGTGTGCCCTGCTGCCATGTTGCCTACATCTGTCCAAGACAGAAAGTGTTTTTGACCCATTTTGTGCCCTCGCTGTGCAACCCACATCTTGTAATGCTGGTTACAAGTTTTGCTGATTGTCTAATATTAATTGAGTTGTGTGTTATGTTTGTGTATTGTGAATCACTGCAAGCATGCTGTTTCCATGCCCTTTTGTGCCCTGCTGCTGTGTAAATTTAAGCAGTTCATGGAATAAAGTGTTTTTGAAAGCTCTTGTTATGGTTTTGTTTAATCTGTGATTTGAAGTTCGTTGTGTTAATTTTGTCTAGGGGACTTCTGTTTTCATGCCCTGTTGTGCACTCCTACTGTATAACCCAATTCAGTTCAAAAATTTTAGAGTTTGTTAAAAAAAATTTTTTTTTTAAGATTCTCTGATGTGTAGTGAATTGTGTAGTCCTTTTGTGTGGGGGACAATTTGTGTGATTTGTTGTGATTTTTTGACCCATTGTACTTTGAAAGTGATAAAATAAAGTTTTTTCAAACTTGAATCATTGTGTGTGTGTTCCCTTCTTTGATGTGAGGTTGGTTCCCAGCATTGGGAACAACGGGGCAGGCAGGCCAGCCTTCTATGTAGGTGGGGGGGGGGTGTCAGGGGGTGGTTGTGTGTCAGGTGCTCTTTCCCAGGGATAAGTTGGCACTCAGGAGTGTGCACACCATTGTGGCACCCCTGGGCTGTGCGGAATTGCCCTGGGAAAGAGAGTTTAGGAGTTCCAAAAGGGGGAGGGCTGGCCAGCCTGTTCCTGGGGTTATGGTGGGTGTGGGGCAGCTGGGGGTGGATTTGGGTCTGTGAGGGGCTACTGGGGGGATTTGGGTCTGTGTTTGGCAGATGGGGGGGAATTGGGTTTGTATGGGGCAGTAGGGGGTGGACTTTGGGGACTGAGAGCACCTACTTGGGGAGGCCATGAAATGGCCCCCCAAGTGGGAGCAGGCTGAGCCTTGGTGGGGGGTGGGAGTAAGGGTGGGAGAAGGGCCCCTGAGGGTTGGGGGGGCATTTTGCATGCAAAATGCCACCCCTGGCAAGACAAGCCTCCCCCAGCTGTAAGCAGTAGAGAACAGAGCACCTACTTGGGGAGGCCATCCCCATCCCCATCCCCAGACAAAGACAGCCGGGCCCCTGGGGGTCGCGGCTGCGCTGCTCCCCCCGACGCCCCCCGCCCCGCCTCCGGCTGTTTTGTGCTGTTCCGGGAGCTTTTTGGCATGGAACGGGTTAATAAAAGCAGGGCAGTCCAGAGTTTTCATTTCTAAAATATTGTTCTGGAGTGTCTCTAACACATCCCACTGTTTTTTGTGGCACTGGCCTTTCTTTAGTGCCCGTTCCGGGCTGTTTTGTGCTGTTCCGGGAGCTTTTTGGCATGGAATGGGTTAATAAAAGCGGGGCAGTCCAGAGTTTTCATTTCTAAAATATTGTTCTGGAGTGTCTCTAACACATCTCACTGTTTTTTGTGGCACTGGCATTTCTTTAGTGCCCGTTCCGGGCTGTTTTGTGCTGTTCCGGGAGCTTTTTGGCATGGAATGGGTTAATAAAAGCGGGGCAGTCCAGAGTTTTCATTTCTAAAATATTGTTCTGGAGTGTCTCTAACACATCTCACTGTTTTTTGTGGCACTGGCATTTCTTTAGTGCCCATTCGGGGCTGTTTTGTGCTGTTCCGGGAGCTTTTTGGCATGGAATGGGTTAATAAAAGCGGGGCAGTCCAGAGTTTTCATTTCTAAAATATTGTTCTGGAGTGTCTCTAACACATCTCACTGTTTTTTGTGGCACTGGCATTTCTTTAGTGCCCGTTCCGGGCTGTTTTGTGCTGTTCCGGGAGCTTTTTGGCATGGAATGGGTTAATAAAAGCGGGGCAGTCCAGAGTTTTCATTTCTAAAATATTGTTCTGGAGTGTCTCTAACACATCCCCCTCTTTTTTGTGGCACTGGCATTTCTTTAGTGCCCGTTCCGGCCTGTTCCGCCCGTTCCGGCTTTTACCCTGTCCCATCGCATAAAATAAAGAAATAAATAAATGTTTTATTAATACCTATGCTTTGTTTATTGGATGTCCCCTGCTATTGCCTGTATTTGATCTGCACTGTGTAATCCACCTTGAGTACCAGCGAGAAAGGAAGACTATAAATAATGTAAGGAAATAAATTATATTAAGATTTTTTTTAAAGTACTATTCAGGGGGGTGGGTAAACTCTTCATCACGACTCAGAAGCTAAACGGGGGGATTCTAATAATAAACTCTTTAATTAAGTACAAATGTATTGCCAGCTAGCTCTGTAACCGACCTTTGTAAAGAAAAATAATGTATTTAAAATTAGTTTACTTTCCCTTCTCCACTCGCTCACTTTTATTTCAACCAGCCGCTCTGTTCCCGCAAATAAACTACAATTCCCATGATGCACCGGCTTCCCCGACGTGCTCTTGATTTCCTACAGCCCAATAGGAGGTGGCAATTGTTATGAGCTGACCAATGAGGAGGAACGAATGATGCGGGTGGTGGCGGTTAAAATTTGAACACGGACGGAGAAAAAGCGTGTTGAGAAAGTCAACGAAATTTGATTTGGTGTTTAGTTAGTCGGGTCCCTACAGGTAGGCAGAGTGAGTGAATGTAGTCGGGGCAGGAGAGAGAAGAGAGAGGGCTTGCTTGGTTTTTTGTCCTGAGACTGGCTGTAGAAGCTCGCGGGTGCAGGAGGGTTGGCCTTTCTTCTCTGTTGGATTCCTTAGCTGTGCAGGAAAGCCTAAAGTCTGTTGACTGTTTGCTGGTGGGTTGGTTTTCAGGTTACCGTTTGCGATACTCCTGTTCACAGTCCCCATACCTAATTCAGATACCACAAGGAAACAAAATTATATGACTCCCCCAGCTTCATGCACCCCCAGTCGCCCTGAGGTGATACCTGTAATCCCTTTCCCCTCCTAATGTTAACTTTTCATTGTCACATGCAAAAAAAAAGAAGTATTGATGCCCCTTAAGTAGGGTTGCCAGCTCCAAGTTGGGAAATTCCTGGAGATCAGGAGGGTGAAATCTGGAGAAACCTGGAGAAAGTGGGGTTTGGGGAGGGAAAAGACCTTGGCATGGCATAATTCCATAGAGCCCACCCCTCAAAGTAGCCATTTTCTCCAGGTGAACTGATCTCTGTGGCCTGGAGACCAGTTGTAATTCTGGGAGATCTCCAGCCACTACCTGGAGGCTGGCAACCGTACCCTTAAGTGATTGAGATAGTTAACATGAGTGTGTGGGGTCTCTGGCTGATAGTGGTTGAACAAATGGGTTATCCTAAATGCTTACTGCCATTTCCTCATGCAGATTCTCAATTTCTTTTATTTTGTCTAATTCCTAGCATTCCTACTTTTCGAATAACACTGCCACATGTTGCTGTTTATGCTGTAGAGTAACCTAAAAAAGTGGTTACTATGGCTTCTGATGGGAATGAATGGGAGCTGAGTAAAGAGAACGTGCAGCCTCTTCGGCAGGGGCGAGTTATGGCTACCTTGCAAGAAGCTCTGGCTCAGCAGGATGTTTCAAGCCATGTGGCTATCCAGCAGCAAAAACGGTACATTTACTGGTCATGCTTCTGAATCTACTTTCTTTAAGTAAGAGTCTGGCTGGCTTAGTGTCGCACCAGTACAATTTGTGTTTCCTGTAGCAAGCATCTGAGATGTGACTAATGCAGTGCATCTTAAAGTATCTGTATACTTGCTTGGCTGGACTGGGGATCCCTGATATTTTTCCATGAGCATTTGAAGAGATATGTACGTCATTCTTTCTCCATGTATCAGTTGAGGATGTGCAGAAGTATCTCCAGCAATTGTATTTGCTGTATAAAGGTGATGCGATGCATTAAATATAGCATTAGCAGGATTGTTTCACTAAAAAAGTCAGTGTGGCAAACTGTCTTTGTGTGGATTGGAAGTGATCAAGGAAGACAGGGACTTGTTACATCTTTAATAGCTTGCTTTTGCTTACGTTTTTGCTTCTTAGATAACGTAAGAGAACCAAAAGGAAAATGTAGTTGGCAAAAGTAGAACTTTATGGAATGCTCTAGAACAAGTTTTTTTTTTTTTAAGGCTGACTTGTTTGTTTTAGCACATGTGTAATATTACAGGTATTCATGCAAACATTACTTTGAGACTTTTCTTCAAACCATGCACTATTATAGATTATAATGGGGCCAAGGTGGGTGATGTGTGTCAAGTATGTAGTGCTTGTTGTTATTTTATTGGGGGATAACAACAAAATAATCTCCAAAATGTATAAATTATTGTTAAAACGGTATACTGAAGATGAGACGATTAAGGTTCAAATGGTAAAATGGGCAATAAATTGTAACAATGAGATTATGATGGAGGCATGGGAACAGTTGTGGAAAAATACTTTAAAAATTTCAACATGTACCAGTATTAAAGAGAATGGCTATAAAATGATATATAGATGGTATTTAACACCGAAAAAGTTAGCCATTGCTAATAAGCAGCTATCCAACAAATGCTAGAAATGTAAAGAGCATGAAGGTTCTCTATTTCATACGTGGTGTACTTGTGATAAGGCTAGAGACTTTTGGTCTAAAATATGTACTGAAATGTCCTTAATACTCCAAAATAATGTAGTTAAGAATCCAGAAATGTTATTGTTGTCTTTGCATTTAGAAGATATTAATAGAAGGGATAGAGTAATACTGTACTATATGATAACGGCAGCAAGAATTTTGTATGCACAATATTGGAAGAAAGAAGAAATACCGAAAACTGAAGAGTGGATACAAAAAGTGTTATATATGGCGGAAATGGGCAAATTAACAAGGAAACTGAGAGAGCAAGATCCAAAGGAATTTTTTGAGGACTGGGGGAAATTGAAAACATACTTAGAAAAAAGATGGGATGTTAAAGGACAATTATGGTCTTTTGAGTGTTATTAAGTAAGATAAGACATAATGTAAATCTTTACCATTAAGTTTAAAATGACAACTAAGAGATAGTATTTGGAACAGAAACGGGGGGTTGTAGTGCTGTTGGAAGTCAATAGAGGAAAGGGGGTGGGGAGCATACACTATATATATAGGGGATAATTAGTATGTATTAACAGTATGTATGATATGTTAACCATCCAATACAATTTATTTTAAAAAGTATGTAGTGCTTGTAACTTTAAAACAAGAGGCATTTTGCAATGCCAGATAAATGGAAGTCTAGAAGTTATTGCTATTTTCCTATCAATATGAGAGCTTGACCTAGTTGGTCAAAATACTGTATCCATAGTATTATACTAAATTTCAAGTGAAATCCTTATTAAGCTTTTGTGCTAATCAGAAGGTCTCTGCTACTAGGGAAAACAGATACATCTCTACAATTACCTATCTGTCAGCCAAAATGATGTGCTTATCTATTCTTGATCCAGAGCTACTCCACAGCATAGGATGGCTAATACTATAAATATCAAATCCTGTAACTCATGGAAAAAGAACTTTCCAAAATGTGGTGTGTTATCAGTCAGATGCTTCTGTAAACTGAGACTGCCAATACTGAATTTCTAACATTCTCCAAGAATAACCAGAAAATATGTTCATAAGACAGACTTTCACAAAGCATTACTTTGTCTCCCAGACTAGTGCTGGTTTTCTAGCTATTTTTGTGTTTAATTTTAATTTTAGGGAATTTGAATCTGAAATTCGTTTTTACTGTGGAGATGATCCTCTGGATGTTTGGGACAGGTAAGATTATTTTGTGAATGAGATCATGAGTAATTACCAGTCACAAATGTGCATGGCTTTTTGTACTCATAGTTGTTTTGATATCTTTAGGTATATCAAATGGACAGAACAGACCTTTCCTCAAGGAGGTAAAGAGAGCAACCTTTCTGCTGTGTTGGAGAGAGCTGTAAAAGCACTGAGTGAGCAGCAGAGGTATTACCAAGACCCCCGGTACCTCAGTCTCTGGCTTAAATTTGTGAGTTATAGTCCGTGGTTTTTATCATACGCTTCTATTTCCATTAATTTGAGCTCTAAGTTTTGTTCAGGCAGGCTAAAATAGCTTTCCTTAAGCTCTGCATTTCATTGACCTCATTCTAACATAGTGGTCCTTGTGCTTCATTGTAATATGTTTACTTGGGACCAGTTCACACCTGTGTCTTAAACAAACTTTGAAATCTAAGCTGAAGAGGATGGCTTCTTAGATCATAATGAAGGTAATAGATTCATAAATAACAGCAAATCTTTAGACAGCCCAAGTGTGCTTTGGAGGATAAATGTGGCCATACCTGCTTTTTGATTAATGGTATTGCCATAATTGCAACCTCTTGAAGTTGTGAAGTGAATATCAGTTGTACATGAGCTTTTCAGTATTGTAGAGCTATTTTCAGACAAAAATATTATTTTGGTATAAAATATGCCTCTTGAGAGTATGCCTTTAAGGACTGAGATGTGCTCTATTTGGGGAGCTGAAGTGCTTACATGGAGTGCATATGTATATTTTAACTCATTCATTCTCCTATCAAATCTTCCAGAAAGCTGAGAGAACAAAGCAAATTGAAAAGTGACTTGTTACGTTGCCATTAAAAGTGCTTAGAATCTGAGCAAAATTAGCATTCATCCTTTGACAAAAAGCATAGTTACGTTTATAGGTCAAGCCAAGGACTGATCTGTTCCCCTCACTTTCTGAAAAACAGGAAAGAAGTTCATTTGTTGTGAGTCACAGTGCAGGAGGGTGCAATTTATTGGACACTGTGTCCTTCAACATCCAAACTTGCCTCCATCGCTCCATGCTGTCTAATGTTAGTCCTAGGATTGATTATGTTTTGCTTCAGTATCTCTACTGTGTCTTGGATCCTTGCTAATGCTATGTCTTTAAACCTGTATATGTTTATTACTTTATGGTATTGTATTGAAATGTACTTACTTGATACTGATTGTATTCACCTCATACTGTGTAATCTGCCTTGAGTCGTAGTGAGAAAGGTGGACTATAAATGATGTAAATCAATCAATCAATGTCTAAAAAGGTCTTCTTTAATAATGAGAGCAGAGTTTCTTGTGTTTCTAACAAATCATTGCTCCAGAAAAGAATTGTGGGGATTACAAGTTACTGATTTCTGTAGTTGAGTCTTAATGTAACAGAGTCTTGCTGCTCACCATGTTTTTCAGGGGAACTGCTGTAGTGAACCTCTGGACCTATATAGCTATCTGCACAGCCAGGTGATAGGCACATCTCTGGCACAGCTTTATATTACTTGGGCAGAGGAACTTGAGGCAAGAGGGAACTACAAGAAAGCTGACTTGATATTCCAGGATGGTCTGAGGTGTAAAGCTGAACCGTTGGACAAACTGCAGTCCCACCATAGGTAACTATCGTGAGATGGGCATATGTGAAGAAAAACTTGTGCCTTCAGTGATAGTGGCTACATTGCAGGGGTCTTGTGCTTTTGTGTTCAGGCAATTCCAGGCCCGTGCATCTAGGCAGGCCATAGAAGATCTTGAAGAAGACTATGAAGAGGAATCGAGTCTTTCTGCTTCTGAACCCCAAAGAACAACACTGGCAGAACTGAAAGGAAGAGGAAAGAAAACAGGGAGAGCCCCAATCAGCCGTGTAGGAAATGCTGTGAAGTGTAAGTTGCAGTTGACTACACTGGAAAAGTACTGCTGCTCCAGTTTGAGAATGTTAGATATCTCACTTTGTTTATTTTCTTAGTCCCAAGCCAAGGAGCAAGACTCCAGAATCCAGCATCTCAACAAGTCTCGAATTGCCCGAAGTTTGCTGTATTTGATGAAAATAAAGTAGTGGCTTCTAGAACTGAGGTTCCAGTGCTTGTACCACAGCCGTGGGCAGCTCCTCCAACAATAAAGGCGAAGGAGAATGAATTGCAGGCAGGACCTTGGAACATGGGGAGGGTAAGGTGAAATGACAACCTGAATTGCTCACAACAGATGTAACATGTGGATGTCTATGTAAGAAGCTCTTCTGTTCAGAGTAAAGAGATTGTTGGTAAGGGTTCACATGCTCCTTAGTTCTGGTTTTAGTTAGGCTGAATCTAAAACTAAATTTCATTACCTTTGACTATTTTAGACATTGCAAAGTTTGTCCAATTTTCTGTTTAACTTCCTCTTGTGGTATGTTTACAAACAATGAGTGGCTAACAGAAAGTGACATTCTTGATGAATTTGGAGCTGCAGTTCAGAGAAAAACTCTGGAGGCAGTGGAAATGATGTAGAGGTAGCTGTAAGATAGGGGTTGGTGAAATGCCCTACCTGGACCTGTTACCTTGGCAAAACAGGAGTACTGTGAAGTGCTGCTGACCTTTTGATCATAGCTGTATCTTAATGTTTGGCTGATAGTTCTGTCTGTAATTTCTCGGTTGCTCTTCAGTGGTCCTGAAAAGGGTACTTCTCCTGTTATAGCTTTGACTTATTCTGCTATAACTGATCAATGAAGGAAAAAAACTTCCCTCTGGTGCTGAGGTTGCTAAAAGATTAGGAGAATTGGTGTGGTGCGCATCTAAGTGAAGAAGTTGGCTGAGGAACTATCCAAAAAACAAACGGTGTGCAGGTTGGCAATATGTGAAGATACTGATGCTGAGTTTCTTCTCTTTCAGCATCCTCGGAGCAACATGAACTCCAGCACTGTAGCTCCTGCTGCACTCCCTAATTTTACTCCATATGTTGAAGAGTCAGCACAACAACAAACAATGTAAGCTTTTCTTTCTCAGCTTATTGAGTAACTAAGAAGGGGAAACGAATCTTTGAAAATCTGCTTCAGAAAATAGAGTAAGAGGCATCCAAGCTATATTTCTAGTTTTGTTCTCTCTTGGTGTAAAATATGTGGCTATGTGACCTTTTGCTACTTAGGAGATTTTATCCAGGATCAGCATTGAAAAGTCTTGCCTCTGCTTGACAACACTTTTGTCATCTTGTAACATTTGTAAGGGGCCAGGTTGCTTCACAAGCTCTGGAGCAAATTTATATTAAGGTTTCTTAACATAAATATCTAGTAAACATAACTGCCAAGAAATAATAGGTCTAGAATGTCCTAATAGGCAAATCATCGCATATGTTTGTTATTAAAACACTTCTATCCCATCTTTCCACCTTTCAGGTTTCAGGAGTAGGACCATTGTAATGCTTGGGCACGAAGCAACTTTTTTGAGATTAAAGTGTCTAAAATGCATATTTTGTGGCCCATATCTTGCCTTGTGTATTGAATTATATGTGGCATTCTTTCAATACCTTTCACAAGTTTTGTTTTGGTTCTTGTAGTGGAAGTCATAGGCCTGCTTATTTAAGGAGCAGTTTAGTTATGGGTCTAACAAATCTCCATCTTTACAAAGATTAGAGGCATGTGATTGGAATATATGTTCTTTTACTTTTCCCAGACAATTTTTTCTCCTTCCTTCCCCCTCATTTATTTCTGTTTCTTTACTGCTATTATCTTCTGGGCTCCTCTCTAGTTTTACCTAATAGAACAGACATTGCCTTCACTTAACAGGGTTTGTGCTAAATGTTGTTGAATGAATTCTCCATGACTTTGTGGTCTTTTCTTTGCTACTATCAATGTTTGTGGAAACTTTGGAAAGTACCAAAATCTAGATAAACTCCTTGAACATAAAGCTTATGACTGTTGCTAAAATATAAAATGGAGTGGGTGCTGTAAAGTGTTTTTGCATCAAATACTCACATCTTGGAGGCGATTATAAACCTGTCCTTGAGCTCTGGGGTTTTTCCCAAGGCGCTGAAGGAAGCTGTGGTACGGCCTCTTCTGAAGAAATCATCATTAGATCCTGCTGACCTGCTCAATTACCGACCGGTTTCCAACCTTCCGTTTTGGGGGAAGGTGATTGAGCGGGCGGCAGAGAAGCAACTGCAGAATTTCCTGAAGGAGACCTCGGCCCTAGACCCCTTCCAGTCTGGTTTCCGCCCAGGACATGGGGTCGAGACATTGCTGGTCGCCCTCACAGACAATCTCCGCAGACATCTGGATCAGGGCGGATCAGCACTGCTGATTTTGCTGGATCTGTCAGCAGCGTTTGATACGGTCGATCATCAGCTTTTGACCCACCGCCTTGCCGATGTGGGGATTCAGGGGACAGCACTGCAGTGGCTGGTCTCCTTTCTCCACGATCGGGGACAGAGGGTGGCACTTGGGGAGAGAGTGTCATCTCGTAGGCCACTGGTATGTGGTGTGCCACAGGGAGCGATACTCTCTCCATTATTATTTAATATCTATATGCGCCCCCTTGCCCGGCTGGTGCGGAGTTTCGGGCTTGGGTGTCACCAATATGCGGATGACACCCAGCTTTATCTGTTGTTGGACACGTGGCCTGGATCGGCCCCTGATGCCCTGGAGCGTGCTTTTGAGGCTGTGGCTGGTTGGTTGAGACAAAGTCGGCTGAAATTGAATCCCATGAAGACGGAGGTCCTGGGGAGATGGCTTTGGGACCCTGGCTTCCTACACTTGATGGGGCAGCACTTACACTGGCCCCGAGAGTTAGGAGCCTGGGGGTGATTCTGGATTCCTCCCTGAAGATGGAGGACCAGATCACTGCAGTTGCCAGGTCTTCCTTTTATTATCTTCGGCAGGCCAGGCAGCTTGCCCCTTATTTGTCTCCCCATGACTTGACTACAGTGGTCCAAGCAATGGTCACCTCTAGGTTGGATTACTGTAACGCGCTCTATGCTGGGCTTCCCATGGGCCTGATCCGGCGGTTACAGCTGGTACAGAATGCAGCAGCGCAGGTCATTGCTGGAGCACCGGTGTGGGAGCATATTACACCGGTGCTACGCCAGCTGCATTGGCTGCCAGTGGAGTACCGAATCAGGTTCAAGGTTTTGGTGTTAACCTACAAAGCCCTACGCGGACTGGGACCGACATATCTGAGGGACCGTCTCTCACCATATGAGCCCCGGAGGACTCTCCGCTCTGGTGGAAAACATCTTTTAAGTGTCTCTGGCCCTAGGGAGGCCCGCCTGGCGTCGACCAGGGCCAGGGCCTTTTCGGTCCTGGCCCCGACCTGGTGGAATGCTCTGTCTTGCGAGACAAGGGCCCGGCAAGATCTGCTTGCATTTCGCCGGGCCTGTAAGACAGAGCTATTCCGCCAGGCATATGGCTGATGCCGGGCAGTGCCTGCCCCCCCATGAAGGGGGGATTAAACCATCGCCCCTGTGCGAACACAGAGGCATGTATGAACCACTATGCAGCATGAATTGTAATATTTAATGTTTTTAAATGTATTATTTAATGTTTTTAAATGTTTTTAATGATGTTTGTATTTGTTATCCGCCCTGAGCCTGCGAAAGCGGGGAGGGCAGAATATAAATATAAATTAAATTAAATCTTTAATACTGTAAACAACAACTAATGTAGTTAGTTGCTTGCATATGGGATTTTATTGCTGATTTCATCCTGATCTGTTTTAGACAGCTGCAGTGCCAGTTTTATTTAATTAGAGAATAAAATTTACTGGTTCCATTCCATGTTTCACAAAAAAGAACCCCACAAACTAAACCATATGCATTTCTCTGATGACTGATAGCTAGCAATAGGTTGACCATCTGTATTCTGTCCCTGTCTTCTTTGTGTTCTATGTTTGTATCTTCAGGACTCCCTGTAAAATAGAGTCTAGCTTAAACTGTGTATTAAGTGCTCGAAAACCAGGGAAAGAAGACGATCCATTACGTCGTGTGCAAAATCATCAGCAGGATAGTCAAGAAAAGAAGGAACAGCCAATGTATTGTAAAGAGAGAGTATATGCTGGTGTTGAGGAGTTCTCCTTGGAGGAAATCAGAGCTGAAATCTACAGGAAAAAAGCAAAAAAAAAAAGGGAAGGTATGTATAGGCAAAATTAGAAAAATCTACTAGTATTATTTAGAGTCAACTAGTACTAGATAATGCATTCACTGTTTATAATGGTTGAAGCAGTAAAGAATACTTGTCTGAAAATATATCTAGAATCTTTAAAAAGCATTTTTCTAAACCTGGCATAGCCTGCTGCAATTTCTGGTTTCTTTGCTAGTACATAGATGCTGCTGTACAGGTGGCAGGATTTGCCTGGCTATCGCTTCAGACTACTTTGTAGCATAAAAAAAGCAGTAGCAATAGAAGGTGGCAAGGGCTGAGCAGAAAGGCATGGCTTTTCCCCTTCCATCTAAAATATTTTCTAATGCTTCAGAGTAATTAGTCAACATGCAAACCCTATCAGTGTTGATATGTTGCAACATTTTGATTTGGACCTGCATTAGGGGAGAATTTTGCACTATGAGGAACACAAGGTTTTCGTTGAGTCCATGTAGTTAAAACATGATGCAAAGTAGATTTAGTTACTTTGTGGGAGAGGTGACCACTTGGGGCTGCTATTGGCAATGTTTCTGATAGCTTGTAGTTCTGCTCTTCTGGAGGTGTTGCTCACTAGCTACAATTGTACTGTGAATAATATAGTTTATTTACTTGATTTATATCTTGCCTTTCTCCCCAATGGGGACCCAACGTGGTTTACCTAATTCTCTTGACTTCTGTTTTTATCCTCACAACGCTGTGAGGTAAGTTAGGCTGAGTGTGTGTGACTGGCCCAGAGTCATCCAGCGAGCTTCCAGGGCAGAGTAGGTATTAGAACCTGGGTCTCCCACATCCTAGTCTAACACTCTAACCACTACACCATACTGCTATCTTTCTTTCCATTTTGTTCAGAAGAGCTACAGACAATAGCACAGAAGAAAGCTGAATTACAAAGGAAAATTGAAGAGATGGAGAAGATGGTGAGAGAGCAACCAGTTAACCATGATCAGAAGCCATATGGACAGGTAGTATCCTACCATCTCACCAGCTTGCAGTGTACTAATTTTATTAAAGTCTGTACGTGACAATAACCTTATTTTGGATACTAAGTATGACCAAAGTACTGCTGTCAAATACATTTGGAGCATGACATGTGACTGCTATTTGTTTCCTCATTTATCTCAGCAAATAGAGGAACAGATGCTTGTTGATGTGACTTCTGATGTGCCAGGAGTTCTGAAGCGTCCTATGACACAAAGACAAACCTCCCTGACAGATACTACGGCATTTGTTGAAAGGCCTCTTTTGGATTGTTTCTCCTTGAAAAGGTAGTGTAGAAGGTTGGCTTAGGAGAAAATTACACAAATAATATTGTGTAATTATAGAAGCCCATTTTTTGTTGAAAATTAGCCATTATAGTGAAACAATTGTAGTGCTTAGTTGATGTATTGATTTAGGTCAGAAGGCTTCAAAGTGGGAAGGGATTGGCTTTATATGTTTGTCTGGATCTATTTCTCTACTGATCTAAGGAAAAAACTGCCTATATTTTGTTGACAGCCGTTTTGAACAGGATGGACACAGAAAGTCAAGCTCCAGTGGTAAGTTCCATTTGCATTGGTTCCAACTTGAGGGGGAGTCTTTAAGTGCTCACTTGAATGAATCTTTCTTGAAGCATAGCCAAAGCCTCAATGAAGTTGCTTAAGATAGAAATCTTGTTGGCATCTTTTCCTATCTGATTAAACAGGTTGAACTTTTATTCTTGGTTTTTATCAGCACTTTCTGGCTGTAGGAAACCTGATGAAAAGTGCTCATCATTTTGATCATGTATTTCGTTCTGGGTGATTGGCTTAATACTTGTTCATTTGTTCTGTTGCTCACTGGATAATGTGGTATTGCAGTGCCAGAGTCTTCTAAAGAATACTTTCCTTTCATGTGGAAAGTATAAAGGTATCCCCAGCCAGTCAAATCTTGGTACGGGGATGAGGGCAGGAAATGATAGTAGTCCCTAATGGAGGGGAGCTGACAGGGTCATGTGACAAGCATTTAAGTAGCAGAATGTGTATATGAATCCCCAGTGCCCAGTGGAATGTGGGCAGATGCATCAAAAAACTTGTGCTGTTCCATGAACGTAACATGAGACGCTGGAATTGGAGGTTTTAAAAAATCTAATAAAACCTTTATAAAACACTTTCTAATCAGTAGTATTTCAAAACTTTCCAAATAAGTATATAAAATATTGGCTTTGTGTTCCAGATTCTGAGATGCCTCCTTCAGTGATTCCTTCAGTGCCCTTCTCCATATTTGATGAGTCCTCTCTTGTAGAAAACCAGAATGTCAGGTACATGTAAATAAAGTAAATCTGCATTAGAGGAGTGAGTGCTCTCAATTCTTTTTTGAGACAAGGGAAGAATATTTCTTTATTCCATTTAGTTTCTTAGTCAAGGACTGCCTTTTTGGTCCAGTTCCTTATAATTTTACTTTTGCCCTAGTTCAGCAAATGTGTTACCCTGTAATACTTTGGAACTTATTTAGACATTTATACCATGTTTTTCTCCCCAATGAGGAGACAAAGTCGCTTACATCATTGCTCTCATTGCCCTCTTCTGCTTTATCTTTACAGCAACAGCCAGTGAGGTGGGTTAGATTGAGGGAGAGTGACTGGCCCAAGGTCACCTAGTGAGCTTTCATAGAAGGGCGGGGGCTGGCACTTGAGTCTCCTAGTTCCTAGTCTGACAGTTAAATCACTACACTATGCTTATTTTCTGTACAATTCTTGTACAGAACCAGCTCTACAAAATGTTGTTGGAAAACAAAATATTTTTCTTTCATCTTAGTCTTCCTACAGGGCCACCTCTGGTATGCACCAAACGTCCTCTTGCTGTTCGCAAATCTTCAGAGGGTATTGCTGCTAAGGAAAACATACCACCTGAGAATCCTGTAAGTTTCTCATAGCTGTGTGATCTTACTGTCTCTTGGCCTTCCCCCTGCAGTGATGCCCTCTGGAGGCCGCATTGGCCACGACACGCTTTTTATCCTGGTGCTCCTGCGCAGGTGCACCAGGGAAAAAAGTGCATTGCCACCAATACGGCTTGCCTTTTATATGGAAAAGACAGTCATAAATATGGGGGAAAGGTTTGACAAGTTTCATTTGTAAGGGGAAAACTGAGAGAGATCATTTCCTTGATCTTCAGCACAGCTTGAGTTTGTTTGTGATACTCTGACTGTTCCCCTTTTTTAAGCTTGAAAAGGTTTCAAATCTATGCCCTAGATACATCTTCATGAAATTCAGTAGGCTGAATTTTACAAAAAACAAAAAAACCCCTAGAACATTAAAACACAAAAATGGCTGCTGGTGGTGGTGGTGTGCTAATTTGTTCTGTTTTACTCTAGGATGAGCTTCATGGAATTGAACCTCTGAGTGAAGATCCAATTGTTACAGAATGGTATAGAAACAAAACGCTCTGCCCCAGCCCAGAAGACACTTGTGACTTTGTTACGGCTGCCCATGTTGCTTCAACACCTTTCCATGGAGTAATCGAACAGAGAAGTCTACTTGACGAGTCAAAGGAAACATGCCCAGAACCTCAGGCAGCATCTCTGAGCCACTGTACAATTGTTAATGAGGATCAGTATGCTGAGGCTCTGTGTGTAAAAAAGCTGAGGTAACTGAAGAAAGTAGTGTTTTATCTCTCCAGTGTGATGCATGTAGTTCCTGCCTCTCTATGCTTCTAAGATGACTTTAGTCTTTTGCCTGTCTACCGAGTGCACTGAAAACTATACAGGAACTCTTAATGATTCTTGTGCTTGACAGATCAAGTAGAATTGTATTCTCATCACACTAGGCTTGAGGCAATGTTTGAGTGCTTCTCACGTTAATTAAAACAAATTTTAAACAGTTCTGGTTCCAGATTGGTGTACTGGGGAGAAGGGATTACAGTAATTTAAAGAGATTTTTTTTCTTTACAGAAGTAAGCATACAGTTATTCTTCTACACAATCCATCTGCTGCTTGTAAATATAAAATCCAAGTGTAGGGAGCTAATAACTTCTAGCATCCAGTGAGCTTAGGGCAGCATGTGTGGAAGTCAACTTTCGACAGGCAGAATCAGTCTTTGAAAGGCTTGCATGAGAATTTTGACAATTAAACTGTTTTAACGGATCAATAATGCCATCCCTTGGATTCCCATGGCATTAAGGTTACAAGCAGTACACACAAGATGAGGTCTACTCATCATCTCATTCTGGAGGCTGAATAGCAACTAAAGTTCTGACTCTGTATTGGAAAACATCTTTAAGGATTCTTCTAGAAATAACAGAAATGTTCTAAATAATTCCAGCATCCTAGCTGTAATGTATAGATTTTTTGAAATAGTTCTCTAAAAGAATATGACTTAAAACTGCTGCTAGAAAAGTTATGCCTGAATGTTGCATCCAATACTTAATTTTGTTCCCTTCCATGGTAGTCCAATTATGGAAGCAAGCCAGGAAGATACTAGGTCTTCTGCATCTTCATCTTCCCCTACACAAATCTCCATCAATAAATTTCAGCAAATCCCAGAGAAGTTGGAATTGGCTCAGAGCTGCACCGATGAACTTGTCAGTGATGCTGAAAATTCCTCTAGTGAGTTTACAGTTTTCTAAATGCATGTTCATTGGCTAAACCATAGATGTAGCATTGTCTTCCAGAAACTCAATCGGTTTCTTTTTCTTTCTTTACACTGTAAAATAAGATACACTGTATTTATTTGAAAGAAAGATGAATATCTTTGAATATACAACTGTACCCCTAAAAAAGAGAAAATATAGTAAAAGCAGATGACCCTGAATTTAAGATGCCCTCCTGACCCCAAAAGAAGTGAGCCTGCCAGTATGAAATCTCTCCCTGCCCAGAGCCTTTATCTTTAAGATGTCCCCAGAGCCTTTACCTGCCACTGCTGCCACCTACTCTTACCCCTAACAATTCACAGTGCAAGCCCTGAGGAAAATGGCACCTGTCAGCTGCTGCAATTCCTCTGGTGACTAATTAGCAGAGCATGTGGCTTAGCTCAGCATCATGCAACGGCTGCTGTGGTAGCCTTTGCAGGGCTTAGCTCTTGTTGGAATGGCTGGTGCTTGTGGTGCCACTGCAGGGGTTGCTGGGAGGGTACAAGGCAGAGCTATTTTGCTCTTCCCCCTCCTTTCTTCCCCCTGTGGGCTCTTCCCTTGTCTCTGCTATCTGCTGCACATCTTGGCTTTCTTTCTCCCTTCCCACCCGCTTAGTCCAGGGAAATCCTCTCTGTATATGTTTATAGCCCTCTTCTCAGCTGACAGAGAGGCTGGCCTCTCTTCCTAAGCGCTGCCAATAGCTCAACTGCCAAGTGTGGAGAGTGAGTGAGAACCTAGCAGCACTCCCAGCCTGTGGGACCAAGCTAGTGGAAGGTACACCCCCTTGCTTTGGGAGTGCCTCCCAGCAGAGCCTGGCAGTAATAAAATGGGGACAACTTTATTTACCAGTAAATGTGTATGTGAGTTGAAGAACTTTAAAAAAACCATGTTTTCAAATTAATACATATTCGACAACTTTACCAAATTATGGGGAGTGAGAAAGCATCTAAAGCTAGTGATAGAAAAAGAAGTCAACAAAGACATAATATTAAAGATTTAAGGCAAAAAGAATTTAGTAAGACAACTGATTATAGAAGAAAATGGTTTAAGTTTCTTACCTGACCTGATGTAGTACTGGGACATACTGTATTAATGTTCTCTAAAGGAATAAATACCTAGATATTTGTCAGCAACTTTTTGGTACTTTCTCATTACCAGGCAACTCTGCTGAGAGACTGCAGTATACAGAACAACGCAAACAGCTCTTGCAGCCTCTTCAAGACTTTCTGACAAAGACTCCTTACTTTAAATTGGAGCCTCAGCCTATGCCTTGGGTGGAATTAGAAAAAGAAGTTGATATAGGTAAGGATGGTTACTCTCTTATTATACTGGGATCTCTTTAATATCAGACATTGGTATCTGTCAAAATTATGCTTAAGGATCTAAATAGGAAGTTTCTCTTATGATGGTGACTGAGTGGAAGAGGGTGACTACCATTTTGATTGTTGAGCTTAGCTTCTAGTGGCCTTAGTTTGAATATCTGGTTTTTATTTTGAACAATTGTAATATTGTGTGACATAGCAAATGGAGTTGCTGCTATCTAAATGAACAAGACTGATGGAATGTCAAACTTGAAATAGTCCCAGGGCTGCAACACTTCTCCTAGTAGGACTTAAAACACCTTTATAACTTCTTAACACTTCTAGGAAAGACTTAAAGTTTTCTTGTGACCAAACTAGAGATGGAAAAATATCTGGAAGTTTTGCGGTCATGGGGGGGGGGCGCTCCCCCCCCTTTAAAAAAAACTAGACATTTTGGGGAAATTAAAATATATGCAATTACTTACTGTCCTATCAAACCTAAATTATCCTTTATAACTTGCATATAAAATTGTAATATTTGACATATTTATGGGATTTAAAAGTTATAAGTGCCTTAATTTTCTATAAACAAAACTGCAAATGTACCTAGTACTTGAGAGAGAACTGCAAGCTGATGCACCCTATGCTACCTTAGCAAATGTATCTTAATTTTTGTTATCTGAAAAGTAGAAAAAAATAGGAGATAAATAGAAAACAGCAAGCTTTGTGATAAATAACATAAAATATATTATTTGGTTAGAAAAAGGTTCACACACTTACAATAAAACTATTAGCATATTCAGTATGTAGTTAAACTTTGTAACATTAAAGCATTGAACTATTCCGTAGCATATGATGAGCATACACATCAAAGCATTTTAATTATGTACAGAACTAGTCCCATTTAAAAGTAAAAGTATCAGCACCTCAAGTCTCTAATCAGAATCAGTTTCTGAAACTTCTGATTCTGAGTCTTCATTTTTATCCTTATGCAGCTCTTTAGAAAACAAGGTTTACATGAATTGAAAGAAGCCTATGTACTCCTCCCAGCTTCTAGGTGCAGAAATGCATCTAAGATTTAAGGGCTGCATATATCTACAGGTTGTCCACCTTGTCTTTAAAAGTATGTCACTCATTCTAAAAGAAAATTACTGGACAGTTTTTTCCCCCCTGGTACTCCTCAGAATTTCCAATTTTTCCATCAGAAAAACCAGGAGGAAAAGGCCTTGGGGGAGGGGGGAACAGGAAATCCCCCCCCATTTTTTCTCTTCCCCCCCCCTGCACCTTCACAAACTAATGTGGCAGATGCAGCCATAGCCTTTATATATATTTAAGTGAATAGAATGTTTGTAATATACCCTTGCCTATATATACCTATTTGTGTGAGAAGGAATAGTTGATCATATGTATATTCATACTTTAGGCTTGAAACATGAAAGTCAACAAAGTATTGTAGCATCAGGACAACTGTAAGTCTTACAATAACATCTTAAGTGTTCTTGGTAATGATTCCATCAAACTTAATCTTATTTTGACAGGCAATGAAACTTACAGTGTCACTCGTGAGTATGTTATCAGCGAAGACGACAAGATGTTCTTTGCTGTGTTAACCATCTTTCCTCCTGAGACCTCAAAGGCATTTTTAATAAAGGTATCTTATTCTGCCTATAGTCCTTTATTTACAATCCCCCCTTCCCCGCCATTCTATTTGGCCTTGGGCCTTTATCAAATATTCTTGTTTCTGACTTGAATTGGAGAAGCTAGGCCATATTCAGTTCTGAATACTGCCTAATATACTCCTGATACCTTGGTCAGCACATTGTTCAAATAGTTTGTTTAAATGGTTCTCAGTAGGGACCCTTCTTCGTGCAATTTCTCATTCAGTTGGATAGGGATATCTGCTATATTATGTTGGGAAGAAAGGTCAGATCTAACAAATTCAGAAACTGTCATATCTGCTAGTTAGATTTTACTTAAAATGTTGAGAGATCAGTCACAGATGTCCTGTGTAATGTTTAATTTGGTTCTCAGAGTGACGATCAGCCATGACACTTCAAGATAATACTCTGCTATATGACAATATTAGACGTTTTAAAAAATTGTATGTGAATGAGGTATTGGAGGGCCATGGGAAAATTGTAACTTTAAAAAAAAATGTGTAGGTGCACTCTGAACCTGTGCCTTGGGACTTTTACATTACGCTGCGACTGCAAGAACGACTAGATGCTGGGTTTGATCAGAGCTTCAGTGATAGCTGCACTTGTTTCTTGTACAACAATGGCTGTGTGACCCTGCATAAGGACATAAACCGCTTTACTCTTCAGGTCAGTATGGACAACCAGAATTGAGGGAGAATTGAGGTGCATGCTACAAAAGGATTTTGCTGGATATGTGGCAAAATGGGCAGACAACGCTTATTTTAAGCTTGATGACAAGGTTCAAAATGATGTAATGCTTCTGCCTACAGTAACTAAGTACTGTGCATAAATTAGGAACTAAACATACATAAGAGTAAAGAAACAAAAAGATAGAGGAGAGAGAAGAGTTTAAAAATGTTGGACTGATGTAGTGAAAAATCAATTTCTTCTCTGGCTAAGTAGAACACTGACATACAAGACGTCTCAACGGGTAATTTGGACAAGGATTTAAATACAAAGTCAAGTTTCAAATGTTTAATCTCTTGAGGATTTTTAGTCACCAATACTGAGAAATACAGAAATGTCAATTTTCCACGTTTGTTTGAAAGAGAAAAGTAAGGTGCAAGGTTTAAATTTCAGCACGTGCTTTATGTATGACATTTCTTCTCAATCTCTATCTAGCCCCAGTTAGTAACTATGTTATGGTCTTGGAGCCAGTGTGTATGTTGCAATATTAACGTATACTAGTCTTTTCTTCTCAGGATATGATCCAGCAATGTAAAGTTATTCCGCAAGAAGTGGTCTTGCTGATTGTTGACAATCTCCTAGATGTGGTGGCTAAGCTGCATACAGCAGAAATAGTTCATGGAAACCTGCAGCCAGCAACGTTATTCTTGGGAGACAGGTTGGCCATTTCACAAACTTGAACTTTTTACAGTTGGATTGGTGATTCCTACAGTTGGATTGGTGATTCCTAAAGTTGTATCCTGAATTGGTTCAAGTAATATATTGGGGAATGGAAGGTGTAGCTAATTAGGATGGGAATCTAACTGAAATGAATCTAACTGGTGACTTACATAATGGATATTCAGTTACTTCGCTACAGCTAACTCAGAATCAATAGATTAGGGAAAGTTGGTGGTAGAAATTCCTGCAAGTTTTTAGTTCCAGCTTATCCCCAAGACTCATATGCAGGTTAGATCAGACACACATCATTAGGTACTCATTTATACTATACATATGAATTATTCAGTGTTTTCCTTTTCATAATTACCTTAAAGATGTTGGCTTTGAAATTGCAGAGGAGATAGCGTCCTACTTGTTTACACCAACAGAGGGTGATAGCTCACTATCTATAAAGGAAAATGCACACTGAGTATAGGAATAGTACAATGGAGAAACGCATGAGGGGCAAGTTTTATGCTTTGTCATAGTCACAGCCCTTCATCTGAATTAAAGGGAGATAAAACATGTTTATAGTGCCTGGGGCTGTTGTAAGGAAGATAAAGATGAGAGCATTTATTTATTTTACTTTACATATGTGAGGCATTTTTAACACTTGAATTGTACTACATAAATGGCATATGAAAATCACATGGTACATATATGTTGGGCAGAACAGTTTCTGAAATGGAAAAATATCCAGTTTTTTTTCCCTTCAGAAAATGTCTTAAAGATTTATTCTTTCTTGCAATTAACAACAATTAATTACTGCCATTGCCAATAAAATATTAGGCAACTTTATAACTGCCAAGCTTGTACTTAATGATTTTCAGGATGATACCAAGGAATTTTTTCAAATTACATGTCTTCTTTGTTGATTTGTAAACTTGGTGATAGGACAAGGAGTTGAACCATAAATACATGTAATAACCCACATTTTTAAAAAAATCATTAGTTGCAGGTCAGACTCTAAAATTCTTATGTCTCCTCTCAAATGGTGGATAATTACCGATCTGGTATGGAACTTACAAGTAGTGCAAGTATTGAGATGGCTCAGTGATCTCTATGGATGAGAGTTAAATTCTGTTGAAACAGATAAGTGGACAACTACGTCTGTGGCATATCATGAACAGCTCTTTGGGTGTGTTAAAATTAATCCATCAACAGTTTTCTGTGCCTTTCGGTTTTTTCCTAAATTTGAAACAGTGAAAGGGAAGTGCCTTTTGTTTTACATTTTTCAGAAGTGTTATTCTAATAAAAATTTCCACATAAAGCTCGTTTAGTGCCCTTTTCTAAGCAGAAAGTGGTGTGGCTATGAGAATACAATATCAAACTATACTAAATTGTTTCACCCATCTTTCCCCCCCAGAATCTGTGATTCCTTTGCCAATGCTGAGAATGCCAGTGCTCTGAAGGTGGTAGATTTCTCTCACAGCCTAGACTTGAAGCTACAGTCAAGAATGAATTTGCCAAAAGGCCTTCCAATAGCTCAGACACAAGCTGGGCAACAGATTCTAGATGAAAAATATCTTCCTTACCAGGTGAGAGAGGGGAAGTTCCACAGTGGCCCTGAGTAAGTCTGCATTCTTCCAATGTGCAGATTTTTATGCAGTTGGGGTGGGTTTGTGGAACTGCTTATGTTAACATTAAAACCTCTCATGTGAGAATGCCATAACCCCCTCCATATTGGCTGAAAGAACTAAGTAGCATACATTTTTGTAAGTTTAATTACTGCATGCAATTAATTGCTTTAATTCTGTGGCAGGGTAAAGCCGCTTGTGTGTGTTACATAATTAAAAACCAGATTACTTTAAAAACTTTTTTGGGGATCAAAGTTTACTAGAAATTCCCAAGCAGAAGCAATATAGAAATTGGTGTGCTATTCTTGGAATGGACTATAGTTCTAAAAATGCAATTCTAACATATGTATAATTCTAACAAATGTTATACAATCAAGGTTGGCATGCTATGGTTTCAGGTGGACCTGATTGGCATTGCAAATATACTCCACTTCATGCTGTTTGGGGAATGCTTGCAAGTTCATCAGGAAGAAGGCTACTGGAAGACTGACAGAGATGTATCCCAGTAAGTATTGGACGACAGTTCAGCTAGTGTAGCTTTTTCCTTCACTGTTGAATCTTAGATGCTTGGATGTAGAGGTGTTAGTTAGTCGAAGTTATATATGTTCAGTTGGCTACACTTCAGCTGGATAAAATTTGTGCTCTCTGACTCATGATTTAAACACATTCATATTTAAAATTCTGTGCTGGTTTTAGAGAGAGGGTGTTAGGGAAAAATGAATAGAGAGGTTTGTCCTTTAAAAAAAATAAATAAATTACAAATATTTTTATTCCTTCCATCATGAAGCTTAAGCCAATGTGTAGAGATTTTTAGGTCTCCTATCCACATACTGATAAGATCCAAACATGCTTGGTTTTAGCAAGGGGAAGGAGTTACGTACTTTTGAACCATAACTTAGTTCTTAGCATTATCTTTGAAAAAGACCTAATAGTTTTTGGCAATATATACAACTATTTAATTTGTGTTTATTAACTGATCTGTAATAAGCAAGTGATTCAGTTTATTAAACACAACTTAATTGTCTTGACATTCGCAATTAAGTCCTCATTATAGTTGTGGGCTAAGTATAAAGACATGCAAACCGATGATACTTGGTTTAGCCAGAAGTCTCTGCTTCGTACACATTTTAGTATAAAGTAGCTTGGCTGTGTAACTTATTTCCAGAAGAAATGTCAAAGGAACACTCTAATTAACAAAATAGTATACTCCTCTCCCCTGAGCTTTCTGGTGTATTATGACAAATATATCCTTTCCCCAGTATTTAAAATACTTCAGGAATAAAATGGGTAATGATAAATGGTTTGAAGCAAAGGTGTTACTGTAAATTATAAATGGATTACTTTCTTGCTGTGTGTTCCAGAGTTGCAAAAGGTGGACCCAACTTTCAAATATCCCCTTAGGCTGACAAAGACTTGTGGGGGTTAGGGAGAAAGGAGCTCTTGATTATGAATAATTCAATTGTTTAGAAATGCAGAGAGATCAGTTTGATGGACAGTTTAACTTATTGGTAGCTTGTCTGGCTGGTGTGAAGCTTGTGGATGTCGTACACTACCTAGATAGGCTGGTAAGCTGTGCATGGGAAGAGTTATGCTTGTGGTGCACTTTGGCATTAGTGATCTTTGGATGTGTAGTCATGCTGTCCTGAAAGAGAAATTCAGCTTGCAAGGATGTCCAGGACTTCCAAGGTAGTATTTTCAGGAATGTTGCCCATACCATGCGTGGTGCCAGCTAGACTGGAGGAGATTAGATCATTGTTAAGAGAGGGTGTTTGGCATTAGAGAACATTTAGGGTCAAGCCAGTCCTGGATGAAAAATAGGCTCAACCTGAAATGGAACCATACTGATGGCACGTAATTTCAAAGAGCTGCTGTTTTAAACTAATTTGGAGGGGAGGGGGTTGATAGACAGTGGGAAGTATCTCATTTGGGCAGATTTGTAAATGTTCTAAATGAAGACAGGCTAGAATTTAATAACCACATGGCAGGAAATGACAACCTTTTATGGAAGCCAAAGGGTTGTAAGGGAAAATGTACATACCAAGCACACTTAAGGGAGGGAAATGAAGTGCAATTGTTTATAAACAAATTTTAAATTACTATACTGATTGTAATCTGCCCTGAGCCTGCTGATGCGGGGAGGGCGGAATATAAATTGAATTAAATAAATAAATAAAATTCTAGCAGCTTCTAAGATGAGATTGGGAAGTTAGAGTTCAATAGATATCATGGATGAGAAAAAATCAGTGAGATAACGGTTACTCCTAGATATATACTGTATAGAATGGACATTGTTGGTGGTGTTACTCTGCCTGACAAAAAGGTTATAGAATCAACTAAGCCAGCAAACATTTTTATTTTACTTAATTTATTCCCTGCCTTTCTTCTCAATGGAGACCCAAAGTGGCTTACATTGTTCTCCTCTCCTCCAAAGATTCTCTATCCTCCAAAGTTTCTCTATGGGTGAATATACCAACCCCAAAAGGTAACTTAAAACTAGGGATATAGTATTGCCTGTCTGAACACAACTCATGGGTTCTATTATTAACTTGTAAACTCTTGTGGGATGTGGTGATAGTTTTAACATTGATGGCTTTAAAGGGCTTAGAAAGATTAGTGGAAGATTGGTCTATCAACAGGTGTTAGGTAATGTGGAGCCTCCATGACTGAGGCTTTCCATGGGGCCTCCATGATTTAGGCAGAGTACTTCCAAATTCCAGTTGTAAGATCACAATGGGAGGCTTTAACTATTGGGTCCCAGCTTCGGGTTTTCCAGAGCATTTGGTGAGACATTGTGGGGAAACAGTGCTGAAGCAGAGAGACTTCTAGTTCAACCCAGGAAGACTGACTTTATGTTCTTAAGGTGCTGACAAATATGGAGGGAGGGAGACAAGGGACACAAATGTGGTCAAGTAACTAAATTTTAGAGCATTTCAGTTCTAAAAGATAAAGCATTAATTCTTAGCTTCAGTTCCTATAGCCTATTAGCATAGCTGTTACCCAGAGCAAGGATGACCACTTTGTTCAACTGTGAGGGTAGCGGTGGGCCAAGATTCTAGGGGGTGGGAAGCCCCAGATGTGAGGCTATGGCTTCTTTCCTGGCTCTCCACATCTTTATTTGTATGTTTGTGGAGGTGGGGGTAGATATAATGGGCTCCCTAGACCAAAAAATCTGCTTGATGCTTAAGGACAGGACTTACCACAAGCCTTTGTGATTGGCAGGGTCTGTAGTTTGTGATGATATCATCTTCATTGTTGAGAAAAGTACTAACCAACTGTGATGGAAGGCTAAGAGCAGAGAGCTCTCAAAGATACTCAGGAATGCTGCACTCATCTCATGTTCTACCAAGCACTTGCTTAGGGAACACCTGAGAGGTGCATGCCACTTCTAAATACCTCTGTTTCTGGGAACCCATCACTGCACTTAACTGGTGTCAGCAAATGGAAGGCAGGTATCTCCCACTTTGGTAGTATGAATACATGGCTCTGCCCCTGCTGCACCCCAGGGAGAGGCCAGCTGGACCCAGGGCAACAACAGTGCTCAAAATGCCAGCAGTGCCAGCAAAGCCGCGTAGCCCCTTTAAGTAGCTGTACCTAATAGCTGGCCATACTGCCACTGGCCCAGAATATGGCCAGGGGAATTCCCAAGCCAAGGATAAAACTACACCTCCATCTGAAAACTCATGAATGTGCCCACTGTTGTGAGATTTCCTTGGGACTTCCTGGATGGGTGCAGCTCCAGCAATCCCTTAAAAAAGAGTGTTTGGTCTTTAAACAATGGGTGATTCCGCATGAACGGTTTTCCCTGCTTCAGCTTCTAAATGACCTCGATTTTTTCTTGTGTTTCCACACGTGGGAAGGCAATCCTAGCAGCAGATTCAAAGTCACTGCACGTTTTGTCCGGTTTTTTTCCATCCTGCTTTCCCCTGACTTATTTGTCCATGCGCAGCAGATTAGGGATTTTAATCATGCGGAATTCTTTATCCGATGTTCTCCCCACCCTTGTCCTTTTCTCTCGCCCTTCGAATCAACTTAATTTGATTGGCCAATCATGTTTTCTAAGCTACACCCACTACCCTTTCCCTTCCCCTCTTTTAAAAAAAAAATGTAAAAAAACGTTGCAACGTTTCTACAAATCTATGCAGAAACGTATCCTGTGTCACATGACAACAGCTGACCAATAACGGGTCCATTTTACAACACGCCAAATTTGTTACTTGTTGCTCGCTGACAGCTGACAGCTTCTGAGGTAGAGTGAAAGTGTGATGGAGGGACTTCAGCGTTCAACTAGTGGTCTAGGCATTTCATGGAGGGAGAAAGAGACCATCCTCAACACAACACCTATCACTAAACCACGCCGCTCACGAAGAAAGCGGGAAAGATAGACGCGGGGTCATTGGTAACAATTTTCCCTCCAAATGTCAATAGCCAATACTCTTCCACAATATTGGCGGGAAGTGCTCTGGCCTATCCAATATGTTTATTTGATGCAACGTTTATGTGTGGCAACTTTTTTTGTGAGAAATTTTTTTTCTAATGTGTTGGTTTGATGCAACGTTTATGTGTAGCAACTTTTTGGGGGGAATTTTTTTTTTAAAAAATGAAGATGTGCATCATTCGACACTTCCCCCGGAAAAAGCGAAGAGGAATCGATTTTTATCCTGTCAAAAATTCCGCATGATGGACTTTGAGCCTATGAAATGTGCGAAACAAAAGCCTAATGTGGAATTGGGGAGAAGTGGATTCGTAGGACTCCACTGCGGCATGACTGCTCAGAAAGTCCGATCAAAATTGATCATGCGGAATCCCCCAGTGTCTAGTTTGGTCTTTAAACAATAGGCTGAAGAGTTCCATGGAACTGCATTATATCTGCAGCATGCCCATCTTTTCTTTGAGGAAGACAATGGTTGACATGAACTATGGTCCACTGAGCAATGTTTGCTTACGTGTTTAGTGACATCTTTGTAGCAAGTTTTGTTTTCGTAAACTATTTTTGAACAGTCCCAGGAATGTTTCAGATTTATTGAAGCAGATTGATCTGGGCACTTCTGTTGTCAAACCATTCTGACAACTTGTATTTGAGCAAGTTAGAAAATTCCCAGAAAGTGATCTATTACACTTGTATATTTTAAATCACAAGAACTAAGTTACTTAAAATAGATAGGCCTAAAATAGATAGATCTGCATCAGCAGCAGTACTTCATGGAGTTGGCTCATGAAGTGGGTGTGATGTGTTTGCAGGCTACTGAAAGCCAAAATACCAAAGAATAACGTACTTACAGCATATTCGGTGATTGCTTACATTGATTAGAACATTCAGTATATTGCAAAAATATCTCTGCCAAATATATTTTGTGTGTAGAGATTCATTCTTAAAGTGATAGTTAAATTATACAGATGAAAGATCTTCTGCTAGACAGACAAATTTAACTGGGGGGGGGGTTGGTTGGTTGGTTAACTCTCCTCTCGGCCTGGGCAAGACAAGTTCAGTGAAATACAAGTACTAAATTTGTTTGGGCTACGCAGGGATTGTGACTGAATGATTATGCATAGGTTTCATTTTGTTCCTGGATGTTGTTTCCTAAAGAGTTCATGAGGGAATGTCTTAGGGAACCGAAGAGCAGACCCACAATTCTTTTCACGTGAAAAAAGACATTCACATGTGAATGTTTCTTCTGAGTGTTACCATCTCCTTCCAGAGCTCTGCTGGTAATCCTTGCATGGCATTAGGGAAATTTTGTTTGAGGAAGAGCAGGATTTGAGTCCAGTGGCTTGCTTATTTATTTTATTTATGGTCCGCCTTTCTCACTGAGACTCAAGGCAGATTACACAGTATGAGATTAGTACAATCAGTATCAAGTACATTTCAGTACAGTATCGAGACATTTCCGTAAACAATGCCATAGGGTAAATAGTTAGAAGTTTAAAAGACATCGCATTAGCAAAAATCCAATACAGAGTAGAAAAAATACTGAAGCAGAACATAATCAATTCTAAGACTAACATTAGACAGCATGGAGCACAGGTGGTACATAGGAGTACATATTTAAAGCAGCAGATAATATGTAAGGTAATATAGTGATGAAGTCTATGGTCCCTCCCTAACTCATTAATGAAGCATCTGAGACCTCATCCCTACAATACAGCCCTCCCATTTGAGTAAAAAGCCTTTTTGAATAGTTCGGTTTTGCATCGTTTGCGGAAAGCCAGGAGAGTGTGGGCTCTCCTGACCTCCTCAGGCAGGCCACCACAGAGAAAGCCCGTGTATGGGTTGCTGTTGACTTCACCCATGTGCAGCCTGCCACCTGCTAGAGACCCTGTTCAGATGAGCAAAGCTGCTGTGGAGGAACATAGGGAGGAAGGTGGTTCCACAGGTATGCCAGACCAAAGCTGTGAAGAGCTTTGTATGTAACAACTAATACCTTGAACTGAGCACGGTAACTGATGGGTAGCCAATGGAACGACTGTAGGATGGGAGTGATGATCATCCTCCTGCTTGCTCCTCATAACAGTTGAGCTGCAGCATTTTGCACTAATTGGAGCATCCTGGTTAACTTAGATGGGAGACCTATGTATAGAGCATTACAATAGTCAAGCCTTGATGTTACCATAGCATGGATCCAAGTGGCCAGGTCAGCTGTGTCAAGATAAGACAGCTTCCAGGGTAGAGTGAGGTTGTAGAAAGCATTTTTGCCGCTGCCTTAACTTGTTTTTCTAGTAATAACGCTGGATCCAGTATAACCCCTAGGCTCTTAACTGAGTCTGCAAGGATCAGACAAACTCCATCGAAAGTGGGGAGTACAATGTTCTTCAAGATCTCTGGTTTCCCGACAAGCATCACTTCAGTCTTGTCTGGGTTCAATCTCAATTTGTTGTTTTTCAACCATTTCACTACAGCTGTCAGGCAGCGATCTAAGATTTCTACTGCATCCTGTGGGGACCTGGATAGCGAGGGATAGAGTTGGGTGTCATCTGCATATTGATCCAACTCCGTAGCTGTGAATGAGTTCTCCTAAAGGCTTTATGTAGAGGTTGGATAACATGGGAAATAAGATTGTGCCCTGCGGAACCCCGCAAGATAGTTCCTATTCTGGAGATAGCTGATCTCCAATGGCAACCCTTTGAGTCCGCTCCAAGATAAACGATTTAAACCAGTCCAGGGAACATCCTTTGATGCCCACTTATGTTTCTAAATGCCTCATGCCGGGATGGCACGGTCTACTGTATCAAAGGCTGCAGATAGATCCAATAGAAGCAAGGAGGCTTGGCCTTTGTCTGTATTCTGACGGAGATCATCCACTAATGCTACTAGTGCTGTCTCTGTCCCATACCCTGGTCTGAATCCTGACTGGAAAGGGTCCAGAGTGATAGAGTTATCCAAGAAGATCTGGAGTTGGTCAGCTACTGCTCTCTCAATCATTGCCCAGAAAGGGCAGATTAGAGACTAGGCGATAATTGACCACATCATTTTTGTCTAGGGGTGTTTTTTTAAGTAGCAGATAGATAACCACCTGTTTGAGCTGCTGGGGAAAGCTGCCCTGAGTTAGCGATTGATTTACAATAGACCTCAGTGGTTCACTTATGTGGTCCTTACTTGATGTTAACAGCCAGGATGGGCAAGGATCAAGCGCACAAGTAGTGGCTTTCATAGGCATCAAGATCCTGTTAAGATCTGTCATTGTGATTGGTTCAAAGTAGTCCAAATGTAAGCTGGATGGCGGAATAAGCATTTCTTCTGTCTTGTTTGCATTGCAGCTAGCAGCTAGATCAGAGCATATTCATGCTCGTTTATCAGCGAAAAACTTAACAAAGGCCTCTCGCAGCCAATTGTCTGTTCTTGGGACTGTAAAGGTTCAGATTTAGGGGTTAGGAGGCATCTGGATATCGTAAACAATTGGGACGGTCGTGAACTAGATGGTGCAATAGTTGCCGAGAAATAATGTTTCTTTGCTGCTTTCATTTCTGCTTCATAGGTCCTCCAGTAGGTTCTGCAGCATGTTCTATCTTAGAGACCAATGAGACTTTCAGGGTATAAGCTTTTGAAAGTCAAAGCTCCCTTCACAACTTGTTTGAGGAAGGTAACTGTCTGCTGAATAAGCAGAGGGTGATGGATACAGATTCAAGGCTCAGAATCCAGTACCAGTACACACATACAAATATAAACATGCAATTTGCTGTTTATATTAAACAGTGTGCAGAACCTGCACATATTAAGCAAGACTATTTTGGAAATAAATATTTGCATAAGATTCTCAAGCAGCTTAATACCAACTTTAATGACTAGTGCAGATGCCTTTGTAACTAAAATAAACATTTGATATACTTTTCCATTCTTCTTTCATATCAGCATGTTACTTGAGATTCAGACAGTGGGCTTTGGTCTTCAGAGATCCATGATAAATTTAAGCAAGAATGTATGTGCATGATATTCTCATTGAGACTTACTTTCCTGTTCATTTTAGGTCTGTTGACAGTGACCTGTGGAGTATGTTTTTTGTGCAAATTCTGAATGCAGATGGTAAGTCTACTGTCTCTCTGCTAAGAGAGCTAAGAGAGGAACTGAGAGGTGCATTTGACAGCTCATTCCCAGGACGCGTCTCTGAGTCCTTGGCAAAGCTGGAAAACCTTTTCAACACAGAGAATATCTTCTGACATAGATCAATCATGATGTCTTTGACTCTTCTTCCCTGCCTCAATCTTAAGCCATGGGACTCCATGCTTTTTTTTCACTTCTGTGTATATATGGAATTGGTATGACTCTCACAATCCCTTCTTCATATCTTATTTTAAAAATGCTTGCTGGTACCTTAACTCTATGTACTGTCAATATCTGTTCTCACTGAACCCCTGTTCAATTAAACCTTCATATTATAGTTGTTGAATGTTCAGTATTGATCACTCTCTGATACTGAGTTCAATGTTCAATAAAAGTTTTGTAATCACCTGTAACCTAGGTTCTAAGACTGATTTTGAATAACGACGTTTCTGTAGCCACATTTAGCTCTTGCTGTAATTTTTGGATTGCCATTTTCTTTTGAAAAGGCATGCCAGCTAAAAATGTGCCTGGGACCTAGGAAGAAATACAAGAATGTGAATATCATGCCTAAGATGACAGGTAAGGTATCAGAGGAGTAGATAACTGCCAAGATTGTTGCCCCTCACCCAAAGCATGTGTGGCTCAAGATCCTCTGGCTCTAGATGTTAGAGGTGGGGGAATAAAAGCTGTCAGGTTGATATTAAAACTGGATCCTTCAAACATTATTCAGTCACAAGCCCAGGTAGACTAACTGCCTGAATGTTCCAGGTCACAAGCCCAGGGCCTTCAAACCTGGCAGCCAGAGGTAATTCATTAGATCATACTGTTGTCTCCTGTCACGTTGCCTGGCAAGCCCATATTTGGATTTCCACATACCCCTTGGTGCACATCATCTTCTGCTCACCCAAAATTCAAATTTACTAATAAGAAACAAGACCCTGCACTCTTAACCCAATCCTGCTGCGATCCTCTCTCTGCACAGAATCTGGCCAGTAATAGAATTCTCTCCCTGAAATCAGGCAACTTTAAGAACATAAAAATATGCTTTAAAATGGCACCTCAAGCCTCCCATCCTTTGCAGATGTTCCCCCCTCAAGGATCTTTTTCCAGTACCACCAGCACAAAATCATTCTTCCCATCCACACAGGCAGAGTATATTCTTTTTTCCTATTCTACCTTCCTAGATTTTAACCCTCAATGTCTTTCTACCTCTTTGGACCTCTTAATTCTATCTGTCTGATACTTTTCAGTCTAGATGTCCTAGTGGAGTACTGTGTAACCCCCTGAGCTTCGTCCAGTTCAGATAGAAAATTAGGAAGGTACAGACCCAAGAAAGGGGGAGTACTTCAACTGAAACTAATGGGGAAAAAATAAAATAGTACTTTGAAAACAAAACAGTAATGAAAGAAACAATAATGGAAGAAAAAAAACAGGAAACAACCCAATAACAAAACAGTTCCTTTGGGAATTAAGAATAAAAACAAAAGAAACAAAACAAACTCCAATGTACAAGTATAGTATTTAGCTTATTGGATTGCTATACAAAATTCCCATAATACTCTTCAATTGCTTGTTCTCCAGTGCTTTTTCCTTGACTTTCCCACTCATTTTTCTATCTCTTGGATAGGACAATAAAGTTACTTTAGGTTAGGGACTTGTCTCCCAACTATCCTTTCTACCTGAGAGATAGTTGTGTTAGACTTGGGCCTGTGTATACAACAGACACAAATGGTTCCTTCTTATCCTTGGACAACCTAGACAGTGGGACATATTTGGATAACAGTATCATCAAGATCCATATACATACTGTAGTAGAATCAGATAAATTGTTTCTGGAACAACTCTTGATTAACTTGGCAGTGTCTCGTAGATACTGTTGGAAGGAGTTTTAGTTCATATGCCCTCAGCATCAATTTATAGGGATTGCTGTTTGAATAGCAGTTTGCCTGTAGAAGTCATGCCAATCATATCGAACCATACTTAGATTTGGCAACAAAAACAACTTGGCTACAACATATATATTTGTCAGTGTATTTCAGCTAATTCTGGTTCATTGAAAAGTATATCTAAATGATTCATATTTGCCATATTCATATTTTGTTAGAAGAGAAATTCTGTGTTCCACAATGAAGATGTTTCTCTTTCTAGTAGCTATAGAAAAAAGTATACTCATGAGATTTAGAGTAGACCACAATATGGCATATGCTCAAGTACAACTTATTTCAGCTTCAGTGTGATGCACAATTATGTAAGTACCACCAATTCCATTCAACTACACAACATTGGAACAGAAAGCCCTTAAAAATACCTGCAACTTTAAAAATTGACCACCGATAAATAACTAATTTTCCTGTTTTATACTTTACATGTCATGCAATTGAATTTGCAAAGTAAGATGGGCCCGCTCAAGATTGATGAGTTCTCAAGCATCCTTTCAATCTGTTTTATGTATTTTGTACTTTGCCTTAGGTGTTCTGTAAGTGGATGATTCATAAATTTTAAAAATAAATACTGTCAGGAAATGAAGATCTCATTGTTACTGTTCTTCACAAGTGTTACTCAGATGGATTTCTTGCTTGGCTGCAATCCTAAGGACACTTTCCTGGGAGTAAGCCCCATTGAGTATAGTGGTGCTTACTTCTGAGTAGTCTTGCTCCATATATCTTAATGTGTGAATTGTTTCTAGAAAAAGTTTGCCATCTCCCTACAAAGCTGTGTCCCAGCCTTTGCAAAAGTCTGATATTTTAAAATCCAACTCCAGTCTTGTATCAGATTTTTCTAGTAGTAAATACTCTAGAACAGCACTGGGCTAAATTCTAGATTTTGCTGGGATAGGAATCTCTCCAACAATTTTTAATTGGCTTGGCACAGTTTTCAGACAGTTACCTAACTAAGGTTGTTCATTACCAAAGGCAGGGATATAGGCAGTGAGGTTGTAGAGAGTCACACAGCACTGGCTGCATACTCTCTTGTAGCAAGGCTACTTCTTGGAGTCACGTGGAGGCATACATTGCATCCAGGCATCACAAACAAGCACAACAGGGTTTGTAAAGTGCACAAAAACTGAAATTCTTGTGATCATACATTCCTTCATACATTCCTTCTTAGCCATGTTGAGATCGAAAGACTTTCTAGTTCAGGAACCACAATTTTCTGTGATGACTGAATTGATATGATCAGGGCAGTACACAAGTAGAAAAAATAATGTATGGCCATAAAAACTACATTAAACATCAATAATAAAAACAAGCCTGGGCCATAAAAACAGCATAAAACAACTGAGCATCCTAAAAAGTATACATAAAACAGATAAAATGAGATAAAAGCAAGCCTTAAAACACTTAGCTGAAAGCCTAGGCAAACAAATGTTTGGGCCTGGCCAGGGGTCATTTCGTAGAAAAAGAGCTGAAGAAACTCATTAGCATGACTCGTTAGCATATGCCACACCCCTTGATCGGGACGAACAGGCTGGGATTTGGCTGCTGCCAGACAGAGGAGTGTTTCCCCACCTGGCAGTAGCCTGATCAGGGCCCCTTTGGCCCCAATGCAGGCCAAAACGGCTCAAAATGGCCATTTTGTGCATGTTTAGGCCTGGATCAGGCCCCAAACCGCCCAGATCGGGTCAGTGCTGGGCAGGGGAGGGGTCCCCTGCCAGGCACCGACCCAATCCTGGGGGATCCTGCCCCAAATGGCCAAAAATGGCTGTTTGGGCCCCATTTGGGACCAGATTAGGGCCGAAACAGCCAGGACCAGGTCACTGCCGGGCAGGGGAGGGTTCCCCCACCTGACACCAACCCAATCCCAGCCTTTCCGGCCCCGATCCCAGCAGGAACAGGGCCAGAATGGCCGAAAAAGGCCATTTTGGGCCTGTTTCAGCCCAGATCAGGGCTGAAATGGCCAGGACTGGGTTGGGAGAGGGAGGCTTCCCCCGCCCAGCACCGACCCAATCCTGGCTGTTTTGGCTCCAATCCCAGCAGAAAATGCCCCCAAAGTGGCTCCAGTCCAGGCTGTTTTGGCCATGATCCGGGCCCGAAAAGGACAAAAATGGCCCTTTCGGGCCCGGATCGGGGCTGAAATGACCGGGGCTGGGTCACTTCCTGGCAGGGGAAGCTTCCCCTGCCCGACACAATACGAGCCCATTCGGCCCCAATCCAGGCCGAAATGGACCCAAAATTGCCGGAAAATGGCCATTTTGGGCCCACGTTGGTCTGGATCAGGGCTGAAACAGCTGGGACCAGGTTAGTGCCCCTGCCCTGCACTAACTCAATCCAGGCCGTTTTGGCCCCAATCTGGGCCCCTTTGGCCCCAAAACGGGCAGGAAATGGCTATTTTGGTCCCATTTCGACTCGGATTGGGGCTGAAATGGCCAGGTCCATTCGGTCCCGAAATGGCCATTTTGGTCCCATTTTGGCCCTGATCCGGGCCAAAACGGCCAGGACCAAGTTGGTGGTGGGTGGAGGATTCCCCCACCCAGCACCGACCCGATCCAGACTGTTTCAGCCCCGATCTCCTTATCCAGGCCAAAACAGGCCCAAAATGGCTGAAAATGGTCATTTGGGGCCTATTTGGCCCAGATTGGGGGCCAAAAAGTGGAGCCATCTGACTTAGGAGAACTGCTGGAACACCGTTCCGGTGCGTTCCCCCTCCAAATGAGCCCTGGGCCTGGCACTTAAAATATACTATGGTAGCTGCTAGGCAAGCCTCGAAGAGTGAGGATGTTCCAAAGGAGAGGTTCTATCACTTGAAATGCCCTGTCTGTTGTTTCCTCCCACCTCATTTCTGCAGACACTTAACATAGAGAGCTGTATTTGAGAGGCAGATCTTGACACTACCAGAGGAAATGGTTCTTCAGGCCCCAAGCAGCACAGGGCCTTAGAACTAGCACTTCATTCAAATTGTACCCAGAAACAGCCAGTGCAGGTTTTTGGCACAGAGTTCATATTATCCCTGTATCCAGTATCCAACAATTAGTTCAGCCACTACATTTTTGAGCAGCTGAAGTTTCTGGACAGTCTTCAAAGTCCACTGTGGAGCACATTTCAAAAATATAACCTGGATGTCATCAAAGCATGTTACTTAGAGAAGTATCAGAGGTTTTTCCCCTTCTGTCCTATTTCAGTCGTCTGTGACAGACCAGTTGTGTTTTAATAAGCGTTTGATGTCTATGTGAATGACAATGTGACATATCACAATCAGCTGCTTCATTGGGTACCAAGTACATACTATTATGTTATGCAAAGTGGCGAGACAATAAGGAATGCCACAATAGTAACAACCCATACAGTTCAGGAGTGTTATTACACATGTGATGTGTCTGCAAAATTCACAGCAATGTTCATGACCTTTAAAAATATTTATACCTCACAATAAAGAGATGGGTGCTCCTGAGGAATAATCTCATACTGTCTGCAGTGAGGAGATAGGGCCACAAAGAGCTGCTCTCCCCCAGTGGTGTCCGTGACTTGGAAAACACTGTTTTATGGTAATTTAATTACTGAATTACTAATTGCTGAAAAGCAGACCTTTGGATCTTGCTATAAATTTTTCCTGCCCCTAGTGAAATCTGAAATGGCCTCTCTGGAGATAATTTCTCCCTTGACTTAATGCTCTCTGTGGTTTCTTCTAAGAGATGCTCATTTTGTTCATCTAGTTCTCTTTATAACACAGTGAACGTACTCTGCTCTTCACAGGAAAGATCACTATCGCACTGGTAAGGAAGGTCAAAACTGTATCAGCCTGGACAAAGCTTTTTCTGCGGCAGCTCCAGTCTTATGGAATAGATTGTCCAAGTTAGGGGCTATGTCATGTTGCTGTTTGGAACAAAATGCAATGAACTTTTTACAAGTGCGTTGGGTAGAGTTAGAATGTTCTTGGCTCATTTAGTAAGTATTCCTTCTGTGAAGCTGTAAAATCTATCAGTTGGGTTTATGGATTGGTTTCAATTGTTTTATGGACTGATTCGGTTTCGTTTTCCCAGCCATGTTGGACTCTCCTCTCCGCAGGTCCGGGAGGAAGCGTCCGAGCAGCCTGACCAGGCGGTTGACCCGTGAGGGTTAACCCCCAGGACTCCCAGTGAGGGAGACGGGGTCCGGAGCGCGGCGGGAAGAACTCCCTGAAAGCAATGCAGGGGGTAAATTGCCCGTTTGCTCCAACGGAGGCCGGCAGACTTGCGCAGCACTTCGCGTGCTGCTGGGCCATGGAGAATGGCAATAAGCAGATTTAAGGTGAAAACCTGTAAGTAAGCGAATCCCTTCTGATTTCTAAGCGTATGCGAAGGATTGGTGGAAGTTGAAGCTAAGAAGGCGCGGATTTCTTCCCCTTCACGGAGTTTCGGAACTTAGTTGGCGCCCCCCCCCCCCAGATGGCGATGAAAAAGCAGAGCCCAGCAATGAGTAAATCGGTGATGGCGACGTTACAGGGGAAGGGGGAAACTTTGGAAGAGATGGTGAGACGAGCAGTCTTTGATGCTGTGCAGCCCTTTGTAGCGAAACTGAATGAAATGGGGCAAAAGGTTGATTCAGTGGAAAGCGAAGTGAAAACCATTAAAGAAACAGCGACCAGAGCAGAGCAGTCTGCACACGAGAACGCAGTACTCATGAAAGCAACAAGTAAGGAAGTGAAGCTTTTGGAGAATCAAATAATAGGATTGCAAGTGGACCGTGCCCAAACGGTACTGTGTCTTCAGAATGTAAAAGAGGAGCAAAGTGAAAATTTGAAAGATCTGGTGTCTGGACTTTTGGCGCCATTCGCAAAGGCAACTAAAGAAGAGTTAAAAAGCGATATTTTGGAAGTCCGGCGGACATCTTCAAAGTATGTAATGAAGCGTCAGCTGCCTCGCGAGATTATTATTGACTTTTCATCTAAGAAGACTCGGGACACCATCTTATATAATTCGTATAATGTGGACTTGGATTATTTGGGCAACAAGGTTAAAATATTGAAGGATGTTCCATTCTTGGCTCGTAAAAGAAGATTTAAGTATAAAGGACTTGCGGCTTTCTTGAGGAAATGTGATGTAAAATATAAATGGTTGTTTCCAGAAGGCGTCTGGATTAGATATAAGGATCAAACCTACAAGATTACATCGGAAGCACAGCTGACAGACTTTGCTCAACCATCAGGAGTTCCAGCAGGAAGAAAGTTCAAAGTCTGAAGGGGAAAGTGGGGGGGAGGAGAGAGCGGGCGCAGCTGCTCCAGCTGCGCAGAGAGAACTGAGACCGAGATGCAGGGGGGGGAAGAAAACCTGATCCTGAATATAGTCTGTATTGTATAAAATCTACCAATCTGATAGCATATTAGAAAGTTAACTTTTAAGAAAAATTGCAGCATGAAGGGAATACAAGACATGTAGTGTAGCGTTTGTTGTTTATATGTTGCTCTTCCCCCTTTCCCAGTCCCCCCTTCCCTTTTTTTTCTCTCTCCCTTATACTTTTGTAGTCTTTTGTAGTTTTTTATGTTAGATATTAAAAATAAAAAAAAATTTCAAAAAAAATGTTTTATGGACTGTTTTATTGAAACCACTTGGAATAATATGGAGAGGAAGTGCCTGTCAAGATAGGAATAGTACCACCAAAACATGATGCCCCCATTTCATCCAGCCAGTCCAGAAGGATACCATAGTCAAAGTTATAAAAGCCACTGAAACATCCAGGAGAATCAACAAGTTGTCACCTCCCCATCTTTCTCTTGATGAAGGTTATTTCTTAGTCGTCTTTGACCATCTTGTTGACTGATAACTGGATGTGTCAACTGATTGCAAAGAAGCATTTTGTGTAAGCTAACCTGAACATTAGATTTGTGGTGGCCTCATGAAAGCCATCACTACAATAATCAAGTAATGAGTACTTATGTGTAAACCAGCTCTAAAAACTTGTTTAAAAATGAAACAAATGCCATCCCCCCTTATAAAGAGCAAGGCATCTTATAAAGAGCAAGGCACAAGATGAACAATGCATGCTGCAGGAGTGGCACATTGGCATCCATGTGAGGAAGACTAGGAGGAATGTTCTGTGTGATCAGTGTTCTCTTTCCCATGGTCCTCTGAGTGCTGATGGAGCATTTCCCATCACTAAACAGATCCTTGGTACTCCTATCAAAGATCTGTTTGGTGATGAATAATGCTCCATGGAGAGTGATAGAGCTGTAGGCAGCATGCCGTTTGTTTCAATAGGATTCATATCAAATTGTTTATTACTTTGATCCCATGATATTTTTAGCCCCAGATTTGTCTTTAGCCTCCAAACTAGGCAACCTCAGGTCTAGTGTCCACATACTGCTTGGGCTCTACTATTTTTTAGAATCCGGAGGAATACCAGAATACCATGTAGACCCCATGCTATTTTTCTGTGGTGGGGCAATCAGCTCACTTCTACTCTGCCATCCTTTATCTGGGTTTCAGAGACATCCACACACAAACATCCCAGAGGAGACCACAGTTCTCCTGGTGCTCTGCTTTACCCTATCCTAAATACTTATTTAAAAGTACAGGAAGGAGCCAGACTGTACAAAAGTAACATTATAAAATAGTGAGTAGTATGTTTCTGGTTTTGCTTCTAGTGTATTTAGAAATAACTAGGGGGTGTGATTTTCTGAGGACATTTTTCAGTATAATGTGTATATTCATATTTAAAAATATCTCCTTTTGAAACAGAGGATTTAAGATGCTGTTCTTATACAGAGTTAAACCAATCATTCCTGAAGTCCAGGGCTATATACTCTGAATGTAACAGCCTTTCCATAGTTTTAAGTAGATCCTTCCCAGTCCAGCTAGTGGGGCTTCCATAAAGGATCTCATGCATGAGATTGATGCTTGGTCCTTAAGAACCACTAGCTTTGTGGGGGGAGGGGACCTGTCACCTCAAAATGTCTTGTATGTGGGAGGTGGAGGAATGGCCTCTGATAAAGTTAAAGAGCAACATCCTGCGTACCTTTAAAAATGTAACCCAGATCTCTGTTCAGCCATGTAGTTCTGCCCCTGGCTAGATATATCCAAGAAGTTTGCCCTGGACTTCATAGAATCATAGGATTGGAAGGGACATCCAGGGTCATCTAGTCCAACCTCTTGCACAATGCAGGAAATTGACAGCTACCTCCCCCACACACACACCTCCAGTGCCCCCTGCTCCATGCCCAGAAGATGGCAAAACAGGATCCCTAGCCAAACTGGCCTAGGGGAAATTGCTTCCTGACCCCTAAGTGGCAATTGGCATTACCTTGGGCATGTAAGAAGGGGCCATGAGAACTAAGCATGTAACCTCCCCTGCCCTCCCTCTCATGATCTGCCTAGGTTGACACAGAATCAGCATTGCTATAAGATGGCCATCTAGCCTCTGCTTAAAAACCTCTAAAGAAGGAGAGCCCACCATCTCCTGAGGATGCCTGTTCCACTAAGGGACTGCTCTAACTGTCTGGAAGTTCTTCCTAAGGTTTAGCCAAAAACTCGATTTAATTTCAACCCATTATTTCTGGTTCAACATTCTGGGGCAACAGAAAACAACTCCATGCCGTCCTCTATATGACAACCCTTGAAGTACTTGAAGATGGTTATCATATCACCTGTCATTTCCTCTTCAAGCTAAACATACTGAGCTCCTTCAACCTTTCCTGATACGACTTTTCTCCAGACCCCTCACCATCTTTGTTGCTGTACCCTGGACACGTTCCAGCTTGTCTATATCCTTCTAAAACTGTGGTGTCCAAAACTGAGTGAAACCACTACTTTGTGATCTGGAAACTATACTTATGATACAGCCCAAAATTCTATTTGCCTTTTTACCTACCACATCACACTGCTGACTCATGTTCAGTGTATGGTCTACTAAGACCTCTAGATCCTTTTTGCACATACTACTGCCAAGATAAGTCTCCTCCATCCTATAATTATACATTTGATTTTTCCTACATAAATACAGAACTTTATGTTTATCTCTGTTGAAATTCATTTTGTTTTAGCCCAGTTTTCCTGTCTGTCAAGATCATTCTATATCCTGACACTACCATATTTGCTACCCCTCCTAATTTAGTATCATCGATAAATTTAATAAGCATTCCCTCTATTCCTTCATTCAAATCATTTATAAAAAACATTGAGCAGAACAGGTCCCAGGATCAATCCGAGGCCCTCCACCTGTCACTCTTCTCCAAGAGGATGAGAAACCATTAACAAGCACTCTTTGGGTTCAATCTGTCAACCAGTTACAGACCCACCTAACAGTAATAGGATCCAAACCATATTTTACCCAACTTGTCAACAAGGATTTTATGTGGAACCTTATCAAAAGCCTTACTGAAATCAAGATAAACTATGTCTACAGCATTCCCCTGATCCTTTTTTTTCTCAAAAAAAGAGAAGGTTAGTCTGACATGACTTGTTCTTGAAAAACCCCTGCTGGCTCTTAGTAATCACAGCCATCCTTTCTAAATGCTCAAGGACTGATGTTTTGTTCTAAAACTTTTCCAGGTATAGACGTCAAGCTGACAGGTTGGTAGTTACCTGGATCCTCCTTTTTCCCCTTGAAGATGGGGACAACATTTGCCCACTTCCAGTCTTCTGGCACCTCACCTGTTCTCCAAGAATTAAAAAAAAATTAATGGACAGAGGCTCAGAAATTACATCCATGAGTTCTTTTAGTGCCCTTGAATACAATTCATCTGGCCCTGAAGACTTAGTTTCATTTAAAGAAACTAGGAGTTTATGTACTACCCCTATGCTGTCCTAGGCCGTAACTCCCTTCCCTCATCATGTGTTCTGTTATTGCCATGCTGAGCACCATTTCCCTTGCAGGAGAAGACTGAGGAAAAGTAGGAATTGAGCAGTTCTGCCCTCTCTTCATCACCTGTTACAATTTCACTTTCCTGTCCCTGCAAAGGACCTACCATGTGCTTGTTCTTTTTTTACTTTGAACATAAGCAAAAAACCCTTTTTCCCTTGTTTTTAGCATCTCTTGCTAGCCTAAACTCATATCGAGCTTTAGCTTTTCTAACACTCTCTGTACAAGCACTGGTCATTTGTTTATATTCATCCTTGGTTATAAGGCCCTCCTTCCATTTCCTAAATGAGTCTTTTCACTTGGTATGCTTTTGTTGTGCATTCCTGCTTCTACCAGTCACATCATAACGTTTATGTGGCTGATTTACATACTTTGAGTCCCCTCCCTTTTTCCTGAGTATAACAGTCACATGTTCATTGTGGGTTCATCTCATTTCCCATGAGCTTGACTGCGGTACTTGGGGAGCATGACTGCGGTACTTGGGGAGAAGGGGCTTCAGACTCCCACCGGTCTGTTTTCCTAACTTGCAAAGGTCCTAGGGATGTGCTGTTTGGCCCATGAGGGAAACCCATGTGTACACTTGTGGGTTTCCCAAACATGCCACAGAAAACAAGGAATCAGCTACAGAATAACTGGTTGGGATGAGGTATTTTATGGTGGAAGGAAAAGGGGTTTTGCTTTGCACACTTCTAGTAAGGTCTCTGGACTGAATTTGAAGAACTGCACCTCTAGATTTAATGGTCCAAATAAATTATGCAGAATGAACCACTGATGTACTATGCAAAAAACCATCTGACCTTTATATAGGGATTCTCTAGACATGAGGAGTTAAGGAGGTAAAGCCTGCTCTATGCATTGAATGATGCCTGACATCTGACAGTGTTTCAGGAACTTTAAGCATTTCTTAACAAGTAACAAAGTTCAATACTGCCTGCCTGCCTCTTCCTGATGCTAGTTCAGAAAGGATGAGGCAAGAAACACAGTTTTTCAAAAATAGCTCTGTTCCTGTTGTATGTGTAAATTCTGTGCTTTTTGTGAGAATGATATCATCCTCCTCCCCATAGCAACTTCCTACAAGGCCAAAATTGCCAGGCAACATTTGGGAAATTTAATGCTCTAAATGAACACGTTGATTCATGATTCAATTGAGAAATAAAACTGGGGCGGGGGAGCTGAGGAGTGGGAGGAATACTGGCAGTGGGGCTACTGTCAGCTCAGTTCCTCTGGAAAGGTTGGCGCTATGATTACAGCTTTTAAAAACTCTTCGTTTCAGATCTTTCCTCCTCCTTTAAAAAAAATAACTGTCCTTGTCAATCTGAGGAAGTAGGTGGGCATCTCAAGCAGCTTAGTGTACCTGGAGAGTACAGGTGACTAAGCAGGAGGCTTAAATGTGACTCACTCATGACTTATCCTTCTTTCTCATCCTCCTCTTTCACCGACTAATTCAGTTCCTTCATCTCTAATCATCGGTCATCATTTCATTCCCCCTACTCCACACTGTGATAAGTAACAGTGTTTGGTTTTTTTGGTCTACTTCTGAAAATATGCAGATGAGAAAATAAAAATATGAACAGCAAACCCCCTTTTCTTCTCTTGTGGGACAATATTATTTTTGCTTCTTAATTTCATTCAGCAAAGTTCATAGTGTCTACAGACTACTAACTAGCTTTAATGTAGACAGACCTGTGGGAAGAACATGGTTGCTTCTTTGGCAATCCTACTTGAATGACAGGATTCTGAAGTGGAAGTTTTATTACTAGTACACATTTTATCTATGTCCCTTTGAGAACTTGGATCTTGACGGGAGCCCTACCATAACTGCAGTACTCTTAGTTGAAATGTGCAACAGTGTATCAGTGATTATAGGGACGGGCATTATGAAATTTCTGAACCAAATATATACATGAAAATTGCTGTTGTGGGTTGATTTTTCAGAATGGTAACACAAATCTGGATGCTTGGGAATTAGGAAGCTCATATCACAAAAGTCGGTGTTGTTTTTCATTTGTGTGTTTACTGTTAGCAATGCAACAGGCATCTTGCTTTGCTTTGATTCTACTGATTTCCTGGGCAGTGACCCAGGGAAGACAGCTCCCTCCCTCCTTTGCGGGGTGGAGCCCCTTTTATCCTCTGCTGGGGGAACCTTGTTCAGGGGCCTGTAGAATTGGACCCCTTGGTCCAGTTCACTTGAAACATGGGCATTTTAGTATACAGGTTGAGAAACAGCCACTTTATCCACCCACTCTCCATAAATGTCCCCCATTAGGAAGCCTTCAATAAACTACAACAAGGAAGGATGGCAAATGCAAATTTTTCAGCAGAAAAATAACTTTTTTATTGTCATCCAGTCACTCTAAGAGAAGGAACGTGAAATGAATGGATACGCACAAAAATTTAAATGCTGGTGGCTGGTTGGCTTCCTGGCCACGGGTTGACTGCCACCACCCCCACCCCCAGGTAGGAATCAGTACCTGCACCAGGCATCTGTAAAATTTAGGAAGTCTTTAGATTAGAGGGAGGACTGTTCTGTGGAAATTTGGTGCCATTATTTTTATAAATAGCTGCCCCAGACCCTCATTCCCCTCTGAAAATAAAGGTCCTAAAACTGTGGAACCTGAGAAACCACAGAGACTTGAGTCCTGAACCAGTAATCTCCTACAAAGAAATCAACAATCAACGCCCCATCTGAATCTAAAATAATGAAATTTTTCACCCCTAATAGAATGTGACACCGTCCTGTGTTGCTTCACATACCTCAGACATGTGTCTTTGAATCTTACCTTTCTACATCAGATAAGTGACCTTAAGGCATTATGAAGATGTGAATATATTGCTGGAGGTCATCTATCATTTTAAAAATCACAGGGCAGAGCTGGCCTTACTATGAAATTAGCTGAAGTAGTTGCTTCAGGCAGCACATTTCACAGTGGGAGGTGGGAGGGGAAAAACCATCCACTAACTTGAGTCTTTGTGCATCATTTTAAAGGACCAGGAGAAAACTGACTTGTGTCATTTTATTTCTGGTGTGAAAATGTCAAAAGATTGCCAAAGTACATGACAGCTGGCCTTTATTACCATAACCACTAATGTTACACTTTCATTTAGTGACAATGCAGGTGGCATGCTCCATGCCACGAAGATTTTTTTCTACTTTGCTGGATCTAATCCTACTGAAGAATTTTCTTGAGAGAAGAAAACTTTTCTTGGATTACTAACCACCATAACTAATTAATATGAAAGAGTTATTTTATACTCTGCAAAGCAACTGACCCTATCATTTTGGATTTTAGATGCACTGGATGAGTGTTCTTACCTTTCAGTCCTTCTTCTCTCAGGGTGGTCCATAAGCCAGCAGCCTTGTAATTTCAGGATTTAGCTATAAAAGCTAGAATGCATATAGAATGCCCAGGGAACCTTGATTATATTCTTCTTTTAGCGTCTGTCTCTCAATATCTAATCCCATCTTCTGGGATAAGGTTACGAAATGGGCACACAATAACTGAGCGTTCTGTAGGGGGGTAATCTCTTCCCTGTGGTACAGAACAAAATACCTGTGTGTTGAGAATGAATCAGAATGAGCAGTAAGAATCAAAGAGCTATTACTGGCTTGATCCTTTCTCCAGCAGGAGGACAGGACACTTGAATTTGTCTGCATTTTTATTTTTCATCACCTGCCTGGGCGAGGGGGCGTCTGGCATTTTCATAGGCTCCTCCACAGCAGCTGGCAAACTGGCAGAAGGAGAACACTGGTAAGGAAGCAGCTGCAAACAGGATATATCTGTGTGTCTCCTCTGTGTGTGCATGTGTAATGCTGAACCAGAATGTTTCTGAAGCTCAGGAGATGAAATTGTGGGGAATTTTTGCCTGAAGCAAGGGATGTTTCCTCCTCCTAAGACAAGCAGCAGCCTGCAGTCAGAGAGCAGCAGGGACTGAATGGAGTCTCCACCAAGAGAAACAGTTCTCAGCTCAGCTCTCAGCTCAGCTCTCAGGAGCACTTTGAAGGTAAGACCTCATTTTGTTTCTGTTACAAAAGGAAGGCCAAAGGAAAACTTTCTTAATTTAACTTGGGTTTTTAAAGATACATTTCTGGACTCCAGAAGAGGTGGGAAATGACATGTTCCAGTCCTATCAGTATTGTTTTCTGACACACCCTTCTCAGACTGAGAATTTAAATTAACCAATCGGAGTCATATTTCCAAGCCTAAAACCACCAAATGGGGGAAAGAAGCAACAGTTTTAATCCTAGAAAACCAGCCTTTAGTTTGGCCAGATCCTTGTAAGAGTGATCCCTGTCTATGCCCCAGCTCAAATTTAATTTGAAGATAGTTACTCCCTTAATTATATTTAAGAAATCTGTGATCCAGACATCCCATTAAAGAACATTGCAATGTACAGGAATCTTTTTGTTGTTCTATTTACTTCCATTCAAGCAGTTCATGGAAGAGCACTATTTGTCCAAATAAGATGTAAAATGAAGATAGTTCCTGAAAAGTCGTCATGATATTTTAACTTGACAACTTGCTGGTCAGCTGTACTTTGGCTAAATATCACAGGAACAAGAACTTTAGAATACATTAATATAAAATTGAAACTCTTAACACTGTCGAACCAATCAGCAAAGCAGATCTGCCTTCAAGACTGCTAGTCTCAGGAGTGTAGGCTATAAAGAAAAGATAGGACTGGATGCTATGGTCCTCTTCCACTAACGGCAATGTTCTCCTTCTGCACATGGAGATTTCTGCCAGCATAAGATATTGTTGTGCTTGAAAAAGAGCTTCTTGTATGAATAGAAGTTTCCTTGAGCCAAAGGGAAGTAGTACCAGTAAAATCATCATTTTTAATGTTTAGTTTCAACTTGAAGGTCATCTTATAAATAATACTGTATGGGTTTTTTTTAATTTCAAGCAACTAACATGAATAAGAAGTGTCCCAAAGTTACCAAACGACTCGAAAAGGGTAACTAGCGATGAGGTCTTGGGATTAATTTGTATAAAATAAATGCATTAGATTTCAACTTTTGCTAATATAGGCCCTGGTTGTTAGAATATATGCCTGCTGGTCTCAGTTGAACATCTGATAGATGTGCTCCATTCTGTTCTTCTTCTCTGTTCTTCTTCTACTAACTTGTTCTCTGCACTAGAGGTGTACACTGAGGAAATATCCATTTCAGTTTGGGATCCAGGGGTTCTGAATGAACTCTCTTATTGGCTTGTTTGGGGTGGGCTGATGCCAGTTCAGATCTAATCTGTTTGAGGTTTTTCATTATGAGTTTTGGCCAGTTGCACACGCACAAGGCAGGTGTTAACTGTGCATGCTCACACACATACTGTTCTTTTCAAGAGGGGTTGGGAAAATTAGGTTCTGGGGCAGCTGTTAACCCAGAGTTGAACGATGCAGTACAAAAAGTTAAACTGAAGCCCAAGCCACAGTCTCAATAAAGAAAAAGAAGGGAATCCGGTCTTTAACCAGACCAGTCCATGTGGAATACTGATCTGGAAAGACTTCGGTGTCCACATGGAACTGCCCAGTGTATAGCCCTGCTATCTTTGATCACATAACACTGTGTTAACAGTTTTAATCAGGGCCCAGAAAAGACAATGAAATCTTTTCTGGGCAAGATGAAGTATCTCTTGGTGCTTCTTGACCCATTATCTTAGGTTGACTTCTGCAGTCACAGTTGGCTAGTTGTGGTGGCACTTAAGCAAAGGATGGCTGCAGCAGGCCACTATTAGGCAACCTGGTTCAAACATGCCTGTGTCCTCCTCATTGTGGCTCATTGTTTTATTATTTCTAGTGTTCACCCTAATCTGCATGACATGAGTATAATGTTTTCGGTTACCTTTTGATACCATCCAGTAATGGTTTGCTTGTTTTTAAACTCCTGTAAACCACGTACCTTTGGCTTTGGACCTTAAATTCAGCTCCTCCATACTTTACCTTAAACTTATACCTCATGAGGGCTTTTTCTACTCTCAAAGAGCTTTGGTGTTCTCTACTTTACCCCAAACTGTTACCTCAACAACACCTTCCCTTTTGTATTTTCCCACAGAAGGTTTTTGCTGCCACCTAGGGCTTTTTACTTAGACCTCCTTGTTTTAACTTATAATATAGGTGAGGAAGGTTGTGAGGAAAAAAGGATTTTTTTTCTTAAACTAAAGTAGATTTTATTTGTAGATACATAAGCTTGATGGTTGCAGAGTTTTGAAAAGCATATCGATTTCAGAATAGTTCTTAAGCTTGGTGGTTTAAACAGAGATATCTCTTCTTTTTTATTTTCCTTTAAACTCATTCATTTTTATTTATTGTTTATTTATTTAGAAAACTTCTATGGTTTCTCTCCAAACAACCTGCTCAAGGTAGATTCAAAGTGAAAACATAATAAAAACATAACGGAGCTATCTCTTCTTAAAGTATTTACACAGACCCAGTCACACAAAGTACTTTTCCACACAGGTCTTCCCTAATAGAATAAACTCCACACAGACTTAGATTCACTCAGGCCTTTCCACACAGCATGCCTGATCAATCTCTCACTCAGAGCGGAACTACAAGTGACAAAAGGCACAGGTTGGACACTTGTCAGCTTCCCTCAAGTTTTGATGGGAAATGTAGGCATCCTAGTCTTGCAGCTTGGCTCTCTGACTGCTGTCCAATGGACTTTTCAACTGTCACTTGTCCAACATTCCACCAAGCTGCCTACATGTCCCATCAAAACTTGAGGGAAGCTGACAAGTGTCCAATCTGTGCCTTTTGTCACTTGTAGTTCATCTTCGTTCTTCTGTGCCTCCACACATGGGACTGCGCAGGCGCAGGCCAGCCGCCGGAGAATTTTCTAGAGCTTCCATGGCTCCGAAGGGGCCGTTTGTTGCGCGCCTCAGCGACCGTTTTCCCGCCCAAACGGTCACGTGATCCTCCAGCGACCAACGGCCCCTTCCCTCAGTTCTCTTCTTGCCGCCGCTTGGAGAGAACGTGAGCTTCGTTGCTCTGTGCTTTTTTGTGCTTCGTGCTTTATTCTGACTGATTGCTTGGCTTTTGACTTCGGACTTCGTGACCTCGACTATTCTTCGGATCTCGTTTTGGACATTGTTGTGGACTCGGTAATTTGACTCGGACTGTTTTTGACCTTCCTTTCGTGTGCCCCTGAAGATGGCCTCAAAGGCTCTCTTCAAGCATTGCCTCCAATGCCACACGAAAATGGCCAAAACCGATGGCCATGAACTGTGCCTGTTCTGTTTGGAAGAGACCCATAATGTGACGGCCTGTAAAATTTGCCAGGGCTTCACCAGCAAGGCCCGGCAGGAGCGCAAGGCCCGATTGAATTCCTCCCTGTGGCAGAAGGTCATGTCCGGAGGCGCTCCGTTGCCCTCCTCCAAGGCCGGCCCAAGCCCCTCTGCCGAACGGCATTCCAGAGCTGGCTCAGTGGCCTCCGCGAGGTCGGGGTCGAAACCGCGTCCCCCGAGTACCTCGGCGTCAAGAGCGGCCTCTCCAGCGCAGGGACCGGTGCGGCCGCCCCGTAGCGCGTCATCTACCAGGTCGGATCCGAGACCAGCTTCGGAACCGAGGATCCTGGTACCGAGTCCCCGGTCGGAACCGACGGTCGGATCGGTTCCGATGAAGCCTAAGAGGTCGAAGCCGAGGTCCCCTTCGAAGGCGAGGAGCGCGTCGGTTCGGAACCACCGAAGAAGAAGAAAAAGAACAAGCACCATCGGTCGCCGCGTCCCGCTCCTCAGGAGGAGGTCATCGTGCTTCCGCACACGCCTTCCCCTCACCTGGGCTCCCCGGAGCCAGAGGACATCTCCGTGCAGGTGCCGGATCCGATGGCCTTCGAGACGGTGCCCGCGGAATTCTCGTCGGGGCCGGAGCCGAGCCCGCACCGTCGGAGCCGACCATCGCTTGCCCTTCGGTCGCCGAGGCTGGAACCGAGCCCATCTCCTCGTCGGAGCCGTCCGTCGCCTGTCCGTCCGTCTCCACCTCTGGTCGGTCGTGAGCGGCATGGTTCCGGGGACAGTGTCCGATCAGTCCGGTCCACTGCGTCCCGGCATCAGCAGGCTTCCTACCTCCCCTCGCCATACCGTTGCCAATGGGAGGGGGCACCTGCGGGCTTCTCCGTGTCGGAACCGAGGCCTTCGACGTCGAGGTCGGCGTGGGCTCCCCCTCCGCTCCAGGTTCCGGAATCCCAGCTCGGTTCCGATGAGGAGGATGTCGAGAGCTTCGGCGGCTACCAGTCGGAGTCCTGGTCCGAACCATCGCCAGCTGAGGAGCTAGTGCCATCTGCGGACTCGCCATTCGAGGACCTCCGCATCTACGCCGATCAGATGGCAAGGATGGCCAAGGCTCTCGAGATGGACATCTCTTCGGCACTTCCCCAGACCAAGGACAAGCTCCTCAAACGTATCTATGGAGATAATCCGGCGTACGTAGGCTTCCCCATGCTCGAGGGTATTGAGGAGATTGTGGAGAAGGTGTGGCAGGTGCCCTGTGATCAACCTCCAACGTCCAAGCGCATCGAGCAGCTTTACAAGATCAAGCAGGGCACCTGGCCGGCGTTGGTGAAACACCCTCCACCTTCCTCCTTGGTCACAGAGGAGTTCAACCCCCGACGATCGGGTCACTCCTCGGTGCCTGCCGATAAAGAGGGCAAGAAGCTTGATGCCATGGGCAGGCGCCAGTACATCGTCGCTTCGCTGGGTCTGAGGATTGCCAACTACCAGACCATCATGGCAGGGTACCAGCTGTACCTCTGGGAGAAGTTGGCATCCTATACCCGGGACCTCCCTCCTGAGCAGAAGGCTGTGGTGTCCCTGCTACAGACGGAGGCTGTGAGGCTGTCTAAGCAGCAGATGAACGCTGGGAGCCACGCTGCTGACACTGCTGCTAGAGGGATGGCGTCGGCGGTGGTCCTCAGGCGCCACTCCTGGTTGCGGTCTACGGCCCTGTCCCAGGAGGTGCGTTCCAGGGTGGAGAGCATGCCCTTTGAAGGGGACTCGCTGTTCTCCAAATCGACCGACGAGACCCTGAAAAAGAAAAAAGAGGACAGGCAGACGGCGCGGTCCTTGGGTCTGGCTCCAGCGGACAAGCCCTCCTCCAGGTCACGGTACGCTCCCCGGTCCGGCCCTTACCACTACCAGGGCAGATACCAACAGCAGCGGCCGGGCTATCATCAGTATCCTGCCTACCAGCAGCGGCCCTACCCTCCCGCACAACAGCAGAGGAGGCGTCGGCCCTTCAAGCCTCGTCAGGCACAGCAACCGGCCCTGCAGAAAGACCAGCAGGGCGCCGGGAGGCAGTACTGACAGGTCGCGCCAGCCGTACCCCCGAACTTTTCGGACAGACTTAGTCCACTCCTCTCTGAGTGGGAGTCAATAACATCTGACTCATGGGTCTTAACTATTGTTGAACTGGGGTACGGGCTGGAGTTTGTTGAGCTGCCTAGATGCAGTTCACCCCTGACAGCTGTCAATAACACTATGGCCGAGCTGGATGCGGAGATCGTGTCGCTCTTGGCCAAGGGTGCTGTGGAAGAATTGCCCTATGACGACTCTGTAAAGGGTTTCTTCTCTAGGTTCTTCCTGGTCCCTAAGAAGGATGGGGGCTTACGTCCCATCTTAGATCTGAGGGGGCTTAATGCCTTCCTCAAGGTGACCAAATTCAAAATGGTAACGTTGGCGGCTGTGATCGCCTTGCTGAAACAGGGGGATTGGTTTGCGGTTCTTGACTTAAAAGACGCATACTTTCACGTGGGCATACGGAAGGAGCACAGGAAATACCTGAGCTTTGTTTACCGGCAAAGGGTTTTCCGGTATAAGGTGCTCCCCTTTGGCCTGTCCACTGCCCCACGAGTGTTCACTAAATGTGTGGCCCCTGTGGTTTCCTTCCTACGGGAAGAAGGTTGTACTATCTTTCCGTACCTCGATGACTGGCTCATCGTGGCTGACTCAGAGTCTAGGCTGGTGCAGGACATTGGCTTGGTACTTAGCACGTGCCAACGCCTGGGGCTCCTGGTGAACTTGGAGAAATCCAAACTGGTGCCCAACTGCAAGGTGTCCTACATTGGTGCACTTTTGGACTCTGTGGAGGGTAAGGCCCTGCTCCCCTTGGAGAGGGCTCGGTCCCTAAGGGGTCTAGTGTCCATGTTTAAAAGGAACCGGTTCCAGTCTGTGCGCGCTATCCAGTGCTTACTAGGGCATATGGCAGCAGCCACCTCTGTGGTGCCTTTCGCTAGGCTGCGTATGCGCCCTCTCCAGAACTGGTTTGTGCGGAGGTACAATGCTCTACTGCACCCTCCGTCCCTCAAATTCTCTATCCCGAGGGTCATCCTCTCCTCCTTGGACTGGTGGCTGTCTGATGACAACTTGTTTAGAGGGACCCCTTTTGGGTATCAACACCATGACATCACGGTTACCACTGATGCCTCTCTGATGGGATGGGGTGCTTACTGTGGTGATGTGGCTGTGCAAGATGTCTGGTCTGACAGGGAAAAGACCCTCCATATCAATGTGCTTGAACTGAGGGCCATTCGTTTCGCACTTGTGTCTCTTACAGCACTGCTGAGAAATCGTCAGGTGTTGGTGCAGACGGACAACACGACTGCCATGTACTACGTGAATCAGCAGGGGGGCACAGTGTCCATGGCCCTGTGCCGGGAAGCCACACTCACTTGGCAGTGGGCTATCAAGAACGGCGTGTCGCTCCGTGCTATACACGTGGCTGGGTCAGACAATGCCCGGGCAGATGCCCTCAGCAGGGTCCCTTTACTGGAACACGAGTGGGAACTGAACGTAGAGTGCGTTGGGCCGATCTTCCAGATGTGGGGTCATCCAGTGATAGATGTGTTCGCCACTGCGGCGACCACCAAGGCCCACACGTTCTGTTCCAGGGCAGGGAGCGACCCCCTCTCTATTGGGGATGCCTTCCAGTTTACGTGGACGCAGGGCTTGCACTACATGTTTCCTCCGTTCCCCTTGATTCCCAGGGTCCTGTGCAAGATAGAGGAGGACGGGACGGACTGCATCCTAGTGGCCCCCTTCTGGCCACGGCAGGTTTGGTTCCCGAAGCTCCTGCGGATGTCCAAACGGACGTATGTGAGTCTGCCTCCTCGGCAAGACCTTCTCCTAAACGGGAGCCTAGTCCACCACGATCCCAAGCAGCTGCACCTAACGGCTTGGCGGATCGTTCCTCCCCGATAGGCTTTACTGACGAGGTACAAAGGGTCCTCCTGAATGCTCGTCGGCCATCCACTAGGCGCGCTTATGCGGCCAAGTGGCGCAGGTTTGAGCTCTGGGCACTTGCCAGAGGGGTGGTGCCTGACAGCAGTCCCTTGGGGGTTGTATTCGAGTATTTGTGCCACTTGCGTGGTATGGGCTTGAAGGTTTCCTCCCTCAAGGTCCACCTGGCAGCGATATCAGCTGCTCACACCCGAATTGAGGGTGCTACGGTGTTTTCTCACCCACAATCCCGCCAGTTCCTTAAGGGCATGTACAATCTTTACCCACCTGTGTCTGCGCCAGTGCCTCGGTGGTCACTGTCCTTGGTGCTCTCACATCTCATGTTGCCTCCATTTGAACCTATGGCTACATGCCCCTTGGATATGCTATCCTACAAGGTAGCATTCTTGGTGGCCGTCACGTCGGCCAGAAGGGTCAGTGAACTGTCTGCACTGCGGTCTGACCCTCCCTTTCTTGTGTTTCATCCCAACAAGGTGGTCCTGCGTCCCTGCCTTGAGTTCCTGCCCAAGGTGGTGTCCGCCTTCCACCTCTCGCAGGATATCTCACTGCCTGCATTCTTTCCTCAACCCTCCTCTAAGGGGGAAAAGGCCCTCCATACCCTAGACTTGAAGAGGGCCCTAGCCTATTACCTGGATAGGACGAAGGGATTCCGCTCCAGTCCTCACCTGTTTGTATGTTTTGGGGCCAAGGACAAGGGTAACAGGGCTTCCTCACAGACCCTGTCTAGGTGGATTGTGACGGCCATTAGCAAGGCCTATTCCCTGGCAGGGGTGGCTTGCCCGCTTCATGTCAGAGCCCACTCCACGCGGTCCCAAGCATCCTCTTCGGCACTCCTCAGGGGGGTGCCCCTGGTTAACATTTGTAAAGCAGCCACATGGTCCTCTGCAGACACCTTTGTCAGGCATTACGCCGTTGATGTCAATGCGGAGCAGGATGTATCTGTGGCCAAGGCTGTCTTACACTCCCTCTTTTCCTGAGGGAGTTTTGGTATGACTTTCTTGACGTACCTGTTGGGTACCCTTGAGTGAAAGTGTGTATATATGTACCTGGGGGTGTGTATATATGTAAATATTGAGTATTTATGTGTCCTTACACAGTATTTTTACATAGATGTATATATGCATATCTATTTATTGTTGTTCTTGTTTGCTTAATAAAATTGTGTTGGACTTCACCCCCGCCTTCCTTATTGTGTGAAGCTTGGTACACTCCCATGTGTGGAGGCACAGAAGAACGAAGATGAAAACAGGGTTAACATACCTGTAACTTATGTTCATCGAGTTCTTCTGTGCTGACACACAACCCTCCCTCCTACCCCGCTGTGAACTCCAATGCACAATACTGTGTTGGCTGTAACGGAAATTGGTGTTTTTAAGGTGTTATGGCTGAACTGTGTTGGTCAAGCGGCGGCAAGGGAGAACTGAGGGAAGGGGCCGTTGGTCGCTGGAGGATCACGTGACCGTTTGGGCGGGAAAACGGTCGCTGAGGCGCGCGACAAACGGCCCCTTCGGAGCCATGGAAGCTCTAGAAAATTCTCCGGCGGCTGGCCTGCGCCTGCGCAGTCCCATGTGTGTCAGCACAGAAGAACTCGATGAACATAAGTTACAGGTATGTTAACCCTGTTTTCCACTCTTACAGATATACACAAACATTCTCTCAGGCCAACACACAGTTTGCCTGACTTAAGAGTAATCACTCTCTCAGATCTACATAGACTGCCCCAAGTGCACACACAGTTTGCCTGTCTTAGACAGAATAATTACTCTGAATACCACACAGATACAGACTCTCTCAGAAACACACAGTTTCATTGAACTTGACAGAATAAATTTCTCTCAGAAACATACAGACACTCTCAGGCTGCACTCAGCCTGCCTGTTTTGAGCAGAATCCACATCAAACTTCACACAGATTGCCTGACTGAACTAGAATAAAACCTCTTTCAAGCTTCCACACTTAGGGTTGCCAGCACCAAGCTGGGAAATTCCTGGAGATTTGGGGGATGAAGCTTGGAGAAGTTGGGGTTTGGGGAGGGGAAGAACCTCAGTAGGATATAATTTCATAGAGTCTACCCTCCAAAGCAGCCATTTTCTCTTGGGGAACTGAGCTCTGTGGCCTGGAGAGCAGCTGTAATTTCAGGAGCTCTCCAGCTACCATCTGGAGGCTGGCAACCCTATCCACACAGGTTGTCTGCTTTGCCCAGACTAAACATTTTCTCTCAGAACAGTAACTAAAAAAACTCCAGTTCACTCTGCACCCTAGAATACTGCTTCTGTCCAATCAGATTCCACTCTACCTACCCATCTAGCCCCCCCCCCCATTTCCTCAGAGGCTTGCATTTTAGTGCATAGCAACAACTTAACAAACCCCATATTGGCAAGAAGATACAGAATCTAAACTATCTAAATGCAAAACTATCTCTAGGAATTGATGTTGCCACCATCTGGTTGATTAGAGTATTTCCCACTCAGTCCATGTTGCCTTTTACAGTCTCTGCCTACTGCATCTCCTGCTTTCACTCCAACTAGCTTTCACAGGGACAGCTTACTGCACTTTGCATATACCCAGAAATCTTCTGATCTATTGACCAACCAGTACTCTTTCCCCGGCAAACTTTAAGTAACATGTTCAAGTGGGGATTATTGTCTTTCAACATTCAAAATAAAAAAGATTGATTAAAAAGTGAATGTTCACACATATTCTGAACAGCAATTGATTGAGAACGTTTACAAAACAGAGGTGAATAGACATATTCCTCTGTTCCTTCTCTTGGCTTATCCTGACTGTTATTTTAGATTAGGCTCTTTAGTCTTAAAGTTACAGTGTTCAGTCATCTATTACCTTAAGTCTTTGTCTGGGCTACAGGTCCTTTTGTTAGCTCTACATGGTAATGGCAGCCACGAAGATAGAGCCAAGATGTGAGAGCTCCTTCCTTCAAGTTGTCCCCGGGTGGAATCAGCCAAAAGAGATCTCTTAAAAATGGACACTGTTTTCCTCATATCTAGGGAATGTATTACCTCTCTCTGCTCACTCCCCTGTAAATCAGTTCTTCTCTTCTTGCCTTCCCAGGAAAAGATATTATCTAGCATTTGACACCCCCAAGTCTTTGTCACTTCCCAGGAGTCACATTCTGGCCAGGGTGTGAGATGGCCCTTTGATTGTTGGCTAGAAACATTTGTATAGCCAAGTACTTGGTGTTTGTAAGAGCTATCAATAGGATGGGGGTTCTTGAGAGCAAACTGGTCTCCTGTGTCCTCTCCTTGTGCTGACAAAGAAATTTCTGTGAATGAACATGGAGGGTTTGCAGCCCCAATAGTGTGATGTAGGCCAAAGTGGAATGCAAGAACTACACAGATGCAAGGAAACTGGTCCAGTTCACTGTAGCTGTAGATACAAAATGGAAGTGCTCCAAAGTGGTTACATTTTACTCTCCTTACATATATTCTCCTGTTTATCCATTGCTGTTCTTCACTGATTTTGTACCTGACATATGTTCTTGTACACTAAATATGGTATGTTGGAAAATATTAGTTACATAAAAGTATTCACCAGTATAGCATCTTTAGTGCTAAAAGGGTAGACTAGATTGAAGCCTATATTTAAACACTGTTTTGCTACTCTGAGGGAATATTGCACGGAATGAAAACTGGGGACAACAACCTTTTGATACATAGTGTCTCTGTACACTAGATGCCTCAGTGCAAGTTTGTTAGGTGTGAGATGCAATGTTAGCTGGGAAGTATAGTTTTAAAAGACAGATTGCTCCTCAGAGGGTTTGTTAATTTCATCTTGACCTCCCCCTACCCCCAGGCTCTGTCAATTTCACTTCTCCAGTCTAAAAGGGTGTGGAATTGCAACCAAAGGGCAGTGAGGAATGGAAATGGGCTGGAACTGCCTTCCAGAGATGGACTTGGACCTGGAGAGGTTATAATGGGTTGAAGTTTCCCTTCTGGCATTTCACAGCCCCTTCCCACAGCTCCAGTGTATAGCAAAGCCTTTGCCCTGCTGCTGGCTCTGTCTTTTTAAACTACCCTTCCTGACTAACATTGCATCTCCCGACACATGTTCTTCACGTGACAGATGTCTCGTATAGAGAAACTTATAGTGAAATGGGCAAAGTGGGGTTTCTGTTTGCATTCAAATAAATTGTGGTTGTTGATCAGGAGTTTAATGACAGTTATTGCTTAATTCCTCTTAAGATTAACATGATGCAAAGCTCCTTTTGTCCAAAGTCAGAGAGAGATGATCTAAATATAAGATGCTATAATTTGTGGGAAGTAGTTACCTTTCTTCCTCTCATATAAAGGGATTCTGCACTATATATACTGGGATATTTTTATTATTGTTGTTTATTTATAGTCCGCCTTTCTTACTGAGATCCAAAGGGAATTACAAATGGATACAATATGACCAATAGCTAGGGCATTCACAGAACATAAATTTATGATTTATAAGTTAGCTAACTACAGAAGTTGCCGTCATGATTCCATTTGATCCAATCTAGTAACTGTTGACAGGTTCATAACTGAAATTAGTCCACCTCATCCCATACACTAGTATTTGGGACAGATCCTTTTTCATTCAAAGGACAGGTAGAAATACACCACTGTAAGCTTACTTGCACTGTAATAGGGCAAAGTAGTGTCTATATCTTTGGTCCAATCCATAAATACATTTATTGCGAAAACAAATCTTTTTTATTTCAATGAAAAGAATTTTCTGCGTAATTATGCTTACCACTGGGATGCCCATGATATTAAAGTTGCCTGGAGATTTGAGGATAGTGCCTGGGGAGGGAGGAGTTTGAAGAGGGAAAGGAACTCAGCAGGGATGTGATACCATACACTCTACCCTCTGAATCTGCCATTTCCTCCAGGGAAATTGTAGTCCGGAGATCAGTTGTAACTCCAGGAAAACTCCAACCCAAAGGTTTGTAAATCTATAGGACTGTAGGTTAGAGGTAAGAAGATCTAGGCCAAGTTACAAAGCAGGAAAAATGAAGCAACAGGGAGATCAGCAGTAATAAAGGTGATCAGATACAAAGGAGGACAGGGCTTCAGGTAGGAGAGGATATTTTTGTAGGTACAGTTTATTATGCAGGGCAAGGGGAGAACTGAAGTTCCCATTTCTAAAAAACAACAAACGTTACAGGAGTCCTTCCAGTCTTCCTTTGCATCAGGGCACACTAGTAATAAAGGGACAGCAGAATTAAAAAAAAAACACATGAGATACAAGTGCAGCTATTTGGTAAAGGTAGAAATTATTTTTGTAGCAGTTGCTTGAGGTCATTTGGGAGGGGGGGAAGTATTTTCTTTCTGGGACTCAGAGCCAAGCTACAAGTGACGCCTTACACAGGTTGGACACTTGTCAGCTTCCCTCAAGTTTTGATGGGAAATGTAGGCGTACTGGTTTTACAGCTTGGCTCTCCATTACAGCTGCAAGACCAGGATGCCTCCAATTCCCATCAAAACTTGAGGGAAGCTGACAAGTGTCCAACCTATGTCAGGCGTCACTTGTAGCTTGGCTCTCACTGTAGAAAGCTGGGTAATTAAGAGGAACACTGTTAATGTTCCTTAGGGGAGAAAATACTTGCCAGTTGAAGAGCAGGTGTTCTTAATTAATATTGATGTCCCTCTCAGATAAAGATAGCAGTGAAATTCCAGAGAATTGAAAGATAGTTGGCATTGTCCCGTCACTCTGCATTGACTGGTTATTGACTGGCTAGAATGACTGTGTATTGTGAGACCTTATTAACACCTTGCCCGTGAGGAAGCGGTTGTCATGAAACGGGAATTGACGAACGCCTGGCATAGACCTGTTGGCTACTCTGCAGGAACGGTTTGCAGTGGCTACTCTGCAGGAACGGTTTGCAGTGGTTGTTCTACTGGGACGTTTGATTGTAACATGGTCTACACACAGAGAGACTCTTATTTACCTATATTGCTTACCAGTTGATTTGTTCATATGCATTACTGATGGTTCATTCATTGTATTATTTACTTGACTTTATATTGACTGCATTTACACTGGGCACATTGCACTTTATAAATTGTTTGATATAATTCAGTTTTGTACTATGTTTCTTTAATGTTACAGTTCATTGCATATTGCCTTCCGTATGGTTGTGGTTGGTTAGTTTGTCAAGTGGAGGCACCCCATTGTTTTTTGCATGATTTCAAGTCAAGCAAAGGGTTAACATAAGCAATGCTGAATTCCTAGAGGCTTCTGGGCTGCTGTTGAAACCTCAAGATTTATGGTATCAGCCTGAAACAAAAAGCTTGGTGCTTGCTGTTCCCTTGGTCTCTCATAAGAGTCTACCTGCCTGTGGTGCCCCTCCCTCTTTGCCCTGCCAAGAAATCTTGGGAGTTAGGAATTTTTTACCCCTTGTTCCTTCTACTTGGTGGCCCTGGATGCTAGTTTGTTCAGTCCCCATTCATTCAATCTAGGCATGGCACATTTGACTGTCACTGAAACCTATTGGGTATATATTGGGGCTTTTGGCTATATTCTGAAGTACAGTTACTTACATGGACAGCTACCATCGCATTGTAAGTCAATGCAAATTTTGCCCACAAGATATTTACTGCACATAATTTCCGTTTATAAAACAGTGTTTAGTTTTCCTTCTGTGACTTGACCTACCAAGGCTGTTGCTTTCAAGCAGTTTTGAGCTCTTTCTCTTATGTTCTGCATGTCTTCTGTTACTGCTCAATTAAATTTTCACTAACCTGGATAATCCTTTCCCATTCAAATTAAGCTCCAGTTTCTATGCCGTTACCAAGTACCAAATATTCCCCATTTAATGCTGTGTTCCTGCAAAGCTGATGACCAGAATCTCTATATCAACAGGGCCGGCGCGCCCATGGAGGCCAGGTAGGCGGTGGCCTCGGGCGCGCGGGCACTGGAGGGGCGCTGGAGGGGGTGTTGGGGGCAGGGCCGCCTGTAGCTACTGCTGCAGCCAGCCAGCCAGCCAGCCCCTTGCTGCCGCCGCCGCCGCCACACACCTCAGCCGGGCGCAGCCTCTGTGTGCCGTTCGAGCAGCAGCTTGCGGCTTCTGCGCCCAGCTGGGGCGCGCGGCGGCGGCAGCACGGAGCTGGCTGGCTGGCTGCAGCAGCAGCTGTAGCCAGCCACGCCAGTTCAGCTGCGCGCTCCTCCGCCCCAGCCGGGCGCAGAAGCCGTGAGCTGCTGCTGGGGCGGCGCACGGAGCAGCCTCCGCGCGCCGCTACAGCAGCAGCCCGCAGCTTCTGCACTCGGCTGGGGCATGTGGCGGCGGCGGCACGGGGCTGCCTGGCTGGCTACAGCTACTGCTGCAGCCAGCCACGCCAGCTCAGCTGCGCGCTCCTCCGCCCCAGCCGAACGCAGAAGCTGTGAGCTGCTGCTGGGGCAGCGCACGGATCAGCCTCCACGCGCTGCTCCAGCAGCAGCCCGCAGCTTCTGCGCTCGGTGGTCCGCGCGCAGCCCAGCCCCCCTGTGGTGCGTGATGACGTCTGCAATGACGTCATCACGCCTCCCGTGGGGCGCGTGTGCGCCCGCCGCCGCAGGCGCTGAAACCTCTGGCGCCGGCCCTATATATCAAAACAGTGTTTGGAATTCTAAATTCATCTGTTGATTAGAACGAACATGTCTATATTTCACAGTCTCTGAGGATCAGATTGTGTTTGCTCCCAGAAATTGTTTTTTAAAAATATCGATTTAACAATTTTATGTCTTCTTAAAAACAATTCTGAAAATTAGAAATATGTGTATTGCATTAGTGGTATGTCACAAGCACTGACTTCCTATGATCCTTCCAAGCACTTAGGCTTTTTTTTAATGGCAGTACTTGCTGGCACACAGTACTTGCACTTTCCCCCATAGTACTGGCACCTCTTTCTGTTGGCAGGCTTGGGCTCCCAAGATGATGAACATCATGAGTCCCAGCACCACCTCTATTTCCTTTTCCTTTAATTTTTTTAGGAAAAAGGCATTGCCAAGCACAATGCTTAGACAAAGTCCTACATGGCTTAGACTCCGAATACCTTTCTTCCTACATCCCATAATATTCTTTAATCCTCTTGGCATGCTAGAGTTGTTGTTGGAGTATTAATGTGACAAGCAACTTCCAGAAAACATACCTAGGTACCATCATTCAGGAACAGATTGGCTACACGTGCATCTTTTGTTCCAGTGTAATGTTTGGAAGCCCTCTGAGATCAGCAGGGTGCTCTTGGGTTAGTAAGTGCCATGTTTGAAGAGCAAAAAGCATGCAAGAAAGGAATTCTCAGGGAGTAACCCTTCCCCTTGGAAAACCAGCAAAGCTCGACTGGTTGATTCATGTTTGGAGTCTCATCACTTGATTATTTAATATTCAGTTATTTGTCTACAAATGTATGAACTAGCTCCATTTGAATTATTTTGTGTTTGAATTGACACTAGGTGATGATAAAGTTTCATCTTTAGTGATTAATCTATGAATGGCTCATCTTACAACCAAGACATCACTTGATGCTATAGTCAGCCTGTAGTGTACATTCATGTGTCAACTGAGCTCTAAGTTGTTTAGAAGTGTTGAAGGACCTGCTAATCAGGACTGGTTGTTGGGAGAAGCACTTATGTGTTCATTTTCATTATAGTATTAATGGAATAGTATTCTAAATATATAAAGTGTCCTGACTCATCAACGCCCAGCCCAAACTCCTGGACCTAGAAACATGAAATTTGGGGAGAACATTCCTTTCATGATATCAACACCCACCATGAAGAGATTTTAAGAAATTCACCCCCTAAGGGGGTAAAAAGGGGTGAAATGTGTTTTCCCAAAGGGATACAGCTTTCTGTGTGGCTGGCAGGCCACTGCCTGCTTGCGCCTCTGCCCGCTGCCAGCTTGGCCACTCTTCCCTGATTGGGCCAGCCTTTCAAGGTCATTTGCATATGCGGGCTGATTGGGGCTCACAACATTCCACACCTCATCCCCCCCCCCAGACAGTTGGAACACAGGTCATTTGCGTATGTGGCCTGATTGGTCCTCAACCCCCACATTCTAATCAGTCTACAGTTGCTATACCACTCATACCATCAGATAATCCCTTCGAGTTCAAGAGACTGCAGTTCCCCCTCAAGGTCTGCTTTGTTATGACAGGGGCAGACACTGAAGGTAGCAGGAATTGACTTGAAAGAGGACTGCTTCTCACATGGGCAGTTCTACGTGGCCTGGTCCAGAGTGAGCTCACCCAGCAGCCTGGTGATCCTAGCACCTGAGGAGAAAACCACCAATGTGGTCTACAAAGAGGTCCTTCGGTAGAAAAAAAAAGCAGTTGTATGTATTTTTCACTTTATTTATTATATTACAATCTTTTCCTTTTAAAATCTCTTCAATCTCTTCAATCTTCAATTTCAAAGGAAATTCAAAAATTTCCTTTTAAAATCTTTTCAATCTCTTCATTTCGAAATTACATTTTGAAATTCACTTCATTGGTTTTTGGCATCAACATGTTTCGCTTTATTCAAACACCTTTGTGAAGCTCGGATACTATGCTATTATACTACAAAACCAACTAAAACACACACACACACACACAAACCAAAAAATGTTACATACCCATAAGTATTATAACTGGATTTAAAGTAGTTAATACTGTAGTGAAGCACAGGTATCAAGCTAGTCTTTTATACAAAATATACCGCTTTAGACCAAGGCTTCAAAGCGGTGAACGAAGAATTATAACATATTAAATACATACATTTGTGGACATTGGAAATGTTAATATGGTCAGACTCAGAGAACATATACAGACAAACAGATGGCACATCATGTATATTAAACTAAAACAGGGTATGCAGTGACAGTGATGTAGACTAATCTGTTTATCAGATGAAATAAGTGAATTCTTTATTTTATTGAATTCTTTTTCAAATTTTATTTCCACCTACACTGAGCTTGTGGAAATGAGATAAATATTTTGAAATTCCTCCAGTCTCCTATAGTTATTGCATTGAAGTTGAATTAGAAACAGAAACATCAGTGTTTTTATAAGTTAATAATGGCAGCTTGATTGCTATAGGCTCAGTAAGGTTTCCCATGAGATTCTGGCTGAGTAGCATCTGTGTTGTTTTATTGACAATCGTGTAGTTTTCATTACTTCCCCTAAATGCTTTGTAATAGGTAGACTCTTGTTTTGAATGCTCTGTATTGCATTTTAATTTGGGAAATACAAATTCTACATAATTTAAATCTATACTTTACAATTGACTCAATAAAAGAAGCCATATCCTCCAGTTTGCAGGATTTGAGCAAGTCTGTTAATGATAGGATGTTTTGGAGGTCTTTCATTCATAGGGTCACTAGAGTTGGAGGTGACTTGACGACACATAACACACACACACTTTACAACAGATTAGAGAACCAAATTGCAGATTAAAAAATGAGATTACACAGAATAATTTTCCTTTGCAAGATCCTTTAACAGTTGTGGAGGCACATAAAGATGTTTGGAACTGAGAACAATCTGTTCTGTCAAATTTAACATTCTACGAATGCCCTGTGGCACAGAGTAGTAAGCTGCAGTACTGCAGTCCAACTCTGCTCATGACTTGAGTTCGATCCCGGCGGAAGCCAGGTTCAGGTAGCCAGCTCAAGTTTGACTCAGCCTTCCATCCTTCCGAGGTCGGTAAAATGAGTACCCAGTTTTCTGGGGGTAAAGTGTAGATGACTGGGGAAGGCAATGGCAAACCACCCGATAAAAAGTCTGCCAAGAAAACATCGTGATGCGACGTCCCCCCATGGGTCAGTAATGACTCGGTGCTTGCATAGGGGACTACCTTTACCTATGAGTAATAGTAGTTTTTTTCACCTATTGTGTGAGCCCAGCTTCATAATTTGGGTGTCAAACATAATCAATCAAAATGCAAATTCAGTGAGTTCCCATGCCAAGGAGGTGGGTTAACTCTCACAGTGAGAATGCTGTCCCCTTCTGAAAGAAATTAAGATAAATAAGATAGTAAAGAGAAAGGTGAGAAATAAATATGTATGTATTTATAGACATATATATTCATTTCTCACCCTTCTCTCTCTAACACCTAACAAACATTTAAAAAATAATTGCAAAAATGCATAATTGCCAAATTGCAGAATAGATGATGGGGTACTGGGTGATGTAAAGAGTGATAGCCAATAGGTGCTTGGCCTTCCCCCTGTTCAAACTGAAGCATGCTGAAAATGTGCAGATCCCTTTTTTTCACTAATTGCCCCAGGACAGAGAAACATATGCTTATTTAAAGGTCAGCAACACTGTCAAATTGCCTAATCACTTTTAAAATGTTACATCCATCTTGGATCATAACAAGAGAGACTGACTTCCCACAGCAAGATTATCCTTTCTTTTGTTCCCTAAGCATGTAATATTGCTGCTGTATTGATACCTGTAAAACATAGCACTATGAGAAAAGTATATTATTTTTGTCATCATCTGGAAATGTTCCTTATTGTCCCCAGTTCCAAAGTGAAGTCTGAAGACAAAGATAGTTGAAAACAATTGTTGCTGCCGGCCACACTGGTACTGCACAAATTGGAATACTTTTGTGACACTTTCCTAGGAGTAAACCCCATTGAATAACATGGGACTTCCTTCTGAGTAAACCTGTTTAGGTTCTTTGCAGGTCAAAGGGGACTCTCTTCTTTTTTCTCTTCAGCTGAACAGCTGGTTGAATCCAACTCAATATGTAGAAAGACAGCAACAGAATTGGCTTTTACTAAGATTGGACAATATTATCTACAGAACATACTGCTAAATCATGAAATGGTTTTTGTTGTAGTGCTTCATCAAACTTAGAATACAAATGTTTTCTAAACTTCTCACAATTATTTTGTTTTTCTGAGAAAAGAGGTGGCAGAACTCTCAAGAGGGAAATGAAGAAGAAACAATATAAGAAATAATATTATTTTCAAGCACTATTGTCGAGTATTTTCAAGAGGTGCCAGAACTCCGTTCCACCGCATTACCCCTGAAAAAAGCTCTGCATGTAATACTCATGTCACGTGTATTGGTAGAAGCCCAAATGCCACTTCACAAACAGGTGTACTGTCCATACTGTGATAGACTGGTGTAATTTCAAAGAGGAGGGTAAATTTACCATTTTAAACAGGGGTAAGTTTGCTTGGGGTAACAATCTCCTGACTCTTCCAGGAGGTGCCGGAACTCCGTTACACCACGTTCCCCCTGAAAAAAAAGCCTTGCATTGGCTTAAGAAACCTGGGGATTATTTTTGTTTTGTTTTTTAGTAACCCAGATCAAAATGTGGATCCCTACCACAACATAACTATGAAAATGCTCATTGCAAAAGAAAATGTATTTAGTAAATTAAAGTTTTGATTCTATGGAGCATGCATAAGAACATGTCCAGAGATGTCTCTTTCCTGCCTCTGCCCTCCCCGGCAATCCCCTGAGACTTCCAAAATGCTGATGCTGGAGGATGCAGGACTTGCAGGGACAAAAAGTCACCCAGACGGGGCAGGGGCTGCAATAAGGAGGGAGAACCAGCCTGGCACTGTTCCTGTGCCAATGGAATTTCTTGCCTCAGTGGAAGCTCGTCTGATGGCAGAGGAGGGCAATTTGGCTGGGGTTCATAAGCTTCTTGAAAATAATTGTGCTATGCTGTATTGCAAAGATATCAGTGTCCATAGTATCACTCAAACTCAGGGTGTTTGAAAATAGCAGACCCCTCATTATGTTACTCAGTAAACATTTGCTCATAATGGCATCCCACAAGGAAATTGTCTTTTGCAGTTAACTATTCAAATGATACTTTGTGGAGGTAATGCCTCCTTTCTTCCCCATTTGGATCTTGCCGTTTCTTGCTTCCAACTCTGTAAGGCCCTTGCTTCATGCGATTGTGTAAAGGCACTGAATCTTCAAGGGCCTGAATATTTGCACGGTGTGTTGTTTGTGGACAGGCCAACAGACTCAAGTGCCTTTCACAAGGTCTGTTGGCAAGAAGAAAGAGCTTGGAAAGAAGCAAGTCTAGGTTTCCCAATAACAAGGCCTAAGTCAGCTGCTCTTTATGTTTGCAAATAGTTGGATGGGTTAACTGTGAACAGCAGGAGTATGTTGTACCTGTGGCAGTGCAGACTGACAGACAAGGTACAATGCACGCAGTAAGGTTTTTATCTTATCTCTTTGGACCTAAGTATTTTAGTGCTCAGTGTCACTGTTTGCATTAGACCTTTGCAAATAAACAAGACGTCCCTATTGATAACTTTGGAAGCTGTGAACTCTGACCTTATTGTTTCCTCAGACAAGTTCCCCAAATGCCAGCGCTTTCTATGCACAGCACACCCATCTTTATCCAGTTGGCTAATGGGGGGGAGGTCTAACTATTTCTAAGAGTCAGTATGCCTTAAGCTTCAGCACTGTTGACACAATAGTATATAGGGATACCTGATAGCGACTTAGAAATACACTATGGAGAAAGAACAGCACTAATTTATGTCCTTGCATCTGTAAGGCAAATAGGATTAATCAGTTATCATGTGTCATATATGTATATATGGAACAAAACTGCTGCTGTTAGGCATAACTGTGGGCATTTAAGCATAAGTGGGTGTGACACAGGGAAAGAAATGGCAATGGCCCTGAGGCTCTAGGAGTTGGGAGCAAAGAGTTAATGAGTTCAGTAAAGTTTAGTAGATCAGTCACTGGGAAAGAGCTCTGTAATCACATGGAAGTGGACAATCCACATTTGACAGTACCTGTAGTCCGATTCTGAGCCCCTCCTTTTCCAGCAACCACAGATGTGGATATGGGACTACCAATATGGATCCTATAAGCCTTGGTGTCAGCATTCCTCTATTCATCGAAATTCAAATCTGCACCTTCTCAGTGCAAGGGCTTCTATGTGTGTCTGCAGTACCACACCCTGAAGTCAAACTCACAGCTAGGTGATCAGAGCACTGTACAAACATGTCAGGTCTGCCTCCGCCCCCTTTTGCTCTCCCGCGTTCTCCTCCTTGTCGTTTTCTCTCCTAAGTTTCTTTGAAAGTCAGCAGGCTTCACCTGAGCTGATTCCCTGCTTCATTCTGAAGCAGTGGAAGAATTGGGGTAAGCAACTTTAAGCTTGCTGTGCTGGGAGGACAGCTAGGTTTGCTTATTTAGAGGACTGGCTTGCGATTGCTGCTCCTGCATGCCGCTTGTCTCTGCTTACAGGGGACTGGATTTGTCAGATTCAACTAACATCTTAGCATTCCAGTGCCTTTGCTGCTGAGAATTAACTCTTTCTTTGCAGAGGTGCATTAAAAAGGAAAATTAGTGGGGTTGCCAAGGAGGAATATATGCTGAGTGTCGATGTACTGGCACGGTGATGGGGAGCTGTGTGTGAGGGATGTGCAGCGCCCCCCCCCACTTCAGGGCATTGTTCTGGGGAAAAAAGAAAAGAAAACTGAAAGCTGAACTCCTTTGGGAAGGCCTTTACTCCATCTTCACTCCTGTAACCCAGCAACAACCATCCACCAATCAGCTTTGCTCAATGGCAGAAGTAGAGTTTGCTTGCAGCCCTTTCTTCCTTCTCCCTTGGAATTTTCCTCATCAGCATCATTACTGCCTGATCGGTTTTCTCACCTGTCATCTTCAAGACCTTTAGGAGGGGAACCTGCAAGTATATTTGTTATGGGGTGTTATAATGTCTGTTTGTGGGGAGGAGGGGGGGTTGGCTCTCTGTAAATTGTCCTATTAGATGGAGTATTGAATGAAACTGAATGGTTGACACTGGCTAGGCAGAGAGGAAAGCGTTAAAGGTGACCTAACTGATGCTTCAGAAGGCATATAAGGAACATGTCTGCCTGCTACCTGTATGCAATTGTTTACTAAGGTCCTTCTGCTTATGGGGGAATTCCTAGCCACACCTTTTTATGTACAGTAACAAAGTCCTTGTCTATATTTTTAAAATACTCTTGCTATATCTCCCAGAATTTGGTATAACAGTTTTTATTTTTAAATTGTCGAAGATTTTAAAGAAACGCTAACCTACATGTTCTCTAAGAAAGAGGCAATTGTCACGTGTTGTAGTACATATGTAATATGTGCATCCTGCATGGGAATGGGCCACTAACATTTGCTAACTGTTGTTGTTGTGTGTTCTTTTCCAGCTTGTTATGAAGCAAGTGTGTTCCGAGACCAAAGAGTGAAGAGATTGTGACCCGTGGAGCAAGTTGGTGAGTGAGATCTTTAAAGTGTAATGTGGCTGGGAAACGTGTAAAAACTTGTGGGAGATGCGTAACACAGAGATGTAGTTGGGCTGCGGGCCCTGTTCGCTGGATGTTTTGTTGTTGCTTTTAAAAGTAAACAAGAATAAAAACAATCATAAGTCACCTTGGGAGGTCAGAAGCAGCAGAGAGATGGCGTTAGAAACATTTTGAACAAACAGATAAATATGTATGTGGTAGAGGATCAGGCATGCACTTCTCACCACAGCCATACACATACGGAACAATGTAAGGGTCATATAGGCAGACAGGTCTCTACACGTGTGCCAAACTTGAGTTTGACTGGAGGGAAACCCCAACCCAACTTATGTTTAAAGTGTGATTCAATGGGGGAGAGCAAATCAGGTCTGGTGTGCATGTTGAGGCAGGACGAGCATCTTCATTCACTCCTTTTTGCTTTAACTACTAGAGAAAGGCTGTGGAAAGAGGTCAGATCACACCTGGGTAGACATGTGCAACTGACTACAGCACAAATACCGCCCCCTACCCTTTCCTGCCAGTTAAAGCACATGGTGTTTAAGGGAGGGAATGAGGCTCTTCTTGCCTCTGCGTCCCACCCCCCACCTCCACCTCGTTTTAAAGGTAAGCTTTGGATCGCATATTAAACACAAGTTGCGTTGGGGTGTCCTCCAGTTTAGGATATATATGGCCTTATAAATGGATGTTTCTTTATCATGTCCAGTGTGACTTTATGATAGGGAAAGAAGCATGTACTATCATGAAAAATGGATCCAAAGTGTTATGTGACAGTATGAACCAGATCATAAACATAGAATGTTTCTTGCCCTGCTTAATCTAGAAATCCCTCATTACCATATGTAAATATATTGTAATGAGGGTGTTGATTATGTTAGAGCCACACAAATTGTACTATGGTGAGTACATTACACTGTTTATCCTCCTTTGTTCCAGTGCAGTTTCTGAGTACTGTTGATAATGGCCTCCTGGAATAATTCTGGCAACAGGCATACTGCCGCAGGAAAGAAATTCCTTATTTCTTCAGAAGTCTTGTGTTTTCCATTTAGTGAGAGGTTTATATAGTCCTTCGGGCTGATTCATACATACGTGAACACCACAACATTACATGGTTTCATGTAGTTTTTGCAGCAGAGCCAACAGTAGCCCAATGGGGCAGTTTGAAGATACAAAAATGACAGTGGTGAGGAAGGCTATAGCTGCTTCTCCTCACATGCTGTAGTGGTGAGCAAAAGCGGGCTCTCATGTGTCTTGGAGGCACTAAACTCCCATTGGACTTCTGATACAAAGTCTTTGCGTCAAGTCCCAACAAACACAAGGGCTTTGTAACAGGAAGGCTGACCCATAGAGAATAATGAACATGTGACCTGCCTCCTCTGAAAACTATTGAGGTTCAAGTGATACAAGGCACCAGTGTTTAGTGCACAGTGTTTAGAGTAGTGTGTTGTGTTTCTCCTGTGATGGCTGTTTCACACACAGAATTTTTCTCTTGTGATAAAAGTGATGAGGATGTATGTGCAAACATTCACTCGTTAACTATATTGTTGTTCACTAACAGCTGATTAGCAATCAAAAAACATCTAATTGCAGCGTTTAGTTAGACCTGTAAATAGCTTGCTGAGTTAACAGGTGTGCTTTAGCATGAGACCACTCTGTGTTTTTCCTCTGCTTGTTGTCAACAGACTTATTACCTGTAAGGGTCAAAACCCACGTTCCACAGGAGACTGGTGTCTGGATCTCCTTGGTTGTTTTTGTTGCTCCATGTTTGATCAGAACAGTGGTGCTTCGTAGGAATTGTGCATTCTTTCCCAAAGAAATACAAAATGAAACAAAAAGCTTATTTAATTTCATTTGTTTGGAGACGGAAACAAAGAGGAGACCAGCAAATGAGCATTTCCTTGTTTTCTTTCATTGGTGTGTCCTGGATTCTTCCTCTGCCTCCACTTCCTCTCCTCTGCATTGACTGAATGCTTTGGGATGGGTTTGCTGCACCTGGCTGCAGTGTTGCAGCCAGGCAGGCAGGGGCTAACTGGCCAACCAGTCAATGGATCTCCACTCTCCCTGCCCTGCCCCCCATGATGCATTGGGGAAGGAAAATCTGAGATTCTGCATGTTGGTATTCCCAGGGAACTGCAGTTGGTACGGGTTAGGGCAGCGGACAGGCTGAGGAGGTATTCCCCATGGAAACAAATATAGCAAATTATTATGTGCACAATTAAAAGAAAACGAATGAGATTGTCAAAACAGTTAAATGAAAATGTTTAAATATTGCACATATCAACAGGGTTGGTTCCAGAGTTTAAGGTCCTTGACAAGATAGTGCTTGATGGTTCCCCCTTACCCAATGCTCCCATGCCCATTGCCCAGTGCCTCCCCCCACCCCAGTAGCAGGTGCGAAATGCCAATATCCTGAACTAGTAGTAGGCATGTGTGTGACTTGTGAGCGAACAGCTTCTACAGCAGACATAGTTACTCTGTCACTAATTGCCTGGTGAAGTGGCTCTTAGCAGTGGCACTGGGGAGCCACAGTCCCAGCATCTCACTGACTCTAATTACAGCAGCTAGCAGCCACATGCTCCCACTCCTTGGATCCCTGGAGCAGGAAGAGGAGGAGCTTATGTTACACCTGCTGCCAGCAGTTACACTCTCTCATACATATTCCATATATGCTTCCCTTGATACATGTATGGGTGTGTGTGCACGTGCGCGTGCTGGTTTACTGACTGTCATATACTATATGTGTTCTTTGCAAGCTTGAAGGTAACATGCTTATTATAGTTCAGATATTATTCATTAAACAGAGAGAAAAGCAACAACAAAACAATCCCTGCTGTCCGAGCCTTTATTTGATTATAGACTTTCGACCCTTTTATTTTGTGCAAAAATCCCCACTGTTCAAGTCTGGCAGCTTCCTCTTCGTCTCCAAAAACACCCTACAATATAATGAATAGATGACCCGTCTCTTAAGCTTGTTTCGAATGGAATGGTAATCTGTCTTCACAAAGGATTTAGAGCATCACATCAGTTTGCAGTGCGGTTAACACTGTGGAAACACCCATCTTGCTAGGAGCACAACTTTATTATTAGAAAGAAAAGAAGACTCTTACATGCTTAATGTACAATGGGGGGGCAGTTTCCTGTAAGGAAGCAAAACAACATTTATAAAGCTCTGGTTCTTTGAAAGAGCAAAGAATAGCATCATCTCAGTAGCCACCATATGCCTTCTGAGCCTCTTCCTAATGCCAAACCTACCTCTGACCTTTCTTTCTTGCTTTCTAGACCATGCTATGAAAATCCAATGTGCTACACAACCTTTTTCATTTTTATTTAGACCTAAATCTCACTGTATTCAGTGGATTATGCAGACTACTTTTAAGTGAGCATAAGATTGCAGATGGTACCTTACATTTTTTTGTTTGTTTGCAGAGAGCTGTGAACCTCTATGATTAGGTACAAACAAGGCTTTTGGGTACTGAATACTAGCACCTTTTGGGTGCTCCCCCAAGTCCTGAGGGGGGAATTGGTGGAAATCTGTGCAACCAAAAAACCCCAACAACACTGGGTATAAATAATGATACTGCTCAGGAAAATCCTAAGCAGAGTAATTACTGGGTTTCTGCAGAGCTTGACTTAGCATACAATAATGTGTGCTAGGTATACAAATATAGGTATCGCCGGGAATTATTTCTTTCCCAAGCAGCAGCTCTGAAGTGTACAGTACTGCAAAAACATATTTATCCATACTGAAATGAATTCATTTTGAGGGAGAGTTTAAAAGTTGAATGCCTAAGAACCTAAGAAGAGAGCTGTGGCTCTCGAAAGCTACAAAGAGACCTGTGACTCTCGAAAGCTTATGCTACAATAAAGTTGGTTAGTCTTAAAGGTTCTACTGGACTCTTTGGTATTTTGCTACTAAAGACTAACACGGCTAACTCCTCTGGATCTAAGAAATTAAGGTTTCTCCATTGTCCTAGTAAATACTTGACTGCTACAGACTGCCTCAGGAGTGTTCTGTCATTCATTCTTCTTCATTCTATGATAAAGAAATGTTACCAAAAGGAGAAAATAAGATTGACTTGGATCAACTAAAGGATTCCTGTGAAAGAAAATTAAGAGTGATTATTGCTGATTCCCCCTTCCTATTGCAGATTTGTGACTCTCTCCTCATAATGTTTGTGGGAGTCCCCTGTCCCCAAGGAACATCTTTATGGGAGTATTTTGGGTTGCAACAGAAAGGGGGAGTTGAAGAAGCCTCTCCTCTAACAGAAATTGCATCAATTTGCAGAAATTGCCCCATTGCAGCACAACAAAAGTAAAACAGACAGGTCCCTACACAGTCTAAATTTTGGGGAACACAAAAATTCGAGGAAAAAAAGTAACAATATTAATAAAGGATTTATGGAACACAGCCATGAACAAAGTAGCATGAATTTAGAATTTGTTTCAATTTAGGAATATGATAAAGGGTGGAAGTAAAAGGGTTAATCAAAACTCATTCATTCATTCATTCCCTGATCTGGATAACCCAGGCAAGTCTGATCTTGTCAGATCTCGGAAACTAGGTAGGGTCAAGCTTGGTTATAGATCAAGATGGGTAGCAGTGTTAGTCTGTCTGTAGCAGTAGAAAACAGTAAGAGTCCAGTAACACCTATATGACTGACAACATGTGTGGTAGGGTATGAGCTTTCATAAGCCACAGCTCACTTTTGAAGAAGCTTGGTTAGTAATTAGATGGGAGACCTCCAATGAAGATTAAGGTTATAGAGGCAGGCAATGGTAAACCACCTCTGTTAGTCTCTTGCCATGAAAACCCTAACAGGGGTCGCCATAAGTCAGCTACGACTTGATGGCACTCTCAACCAACAAATTTATAATCCATCTTTCTCACTGAGATCCAAGGCAGATTACACAGCATAAGTCCACATGAACAACTGCTGGGACAATCAATAAACAATATAATAGGGTGTGCATGGCAGTAATTTGAAAAGAAGCATACAGTTCAAATACAGGAATGCAGCAATGAAACATTGCTGAAACAAAACAAAAATTTGATGTGACCTATAAAACTAAACAAAAACTACCCAGTAGGAACATAGCTACATCAACAGTCAGTACCCAGTAGAATAGTCTACAATCCCTGTGCCTTTACCAGGGCATTTCTCTGAGCCATTTCTTATAGCACAGCCCTATTGCCCTAGTAAACAAGCTGTCATGAATAATTCAGTTTTGCATAGTTTGCCAGGAGAGTGGGAGCTTTCCTGCCATCCTCAGACACGCCACTTCATAAGGTGGGGGCCACCAAAGAGAATGCATGTATATGGGCAGCTGTTGATTTTACCCAACTACTGGGTGGTATCTGCAGAAGGCCTTGTTCAAATAAGCAAAGCTTCTGTGGTAGAGCATAGGGGGATGAGATGATCTTGTAGATATAAGAGCCAAGGCCATGGAAGCCTTTGTATATGACAGCCAGAACCTTAAATTGGGCCTGGTAAATGATGGGTAGCCAATGGAGTGACTGCAGAATAGGAGTAATGTGTACACTCCTATTCCTGTTAATAATCAAGAACAACATTCTGCACCAGGTGGAGTCTGACTTTGAAGGGAAACTGATTTAGAGTGCATTACAGTAGTCTAGTCTCTCGGCTACCAAGATGTGAATCCAAAGAATTTGTATAACTGGATTAAGCCTGCAAATAAAGCAGTTAATATTTCATTTTTTATACTAACTGATATGTGTGGTTGCAAAATTTGAGGTTTTTGAAAACCCAATAAACTGAAAATCACATTAATTTTGCTTGCTTAAAGATAACAAGTGTTTAAATTTCAGGACCAAGGGAAAAAAGAATCCATTGGCTTTCTAATTTATTATTAACTAGAATCACAGCATCAGCTTAGCCAGTATAAAAAGCTGGTTTCGTCTGAGAACAGAATCAGTGTTTCAGCCATCGGTGCTGGGAGGCTGACTGGGCTTTGGCCAGATCTACTTCATGGACAAAAGATTTTCCTGGCAGGCTATTTGGTGCAATTTCACTTAGCAATGTACATCTGGTGGTGACATCCTTTGCAAAATAGTGTCAGAACATATAAAAGCCCCCTTTGTGAAAGTTGACCTCTGATGTAAATCCTCACTAGATGCTGAAGTCATTGTCTGTTATTTGCTGAATCAAGGCAATGTAATTCTTGCCGCACATAATTTAGTATCACATCACCCGATACCCCCGTAACTCCCACTTGCTAAATGGTTGGTTGTAAACTCTTCAGTACTGAGATATTTCCTCCCACTTTTTCTCACATTGGTACTGTAAAGCCCTATGTATGCTGTTGGCACTATAGGAATATTATATATCTGACTTGCAGACTCATATTTCTTCCCAACAGGAGGAGCAGGAGGAGCCAGTTTGGTGTAGTGGTTAAGAGCGCGGGACTCTAATCTGGAGAGCCGGGTTTGATTCCCCACTCCTCCACTTGAAGCCAGCTGGGTGACCTTGGACTAGTCACAGCTCTCTGGAGCTCTCTCAGCCCCACCCACCTCACAGGGTGTTTTGTTGTGGGGATAATAATGACATACTTTGTAAACTACTCTGAGTGGGTTTTAAATCGTCCTGAAGGGCGGTATATAATTCGAATGTTGTTATTATTATTAAGAAGAAAATGATCCTCCCAGCAGTAGGGGTAGGAAGGGGAATCCTGGAGCTCCTGTTGCAAGTGGCAAGTTGTGGGGGAGGGGAGTTGACAGTCTTGTGCTGTTCCTGCCAGTCTGTTTGAGTTGGCAGTGATCCGCACATGCACTGGCCGTGAGGATGCCTAACGCCTGCACATCTTAGTTCAGAAACACTTTTTGTTACATTTAGGCAGCTTAGGAGTGAATTTGGCTACTACTTGAAAATAGTCACGCATCTGAGGAAGAGAGCTGTGGTTCTCGAAAACTCAATATGCCTCAATAAAGTTGGTTAGTCTTAAAGGTGCTACTGGACTTTTTACTATTTTGCAACTTCAGACTAACACGGCTAACTCCTCTGGATACTTGAAAATAGTTGGTTATCCTTTCCAAGCCTTTTCTTCCCCCATGCTGGTCTTTTTTTCACATGCATCTGCTGCACTGGAAGTCACACTCCACTTTTCTCCTCTTCCACCTCTGCTGTGCTCTCCTCCTCCTGAACAATTGGGCTGCCTTTTTTCCCTTCAGCATCTGTGTCTGACCCTTTTCTTTCCTTGCTCCTCCTTCCCAGCTGATCCCTCCCTCTGCTCTGAATCTGCCGGCTGTGGTTTTTCTCATAGACACTGGGAGATGTGACAGCCTGTGGAATTGTATTATCTATGAAAAAGCTATACCCAGAGCTGAGAAATCTGACATGGCTCCCCAGGCAGCAGGGATGGATCGTGGAGAGAATTTCAGTCTCCGGCAGCTTTTCCTTTCTGGCAGTGGCAGTAACTGATTATTTATGCTTGTGGCATTTCTTTCAGTGCAGATGTGAGTGATGAATGGAAAAGGCTAAAGACGGGTAGGTGACTCAAATAATCTGAGTCTGCAGCACATGCTCTGTGTCGAAAGGGACCTTCTCTAATTGCTTAATCCTCAGGTATGCATTTTACATTTACTTACAAGTCCCAGTTTAATATGAATTAAGATAGTTCTCATGTATTCTTTTTGTATTACATGCAAAAGTGTTTGGCTTAGGGCTCTTTTAAAAAAATGCAAATATACTCCAGCAGTGCTGAAACCTGATGCTTAATGCATGAGAATTGCAAGGTGTAATGGATTGATTTAATGGTGCTGCCCCAATGTCAGTGAAATGTAAAATCTAAGCCAATTATTACAACTGAAACAGGATTTTTTAAAAAAACCTGTATTTCATAAGTTATTGTTTGATCTGGTCATTCTGTCCCCTTAAACTTTCCCCACCTGCCTGCACCAGGCTGTGATCTGAGATTGCTTGTGGGGATGAAAAGGGAAACTGAGGCATTAGTTGTGCACTGTTGGATCTACTTAAAACATCCTCATCACTTATGAACAAATATATAAGTATAAATTGGAAGAAGGCACTAATGGGTTCATGTGTGCTCATATGTGCAATGCATGCTTGTCTGTGACCCAAGTAACTGGTGCATGTACTGTACAGTTGTCTTCTTTGGAAATTTATAAAATGGCCATCTTTATGGCTGTATGCTTGCAAGGTGGCTGATGCACAATTATTTAATCCATAACTCAGTCAGACTGACTCACAGAGGACTACTGTTATTATAAGCAACCATGATTGTTGCTCCTTCGTTTAGTTTCAAAGCACTCAAAATTGCACAAGCACTTCTGGGAACGAAATAGAAAGACATGGGCCCTGATCCAAAGAATTGTGGAACTAGTTCTGTGAGACCAGTGGAGGTTTATCTCTGGAGAAAAATAATAGTCACCTGGCCCTACTGCTGCATGGCAAACTTTTTTGTAACTCAAGAGAGCTAAAAATTACCTCATGATATGGCATAAAAGCAATTGTGCAAAGCAAAACATGTAAAATTCTGCTGGGCTAGCAATAAGCTGCTTGTGATTCTGGGCATGATTCCTTCCTTGAACATCTAAGCACTCCCTTGAAGGCCCAGTGTATGATCCACAATACGTTTCCTATATTTGGGAAATCAGACATGATAAACTTGTGAGATTAACTACATCTGGAGTTCTCACAATTTCCTCCAGCAGAGCAAAATTTCATCTTATGGAAAGCTGCCCCCAGTATGGGAGTGGTTTAAACAAATAAGGGAGCAGCTAGTGAAGAAAGAAGAAAGAGCAAAGGTTTTTTCAATAACAGATGCAAGGCCCATTTGACCAGCTTGCTGCACTCCTTCGATACCAAAGTCTTGACCATGACCTTTTCAGGAGTTACATTTTAAGCACATGTGTGGGGAGAATGCATTACACACAGTCCTCTGAATGTGTGCAATCACCATTTTGTCCAACATGGATGTGTCTTTTCAGCCTTGGTTCATGTATACCAGAACCATGTATGTGCTTTGAATCTGGAATATACGCACATTGTCTCTTTCAAAATGGTGACTGTGATGTCAGCAGAATTGTGTGTAGTTTGTTCCCCCCATACACATGAGCCATTTTCCCACTTTTTTTTGGCGCTATGATGCCGTTAGTTGTGATCCCATTATCATGACGCGCCGTTCACATGCCAGCACAAATACCTTGACTTGTGCTGCTGTGTCACACTTCCAGAAGTTCACACACTGCAGAAAAAGCACTATTCTGGGCAGGGGATGAGCTCACATCACAGCTGACGAAAGCACATTCCTGCCCATTTTTCCTTTTTTTAAAACACTCACATTTGTGCTATATCTATGTTTCAGTATGTAAGACTTGAACCTCCCCTCCTCCAAGGAAGCCTGTGATGGGCTATATTTTTTGCCTGCCAATTTAATTTAAAAGTCATTGGTGGCTCATCGTGGTGACCAATTTTGAAAACCTATAAATAGCAGATGTGGTCAAATGTGATGCCTGAAGAGGACTAATTCTGCCTACATTCAAAATAGCTTTGGGGAGCATGATCTTTGGGGGAAATGTAGGCAAAAAACTTCTGCACCATTTGTCAAGATTTATGATAGGGATTATTAATAATAAAGTCTGCAGCTCTTGCACTTGCTTAATGTCTAAGGGTAGTCCTGATCTCTTCTGGGTAATTCTCATCCAGTAGGTTAAGACATAGCAACAAAATCAGCATACTTCTATTGATCCCCCAAAGTCTGCTAGCGACTGTGCCTGAGAGTCGATTGTTGTGACTCACCTGGTATCAGTTGCTGTATTAAGATCATAGGGCTGAGTCAGCTCCTGTGCTTGTGTCTGAAATGTCTCAGGAGGAACTGTACACAGAAGGATGCAAAGTTACAGAGGAATATTATGCTGTGGGATAACATGGAGGCAACATTATGTCTTGACCTGATCTGCATTATGAAGGAACACATGCCGTGGTATTGCTTTGAATACATGAGAGGGGCCCTGGTCACGATCTAGAAGGTTTACCTCACTCTTTCCAGTTTGACAGCCAAAGCCTGGCTTATCCCTCTGTTTGATAGAAGGTCAGCACCAGGGAATACAGTGTAGCTTTTTTTTTTTCTTCTATCAGCCCTAGTCTCCACAGTTTTAACCACTGGGATGCTCATGCCTTGGGATTGCTCAGCTTGTCCTGACAGGAATGGTTCCAACACATTGCATGTGGGCAACATTTGCATCTCGCCTATTTTTTTAGAAATGGCTTGTATAGCCTAAATCCTTTTGTGGGCATTGTGATGTAGTACATAAGCATGAGGAGTTTGCTCTCAGTATGTTGTGACAGTGCAGTACAAATGTCATTTTGCATTATGGATTGCTCTGATCCCAGGAAATAGGACAGTATGGTCAAGAATGCTTTAAACATATCCACTGTATTTTATTGGAAACTGCCACATGTTCTAATAATACATGGACTATATAAGGTAATATTGCGCTAATAAGCACAACGCTAAAGTGAACATGTAATGCAAATGTTGCCAGAAAATGTCTGTGCCTGCTGCAGTACAAATTATTCTCACTAGATTTACGCTCTGCCTCTGACCCAGATTTTAGAGAATAATAACTAAACCATGGTACCGCAGAGGCTCAAGAGAGCTCCTTGTGAAGTTGAAGAACGGTGCAGGCAACCGAAAATTTGCTGAACAGGAAAAAAGCTCCACAAAAAGCTACAGGCTTTCCACCAGCTACACGCTGGTGGAGAAATGGGCAAGGGCCCTTAGAGGACCTGAGGTTGCAAGGCATATAAAAATGTCTGTGTTCAGAGGATTAGCTTGAGTGCCTTTTCTGAAGAAAAGCAGTGAATAGATAAAACAACAACAACAATGATAATGTGATCTTCATTACTGATTGTATTGTGTGAAATAACAACAACAACAATAATATGGCTCCACAAGTAAGAAACTTGGGGGAAATGTAGAGAGAGAAGGAAAAACTTTCACATAGCTTGTTTATAAAAAGAAGGGGGAGAATCAGAAAAGGGCTTGCCTTCCTTCCCCCAAGGTTGAATTCCCTTGGATTAAGATTTTCCCCAACCTTTATTTAGGATATTGTGCTATTGGCACTGGCTAGCTCAGCATACTGCCAAACATGAAAAGAGAGGATTGGTATCCTGTAGCATGTAGAATGAAGCATTTGGGTTGCTTCAGGAAGCTTCGGGACCCAAGTTTTAAAGGGCTCTTGGGACGTTTAAAGGGCCCTTTAAACATCCCAACTCCCCCAGCCCCAGCCCCCCCCCACTTACCTTGGCCCTGCTGTTGCGGTGGTAGAGGCAGCAGTGCGGCAGCAGTGGCTCCAGTCTTCCTGGCTGCCCAGCAGGCCGTGGAGGCAGCAGGGTGGCGGCGGCGGCCTTCTCCGCCGCCCTGCGGGGGGCACACACTGCTGGATCTGGCCTTCCTAGCCACCTGTGGGCCACTGCGGGTCTGGAAGGGGTGGCGCAGCGGCGGCTCCAGACCTCCCCACCACCCTGCAGGGCCGCGCTGAGGCAGAGAAGGCCCTTCCTGACCCACAAATGGCCACCGCCGGAGGAGGTGGCTCTGGCCCTCCCTGCTGCCCTGCGAGGCCACGAAGTAGTGGCGGAGGCAGAGAAAGTCCTTCCTGCCCCTCAAATGGCCATGGCAGCAGCCACTTGAGGGGCAGGAAGGGCCGGAGGAGGTGGCTCCAGCCCTCCCCGCCACCCTGCAGGGCCTCACAGGCCGAGGAGGCAGCGGTGTGGTGGTGGCTCTGGCAGCTCTGGCCTTCCTTGCCTGGCCAGGTAAGTGGGGTGGAGGGGATGGGGGAGCTAAGTGGGGTGGGGTGGGGGGTGCTGGGAGAAAGCCTCCCCACTTGAGTCACTTTGGTATGCTCTGAATCTTTATGGAGCATACCAAAGTGATTCAAATACCCAAATCCGAAGCGGCTTGCTGCTTTGGGGTTTGGATATTCCCGAATCTTTCCCCCCGCTTCAGGGGGAACCTGAAGCAGGAAACCCAAATATTTTTGGGGTGTACACCCCTATTGTTAACAGATTATATTTGAAAGCATGGTCACTACGTGAAGTTACCTTATCCTCAGATAGTTGACCCAAAGAAGATGACAGCTGATGCAAACATTTTAATCTTGTTCCAAATCTTATTTTTCAAATATTAACTAATTGAAAGTTTGGAAAAAATCAGGTTAAAAGGAATGTGCCCAAATGTTTGGAAAACAGGAGTTGGACTTGAAAAAATTGTGTAGACTGACTTACAGTTGGCACTGTTTATACCTTTTTTAAAAAGCCCCTCTCCAGCAAGGGAGATCCATAGGCAGAAGATATGCTCCTGTGTATTACCTATGTAGATGCAGATTAATATGCACCTCACATCTGCATTGTGGTGTTCAGCCAACCCCTAATGAACTAGCTCAATGGATGCAGTTCCTCAGTCGTGGCCAAGATATGTGGCTAGTTTCCCATGATTAGAGCTGGATCAGGGCCCATCAATCCAATATGTTTGATCTTTCTCATCCAGGCACTATGTTCCGCAAGAAGAAGAAGAAACGCCCTGAGATTTCTGCTCCACAGAACTTTGAGCACCGTGTGCACACCTCATTTGATCCAAAGGAGGGGAAATTTATTGGCCTGCCCCCTCAATGGCAGAATATCCTGGACACCCTGAAACGGCCCAAACCAGTTGTAGACCCGTCAAGGATCACCCGGGTGCAGCTTCAGCCTATGAAGGTGAGTATGAAATATTAATGCTCCTCAGAAGTCTTCTTATCCACTGACACTTGACTGGAGCAGTCCTTTCTATATACTTCAGTTGGCAGATTATTCTGTTCAGCGGTGAAAAACAGCACAAACAAAGCAGTATGGAGTACTGGAAAACCATAGTGAAATGCTATCAAAGCACTCACTGCTGGCATTTATCACTAACCTTAATGTTATGGGTGTTCCAGCAAAAGATGTTAATTCACTTTAATGGTTGTTTCTGTTGGATATTGTATCTTGATGATGAGAGGGAAGAGGAAGTCAAGATGCAGGCCTCAATAAAGTTTGGTCTTTTGTATCCAGAAGTCATCTTTTCAGATGTTATAAAAGGAGAAACAGTATGAGAGTGACATGGCTGTGGCTCTATTCAGCAGTAATTAGGATGCTCCCAGGTGGATTCTTTCTCCACAGACAGAGGTATTAAACAGCAAACTGAGAGATGGGGGAAGAGACGTACCTCATGGAAGACATACTACCAAGCCTAGGGAGGTGGCAGAATTGTTATTAATTCTGCACCTCAGTTGCTATATCACTCATTGTGACTTGGGTAGTATAGGATTAGCAGCTCCTAGTATTGGTGGTGGTGGGGGAACAGTACAGCCCCGACATGGATTGCAGGTACCGGGCTCACAGAGTCATCCTCCATCTGAAAGTGCTCTCGGACCGCCCTTCAGTAAGGATTAGAGAGCTCCCCTAGCCTAGTCTAATTCTGTATTTCCCAAGTTTCTCAAGAGGGACTTCTGAACTTGTTTGCTCAAAAAATGATAAGCTGTTCCATCTCAAGAAGCAATGGTATTTTACCTACTTGGATGTTATCTCAGTCCATGTAGGAAAAACATACTCATCATGTATAAAGAAACTCTACATGATATTCTAACCTCTGCCACATTGCAGAAAATGTCAACATGGTAGTTTATAACTTGGCATAAAACTAAACAATAAGTACAGCCCTATTAAAAAGGCTCTTTGGGCTGCAAGATTGGAGGGGTGGCTTTTTTTCCTGGCTCTTTCCCTTTCACCACGTATACAGAAAGAAGCCCAGCCCATCTGTTGCCAGATACTGAAGCCAGTTGGGAGGTTGACAAAGCATTTCAGATTGTTGACAAAAAAGCACAGGAACAGAGATGCATGTCTACACAAGCAGGCAGAGAGCTAACACTGAAAGAGAGGGGGAAGGAAAGAACTTCCCCTTAAGGGCTGTTTTACATGTCCCCCCCCCCAAACACACAAACTCACACATGCAGGAATGTGCATATTTGAGTTTTCCTTCAGGCGTTTGAGAATTCTCCTTCCCTGAAAAAACTGCTCAATATGCAGATTCCTTTTCACTAGCCAAAAAAAGTAGGCAAGGATGCAGAAGCTCTTGGGATGAGCTTAACCCTAGCCGGTGTTCCTGGAAAGAAGCTGATGTTTCATGCACCTTGGAGCAGGAGTACCGATGTGTTTCTTGGCAGCTGCTGCCCAAGTTAGCCACTGCTCTTCTGGGAGCCAAGCTACAAGTGACGCCTTACACAGATTGGACACTTGTCAGCTTCCCTCAAGTTTTGATGGGAATTGTAGGCATCCTGGTTTTATAGCTTGGCTCTCCATTACAGCTGCAAGACCAGGATGCTTACATTTCCCATCAAAACTTGAGGGAAGCTGACAAGTGTCCAACCTGTGTCAGGCGTCACTTGTAGCTTGGCTCTGATGAAAGAGCTGCATGCTGCTGCTGAGCACGTGGCAGGTCCTCTTCCTCTTTAATGCAGGGAAGGGTCAGGGATAAGGCAATGGGAGTGCCTTTTGTCCCATTCGTCACTGTGGTTTGTAGGTTTCCTTGTAGATTTGAAAATGGAGGGAGACTTCAGACTTTGGTTAGGTGGGTAGTATGTGTTTTGGACTTGCTATTCAGAAGTTAAGAACAACATACAATCCTATTAGGTACCACTTCCTGATGGCAACCAGAGGAGGCCTGGACAATGTGTGACTCACATGAATGGGCTTCTTGGGCTGGGTTTAGACCTCCACTTCCATGAGTCACATATTGCAGTCTACTAGGTATTTGGAAGGCAGCTGTCTTTTTTTGCTGCTGGCAGCAAGGACTAAAGAGGATTGCTGAATTCCTGTTGGGTTATCCATGACTGGTGGGCTATCTTTGTGTTGGCCATGAGGGATAATCATATATGTCACTTGATGATTGTGCCCCATCAGCAGAGCAGATACTTGTATGTGTGAAAGGGCTTTTACAGATCAACTGCCATACAAGGAGCCTTTGTATCACCTGGCATCTCCCCATACCTGCTACTTTTAAACTGATGCTAGCCAGATGGTCAAGCTGTGTGCTGCTGAGTGAAGAGACCTTGGGGCCTAATCAACATGTGCAGTCAGTGACATGGTTGCTAGTTAACAGGCAGCACTTGGTTCTCTGCTCTACGTATGCTACACATGCATTTGTGTAAACTATTTTCTTGTATGATGGTGGCAATCTTAGCTGGGAGTTGCACTGGCAGAAAAGAAACTATTGGCAGGCAGGAGGAAAGCTGCTTCAGACAAACCATAATTCTAGCCCTGTTTCCATGCAGTTGAATTTTTAAGCAGCAACCTGGCTAATAACATGTATGAATTGGACTGTACTGACATTATGAAGTACCATACACACAAATGGATCCACTCTTACCTGCCCTACTTTGCAGTGAGTCACATAATCACACAGCACTGTCTTATTTTCACTACTGTCGTTAATTCAGCTTGTATTTATTGAAGGTGCGGACTTGTTAGCAAATGGGAGATTTCCGTTCACGCCAAGGGAAGTTTATTCCATCCTGAATAGGCATGCTGCCAGAGGAAGGCATCGGTATTGTATTGTATCTTCCTGTGGAGAAATAGATGGTGTTCACGAATCAGCATGGCTCATAAACTTCTGGCTTCCTAGATAAACGAGATGGCTAGACCACCAAGCAGATATGGTGTGAAACTTCTCAGATGGAGCAGTGTGGACATTGCATCCTAGAATTAAATACAACACCCTGTAGCAAAGTTCAGCATGAGCTAACCCTTTTAAAATCATCAGCAGCAGCAGCGCCACAGATTTAGCATTGTGGATTATTTTTTCTCAGCGTTTCAGTGGACCCTTCAATAAGGGGCAACAGGCAGAACGAAGAAGATTGCAGATTGTGTGGACATAGCGGATGCCCAACTCCCACCTTTTTCTTTTCCAAATTGCCTGAGCAGATTGAAATAAATCCAATTTATGGCTGTGTGAACTGCTCCTCACACATGGTTTCACAAAGAACTGGGAATTAAAAAAAAACAGCAGGGAAACGATGTCTGGTGACTTGAAGGTTTACCACAAGGTAGATTCTACAACACCTGTCTCACGTGGGCCTGTGTGTAGATTGTGTCAAACCTTTTATGTGATGCATCTTTTCCAAACATATTAAGTGTAAAGCAAATTGTCATCTCCTAAATATCAGATCCTAGTGAGACCTAAAGTCAATTCACACATTTGATAGTGCAAAAACATATGTGGCCACTGTACCCTCTGTGCAGAGAATCTTCATATTGTAAAGAATGGGTGGACAGGTGACCCTTAGAGTCACCTGGAACAGGATAGAACTCTGATTTTGCTTTTATGTTTCTGTGGCAGACTGTTGTGAGAGCCAGCACATTTGAAGTAGAAGGATACATCTCTGGGATACTGAATGACATCCAGAAACTTTCCCTCATCAGTTCTAACACCCTCAGAGGGAAGAGCCCCACAAGCAGGAGAAGAGCCCAGTCACTTGGACTTCTGGGAGAAGATGGACCCACTGAAGCTGACTGGGCAGACAAATATGGAAACTACCTCAACTGCAATGGCGGAAGCAAATCAGCTCGGAGGCAGACTTTGTGGCCAGATTATAAACCCACCTTGGAAGAGCAAGTTTACTCTAATGGCCTAGTAATGAAAGCGCAGTCCCTGGGGCCTTCGGAATTCCATGGTGCAAATAGCCGCTTTATCCCATTTGCTTCAGGTTTTCAGCACCAGCAATACATTCCAGTTCTTGATGAAAACAGAGAAAATGTGAGAATGAGAAGGAGCTCTGAAGAGCGCTACTCTCAGCCTTGCCAGGGGGGGCAATCTAATTCAAGGCCACCTGGGGAAGGTAGTCCTGGCTCCAAATCAAGGGAAAACAGCTTGAAACGAAGGCTGTTACGAAGTGTCTTCCCCTCATCCAGCACCACAAACAAAACAGGGAACAACCAACAGACAAAGGTATGTTTCCTGGCTGCTTGACAACTGTACTATTTGCTTCCGCATTCAGTCCAGTTCTGAAGGCAAAAATGTCTGCAGCTTCTAACAAATTAAAGTTAATGTCAGAGGCTTATGCTCGCCTTATGAATCTGAAGTAGCTATTGGCCTACATGATTACTCGTTTCAAACCACTAACAAAAGTTTTGGTATGTGCACAGTAGATGCTGGCAAATCCTTTTCCCCACCTCTGTTTCCCTTTTGTTACCAAAGATAAATGGCAAAGGAGCCAAAACAAACAAGCAACTCCTATAGCTCTAATCTCTGGTTTGCCAGCCTTATTGTCTTAACACTCACCTCGTTTCAAAATACAGGTTTTTAACTTTTTTGGTTATGCAAAAATACACAGAGAAATGTGATGAGGGAGGAGCTAAGCTTCTGTGTGGGAGCTGAGTGGGCAAATAGCCGGAAGGAAAGGGATTAGACACTCCAATTTGCCCCTTTTCCACTCCAATATGCCCCTTTCTGAGACTGCTTTTGATTTAAAAAAGGAGAGGAGGAAATGTAGAAGAAAAGGTACACATGACTGAGTGGCCTAGTTTGGCTGTTTTGGAACTCCTTGTCTTTCTTGGTATCCTCTAAAAGCTTAAGCCTACTAAACTATGGAATGTCATACATTCTTAATTTTTCCAATCTGCTTTTTAAAAGAATCAGTTACTTTGTCTTTCTAGTTTAATGTCACCTCCCAAGTAAATCAGGTCTGAGTCCAGCTCCAGAGTACTTGATTTAGAGGAATTTCAAATAACCACACATGCTAGAACAAATTCTGAAATAGCATTCCTCATTGATGAGGTAGCATTCTAGTACAGAAATAAATAACTCAAGTGGGGACCCATGCTGGTGAGGGGGGATGGAATCTAACTAGCCTTACACTGGGGGTGGGGAATCCCCCACTCCCACCCTCCATCCCCTGCCCCCACTTACCTGGCCATTGGGAGGGGGGAGAAACGCGCCTCTCAGGGTGTGCTCCTGGGCTGTGTGGTATGCTCCCAGGCTGTGAGGTGTACTCATTTTCCAAGTTCTGTACTAGAGAAAACTTCTGTCCTGATTTTAAGGCAACTCAATTTTATCTAGAATACTAAAAGATCAAAGAGAGCATGACATGCAAGCATTCTCTATATGCAAGTTTATACCATTTAGAGAAGACTGGTCTCATTTTACTGCTGAAAACACTGAGGCGCAGCAATAAGAAACCAGCTTAAGCTGTATGTATTTCTGTATTTCTGAGGCACTTTGTTTAGGTTAATACCTAAAATCTGTACTCGACATTATCATAATTGTCTAAGTTTTCATCAAGGTAAACTAACACACCAGTATAACACGTTTGTTAAAAATAGTTGCTGTTTCCCCCCCTTAAATTGAACTTTCTTTCTTAAAGCCTTGTTGTTAAAATGTTTTTACTCTTGGCTAATTCTTTCTTTCACACCATCATGTGGTCTTTTAGAGGTACAGTGGAACTGTAATTGAACTTTGAACTGTTGGAGGATGGAATTTGGGCAAGGAAAGATCTTTCCTTAGCACTAAACTGAAATTTTTAAAATGAACAATCTTTCTTCCACTATGTTGGGATGTGTGTATAAATATATTTAATGCTAACATAAAAGAAAGGGAAGGGAGAAGCAGCAGATTTTTTTAATGGAAGAAAGGAATTTGCGCTTAAACCTTAGATCTGAAAACCCCAGCTAAGCCTGTGCTCAGAAGAATTTAAATGCATTGGGAGCACCTTGTATTTAGTGGAGAGGTAAAGGTGCCTCACGGTCTCTGAGATACTCTTCCTATATTCCAAGACCATGTCCTGGTATTGAAAACATACTACTGGGCTATGCTCTCAGGAGATTTTTTTTTATAAAATAAGTGAAATGGAGCAAATAGTCCAGAAGAGCATGCTTAGAACAAGAAAGAAGGGAGGAGAGCTGAGAAGAAATATTTTCCTGTAACTTGTTTCTGGATGGAAGAGCGGAAAAAAAGAGAGGATTGTTGTTGGTGGGAAAGAGAATATATCTGTTTATTTTTAAAATATTTATTAGAAGTAAATAACATAAATTTCCAACAAATATCTAAACAGAGAAGTGCTGGAACATTTATTTATGTGGGAGGTATGTTATCACTCTGTAAGCCCTACTTTTTAATTCTGTTTGTGAGGAGAGGGGAGGCTACGTTGATAAGGTGAAAGCACTTTGCATATGTTCATAGGCACTTTTGTTAATATTACTTTTAATTATTATGATTATGCCATGTCTGCACTGCCTAATCATGGGCTAATTACTTTTTGCTCAGTGTTCTCAGCTGTAAAATGAAACCAGTATCTTCCAAATGGTGAAAGTGCAATAGAGTGCATATATGTATATTATGTAGATTTTCCTTGCTAGTTTTGTCATCTGGAGCTGTTTGTTTGCATGCAGTTTTCATCCTTGTTTTCTTCTTGTGGCACATTTGAATTTTGTATTGGCCCCAATATTTTCCACCAGACTACGTTCCCATACTCCACCCATCACTCCACCCACTCATGAACAGGAATTTCCCTATTTTAAACTATGTAATATAGAGTCTCTCTACACAAGACATCTGACACTTGTTCTTCACATGTCAAGAGACTCTATATTAGCCAGGAAGTGTAGTTTTGAAAGACAGAGCCAGCAGGAATTGCTCCAGAGGGACGGATTCTGTCACAGCCCTCCACCGCCTCTGGCATGCTGGACTGTCTCCCCTTCCAGAGCTTTTACCCTGCTGCCCTCATCGCTTAAAACTTTGAATTAACTGAGCCTTGGTAGGGCAAAGTCTCCAAAACAGAAGACACCATAGGCAGTGGAAATCACTCCAGAGGTGACAGATTCTCTCACAGCTCTCCACTGCTGGCATCTGTGAGATCTGTCTTCTCAGTCTTTCAGAAACTACACTTCCCAGCTCACATTGCGTCTCTTGACACTTGGTGAACACACATCCAGGAGTCTGATGTAGAGAGACTGATTGAAGTGTATGCATATGGTACTCCCCATGAGACTGCCTCAGCAGGGAACATGTAAAGATGTAATTGAGTATAAACTGGTGACCTTGATTCCTGTGATGGTGGCACCACTACTTGAGATTGTAGAAGCACAAAATTTATTACTATGCAGTGTACCCTAGCCTCTTTCCCTGGCCTCTTTTGAAGTAGCTGAGGGCAGAATTGTATGTTACCTCATCAAGTTTGTATTAGGAGAAAATATTTGCTGCTTAACAGGGGGACTTGCAGGGTCAAACTGGCTGATGGGGTTGGGTTAGGGTTGCCAGCCTCCAGGTAGTGGCTGGGGACCTCCCGGAATTACAACTGGTCTCCAGGCCACAGAGATCAGTTCACCTGGAGAAAATGGCTACTTTTAGGGGTAGACTCTATGGAATTATGCCAAGGTCCTTTCCCTCCCCAAACCCCACTTTCTCCAGGTCCCCCCCCCCAGATCTCCAGGAATTTCCCAACTTGGAGCTGGCAACCCTAGGTTGGGTTGATTTAACTAACCACTCATGAAATTAGGGACATGATGTGTGTAATATAACCATGTCTTCATACAAAGGAACACTGCCCAAGCCCTTCTTGGCTACTATTACATATTATTGAATGTATCTTGCATTGATTTACCCTGCCACAACCTGTCCTCCACTAATTTAAAGAGCCAAGAGGGCAGTGATTATGTTGACTAATGAGGTCTTTGAAAAACACAATTGCCTGCAATAAGCCCCAGCATAATTGTTCAAAACATACCTCAGCACCTGAAGGGTGTGGAATGGCCTCCGTTGCCTGGAGCCTTGGTGTGCATATGCATTCGAGGATATGTGCTCTGTAAATGAAATGCATTAAATTCCCTACCCTGGGGAAGGACCTAAAACATGACAATATAACATTAGTAACTTAGACTAATAAAATGTTACCAAGTCATCTCCTAAAGGCAAAAATGGGGAAAGTGATCTACTAACAATAAAGACCAGAACTCTGGGACATCCTTGGTAAACAGAGACACCTGTAGCATAAGAAACTCTTCCCTGTGTGCTAATGCTGCCATTTCAGCCTCTCCCTTAAGGCCTTCTTCTCTACAGCTGGGCTTTGCAACTCAGAACCAAGTAGGGGAAAATCCCGTTGTGGGTAGGGACAAAGAATTTCTCTACACGAGACCTCTTACACCAGGACACTCAAATGAAGGAAGACGCAATGTTAGCTGGGAAGCCGAATTTTAAAAGAGATCAGAAGGCTTTGTCAATTTCACCACTCTAGAACTAAAAGGATAGCTCATCTTTGCCTCCCAGAAGGGGAGGTGAAACTGACAGAGCCTTCCGGAGGCGAAGGGCCTTTGGATCTGTCTTTTAAAACTCAGCTTTCTAGCTAACAGTGAAGTGTCTCCCTTCACTTGAGCATCCTCGTGTAAGAGGCCTCATGTAGGGAAACTCAAAGAAAGAATGGGAGGGTGGGAAAGGGGCAAGACATCCCCTCCCCTCATCCAAGTGCCCCTGCAAACCTTCCCCCTGCTGTGTTAATGTTATGAGGCACATACAGGACTGGGGGCTCAGTGACTGACTCATGGCTCTAATACGAAAGACAGTTTGCATGATGTAAAAAGAGGCCTCCTCCCAACCACGGCTCTCCACAGTTTCTTCCCCCACCCCCAGGGAACTCTGTGATTGTTTTTTAATGTGATGTTCCTCCCTTTCTTAAGAGTTGTATGGCCTGGGAGTTTATATGAGCCACTTAGAGTCTCTCTACACGAGACATCTTATATGTGAAGAACACATGTTGGCAGATGCAATGTTAGCCGGGAAAGGTAGTTTAAAAAGACAGCCAGTGGAAGGGCAAAGGCTTTGCTATACACTGGAGCTGTGGGAAGGGGCTGTGAAATGCCAGAAGGGAAACTTCAGCCCATTATAACCTCTCCAGGTCCAAGCCCGGCTCTGGAAGGCAGCTCCAGCCCATTTCTGACCTTCGCTGCCCTCTGGTTGCGATCCCACAGTTTTAGACTGGAGAGGTGAAATTGACAGAGCCTTCAGGGAGGTGATAAAATTAACAAACACTCTGAGGAGCGATCTCTGCCGGCTCTGCCTTTTTAAACTATGTTTCCTGGATAACATTACATCTCCCTACACTTGAGGAATGTGCGCTGAGGCATCTTGTGTAGTGAGACTTAACAGTAATCTACCAGTGATAACCTATACAAAGCTCATTCTAAGAAGGGTCTTAGAGCATGTTACAAAATCCACATACATAGGAAGTAGATCCAGAGGAGTTAGCTGTGTTACTCTGTAGTCCCAAAATAGTAAAGAGTCCAGTAGCACTTTTAAGACTAACCAACTTTTTTGTAGCATAAGCTTTCGAGAACCACAGTTCTCTTTTGTCAGATGCAAAAGCACTGTGGTTCTCGAAAACTTATGCTACAAAAAAGTTGGTTAGTCTTAAAGGCGTTACTGAATCCATAGGAAGCTGACTTATACTGAATCAGACCATTGATCCATCAAGGTCAGTATTGTGCAGGACTGTGGCTTCACAACTTGTGGCTGGAGTTGGTAAACAAACCCAAGTGATCGCCAAATCTTTGCTCATCTCTTGAGTTTGCTGAGCGTCCTAGAAAAACATAGAAATAATGAATGAAGATGAGAATATAGACTCCTCCCCAATGAGCACTCTTTTGACGTGAATATAGGACAGTGCTTTGGGTCAATGGGAGAAAATAAAGGGTAATGTGGGTTAGCAACAGCCATAGTGTAGTGCAATGGAGAGAGTGCTGGGCTTGGACCTGGGAGTCCTTGGTTTGAGCCCCTTACAATGGGTCATGTTTTCTCAGCCAGCCCTAACGAGATTGTTTTGATAATAGAATTGAGTAACATATAAGGCGTAGAGAGTACATTAATATATATTGAAAGTACAGCATAAATAATAGATTGGGTTCCACCAAATATTTTCTGCTTGTGCAGGAGATCTTGCACAAGCATAAAGACAAGTAAGTCATCGCAAACAAGCATTGCACTGTGTCTACTGGACTGTACCCCATCTTGCATTGCTACTTATGCAAGGCACATGCCAGCACACACACGCCCCTCTAATGATCTTCTTCAATCAAATCATATTACACTTTCAGATTGAACTGTCATCGCCTCATCAAACTGCTTTTTGATTTTTGTATGTAGCAACACTTGATCGGAAATGAAAAAAATCAGAGCTTAATCTTAGAGTAGCTCTTGCACAAAGGGTATTGCTTTAAGTTAAAACTCCTCTTCGGCATGGCAGGCTGCAACTCTTAGAATAATGATGACAGTATAGCATTCTCCTCAAATCAATATGCTTCTGCAGTAAGTAAGTGATGCTGCTTTAGCTGTTCCCATGGGTGGGTGGGGCCTCCCCACAGCATGCTGCCCTGAGTTCTGTGGAAGGATGTGACAAGTAAGTAATTAATGAATAGCATCCTCTGAATTCCCAATGCTGTCTCCCAGAAAAAAAGCACAGCCACTAGCAAGAAATGTTCCTGTTAACAAATGTTCACCTGATTTTAAAATAGTCTCCTCCCTGTCCCTTCCTCAACTTGAATATGGGCTACGTTTTTAGACATCCATTATTAAAACACAAACCAGCTTTTAGCACTGCAGATTGCTTGGAAACTGGTCGTACTGGACTTCTGCAGTGTCAGCTGGCTGCTGCCAATGTGACTAACCAGGCTTGTTCCAGGCCAGACAAGAAGAGGAAGCTCTGTTGGAAATGTGTTGAATCCCAGCTGACTCAGACCTCATTCCTCAGTGCAATAGGCTGACAGACTGAGAATGCAGGAAGAGCAGATGGTGAGCAGGTTAGGCTGTAGCCTATGTCAACTTGACCCAGATTGCAGTAGAATCCGCCCCCCCCCCACACACACAACATGGGCATCTGCAAAGCATCCTGAAGTGCTGCTGGTAGCTCATTCTTTGTCTGCAAGAAAAGGGGAACAGTGCATACATAAGCAGGACTTTCTTTGTGACGGTACTCATTGTTACCAGGGTTCACTGGCACCAGTAATGGCACCTTGCAGTGGGGGCGGGGGTGTTCTCCCAACTCCTGATCTTCATGCACCAGCCTGCTCCTATCAGCCAGAGAAAAAGAGAGAGGATCCTCAGGAACTGCCCAGTGGGGATCTGCAGAGAGAGGGGGGAATTGGTTGAAATCAGTGCAATCTTTATATAGGAGTACTGGCACCTTTTTTAAATGCCGAAAAACACTGTAAATAAGACAACCTGTTTCAAAAATCCATCATCATTTATCCCAAAAGATAAATCCCATTTCACCCCACCCACCCCCAAGGTGCTGTTTTGGGGAAGGGAGATAAGGAAATGGTCACTTGCACACTTGGGAAGAAGAGAATGTGTAGCAGCAACCAATATACTGACTGGGAAATTAGAGTCCTCACGACAGTTGCTTCCGTATAGAGGTTTTTTGAAAGATTGTTTTGATACCAACGTGGATGGGAAGGCGTGGGATTTTGAACCTCTCTGTGCCCACGTGCAGGTAATAGGGCTGGCTGTAAGGAAATCGTTCAGAAAGATGCTCTGATAAAGGGATAGGGACTGTAGACTATACTACTGCGTACGGTCCTTTGCTGCAAGTATGCCTCTACTGGGTAGCTCCTAGCAGTTGAATATGTCATGTTAAATTGCTTATATTTTGTTTCAGCATTCTTTCAGCTCTGTATTGGATTTCTGCTTGTTTTCAGTTTTCTGTTGTTTATTGAATGTCCCAGCCATTGAACCTATTGCCTTATATTGTATAATCCACCTTGAGTCTCAGTGAGAAAGGTGGACTCTAAATAGCGTAACTAAACAAATAATTTTCACCAGCCACTGGCAGGGTTTTTGTGGCTTTAAAAAAATCTTAGTAGGTACATATCACTATAACATCATAATAACACTTTTACTACTACCATTTTTTAAGAAAAAGCCAGCCATAAGATTGCTGGTGGGTGTGATTGGGAGGAGTGGGGAATGGCTGGCATAAGGGTATCATAAGGAAAGAAGAATCTGCATGGACGACAGTCCATTGCTACTGCAAATGCCTCTGCAATGAGAGCATAATGTAGAATTGTCCCTGTGAGGAAGCAGCTTCCACGAACCATCTGTGCGTATCTGGGCATGTGCTTTCATTCATGTTTTTAGAAAGCTGGGTGTAGGGATTGTGTGATATATTTGATTTAACAATTTCCAAGGCAGGCTTTTGCAAGCACAAAAACTGGTGGGAGCCTATTTGTATGCTCTAGGTTACATAAAATGAGTTTGTAAAACCGAGGAGATGGATCCAAAAAACTCCCAGGAACATGCCTGGGCTGGAATGGAAGGGAGGTGCAGGTAAAAGACAGGGAAATAATTTCTGACAGGCAATTACTTGTAATTGTGTGTGTCTCCTACCCCGGTGCGTTATGCAAAATTAACTTAACAATTCTTTATGAGTTCCTGCAAGGGTCAAAGATTTTTAAAAGGTTATTGAAGATAGCTTGCTGTTGATAGAGGGTCCCTACTGGGACCCTCAAATTCTATGTCAGGAAAATCGTGTGTGTGTGGGCAGGGGGGACGGACACCTTTCTTAGCAGCTTCTAAAGCCAGACCTTGCCATGGAATAGTTACATTTCCAAATGGCAGCTGATTAACAGGGATAGAACAAGTGTCCGGGCCTAGAAAGAAGTATTATTGCAATTAGCATAAAATCAAGTATTAATCCACATTAATCCAAACAGCATTAAAAAACCAGGCACCACCAAACAAATCAGGCTACTATAAAATCACCATAAACGGCACTGCCATGATGTAACTCCAGGGCGGCTACAAAAGGAGGATATAGTTGCCAAAAGGGGGTACAAAATGCTGGCCCCTAGTCAAAGGCCCAGTGGAACATCTCCATCTTGCAGGCCCTACGGAACTGTAAAAGGTCCCGCAGGGCCCATTTGGGAGAGCATTCCACCAGGCTGGGGCCAGGGCAGAAAAGGCCCTGGACCTAGCTGAAGCCAGCCAAATGTCCCTCGGGCCAGAGACCACCAAAAGCTGCTTATCCGCAAAGTGCAAGGCCCTGCGCGGGGCATAACGGGACGGGGTAGTCCCGTAGGTATGCAGGTCCCAGTCTGTGGATATCCAGTGGGGTTTTAATACTAAATAACTGCAGTCCCTACCAAATTTAGACTGAGTCCACTGTGAAGGGGAGCAAGATACTTAATCCTTGCTCCCTATACATGCCTCTTTCTCCACCTTACAACCCCCCCCCAAGCTCTTATTTGATCTGCCTGGGGAAAAATATCAACCAGGGGGCTTCTTGGGGTCAAGAAAATGGCAACAAAGTATTTAACTCTTCTTCCCTCCTTCTTCCCACATCACTGGCTGAATCCACATGTCCCAGCATAGTGCTAAACTGTCGGAATGACAGCATCTTCCTGGCGCAATTTCTGATGTCATTGCGCCATGAGAGTGGAATCGTGGCGCGATGACATCAGAAATTGTGCCAGGAAGACACTATCGTTCCACTAGTTTAGCGCTATGCCGGGATGTGTGGATTCAGCCACTGTGTTGATTTATATATTGTCTTGGTTGTTAGCTCTTTTGCAGCGTCTTTCTCCAGGATCAGACAGCATTTTGTTAAACAGCATATGATAGGTTGTTGCCATGGAGATAACAGATGTGTGAAACTAGCTGGAACAAACAAAACTGAATTACTACTGTTAATGAACTCTGGGTTTACTCACATACAGCACTATGGACAACACATTTGTGGAGATGAGGAAAAGCCCATTTCTTCCTCACCGCCCTTTTCATTTCCATTGCTACCACACTAGTTTTTTCATTGGTTTTGTAGCATAAGTGCCTCTTAAAATTCAGGCCTCCCCTTCTAAAGAATAACCAGTACTGTGCTGATACACACAGAGACACACACAACCACTGATGTCTCATCTTATGCCTAAACCATTTTAAAATAATGTAAATATTTATTAAATGTTATCCTGATTGGTTAAGGGTGAGCACATATGATCTTACCACATGAAGGCTCTTACAGATCTTTAAAAAGAAAGTTCAAGGCTAGTTCCTGCCTCTCCTGCAGAAATGGGCTGTCATTTTTTTCACTTCATTTATACCATGCTTTTTTTCACCATTGTGAACCCAAAGCAGCTTCCATCTTTCTCCTCTCTTCCATTTTATCCTCACAACAACCCTATGGGGTAGGTTAGGCTGAGAGTGTGCAACTGGCTGAAGGTCACCAAGCAAACTGCCATGACCAAGTGGGGATTTGAACCCAGGTCACCCAGATGCTAGGCTGACATTCTAAGATTTGTTTTTCTTATTTAAAGAAAGGGAACAGATTCCTCGCCCCCATACACAGCCATGCACCAATCTATTATTTATACAGAGATGGCGCAGGATCAGTGCTGTTCTTCATGTGTTCCTAAACAATTTTCAGAATTAGCCCTGAAAGCTCCCTTGAGCCTGTTTAGCACATATGAATGCCATTAATGCATGAGAGGAAATGGAAGAGAGCCATGCTTATATCAAGAGTGCGTTCTAGCCAGTGTTGGTTTTATGTTCTCATTAAAGATGCAGGAAAGTCTATGCAAAGCAGTTCATCCTGGTAACAGCCTTGTGGGATCAGTCACAATTGTCCCAGTTTTAGAAATAGAAAACAGTAGGTTAGGGCCAAACTAGACGATAAATGGCAGCTGCTAGGAATTAACTCTAAAAGCTCTGCAGGGGCCTGCTTAGGGTTGCCAGCTCCAGGTGGGGAAATTCTTGGAGATTTTTTTTGGGAGGGGGAGCCTGGAGAGGGTGGGGTTAGGGAGGGGAGGGACCTCAACAGGGTGTAACACCATAAAACTTGTCCTCCAAACCAGTCATTTTCTCCAGGGGAACTGATCTCTGCTGCCTGGAGATCAGTTGTAATTCCGAGAGATCTTCAGCCACCACCTGGAGGATGGCAACCCTAGGCTTGATTCAGATCAGGACCATGGCATGGGGCAGGGGCTTCAGCCTTCCCCTGCACTATTTTCCTGGTCCAAAATGGCCCCCGTTTGCCTTGTTGGGGGAGGGCTGCTGCATCTGCCATCTGACAAAAAGATGATAAGAGGGCATCACATTTCATCTGGGCCTTTGAGACGCCAGCGCCACCACATCATCCCTCAGCAAAGATCTGAAATCAGCTCTGATTGGCCCAAGTTGAATACAGCAGCAATTGGATTGCATTAGCTATGGGAGGATTGAGAGCCAAACTGTGATGCCTTCTGTCTTTAATTCAATAATGTTGTTTTTTCCCCTCCATTCTTTTCAAGCCTAATCCCTTCTTCAGGCCACCACAACACTGGGGTTCACCACAAAGCCCAGCAGCCAAAGCGCAGTCCCTTCCCTCCGATCAGCCAGTGCCTGATTATGCGAGGATTTCAGAAGCTGGAACCCCTCAGAAGTCTCCAACAACTGAGAAGACAACAGCTTTGCTGCCAGGCAGGCCTTCGCCCGCAGGTTCCCCCCGGAACAGACACACACAAACCAGCTCTAGCAACCTTCACCTTCCTTTGGACTCTAAAGCACAGCCAGGCAATGAGGATCCAGCCGTTGTGACTCATGAGCAGTTCAAAGCTGCCCTGAGGATGGTGGTGGACCAGGGTGATCCCAGGACAATGCTGGAAAACTATGTGAAGATTGGGGAGGGGTCAACAGGTGTTGTCTGCATTGCTCGTGAGAAGCATTCTGGGCGGCAAGTGGCAGTGAAGATGATGGACCTGCGCAAGCAGCAGCGACGAGAGCTCCTTTTTAATGAGGTGATGGTGACCAAATGGAGGGAGATTAATTTTACACGCTTCTGACAAGAGAGCTTTTCTAAAGTGAAAATGAGAAAGAAAAGAGGATATGGGCCAGCATACAAATGCAACGTTGGCTAGTGGCCATAATATGGGATAGAGAGATGAATGACCTTAGAGTGACTTTCTGGGCAGGATGTTAATTTGCAACTTTCTTAAAGCCAATCCCTGTGGCCTTTTGGGGCTTGCTGTTGATATCATTATTATTATTTCAACCAGTCTCCACGTGGCTGTAGTTTGAGCAAAACCATGGTGAATACAGATCTCAAATGTGTCAGACGGCTGTGTGCAGAAGCTATTTGTCTTTCTGTGTCTTTCTCAGGTGGTGATAATGCGAGATTATCAGCATGCTAATGTGGTGGAGATGTATAAAAGCTATCTAGTGGGTGATGAACTCTGGGTACTGATGGAATTTCTCCAGGGAGGAGCCCTCACAGATATTCTGTCTCAGATCAGGTAGGAAAGAGATCACAGCAGTAGCAAGCTGTTTTTGACTTTTGTCTCTTATTAGCTTGTGGTAGTGTTTGACTCACCTTCGATCAGCCAATCTGTGACTGGTATAGTGGTTTGGGTGCCAGGCTAGGAGGACCCCGGAGATCCAGGTTCAAATCTGTCCTCAGTTGTGAAGCTCATGGGATAACCTTGGACTACTAATTTCCTCTCAACCTAAAGTATCTTTCAGGGCTGGGAGGACAAAATGGAGAAGAGGAGAATGAAGTACACTTCCTGACCTCCTTGTAGGTAGGGTGGGATTGAATGTGATAGTTAAATCTGTCTGTCATGCACATTATAGTGGCTAAGGAATGTGATTTAAGCTCAGCCAGGTGTTGTTCACTTACCAGGGCTAATTGCCATTGCAGAGGAGGGAGTCCCCGTTGGGAAAATGGTGCAGAATGAAAGAAATAACCCCCTTTCCCCAGCACTGCAGTTCTGAACCTCCCCCTGTCCTTCCCACAGCTGTTTTCTAGGGTAAAACAAACACACTGAGATCTGAGCATGGATTTCCAATTTAACATGTAATTTGGCCCTCCAAGTTAATGGCTATTGGCATATCCTTGTGGCAGCAAATTCAGACAAAGGAAATGGAATAGGAGCTTGCCTTCAGTCTCCTGCTGTAACATAAATGCATTTGTAATTTATTTGTGCTCTATGAAAGAAAGCACTCCCGCTCGCAATTTTTGCCTTGTTTGCTGATCTCTTTCAGATTGAATGAAGAGCAAATCGCTACCGTGTGCGAGTCAGTGCTGCAGGCGCTTGCCTACCTGCATTCCCAAGGTGTGATTCACAGAGACATCAAGAGCGACTCTATTCTCCTGACCCTTGATGGAAGGGTAATTTCTGCCACTTTTGTCTCTCCCTCTAATTCTCTTTCAACTTTCCCAGAGCCCTTAAGTTAGAAAAGGGCTAATAGCTCAGTGGTGGTGGAGCGCATGTTTCATAGGCATAAAGAAATTGCTGCACTGGCAACAAAAGTTTCAGGAAACAGGGCTGAGAAAGACTTCTGTCTTTGGATGTTACTGCCAGTCAAAGTAGACTTACTGGGCTAAATGGTCTGATTCTGTATTCGTTTTCCACTTTCTCCTCCTGCATTCTGGTTCATCTCAGTGTTTTTCGATATTTTATATTTTTCCTTGACTCCATTTTCTTAACCTTTGTTTAGGATGCCCAATGATTGCTGTTTTCTTCTTTCCAATAGGTGAAACTCTCTGATTTTGGCTTCTGTGCTCAAATCAGTAAGGATGTGCCAAAAAGGAAGTCCTTAGTAGGAACGCCTTATTGGATGGCTCCTGAGGTTATTTCAAGGTCTCCATATACCACAGAGGTAAGTATGGCTCTTGAACAACAGAAGGGGCAGCAAATCAACAGGGGTACATCTGCTGGAGCCAATCTATATATTTATTTTTATTTATTTTAGTGAAATTTATATTCTGCTGTCCCCGCAAGTGGGCTCAGAGAGGATCACAAAATACAATAAATACAATTTAAAAAGTGGTAGCATAAATTAAAACATCAGTCAGTAAAATAATCCATTAAAACAGCTGCACACATTAACAGATCTGTGGGCAGGATGGCCAGCTACCAGACGAAAACACAGTCTGGGAGGGACGACACCCCACCCCCTCCAGCAGGAGGCCGGTTTGGTGGCCTGCCTGCTTCAACCACCATATGCCTGGTGGTACATCTCTGTCTTGCAGGCCCGGCAGAAAGATAACAAATCTGACTGGGCCCAAGTTTCCACAGACAGAGATTTCTACCAGATTGGTGCCAGGGCCGAAAAAGCGTAAATCAGCTCACCGCCTGCACGGGGGAGGGAGCTGGTGCATCCAGAGAGCTTTCAGGACAAAGTGATCTGACCACAGCACTGCTTCAGTCGACACAAGATCCACATCTAAAGCTGCTTTTGCTTAACCCGTTCCTTTGCCTGGATAGGTTCATCCAGCATGGCCTCCTTCAGTATCCCTTGTGCTCTGCTTTTATTATTTGTGAGAGATGTGGCCCAAACAGAGGAAACAATGTGTCTGTGGAAACAAAAACTGGATTATGTGACCTTCAGGACTGTTCCAGAGCCCCTACAATCCTACCTCACTCAAGAGCTGACATTAGAGCAAAACTGGTTTGGTTGTCTAGACTACACAAGTTATTGTGTAGTCTAAAACACAGAAATACCTTCAACTGTGGCCAAAATCCAGAACTCAGAATAACTTTGCAGAATGAAGTAGAAAAGAGTAAATTTGCCCATTTCTCCCCAGGATATTGCTAATTTTGGATGAGCAGCAGAAATTCTAAGGCTAGCCTGTAAAAGGGGAAGGGGGCAATGGTAGTCCTGTGAAATAGGATGAAGCGATGCTGAGTGTCCTCCTTGTTTCTGAACTTTTGGCAAACACTGTGTGCACTCAGAAGTCTGTGCCCTATTTTGCTGTGATCATAGATGGTAAGATCATTACAAACAAGACCTCAGATTACACAGAATCTTTCAAAGAACTAAATTCTTCCTTGAACATTGCAGTTGCAGCTTTGGATCATGTTGTGAACAAGGATTAATTGACCAAAATATCCCTGAATCTGTAACAATGGCACATGAAAATGTATACAGATATATGCATAGAATGGGTAATGAGGTGTAACACTTCTGCCTCCACATCAGCGATGAATCAGGATGGGGAAAAGAAAGTTGTTGCCACAAATAAAAATGGGAAAGAGAAAATGCTTCCTTTCTTCTGGGTCTCATCCATTGTCATATTGAAACATTAACCTTCATTGAAAGCCCACGTCCCTCTTCCCAGGGGTCAAGCTAGCCAAGCATGACCCATCAGGGCAATACTAAACACTGCTGCCAGGGGACTTAACAAGGGTGTAATTTTGAGTAGGATTGCATTGTAAGGAATAGATGAAAAGTGCTAGACCTTTATTAAAAGCCACTGGGTACTACGCAATGGTTTTTTTTTTAAAAAAAGCCCTACCTGCAAGTTTATAATAATCCAATTAATGGAAGGGAGAAAAAGGAAAGACTAATGTTCTTGCCCTGTGACCACTAAGCGCTGAAATTTCCTTTCCCTGCCCTCACTCTGAAAGGTAGGGTGAAGTTGCTGGAATCCAGAGGGCTGGATCTTTAGGATACAAATTTGCTTAGCTTCTCTTTCTCAGACATAACCTGAAACACCTTTCCCTCATCATCCAACATATAAAAGAGCTCACCTTCCTCCCTCAGAGCCTGAGATGCTGGAACGTTAGGATCCCCTGCTCCGCAAATCCTAGGAAATGTTGTGTGCCCAAGGTTCCCCCAGTTTCCCCAGGGAAATCTACATTGCCCAGGGCCCTTGGCACCATGTTCCAAGCACCAAGGAGGGAGGAAGACCTCAAGTGGGATCTGATCCATCCCCAAATCAGGCCAGGTAATTGGAAAGAAAGCGGTGGGTGGGGCAGGATTAAGGGGCACCTGAGACTGGGGAAACTGGAAACCCCATCAAACTCCTGCTCATCTCATTAGGAGCACATTAGAATTTCCAAATTCTGCTATCTGAGATCAGGGGGCAAAAACTTTTATGACCCCCCCCCACCCAAATTTCAGTTTGCCAAGTACAATTCCAACTGAGCCAGGGGATAATTGTTCATCACGTTTGCTAAACATGCAGTTTGCTAAAAGTTTAAAACGTCTACAGCTTTTTTGGTAAAAATAGCCTGAATGGGGCCAAGTCACTGCATCTTTTACTGCGCTGTCTGGGAAATTCTGTTAAACTGGAAAGAACCAGGGGATCATCTATACTGATGCAATCTTGTGCTTCTGCAGGTAGATATCTGGTCTCTGGGAATCATGGTGATAGAGATGGTGGATGGAGAACCCCCCTATTTCAGTGACTCTCCAGTCCAAGCAATGAAGAGGCTTCGAGACAGCCCTCCTCCCAAAGTAAAGAATTCTCATAAGGTCAGTATGTTTACAAGAAATTCCAGTATGTAATGAATGAACAGGTAAGAAGTAAGCAATTACAAATCATTACAAATTATTTAATTGGAAGGCACATGACATCACATCTAGGTTGTCAACTCTAATTTCATATACTGTTTTGCTGCAACTTACCCTACTGGGAAGTTAAGCCATAGTGGCCGTAGATCACGAATGTATATACACTGTAGGTACATGCTCAGTGAAACATTTTCTCGTGTTTCTAGGTGCTTTCTGAGCAGGAGCTTTGTAATGTTTGCAGCAACATGGAGGTCACTAAATACAGCTCCTGAGTCTGCTCGCCAACTATGAGGTGGTGATCTCAGACTATACAACTTTTTGTTTTGGCTCCAACTTGAGAAAATACATAAGCTAGATCTACTTTTTTTTGTACAGGAAGGCTTCTGGTGATGAAAACCTTACAATGAGATCATTACTGGTTGAAGGTGGTCTTGTCCTCCACAAGAGTGAAGGCCCCATTAAGTTGATCCACTCTCAGAGACTCAGGAATCCAGTGGGTTTCCAGAATTTTCTGGGGGATTTTGAGACTCTGGTCAGTTACTTAAATGAGGCCTTTGTTGGGTCTGAGAGCCAGTGACGCCTTACTCAGGTTGGACACTTGTCAGCTTCCCTCAAGTTTTGATGGGAAATGTAGGCATACTGGTTTTACAGCTTGGCTCTCCATTACAGCTGCAAGACCAGGATGCCTACATTTCCCATCAAAACTTGAGGGAAGCTGACAAGTGTCCAACCTGTGTCAGGCGTCACTTGTAGCTTGGCTCTGAGGTTTTCTTGTTACATTTGATCAGACAACACCCCTTATTTTAGATACAGCCAACCTGGACACACTGATCCATGCTCCTGTAACTCAAGGCTGGATTTCTGTAATGAGGTCTATGCAGGGCTTCCCTTGACAACATATCTGAAACGTGTTCCTGAAAAATGCATCAGCTCAGATGAAGAACATCTACATTGGTTGCCAGTGCATTTCCAGGTTCCATTCAAGAGGTTGGTTTGAACCTTTAAAGTCCTCAGTAGCCCAGTACTACATACTGCATACTACGATGACCTCTCCTATCATCAACCTGCAAGGGTGCTCACTCTTCACAGCTGGAATTCCTTACTATCCCAACAGTTTAGAAGAAAGTGCATAGCATAACCTTTTAAAGTGGCCCTTGATTGAATTAATAGGCTTTTGGTGCATATTGGTGAGTGAATATTACTTCTCAGAAGCTGCTGAAAAGCTGCTGATTTTGAGTATCGGTTCTGCAGACCGGTGCTGACATCTAGTGGTCATATCACTTACAATAAAAGCGCTTTCAACCATTCTTAATTTGAAATACTAGAGCTGAAAAGGTTAATAGTAAAATGCTTGCTTGTGTCCATTTATTCCACTTGCTTCTCAGATTATATATAATTTTGGTCAATAAACTATAGATCAAAATGTCTTATGTAATTATTAGAAACAGAAATTAATAAACATGAAGCATAATAAAAAGAAAATGCAGGCAATCTGTTAGCCTGCTGTTACTTTTGAATGACACATGTCACCCAGAGAGAACTCTCCACAGATTTTCTCCACACCATTATGCAGGTCTGGGATTGTCACAGCTACAGGTCTGACTCTACAGACAAGCCTCATAGCAATATAGGATATTTCTTCCTCCAATGCAATATACATGTGGCTCTTTAAATTTTTTCCTAGTGGAACAGCCCTATTATTCTATTTTGAGAATTAGAACCACATTTTCCAGGCACAATAAATATTTCAGTCTTTAAGATACTGTTCTGAAAATAAACTTTTATTGCTACCATTTTTAAACATGACGAATCAGTGAAACTGAATTCTAGAACCAGTCTACAGAAAGCAGTAACAATGAAGTTCAAACCAGAGTTACAGCCTTCTAAGCCTATCTATTTCTATGAACATAGATTATAATTCTATTTAGGATGCCACAGTAAATTGCAAAGATGAACTTTTCTTCTCTTCACTCACCACTGGTGGCAAAAGGTTTTCAGGGCTATCACCAAAGAATAATGTAACATGTTGAGATGGTAAAGTTTCAGTCCCCACCCAGATATGGAGAATTCATTCAGGAATTACTGACTTTGAATGTGTCTTTTATTTCTTTTGGCAACACTGCCAGCAGTCAGTCAGAAGGAACTCTAGATGAGCAATCTTAGAGGGATTGAAGTAATTGGGCTTGTAACTGTTTAGGATTGCACTGTAGATCTTAGGGCAAGTGACAATGGTGGGATAGATACCATCTCTAATATGATGTCCCAAAGTAAGAGTTCAGCTGAGATCTCTTTGGGTCCAAATGCACTATTCTGTACATTGGCTCACACTGACTTCAGCTAGCTATTGAGAACAAGGACTAAAAAGGGAAGAAACTGTAGGTACAATCTAGCCATCACTTGCTTACCAGGTCAGAACTGTGCCACTTAGAAAGACGATAGCATACAAAGAGAACATCTACAAAGAAGACTGTGTCCCTTTGTAAAATATTGGCTAGATTTCATCCAGTGGCAAATGTTTGGAGAATTTTTAAAATGTTTAACAACATACCAGTTTTGAACTCCTTCACTTAATTCTTGCAAAATTATCACCTCATTTGTTCTATTTCCACAGACCTCCCCAGTTTTGAGGGACTTCTTGGAACGGATGTTAACCCGAGAACCTTTTGAACGAGCAACAGCACAAGAACTTCTGGATCACCCTTTCTTGCTCCAGACTGGGCTTCCTGAGTGCCTGGTGCCTCTCATTCAGCAGTATAGGAAGCGCACCTCCACCTGCTGACCCTGAGATTAAATAATATTGAGTATTTTAGGATTTAAATGCAACTTTCTTCTGGAAATACTAAATGGATTAGGACAGGATCGGGGCAATTTAACCTTGTGAACTCTACATGCCCAGTATTCTTTTCAAGATGTGAATGTGGGAGGGAATCTTCACCATCACGGGCTGCTTTGTAATGTTTACTTTTTTGCTGAAGACAATCAAAAACTGGATTCCCACAAATCCTAATGGTAAACATAGATATTGTGACGTTTCAGGAGTGTTCACATTTCACTAGGACATTTAGCTTTTGTAAAATAATCCATACAACTGGAATTGTACGCATCTACAAACACTGGGGGATCATAACTTCTAACTACTGAACTGGAACAAGATTCTGCATATAAAAATAGGATTTTTTGTTGTTTTATACTGACTACAAGGCCAGTGTACTTGATATACCTAAATGACACCCGTTTGGGGTATTTAGCCCCATTCGATATGGATCTTCTATCACCTTTCCTTGCAAAAGATTTTTTTCCAGTGCTTTTAAAGTTCATTCTACAATAATGAATAATGTTGGACTTACAGCTTTTCAAAAGGTAACAGTGATGTGTCATCATTACACATCTGGAAAGCAGCATTCTACAGCAGATACTTCTCCAGAGACACTGGAAATTTATGCTTGAAACTTCAGAGCAAGTAAACACGTGCCTTCCTTACAAGTAATGGACCTGGAAGGCAATGCAAGGATTGTCCAAATAAGAACATTGGTTTGTTAATATCAGGGCTCTTTTAAGTACACTGGATATGTCAAGGGACACATCTCTAAGGCAGCTATTAGATGGTGTTTATACCAGCTTTTGAGTTCCGTAGCAAGGTTTATTCAATTGAAAGATGTTTGTTTTGATCGTGAGAATGTTTAGTCTCTACCTCCCATGTTTCCAAGAGCAGGGGAATGCATGGAACAGAGTTTAATATATGCTCATGGGTCTATACACTCCTGGATGTAGATGGACCACTTTTAATATTCTTTTCTAAAATCAATGCAGAAATTTTGTATGGTGAATCTTTTCAGCATTAAGTCAAGGTCTCTTGACACTTAGTTTAGATTGTACTATGTGCGTTACTGTGTGGAGAATAATTATGATATATCTGCAATCCAGTGTTGTGAAATCAATGTTTTGCATTTGGACTGCGAGAGTCATGGAAAGATAGAGGGTTTGGGGTCAAGCGTCATGTCTGTTGCCTCAAAATGTGCCCTCATATATAGCAAATTTCACATCCACTCAGTTGCAGGAATGACAAGTGAAAAAAGTCTTGACAATTGGGAGAAGTATTTCCATGTTTCAAGATTCTGTACAAAAAAGCTGATTAACCCCCCTAATAATCTCAAATGTTTCCTTTATTTGTGAGTTGTTGGCATTTGTTGTTTTAAATTAAAACAGATTTTTGGTTATTCATAAGTTTATTCCAATGCCGAGATGTTTTAAAATGCATTCATAGTTCTATCAATAAATAAATACATTAAACAATTTTAGCCCCATAGAGAAAAAACTCAGCAGCAGGAGCAGAAGTCAACTGGCCACAATATACTTTTAACAGAGATACTAAGATAGTAAAAAAGAGCAGGAGTCCAGTAGTACCTATAAGATTAACATCTTAGTCTTAATTAACATGTTAGTCTTATAGGTGCTACTGGATTCTTGCTCTTTTCTCCTGCTACAGACAGACTAATATGGCTACCCATCTTGATCTAATAGGGGCAGAGATAAAATCTTATGGTTCAATGCCCTGTACCAATTTTTTTTTAATGGAGGTGGGAGCTACTTCCAGTACATACATGGGACTATGCAACTGCAAGGGGCTGTCTGTTCACTTCACTGGAAGGAGACTGCACATAGACAAGCCTCGTGAGTCTATAAAAACATCCATTAGGCTCTTGATTAAGGTGCAGCTCCTATTGTATTTGCTGCTGCAGGAATAGTCATTTGTCTCCAAGGACACATCATCTGCTCTTAATTCCCACAGAAGTGCACAAGGAAATCCAACAACTTAATTGTGGTTTCATTACAAGCTGCCTTTCATATGTATTGTGTGGGTGTGTTTTTTAAGGAAAAGTCATTCAGAAAGAGATGCATAACACATAACCTAATTTTATTGCATTCTGTAGAGCTTTAGGTTTGTAAACCATATAGTCAACAGGGAAAACAAATTTTCCAAAGAACAACATTCACAGAGATTCCTGACAGAACAATGTGCATTCCAAGAACAGAACAAGTCACATCTGACTCATAATTTAGGAACTCTTTACTTTGTAGATAAAGCAAGTCCAAATATGGTACAGCAAAAATTACAACAAAGAACAGACACATCTATTACAAGTGAGACTACAATGGTTGACAACCGGACAAGGATTTGACATGGCATTATTGCTTACAAAGCATTTGCGGGCATCTAATTCTTTTTGGTCTTGAGCAGAGTGCATCTCAAGATCCTAGCAATGATTTCCTTCCCAGAACGAAGCTAACAGACTAAAGAGATGTGCAGTGTACTGAGCAGCAATGGGTTCATGAAACTCCTAATGGGAACACTAATCCAATTTGCAATATTATCAAGCTTGGCCTACTGACAGCACAATCCTAAATTACAATACACACTTTTGAAGTAGGGGCATGGCTAAGTGATACAACATCTTCCTTTCATGCAGAAGGTCTAAAGTTCAACCCTGGCATCACCAGCTGAAAGGATCAGGTAGCAGGTTATGTGGAAAAGACCTCTCCTTGGTGCCCCAGAGAGCTGTTGGTCAGAGCAGACTAGGGTCACCATCCACTTCTTTAATTGTGACCTACTTCTGAGAAATGAAAAATACCCTAAGCTACTCCCACTTCCCCTGCCCCACCATGTTACCAAGTCTCTTTCTATCCTAGAAATAGAACATGGTCTAGGAAAAGCTCCTGAAATGAAGCTATCACCTCAGTGGCACAGAAGAAAAATCTACAAAGCACTTTAAAAAGCCTAGAGAATTTTTTAATGGTCTTTTCCTGGGTGTTCTGGGGGGATCCATAAGCTACTCTGCAACAGCTGGCAAGCTATTGTTGGAGAGCCCTGGAGTAGCAATACTGACTTTGATAAGCTGATGGTCTGACTTAAGTCTGCTGAAATGAATGGGTTTAGGATTAAACTGAGAGTGTAAATGATTAAAGTGAATATTGTATTCAAATTTAACCTTGACACCATGAGGACTATAAACTTTTAAAAAATTAAGACTTTAGATTCTAAAAAAACAAAACAGGAGCAAGAATGCCTAGGAACACAAACAACTGGAATGGAGATCAAAAATTTCTGTTCATCTGCCCATGGCAAATTGGGAAGGAAAAGAAGATTTAAAAGGGGGCTAAATCCCCTCTGCCTCTCCCAATTCAAATCAGGGAGGCATATACATATTGCCTTTGACAAACAGATGAAGATACAAGGTCTTTGTTGTGTCTGTCTGTGCTCACTTGTATGTAAAACCCATCACAAAATGGTTATTGTTAACCATCCTTCAGCAACAGTATACCTTAGCTTGCCAAAACTCTTTGTATGTTTCTAGATACATGTATATAAATAAAAAATTAACCATAAAATTGAAGGATGGCAAGGGCAACAACATGTGAGAACCCCCAAATGTTCCAAGACATCTAATGTATACCCACTAGCCTTGGTTGCAGCAGGTAAATGATTGCTTTTGGCAGGGACTGGTAAGGTTCCCTGACTGATGAGCCTATAAGCATTAATGAAATTCTGAGACCAGTTAGTGGATGACACTATAAAATGGCTTCGATGGGTGCAGCGAGCCACAAAATGGCTGTCTCAGGGCCAAATTAGGCATGATGGCACCCACAGGCCTGAACCATGGACGCTGCCATTTTAAAGCAATTTATAAATCCCACAGAATGCCACAGCACAGCAAACTGAGGTGCTCGTTTGCCCCATAACTTTCAAGTGCTGAAACAGCCAAGTGAGGGAAGGGTGTGGCCATTTCACATCTTAAAAAGGCACCGGGGGAGGGGGTGGGGAACAAGAATACCTCAGCCTGCTATGCTGTGAGTCCACTCAGGATCAGGTCCCCTCAGCATTTTTTAAATGGCTTTAAAATGGCAACAGCATTGACAGTCAGATCCATGGACACATCTAGTATGGCCCTAAGCAGCTGAGGTCAGTAACAAAATGGTGAGTTTACAAAGCCGCACGTTGATCTATAATGGAGGCAGCTGTTTTTGAACTGGTGTTCCCTGCAGGCAGAAAACTGATGCCTCTTGGGTTTTTCTGAAGCACCTCCTCCAACAAGTGGTGGAAAGCCAGGATTGGCTTGTTGCTTTATCGGAGAGATGCTTCAGCAAAGAAGAAAGTGGCTGCCAAGAAATACACTGGTGAGTGCCATGGTGCCTGTGAGTACCATGTTGATTATTACCTGTCAAAACCATAAATCTCTGTCCAAAATTGGTCTCTGGCTGCAACATTTGCTTAGGTTTAATTGTTTTACCCCTCAGAGGTTTGACTGTCAAAATGCCTCCCTGCCCATGCTTCTATGAGCCTTGTAAGAAAATTCAGATAAGCAGCAGTCTTGAGAGTATGAAACTACCTTATATCAGGTCAAAATCAGTATTTTTTACTCTGACTGGCAGCATTTCTCTAGGGTATTGTGTGAGGGTCTTTCATTTCACCTACTACCTGATCCTTTTAAATGGAGATGTTGAGGAAATGAATCTGAGACTTTCAGCATGCAAAGCAGATTCTCTACCACTGAACAATGACCTCCTCCCCTGTTTTCCTTTCTTTCTCAAGGAGGAAGGGCAGTTTTGATGAGCAAAATGGCACAGGAGTGCAATGATTAGGACCCCCCCCCTCGCATAATCTAATTCTGGGTTGTGCACATCTGAAATTTATTGTTTTTAAATCCTGGGAAGATCCAATCAGAGATCTTCCTAGCGTTATTTCTGTTTTGATCCTTCTTAAGCCTTACCAGTATGTGCTGGTCAAAGACCACTGAGGTAATTTCATTTAGGTCAACAGAACAGGTGTTGGAAGCAACAAAAATCTTAAGAATCAAATACAAATCAGGTATCTGAATAATGTAAACTTTTAAGGAGCCCTAAATGAAAATGTACCTATATTGACATTAAAACCAGAAAGGCATTTGTAGAACTTTAAAGGATTTGCTGTGGCACAAGTTTTGTGGATTAGAGCCTACTTCACCACACCAGTTGCATGAGAAGGGATCACAAAAGCTCATGTCACAATAAACTGGCTAGTCTTTAAAGTGCCAGAAAATACTCTTTTAGTTTTGGTGCAACACACTTATCTGAGCTACTCCTCTGCAATCTGAATATTCTTTCTCTAATTAGAATGACTGTTGACCATGGAACAAAAACTGTTTACCTGTAAAACAGAAAAATCCTATTTCCTGAAAAAGCAAAATTAATTTCCCCATAGCTTTCACTGATGTTGCTGTTGTTTTTGCTAATTTCTTTTTTTAGTTTTTTTTTATACACCAAAGTGATGCTTTTGCAAATGGTCAAGCACAAGCCTATGTCCATGACTAGGTTCTACAGTGTTCAATGGGGATTACTCCCAGGGAACCATATACAAGATTATTGTAGCCTGCAACAAAAATGATCAAAATACAGCAAGATACCTCTCCACTAGGATATTTATCTATCTCCTATTCTGGAGATGCCCAAAAATGGATTTCTTGCCTCTGTATTTTGCAAGAACTGCTAGTTATAATAGGAAATTTCTTACTGATTTATTTATTTATTGAAATATTGATAGGCTGCCTTTCCTACTGGTACAGTCACTAAAGTGGCTAATAAAGCCACAAGAAAACAATTCATGACAAATAAAACCAGCTAACATATGTAAACACTCCAAATCATGTTGACAGAGGTTAATCTGGTGAAGCAGGTCATAAATATTTCAAATACATAAATAAATGCCTACTGCCAAATATACCTCCCAGCAGAAAAATGAGTAAACCAGTAAGTAGCCAATGAATCTAGATGGGCGCCTCAAAAGCCTTCCTAAAGATCATGGTTTTGACGGCCCCCCAAATGCTGTGAGACATGGTGGAGCTAACTGATTTCTTCCCAGAATTTCAGCGCCAAGTCAGGTAGGCAAAGCCAGTGTTTGAGAAAAACTGGGCCAACCAACGCAAAGGCTTCGCTCAAGCGACAGTGAAGACGACTGAGGTCCCCCATTGACTGGGGTGAAAGCATTTTCGTCTCTTTCCCTGAACCGAAGGGGATCTGCAAGTGCATACATCTGGCTGGATCATGCCCACAGAAGACGTAAAACCCGGCGACACAGACGCACATAAATTAACCAGTCTTATCTCATTATGATATGAAAAATGCACAGAAATGGTCGATTCGCCCACGGTAGAAATAAACGGAAAACCTTCCCTTCCCCGAGATGGGGAAGCACGCCCACAGTCCTCGGCCGGGCGACGGAAGCGAAGCAACTGTCCACTTCGCGGCAGGCTGGGCAGGCGGAGGCAGCCGAGGAGCGAGCGGCGCGGCGTGGTCGGAGGCGCCTAGCAGCCCAGGAGGCTCTGGCAGTCGGGCGCCGTGGCCCTGCGGACCAGCGGGCGGCCTCTGAGAGACGGGCCCCCTTGCGCCGCTTCCGAGGCCGGCTTGCCGGGCGCCGAGTCGCGGGGCAGCCGCCAGGGCGTCGCCTCCTCCTCCGAGCGCCGCCGGCCGCCCGCCACGTGGGCCGAGGGAGCGGCGGCGTTGGCGGCGCTGAGGGTCGGCGGCTCGGGCAGGGTGAGGACGAGGGCGCCGGCGGCTCGCAGCGCCCGAACGCACTGCCCGTGCCCGCCGGCAGCGGCCAGCTGCAGGGCGGTGCGGCCGGCGCGGTCTGCGCGCTCCAGGCACAGCTGCCCGAGGCGGCGGAAGGCGCGCAGGAGCCACTCGACCACGGCCGTGCGGCCGGCCGAGGCGGCGTACATGAGCGGGCTCCAGCCGCGCGCGTCCACCGCGTCCGGGTCGGCGCCGTACTGGACCAGCAGCTGGGTGGCGTCCAGGTGGCCGCGCTCGCAGGCCAGGCTGAGGGCGCTGCGCCCGGCGTCGTCGCGCAGGTTGACGGCGGCGCCGCGCTCCAGCAGCAGCCGCGCGAAGGCCAAGCGCCACGCCGGGTCCTGCAGCGCCACGGCGAACATGAGCGGCGTGCGGCCCCGCTCCGCCCGGCAGTCCACGATGCTCCCGTCCAGGGCGTCCAGCACGAAGCGGCCCAGGTGCAGCCGGCCCGCCCGCATCGCCTCCAGGAAGGTCCGCGTGGCCGCCCCCGGACCCAGGTCCCGTGGCTTCAGCATGGCCGGGCCCCGACGGCGACTCCGGCGGCGGCCAGTCCCTGGAGCCGCTTTATAGCCTCGCCTCAAGTCGCCATGGCGATGGTTGCCTTCCAGCTCCAGGAGAGGCACGTTCGCCGCCCGCTCGACAGGCTGGGTCGTCGGAGGGGGCTCCCTCTCTTCCGCCAGCTCGCGCCACTCCCCGCCCACAACCCCCGGTTGAGGCCTCACGCGTTACAGGCTTAGGGGTGTCCACTGGGTTTGGGGCGGCGGGCAACGAGGTGGCAGGCAGCAGCGGCAAGCAGGTCCCTTCTTCAAGAAGCAGGGATGCCTGCTGCTCTAGCACTACAGGCCTCAACAGAGTAGCACCCAGCTGCTGCTCCAGGATGGTATCGTTTAATGTACTCTCCGCAATGACAATTTTTAAAAAATATTCAAGGATGTATAAGGGCGTCTCAGAAGTGGAATGAAAACTTAATTGGGAAGTGATGAGACTCTGAGATGGGTGAAGATTTCTGCGTGAACTATTTTTATATTGTCCTCCAACAAAGGATTCATTGGCCTCCGAAGAAATGCCTCCCTTTGTGCCTCCAGAGTCTGACCAATTTGCTTTTTCCTGTTTAGATGATCTTATGGAAGGGCAATGTGGTCCGGTAGATAAGATAAAATGCACTTGGGCCTCCCTTAGTATCACAGTGATGACTTGCAGACAAACTTCTGAAATTTGCCCATTGAATGATGCTGTGTTTGAGTCAATGTGAAGAAAGCACAATATGGGGTCTGATGGGAGTTGCTCGATCTTAACAAGCATCGGCCAGTTCACTGACAGTGTCTGCTTGGGTTTGTTTAAAAGACCAGATCTGTATACGGCAGCCCCTGTCGTCTACTCACCTGAGAGTCTTTTTCTCCCTGCTTTTCTACAGGAAAGATGGTGACAAAGGTGTCTCCCACACAGGGATGGGACTTTGTGGTTTCTCTGTTGCTGGTAAAAGCCCCGTGTGCAGAGTGGTAAGCTGCAGTACTGCAGCCCAGGCTCTGCTCATGACCTGAGTTCAATCCTGGCGGAAGCTGAGTTCAAATAGCCAGCTCAGCCTTCCATCCTTCCAAGGTCAGTAAAATGAGTGCCCAGGTTCCTGCAGGTAAAGTGTAGATGACTGGGGAAGGCAATAGCAAACCACCCCGAAAAAAGTCTGCCAAGAAAATGTCGTGATGCGACGTCTCCCCATGGGTCAGTAATGACTCAGTGCTTGCACAGGGGACTACCTTTACCTTTACCTGTTGCTGGTGTGGCTGCAGATAAAGAGTAGCAGCAATGGGACTTCCACAAGGCAGGTTTTCCATCAGTGGCCATCTCACCTTTCCTGGCCCACCAGGGCTTTTGCAATTTTTTTAAAAAAGTGCTAGGATAGTGTTATATTTACACACCTTGCAACAACAGGTATACCAGGTTCCCTTACAAAGATACGCCTTTTCCTTATATCTCAGCAAGGGGCTAGACACTGTTTTAAAAATGAAAGCTGAAAATTCAGATCATCTGCTATACTTGTTGTCACAACAATATATTGATACAAGGCTATTCTAGTGGAGTCGGGGGAGGAGGAAAAGGCTGCCACAGGGACAGGGTCAGGGAAAATGGCTACCATGTGGTCCAGAAAATCCTAATTTACCTACACATACAGCAGCCATCCAGCCTTTACTATGATCTTTCCCCCCAACTTTGGAGCACTGCAGGTTTGGGAAAGATTTGAGAAAAGCTGGGGAAACCCCTGAAGGTACACAAATGTTGTGGGGAAGCATGAAAAAAAATACTGCTTCCAAAAAGCATTGAACCTGGAGAAGATAACCCCTGAGGAATATCCCAAGAGCAGGATGAGTGCATCCGTGCTGTTTTTACAACCCAAATTCATGGGCCTCTAAAGGTTGCCCTGCCTGCTTGTACCCTTCTTTCCAGCAGGAATAAGCTTCCTGGCATGAAAGCAGACGAAGATGTGATGCATCTTCACACACTGGCTGAAAGCAAGGAGTGGTTCACATGTATATTTGTTGCATCATGGCAACTTGCACTTGTGAAGTAGCTATTGTAGCTAGAGCTTTCATATCATATTACATGAATTCAAATGTCATGCTTTTATTTGGTGTCAGAGTAGGTGACCAGGATGCAATGGGCTCTGAGAACAGTGCTCTACACAGTATAGCAAGCTCTTTTTTGCCAGAAGCCATGTGGCTTTATAAAGAGACATAAGGGTAAGTAATAGGCATTTAGGTGTACGGTGAGGGGAAGGTGGCTATGAGAGAGGAGGATGTTACCAGGCGGTGCACAGAGGCTGAGCGCCAGAGCCTTTTATAGAAACTACCAGTTATGTTGGCAAACTAATCCTTGAAGGCTAAAAATCTACTTTTAATTTTAAGTGAAAACAGCATAACATTTTTGCTTCCCTGCCAGTTTGAGGAAAAATTCTAGACGCACAGAAGACTACTAAATATTTACTGGTGATTTTGCACTGATATTTATGTGAGTGCAAGTTCAGCTCTACGTGCGTCAGATTACCATTGGATGTCACTGGTGCTGTAGTGTGCAAAAAGCCAGTGGGCACCAATGGCAGCTAAAGCACCCTCTGTATGTGCTGATGTAGCCCAAATTTAGATCTGTTTGCATAGAGCATGAAAACAGAAATCAAGTAGCCATTTCACATCAATTTCAATCATTTTCTGGGTGTTTGCTTTTTCACTTTTCATTGGTTGGCTGCACAAAATGCTTGAAACTATCACAGTGGTATTCAATGCCTAAAGTTTCTGCTTGCATCATTACATTAATTAAAATGTAATAATAAGCCACCAATCAGGCATTGCCAGGGCTCTGTGAAACAACCTGCTTCTTTCGATATTGTTGGATGAAAATCAGGTCAAGTAACCTTTTTATATATGTGAAGAGGAACAGAGAAAAAATTGGTAAGGAGACAACTTTCCATACAGAATCTGATGTATCCATTTGCAAACTAGGACTCATGCCACATACATAATGATGCTCAGCATATGCATACATGTGTACAACATTCTGTTTCGGGATTCAGTCAACATCTCTCTGAAACTAGAAAGGTCTTAATTAATGTGGAGAAAATACCATTTTTTTCATTTCATGGTTCCCAGTCATTAATAGAACAGAATTCCAGCTTCACATTTGGGGGTGGTGAAGCATATTAAAACAGTGCAGGTGTATTCCGAACGGTTCGTATCGGGAGTTTTTTATTTGTATTGCTTTCCAGTTATATAATCCTAAGCCTAACTGCATTGCTTATTTGCCGTCTTTGCTATCTGATTGAATTGCTTTTCATATACTGTAATCTGACTCCAGTCTCAGTGCAAAAGGTGGGCTATAAATGAAGTTAATACTAATAAGTGTAAGAAAAACCTTTTCCTTTTATGCTTTGCTGTTTAACATAGAGAACATTTATCTTTTTTATTTTGGAATAACTGGGAATCTTCTCAGAGTCAGTAATGTGGATCAGCAACATCACAACACCCTTTCAAATACAAAGTCTATTGTTTTGCTGTTTGTTAACCATCCAGATAACTTATAATGAAGAAAGGAATGGTTTAAGTGTATTAAGGAGAAAGCCATTTGTAAAGCCATCTTCTGAACGCTTTCTAGGTAAACGAAATGAGCCACATCTTTCCCCATGACTCTCATGGCTCAGAAGAGGAATTCTCAGTGTGTGTCAAAAGTAAAACCCAGCCACGACACCACCTTTGAGCAGATTTATCTGCTCATGGGCAGCGCTGGGGCAAATTAAGTTCTTAAGTTATCACTTTCAAAGAATGATCATCATGTATTCCTTGGTCCCCGGTATTCTTCATGCCAGTATTCCCTTCTGTTTTAGGATAGTGTTTATTTTTGTGTATTTGCTTGCAAAATGAATAGGTCTTGGGGTCCAACCCACCCCCACCCACAACGTTTTAAAATCAATTAAAATGGTGGTGTCACCCACAAGAACACTGTCATGTCTCGTTTGGCTGTTACAGAGGCATTATTGACCTTAAGTCTTGGGAAGCGCCCAGATGAAATGTTGGAATTGCAAACTGATGCCAGCTGCCACTCTGCAGTTCATATCAGCGGTTTAATCATCCATCCAACCCATTGCTGCTTTACTATGAATCTGTGTTAACACAATCCAGTGGATTCCTTCAATTTGCTGTTGGAGAAAATATGCAACCTAGTGGAGTGTGCATACTTACCAGAAGAGAATGCCCTGCCAGTTGATTTAGCCCAACAGGGAAGCATATCACAAAGCCTTCTTTCCTTCCCCTGTTGAGATTATTATACTGTTATCCAAAGTTGTTATTGTTAGGCCCCTTTCGGTGATGATGTTCTCCCTCTGGTGACTTTCCATGTGGCCCAGCATCTCTGCAACCATCCCCAGATACTGAATGCGAAGGACTAATTTACCTGTGTCTAATTTCAAAGCATGTAATACCCTGTGGAAGTACTGATTATTTTGCAAATGAAAACAGTACACTTTTTTTTTGCTGGTGGCTCTTACGGACCTTCAAGCAACAGATTTCAGGCAGCTACACAGGAGGGATGCCTGCAAAACCAATCCAGACTAAGGAGGGATGCTAACTTTGGCATGTTCCAGTAGGTGAGCTTACCCTGCCCAACTCCCTCAGTTATCTATAAGGCAGTCTCCGGATTGGATTGTCTTGTTGCTAGCACTCATCACGAGTAGTTGTGTGCCTGCACTTATTCTACAAGGCCAGCAGCTTGCAACTGCTTTTGCCCAGACCAACAGCTACATTTTTCTCAATGGATGACTGAGGCATATATCACAGTTGGATCAGTAAACTGGTCTATTTGTATTGTGTTAGCTGAGTTCATAGACAGACATGGAAGACACATAGATACACTTGTAGTAAGTCTCACTTAAAAAAATTTAAGAAAAATTTTAAAACTATTTCTTGTAACTGCTTTTAAAATTGGAGTCAGCAACAAATGAATTGTGGCGGTTAGCTGCTGCTGCTGCAAAAAAGCAGTGTAATCAGGTGAGAAAGCAGAATAGCATGTAAATGGACACATCCCAATTCATTCAGACTCATCTGAACATCACCTTGAACAATTCGCTCCAGCTTGCGACTTTTGATTAGAATGTGAACGGAACCAGTGAGTGCTCAAGTATGTGCAACTGTGTTCAGATTTTAGCTAGGATTTCAGTATAGATGGTATTGTTCATGTGTGGTTGAATTTACAGCTTACTTGGAAAAAAGCTGAAGATGGATTGTAGGGAGAAGCAATTTGGGTAGTGCTGAGTTATATTGATTCAGTTTTTGTCATAGGATTACCTGCGCTCCTTATTGTACTCCTTTTCAAATATTTTAAGTAAGCTGATTTGCAGTACATGACAAATTTGTACTTAGCAAGCTTTTGGCTAGGAAAAGAGCTTCCAAGTAACTGGAAAGGAGTCTTTTTCAAGGACGTGTCAAGGAAAGATCTAGAGGGATGATTACTGCCATGTTCTATGCATTCTCATTGATCTGAAACCACAACACTACTATAAATTTGGAAAGTGAGTTCCACTACATCAAATACAGATCATTTTCTGAAATCTCTTGTGGTCTTTTGAGGCCTCTCTTCTTTGGAAAAAACTATGAACTCGAATATTGAGGTAGCTCCTTGCACTGTGGATGATCTTCTTTGACAAGGGACATTGGTTCAAATGATGCTTAATGTCAGGTCCAGTATATATCTAAACTGTACTGACTCCATTTTCTAATGCTTCTAGTGTTTGAGTGTTTTCTTCCCAGGTGCACCAGTTCCCAGGCAGCATCCCCACCGGAGGAGACTGTTTTGTCTAACACCGTTCCACCAAGCATTGGCCTTGAAGAAGAGCAGCTTCCCAGGACTGAGAGATGTTGTTTTGAGAACTGTGGGGGGAGGCTGATCCAGATGGGTATTGTTACGCTGTATCTTATGCTTGCTCTTCATTGGTAACAATGATCATGTACCATCCTGATTCTCCTATTCAGGACAGTGGACTATAATGGACCTTTTCTGCAGTAAAGTTTCCTTTTCCAAACAATGGACTTGTGTTTGCTTCTAAAGGGAACCCTGTAGTGAGTGCCTTATTTAGCCACAGTCGGACACTTAACAGCATCAGACCAGTTTAGGAAAGCCTCAGTCATAGGAGTGGAAGATCAATTTTAAGAGCAAATGCAATGTGCCAATGAGAGGAGTGGAACCTCCTGTTCTTACAGCTCTCCTCTCTCTCCCAAGCACTTTTTTTGGGTACTGTAACCATTTCGAATATTGGAGGAGCCTGGCTGGAGAAAAAAAGGCATTACAGTGGAGGCTGCTGGGGGGGGGCAGGGTTCTGCACCCGTTACTTTTGCCCTCTTAAAATCAACTTCCATTGTGTACATTGTATTAATAGGGTCTGCCACAGTCATTTGTCGTTTGAGTTGGAGACAGAAATGCGATATTTTTCTCAATGTGTATATATTAGAGGGAATCTTGCTGAAGCAAGAGGCATGTATATGCTGGAGATACATGGGCTGTGTTCACACATATGTTACATCTCAGCTTACATGTTTGTATTTTCTGCTGCAGGTATATTTTAATTTGAGTGTTCATCTTGCATAACAATTTTATAGAACCAGCAACCCAAACTGAAAAGACGCCTGAGTGCTAATTTTGGGTGCTCAGATGACCAGGTACTCGGGATTTTTCTAGGCCATAAACCATTGATAAGCTGTGGGGTTCATATTTTGAAATGGGGGGAAACCCCTCTTCTCAACTTTCCTGCCAGCCTCCTCCCCATTAACCTTCCAGTCTCTTGCTTGCTTCTGCTTCACTGGTACCTGAAACAATTGGAATGAGGATCCCTGTTGCAGGGGGATTTAGAAGAACTATCACCACTTTCCACCATTTCTGACAAGTTTCAATGTTGTTTCTTCCCAACAGAATCTGTTAATTGTAGAAAGTACAAATTTCCTTGTAGACTCTGAGTTATTTAGATTACAGATCAAACTTTGAAGCAGATACTCTGAAGTTGCAATGAGGAACCCCATTAAGGAATTGCTTTCTGCAACAAAGCACCATTTTAAAATAAGGCATCCTTAAAATCAGGATTAATTGAAGAACTAACAGTAATTAGGTGAAGTCTTACAATCTGCTGCACTGAGTATCAGTGGATTCCTCAAATTCTAAATAATTCTCTGCCGTCTGAGTTTTAAGCTGTACAGACTCGAGCACCAGGTCGTTTTCTTGCAGTTGTGGCTTCAGCCTCTCGTCTCCCTCGTCAGCAGCATTGAGGACCTCTTCTTTGGCCACTTCAGCTTCTAGAGGGAAACAGACTTTGATGCAGTTCTTCACTAAGTCCTGCACCTCTGCATTGAGGGCTTTCACCTTCTCCTCATACTCTCCCAAAGCTTCCTGGTGGAGCTGCAAAAAAAAAAAAAGACAACTGTCAACATCCAGGGAACACATCCTCCTACTGCACCCAGAAGAAACACAACAAAATTCAGTGACTGTTGTGTATTTATGGAATTTTGCGGCTGAGGAATGATTCTGGCACTGGGAGGATATAGTTAAAAGACACCTTATCTTAAATGGAGTCTGTCTCTTTCTAGGCTGGTACCCACACTGTGGGACACAATCCTCAATATCAGTCAGGTCATCTCTTTATAGCTTTTTTGTGCTCAGACTTTTTTTTTTTAAAGAGGCATTTGCTAATGGGTGTTTGTTTCATTTATTCCTCACCTTTCTCTGCAATGGGGACCCAAAGCTTCTTACATAATTCTTTCCTCCATTTTATCCTCAACCCTGTGATGTAGGTTAGGCTGAGTGTGTGTGTGACTGGCGCTGTGAGCTTCCACGACAGGGTGGGGATTCAGACCTGGAATTTCTAGATCCTAGTCCAACACCTGAACCACTACACCACACTGGTTCTTCTCAGTGCTGACCTGAAGTGATATTCCCAGGGACACTGAGATAACAACAATGGGAAGCTGGCAAGGGAATGTGCAACTGATGCTTTTCTAGCACAGGTGCATGCAGTCTCCTGTTGGTCCTTTCCCACACCACCCTTTTTCAAAAGAACTAAACACCATGCAAATTCTTAAACCAAAGAAAGTTGTAATCATTATTGGAAGCCTTCTTACAGACTAGACAATTATCTAACCTAAATTTTGGGTCAAAATTCATTACTTGTGACATGAGTTGAGTCAGGGCACCCTAAACTCAACTGTGGCCTTTTTCAGATAGATGTGACACCGGGGAACTAACACTCCCAAGTGTGCTGCGGCCTGATTTAGCTTAGGAATATAGTGCAGAGGGGGGAGGAGCTTTCCCTCCTGTGTAATTTTCTTGAGTCGAAATGGCTCTGCTATGGGACTCCATGTGATACTCAAGTCACAGATAATGTGCAGTTTGGCCCTTAAAACACAGGAAGCAAAGATGTCCTTCATTACAGCTTCCTAGCAAAGGACCAGTTTGTACTATAATGAATTTATCGATCAACCTTTCACATGGAATGTAGATTTTTGGAAAATGTACAGAAAGGACGGTTCATCTCTTTCTCAGATTAGCCAAGAAAGTTTGTTGTGTTAAGACATGCCAGGTTGTATCACTGGTTGATGCATGATATATATATTAATTCTCCAAAGAATTGTATTTGAGACTTGAGCTGACTCCAAAACAAGTTTAGCAAATCTACTGTGCTTAGAACTGAAAAGAGAGACCACTTGAAGGGCTGTGTGTGTGTGTAAAATTCTAAGACAGACAAAAGATGGGAACGTCAAGAGATTGCTACTTCTGGAAAACTCCAGTTTGATAGATTATCTAAGAAACAGCCCCTCAACTGAGACTTTTACCAGCCTCTCTTTTGGTGGCCTATTGACTACAAACTTAAGTTGTTTACTAATTTAATTGACACATCTTCTTCCAAAGAATCCTTTGGGAATTATAGTTTGGGGAGGAGGGCTTAGAATGCTGTTGGTGATTCTTAGAATGTAATTTTCTATCTACCCTCTCCTGCCAACTTCTACATAATACTACATGGCTCACTTGCTTGAACCATCTGGATTTCTGGTTGTTGTTTTAATTTCTCATCCGCAAACTGATGACAGTTAAATACATGCAAAACTAATATTAGTGAGCCAGTTTGGTGTAGTGATCAGACAGATCAGGGTTCAAATTTCCACTTGGACCAGTCACACACACTCTCTGCCTAATTTAAAAGTCTGTTGTGAGGACAAAAGCAGAGGGGTAGGAAATAGGAGATTTATGAATGCCACCCTGAGCTCCTTGAAAGAAGAGTGGGATAAAAATAAGGAGATAGATGGGCAATAGGGAAGCTGATGAACACAGCCTTGTTATTTAAGCAACCATTTCTTATTTGGTTGTTGGGGGTTTTCCGGGCTGTATTGCCGTGGTCTTGGCATTGTAGTTCCTGACGTTTCGCCAGCAGCTGTGGCTGGCATCTTCAGAGGTGTAGCACCAAAAGACAGAGATCTCTCAGTGTCACAGTGTGGAAAAGATGTAGGTCATTTGTATCTACTCAGGAGGGGTGGGGTTGAGCTGAGTCATTCTGTAAGAGTTTCCCAGGGTGTGGAATGCTAATGGCGGGAGGCTTCACTGTATCCTGAGGCGGTTCTTTTGCATATGGATTGGTGCTTGATGTGCTAATCTTCTCTGCAGGGCTATTGTCGGGTGTGGAGTGTTTTGTTGGCCTGGTGTTTTTCAGAACTGGAGCCCATGCTCTGTTCATTCTTAAGGTTTCTTCTTTCCTGTTGAAGTTTTGCTTATGCTTGTGAATTTCAATGGCTTCCCTGTGCAGTCTGACAAAGTAGTTGGAAGTGTTGTCCAGTATTTTGGTGTCCTGGAATAAGATACTGTGCCCTGTTTGAGTTAGGCTATGTTCAGCCACTGCTGATTTTTCAGGCTGTCCAAGTCTGCAGTGTCTTTCATGTTCTTTTATTCTTGTCTGGATGCTACGCTTTGTGGTCCCGATGTAAACTTGTCCACAGCTGCAGGGTATACGGTATACTCCTGCAGAGGTGAGGGGGTCTCTGAGGGGGTCTCTGCATTTCTTATTTGTTTACCCTGAGTCCTTTGTTACTGTTTTCAGCTAGTGGCATATAATGTTGTTTATTCAAATGTTTACATCCTGCCTTTTGATTTTGTCAGTCCCTAAGGTGGGTAAATGGGATGGGACTGAAACCACTTGGAGTGTCCTTGATTGCAGAGAACTAAGGAATGTGATGTGTGCAGTGAGTGCTACTTAATGGATGCAGGAGAGCGACTTGGAATGTCGGGATTAATTCTTGATGTATGGGAGTGGGAAAATCCCCAGACTTGGCAGGGAGCATACACAGGGTCTTCACAGAGCTGCTCCTCTTTCAAGAGCTGAACCGCCACCTGATCAGCAGCATCCGGGGGGGGGGGGTCAGAAGGAGGCAGAGGCAGGACTTGGCTGAAGTCATTCTCAGCCTTGGGTGGGGAGAGCCTTGCAAGAGGTCAGAAGCAGCCAGGGGGCATATGAGGCTTGTTGCACTGCCTTCAAAGGAGGCCAGGAGGAATTGTTCAGTTTCTCCCCTTTGGAGCACAGGAGAGAACCAGGAAGAAGAGGAGGAGCAATAGGCTGGGACCCCTGCACCCCTTTCATTCAATGGCTTTGAAGGCATCAGGGCTGCCTGCCAGAGAGAAGCAAGGCTTGGACCTGCGACTCCCACCTCACCCTATGCCTGTGATTCTTTTCTTGCATTACTGGTCCACTCAATAACCATGAAAGACATTGGGTGTGAATTATCCACAGTGAGATACCTGGGTTTCTCTTCCTTTAATTTTCTCAAGGCAGTCTGTCTGCTTTGTTTCCAGGACTTGTTGATACTTGGCCTGCTTTTCATTCAACTTGAAAAAAGGAAAAAATAATCTTCCTCAATTTAATCACGTAAAAGTAATAATATAACCAATCAGCAAACCCTAGCCCATCCCAAAAATGATGCTGCACACTTGCTGCTATCAAACCTGTTTCATGGTAACTCATAGACGCTCCAAGGTTAAACTCTGGCACCTACTCAAGGTGGGGTTGGCCTCATGAAATATAAAGGCTGTGGATCAAAAATGATAACCCATCAGGTCTGAGACTATTTTTGTTTTTTTATGGATATAAATCCAAATTGTTTGGGACTTTCTTTTTTTGTTAATCTTGATTTTTGTTTTTTTCTAAATTTTGCAGTAATTGTTAGGAGAAGGAAGGTGGCTTCCTGACTGTCCTAAGAGGCAACCAATCAGCCCTGTGTGCCCAAGTAAGGGCAGTTAGTCGCTTTTTGACTGATACGCCAGGGCTAGCCAATCAGTGCTTCAGAACCCTCCTTTTTCTCAGAACTAGAAAACCAGGCTGTCCCTGATACTGATGCCCAGGAGGACAATATGTATGCCTAAGTAGCAGACAGTATGCTTGCAAGTGGCCTTGCTGCTGAAATTATGCACGTCTCTTTATCCTTAGGAAAAACTATAGCTGTCTTCACAGTACAGGGTAGTTAATTACACTGGGACCTGCTCCTCTGCTGGGAAGTCTGCTTACAAGTGAGACAGAGCAAGAAAACTGACAGCTGTGAAAGAAGAATCACATCTGTCATGGTGTAAGGCCCACTGGAGACTCCTTGTCTAAGGCAAAGGAATGAAAGATGACAAACACACAGCGTCTTCTGCTGTTACACTTTAAAAACTGGAGCAGCCAGTGACCTCCCCACCACTCCAGAAAGCTGGTTACAACACAACACAACAGGGCTGAGGCTCCTATTATTTCTCATCCTTATTCATTTTACGAAAGCACATGCTGAGGTACTGTTCACCCAAGGAAGAGACTTGTCTTGTGTACGAAGTCCTTGGAGTTTATCACCACAGCTGCCAAGAATGCCTTTGCGATCAGGTAATTACTTGATAAGTTTCAGTACTGTGCTAGCTTTTATATAAATCAAAAAGAGTCCAGTAGCACCTTTAAGACTAACCAATTTTATTGTAGCATAAGCTTTCGAGAACCACGAACGTGGTTCTTGAATTATGCTACAATAAAATTGGTTAGTCTTAAAGGTGCTACTGGACTCTTTTTGATTTTGCTACTACAGACTAACACGGCTAACTCCTCTGGAGCTTTTATATAGTTGCTTGGTGACCTGTGGTTGGGCAAGCAGTCAGCTGCTTCCAGGTCATGCTTAGCAACCACAAAGGGTTCCCTCTATACATGCATTTCAGAACTATTCAGCTAGGAAATTTAAGTGAGGATTTAAATTAAGTGATAGGCCTGAAATATAATAGAAAGGGATGTGTAGATGCAATGGAGGAGACCGAAGTAGGAAGTGAGAAAATGCAAGCTAGCATGCCAACAGCTACTTTGACAACAGTATCATGAGTCCTGGGCCAGATTAAACTACTTATGCCAAAGTACCAGTTTAAACAGGGTCCAAGCAATGAGCCTTGGACCCTGAAACTGCATCTTCTAGAACTTCTTAAGACATCCTGCCAAATGAAAGAAGGGTAGAGCTGGAAGTCATTATGCTAAGTCTCAGGCTCTTTCCTTGAGCCATATAACGAAGCCTTGGCAAGGTCCCTGTGGAATCTAAATGTACATTCTTTATTAGAACTAGATAAAAGGAGCAAGATGGCTTCCTTGCAACTCATGGAATCCAAACTTCATTCAAATCAGGGGAGCTTGTCAAGTGATCTTGGCAGGGAGGGGGATTTAGGAGGCTACCCAAGAGATTCTTACCTGTTTGATCTGCTGTACCACTTCTTGAATATGTGTGCAGTTGATTTCTCTCTTTAACCTTTAGAGGAAAAAAACACACCAGGAATTAAATTGTTAGGTCTGTTATCTTGGGGGTGCCTGTAGCTTTGATTAGAGATGATTGACAGGTTTATCATCATGGGAACCCAATTAAAATGACTATTCAATATAGAAAGATAAAAAAATACACTTTTGAATACAGAGAAGTGCCCAATTCCTATTCAAGGGGCAGCTAACCTGCAGTGTCCTCTTGAATACTTTGAATATTATAGCGGATACTGAAAATTTATACAAAATTCAATCACCTAAGCAATGGCCTTCACCGATATCTTGTCAGATAATGAGCATCTATTAAGGAAACCAACCCCGATGAGAGAGTTCCAGTAATGGGGAAAGTTTTCATCACACTTAAATACCAACTAGTGACAGCTTTGGCACTAGACAGCCATAAGAAGGACAGAGTTGAAAATCAAGCTGGCCATTAAACTGCTTTTGTGAAGACAGATCAGTTGAGGACTTGACTTGCTCCGTCCTACTTACAAGGATGTTAGGAATGAATACTTTTCCCAAGTTGTAACTAGAACATCTTTTATGCAGACCTTTCTGAAACTTGAGATTCTTCTCAATGAGACACAATGTTTTGCCTTAACAAGAAATAACAGAAGTTGTTTTGTTTGCTACCACCATAGCAAAGCTAAGAGCTATTCTTGTTAAATCTAATGTCAATTGTTCAGCATACTGAGGCAATTTTAGATTGGTTTTTTAATCCGTATTTCTGCTTTATGGTTTCTTTTGGTGCATTTTGTATTACTTTCTCTATTTTTACAATATATTTAATAGAGTTGTTTTTATTTCACTTAGATATTTATGCTTCATTTTGCTCCCTAATGGATACCTAAAGTAGCTGACAACATTGTCCTCCCATCCTCCATGTTATTGCTGTGGTGAGGCAGAGAGAGTGGCTGTCTCAAGGACAACCAGTGAGCTTCCACAGCAGAATGGGGATTCAAACCTGGATTGCCCAGGTCCTCATCCAGCACTCTAACCACTACACGATGCTATCTATTGATAGGAAACGAAACTCAAACAGAGTCGCTGAGAGAAATGTAGGTCCATCTGCCTATCAATATACCTTTCCTGAGCACTCCTGTCACTGGCATTCTTAGCCACGGCTTGGATTCGGTCTATTCTCTTGACCTCCAGTTTCTTCTTCAACTCTTTATTGTAACTGCACAGGAACAGATTATCAGACATACTTTATGAATTACAAGAACAATACATTCTATCAATACAAAACGTTTTCCCCTCTACATAAGTAATATTTTCAAGTTCCTCGGTCATGAAGCAGAGAATTGTTGGTAGAAGAAACGCAACATAAAGCCCTTTGTTTACTGGATTGAAACTGTTCCTTGCCTGAGGTGTATGATCCCCATGGGATGAGAGAAAATGCACACCTATTATACACAGGTTACATCATGCAAATCCCTGCTGTCAATTCTCTAACCGTTTGTATTTGGGGATTTCAATCTGCAGCGACTAACCAAAGTACGACAGCTCTCTTTTCCCCAGTTCAGACTGGTTACTGGTAGTGTCCTGAACCAAAAGCACCTGAGCGCCAGAGAGCCTGCTTATGTGGATACCTTTCAAAATTACACACAATCCTTCCGATCAGTTCCATTCTGCCCCCTACTCTTCCCAAACAGCTGGGTTTTTTTAGGATTTCTTTAAAAAGAGTTCCATGCATGCAGTCAAGCAGTCAAATCTGAAAAGGCTGCATGTGCAGGAGACATTTGCAGATGGTTTGCCAGTGGTGATACACAGAAACCAGCTTTGCACATATATTGCCCCCTAGCTGAACTGGGCTGAAACAAACACTTATTGGATAAATTAGTTGTTTATATGCTTTGGACTACAGAAGGTCATTCTTCAGACAAACCTCCCCCCCCCCCCAAATCAAGACAGCTGAGGTCTGTGGACACAGGCAATGCCTAAATAAACTAAAACGATTCTAGTCACAATTCATCTGGTCTCACCCAGAGAGATGGCTTGGGATTTAATTGCCCAGGTCCTGATGCAGGTATGCTTGCATGTCAAAAGCACCTTGCCCTGTCTTGTGCATGCATTGCAAAGATATGCAATGCATCTACAGTATTCTTTGATTTTCTTTATGCAGTGGGTCCATGCATCAGGCAGAATACATGAAAGCTAATTCAGTTTATTGCTTGCTCCTCATGCAGTAGGACGCCCTCTTCTCCTCGGTGTATATCTGTGCATATGGAACAACTGTAGCTTCAGAATGGATCAATCACAGAATGAGGAAGTGGAGAAGAGCACAACAACATAAGTATATGCAATTATACCATTTAATAAGGAATTTAAAAAGTGAGATAGTTGAACAGGAATTTTCAACACAAATGCTGAAGGGGAAAATATTAAACAATGCAAAAATCAATCCTTGTAAAGCTAGCAGATGAAAAGCCCAAATCATGGTTATTAGTTGTATATCTACCTTTCAGAAGAATCCTTCAGTGCCTTCAGCTCACATGCTTGCTTTTCTTTTGCAAGTTCTATCATTTTAGCAATTTGCTATTTTAAAAGATTAAAGAAAGAATATAGTATTAGGATTTAATTTAAAGTAAGACTACAGTATTAGAACTTCATTTTGCTTCCTATTAAAAATGTTGATGTCTGTAATGTTCCCTTTAGCCCCAACGAGGCTTCCAAGGAGGCTCTTCACCCCGCCCCGGGCAGATGTGCAAGTTCCACCATTGAGCGTTATACTGGAAGCATGGATCACACGTGGATCTGCTTTTTCCTGCTTATTCTGATGTGTAAAGTGACTCTCAGTCTCTTCATCTAAGCCAGTACCCAGCTACAATATAAACAGGGTTCAGGCAAGACCTTTGAGCCTAAGGGTCACTCCAGGAATGAACTTTTACAGACCGCTTTCCTCCTAGGAATCCATGGTGGATAAAACTACACGTAAAAAGCTGCCTGTATATATGCTGAAGGATGTCACAGAAATTCCCTATGAAACATAGGCTGCCATTCTAAAGGCCAATGAGCAGGAAGTGCCATGGATCTCCAGAGAGAGCTCATTCCACTGCAATGGGTCTGCAATGAAGAAGTGAGTGAGCAGGTAGTGGTCTGGCATGCCAGAGGGCAGGGTGTGTGCACAGTGAACAGATACCGATCTCTACCTCTGCAGCATGCTGCTCCTTCTTCTTCCGAATCCCGTCATAGTGTTCTTCTCCCAGCTGCAGCAGCTCTTCCTCCAGCTTTTCCTTCAGCGCCAAGACTCTGTGGCCAGGGCTCTCGGCCCTCTCTGCAGTGTTCCTTCCTGCAGTCATCTCATCTAAGGTTAAGCTCCTGCAACTTTAGAAATGGAGAAATAACTCTCACTGTACAGCCATTTTGCAAGGCATCCGTGTCTCTTTGTTATTCCCTACATGCACCATAAGCAAACCAGTGAATGATGAAGCCACCATCCACCTTCTGCCTTTGCCTGGCTCCCTTAATACTCTGCATATATAGAAAGCACATGGTGTAAGCTGAGAATTTGCAGGCTGAGTTTCCCTTTAATTTCTTCCCCTGCATCTCCTCAAGATTCCTGGAGATTTCTAAACATGGTGAATAAACAACTACAAAACACACGACACATTTTTTCAGTGCATTGGACTTGGACCTGCTGTTTCATTGCATCCTTGGGTGGCAAAGTGTATACCATTGGGAATCAATCAGCCAATTCCAACGCTCTGTGCTTAACACACTCCAAGTAGCTCTAGCCAGCATATCATTCTCCCCTCCTCCATTTTATCTGCACAATAACCTTGTGAGATAAGTCAGGCTGCAAGAGCGAGCAAGAGGTTGATTCAATCTAGGTTTCCCAGTTTAAATCTGGGACCCCCAGATTCCAATCCAGACTCTCTAACACAATAACATAAATTTAACGCAAAAGTAAGTAATGCAATCCCAAGACTTGCAACATTTCTCCTCTAATCTCTGTATAAGAGAAGTGTAAACCACATAGATGTTTTCCACACAGTTTATGGCAATTCAGATTTCATTCTGCTCTCATTCTCCAGATTTCTGCACAAGAAAAGGAGACATGAGATGCAGAATTGAACGTCGCCCAGCTTTTCCTGATTTTTTCCTGTGCACATATAGTGGCTTTTAAAAAAACCCTGCTGTTAAGTCACCATTGATGTGTCTTATATGCCTGGGTTGCTGATTGGTTGGCCACCCAGTGGAAACTACTTCCTCCCCAGCTCTCCACCCTCTCCCTCTTTATTTTTTTTAAAAATGAGGGAAGGGCTGTAATGCTGCAACATCATTTCTCATAAGCCTGTATTGTGAAATAAATACTGCAAATTCATAACCTTATAAATGGTGCCCGCAAATTACATTTTTTTTCATCTGACCAACTCTTTGGCATTAAGAGAAGCCTAACAACCAACTATTTTCTCCAATTATCATTTCTTGGGTTTACTTTTTATTTCCTTTCTTTACCACCAGGGCTCAAGATGATGGTGATTTGGAAATGAGGGAGGGGGGGACTTGATCTCAAGAATCTGCCCTCTCCATCCCAGAACATGGTCCCATGATGTGAGGAAGCCAACGAGAACACTGGTTTGTTTGGGCAGCATTTTGCTCTGCCGTAGAGGTGCCATTTTGTGCCAAGCAGACAAGTCAAACCACACCAGAGCAATCACAAAGAACTGTAATGGCTGATAGAAGATTCTGCCAGTGGAACAAGCATGGAAAGCACTTTGTAGGTTTCACCCCAGAACTCCACTGCCAACTACCTCTCCAGAATTCTTGGGGGGGGGGATTGGTAGGCACAGGACTGTCCAATCAGCAAATACAAGGAGAGGGAGGGGGTTGGTGGACACACTGGATTCCAACAATGCATGAGCTGAAATTTTTTTTAAAAGTGACGTCAGCTGCAACCCCCCCCCCTTTCCAAAGGGTGGCTCCAAACACACATTTCAACAACTCTGGAATAAAAAAAACAGACACCAAATCACTTCAGCATCCTGCAGTACAGAATGCCCAAGCTGATTCAGCACTGATCAGTATGAATACTCAGAAGTGCCAGCTTAAAAAGAAGCTGACGACTTACTGGCAAGCTGGGTTGGCGCCGGGTGCAAGGCGGAGTAGAGGCAGGACCAGAGGAAGTAGGAGGAGCATCCATCCTGCGCTGACCCAGCCGCATAGTCAGCGCCATTATACCGGAGCATCTGCAGGAGCAGCTTCTCACCCTCCCACCCTCTGCTGATAAACAACCATTTTGGGGACACTGTCACAACTTTATGGGTTGGCGAGTTTTGAGGCATTGGGCCTGATCCCAACAGGGTGAGTGGGACTTCGGGACTGCTCACCCCGACGGATCTGGAAGCAAAAGTCGCCAGGCAGAGCCGGCGACGGAACAATGTGTGCTGAGGTGCCAGCGGGAGGCTGGCAGGTGATGCATCGGTTGGCAGCCAGGCCTACGATGCCAATGGGGATCCATGCCCAGATGCCAGACCAATGCTCCATCCAGCTGTAACCAATAAAGTTGAGGCCATTTCTAACCCAAACTAGTGTCTGGTGTGATTCTTTGCCTCAACGCAGCCTGGCATAGCACATAGGTGACAAAGCGTGCCTTGCAGAAAGGACTATAATGTCTGTTCCTTTTGTGACTGGGAAGCAGCTGCAGGGCTTTCCAAAACATGTTCCCAGGTAGGTTACCATTCAGGCCTTTTGGAATACCTGTTTTTAGAATTCAGATATCATTGCAATTTAAAAATGCTGTAAGCGTTGAAAGAGATCATAATTTCAGGTTTCAATCAAGAGAATGTAATTATGGTGTGTATATGAGAGTGTAAATTTTTGGTGGTGGGGGAACAACTCAACTTCTCTCTCACCTCCCTCCTTTCAGTCTGTTATGTGGGTTGTGGATGGATGGAGCAGGTCCAGTACTCCAAGTCCTCAACATTCAGCAGCGATGGCAACTGCAGTTTGGATGAAGGGCCACATGCCAGAAGTCGGGGAAAGAGCATGATCAGGAACACGGTTGGAGGATCCTGGGCCATTCCAATGTGCATCTTCAGGGCCTTTCCAAATTTGAGAAGTATGTCTACCAATACCCCGCCCACACACTCCCCGCTGCTCCTGTGATTCCCTTCTCCCTCCATTTTTTGGCCAGGCTTGGTTAGCTGGAGGAGGAGGGAAGGCAAGATCAAAGCACACATGCATGCCTGACTCCCATCTTGACATGCATTTCAGTAGCTCATCAATTAATATGAAAAGTCAAGGCTTGAATGCCAGTAATCTCAACAGCCTTTTCTCTCTGTGTTGTGACTTTTTACCTTTTCTTTTTCTGAGATTTTGTTGGGCACAGTGTTTTCTTCTTGCCAGCCTGGACAGCCAGTTCAGTGAAAAGGAAGGTGTATTTTTGAAGCAGATCTTCCCTTCGCTTGCTTGCCTTCCGCTCCAGCTCCTTCAGCTCTTTCTCTTGCTTCTTCAACAGTTTTCCAAACATCTTCATCTGCTGCAGCTCCTCGATGCTAGCTGTCTGGGGCACTAGAACATGGCACGTGAAAGAAACTCTCCCGTTCAGTTAAAAGCCACTAAAGAGCTTCTTATTTTTGTTATCCATTTGAGGGACACATCTGCTCATCTTCCCTCAGGGTTGCCCACTTGTTGAACAGATCTCAACATTCAACCCATAACATTTATGCTTAAGAAAATGCAGTTCTTGCCACCAAAGAATACATTAATCGCTGCTGTAAGTGGTTGCAGGGAATGTAGTTGTGCAAATGTCGTGCATGCTTGTGGGATGCTATTTGTGAGTGGCTGGGATCCAAAATGCCATGTATAATTTTTTGTTGGATGTACTAGGGCATTTACTATCTCTTTTCACCCTGATCTCTTTGTATCCTTTCAAAAAGTCCATCTTAAGGGTTGGGGGATCCTCCAGAACATCATGCAATGTGAAGCAGCTGTGGAGGGAATTAATGCTCCCCCCACCCCAGTCTGTGCACATAGGAATGTTTACCATTCACATAGAAAGTTTTTTGAAACCTGCACATTATTTATTTACTTGTTTAAAAAAATTCTGTTGCCTCTTCAGGGAACCTGCTCAAGAAGGCTTACAAAATAAAGCACGATAAAAACATAAAACACCATAGAAGTTGTTAATTAAGATCTAGCATTAAAAAACTCAGGTGGGATGGAGCAGCTTAAAATGAGCTTTACAGTTTCAGGCTAAAAGCAGACTATAAAAATGGTGTTAAAAGATCAACCCCACTATTTATTGATGAGCAGCACAAATTTCTCACTATACCATTGTAGAACCTCTTAATGTTTTTTTACAATGTGAACATTTAAAAGGCAGTATCTTCAGTATGAGATCATTAATTTAACCATACCTTTTAAAAAAGGTGGATACACTGTAATGAAAACCTATTTTGGTTGTTACAATTTATCATGCATAAGAGGTGGTGGTGGTTGTTTTTACCGTGGCTGAAAATACACTTGTTTTCCCATTCAGACAAAAGGATAATTCCATGTATTGGGAGGGTCGCATGTAAGCACATTCTCCTCATAAACATGGTAAAACATAACTACTGAAAAGGGCTCTTTTTTCACGGCAAATCTCCCCACCATTTTATAAATCTTTGGTTTATCACTCTTGAGTTGGGCACACATTTAGCCAGGTTTTCCCACCCTTGCCTCCCCACAAAACAACAACAAAAATGGAGCATTTCTTTACCCTTTAAAATAAATAGGCAGACAGAAAAGTGGTGCACATTAGTATGGCTTCTCCAGAGGTAAAAAAAAACCCCACCCCTATAGTTTCATGAACTTTTTTTCTCTTTGAAAAAGAAAGCTTAGAAGGTTGTGTTCTTTTCCTAGTGTCTTCTCTAGATGTGAAAAAAGCACTTAACATCATATCTGATCTTGAGCATGAACAGTATTAGAATTACCTGTAGGGTTTTTTGCAGGTTCCTTTGTGGTTTCTTCTTTTCCTCTTGCTGAAGTTCCTTGGAGGAAAAACAACTGACATGATGCTACTGTATCTATTTTGCCTAATGAAAGATCATAACAATTGATATTTGAAATGGGCAGATTGGTAATTAGTCACAATTGAACACATGAAGCTGTCTTTGGTAAATCAGACCATTGGTCCTTAAAGATCAATATTGTCTGGCAGCAGACTGTCTGGGGCACTAGACTGGCAGCAGCTCCAGAGGGTCTCAGCTAAAGCCTCCTCCAACCACCTGCTACCTGATCCCTTAACCTGGAGATGCCAGGGATCAAACTTTGGACTTTCAGCATGCCAAGCAGATGCTCTGCCACTGCGCCACAACCCTTCCCTATCCTGCTTCCCATTTCAAAGCCATACTCATTCTGAACAAGGCTTATATCCCCACATGCCTTTAAGCCTGTACTCGCAGAATTACCTGCAGATCCATTTGAAGGAGGGATACTTATGGTGCCAGAGGCATTGGGTAGTCCATTGGTATTGAGCTGAGTAGTAGAAAGGCCTTTTTGTAAGCCGGGCTTCTAAAAGAAAGATCAAGAGCATGTCAGTGCAATCAGAATCCTGGAAGCAATTGCCTGGTTTGGCTCTTTGATTGTGCTTCAGCACCTTCAGTGGCTGCAGCACTGAAACCATGGGAAGCAGAAGCAAGAGCCAAAGATGCTTTGAGGCCATGAGGCGCATCTTTAATTTTTTTCCGATCATCTCTGTATCACATTAATGTTTCATTTTTTGTTTTGGATAGTTTCATCCAAAAATACACATTAGTTGCTATAGCCCCTACTACAGAATGAGAAGATAGCCTGGTGTATGTAATTGGACAGGTAAACAGAACAGGTGAGAAGCCTTTTTTTCATTCAGTTTTGGCACTCTAACTGTGCAAAAGTGGAAAACACACTGCCCATGGCCCTCTGTATATGCACGGTTGCCATTTTGTGTGAATAATTCAAGGGCCTCTTTACATATTGTGGAGTACACAGATTGGGTCTGGGGGCCCCCACCCTGTGTAACCATCAGATCTGACTCTTATGGGCTCTTCTTAATACCTGCATGCATGCTGCTTGAGTCAGATCATGACTTTGGCACACATGGAGAAGGGGCTTCAGCCCCACTCACTCACATCATTTGCAGCCTAGGCTGATGGCGCGGGGGATGGCAAGCGCTGACGACAAACTGAGACCACACACTGGCTGGGTGAAAATAGGCCACAACTTTATTGCGAACAGCAGGTAAGGAGCGAAGGCAGTCATGTGGATCGGATCCCCAAGCATCGGCTGGCCCGCCTGCCAGCTGATGAACCCTCCCCCCTCAGGCCCCAGCTGAGGGGGGGCACCCAAGGAGCGGCATTAAGGGGGAGATCATCTGGGTGTACACCCCTGCATGATTCCCCTGTCGCCTGGTGGTGAGTCCGCCTGGCAGCCCCCGAGCTGGGCATGCACCTCCGTGACTCACCCCCAAGATTCCTTATGGGAATCCCCTTACAGGAACCAGGGCGGAGGCCCTGATTCCCCCAAAAGAGATCCGATCCAATGACCAACCGCCAAAAGTTGTGACAAAGAAGAAACCATACAAGCAATGAAAGAAAGGGAGCGGTGGGTGGGATTCGCCGCCCGAGCCGAGTGATCTGAGGCCGGGCCGGGCCCTAAATAAATACCCAGCCAGTGGACCAGAGGGAAGACTGCCTCCCCGAGGTCCGCCGGCTGGCCCGGCCCCGCCCCCCGGCCGGCCGATTGGCCGGCCGGAATTCAAATCCGATTGGATGCTGGGCTGCCCGGCTGAGACCGAGTCAGCCAGCATACCGGCCGCCGCGCCTGCCCTGCCCCCGCGCCTCCCGGCAGCAAACCAGGCTCCCGGTAAGTCGGGCGCCCGCGCTTGCAGCCTAGGCTGATGGCGCGGGGGATGGCAAGCGCTGACGACAAACTGAGACCACACACTGGCTGGGTGAAAATAGGCCACAACTTTATTGCGAACAGCAGGTAAGGAGCGAAGGCAGTCATGTGGATCGGATCCCCAAGCATCGGCTGGCCCGCCTGCCAGCTGATGAACCCTCCCCCCTCAGGCCCCAGCTGAGGGGGGGCACCCAAGGAGCGGCATTAAGGGGGAGATCATCTGGGTGTACACCCCTGCATGATTCCCCTGTCGCCTGGTGGTGAGTCCGCCTGGCAGCCCCCGAGCTGGGCATGCACCTCCGTGACTCACCCCCAAGATTCCTTATGGGAATCCCCTTACAGGAACCAGGGCGGAGGCCCTGATTCCCCCAAAAGAGATCCGATCCAATGACCAACCGCCACCAGAGCCCCCCCGGGGGGGGGGCTCCCGCCAAAGCTCCTACCGCCGCAACCACTCCAGCAGACCATCCCTGAGGTCCTGCAGCCAAATGTCATGCCCCCAGCTGGACAGGTGCACCCCATCTGGGCGGAACAATGCCTCCATGCGGAATAATATGTCTGAGTGCTGGATGAGCAGGCCCCCAGCAGCAGAGATGTAATGTCCCATGGCGCGGGCCACCCTTTGCCGGATTCCGTCCACCTTCTCAGGGTGGCGCGCAAAACGCCAGCAGCGCCTCTGGAGCAAGTCCGACCACAGGAAGAAAGTCCGAGGGAACAGCCCCCTTAGATAGTCCAGGTCACTGCACATCGCCCGTTTCAGCTCCGGAGCCTCCCGCCTGCCCAGGTCGTTTTCTCCCAGCTGGATAATCAAGGCGTCGGGTGGGCTCTCCCGGCGGGCCTGCCGCAACAAGGTGGGAACCAGCGCCTCCCACCGCATGCCCCGGGAGCCTATCCAGCGAATCTCGATGCGATCATCCAACCCGAGGTGTCTTCCCCATCCTGAGGACGCTGCGTACTTTCCGGCCCAATGCACGATACTGTGGCCACAAATCCAAACAATCCTCCGGCACCCTGAAACGTGAAGCATAAACAGACTCAATGAGCCAGAGCCCGGGCAGGGCGGATGTAAGTGCGGAAGGCCCGGGACTGCCAGCGGCCGAGCCGCTGGATGGTAGACGCGGGGAGCCCGAGGCCTGCCGCCACTGTGGCTGCGCCAATGCGGAAGGAATGGGATGCGAAGCTCGCTGGCGGGAACCCAGCTGCCTGTAGGCATGCCCGCAGCAGGGCCGCGAACTGGTAGCGTGTAAACGGGGCGCCTCCCCTGTGCACCAGGAAGGGGCCGGGGAGGGGAGGCCGGACTGCTAGGTAAGACTGGACGGCCCTGACTGGACAGATAGCCTGCTCCCGAGAGGCCCGCAGGCTGACAGAGACCCCCCGGCCCCGTTGGTCGGTTTTGGATTGCCGGACCAGGATGGTGACCCTGCGCCTGGAAAGAACCACGTCCCCTGCTCCCAGGGCCCTGCCAGAGGTATCCTGGCGGGACCCCGCCACCAGTTCGCTGACCCTGAAGGCCCTGAAAAAGGCCAGGGTGAAGGCCATGTGTACAAGCCGCTCCTCGTACGAAGACCAGCAGATGTCTGCGAGTGCCTGCAAGATCACCCGCAGGATGGGCAGGGTGATGGGCCTGCGCTGGTCAGGTGCCCGCGGGGAGACCCTGCCCCACCCCTCTATGGCCCTGCGAGCCTGGAAACCGTCACATGGATCGGGGAATCCTTCTGCCTTGCAGACGAAAGAGATTCCCGACAACTCGCGCCGCATGGTTCCTGGAGCGAAGCCAGATCCTCACAGGTGGGCCAGGTAACGCAGTACCGTGGTCTTGGATGGCGGCCAGGGGTCCCGGTCTCCTTCCCTTCCGATGAAGGTGAGGAAGCGCGCCACTGCCTTGGCATAAGCCCGCAGAGTAGAGGGAGCCACTGAGCTGAGAATTCCCTGTGTCAACTGTGTCTCGCCAATCCGCCACAGGTTCACCGGGAATGGGTCGAGAGTGCGTGCCGCTTGAGGGGCCAGCGAGAAGAACTTCTCCATCTGGAAGCGAGACAGCGCATCTGCCATGCTGTTATCCAAACCTGCTACGTGCCGGGCTGAAAATGAGATGTTAGCGGAAAGACAGCATAGCACAAAATGCCGGATGAGCCGCATGACCCGCTCAGAGCGAGAGGACTGCTTGTTAATCACCCGGACTGACGCCTGGTTGTCGCACCAGAAGAGGACCCGTTTATCCCTGAACTCCTCCCGCCAGATTGTAACGGCGACCAAGATGGGAAACAGCTCCAGGAAGGTGAGGTCCCTGAGGATCCCGGAGCTGGCCCAGGATGAGGGCCATCGCTGAGCGCACCACCTCCCTTTGAAGAAGACCCCAAACCCCAGGCTGCCCGCTGCATCCGACTGCACCTGCAAGTCGGAGCCTGGAGAGAGGGCACATTGCCACAGCGAAACCCCATTGTAATTGGAGAGGAACTCCCCCCAGACCCTGAGATCCTCCTTCATCCCCTTAGTGAGCCGAATGTGATGGTGTGGTGCCAATGCCCCCCTGCACGCCCTGGCCAGGCGAGCGCAGAAGGCCTGGCCCGGGGAAACCACTCGGCAGGCAAAGTTGAGATGCCCAATGATGGACTGGAGGTCCCTTAAGGTGCACTTCTCCCGAGGGAGAGTGGACTCAATGATGGCCCGCAGCCGAGCTAACTTGTCCTGGGGGAGGCGAGAAAGGCCTGCCTCGGAGTCGAGTTCAATCCCCAGGTAAGTGAGACGGGAGGTGGGGCCCTCCGTCTTTTCCGGCGCAAGTGGGACCCCCAGCTCCTCAGCCAAGTCCTGGAAGATCCTAAACCGAATGGCACAAGTGTGACCACCAGGGGGCGCCATAATCAGGAAATCATCGAGGTAATGAGTAATATGGGGGGAACCCATGCGATCCTTGGCGGCCCACTCCAGGAAGGTGCTGAATTCCTCAAAGGCGGCACAGGCAACGGAGCACCCCATGGGCATGGCCCTGTCCACGTACCATTGATCCCTGAACTTGAAACCCAGGAGGCAAAAGTCCTGAGGGTGAACCGGAAGTAGCCTGAAGGCGGATTGAACATCACACTTGGCCAAGAGGGCCCCCCGCCCGCAGGACTGGACGAGGCGGACCGCCTGGTCAAAGGAGGCATATCTAACTGAGCACAGCTCCTGGGGGATGCAATCATTGACTGAAGAACCACGCGGGTATGACAGGTGGTGTATGAGTCTGAACTCTCCAGGGGCCTTCTTGGGGACGACCCCCAGAGGAGAAACCCTGAGGTTAGGTAACGGGGGGGAAGAGAAGGGGCCAGACACCCGGCCAGCCCCCACCTCCTTGGCAATTTTGGCAGCGACCACCTCGGGCAACTCCTTTGCAGACTTAAGGTTGCCCGAGGAAGTGGCCACACGGAGGCCCGTGAAAGGAATTCGGAAGCCTTTGGAGAAGCCTCCCATCAGGAAGGCAGCCGCCAGCCTGTTAGGGTATTGTTCCAGGAGGGGGCGGAGGGCCTGCAGGCGGATAGGTGTGTGAGCCAACCCTAACTCAGCGCAGCCAGGGCTACTTGCTGCCGCTGTTGGGCTGGTGACCGGCGGTGGAACTCGACCCCCCATCCCTATGGGCACCGCTATTGGAGGACCGGCCCCCCCGAAAGGGAGCCGTGGCCTGGGATCCTCGCGGGCATACCTGGCGGGAGTGCGGGGCACCACACGACTCGCAACAGTGCTCGTAACGGCACTTGGACCGCTGGCACTTGCCCTGATTGAATTCCCAGCACAGGCTGCGAGGTCTGTCCCGCCGGCTGAACCAGCGCCCCCCCCGGGCAGGCTCCGCCCGCCCTCTCATATGGGGGCCCACCAGCCAGAGCCAGAGCTTCTGGCTGATGAGGTCCCACCTGGCCCTGGGGTTCTGGGAAGCCCTCTTCCGGAAGGCCTCATCGTAGTCCATAGCTGCCGCCTCCCCGGCCAGGGCCCGGGCCCGCAGGACGTTGCCAAATGGTTGGACAAGTGCCACCCTCGTTGCGGATACGCTATCTGCACCACCCCCATGTAGACAGTGAACCCTTCCATCCAGTTACTAAAGGTCCGTTCAGCTGTCTCCTTTTTTGGCGTCTTTTTATCCCGTTTGTTGGACGGGGGGCACCTCCCATCCTCTGCCTCCGGCCTGAGGAGGGAGAAAACGTCTACGTAGAACCCGTTCAGGATTCTCTCCCGGGCCTTGCGCGATAAATGAATCCCCGGGGGATCCTCATCGTCCGTGAAGGACCTAGAGGAGAGGGGGCGTGTTTCGCTGTCCTCTGTTCCCCAAACCTCCCGGGAGTCCCCAACGCCAGCTGCCCCTCTGCGCCGCGAGGCCCAGCCTGGGAGGCCAGGGATGGCGGCCCCCGCTTCCCAGTAGCCCGCCCCGCCACACTCATCTTCTGAGGAGGACTCACCTGTGGATCCCTCGCTGTCTGAATCCTCCTGGTGCCGGCGGCTTCGGCTTGTCTTCCTGGGGGCCTTCCTTCTTTTAGTGGAGGGGGGCCGCCTGCGGCTGGAGCTCCTGGAACTGGAGCTCGATGACCTTTCCCCTCGGCGCCCTCTGGCAGGGCTGCTTCTCCTTCTCTTGCTGCGCCCGCTAGAGGGGACCTCGACAGGCCCTGGGGGAGGTGCGACTCCCCCAGGCCTGGAGTTCCCCAGGCTCTCCACCCTGGCAGAGAGTAGCTCCAAGGTGCGGCTGATACTCTGGAGGGAGGTGGCTGTGCTATCCTCAGCAGCCCCCCCTCCTTGCACTGAGCCCTTATTTGGGGGGGGGAAGCCGGACGCGGGCCCCCTTCGCATGCCCCTTGGCCTTCCTGGAAACCGTGGTGTGAGGGCGCTCCCTGGAGGGTGCGGAGCCCTTCGGGGATGGCTGTTGCTGGCGCCTCCCGACTTGAGGCTTTTTCCCCTGACCCCCGGCAGGCTGCTTGGGCTTTCCACCTATGGGGCCCTTCTTGCTCCTGCTGCCGGCAGCCCCCTTGTTGGGCCCCCCGGGGGATGCTGGTGCTGCCTTGCCACCCCCCTGCGCCTTCTTCCCTGCCCCGCCAGCCCGCCTGATTGGAGCCATGCCCTGGCCGGTGGTGGCTTCCGTTGGGGCGGGGTGGTGCCGCTGCTCCCCTGCCCTGGCTAACCGAGGGGCCGGGAGCAACCAGAGGCTGTGGAACGGCTGCCTGGGTTGCACCACGCGGTCCTCCCTGGATGTCTTCACCGCGGAGGGGCCTGGGCTCAGCTCTGCCCTGGGTCCCCCACCGCGGCGCTCCCACCTGCCCTGAGCTAACAGGAGGGGCAGGGAGCCCGGTCCACGTGGTCGCCCGACGAGCGGAGAAGCAGAGAGCCAAAGGGGGGCCCAAAGCCGGGAGGCAGTGGAGCTGGGCGTGAACGGGGGAGGCTCAGCTAAACCTCCCCGGCCTCAGCCTCCGTGCTGCCAGTCCAACGCCGCTTGCCTCCTCTCTGCGTCTTCTCGTCGCCGCTCGCCGCTCCTTCTCTCTCCGCAGCTCTTCTCTCCTTCGCCGCCCGAGCCGAGTGATCTGAGGCCGGGCCGGGCCCTAAATAAATACCCAGCCAGCGGACCAGAGGGAAGACTGCCTCCCCGAGGTCCGCCGGCTGGCCCGGCCCCGCCCCCCGGCCGGCCGATTGGCCGGCCGGAATTCAAATCCGATTGGATGCTGGCTGCCCGGCTGAGACCGAGTCAGCCAGCATACCGGCCGCCGCGCCTGCCCTGCCCCCGCGCCTCCCGGCAGCAAACCAGGCTCCCGGTAAGTCGGGCGCCCGCGCTTCTTGATCTGAAATTATCCCAGAAGGCAGTTTTTGATCTATTGGGAAAGCCCATGTGTACATTTGTGGATGAAGTTAATTTAGCATGTAATGCTGAAAACAGCTGTTTAAAAAAAATGTGAACCGTATTCTCTGCGAATATGCTATTTGAAAAGTTTTAATGAATATAGGTTTTGCCAATCCACGATCATATGAAAGTGCATTTTTAACTGCTTCAGCCACCTTCCATGTAGAGAAAACTGGTGCAAAGTCATTGTAAAGTCACTGAACAGATGTGGAAAATAAAATAAATGATTTAAGTGAAAGCTGCTGTATTCATTAGTGAACCGGTAGACCTCTGGGTCTTAATGTAGAATTAATCTTATAAATCTGACTCTACAACCAACTTCTGCCTATCAGTTCCTTTTAGAAGAAGAAAGAGACTGGATTCTTTCCCCGATCATTAAAGTGTGTGCTAGCTGTCTCCTGAAGCAACACCAACTCCTTTCAGCTTTTCCCTAACTGCTAACAAAGCAACCAAATGGCCAGAACATTTGTTGCAGCAGTTGCAGGACTCACCTCCATATCAGCCTCTTGGGTCTTGGTTGACTTTTTGTCCTGTGCACTAAAAAATTTGATTGGGTTGCAGAGGGCCATGGTCATATCTAGGGGAAAAATCCAAGACACTCAATACAACCATCCATTTCCTACTTATTACACAGTAGAACTCCTACAACCTGCATGTTGGTCAACTTGAGATACCCAAACTCATACATAATTTTCCAGACTTGCTGAGTTGTCCTAGTTTTTTGCCATTATAACATGGATTAATCCGACTATTGCTTTTTATCTTGCCCTTCCTCCATTCCTCACAACAAACCTGAGGTAAGTTAAGCTGAAAGAGACTGGCTGGTTCAAGGTCACCCAGCAAGCTTCGTGGATTGGCTCTTCAAGGACTAGTCCATTTATAGCCACTACACCACACTGCCTATCACATGAATGCACTGGGGCTTTCAACTCAACCGCAGTCTCTGTAATGGAACTCTTAAGAGCCAAGCGACAAGTGGCGAATGACACTTGCCTGGCAAGGGAGCAGACTCACGGGTATTCACTGCATGATCAAGTGGAGGGCAAGTGAACAGGGAGGAGTACACGTGAGTCTGCTCCCTTGCCAGGCAAGTGTCATTCGCCACTTGTCGCTTGGCTCTAGGTCTTGCAAAGTTTCTGACACTAAGAAAAATGTGCATGTACGTAAATCTCTGTGTAGGCAAATTAGAACAATATTCCCAGTGCAATCCTATGCAGAGCTACTCCAGCCTAAGCTCACCGATATCAATAGATTTAGACTGGACTAATTTTGCATAGGATTGTATTGTTAATTACATTTTGTTTGGGTGCAGAATATTTTTGGGAATGATTTTTAACACAGCACACAAATAATTTTCTAGGTAAGTTTAAACACATGCGTGCGTGCACCCACTCACACATGTCCACATAAGAGGCATTCTACACGTGTATGCACAAGTGGCTGCTGAGGATGTGTGCAGATTAACCTTTCAGAAAATTAGAGGTCAGCAGTTTATTGTTGAAGGGATAAGCAGGGTTGCACCTACCTGTAACTGTTGTTTGTCTAGTGTCTTCAGTGCAGGCACACATTGGGACTGAGCAGCTGCAGTGCAGCTACGGAGAGAGACCCTCTAGTTCTAAAACTGTAGGGAGCGCTCTGTCCACCCAATGTGAATGTGTGGGCGTTTCCCCACCTAAATGGAGCATTGCAGAGCAGAGCACCCACTTATCCCTCAGTTCTCCTGAGCTACCAGAGGTCCATGTAAAAACACAAAAGCAGGACAGGAGGAAGGGGAATGTGTGTCTGCACAGAAGACACTTGACGAATAACAGTTAGGGGTAAATGCAACCTTGTTTTCATCATAGGTCTTCTGTGCAGTCCCACATTGAGAGTATGACAAGCTACTCACCAAGGCAGGAGAGTGTAAGAGAACTAGCTGAAAAGCGAATGCAGGATGGCTGTCCCCACTGCTGCATCTTTTCTTAAGTTTGTGTTCAAGGAGTAATGCCAGATGAATGTGACTGCTGAGGACCAGGTGGTGGCTTGACAGATGTCTTGCAGCAGCGTTCCTCGAAGGAAGGCAGCAGATGATGCCTGTGCTCTGGTAGAATGAGCCAAGGTTCCATGTCCAGTAATGATCAGGGCTCAGTCTACCACAGCACAGGCATCATCTGCTGCCTTCCTTCGAGGAACGCTGCTGCAAGACAGATCTGGGAGGAAAAGATCTGTGGAGGAGGGGTCCAGCACGTTCAGCAGGTGTACGAAGCTCCCCTGGAACATGGCCCATAGGGTAGGGAACCAATCCTGACATGGCTGGAAAGGGGCAATGAGGATACAGTGGGTTTGGAAGTGGCGGATTCTGCAAAGGACCCTGGGTAGTAGAGGAACTGGGAGGGGAAGGTGCAGAAGAGGACTTTGTCCCACAGGACTTGAAGAGCATCCCCCAGGGAATCTGGATCTGAGCCTGCCAGTGAGCAGAAGGTTCTGGCCTTGATGTTGGAGGAAGTTGCAAAAAGGTCCACATTTGGGGATCTCCACATCTGGAATATGGGATGTATGTAGTTATTGACTGACCACTTGTTGTGTGGCTGGAGCAATCTGCTTAGGGAGTCTGCTCTGTCATTTGTTGTGCCTGTGGGAATATGTTGGTCTTTATGGCTTATGGCCACAGTTCTGAAGCCTCGGCACACAGAGTCAGTGATGCCACCCCTCCTTGCTTGTTCAGGTAATAAAGTGCGATGGTGTTGGTTTGTACCTGAACTCTTTTGTTATGTAACAGGCATCAGGTCAAAATGCCTGATGTCCTTCGGGATTGGTACGATTGGTACATCGCAGAATGCTACTTGTAGGGTTGACAGCTCTGGAAGCGATACTTAGGTGGTTGGTGTTGTTGGGTATGAACTCTAACCGCAGGAGAACGGGCTGTCTGATAAGTCTTCTTCATTGGAAAGAGAGGGAATTACCTTCAAATTGAAAATCCTTGATCTTATTTCATTTGTCCTGCGGTAAAGCAGTGGAGTGTATCCATGTGTGCCAACATAAAACAATTGCTGAGGCCATGGATCTGGCAGAGCGGTCAGCTGTATGTCCCCCCCCCCAATTATCTGTTGTTTGGCCAGGTCTTCTGGCCTTGCCCTGCAGAACCCTCATGAGCCCTTTTATCCTCAGGTAAATCTTGGGTATAGGTAGACAGTCATTCCCACAGGATCAGATTGTAGGAACCCATAATAACCTGAAAGTTTGAAATTTGAAAGTTAAGGGCTGCAGAGGAATAAACTTTTCTGCCTATTGTATCTAGCTTGCATTCTTTCCCATCCATAGGGGATGAATGAGAGCCATAGTGGTATCTAGATTAGACTTTTTTGGTTACAAATGATGAGGGGTGTGGATGATTGAAAAGAAAGGTGTAGGCTTGTTGTTTCAGCTTATAGTAGTTCTTGTTTTTACGAGAAATGGTAGGTATGGAGGCTGGTTTCTCCCAGATGCCATGCACAATATCTAGGAGGTCTTCCACTGTGGGAAAGGCCACAGATGCTGGTGAATAAGTATAAAAAGCCTGGACAACCTTGCTCTTCATTTTTGGTGGCAAAGCAGAGACATCTATCTCCAGGGCTCTCACCAGCCGCTCAGAGAAAAGGTAGAAATCATCATTGGGGGATCATGAGGTGACCTCCTCAACAGCTTCCTCAGGAGAGGGATCCAAAACTAGCTGTGATGTAATGCAGGAGTGGGAGGCAACCTCTTCCTGTTCCTCAAGGTTTGATAGAGTTGGCAATCGAGCCTGGAACTGTTGAGATGGAACCAATGGTTCCATTGGAACCAACGAAGTCAGAACCAAGGGAGTCAGAGCCGGGGTCAGGAGAGATGCAGACTGTAACCAGACAAGAAATTCCTGCCAGTTTGGGATCTCTGCTGGGTAAGCTGAACCATGTGGCCATGACATAGATACAGGAGGAGCTACAGCAGTCAGAACCAGAGATGAAGCCCATGTCTGAGCCAAGGGCTGAATAAGTTGCGTGGGTCATGACACTGGCAATGGAATGGAGGAGGCTGCCATTGGAATCAAGGAGACTGTTGGAACCAAGGGGGTTAGAACTGAAGGTAGTGGTGCCGATTCAGTTGTGGCCGTGGTAAACATAAAAGCTAACTCCTCTGTTAGGCTCACCTCCTCGGCCTCCTGATGTAAAGTTGGAGTGGTGGAGATGAAGGTGTTCAGGGAGCAATAACAACTTCCTCCTCAACAATAAGCAAAGGTGTCAAGGATGCAGAACGGTGTGAGGAAGTGGAGGCAGGTCTTTTGGGGTGTTTGGTCTTCATTTTCAACTTCTTTGTTGGCAATTCCAAAGTAAAGAGCTCAGAACAGGATGGTTCCAGTGACTGATGCTTTGATGATTCCACCTTGCAACTTGGGCATCATTTGTGTGTTGAAATCCTAGGTGGACAGAGATCCACAGGTGGAGCAGCAGGAACTAGAGAGCAAGGTTTAGTCAGATCTGGTGTTCGAGCCTTTGGAACCGAGGAAGGTAGCTCAGATCGGGGATTGGTTTCATGCTCGACAGATGACTTTGCTGCCAGCCTACTGGAGCCTGATAAGACCATATTCCACATCAGCCCTTTGAAGTGGGAAGTTCTGGCCTTTGGGGTAAATCTCTGGCAATACCAGCAAGTGGACACATGATGGCATTCCCTAGACAAAGAAGGCAAAGCTCATGCTCATCTGTATGAAGCATCTTTGAATCACATTCGGAGCATTTTTTAAATAGTGCTTTATGAGACATATACAGCTCTTTTCCTTATTTCTTGTTATATGGAGATATGTATACCGTATACTGAAGATTAGAGACTTATCTGAAAAGTTGAACATGTGGAGAAGTGCAGAGAAGAAAGACCAAAGAGAAGAACCTCTCTCAACTATGGTGAAAGAAGAACTAAATGAATAAGGGGGAGGGGGGCTACACTCTGCAACGCTCTGTTTAGGCAGGAAAATGCCCACGCATGCGCATTGGGTGGATGGAGCACTCCCTATAGTTTTAGAGCTAGAGAATCTCTCCCTCTCTGAGACTGGCCTGTATCTGCACAGTCCCAATGTGTGCATGCACCGAAGACTGACAACAAACAGAGGGTTGACTTCAGCTCCCCTTTCCCTCTATTGTCTCTGTTTGATTCCATTTCTGAAAAAGAAAAGTGCACAGCCACGGCTGCTGCACATACAGTAATCTGGATCTGAGTCACAATATTATTAGTATAAATATTATTTATCAGGTTGGTAGGAATTTGGAGTTTTATTGTTCTATCACTGAATTTGAGGTTTTGTTGCTCTAAGCCATGAAGAAAGGTAGAGTATAAATGTTTTAATACATAAATAGTACGTAAAATATTGCTTCTATTTATTGTTGGTAATCGGGTATTTTCAAAAATATTAATAATTACATTAACATTATTAGAACTAACCAAGCAAGATACAGAGCGGTCTATGATCAGATTTCCTTTTGGACAGTTTGTTAAAGTTAGAAGCAGCTGTGTGTGGGTATCTGTACATTTTCAACTCTGTAGGGAAATTAGTAGCTCTTGTAGGGCAGGGGGTGGGGAGGAGGGCAGGAAAGTAACTTGAAGGGAAAGGATTACATTCCTTCCACCAGCACCTCAGCCTCAAACCAATTTGGGTACCTCTATGGCTGCTTCTAACCAAATCCCTCACAGAGTTTGAGGTGATTGTATCTTCTAATCTACATCCATTTTTACCCTTAATGCACTACTTTCTTCTCTCTTATCTACTCTTGATGATTCCACAATGCCATATTTGCCTGAGGAAACTTCACCTCCCTGTGTCAAATACTTTCTCCACATCATGAATGTTTCACTTAGAATTCTATGGGTTATAACCTGCCTTAAGAAATGCATATAAAACAGCAACATTCTTTCTTTCTCTTACTCAGATCCTATCCCAATCTTCTTACAAGCAAAAATAGGTGGGGTAATCCCATTTTTCCTCACAAAACCCAATGAGGTGGGTTAATAATAATAGTAACATTCGATTTATATACCACCCTTCATGACAACTTAATGCCCACTCAGAGCAGTTTACAAAGTATGCCATTATTATCCCCACAACAAAACACCCTGTGGGGTGGGTGGGGCTGAGAGAGCTCCAGAGAGCTGTGACTGACCCAAGGTCACCCAGCTGGCTTCAAGTGGAGGAGTGGGGAATCAAACCCGGCTCTCCAGATTAGAGTCCTGCACTCTTAACCACTATACTGAACTGGCTCTCTGAGAATAATTGGCCCGTGGTCATCCGGTGAGAATCACAGCATGAGGGCCTAACTGCACATTACATTTTTATCAGGAATCTACCTAGGGGTCACACATTCACACATATTTGGGGAGCACTCAGGATTTAGACCTCCCCACCCCACACAAGTTTTCCAACCTGAAATGGCTCGGCGGGGTGTGTGTGTGTCTGTATTTCCCCCACTGGGGAAGAAACTGCATAGCTGTATCAGTATACATGCAGTCTCCAAAGAGCATATACAGACTCCCTGGAGCCAATTCAGGTCACAAAAATGGTATTGGGGGGTTGGGGTCTAAGCCTCCTCTCTCTGCTTGCCACAGTCTCAGTCTGAATCAGGCCATCACATAAATGAAATTCTCAGAGTATATGCATGACCTAACCAGCTACATCCAAAGGAAAAATATAATGTGAAGTTAGGCTCTCTAAGTTAGGACTTGAGCCCAGGTATCACAAGTTCAAGTTTCTAACCACTAAACAACACTGTCCTTGTAAATTAAAGACTCCCTCCATACATGTCAACTGCATCCAGCAGAAAACATCCAACAGTAACAAAGTGATGTCCATGTTTCAAAGCTGCAATAGAGGAATAGAGATTTCATTTCAAGGAATTTCAAGAGCAATACCTGCCCATGAGTCAGGAACATAGTCTTTCATCTCCACATAAACGAAGAGAGAAGGCAGATTAAGTGGCATGTTGGCCTCACTACGAAGGCAAATGTGGTGATAGCCTAAAACAGAGAGCACACGTCTCAGCAGGGAAATACACTACAAACAAGTGACAAACAGAATACCAGTAAGGAACGAAATTCAAGTCCAATGTACATTGAAAGGCAACTTTTCATGGTATAAGTTTTTGTGAGTCAAAGCTCACTTTGGCCGTTGTCACACGGCCATAAATTTAGCGCCAAACTAGCGCCATCTCCCGCTGAATGCTCACCTTATTCTGGTTCTCTTGCGATTTCGCCATTCTCCCCAATTCACGCTTTGTGACTCTTTATGTTGTCTTTATCCACTTCCATGTGAATGCCCTGGATTGACTATGAACGCTTTGCAGCACCAAAATGCTCACTCTTCCCGATCATTTGTCTCACCTAATACTGATTCTCCTGCCCTACACTCCCACAAGCCCCAGCACGACCCGCAATTAAGCCTCAAAGTATTTTTTTTTTTAATGTCAGCTTTATAGCGCTATAGCACTATTCTGCCATGGGTGGGAAACCTCTGCTACCTATCACAGTTGGCTTTTGGGTTGGCCCAGCACAACATTGGTATCACAGAAGAGTGATATAGCGCAAATATGCGAAAAAAATAATTAAAAAGGGGGCGGGATTTTTAGGGCCCCGTTTCCAGAGGCACTTTGATTGACCATCGAATTGCACTTTTCCCTTTTAATGTGACTGACTGGAAGCACAAGCAGTCGTCAAAAGATGGGAGAATCCGTTCTAATAACGATAACAGAAGAAACAATTTCTAGTGCAAAACTGACGAAATAAGGGCCCGTGTGATGACGGCCTTTGTCAGAGGGAATAGTTTGTAAAGAACTATTTTAAGAACATGGAGATGGCAATCACAGTTCTGCCAAGGCATGATATGAGGCAGTGACCTCAAATTGCAGTTTTTGCATGCCAGTAAGGATAGCAAATAGGAAGTTGTAGAAATGGTGTCTAGTAACAGGGCCTTTTTCAGTGGTGTCACCTCAAAGTTCGCTCAGCACCTACCTTACTTTTCTTTAGGGATCAGATTAAAATATTCCTTTTTACAAAGGCTTTTAACTACAAGGCTTTATCTTTTAGCTGTTTTATGATTTGCTTCTGGCCTGAGGACCATTTTATCAATATCATTTTTGTGCTGCTCATTGTTTGTTTTATGCTATCTTTATGCCTTGTTTTTAATAGCTTGCTTTAATTGTTTCAGCTTGTTTTTAATGGCTTGGTTTTGTTTTTAATGACTGTATTTTTATGGTTTTGTTTTAGTTGAGCAGGTGTTTGGTGATGCAGCATATAAATTTTCTTTAAAAAAACTTTCCTTCTCCATCTTGCAAGAAATGTATAGTATAATATAGTGAGCTGAGGCATAGGAAAGAGCTGTCATATACAACGACTGAAAGATGTCATACACAAATTGTTAAATTTTCAGTTTTAAAAGGAGATCACTTGAGGTATATAGAAATGATATTTGATAAAGTTAACAACCATCTGGTTTAATACTAAGAGAAGGGTTTTTAGAAGTATGGACAATTGACTGAAAATTTGTGGCCTTTGGTCGCAGTATGTAATATTAGTAGAGAACAAATTGAATTACACAGTGAATGGCTATTACCCCAAACTGTTCAGGCCATGACAATCAAATGTACTTTTCCACACTTGAAGAAAATCAGTCCAAGCCCAACTCTTACCTGAACATACAGCAGTGATGGGAATGATGCGCTGACCAATGAACTTTCCGCCTTCCTCCAAAACCACAATTCTGAGAGACGCCAACTCTGGCATCATAATCTGGGGAGGAAAAAAAGAAAATAGGAAAAGTTCAGGAGGCTTCTCTTAAATCCCCACAAGGCTGTGCCAAGCTGAGCAGCTGCATTCTGGGCCACACTAGACATGAGAGGAGCAACCAAGGTTGGTGTTTACTGTTCTGCCTGGACAGCCCTATGCATGGAGATGGGTGTTGAGGCACATGAGTGAGGTGACACTCCTGATTTCCGACCTCACTTCTCTAGATTTCATTAGCTCATATACTTTTCTCCCAGTCTTACGCCATTCAGTAATAGCAGTGACCCAGATCAAAGAGAAAGGTGCCTGAAGTAATTGTGTGAGGGGAGGTAAGGTGAGGGAGGGAACAATCAGCTCCCCAGAGCAGCATACCATTTTTTGTTTTAAAAGCATAACACTTATTTACGCTGCTTTGTGTGTGCCCTTCCCCTAAGCATAAAAGGCATAAATCGTGATCGTTGGTGTGGGTCATATTTGTGCCACATTGTTGGCACTTTTTAAACAAAGAAGATTGAGACACTTTAGAAGAAACACTAACCACAATGCTGAAGAATGCTAGGAAAGAACCTATTTCAACGGCGTTGAAAGGAGAACTGAGGGAATTCAAGGGCACTCGCCCTAACAACTGTGTTTTTAAGCAGGAACGAGGCTGCACATGTGCAGAACGGACGAGCGCCCCCCTAAACAGTTTTTAAGCTAGAAAAATCTCTCCACAGCAGGCCTGCATGTGCGCAGTCCCAGTGTGGGGCTGCATAGAAGGATGGTGACGAACCATGTGTCCCTGGGTGTCTGTAAAGTATACACTGAGAGTTGGTATCATGCTACTACTGGCCTGTAGAAACATCCCTGGAAGTTCAGAATCTAAACCAAACGTATCACTGGAAGAGAAATCACTGATCTGAAGTGTTGTTACCTTTTCAAATACAAAAGCCTCCTCCTTCCATACAGGATTAATTGAGTTTGCAGTTGGTGTCAGCTTGGTTCTGTATCGGCGTTTGGGATCACCTGGCAGGCCAAACAACTCCACTTCTACATAGGACCTCACACTGCGCTCTGAGAGAAACTGGCCAGAAATTATCTACCAATGAATACAAACAAGATCAGCACAATATCCCATTTTAAACCCAGAACTGTCCGTAGTGTCTGGCTTTCTCTTTATTTTAGAGGCATGTCTGCCTTGCTTCATTCTTTATGAGGCTGATCCTGGGACCACATCACTCCAGAAAGCATTCAATGCTCCTATATATCAAAGACTCCCTGCCTATACAAAGCAGACATCACAGGTAGCCTAGTTTTTCCCACAATATACTACATTACTAAATGCAGGAAGTTTTTTTGGAAATCCTGAGCAGAGGCGAGGACTGCTTTTTAGAAAGAATTTCATCTTTCATGAAAAGCACCTTTCTGGGGGAGGCTCAAACTGGCTCAGAGGTTTTTGTGTATTGACAGTGAAGACATTGTGAAGAAGGAAACAGCCCTGTCACTCTGAATCAGTTTCCACTGTTCTCAATTAGTCCTCCGTTCCTTGATTAGTCAAACTGGTCTGCTATGTGATGTTAAGCTATTTCCAGGAATAAGATGACTGATTTTTTAAAAAAGGGTGTGCGCACATGTGCAATCAGATCAAGTACGGAAATAAACAAAATGAGAAAAGTGAGGGACATCTCCAGCCACCAGAAAGTATGACTTCTCCACTGAAAATGTACAAGTGTGAACACTTTGTGTAACCCTAATGTTTGGGAAGAGGAGCATTCAAACAAATCCCCAGCTGCATGCTGAAGTGGTACAACTCCAGTTGAGCTGTGTCACATGATTGGAGGGGGCTCAGAGTTTCCTGTTTAGAAGTGTACCTGTGTTGTCCTTTGCTGCAACAGAATTATTCAATGAGGCAAATGGTAATTTTCTATTTTTATGCAATTTATTAACACTGGAAAAATAAGATGTTTTCATAATAGTATCACCTGCTTGCACATTTTCCTATGAAGAGCCCTGATAAGGAAGCCTTGGTCTTGTACATACTCCTGGTGAAAGCATAAGTCCAGCAACAATTTAGTGGTTTGTACTTGCCGTTATTGACAATGTGCTTGCCACCACTACATCAATGCGGTCCACAGAGTAAGGGTCAAATTGCTTATCTGGCCGGCGCATGAAGTCATGTTTGAGGAGGTAGCCACTCTGCCCATTGAATTCAAAGAGGGCCAGGTTCTGTTGCATGGCGGCATCTGTGAGAGGAAGAAGCCACAAAAACAAGTGCAGCTGTTGGTTTATATATGGAAAATTGATGACATTACGCTTCAATAGTATCTTTCTGTCCAAGACCTCTCAGCACGCTTTACACAAGGGATTAGCCCTCTTTACATGGGAAGGTTGTTTTGTGTAATAGGAGCACCTGTCAGAGTAGTCTTTTACCAAAGGAATTTTTTAAAAGTACCCTAGTATTGATTTATTGGCTTGGATCCTGTAGCAACTCTCCCCTGACAGAACTTTTGTTACTAGAGTAGAACATCTTCCCCTGTTCCCTCCTACTATAGCCCAAAAAGCCCCCCCTCAATGGTGCTCCTAGGAAAAGGGAAGTCCCCAAGAAGAGCATGAGGGGAGTTGGAGGTTTGCAGTGGGAAGCAAGACTGCCAAAAATCTTCCTGTTTTTCAGACAATATCCCACTTCATCAGACATATATGGGTTTAGGTATACTTCAATGTAATTATTTTGCTATACGGGTTATCATTTTTGTGTAGGAAAGTCACTTTCCACCACTGCATCAACAGAGAAAAAGTCAGATTTGGAAAGTTGGTAAATATACACGGGGGAAATTAATCAAGGCTGTTTTCATACGTCTTACTGGCTGCCGGAATGTTGTGCAAAACTCCCAGCAGACAGCCTCTTCTTGTGCGAAATCACCCCAGGAAGATGCGAGTTCACACAAAACTCCCAGATAACAGCATCTTTCTGGCATGATTTCACGCGAGAAGAGGCTGTCTGCTGGGAGTTTTGCACAACATTCCAGCAGCCAGTAAGATGTGTGAAAACAGCCCCCAAGTTAACAAAGAAGCAAAAGCTAATGGGGAAAATTGAAGCCTGATGCTTTCCCTCCATTGTCCTTATGCCATTTCTGTTTCATGTGAACAGGATTTCAGATCAAACTTGAAATGTATGTGAACATGTCAGCCTCAGTGCTCCTGACACCCTTCATTCCATTCCCCCGTCATTCCCTCTGTACCTCCATTCTCTTGTTTACCTTTCAAGTCTGTTCTCACTGACTCATTCCACTATACTATCTCTTCCAACAATGTCTGAGAGCCAAGCTACAAGTGATGCCTGACACAGGTTGGACACTTGTCAGCTTCCCTCAAGTTTTGATGGGAAATGTAGGCATCCTGGTCTTGCAGCTGTAATGGAGAGCCAAGCTGTAAAACCAGTATGCCTACATTTCCCATCAAAACTTGAGGGAAGCTGACAAGCTGTGTAAGGCGTCACTTGTAGCTTGGCTCTTCTTTTCATTTCCTCACCCATTTCCCTCTGGGAACACCCTCCCTTTCATTAAACCTCTCTTTACTTTCCATCTCTGTTCTTCAGTACATACATCAGCACCTTTTACATATGGTGTAAAGAGAAAGGAAAATGAGGGCAGAAATTAGGGCAAACAGAGGGGAAAAAATCGTATGAGTTGTTGTGTCCCAAGCAGAAAATGCTGGACCTCCTAATTTTCTTCATCAATATAATGAAATTAGACTGGGTGAAATGATGGTGTGTTAGACGCTCAAATGCAGATACTAGGAGGACAACTGCACAAGTACAGACTTTGCTGCAGTCTACATTTATTGTACATCAATACTGAATTCAGGCATCTGTCATGTGACCTGACTTGCTAGGTCAGGGCTATAGCAAGCATCTGGCATCATCATTTGCACCAGCATATGGAAACTGTTGTAGGCAGTGTCCAATTGCTCCACTTACCCTATTATGAAAACTCAGCCAAGCAGAACTCCACATCAGGGTGGTGATAACCATCCATTTGTCCTTGTATGAAATAAGAGGTTCTTCCAGTTACACTGTAGGCTCTACCCATTATTCCAATATTGTCTTCCTTTTCTTCTTGCATCTGGCCTTGGTGTTGCCCAATATCAAGTGCTGGTCTTCTTTTTTTATCCTGATATCTCTGTATGTTATCTGCTTTCTCAAAAGTCCTCATTGCCCATGCCTACCTGCTTTCCCTATATCACCAGTCCTAAGAAATTCCAAGTCCTACTTACAGACATTTATATTAAGGGCGAACTCACCATGTGATTTTCTTTATCATTCATGTTTGTTATTAGATTTATATTTAACTATGTTTGAAATAAGGATAAAAACCAGTCTTCTTCATGGTGGTTTAATATATCTGACCACATGAGTACATGTTCATAACACAGTTTCAGCCTCAGTCTTGTCTGTTTGTCTGTCTTGAGTGTTATGTGCAGTCAAATCACTTCTGATTTACGGCAACCCTATGAAAGACCTCCATTTGTCCTATTGTTAACAGCCTTGCTCAGGTCTTGCAAACTGGACGATATGGCCTCCTTGGTTGAGTCAGGCCATCTTATGTTGGGTCTTCCTCTTTTCCTATTGCTATCCACTTTTCCTAGCATTATTTCCTACTACCTTCCACTTTTCATAGTATTATTTCTTTGAAAAGGATGCTTATTTTCTAACAATATGTCAGCTGCAAAAAAGGCCCAATAAGAAATGAGCAAATGAAGGAATATAAATGAATGAGGACTAGAAAAGATGAAAGGGAGAAGAAAAATAGGAAATGAAACAGCTTTGGGAAATGTATGCAAACGTGAGAAAATGACTGAAAGTGGGAGCAGACCCAAATGGTAAGAAGCTGTGAGAGACCCACCACTCACCTGTTGTCTGGAAGTTTAAGGCCGCCATTTGGCAGCCAACATTCCAGAACATCTGAGGCATGTAGTTTGAAGAATCCATACGGGTGCCCTTGGGATAAATTCGGCTCATCTGCCTCTTGTTATAACTGAATATATTTGCTAAGAAATCCACCTCTACACATTATTATGGTATTCATATCCTAGGAGTACTGGATCATTTTTTAAAATAAGAAAAATGGTTATTGGTATTTAATGAGTGCAACAGGCAAGCACGTGAGATAAAATACAGACAATGAAAATCCTTTCCCATACTGCCTCTATTTAAATTCACACTGTATAGCAGAGTGATACAATCGGAAGAGAACAAAGGGACCACTTAATACATCATAAATCTCCTTCAAAGTAGTAAATTCTATATGGTGTTCAATAGCATTTAATTTTTGGTTTATATTTTGCCAAATGTTCCCTTTTAGGGACAAACTAGGTGTGATGAAGGCCTCACATCCACCACAAGGATGCTACCGCCATTTCAAAGTGACTTAAAAATGCTGCAGATTGGCAGGCTGAGGTGCTCTTGTTCCCCCCCCCCCCCTGTGCCTTGTTAATTGCCAAAACAGCTGCAGGAGTGTGTGTTGCTCTTTCAGCACTTGATAAGGCATGTGGGAGTGGGTCAGGGCTCACTTTGCTGTGTTGTGGGCCTTCTGAAATTTTCAAAATGGCAGTGGTGTCCTGGTGATGGACAGGAGGATGTCATTGCATCTAGCCTGGACCTTATTTGGCTGCTCTGCCATTTTCCATAAGATAGAAAGTTTACATTTTCCTGTCTGAAATTTGGCAGACTGAATCTCTTGAGTGAAAGTCATCATCCCTGAGAATTTCATTGTGTGGGTGGGTGGGTGAGTGGTTGAGGGGCTAACAATCAGAAATCTTCCCCACTGAAACCAAAAGAAAATAAATCGAATAGCTAAAATGAATAGTTTAAAGAATTAATTTAAAGAATTTTTTAGTTTTTAAAACCTAAAATGAACCAAAAACAAAAAAATGTACACACCTATACTTATGATCACCATCATTAGGGTACAATTACGAAAGCAGGGGCAATAAAATAAGGATACTCTACAAACTGGATGGAAGATTTGGACAATAGTTCATAAGCCTTCGTCTCAGTGAAAGAGGAAATGACATAACTTCTATTCTTCTCTGGAAAAACAAACAAGGGACATATAAAACATGCCTCATTCCTAGTATTATAGCTCCAAATACTTCTTTCCCATTTGCAGTCTAACATCAACCCCCCGCCCCGCTGCTATCCCAGTGTCTTCTTTTCTCAAACAAGACATATAAAAGTAGACTTGGGCTTTGGAGAGGTCTTTCCAGACATAATAAATTTATCCAGGAAAGGTACAATGTCACTACTGGAGCACCCAGACAACATCATCCAGCAATTGCTTTTGTTCTGGGAGCAATCCACAATCAGCAATCAACTGCTTACCAAAAGAGTAAATGGAGTCACTCATCCTATCAGGCATGGTGGTTGCATGTCTTTTGCTATGTAATTGTTGTACTACTGCAATAGGAACATCATGACATCACCATGAGGTACTTCACAACATTCCTCTTCCACCTCATAGATGCAGAGAAGTTAGCCGTGTTAGTCTGTGGTAGCAAAATCAAAAAGAGTCCAGTAGCACCTTTAAGACTAACCAATTTTATTTTAGCATAAGCTTTCGAGAATCAAGTTCTCTTCATCAGATGCCTGATACAGTCTCTGTATCAGGCATCTGATGAAGAGAACTTGATTCTCGAAAGCTTATGCTAAAATAAAATTGGTTAGTCTTAAAGGTGCTACTGGACTCTTTTTGATTTTCCTCTTCCACCTGTTTATGTCCTTCTGTTTGTCCCTTACTTCTAAGACCATGAACTGATTTCGTACAACAGCAATTTAATTTTTTGTAATGCATGATCCTAATTAGCCCTTTGTTTCATTTCCAGGCTGTCTGAATTAGTCTTTCTTCTTGCTGAGGGATTTATGGAGCAGGAATCTGTCCAAATGTATATTTAGCAAAAACACAGGAAGGCTCATAACGCCAGTAATTTTATGTCTGACAATGATTCACTTGAAGCCAAAACTTGAGGGACAAGTTCTGCATTTCATCAAGTTTTTGCATCAGTTCTATAAATCTTCACAAGGCCACTCAGTACTTGGCCCAAGTTCATGAATCTTTTGATAAACCTTGGCAGATATAATGAAAGCATGGAAGGAACATGATACATGGCTTCAAGTACACAACCTTCTCTCTCTCCCAAATAGTTGATTATGGTGGCTGTGGAGGAGGCAGGGCAAGCAGGGACAAAGTTCAGCTCTCAGTCAGGCAAGTGTTGACCACACAGAAACTCTATTGTCACAGGGACGTTTCTCTGGCTTGGTGCACCTCTGTATGACTGAATGTAAATGCCCGGTAAGGGTGAGACTAGCTGAAGCATGGGAAACCAGTGACTGGATTTAATTTTATTCAAACGCAGCAGGACAGGGATCCCAAACTAGATTAGGGCCATAGTGCTGGAATCCTCTCTCATCAATGTCATTTTTCTGATCTAAGTCACACCCCCAAACTGCATTTTGCCCTATGTATATTTTCTCCAGCATGGCAAATAATAGTTTTGTGAGGGGAAAACTTAGACCAGGAAAAAGGCATGGGAGGGAAAGAGTTAAAATCTCCATTTCCCTGCTTCCCCCACTACCACCCATGCCATGAATTCAGGCCAGTTTGAAGAGCCTGGCAACTATTACATAAAATTCAAGAACCTGGTATTTTTGATCATTGATCAAAGCTTGTCAGACTCCAGCAGCCCTAGGGAAAGGAAGCAGGAAAAGGCTTCTCGTGGGCTGAAACTTCCTGTCTGTGGCCAAGGCATGTTGAAATTTGTGTTGCTCCTGATCTTGTTCTCCTTAGCCCCTACCTGAAACTGTGGTGCTTTGGTATCCAACCTAAGTTGCTGGACTTTCCCTCTTATCTAATTATGCCACTAATATCGCAGCTTGCGTCAGACACTAACTTTTGTCTTTGTACGAGTGGATGCTTGTATCAGAGAACTCCCTCCCCATCTGCAACAAAGATGTCAACATTTAAACATGTCAGAATTCCTGCAAGCAAAGCTCTTCTGCATAAGAATTAGTCTGATGAGGTCTGCCGTACTGGGTTTCATTTTGCCATTATATGAATATTTATTTATCCCAGCTATTGATCATATTTGTCTTACTCTGTGTAATCAGCCTTGAATCTCAGTAAGAAAGGCAGATGATAAATGACATTATTATTTAATAACAACAACAATAACTTGCAATGCAATCCTAAGTGGAGTTACTGTCTTCAAAGCTCATTGACTTCCATAGACTTAGAAGGATATAACTGTGCTTAGCATTGTACTGTTAGTTGTCTTTTTATGCTGCCTTTCTTCTCAAAGGTCGCTAAATTATGCATTTTGTTGCATGTCAGTTTGTAAATAGAATCATACACAGACAACTCCAAAATCACTTTCAGTACAGAAGAGAGAATATGTTGGAAGTAGGAAAGCAGCCTCTGGAGAGGGCAATTGGAGCAGAAAAGAAAGAAGAGGGGGTACAAAACCCTTTCTCTGCCTGCTCCATATTGCCTCCCTTGACTGATTTTCTTTCTATAGAGCTTGCAAGATATAGAGCAGAACCACAAGTGACAAAAGGCACAGATTGGACACTTGTCTGCTTCCCTCAAGTTTTGATGGGAAATGTAGGCAGCTTGGCGGAATGTTGGACAAGTGACAGTTGAAAAGTCCATTGGACAGCAGTCAGAGAGAGAAGCTGCGAGACCAGGATGCCTACATTTCCCATCAAAACTTGAGGGAAGCAGACAAGTGTTCAATCTGTGCCTTTTGTCACTTGTGGTTCTGCTCATAGTTAAGTCCTAAGAGGACAGAAAGCAGATGACACCCAAATGCCTGCAAATGCAGACACACGGTAAATCTTGCTATAACTATTTGAAAACATATTAATTAATCAGGGAAAAAATCTTCCTTACGTGCTGAGATTTCAAACGTGTCAAATTTGATGGGCTGAATATAATTAACCAAGCTGGACATTTCTTCATAAGCGGTCACTTCCAGACCTGCAGTACCCTAAACAAAACAAGGACAGTTAAAGGGGAAACAGAAACACAAACTGGAGTCTTCTGGCACCTTAAAGTCTAACATATTTTAATTGAAGCACAAGACTCCATGAAAGTTTACACTATAATGGACATTTATTAGTCTCTAAGGTGCCACAAACGCCTATTCGTTTTGCTGCAACAGGCTAACACACCTACCCTGCTGGTCACAGAAACCTAGACATACAGAATGGTTTACATGAAGCCCAGTTTTATCCAGTCGTTGGTGAAATCCTGATGAACAATCGCTGGATAAAATTCAAAATTGCGGCTGTGAAGACCACAGAGCTTTCTTCCTCAACAATAGTTGCTCTTGTGTTTCTATGACAACTTCCAATAAAAGATCTCAAAGCTCATTAAAAATGTGATGATCTAGCTAGGGATAGGGTGCACACATGCAAAAATACACCCATTCATGTATATACCCTAGGCTGGGTGAAGATCAGATAGGACTATGTGCGGCTCCTCATCTAGTCCAGGCTGCCATGATAACATGCATGGGCCAAGCTGGACGAGATGCTGGAGAGCCATGATAAGATTTCTTTCAAAACATCCGCAGGAAGGTTGAAACTGCATCAGGCCCAAAGAGCTAGGGGAAGAGGTAGGTTTACCTTTACCCCTTGGATTGCAATCCCACAAACTGAAAGCTATGCTGGAAAGAATCACATGATCAGAAATACTTAAGGAGAAGGGAGTTCAAGGGGGGTGGGAGTTTCTTAAAAGCGAAATATTTAAAGCACAATTTCAAATGATTCTTGTGAGAAGGAAAAATGGGAGGACCTTAAAGAAGCCATGGTGGCTTCATAAACAGTTTTCGAATGAATTGAGAAATAAAAAAGACTCATTTAGGAAATGGAAGGAGGGCCTTATAACCAAGGATGAATATAAACAAATAACCAATGCTTGTAGGGAGAGGGTTAGAAAAGCTAATGCTCAGTATGAGCTTAGGCTAGCAAGAGATGCTAAAAACAACAAAAAAGGGTTCTTTGCTTATGTTCAAAGTAAGAAAAAGAGCAAGGACATGGTAGGCCCATTGCAGGGACAGGAAAGTGAAATTTTAACAGTCGGTGAAAAGAGGGCAGAACTGCTCAATTCCCACTTTTCCACAGTCTTCTCCTGCAAGGGAAATGGTGCTCAATATGGTAATAACAGAACACATGATGGAGAAAAGGAGTTATGGCCTAGGATCAGCATAGAGGTAGTAAGTAAAAACCTAGTTTCTTTAAATGGAACTAAGTCCTCAGGGCCAGATGAATTGCACCCAAGGGTACTAAAAGAACCCGCAGATGTAATTTCTGAGCCTCTGTCCATTATTTTTGAGAATTCTTAGAGATCAGGCGAGATGCCAGAAGATTGTAGGTGGGCAAATGTTGTCCCCATCTTCAAGAAGGGCGAAAAGGAGGATGATTCAGGTAACTACTGACTCATCAGCTTGACATCTATACCTGGAAAAGTTTTAGAACAAATCATCAAACAGTCAGTCCCTGAGCATTTAGAAAGGATTAGCCGTGAGAGCCAGTTTGGTGTAGTGGTTAAGAGTGCGGTTCTCTAATCTAGAGAACTGAGTTTGATTCCCCACTCCTCCACTTGAAGCAAGCTGGGTGACCTTGGGTCAGTCACAGCTTCTAGCTCTCTCAGCCCCACCCACCTCACAGGGTGTTTTGTTGTGGGGATAATAATGGCATAGTTTGTAAACCACTCTGAGTGTGTGTTAAATCATCCTGAAGGGCAGTATATAAATCCAATGTTATTATTATTAGGTAATTATTACTAAAAGCCAGCATGGGTTTCTCAAGAACAAGTCATGTCAGACTAACTTTATCTCTTTCTTTGAGAAAGTTACTACCTTGCTGGACCAGGGGAATGCTGTTGACATAGTTTATCTCGATTTCAGTAAGCCTTTTGATAAGGTTCCACATTGTTGACAAGTTGGTAAAACATGGTTTGGATCCTATTACTATTAGGTGGATCTGTAACTGGTTGGCAGATTGCACCCAAAGAGTGCTAGTTAATGGTTCCTTATCCTCTTGGAGAAGAGTGACAAGTGAAGTGCCTCAGGGATCAGTCCTGGGACCTGTTCTGTTCAACATTTTTATAAATGATTTGGATGAAGGAATAGAGGGAATGCTTATTAAATTTGCAGATGATACTAAATTGTGAGAGTTAGCAAATACGGTTGAAGACAGAGTAAGGATACAGGATCTTGACAGGCGGGAAAACTAGGCTAAACAAATAAAATGAATTTCAACAGAGATAAATGCAATGTTCTGTATTTAGGAAGGAAAAATCAAATGCAAATGGATGGGGGAGACAGTAGTATGTGTGAAAACCATCTAGGGGTCTTAGTAGACCATAGACTGAACATGAATCAGCAGTGTGATATGGTAGCTAAAAAGGCAAATGTGGTTTTGGGCTGTATAAACCAAAGCATAGTGTCCAGATCACGAGAAGTGATGGTATCGCTCTAGTCTGCCCTGGTTAGACCGCACCTAGAGTATTGTGTTCAGTTTTGGACACCACAATTTAAGGAGGATATAGACAAGCTGGAATGTGTCCAGAGGAGGGCAATGAAGATGGTGAGGGGTCTGGAGACCAAGCCCTTTGAGGAAAGGTTGAAGGAGCTTGGAATGTTTAGCCTGGAGAGGAGACAACTGAGAGGTGACATGATAACCATCTTCATATACTTGAAGAGTTTCATATAGAGGATGGCACAGAGTTGTTTTCTGCTGCCCCAGAAGGTCAGACCAGAACCAACAGCTTGAAACTAAATCAAAAGATGGTTGTTGTGGGTTTTCCGGGCTGTATTGCCGTGGTCTTGGCATTGTAGTTCCTGACGTTTCGCCAGCAGCTGTGGCTGGCATCTTCAGAGGTGTAGTACCAAAAGACAGAGATCTCTCAGTGTCACAGTGTGGAAAAGATGTTGGCAGGTCATTTATATCTACTCAGGAGGGGTGGGGTTGAGCTGAGTCATCCTGTAAGAGTTTCCCAGGGTGTGGAATGCTAATGGCGGGAGGCTTCACTGTGTCCTGAGGAGGTTCTTTTGCATATGGATTGGTGCTTGATGTGCTAATCTTCTCTGCAGAGCTATTGTCGGGTGTAGAGTGTTTTGTTAGCCTAGTGTTTTTCAGAACTGGAAACCATGCTCTGTTCATTCTTAAGGCTTCTTCTTTCCTGTTGAAGTTTTGCTTATGCTTGTGAATTTCAATGGCTTCCCTGTGCAGTCTGACAAAGTAGTTGGAAGTGTTGTCCAGTCTTTTGGTGTCCTGGAATAAGATACTGTGCCCTGTTTGTGTTAGGCTATGTTCAGCCACTGCTGATTTTTCAGGTTGTCCAAGTCTGCAGTGTCTTTCATGTTCTTTTATTCTTGTCTGGATGCTACGCTTTGTGGTCCCGATGTACACTTGTCCACAGCTGCAGGGTATACGGTATACTCCTGCTGAGGTGAGGAGGTCTCTACTGTCTTTTGCTGATCGTAGCATCTGTTGTATTTTTCGGGTGGGTCTGAATACTGCTTGAAGGTTATGCTTTTTCATAAGCTTTCCCATCTGATCAGTAATTCCTTTGATATATGGCAAAAACACTTTTCCTGTAGGAGACTGTTTTTCCTTGGTTGTTTGATTCATCCTGGGTTTGATTGCTCTTCGGATTTCATTTCTGGAGTAGCCATTTGCCTGAAGTGCATGGTTTAGATGATTAATTTCCTCACTGAGAAAGTGCGGCTCATATATCCGTCTTGCACGATCCACTAATGTTTTCATTATGCCTCTTTTCTGTCGGGGGTGGTGATTGGAGTTTTTGTGTAAGTACCGATCAGTGTGAGTTGGTTTCCTGTAGACCTTGTGACCTAACTGAAAGTTTGCTTTGCGTATGACCAAGGTATCCAGGAATGGGAGTTTTCCCTCGATTTCTTTCTCCATTGTGAATTGTATGTTCAGGTGGATGTTGTTGAGATGATTTAAAAACCCCATCAATTCTTCCTCCCCATGGCTCCAAATGATAAATGTATCATCCACAAACTGGAACCATACACTAGGTTTGTGGGGTGCTGATTCTAGAGCTGTTTTTTCAAAACTTTCCATGTAGAAGTTTGCTATAACTGGGCTGAGTGGGCTCCCCATGGCCACCCCATCCATCTGTTCATAGAATTCATTGTCCCATTGGAAGTAACTGGTTGTCAGACAATGGTGGAATAAGGCTGTTACATCCTCTGGGAAAAACTAAAACGAGATCCCACTCGCAAAATCACCAGGCTAACAAATGCGCTGATCAAGAATTCCTCACTACATCCCGACACGCAGAGAAAACTATGCAAGACTGAAGCACAGCCACCTAGACTATGTGGACTCCCCAAAATACATAAGGATTCAGCCCCACTCCGACCCATTGTGAGTGCCATTGGTTCACCGACATATGAATTAGCTAGACATCTGGCAGATCTCCTGCAGGACCACATCGGGAAAACCTCGTCTTACATCAAAGATTCAGCAGATTTCATCAACAAAATCAGTTCTCTGAAACTCAATCCACAAGACATACTTGTCAGTTTTGATGTTGTATCCCTGTTTACCAAGGTTCCAGTAAAAGACACTATTGCACTTATTAATCAGATTTTCCCTTACAGGATGACTCAGCTCAACCTCACCCCTCCTGAGTAGATACAAATGACCTACATCTTTTCCACACTGTGACACTGAGAGATCTCTGTCTTTTGGTGCTACACCTCTGAAGATGCCAGCCACAGCTGCTGGCGAAACATCAGGAACTACAATGCCAAGACCACGGCAATACAGCCCAGAAAACCCACAACAACCATCGTTCTCCGGCTGTGAAAGCCTTCGACAATACATTAAATCAAAAGAGTTTCTGGCTAAACATTAGGAAGAACTTCCTAACAGTTAGAGTGGTCCCTCAGTGGAACAGGCTTCCTTGGGAGGTGGTGTGCTCTCCTTTGGAGGTTTTAAAGTAGAGGCTAGATGGCCATCTGACAGCAATGCTGATTCTGTGAATCTGGGCAGATCATGAGGGGGAGGGCAGAATGGGTTACATCAGTGTTTAGTTCTTACAAGCCCAGGGTAATGCCAATCGCCACCTTGGGGTAAGGTAGCAATTTTTCACAGGCCAGTTCGCCTAGGGATCCTGGAGGCGTTTTGACATCTTCTGAGCATGGAGCAGGGGTCGCTGGGGCAGGCGGGGGGTGGGGGGGGTAATTGTGAATTTCCTGCATTGTGCAGGGGGTTGGACTAGATGATCCTAGAGGTACCTTCCAACCCTATGATTCTATGTTTCTATTTCCTTCCCCCTCCCCAACACACACATGTGGCTATTTGCACCACAGAGTAAAACTTAAAAGGTACCAATGAAAGTGTTGCGTTTAGGAGGGTGAAGGTAGTCCCTGTCTTTGATACTCTCCCAAAGAAAGCCTTAATTGGTGTGATTACACAGAATTGGACTGAGGCCAATAAAAATAATTACCACTATGCTGTGAACTTTCAGCTATTCAATTAGGATATATCCCATTTATTTCAGCTGCGCTTTCATAGAGACAGTGAGATTAGGACAGGATCTTAAACTTCCCAACAGTCCCATCAAGAAGATGAATATGAAAATAATTAACATTCACTAAGTAAGAAAATAAAAGGATCAGCAACTTAAATTAAATGCTATAATTTTTAGAGTCAGTAAAAGAGATGTTTGAATCCTGCACCCCAGTCACGTAAATATCACACATTCCATTTGGCAGGGAAAAAATGTGTTAATTAACTTAACTATTTCATAACAGAATATTTTTGTTATGCCCATTAGGCTACCATAATCAAGTTACTGGGCTCGATTTAAGGTTTTGATCATCATTTAAAAAGCCCTTCACAGCTGCAGGACCTTTCCCGCTGTGCTCCGCCATGGCAGCTTTGCTCATCTGAACAGGGTCTTCTGCAAATACTACCCTGCAAATGGGCTAAATTAACAGTGACTTTTCATACATATTCTCAGTGATGGCCCCTGCCTCACGGAATGGCCTGCCTGAAGAGGTCAGGAAAGCTTCCATTCTCTTGGCTTTTTGCAAACTATGCAAAACAAATTATTCAGGAGGGTTTTTTACTCAGATAATAGGGCTGAGCTGTAAGAAATGGCTCAGAGAGATGCTTTGGTAAAGGGACAAGGATTGTAGACTATTCTACTGGGTACTAACTGTTGATGTAGTTATGCTCCTATTGATTAGTCTCTACATTGTTGAAGATGTCATGTTTAATTACTTCCCTTCTCCCTTCTTTAGATACCACATACCCTGAAAATCTAGTTGATCTCTAAGCACTCAAATCCTGTGGATTTATGCTTGCTTTCAAATTTCTATTAACAATACCCTACTGTATTGTTCATTGAATGTCCTAGCTGTTGGTCATATTTATTTGCACTATGTAGTTCACCTTGGGTCTCAGCGAGAAAGGTGGGCAATAAACAAATAAGCAGGCACAATATTGACTTTGGATTAAAGCTGAAGCCCCCGAGGAAACATACAAGGCCATTTCTACCTCAGCTATTTTCAATGTTTATCATTTGAGAAGGAAAAAAATCTTCAGCACAGGTGTTGTTGTTGTTAGTTATAGTCCATCCTTCTTACTGAGATCCAAGGTGGATTACACAGTGTAAGTGAAAACACAATATAATCAACAGCTAGGAGCAAAGTACAATAGGGAATAACAGTTAGGACATTAAGTGAAAGAGATACAATAGGATATAGTAGCAGAAAATTTGAAAAACAATCATAAAGCTAAGCACAAAGATGAAATCTTTCTGAAACAAAGCATAACGAATTTACATGGCATGTTTAGCAGCATGGAAAATCCCTAGAAGGCATATGTCTACATCAGCAGGAAGTACTCAACAGAGTAGCATATAGTCCCTTTTCCTATCAATGTATCTCTTTGAGCCGCTTCTTACGACACAGCCATATAATCTGGGTAGAAAGTTCTCCTGAATAATTGTGTTTCCTTCACAAACAATGCTCAAACCAAACTACCAGAAGGTTATTTCAATGGAATAGGTGCATGAGGATAGTATCCATACCTCATCAGACTGCAGCTTTTTAATCTCTTCTTCATTCAGGTTCTGCAGGTCCTCCTCCACTTTGGGCACCTCTTCAGTTGCCTCATCTGCCCTGGCTAATTGTTCAAAACACACATGCAAACCTATCAGTAGTTTATCTAACAACATCCTTGTGATCTAAAATTCCTCTATAGAGAACATTTCCTTCCATCCCCAGCTTTATAGCAACTCTAATCTGGAGAACTGGGTTTGATTCCCCACTCCTCTGCTTGAAGCCAGCTGGGTGACCTTGGGTCCGTCACAGCTCTCTCAGAGCTCTTTCAGCCCAGTCCACCTCACAGGGTGATTGATGTGAGGATAATAATAACACACTTTGTAAACTGCCCTGAGTGGGCGTTCAGTTGTCCTGAAGGGTGGTATATAAATTGAATATCATTATTGTTACATATCATAGCCAACTCAAACTTTTGCAATGTGACCCTTGCCTTTTCTGTGCTGCCTCTCAGATGTTCCCAAACACTTATGCCATGGCAAAAACAAACAACACTCTTGCTTTGTTTTACCTTTATGTAAACAGCTTCATTCAGATGTCTCAACAAGCACCTATAAGACTAACAAAAATTGTAGCAGGGTATGAGCTTTTGTGAATCACAGCTCAATTCTTCAGATACAGCTAGAATGTGAGTCTATCTGTCCTTATATCTTGGGAAGTAGAGTGGTTACAGAAGCCGAATTACAATAGCCTGTGACCAACAGATCAGCAGACATATCTACATGCCTGTAGCCACCACCCCAACGACATCAAGCAATCTATTGTGTACAGCCAAGCCTTACGCTATAGTTGCATCTGCTCCGACCCCTCCGACAGAGATACTTACTTGAAGGATCTGCAACAGACATTTTTGCAACTACAGTATCCCCCTGACATAGTGAGAAAGATGATTAGGAAGGCCAGAATGGCACCCAGGGGCAGCTTGCTACAAGACAAGCCTGAAGAAAATAACAACAAAACACCGCTGGTGGTCACCTACAGCCCACAACTCAAGCCAGTTCAACACTTTCCTCACATAGGCACTGGGGGGCTGACCTGTTCTTACTTACAGACAGCCTGCAAAGCTAAGACAACTACTCACCCACAATGATAAACTACTTAACACTAACTTGGACTACTTAACACTAACTTGGATACCAGGTATGAACTGGTATCAAGGCCTGCAACAAACCAAGATGCCAACTTTGCTATCATATAGATCACCATCATTGGACCCAACAACATCAGCCATACCATCTCAGCTTCATACTCCTGCTCATCCTCTAATGTGATTTATGCCATCACGTGTCAGCAATGCCCTTCCACCCTTTACATGGGACAAACTGGCCAGTTCCTTCAACAAGGAATTAATGGACATAAGTCTGACATCAGAAACCAAAACATTAAAAAAACAGTGGGGGAACATTTTAACATTCCAGGACATTCAGTTGCTGACCTAAAAGTAGCAGTTCTCCTGCAGAGGAATTTCAAAGGGAGATTAGAAAGAGAGATTGCTGAACTGCAACTGATAACGAAGTTCAAGACAATGCATCCACCTGGACTGAATCGAGACTTAGACTTCCTGTCTCATTAGCAATGCTGATTTCTGTACACCTACCACCCCTCTGCATATTCCACCCTATCCAATCACACCTGCTATTATAATTCACTGGATTTTGTCATTTACCTGCTATTGTCATTCAGCATCTGAAATCACTCCCCAAGATATAAGGACAGATGGACTCACATTCTAGCTGTATCTGAAAAAGTGAGCTGTGACTCATGAAAGCTCGTATTCTACTACAAATTTTGTTAATCTTATAGGTGCTACTGGACTCTTGCTCTTTTCTACTGCTACAGACAGACTATCATGGCTACCCATGTAACTGGACATAACTGCCCCTATAACATTAGAAGGCATGTGGTTATGGATGTGCCATAACTTCCCTTCTCTACATATGCTTCCGGCATTAAAACTACTGCCCAAGCTGGCAGAAAACACGGAAGCTGCTGCCCAAGCAGGCAGACAAAATGGAAGCTGCTGCCCAAGCAGGCAAGCCAGATCCTGTCTGGGAGTTGGAACATGCAAACATAGGGAGAAACAGGTGATGCCAGCTTCTCTCTCCCTTGCCCTGGATGCTCACTAAGGACCTGATACAATAGGGCCTTCCTGGAGTTCCTGAATTAATCAATGCATCCCACCCCAATGATCTCACCTTAACCACTTTCCTATTATTAAGCAGCTCAGAGAGATGATAACCTCACCCATCCATCTCACAGGAGTCAAATTGTAATTTGACAACTTTAGTTCCACCTGGAAAGACTTAATCAAACCTTCCTAATTCTTTGTTACACCTTGAAGACGGTTTACTGGCGTATTCTCTCACCTTGGGAACAGTTCACCTATTCTTTGTCTTGCCCCAGAGACAACTTTGCAATTCTTTGACCTGCCCCAAGACCAATCACTCAAGCCTGTGTTTTGGGGTAGAAGATGCAATCTTGCCCAAGGTAGGCTCCATGGTATAAAGTAGGCTGCCCTTCAGCCCTAAAGTGTGTGCATGCTTGGATCCAGCATTCTACCCTCGAACTCCATTCGAGCCCTTCAGCCCTGAAGCACAGGCCACTCATTGCTCCTCCTCTCTCTCAGATGTCTGAATGGTAACTATCCCCTGCCTTTTTACTTTCTTTCCTAGTTAGTCTTGAATACGTGATGTGTGAATGTGTTGTGTGCTTCTGATTTTTGTTATTTTTAGCAAAGATTCTCTGTTTGTAATATCTGTCTGTTTATTGAAAGGAGTTCTCTAGCTGGGACAATTCTCATATACATAGACTAAAAGATCTCTAAGTTACCCCTCCTTTCACAAGCTTCTCCTTGTTGTTAATTCCCCCCAACTTGTAAGGAGACCACATTTGGGTAATACCCATCTTGATCTACAACAAGCTATGTTCATGTCCATAAACAAAGGTTTATTGGGATGACTGGTTATGGCCACTTGGCATGCTGGAAGGTGCCAACGGATGGATAACTCTCCAAAGAAACAGAACACCCCAGAATGCTAAACTGTATACGACAATGATGAATACTCTAGATAGCAAGACAATTCCTTGGAAGCAAACAAATAAGCATTGTTTAGAGAACCATTAACAAAGTTTCTGCTATTAAGAACAGTAGTGTTCTAAAATGGTGATGTCCTTTTGTTTCCGTGCTAAGTCTATTTGTACTTAACTGTCATTGGATGAGCTTTACAAAACCAACTCTTGGTGATTGTAGTCCCTTCTCAAGGTGAGGTCTGGTCTTTTTTATTAGGTACCTGTGCTATCTCTGTCCACTGTTGTGAGCTGTTCAGCAGCTTCCTCCTCTGGACCCCTCCCTTTCTTCAAGGTGTCTTGGTTCTCCCCAGGTGGGAACTGGTTCTTCTTGTTCTTAATCAAGATTTTCCCCAAGAGATCCTGGGGGCTTGGCAGTGGAACCCCTGGTTTGAGCTGCAAAATTAAAAAAAAACATCATTCATCTTGATGCAAGGCTCATTCATCTTGATGCAAGGCTCATAAGATTCCTCTCACCAAGATGTAATACAGACTTGCAAGAAAAGAGCGGCACAAAAACCTGCTCTGAAGCCTTCCTCCCATGGAACAATCCAGCATCTTTTGTTTACTTACTGGGAATTTTTCCAGTGGATCTGTCAGCAGCATATCCCCAAATATGGTTCTGCAGTATTCCGCCATCTTAGCCTGCTGCTTGGGCCTAATGAATAAAAAATTCAGGAATAAGACACAAACAAGGTAAGCCTGGAAATAGCACCTTTGAAGACTAGCATCATCCATGCTTCAACCCAGAAGGGCATGTCACTTCTTTAGGTATGTGATGCTGGCCCAAAGTTGCTGTCCTAACAAATTTGTAAGTTTCTGATAGTTCAGGAATAGTTCAAAGTCCTGGTTCTTCTAAGGCCCTAAATGGCTTATGGCTGGGTAGCTGAAGGACTGCCTCTTCCCATACCTGCCGCTTAAGATCTTCCTCACAAGCCCTGCTCTCTGAGCCTGCAGAAGTAATGTGGTAGTGGGGGCAACCAGAGATGGGACTTTTTCTGTGGTGGTGCCTTGCTGTTAGAATACCTGGTGACTACCTACTCTCTTTTAGGTGCCAGGTGGAAACATGCCTTTTTAACCCAGGCTTTTAATTCAGGGTTCTTTTAAATTGTTTTTCCAGCAAAGTGTTTTACAAGAATCATTTTAAGCAGCAAAATGGTTGTTTTGTTTTTATGCTCTTGCTGGGTTTTTATTGCAGGGTTCTTACTAGATATGAGCACGAAACAGAAAAAGCCCGAAACAAGAGTTTTGTGTTTCGTCACGATCCGTGAATCATGAAACTTCACGAAATTGACACGTTTGCCGAAATGATTTGTTAGTTTCATGATTCGTCAGAACCCAGGGCATTTCAACGGCCCCCTTCATACCCGGAGATGCCACACTTGCCGGGAGACTTCAGCAGGCTCTCCTGCACCCACCCTCCCAGTTTGCAATGTGTTGATCAGGAAGGTCAACAGGAAGGGTGGGAAGGGAAGTGCTGCCAGAGTGCCTGACTGAACTGGGGACCAGGAGTTGCTGGATCAGAGAAAGATGAAGGACCGGCTGTGGTGGAGCTGGTTGGCTAACAGACCTGCCTAACAGGGTTTGGAGAGGTGAGATTGGTGTGCCCATGGTTACAGAAGGCCCTCCTCCTTGGTTGCCTAGGGGATTGACCCCGAGCTCTTGGCTGTATGGGGCAGAATGGAAGCTCTCCAGATAACTAGGTGAGCTGCCAATCAAGGGTAACTGGGCTATGATTGGGGGTTCCAATAACAACAAAAGGTCTGGGCCCATTGTTGCCTAAGGAATTAATGGATCGGCGCCAGCCGGTCTGAAATTACAAATTGTTCACGAAGCTAATGAAACAGGTCCAAAAGTCGTGAATTTTGTGATAGTTTCGTGATAACTGCAGCCCCACAAAATGCTGTTTTGTGACACACGAAGGCCCGTTTCATGATGAAATTTGCTTCGTATTTCAATTTGTGCCCATGTCTAGTTCTTACTAGCTGTTAATTTCTGGTTACTTCTATGCTGTTTTATGTTTTTATCATGTTTTACTTTGTAGGTCACCTTGAGCAGGTTCTCTGAAGAGGCAGCATAGAAATGTTCCAAATATATCAATAAATAGTCCCACTCCCGTCTCGGGTGTTGCTGAATAGCTTAACAGTAGCTCATCAATAATGCAGTCATAAACAGAGATACACCTTAAGTCCACCAAAGTCAATGGATTTAGAAGGATATAACTCTGCCTAGGACTGAACTGTAAGTGATCAAGAGCTAATCTGGGATGGTATTTTATTTTCACAATTTCTGTAATTCAACTATTATGCTATCAAGCTCCACACTAGTCAAGTTGAACGAACATGATAAAGAGGCTCCTAAAATTATACAGGCCACAACTTTTGAGTGACAACCAGAAGCCTTTGAGTTTTGACTGTCTAGGGAAGATGAGGAAGAAAAAGGGAGGGATCTTGTGCTGCAGTTCCTTTCAAGTCTGGGCTTCACAGCAACTGTGAATTTGTGCTTCAAGAAGGGTACTAACAATCCACCTATAAGGCTTGCCTCCAACCAATGCATTCCTCTCCCCTCCCACCCTCCACTTTCCCATCCCTCAAAGGTAACATTTCCCCCAGTAAACAACATACTCACGAGTCCACATGATTCTCAAAGGATAAGATCACAGGGTAGGGGGAGGTTTTGAAAGCACTTTCTGCAATAGCTTCAATTGCATCCTGTATGAAGCAAGAGGCACAAAGAGCCTGTCAGAAGAGGGAACTGAGATGCACCTCTTTCCGGGTAACAATCTAGGCTTCAGATCTACAGAGCAGCTAATTCTATATGATTTCCTTGATAGTCAAACCTTCTAGATAGCCCTTTTTAACTTAAGAGTTTTATTTTTTGTTCCTTTTCATATTAGAACTCTGGCCTTATATAAGCATACAGAGAAGTGCTCAGAAACAAAGCTCAGCCTCTCAGTTCTTATATAATAGTGAACTCATGCAATAGTTTCTCAACCAGCATCCAATATTTTTGATATTGGATGTTAGTTTTAATTTTGTAAATGAAATATACCACAGGTGTCACATCTCAAAATAAGCATCTTCTTTTTTAAAAAAAAATACTCTGATAATACATTAGCTCCTACATCTTCTGCTGATGGTCACTGATGTTCCTGGCTTTCCTCTCCAGCCTGTTGTCCTTTCCTACCCCAGGGGTTAATGGATCAGGGGTAGCAGCCATGCAGACTAGGAGGCTGCAGTGGGGCAGAGGAAGAGAACAAAATCCCTCCCTTCTTCCTCTTCTGTCAGCAGAGCTCTGCTCATGGATGAGGCAGGAGAGAGCAATCTGGTCCCCCTCTTCCTCCTCACTGCAGCCCCTGAACCACATGGCTATTACTCCATGTGCATCCTGCAACACAGGTATAGAATTTCCTGGAGTTGGAAAGGATTACTGTGGGGATAGGGAAGGTGGGAGATCAGAGGTCCTTCTTGTCCTGCACCCAACCCAGAGACAGGAAAGAGAGCAGCAACACAGGGGACAGTGAGGAATCTTATGGGTAGACTAATGGCGAGAAGGTTTGACTAATTCAATTAGAATCAGGAAGCAAAATGCTGATGAAGTCTGCATCACATTATTATTTGCATATCTGCAACAAAACAAAGCAAATCAAATAGCTGGACTGGGTCATCCTGAATTTCCCTTGTATAAGATATTTTACATATAAAAGGAAAATGTAGTCCCCTGTGCAAGCAACCAAGTCATTACTGACCCATAGTATTAGGGGGACGGGACGTATTAACACAGTAGAAAAACCAAGAGTGAGGGTTTTTCTAGTCAGCATGGGCATGAAACAGAAGACAAAATATGAGAAAAAATACAATTGAATTGCAATCGAATTACACTCAAATACACTCAAATTACAAAATACACTTGAATTACCCGGATAATTCGAGTGTATTTTGTCTTGTGTGGTGAGACCCAGAGAAACTGGATGTTATCTCAGTTCCTGTGCCATCTCAACCCTGCATTTTTCAACATAAGGAAGGAAGGTGGAAGGCACTTAAAGCAAAGGGATCAGCAGGCAAGAGGGGTACTTAATAACTTCCACTCCTGCTCATATTTCCCAGGGCCACCAAGGAGGGCTGACTAAACACACAACATTCCAAGAGGTCCAGATAGGGATATCCTGGAACGACAACTGCTATCCAGTCCAGAGATCAGTTTTGCTGGAGAAAATGGCTACTTTGGAATGTGGACTCTGTGGTATTATACCCCACTGAAGTACCTTCCCCACCCAGTCCCTACCACCCACAGGCTCCTCCCCCGAAATCTCCAGGAATTCCCAAACTGGAGCTGGCAACCCTAAGTCCCAATCACCCTAGAGAAGCAGGGAGCTGGGCAAGTAGACAGAGGCAGTCTTGTGCCAAATGCCACCATGACCCAAGGGTAGCTGCCTGTTCCAAACGCCATAGCTCAGGAAAAAAACATAACAAACAACCTGGGAAGGGCAAATGCAGGGAAGAATCAGCAGGTATGAGAAAAGTTGAGCATCCCTTTCCTTTCTATCAATGCTCCCCTGCAAATCCCCCTCTCAGCCCCTGCATTAGATCACAGGGGATGTATGCTATTGGGAATCTTATGTCTGACTTGTACCATCTAGTTCTGCCTTGAGTAAGCAGAAAGCCAGTGTGATGTAGTGCCTAGATTGACAAACTAGGGGCTAGGCAGCCCAGGTTCAGTTCCCTGCTCTGCCATGGAAGCCAAGCATGCACACTCAGCCTAACCTACACCATAGGGTTGTTGTAAGAAAAAACAAGGAAAGAGAATGCTGTAAACTCCTTTGGATCCCCATTGGGGAGAAAGGCAGAGTATGAATGAAATAAAAAAGAGAGCTGTAGCCAATAATGACTTTCTAATAGTGAGCTATAGATAAATAGATATCTGCATCATACTTTATATTTTGTGTATCCTCTTAATACTCTTACAGTACCATCTTGAGCAGTTACATCCTTCTAAGACTACCAATGGACTTAGAAGGGGATTACTCTGCATAGGGCTGCAGTACTAAAACATTTACCTGTAGACCACCACCATTTATAATGTATGAAAATGGTCCTCAGAAAGGAATTGTTTGAGAATGACTTCTTAATGGTTTCTTAATACCATAAGGATTTAAGATTCTCAAATCAAATTCAGCAGAAGTTTCAACATTACTTTTTATTTATTTATTTAGGAAACAATATTTTACCTAAAATTCTGTTAAGCTGCTATTCACTTTTCTTATTTTCTGTCCTCCTTTTACTGCTAATTGGTAGCTTATGGTAACACTACTTTCTGTATAATTATTTGCCTTCTCCTGCTCCATTCATTCGGTGATGTCATGCAACCATATACCTTGTTATTATATAGCAGCATGCAACTGTTCTACAGAAATCCAAACCTTGGAGCGTAGCTTCAATAGAGTCAATTGACTTTTACCAGGGATTAACATGGCCCAGGACTTCATATCACCGTTTGCGAAGAAATCTACCTGATTGAACAAGCAACTAATTGCTAGGGGGAGGCTGCTGCTGGTTTGCTTCAAGGGACCACTTGAACTGCTTCGACAATACATAAAACTGCTTCAGGTTCAAAGCAGGAGAGGATCCTCCCCACCCCGCATTGAGGTAGAAATCAGCCAAAGGCAGAAATTAAGAGAGGGGAGGATCTATATATTACGTAAGCTATAGTGAAAGCAGATTGCTGTGCTAACAACTTGTAATTTCTTCCCAAGGTTCATTGTTGTGATGTAGCTGAATCCTTCTGTACAATTACAGCTCTGGTAATGCACAATAGCCTCTATTTGCCCTATCAGTTCTATGGTGTTGTGTAAAGGGAACCTTGATGTCTGGGCTGTGAAGTTTTTGTCACCAAAGACCAGTGATTTTTTCTTTAAAAAGAGGAGCTGATATTCATGAAGCCCCAAGCCCGTTAGCTGAAAGAGGTGCAGGAACTGTGTCCCAGCATGTACTGCCAGAAAAAAGCCTTGCCAAAGTCTACAAGCATATCAGACGACTTAATCATTACAGGGAAAGAAGGATCTTTGTTCTTCTTCATGCCCTGCAACTATTGCTGAAAGTCCTAATCCACTGATCAAGCAAATTATGTGGATTTTCATCAAAGCAATGTGTATCTTGCTGTCTGTTTCTGATAACAAAAGGGCATTTTCACCAATTCACCCTCCTACTGCAGACTTGCATTTGCCCCCCCCCTTGTGCTACCCAAGAGGGTCCCATGGAACAACTGGGGGGTCAGTGGGCAGCAGGAGGAGGAGAGGTGGGAAAGACCCTTTTTGCACACTCCTCTAGAAGACTTTTTAGGGTACAAGATGAGATCTCTTCCTTAAAAGGGCTTTGATTATCTACCTTCACTGAGAACCAATGCCATAGTTGCAAGTCATCTCAGTTCAAGCAGGTGCCCCAGCCCAGAAAGTGTCACACACCTGCCGGATCAGGTTTCTGTACACAGATTGGCACTGGGTGTGCAAAAAACAGCTATCAGGATAAAGGATTCTGTGCAGCAACACAACTAGCATATGCAAGACAGACTAGCACATGTTTGTTGCTGTTCAGATGTTTCTCTGAAAGCATAGCTGGGAGCTCATCCCCTGTATGGGAAAGCCCATATTGGTGGCCCCCAGATACTGCCAGTCATTTAAATAAGCATATTTAAATGCATTACCTTGCTTTTTCAAAAAAATGAGAGTGTGGAGCTTTCTTATTTTGAATATGAGAGCTTACATTTTAAAGGATTCTACTATTCACATAAAGGCCTGGTTTTGCCCATAGCATTACAACAGACAGAGGCTAAGTGATGAAAATCACTATCACTATGGCTGCTGTGTCCATGTCTCATTTCAAACAAAATGATTTCCTGTTATCTATTTTTTGGCACTTCATTATCATTTAAGTTTGTAGGCTTGCCATATGCAGTGCCATCCTTCCTAAGCACAGTTGCACTAATGTTAGTGCCCTTACAAGGGTTTAACTCTGTTTAGGGTGGTGCTGATGGTTACCTGCTTGTCCATTTGCCCTTACAGCCCTTCATGAAAGTTTATCCATCTGTATGTTCACAAATTACCCATACTGGTTTAACTTCCCCTTTGTGCCTTGGACGGAAGAACCCCAGGTTCAAATTCATTGGTTAGCCTTGGGCAAGTTGCTATCACTCAACTAAACCAATCTCACTGTCGGGGAGCTAAAAGACTGCTCCAAGCTCCTCAAAGGAAAGGTAGGATACCATAATGTACCTAACAAATAAACAGGTAAAAATAAAATAACCTCCAGTGAGCTCTATACCTTGAACAGTATTTCAGTGGTCATTGTGAACCCATGTGTGATGATGGGCTCCTCATCTGGAGGCTTCCCTTTCCAGCAGTCAAGTTCCACACAGCGGCAACCAGCCAAAAGGGTCTGGCGATACATCTCTGGAGATGAGATTCCCGAAAACTGCCCAGCTACAGAAAAAGAGCAGCACAAGGAACAATAAGTTTGTCATCTGACTTACCATATGTGAAACCTTAATGTAATCTTCATTTTTGAATGCTAGTGATGAGAGTGCAAACTATTTTTTGTCCATGCAATAACAGCTAAATTGGTTATATGGTACCTCTTCACTTATGGCAGAGGGAAGAATCATGTATACCACCAAGAACTTTATGGAAGAAGTGCAGGGTAAAAATGTGACCAGTAATTACAATGATTTTGGCCCTACAACTGGGGTGATTGCTCGATGGGCACCTACAGGACCACATGATCCATAAGGCTGACAAGGCTGAAGCCTAGACTAGGGGCCTGTCCATTTTTATACTTCCACATAAATTACAATTAATTGATTCTCTGAATAATAAGACTGCTCTAATAATAAGATAATTAACTGCTTCCTTTTGGTGGTGGTGGAGTGTACCCTCAAGTCACAGCTGACTTCTGGTGACTTCTGGTGGGTTTTTCATGGCAAGAGGCTAACAGAGGTGGTTTGCTGTTGCCTGCCTCTGTAGCCCTGGTCTTTGGAGGTCTCCCATCCATTACTAACCAAGGCCCTGTGATCTGAGAAATCAGGCTCACCTGGGCTATCCAAGTCAGGGTACTTCCTTATTGAAGTGAAACAAATTTTATATTAAAACAATTATCCATAAATTATTTATTTTTAATAAATAATAATAATTTTATTCACTTCAAAATATTACAGTATTGAATAATTATACCTCCAAAATGGGCTTTCCTGAAGAGTTGGACTCGCGCAATAAAAATAGTTTTTTAAACGTGAATAGAAATTCTTCAGGAGACCCTCAAAATGGATATAGGGCTATGTACTGTGGTCTAGTGCCTACCATACCAGAGTCAGGCTGTCAGTTGTAGTGGGGTGAAAGATCGAAGTGCTGGAGTGGGCCCCAAGTACCTGAAAGCCTAGGGGCCTGGCCATGGATACAGCCCTGGGCACCTATGTAGTTTCTTCCCACAAATGCAAAAGCCACATTATTTTATCTGGAGTACCCATTCACTCTGGGACAGAGTTACTATGCCCTACAGGAAATTATGTTCCTTGAAGCTTGTTCTCACCAGTGGAGTTGATCTGATAATTGTCCTCAGCAATCATTTCTTTGTCTCTCCTTGATAGTATCCTGAGAACAATGCACTGGTGGTGCTCGAACGTCTGGAGTTTGGAATGAGGCAGGAAGGATCCTCATAAGGCCATCCTTACACTTCCTCCAGAACTATGCAGAGCTAATATAAGAAGCCCCTCCAGTCTTTACATCAGCATTGTTGCCCAGCGTACAGAGAGACAATATACATCCTCTGGCAATAGAATACCTGGCAAAATCTGACTTGTTTCTGTATTTGGACATACCTGTTAGATAGGTGTTATGGGATGAGTTGATAAAATAGTGAGAGAGTGGCTGGTTCATATCCTGGTACAGCAGTAGTTTGTCCTGTAATATCACACTGTTTTCAGGACCACACAAGAACCAAACCATCCCCTCTGGAGATAGCTGCCCTGAAAGATAAAAAACAATTATTAATAGTAATAGTCTACAGGGGCCTAAAGGAACTAAGCTTGGATGCTCCTGCTCTTCTGTTGTTGGATCCAAGTCACAGAAAGTATAGTAGATGTCATTTACACCTGCCACATCTTTAGGAAACATTCATAACCTTTCTAAACTGTGAGTATTTTTGTTCCTTCCCTACCTGTCAAAGCCTACCCACAACTCTTCCCAACATCTGTCTGGGTTCACGGCAGTCATCATAGAATACTTATCATCGTCATTACTTCCAATGCACCTCTATTACAAACATGACCAATAACCATAACCATTAAAATTCTTGCATCTGGTTCCAACATTTCCATGTAAATATGTGCAAAGAAAAATGTATTTATTTATAAAATTCCCAGTGCTAGGCAAAATTTAAAACAAAAACAATGCAGGACAGTATAAAAACAGGAACAGCCATCAACCATGTAAAAATAGCTGAATTGATCACATTTAATTGTTTGTGAGAATTTTTATATCTTTGAGTCCCTTAAAGTATAAGGGAATATCACATGCTGCATCTCCCCCTCCCACATTCACCCGGAGAAGCTAGTCCATAATTGCAGTAGTAAATCAATAATTATACAACCCCTACTGAGAAGGGTCTTCCCTGGAAAGCTGCAAATCTAATCTTTTTTACTAGGTGGCATGCAGCAAAAGAACCTTGTTAGATACAAGAGAACAGGAAGGCACATATGGGGAAAGAGAAGCCGAGCCCTTATAAAGCATTGTGTGTACACAGGCGCCTTGAATTAGGTATGGAAACCAATTGGCAGCTAATAAAATCAGCCTATAGAAATCTGTGCCAGCTGCTTCTGAACCAGGCATTTCTGAGATATGCTATGGGTTCTCTTGCTGCATTCCAAGAGGACCCATAGCAACCTATAATACAATCCCACAAAATGTTGCAGTATTTCCAGATTTTGCCACAACCAAATTTGTTGCACTCACCCAGTTGGTAAAGTTAGAAAATGAACAGCATAAACTTCAAAGTCCATGTCATTGGCCAGGCTGGGAATGATGCTAAAGGCTAGTTCTTCTGGGAAAGGACTCACCTCTCTGAACATTCATCCCACTGGACTCGTATTTTTCTATGAGACCCTGCACTTGCTCTGGCTTGGCAGGGGGGAAAAGCACATCATTGAGGTGGGAATCTCGCTGTTTCTTGTTGATAAATTTTGTCAAGTGTTCTTTGGTCATGTAGGGCTTGGCTTTTGAATGGCTAGGAACAAAGTGAGAAGGACCAAGAGATAGTTTCATCTTCCTGGGAAATCCCACTTCAGTAACACAGCACATCTGACACACACATTTTGTTTGTTTTCTTCTCATCCTTCCTTTGCCCAGCAAACTTTATGTTTGCTTTCAACCCCATAACTTTCTTGGTATCTAAATAACTTAATAACATCATATATATCTGAGAAATATTCTGAACAATGATTAAGTAAAGCCAGCAACTGACAGTGCTGGCGGGATGAGCATCAACTTCAGCCCTCATATTAAGGAAGGGAATTTTTTTCAGGGAAGATAAAAGACAGTGACAAATGCTAAAGCAGTCTCAAGATGTATGTAGGGCTTGGGGCCCATGAGATATGGTTAAAAGGAGAACCTATGCAGTAGGAGGAACTAGAAAAAAGAGGGACTATGGTAGCTTCTTAGACAAGAAAAAATCCAATTTGTGGAAATCTGAGATCAAGTTGAGTTTTCCAAAATGTTACACAACATGACATCATCACTTTGTGTCCTTCCTCACCTCCAATCCGGATCTGGAGCAGCTAATAAGGTGAAGTGGAGTAAGGAAGCACATGATGTGGCATCTTATTCCATATGCTTCCCTAATTAGGGTTGCTGCCTCTAAGGGACAACTTTCTGTTCTGTTCTTGTTGCTGCATTTGCAGCAGCAATAGGTCATCACATGGGAATATTCTCATGCTTTCCCATAATGCCTGCCTGTTCCCTCTCCACCTGTCGTTTTTTCTGGGGTGGGTGGGAATAATCAATAGTAAGTATATCATTCAGAAGTGACAGTGAAAAGGTGGGGAATTTAATGCTACAAATGCACATTTACCATATTAACTGCACTTAACTCTGTTCTGGATTGTGGCCAAGGTTAACAAAACAGTGGGCACATCCACAGTGGAACTGCAGATCAAGGGAGCATACAACCTCCAAGAGTGCTGATGTGAAGCCAGCCTAACAGTTACTTCACATTATGCTGAGGTAAAAAAAGAAAGGTAAGGATTCTGTAAGATCTCTGCTGTGCCTCACAGCCTTACCTCATCTGTAGAGTATCTCTTTGCTTCTACTGTTTTATGAAGACTTACTGTGAGGTGAATATTTCATTAATCTCTGGCCGAGGACACAGGCTCATCAAGAATGATTTGTACACAGTCTCAGGGAAGTCCTCAGGATTGATGCCATCATTCTGAAAGCAAAACAGCAACTGGCATTATTAATGATTTTCCATGGCTCTATTTCTAAAATGTGCAAGACAGAGGCTCAAGACTTCCATGGAGGTCCTCCTGATCTCTCCTGAGATAGGAGCAATGAATACATAACTCCTGAAAGGGGCTATTGAGTGGGCTGTTAAGACTGATGATAGAAATGCTGAGCAGTTTTTTGGGGGGAGGGGATAATGAATTTTAGAGGTGACTGTATTAATTTCCCCTTTTCTGCCTTCATACCTTATGTCTACCATGCTGACTACATACAGCAGTCCTTGCTTATTCGTTTTAGTTAGTGTTGGATAAGTATTGTTGCAGAGTAGAAAATTTGCACAGCAGATAAAGAATCACAGACACGTGTGTTCAGCTTCTAAAATAAATGTTTACTACATATAGGAAAAATAATAAAGGATACATTGGAGATAAAATAAAGAAAAGCTAACTTAGTTCCTACATCCTTACATCCCGAAGATAATGATCTAACTAACAAGAGCAATGGCGTCCTGAGTAAAGGAAAGAATGTCAGTTGCCCCCCAAGAAACCTGGTCAGCCAATAATCAATCCTAGAGCTGTTCATTAAGCATGCAACTCCCTTTTTACCCTGGCGGGAAGAACAACTGACATCTAACTGGTCTTATGCAAATTAGTTGTCTCTAACTAAACACAAACAAATTAACTCTTTCATGACTGAAGAGAATGACACTTGTAAAAATCCCAACAGTTAGAACATGTTCCTGTTGTCTCACTATGTGCACCTGTTGCTGACATGTTCTGTATTTGTTTCCAGTCTGTATTGAGCTGTCACATCCTGAAAATATTAGCTAAGATTTGGAAGCTAGGATTTGTGTGGACTGCTGGAGAGAATGGACTATGCAATGTCTCTCAATACTAGGTCATACACCAGGACTTTGAGGGGTGGGGGTGGTAATAGAGCTAGAAAGATAGATAGGTAAGGACTATGTGTATTCTTCTTCTTGTCTGCTCTGCTGCTGTCCCTTTGTCAATCTAATGTGCTATTCTCAGGGAAACCTCCTTCCTTTAACCTGATGCTTCTTCCTCCTTTTTGTTTAACCACCATGAGGACAAGATATGCTCTCTGCAATCTCTCTCCATTCTGGTCTGGACAGATAGCTAGAATGCGAATGTTACACTTTCCTATCCAGCATGGAGTTCCTTTACAATAAAGAAATCCTATTTCTTTACTAAAGCAACAAGACTAGTATGAATTTTACAGAGGCATATTTAAGTATGGTACAGCTGGAGCACTTCTCCCAGGCCCTGTGTTAGGGGATCTGGGCTGGCATAGGGGGCTACTACCTGCTACCCACCCAGCCACTGCTCTGGCTGCCAGTGCCATGTGCAGCTTCACCCTCCCATTACACCATTGCATAGTGCCCTCCTTGTAAGATCCCCAACTGCTGCTGGTACTGCCTGATGATATCTCTCCACTACAACAATGAGGAGATAGTCAGTTGGGCTGCTGCCAGGCCTCTGACTGCCCCCTACAGTACTGCTGCAAGGCAGCCATGATACCCTAGACAGGTGATGCAGAGGCAAAGTAATCGACTGGTCAGTGGGGGAGACTTTGGCCTCTAACCAAGTGCTCCCTCAAGGCAGTTGGCAGACAGGGGCAGGAACAAGTGAGGCAGTAAGTGGGGTGGGGGGCTCTGACCATGGTGCTGATTGACAGCAGCCCATGATGGCACATGGCCGGGACAGGTGAGGTGAAACAAGGCAACCAGTTGGGGGTCCTCCTGCTACCGACTGCTCCAATGAGGAAACTGGCAGGGACAGGCAAGGTGGGCAAGTTGGGTGTGAGTGTATGTGGCGGGGGGGAGGGGGGGCTGCGAGCACACTGGGTAACGTTAGAAGTGGCCCCTGGAGATCCTGTAGCATATGGACATTTTCCCATTTGTTTTCAAATGGAGTAGGAGAACCTGCTGTCACCCAGCCTGCGGAAAATTGCATTTATATTCCTGTCCAAAGCAAGACATGTGAACTGAGTCCAAAGGAGGTGTCCAAACAAGTTCTATGGCTAATACAAACTAAAAATGAATAAATAACCAGATCTGGACTGTAGTCATCCAAGAATTCTTACAGAGCTAAAAAAGAAACAGCTGATTTTTTAAATATGTCATTTGCATTAGCATCATAGCTGTCTGTCTGTCTGTCTGCCTGCCTGCCTGCCTGCCTGTCTGCCTGTAAATGTATTCTTTTCCATACTTAAAATAATGTATGTTTTGAATTGGAGTTTTCAAGAAACCTGGAATGGGATGTCTGTGTCTTTGATCTCGTACTGTATGACAGCAGCTTCTCCTGTGTGGTGTAGTAGTTACAGTATCAGAGTAGGATCTGGGAGGCCCAGTTTGAATCACCACCTTGGACCCATAGCACACTTCCAGCTTAGCCTACCTCATAGGGTTGCTGTGAGGATAACATGGAAGAAAGAATGATGATGTAGGCCCTTTGGATCTCCATTGAAGAGGAAGGCAGAGTGTAAATGAAGCAAATGAACAGGGAAATAAATTTTAAAATAACCAAGCAGTGTTGTGCTACTTCAATAGACTGTACATCGTGGTTTAGGAAATCCTCTGACCAGCTAATTTCTTTTTTACTGTTATAGCAACAATGAGCTTATATTGGTTTAATAATCATTCTCTTTCCTGGGGAACTGTGTGCAGGGTGGGTAGGTAGGTGGGCTGGAGGAGAGTAGAGATCTCCAACCAAATCCTCAACACCCTTTGCAAGCTTCAGTTCTTTGGAGGAAGTCATGCCATTACACTGACATAAACCCCAATGAAAGTTTTCAGTTCAAATACATTCAATTCTCCTGAGGTTTGAGATTAAGAGTCAAGGAAAACAATTACCTTAGAGATATGGAAAATTAAATAGGAGTGTGAGATCTGGGATTCATAAACCATCTAAATAGCTGAATTCATACTGGTCCCACATAATCCAGCTATGCCAGATCACATTGGAGAATCCTGGATCAGATCCAGGGATCCAAAGTCTGATGAGCGGGATTATTTGGCCACGTGGCCCTCATCTCACAGAGAAGAAAGGCAGGCAGCCAGTAGAGGTGGAGCAGCAGTGAGTGAGTGGGTAGCAGTGCAAAATGGAGGAAAGCCTGGCACTGTCGCGCACAGGGCTGGGCACAGCAGGCAGGAGGCTCACTGGTACTGCAGGGCTGAACACAACAGGCAGGAGGTCAGTAGTCCAGAAGGCAGCAAACCAGGGTCCAGAAGTCAGGCCAAGTGTCAGGACAAATATGCCAGTCAGAGAGAGGAGCAGGCAGAAGGGTAGTCAGAAGGCAGGCCGGGGTCAAAGTCCAATCAAGCAGCAGAGCAGGGCGCAAGGCAAGAGCGTCCAGGCGTAGAGCTCTGGTAGCAGGGAGTGGCGAGCTGAGTTGCTTCCACGCTTGGTTTCCTCGGCGTCTTCCTTTTATGCTGTCCTAATGAGGAACAGCTGTTGCCTCTCTCTCTAACAGCTTCGCTCGGTGCTGTGCCTGTAAACGGGCACTCCTTCGCCTCTCCAACAGAGCTGACTTATCTCTATGTTTCCTCCTTTCAGCTGGCCCCAGGTGCTCGGGTTTCACTTTTGCCCTGAGGGAGTCTTTGTCTCTTACAGCCTCTGTGGAGGTTTCTGGCTGTTCCTCATCACTGACAGTCTCTGCAGAAGCTCCAGGCTGTTCTTGCTGAATTCCCTCTGGAGCAGCAGCAGTGGTTTCTGACTGCTCTTCCTCTCCAATAGCTTCTGCAGGGGCTTCTGGCTCTAGAGAAGATCCTGCTGACCCTTCCTGCTCATCTTCTGAGGAGGACTCTGAGGCAATAGGTAAGGTGGCCAGTTGAAGCTGGGGCTGACTCATGACAGGCACCATGGCTGGAGAGTGGCATGAGGCTGGCAGAGGACAGGATGCAGCAGTGGATTCCCATACCACCCCTCTATCCCCACCTGAGCTCCAAAAGAGCTCTTCAAGATGCTGCTGGCCACCTTTTAAACTCTGCAACTCCAGCCAGCCAACCCCCCCCCCTTTCTTCAGGTTGGGAATCAGGATTCTCTAGTTTGACATGGGAGGCTTTCTAGTTTGACTTTGGGATTCTCTGGTTCAACATTGGGATTCTTTGGTTTGACATTGGTTCCCTTGCTGCAGTTTGGGTTTGTTGGTTCAGCTTGTGTGGGAGTGGGACTTGCATTTGGGATTGGCTTTTGGCCAGGGGTTGCTTTTGCCCGGAGAGCCTTGGAAATGTTTCCCCATAGGAAACAATTGAGAGTGGCCGGGGGCACCTTGTTCAGGGGCCCATAGAATTGGAGTCATGGATCTAATCTTCCTGAAACTTGGGAGGTCTTTGGTAGACAGTCAAGAGTAGGTTCCCTGAAAATTTGGGGGAGTTTTCTTGAAAATTCCCCACCCAGCCCCTTGGATAGTTTTTCTCATAGGGAATCACCATCATCATCAGATAAATTCAGAATTCTCTAACTGGATTAGAGAATCTGACATGAATTTCAAAAATACAGAATTTTTTTGGTATCCCTGGAACCTGGATCCAGATCCCCCAGATTTTGGTTTTTGGTGCACTAAAATTAAGAATATACTTACCTTCCCCTTTGGAAGATGACACGCACTTAATGCAGCTTCTACCCTTTTTCTGTCTGCAGGAAACATCTGAAAAATACTGAGAGAAAGAAAAAGGTGAGTAAGAGACAAAACAAAATTTCATAAGGTGATTTGGGAAGGATGGCCCAGTAGAATGTTCAGTGTGACCATGAAAAAGAGAGGGCAGGACAAACCATGGACAACAGAATGACTTGTTCATTGCTCTGTTGCAGTTTTTTGGTGGGCTGTTTCTTTTTTTTTCATGAAAAAATGCAATTGTCAAATCTATTGAAAGGGAAGGGGGAACAGGTGCTGGGGAGAAAAGCTTTTCTGTAATGGGGTAAAATCAGCTGTGGAAGGATGATTTTCAAGAGGAAAAAGACTAAAAAGTTCCTGTTCTCATTTCCTGCCACAGCAGCATCTTTGGAAAGAAGATCTAACGCTGACAGTGCGAGAGTCACATGCCAAAGAGTGGGGCATTGTTCAGTTTGCTAGATTAAAATTGAAAAGATACAGAATGATTTGGAATTGAAATTTCGGAAAGGACTGTTCAAAGAATGCTGTTGAAGGCTGAACTGTGAAAATGGACGTCAATCAGATTGTATGGGACTATGAAATTATTGTTAATTACATTTTTATATTTAATAATAAAGTAGTGCTGTACATAATGGATGCAACATTTCCTCTCAACATTCAAGTGCTTTGTTGCCGTTTTTATTAGATTTGTAGCATCACTTGCTCAACTGGATTTTGTCATGCGTAAGATAAAAATCGTTTCAACCTGTCACATTTCAAAAACGTTGCATGACAAATAATAAACATCACTGCATGCCTGTTGTCAAGCACATTTTAAAATGAGCTCATAAGTGGTTCATGCAAAAATAATTTTAGAGAATAGTTGTTGACTGTCAATGGGCTTAGAATAGTGTAATTCTGTTTAGGATTGCCCTGCTAGTCTCTCTAGAGAATTGATCCGGCACAGGCTGCTATTGAACCAGACTAGAACTAGTAATCATCTGATTTTCATTTCCATTTTCTTGAAAATCAAATGGAAATGAACAGGTAGTTAATGCTGCTGCCTCTTTCTAAATTAAAACCTTTGTAGAAGAGTAGTGCTGAAGCCCTGCCTCACTATGAAACTTTTCCATATGTTTCAGCAGTTCTTTATTAGCAGGTGTTTAGGAAATGCATGACAAAATGATTTATTTTGATGCTATTATTAGTGTTTTTTTCAACTCAGAGTCCCTTCTTGTTTTCCTCACCTGTTCTTCTTTGCCATCACAAGCAAACCAAATGTTGAATGGGAACCAAGGTTATATCTCTCTGTGGGAATTAAGCCACCTGCTTTCTGTGGTGGACTTTCTTCTAAGCTCCAACACTTACTAATCCAATAGTTGTTAGAGTATTCTCTTTTAGTTCTGTTTTGGTCACCAGATTTTTGTTATAGATTTACCTTGCCCTGCCAAACCACTGGGGAATTTCCTTTTTCTCTTTAGCAGGATTAATGAAACCAAGCTCATATTACATTTCCTCAGGAACGTACCTAGGTCTGGCGATGGAAGTGTTGTGAGAATTTCATGCTTGTCCTGTTGCAAAGAGGCTGCCACAGGTAACAGACAACTGAACAGAAGGAAAAACCCTCCCATGGGTAAAATACCAGACACAATCAATAAGATACTTGATATAAAGGTAAGTTTAAATTGCAAAGTGCAATAAATATGTATTGTACTTACTTTTATATCAAGTATTTTATTGATTGTATCTGGTATTTTGCCCACAGGAGGGTTTCCCCTTCTGTTCAGGAGTTTCATGCTTCCCGAGTGCCTAGGGTCCTGATTTAGTTTGGTACAGCAGCAAACATGGAGGCCTTAGTTCTTCCCTCTCACACCATTTTCTTGACCTGAAACAGCCCCAGGGAGCCTCTATTTACTTGGTGTAGCCATATCAGTACAAACGCCAACAGGGCAAATGGAAGCTCCCCAGAGACCATTTGGGGAAATGGCACAGGAGGAGGAAGTTCTAAGCCCTCATCTGTAGTGCCAGTCGACATCCAAAACCTGCACACCTGGGAAGCCACAGAGTTCCCTAGAACTGACCTAGAGACATACCCAGGAAAAACATACCATTATGCCCTCACCTTCAGAAACCTTGTTGTGCATTTTATGGCAGGTGCTGAAAAATAGCTGAATTCCCTTTAGAATCTGATACCTGACAAATTGTATATAATCTCTGTCTGCAGAGCCACATATCAGACTGGATGACTCTATACATTCCCTCTAAAAATAAGCTTTGAGGATAAAAACTGGCTTTGTCAAGGGACTATTTACATGTCAGAGGTAATGCAAATAGCAAACTCACTTCTTGACTGGAATTTTCCCATCAGCATTCAACTGCAACTTCAGTTTCAGCAGTCTGTAAAAAAGATCAGAACAGACCATCTTTCATTGGCCTTGCTACCCACATAGTTAGGAAGGGGAAGAAATGAAGGAAGTAGGATTATAATCACAATAGAGAAAATGGGAGTTAACCATTAAAATATGTGCATGTTTTTTCATAGTCCAGTGAAAGACACTTTTGAAAAATATATTGTTGAATACTTTCACGGCCAGAGAGAGATGGTTGTTGTGGATTTTCTGGGCTGTATAGCTGTGGTCTTGGCATTGTAGTTCCTGACGTTTCGCCAGCAGCTGTGGCTGGCATCTTCAGAGGTGTAGCACCAAAAGACAGAGATCTCTCAGTGTCACAGTGTGGAACACCAAAAGACAGCCAGTTCTTTTCCACACTGTGACACTGAGAGATCTCTGTCTTTTGGTGCTACACCTCTGAAGATGCCAGCCACAGCTGCTGGCGAAATGACAGGAACTACAATGCCAAGACCATGGCTATACAGCCCGGAAAACCCACAACAACCAACACTTTTGAAAAATCTTTGGTGAACTGTAATTCTTAGAAGTGCTGAAATGAAGTTTCTCACTGACTGGAAAAATCATTAAATTCCCTGGTCTCACAGCATACTCTAGCACTGCAAATTGTGAGGGAAATTGATTCTGATGTATTAGATACACAGCACAATCCTGAGAAGGGGATAAAAGCACACAGGGAGACAACATGACAGCATATCTCCAGAATGCCCCAGTAGCACTGTACCCTGCCTGAGTCTCAGCGCATCACAAGCAGCTGAGCTGGTGATGAAAGGGGAGGACCCAGGGGCGTGGCAGGATTTAGTGAGGGAGGGGGCAGAGGAGTCAAACTCTCTCCCACTTTGGAGTGTGGGTTCGATGACCCTCCTCCACACTCAACTGGATAGCAAAACACCTTCCATGATCCAGAACAAAAAAGCCCACCTGCATGCATACCAAGTTTTCAGATCTGGAAAGAGCAGACAATCCTGACTGTTGAATAAGAGATGCTTCATGGCACAGCCCCTGTTCCTCCAGCACTGGACACATCTGCTCATGCAAGACCACTGCCTGTCAGGCAGCTGAGAAGCATCTAGCATGTGAGGAATATGTTCTGCAGCGAAAGACCAGCACCACAGCAAACAAAGAGGAGCATCTACAGGCAAGAGGCTAGCTTGGAAGATGCCCTCCTACCTTGACACAGCCAATCTAGCCACCTGGATCCACACCATGGTAACATTAAGACTAGACTACTGTAAAGCACTGTACATAAGTCTTCCCTTGAAATCAACTTGAAGACTTCAGTTGGTACAAAATGCAGCAGCCTGCTTATTATCAGGAGGTAGGTGAAGCATGCATACTTATTCCCATTCTGAAGTTCCTCCATTGGCTTCCCATCAGTCACTGGGCTCAGTTCAAGGTATTATCACACACAAAGCCCTTCATGGCCTTGGTCCTTCATATCTGCAGGATGGGCTCACTTCCTATGCCCTACCACTGGAGCTTCAACCATCTGAACAGTGCCCTCTGCAGGCGTCACCTTGCACACGGGCAAAATCAATAGCTGCCTCTATATGTGCTTTCTTTGTGGTAGCTCCCACCTTATGGAATGGGTAGCCTGAAGAGGTTGAGAAAGCTCCAAGCCTCCTGACTTTCCACAAACTACTCAAAACTGAATTATTCAGGAGTGCTTTTTGCACAGGTAATAAGATTGCATTTTTTGTAGTTGAATGTACTACGACATGTCAACTGCTTGTGAGAAAGGTGGACTAGAAAGGAAGGAAGGAAGGAAGGAAGCTCTGTTCATTAGACCTCGTCATGAGGCTGGGGTGTTCTACTAACCCACTTGTCTTTGAGTGGATGAGATGTGCTCCCTGCCACTCTCTGCCCCATCTCCTTCCCCATCTGTGACATCCGCTTCAGGCTTCCTGGGATGATCTCCCCTTCACATGTCTGAGGCTCCCTCTCAGGGTTGCTCATGCTGGGGTTGCTGTTTTGGGGTTTCATAGTGCCACTGGACTGTTTTGTTCTGCAGCATGATGTAATAGAGGTCCAGTGGTACCTTGGAGAGACTGACTACCCACTTTTGCTGCCAGTCAGATCCTTGCCATGGGAGAGGTGGGCATCCTGTCGGCCACACAAGTGCTCTTTCCCTGAGGACTGGCAGATGAATGCTCAGGTCATGTGCCTCTCTGGGAGCTGTGCTGTCGTAGAGCAGAACCACAAGTGACAAAAGGCACAGATTAGACACTTGTCAGCTTCCCTCAAGTTTTGATGGGAAATGTAGGCATCCTGGTCTCGCAGCTTCGCTCTCTGTCAACTGTCACTTGTCCAACATTCCGCCAAGCTGCCTACATTTCCCATCAAAACTTGAGGGAAGCTGACAAGTGTCCAGTCTGTGCCTTTTGTCACTTGTGGTTCTGCTCGTAGATGCAGTGTGCCATTCAGAGGGGTGTCATTGTATGCTGTTGCCTGCTTGGTGATGCTGCTGGAGCCGCTTTGGACCCCAGTGCAGTTGCTACATCATCTATGCTTCATGGAGGGGTGCATGTTATTATTTCCCCCTGCTAAATGTCCATAGAAAATAGACCAGTGGCACCTCTAACACTCAGCCAGCTTGCTGCCTCCACTACAGCTGTGTTCAGGATTGGTCTGTGTCAGTCATGCTACTGGTGTATTGTCACCCAGAGCTGGTGAGGATTCCTCACTGTGGTGATCAATATAAGCAGTGGAGGAAGCTCTTGCCAAAAGTTACCACTGTAATGCTAAACAGAAACTTCTGTCTGAGGTTTCTGGATGGAATTGCTTATGTGTATTCAGTCATCTCGTTTGTTTCAGCCATTGCCACTAGGTGACCTAATACAAACCATACTCCAATACAACTGGGCAATACAACTTAACCTTAGACATCAAATGCTTCTACAGAACTGGTCTGCCATTATCATCTTACACAATAAAATGAAGAAACCTTTGAATGGCTTGGAATTGCAAAATTCAAAATTAATTGAACGTTACTTACATTTTTTCCAGGAAGCTGTAACGAGAAGCATTATATGTAAATGGGTTCCTAGCAATGGCTAAGATATCATCTGCCCAACTCTGGGGAAAAAAACAAGGATAAGTTGAATGTCTAGAAAACTGTACTGTGCAACATCTACACATTAAAGCCATTGCACTGTTGTGCCATAACCTAGGTACACATGGGAGTGACTGGGACTACAGGAGCGTTCCATTATATTTTTGCTTGCACTTACTGATGGGGTACTTGAGGAACATAGCAAAATAATTTCTACACTTCTTGTGAACAATTTGTGATCACAGTTTGAACAGCAGCAACACATGGTCCCCTTCCAACATTTCATGCTGGTTCAGGGACAGCCACCCTATAAAATTTCCCAGTACCTTTCCGACATTTTCTTTATAGGAGACAAAATTATGAAAGGTGAGGTCCACCATATCAGGACCAGCAACCACAGTCAATGTCTTGAGCAAGAAGTTGTTGTCTGGAAAATCCAGATTGAAAACCTCCCGGAGCTTCTGGCTCTGTAAAGGAAAACAAACATTGACAATGAAGAAGCCCATACAAAAGAGACGGGCTTTCACTTGAACCACAAGAGAACCACACTGCTGGTGCTTAATATCAAAAAGGTACCAGAGCAGCTTTTAAATTAACTTCAGAGGGGGAAGCCAACAGGAGCTGGGGAGCCTCTCACTTGAGACAACTCAGTCCCTCAATGTAAATGCTCAAGGCGATATTGGTAGGAGCAGAATAGAACTTGGGAGTGAGAATAGGATGACAAAGGAAGGCCGTGTGTGGAGACAAATGGGCCAATGGAACCGAGTTTGCTGGAGAGGGAAATGAGTTATAGGTGTCTATATGCCAATGCTAGGAGCCTCCAAGCCAACATGGGGGAGCTGGAGAGGACAGTGACCTTGAGATGGTGAGATTTTGGAATACCAGATGGTAGTGAGCATGGACTTGGTTCTGAATGGGGCTCAAGACCTAGGGATAGATGTAGCTGTTGTTGTATCAATTGGGGAAAGTGATCACAATGCTATTAAGTTCCACATTCTTGTCCAAAGTAGTAATATTTAATTTCAAAAGAGAGAACTTTACAAAAGCAAAGAGAATAGTTGAAAGGAAGCTCAAATCCTTAGAAGATGCTTAGAAGCTATTTAAAACAACACTAACTGAAACCCAGGTAGAATGCATTCCCCAGGTTAGCAGCATCAAAGGAGAGTTTGAACCCTTGGGACTGACTGAGCCATTTGTCTTGCAAAACTTCTCTTTGGAACCATTGGGAGTGGCTTGGCTTTCCCATTAATCTCTGGGTCTTTGCATCCTTGTTGGAACCTGCTGGGCTATTTGGACTATTCATCAGTGGTGACTTCAAATGAGATTGAGCACTTTGAAAGCAAAACAAAAGACGCTATACAATATGCCACTAACTCACCTTAGGAATCTTGGCAAATTTCCCTACTCTAGTATCTCGAATACTTGTTATATCCAAAAAATCTGTTTCCTGCAAACAAGAAAAACATAACTATAAAGAATTTATTTATTTAAAACATTTTATGCTGCTTTTCCACCCAAATAAGGGTCCCCAAGGTGGCAAACATCAAAACATTATAATATTTCAATGTTAAAACATCAAGACATTAAAACAGTATTTATAATAATAACATTCGATTTATATACCGTTCTTCAGGACATATTAATGCCCTCTCAGAGCAGTTTACAAAGTATGTTATTATTATTCCCACAACAAAACACCCTGTGAGGTGGGTGAGGCTGAGAGAGCTCCAGAGAACTGTGACTCACCCAAGGTCACCCAGCTGGCTTCAAGTGGAGGAGTGGGGAATCAAACTTGGTTCTCCAGATTAGAGTCCTGCGCTCTTAACCATTACACCAAACTTATATATAAGTATATATAAAATATTTAAACAGTTCAATACAACATAAACACGCATAATGTGTATGGGCTAATAACAGTTAGTGGGGAACATGAAACAAAGCCAAAAATGTTTTCACCTACTGGTAGAAGACATAGAGGGAGGGAGACAAATCTCCCCGGGGAGAGAATTCCAGAGTTTGAGTGCCATGACCAAGAAGGCCCTTTCTCAAGTTTCTACCCACCTAGACTCAGATGGCAGGGGCACCCAAAACAGGGTATCCAAAGGTATTGGAAAAGCAAACCATATATATATATATATATATATATATATATATATATATATATATATATATATATATAAATTCCTTTCTTCTAAGCAAAATAATAAGCAATTAATTTAAACTTTCCAAGAGAGGGATTTGCAAGGTTGAAGCAAATCTCTTTGCAAAACAGCTCTTTGCAGCCTTTACAAAAACAAACCCCACTCTGTGGCTTAGATTTGGAATCTTGCAAAAGCTGAGCTATCTAACAGTTTTATGTTTATTATATACTAATGAGAGTCTCAGGTTGGCCAAAAAGTCAGTATTAAAGTCATTAAGAGGATACGAAACACTGACATCATTTTCTCACGCTGCTGTTAATATTTATTGCCTTAAAATATTATCTGAATGAGTGGTAGTACAGTATGACCACCTCTGCTGGCTAATAAACCTGAAGAGTTCTTGTTCTTTTTCATACCAGCCAGCAGGAGACAGTGGTGGCAAAAAGAGAGCAGGCCAGGCTGGCACTTTGCCGGCACCAAAGAGACACTTCACTATTAGAATATACAGGGGGGTATCTCAGTAATTTTTATGTGGATTCTTAAAAGGGTCCAACAACAATCCTGTTAGGATCCTGCTCAAGAGATAATCCTAAGAACACTACATGGATGTCTCCTTCTTGTGTAATTTTTATACATAGCTGCAAGTTGGGAAATTCCTGGAGATCTGGAGGTGAAACCTAGAGAAACCTGGAGAAAGTGGGGTTTGGGGAGGGAAAGGACCTTGGCATGGCATAATTCCATAGAGTCCACCCCCCAAAGTAGCCATTTTCTCCAGTTGAACTGATCTCTGTGGCCTGGAGCCCAGTTGTAATTCTGGGAGGTCTCCAGCCACTACCTGGAGGCTGGTAACCCTATTTATACATGTTATTCATGGCACCTCAAAAAGTCATCCCATTATCAACAAATTTACATGAAAACTGGCATTTTTGTCAGCAGGTATTTAAACTCTCAATTTGCTCACAAAATTTTCCTCTCCTAGAAATTTAAGTAAATCATGGTAAACAAGCCACCTTCATATTTGCTTATTATGATTAATATTCTAATCCAGCACTACTGCATTTCCCAGGCAAACAAGGCATCTGATTTCTAACTCCCCTCCCAAATACCTATCACTCCCTTTGACAATATGCAGCTTTGTAAATGTAAGGTCTACCATGTTTCCAACCTTATGGTAACCTGCACGTGCTATTCAGCTTTAAAGAAGGTTTTGATGAACTGTGGGCTTTTATATTTTCAAAGGGGGAACCTCCATTTTTACTTCTTCATCCCATGATTTCTGGGGCTTTTTGAAATCTGATTTGCATTCAGCACCATGTCTGTGTGGCACGATAGGCATCACTTCTTTGGGATATGAAAAATTTACAGGACTAGCTCAGTTTCCTAACCACTGGATAGACCCTAATGCAGAGTTTACCACTGTTAACCTCATTCCACCACACTGAAATCCAAATAAAATTACTTTTATAACATCCACCACCAGAATATTTTAGAGATAGGCCTGTAGTTCTCTGGAACCTAAATTCTATTTTCAGTGCACTCTCATGAGGAGTTACTTCATCTCACAAAGAGTTAGACAGGCATAACTCTGCATAGGATTGCACAGTTCATCTTTTGAAAAACTCTTCTTCTTTAGCCAGTATGATATAGTGGTTAGAGTGTCGGACTTAGGGTTGCCAGTCCCCCAATGGGGGTGGGGGATCCCCTACTTCCACCCTCCACCCCCGCCTTCCCTTATCTGGCTGGCGATGGAGGCACGGGCCTTCCAGGGGTGCACTCCCGGGTAGCGTGGCATGCTCCCGCAGGCTGGATCTGATCTGATCTGGGCCCAAATTGGGCCTAAGTCGGGCTGGATTGGGCTGCTGAGGAGCATTGGGAGGACAGGGGGACCTGGCAACCTTAGTCGGACTAGGATCTGAGAGCCAAACTACAAGTGACACCTAACACTAGTTGGACACTTGTCAGCTTCCCTCAAGTTTTGATGGGAAATGTAGGCAGCTTGGTGGAATGTTGGCCAAATGACAGTTGAAAAGTCCATTGGACAGCAATCGGAGAGCCAAGCTGCAAGACCAGGATGCCTACATTTCCCATCAAAACTTGAGGGAAGCTGGCAAGTGTCCAACCTGTGTCAGGCATCACTTGTAGCTTCCCTCTGGGAGACCCAGGTTAGAATCCTTCTCTCCATGTAAGCTTGCTGGGTGACCTTAGGCCAGTCTTGTTCTTGTTCTGAATTTTATGACCTAGCTCAACAGGGAATGGCTGTTAGTTATACCAAAGTGCTATCTCAGACATGAGATTATAATTAGTATGGTCAAATGTTAATTTGCACCCTCTCATGTTTGTAGCAATGCTGATAGCTGTTAACAGACAAGGATACATGCTCGTAAATGTCCACAGGAGACATTTTGTAACAGGTAGGCAATTTAACATCTAACTCAGCCTAAATTACTTCACAGGATTGGTGTGAAGAAAAAATGGAGGAGAGACAAACAATGTGAGCCATTTTGGGTCCCCATAGGGAAGAAAGGGAGGGTATAAATAAAGTAAGAAAATAAATATATACTTAAGGTTTCCCCTTGTCTCCTATTCCCACTTATCTTGGGCCTAGAGAAAGTCTTGGGGATATTGCTTGACAGAGAAAATCAGGTGGAGGAAAGAGGCTTTCTACTTGCTTTGTGTACCTTGATAAGTATGGGTCAGGCTAAGTTTTTATGTGGATGTGGACAGACCACTGAAACACCAATTTCATAAAAGAAAAAACATTATTGACTTGTATTTGCTTTCACTGATTTTTTAAAAATTTAGTTGAGCAGTCTAACAAATACCATGAGAAATACATGCAATACTCTATCCCTAGAATTAAGACTTACCCCCGCTGATTCTCTCTATGTATTATCCTGAAGCTGTTCCATCCAGGCTAGATCTTTGCCTTTCACTTTCCCAGTCATATCTGGAAATTCCCAGTGAAATTTAATGCTTTCCCATTCCCCAAATCAACCTCTGTCTCCTAGTTCATAGAATCATAGGGTTGGAAGGGGCCTCCAAGGTCATCTAGTTCAATCCCCTGCACAATGCAGGAAATTCACAATTACCACCACCCCACCCCACCTCGACTGCCCCAGTGACCCCTTCTCCATGCTCAGAATATGGCAAGACACTTCCAGGACCCCTAGCCAAACTGGCTGTGGAAAAATGCTACCTGACCCCAAGGTGGTGATCAGCATTACCCTGGGCATGTAAGAAGGGCCACGAGAACTAAGCACTAATGTAACCCATTCTGCTCTCCCCCTCATGATCTACCCAGTCACACAAAATCAGCATTGCCATCAGATGGCCATCTAGACTCTGCTTAAAAACCTCCAAAGAAGGAGAGCCCACCACTTCCTGAGGATGCCTGTTCCACTGAGGGACCACTCTAACTGTCAGGAAGTTCTTCCAAATGTTTAGCCAAAAACTCTTTTGATGTAATTTCAAGCTGGACTTCCGGTTTGGGCTGATGGCGAACTGAAGTTGCCTGGGGGAGCTGGGCAAGCAAGAGCATCTGTTTTGGCAGGCCAGGTGCTTAGATCGCCTGCTGCCACCACTCTCCAGGCAGGTGAGGGTCCAGAATGCTACGCGACCCTGAGAGTGTGTGATCTCGGCAGTGGGGGGGGTTCTGAATAAAGGATTTTCCCCATCGCCTTGAGGTCCCCTCTGAGAAGGGCGAGCTAAGATCTCTCCAGAGCTCTTTGGAGTCGAATTACGGCATAAGATTGCCAGAACCCAAGCTTTTGTACTGAATCTGACCATCTATAAACAGAAGAAACAGCACGAACAACCCAGGAGTAACGAGAAAAGGTAAAGATCGCTATCATTTTTTCTGGATTTAATAGAGGAAGAAAAAAACAAAATAAGGAAAACAAAAAGACAAGGCTGTTAGCTGAGTAAAGGAGTAAAGCAACCTTGAGAAAATTGGCAAATTTGGATGGAGCTATATAATGCTAAAAGACAAAAATAAGTTTTGTTTATACATACCTTTGGTTTTGCAAGAGATAACGACAGCGAGAAAGGGGAGGAAACGTGGGAAGAACCAGCTTGAGCACTGCGAGAATATAAAGGATACTGAGAGCAGAGAACTTTTTGCCTAGAGAGGAGTTAACTTGGAGGAAGTGGGAGGAGCGGAGAGTGGAAAAGACCGCGGAAGCAAAATAAAGAAAACAATGCGAGAAGCTGAAACTGAAAGACCAGCAGGAAGCGGAAGTTAGCCATTTTAAGAAGGGAAAAAGAAGTAAACAGGACATTATACCATAGAGAAATTGCGCCCGACATCTTGGTAAGGTCAAAAAGACGATTTTGAATTTAAAGTGTAAATTTTAAAACAAGATCATAAAATAAAGGAATTAGAAGCTGATATTAAATATGGAGTTAAGAAAGAGAGCGGGCACATGGGGTGGCGCAAAAGCTAGCCCAGGCACGATGAAGAAAGGTGAGAAAGAACGGCAAACTGCTATAGAAGCATTAGGGAAAAAAGTGCTGGATGGTAACAAAGAGCTGGGCCAAACTACACAACGTATGGAGGAAAATTTGTTAAAAAATATAAAAGATTTAATAAAAGCAGAGGTGATAGAGCTGGCTAAGAGGATAGAAGATGTAAAAACAGAACTTCAGACAACAAATCAAACAGTGCAGGAGGTGGAGCAGAAGACCTCTAGTTTACAACTGGAAAACCGAGTACTACAGGAGCGTGTGGCAGTGATGGAATGTAAAATTATGGAAAATCAGTTAAGATTTCGAGGAGTGCCAGAGTCTATGACACAAAATGCACAAGAGCAAATGGTTGCAATATTGGCAGAATTCCTAGGAAAACAGCCAGAAGAAATTGAAATTAGTTTGGATTTGGTCTATAGAGTAAACTCCACTTATGCACAGCAGAAGAACCTACCTATAGATATAATTGCACAACTGACAACTAAAAGAATGAAAGAGGAGATATTAAGAAGACACTTTCAAAACCCACTGGAATTGGAAGGGGGCAGAGTCAGAATTATGAAAGAGCTTCCAAAATTTTTTTGCAAGAGCAGAAGAAATACCGAGACTTAACTGGAAAACTGAGAGAGAAAAATATCAGGTATAGGTGGGAAATACCTGAGGGTTTGAGTTTTAGTTTTCAATCAGAAAGAGTGACTATCAAGTCCAAACATGAGATGACAGTGTTTCTGATTAACAACGAAAAAGACTTTCCAGGAGTGTTTAAAAAATAGTAACATGGAGTACAAATTAATATCTTGGAATGTTAATGGATTGAACTCACCTCAAAAACGTAAAACAATTTTTCATTGGGTTAAGAAGCAAAATTGTAATATAATATGTCTACAAGAGACTCATATTAAAGAACAAGATTTTAAATGTTTAAAAAAATAGACAATTAGGACAAGAATTTTGGGCATCTGCTAAGCAAAAGAAAAGAGGGGTTGTGATATATGAAAAGCATGAATTGGACCCTAAATTAATTTTTAAAGACAAAGAAGGAAGTTATTTGGCAGTAGAAATTATTTTGAATTTTAAGAAAACTTTGGTTTTAGGAGTATATGCACCAAATGGAGCTAAAGATGACTTTTATAAGGAACTAATTCAGAAAATGGACCAATATTCATACGAGAAATTATAATTGCTGGGGATTTCAATGGTGTTGTCAACTTACAATTAGATAAGAAGTCAAAACTACTGTATAAAAAGGCTGGGAAGTTACCAAGATCATTTTTTGAATTGGTTGGACAAGAAAATTTGGAGGACATTTGGAGAAATTGGAATCCTAAAACAAAAGATTTTACATTCTATTCCGTAAAACACCAGTCTTTTTCAAGAACTGATATGATTTGGGCGACAAAGGAATTAAATTTGTTCACAAAGAAAATAGAAATATTGCCGAGGGTGAGCTCAGACCATAACCCAATGATATGGAAAGTCTCGACAGGACTTAGGAAATTTAGATGGAGACTAAATGAAGATCTTCTACAGAGTCAAGAAAATATTGAAGTTATCCAGAGAGAGACAAAATGTTATTTTCAACAGAATGATTGCCAGGAAGTGCCAACACACATGGTGTGGGATGCATATAAAGTGGTGATGAGAGGGATCTTGATTACATTGAACAGCAGAGAAAAGAAAAAAAAGCAAAGTAAAATTCAAGAGATACAGGAGAAAATTTCCAAGAAGGAGAAAGATTTACAGAAAAGACTGGGGAAGAAAACAATAATTCAAGAAATAAAGATACTACAAGAGCAGCTAAGGGCTTTTGCAAATAAAGAGTTAGAATGGCATTTAAAGTCTCTGCAGTAAAAATCTTTTGAAGGGGACAAGCCAGGAAAATGTTTAGCCTGGCAATTAAAAAAGAAAAAGGAAAAAAGAGCTATTGGGAAGATAATGGAAGAAGGAACAGAAATAATGGAACACCAAGGGATAAAAAGGGCCTTCTATAAGTATTATGCCAAATTGTTTCAAAAAAAGATGATAGATTTAGAAAAAGATAGAAGCATACTTAGAAAAAGCAAAATTACCAAAGATTTCAAGGACAATGAGAGAGGCCTTGAATGTTCCAGCTACAGAGGGAGAAATCTTAGATACGGTAGATTCAACTAAGATAGGGAAAGCACCAGGTCCAGATGGAGTTTCAGCTAAATTTTACAAAGTAATGAAGAAAGCCCTTGTGCAACCCTATTTCATGAATGAAATAATGAAGAAAAAAGATCTCCCAAAGACTTGGAATGAAGCAAATATTTCGCTGATCCCCAAAGAGTCACAAGATTTAACAAATGTTAAGAGTTATAGGCCTATATCTCTGTTGAATAATGACTATAAAATTTTTGCAAGAATTGTAGCGGAAAGGCTTAAAAGATTTTTAATGGACTTTGTAGGGGAAGAGCAAGCCGGATTCTCACCAAATAGACAAATTAGAGATAACTTGAGAGTAGTGTTAGACGCCATTGAATACTATGACAAGCATCCTGAAAAAGAGGTAGGCCTGTTCTTCGCAGATGCAGAGAAAGCCTTTGACAATTTAAACTGGGATTTTATGTTTTTGACAATGGAATGGAAATGGGACAAGAATTTATAAAAGCAGTGAAAGCTATATATACTGAACAAAATGCATCATTAGTGATAAACAGTGACTTGACAGAAAAATTTGAGGTAAGAAAAGTTACAAGACAAGGATGTCCACTTTCACCTTTACTGTTTGTTATGGTGCTAGAAATACTTTTGAGGCAAATAAGGGAAGATAATAGCATCAAAGGTATAAAACTCAAAGGGTTTTCTTACAAGTTTAGAGCTTTTGCAGACGATGTGATGTTTATAGTGGAAGATCCAGTCCAGACATTACCAGCACTGTTAGATAAAATTAAAGAATTTGGAGAACCGTGGCTGGGTTTAGTATTAACAAAACAAAGTTGAAATTGCTCTGTAAAAATATGACAAAAAAGAAACAGGAGGAATTAATGAACGTTTCAAAGTGTGAAGTGGTTCAGAAAACAAAATACCTGGGAATAGAACTATCAGCTAAGAATATAGACTTATTTAAAAACAACTACGAAAAATTGTGGTTACAGATAGAGAGAGATTTGCTGAAATGGAATAAAATGAATTTATCACTGTTGGGATGTATTTCAGTTGTAAAAATGAATGTACTACCTGGAATGATGTTTCTGTTTCAAACGATTCCAATTGTTAAAGATAAGAAGCATTTTGATAAATGGCAAAAGAGGATATCAGAATTTGTTTGGGCAGGGAAAAAACCAAGAATCAAGATGAAAGTGCTGTGTGACCCAAAGGAACGGGGAGGCCTTCAATGACCAAATCTGAGACTGTACCATGAAGCGGTTTGTTTAATTTGGTTGAAGGAATGGGTAAAATTATCTAATTTCAAACTGTTAGCTTTAGAAAGGGTATAATAACTTGTTTGGTTGGCATGCGTATCTATGGTATGAAAAACATAAAATGGACAGTATGTTCCAGCATCATTTTGTGAGGAGGAATGTCTTCATGATTTGGCAAAAATATATGAAATTTATGGGAGAAAAAAGACCTATGTGGATTGTACCGGCAGAAGTGGTGAACCCAAATATGTATTATAAGGGGGAAGATTGGTTGACCTACAAACAGCTATTGTGGGGTGATAGAGACAACCTCAAAATAAAAAGTAAAGAGGAATTACCATTTGATTATGGTTGGTTGCAATATAGACAAATTAAAGATGTATTTGAAGCTGATAAAAGAAATGTGGGTTTTAGATTGGTCTCCAGACCACTCACCATCTTCATTGTCCTCCTGGACACGTTCCAGCTTGTCGATATCATCCTTAAATTGTGGTGTTCAAAACTGAACACAATACTCCAAGTGTGGTCAAACCGGAGCAAAGTAGAGTGATACCATCACTTCTGGACACTATACTTCTGTTTATACAGCCCCAATCCACATTTGCCTTTTTAGCTACACTGCTGTATCACACTGCTGACTCATGTTCAGTGTATGGTCTACTAAGACCCCTAGATGCTTTTCGCACATACTACTACCAAGACAAGTCTCCCCCATCCTATAATTATGTATTTGATTTTTCCTTCCTTAATACAGAACATTGCATTTATCTCTGCTGAAATTCATTTTATTTGTTTAGCCCAGTTTTCCAGCCTATCAAGATCATCCTGTATCCTTACTCTGCCTTCAACCGTATTTGCTACCTCTCTCAACTTAGTATCATCTGCAAATTTAATAAGCATTCACAGGGGTCATTTCATAGAAAAAGAGCTGCAGGAACTCATTAGCATAACTCATTAGCATATGCCACGCCCCTTGCCATCACCAGAAGTGTGTCATTAGCATAATTGATTTGCATATGCCACACACCTTGACATCACCTATCCTGGTTGGTTTGGACCCAATCCTGGCCATTCAGGGCCAAAATTGGAACTAAAATGGCAAAAGGGGGCTGAAAATGGCCGAAAAGGGCATAAAATGGTCAGGATTGGGCCGCTGCTGAGCAGGAGAGTGATCCACCACCTGTCAGAGGCCTGATCCTGGCCATTTCGGGACCAATCCTGGCTGTTTTGGGCTGGATCCTGGCCATTTTGGTCCCAAAATGGCTGAAAGGGGCCCAAAATGGCCAGGATCGGGCCTGAAATGGCTGGGATTCTGCTGCTGCCAGATGAGGGAGTGTTCCCCCACTTGGCAGTGGCCAGATCAGGGCTGTTTTTGCCCCAATTTGGGACAAAACCACCTGATCCAAGCCAAAATGGGCCCCATGGCCATTTGGGGCATATTTGGGCCTTGATCGGGCCCAAAATGGCCCCGATCAGGTCAGTGCTGAGCAGGGGAGGGGACCCTCACCAGGCACCAACTCAATCCTGGCAGTTTTGGCCCTGATCCTGGCCAAAATGGGCCCCAAATGAACGACCGAATATGGCCATTTTCCTGTGTTCATTTCTGCAGTCCCTTTTGAACCCAGAAAAGTCATTCCCAGGGTTGCTGGACCTGAGCAAAGGAATAACCATGAGAGTCAGGGGGCTGCAGTAAGGAGGCCGAAACAGGGCCGAAACAGCCAGGACCGGGTCAGTACCGGGCAGGGGAGGCTTCCCCCGCCCGGCACCAACCTGATCTTGGCTGTTTTGGCCCCAATCCAGGCCGAAACAGGCCCAAAATGGCCAAAAATCAGGTGGGCGGGGCCACCTAACACGTGACCTCTTGGGAGAACTGTGGGACTGCATTCCTGCGCATTCTCTCTCAATTACTCACCACCAACAGGCAAACAAGGCAAACATGGCACACGCACTCCCAGCAGGGTGCTATGATGACATCGCTTTCAGAAGTGATGTCGTGCTGGCCACGGGGGTGCTCCCTTGCTTCACATGGGGCTGATTTTGGACTCAAACGTGCGAAGTGTGGGAGCACTCCCATGGCCAGTGCAATGATGTCACTTATGGAAGTGATATTGCTGCAAAGCAATGCGGTTTTTCTTCCAACTGGAACTTGAGAACATGATTCTAATCTAGCATGGAATTAAGTAAAACCTGACCAAATTTCCAGGCCCCAAATGGATACTGTTACTATCATAAACTTCTCAATTTGTTGTTCTCAGGCGTCGGTTAGTATTTGGATAAAGAGGAGGAAGCAAGCCTCAACCACAATCTCTGAGTGAAAAGGAAAGCAGAACTAAATTGAAGCCTCCCAGCGCAGGCCTGTGGCTCTTTCCCTTTTCGCCTCTGAGGGCAAGGATGGAAGACTTTTCTTTCTGCCTGTACATAACTGCTACATTGATTCACCCAGGTTCCATATTGAATATCCACTCTTCTCTCTTTTGTCAGATGTTTTTATTTATTTGTGTGTTTTGCTTAGTTACTGAAATATTTTGAACCCCCTTTCCTTGCAGTTCAAGGAAGCTTACAATGTAGAACAAGCATTATCCTGTTCCAGACCGTCAGGCAGTGTCTTGCCAGATGAGTCCTTGCTTCTATAAATCCCAACTATAACCAAGGTTGCCAAGTTCCTGCTGTGGGTTGGGGATCTCCTGCCCCCAGCAGGCCTTTCCCCACTGCTGCGCAGCTGGGCAGTGGAATAAAAATGAGAGAAAAATGGGGAGACATGGCCAGCATCTCAACATGCTGAGGTCACTTCTAGCATTACTGGAAGTGATGTCATTGCATCCCCAGTGGTGCTCTAGCATTCAGTCAAAACTGTATGATTAAACTGTAGAGTTTTGGCTGAATGCTAGAGCTTTGCTGGTGAACCCTGACCCAGTGGTGAGTCTTCCGTTGGTTGCCAGCCTCATGCTGGCAACTCTAACTATAGCACATAACATGAAGGAATCTTGAAGAAGGGACACAGAAGCTTGGCCTATGTGAGAATGGGAGGGGGAGCCTTAGAATTTTTCAGTGGGATGTGGCAGAGAGAGACAGTGAAGTTAAGGAGAAAATTAAAGAACAGATAACAGTTTCAGACACGACAAAGATGTGGAGGGGTCAGAAGCACAAGGGATTCAATTTTCCCTTCCCACCCCATCTTCTTCTCTGGTGCACCACGGCAAGAACAGCATCATAAAGTGTACGATTGGGTTCATTAGTGTTTTCTGAGAAGCCAGGAACAATTAGATGTGTTTTGTAAAGTTTGTTTGTTTTTGTTTGTTTATTCATTTTCATTTGTAATCTGCATTTCTCACGAGGACTCAAGACAGATTACATGTACGGTAAAACTGTTCAATCAATCAGTAATCTGATTACAAAGTATGATAACATCTGAATGATAACATTTGAATCTCACAACAAAAATTCCTAGACAAAGAAAACTATTCAGTCAGCCAGCAAAATATGATAACATTTGTCTAACCACAAAGATTCTTAGTGGGGCTGGGACTGAAGAAGTGGAAGAGAAAAACACATTATCCCTAATAGAGGTTATTTTCTGAGTTGATCCATTATGCCACAGCTCTGCTCCCTGTACAAGAAGGCCTTCTTGTACAATTCTCGTTTGCACATTTTGTGAAATGATAGCATCTTGGAGACCTTCCTAATAGCTTCAGGCAGGTCATTCCCTAATATGGAAGCCACCACAGCAAACGTGCATGAATGGGCAGTTACCAATTTACCTGTTTGCAGGTATGATGTTCCCTTGTCCTTAAGCAACAGAAATGGCACCAGAGGAGTTTTTAAAATTCCAAAAATAACTAACTAGTTTATTTACTTTAGAGGGGAACGGTCAAGTGAAATATATCTCTGAGGTAAAATCAGAACATGCACAGACTTCTGTTCTTATGCATTTCACAGATAATTAAATGCTTATGTTTTGAGGCTTTGGTTCCCTTGTTTTTCTCCAAGCACTCTCGTACAATATATTGTCGAAGGCTTTCACGGCTGGAGAATGTTAGTTGTAGTGGAGAATGTTAGTTGTAGATTTTCCAGGCTGTATGGCTGTGGTCTTGGCATTGCAGTTCATGACATTTCACCAGCAGCTGTGACTGGCATCTTCAGAGGTGTAGCACCAAAAGACAGACACAGAGAGATCTCTGTCTTTTGGTGCTACACCTCAAGATGCCAGTCACAGCTGCTGGTGAAACATCAGGAACTAGAATGCCAAGACCACAGCCATACAGCCCGGAAAATCTACAACAACTAACACTCTAATACACTTTATTTTAGTATTCTCTTTCTTTTCTGGAATGCTGGAAAGCACAAACCAGTGCTTTCCTTCAATCATTAACTGAGATCCAAGCTACAAGTGACGAATTACACTTGAATGGCAAGTGAACAGACTCACGTGTATTCCACCCTGTTCACTTGCCATTCACTTGTGCTCCACTTGATCACTATGTGGTCAAGTGGAGCACAAGTGAATGGCAAGTGAACAGGGAGGAATACACGTGAGTCTGTTCACTTGCCATTCAAGTGTAATTCGTCACTTGTAGCTTGGCTCTGAATCTGAAGGTCTCCACAGGCAGTTTCCAACCACACCCAACCAAATATCTCTTCACTCTCCAGAGCTACCTCCCTGCTTGACTGAGTAGGGAAATCTCCTCTCCTTAGAAGATCTACCCCCTTTCTTTGGCATGTTTGGGAATCTGCACCTATTTTTTAAATTTTATTTATTTATTTTCAACTTTTATTCCACCCTCCCCACATTTCCAGCAGGCCCAGGATGGATCTGACCTACTTCCCTCACCTCCTTGCCAACTTTCCCCAGTTCTCCTGCCAGTGTTAAAACTGCTCTCCATTAGGATCTGTCTCCTACCTCTTCACACTCTATTCATCTCTGCTAGGACTGAAAAAAACCCTCCTCTTTCCAGCTCATGCTAAGCGATCAAATCCCTTGGAGTAGCCTGCCACTCAAAGCTCTCTGATTCTATGGGGGATTAACCCTTAAACCCTGCAGCCAGGGCTTTTTTTCAGCAGGAATGCGGTGAAACGGAGTTCCGGCACCTCTTGAAAATACTTGGCAATAGTGCGTGAAAATAATATTATTTCAAAGAATCCCATGTGTTTCTTCCTCATTTACCTCTTGAGAGTTCCACCACCTCTTTTCCCAGAAAAAAACCCTGCCTGCAGCTGTGTGTGCACAGCACTTCCAGGCTTTTTAAAACATGCAATCCACCACTGCAGGGTGGCACCTGCAAATATCTGTCATAGCAGAACATAGCAGGAGAGGCAGTACTGCAGTTATGTAAGTCCAATGCCCTTAAGGCCTTTGTAGGTGATAGTTAGAAACTTGAATGAGCCTGGTTACTAATTAGTAACCAATGGAGTGTCTGTGCCGGATGGTAGCTAGGCCATGGTGTTCTGTACCAAGAGCTTCCAAGTTATCTTTAAAGGCAGACCCATGCAGAGTGCATTACGGAAGCCTCACATCAGGGTAATGCTAGCATGGATCCATGTGGCCAGGTGAGCCAATGTACAAAGCCATCTTCCAAGGAAGCAGAGTGGGTAGAACACCTTTTCCAGCAATAAAATGAGAACCTGAATTTCTCCTAGCCTCTTAACTGTGTCACTGAGATGCAATTGGACCTATCAAAAGTGGGAGGCCCCACATCCTTCAGGGCCTTGGCCTTCCCTGTCAGCATTACCTCCATCTTGTCAGGATTTAATTTAGGGCAGATGATTTGCACAGGAAGGCCTGGAGTTGCTCTGCTTTTTCTATCATTTTGCCCAGGAAAAAGCACATAATGCATTGTCTGAAGTAGAAACCAAGGATGAGTAACGGCATAACTATTCAATCCATACTTAAAAATTACTGGCCTACTAAAATATTTCAGAATGCTACTGTGTTAGAGAGGAAAGTGTTCACCCAAACACAGATACAGACAGTTTCCCACCTCATTTGACTCACTGCTTTTCTCCAGAATTCCCCAAATTGCACGTCACAGAATAACTAATAACGTTCCAGCTTAGGAGAGGACATTGCTCAGTGAGAAAGCACATGTATTACATGCCCTTGTCCCCAGATTCAACCCCCTCTCCCTCCAACAAAAAAGTGTCAGAAGTGTCAGACTAGGAATGACCTGTGAGTGGGACAATTCTTCCCCATTTTTCCACACACACCCAGCGGCTTGCTGCCTTGTAGGGTTCGAAATACGGTCAAAAACAAGCTTAGAATGAATTCAGTAGAGAGAACAGCCTGGAGAGTAATTTGAAGAACAAAAGCAGTCAGTGGGGAAAGGGTTAAATGCTTATTTTCCACTTCCCACCCCTCTCCCTCTCTTCTTTTCAGAAAAAGGCATCCTTGGATCTCATGACATGTATTTGTCCCTAATGCCAGCTGACAGTTACTATAGCCAGTACTGTGCTAGCTGACAACTTTAAGAATGCAATCATAAGAATGCTTTCCTGGGATTAAGCCCCAGGGAATAAAACAGAACTCTGTACATTGGCCTCTTTGACATCAGCGTCTTCAGTTAGACTCTAAGGTTCAGGTCTTACCTTACTCTGGAAGGTCCAATATAGATAAAAACCCTTTGGGTCAACCCGCAGAATCACAGGAGAAGCATTTGTGGTATCCTGAAAGGAAAGCAGATCAGAAACTTTTGTTTATCAATGCAAGTCAAGGGAAGAGGAACTTCAGTCTTAACATACAAGTTGGCTTGGATGGTCTTTAAGACATCTTCCCAGCTTTTAAAACTGTGGCTCTGCTTCTGTCCAAAGACATTTATAAAGAGCAATTTGTCTCTCATTAGAAAAATAGAAACTTTCCTGCAACTGAGTCAGGTAAACATTCTGGTTCTGTCCGTTGTCCTCCTCCATCTCTTTCGTTATCATAGTATTCGTTTAAAAGAAAGGAACACTTGATTTCTGCCAATATGACCACAGATTTATTTGCCCTGGGATCTTCTCCCACATCTCACCTGTTGATTTCTTTTAGAAGAAAATAAGTCAGACTACTTCACAGTCCTCAAGGGGCAGCAAATTTATTAAGGGTCTACAGGAACATGGATTCAACCGTGCAAAATCTAGTGTTCTTAAGAAATAAAATAAAACTCAGAGATCCTGAAAGTGAGAGTACATCTTTGTCCAGAAAACATTCAAAGATTATTAGTTTGGGGGCTGGGTAGCAAAATTTATATGAAGTGAAAGGTAGCTAGGCTGAGTAGTGAAACCGATGATGTCAAGGAAAGAATGGTGCTTCGATCTATGGCTGAATTGCCCTGCACAGCACAGGAGGAAAGCCATGACGAAACCTGCCCTACAGAATGTTGAGCCAATGGACAGTCTAGCCCTGAAAGGTGAAGGTGAAGCCTCCATTTAAGGAAAGCCTGAAGCTGCTAAGTCAGCAGGCAGTGGCAATTGACACAGCTGGATGCATCCAGGTGACAGTTCCCTCCATAGCTGATCCAGCAATCTTGCACAAAACCTGAAGTCAGGAAGAGGATCCTCAGCAAAGAGCTACCACATCACGCAGGCATTTTTACATGCCACAATTTGCACTGAATTTGTTATCTCCAGCATACTGTTTAGACTATACTCCAAAGAGGCTTCTGGTGCATCTGAAAGGCAACAATCAAACCCCTTCAACTGGAGAATTCAGGTCCAACAATAATTTCAAAAAGCGCCCAAGAAGGTGAGAAAGAAGTATTATAGTTTAAATCACCTGAATATATCCTTTGCTTTCCCAATGAAACACCCCACTAACTAGAAACAAAACTGGTACTGAAGGAACAATTTTCTCTGTGGCCCTCTGTATAGCCTGCCAGCCTCAATAGTTGCTCACCACCACTCCAAGCAGAGGTGGGAGAAAAAAATTTAAAACTGGTGACGTCAGCTGCATTACTGCATCACTTCTGGGGGAAACTTCTAGGAAGTAACTTGGAGGTAGAGTAACCAGGTCCCCCTAGCCTCTCAGCAGAAGGTGGGGGACCCAGTTCTTACCTTTCTGGCCTTCCCATGATGATCCTGCTCACGCACGAGCAAAGCACCCCTGTGATGATGTCATTTCCAGGAATGTCATTGCGCAGGCGCACTTTGCGGTGGGCAGATTATGGCCTCAAATGGGCCTGTTTGGGGCCAAAATTGGCCCATGGCAAAGCACAGGAGTGCTCTCTAGGGGCTGCATGATGACGTTACTTCCAGGAGTGATGTCATTGCACCACCCCTGGAGCATGCCCAGTGCTTTCCTGTTCCTTTCCCCCCTGCTGGCCAGGTGAGTGGTGGCGGGGAGGGGGGAGGGTGAAAGCAGGGGATCCCCTGCCCCCACCAGGGGAATGGGATCCCTACTTCTAGGTTTTCTCAGCAAGTGACATAAGGACACAGTTGATGTCATGCCCCCCCATGGCACTGCCCTCACCCTCCAACTGGTTGCTAGGTTGACCTGTCAACCTTACTCTATAAGGAAAGTAGCAACACCAGAGAATAGGTGAGAAGCTTTAATATTATATTGTTGATATTTTTCTTAAGCCATTCCTGAATATGAGAATCAGGTTACTGGTCCTTCTAGCTCAGTAAACTCTCCAGAATCTCAGGCACAGAAAGGTCTTTTCTAACACTGCCTACCTGACATCCTTTAACGAGAGATGCCAGGGACTGCGCCAGGGACCTTCTGCTTGCAAAGATTTTACTCTCCCACTGAGCCATGACCACCTGCAAGGCAATGAGCCAGGAGGCTTGTTCCACTTTAAAATATTGTTTTCATATTGTTGTAATCTGCTATGGGAAGGTAGGATATAAATATTTTACATAAAAGTGTATTGGTTAGGGTTGCCAGCTCCAAGTTGGGAAATTCCTGGAGATCTGGGGGGTGAAATCTGGAGAAACCTGGAGAAAGTGGGGTTTGGGGAGGGAAAAGACCTTGGCATGGCATAATTCCATAGAGTCCACCCCCCCCAAAGTAGCCATTTTCTCCAGGTGAACTGATCTCTGTGGCCTGGAGACCAGTTGTAATTCCAGGAGATCTCCAGCCACTACCTGGAGGCTGGCAAGCCTAGTATTGGTTTAATCTAGACTGACATTTTTAAACAGTACTTTCAGACACTTAGCAAAACATACTCATGTGACTTCAGCAGTTCTAGCTACTTCTCCAAAATTGCTTGGAAGGTCAGAATTAGTGCTGTTTTCAACAGCAATTGAGACCTGCACACTCTTCTGCCAGGCAGAATTACAGTAAAGATAAGGGATGCAGAAGGCTCTGCTCTACTGTATAGATGGATATCAAAATGGCAGTAATGCCGTGAAGGTGAGAATTCTCTAATTTTAGAGAATGTTAAAATACAGGGCTAATATCAATAAGATGGAAAGAGAGTGGTTTAGTGCACTGACATTGCTATAGAAAGTCAGTATTTCCCACCTGCAACGAATCCCCCAACAACAGAAAGCACACCAGCAGCATGAAAGTAAAGATGATGGAACTGAAAAGTTCCTCTTTGGAGCCTTGAAAAGTTTCATCAGAACTGGATTTTCGCATTTGGACGGTACTAAAACATCAGGATTTGATCTGGAATTCTCGCTGTATACAATGCCTGCTAGGACTTTGCCATAGTAGGTGAATTAACACTGTCACTGCCGCACATTGTCCTATGATTTTTTGGAAGTCTCTGCACATGTGCAGTGATAGGTGGTGATGCCCAGGCAATGTCACACATGCTCTGAATCCTCTAAATCATCACATGGCAATAAAAGATAATAAAATTGACTTACGCACCATGCTGAAGACCACTAAACATATGTTTTATTGTGCATGTATAATAGCTCTCTGTACTGACGTGGCATGATGAAACCCCCATATTATGTCATTGGATAATGTAATTGTGCCTTAAGTTCATGTACACATGGTGGGACCTAGTGTAGCCTTGAGTCTATGAGACTATGCCGAGTTCTGTAAATATCTGATTTGCTTCAGCAGCAACAAGTTCCACTTGGAGCATAATTCAGTGAAAATTGTACATGAAGGGACTTCTCATGTTCTGAGAATTCACATACATTTTATTCCAGTAAGAAATGGTGAGGATATGATGTATTTGCCAATATTCTGCACTAACGTCAATTTAAGTAACAAGATGTATACATTTCATTCAAAGTGCAATCTTAAAGAGATCTATCTCAGCTCTGCATCTTTCAAGAGTGCCAGAATATATGCAGGATATGCCTATTCAGACTTAGCATACTGTACTTTGGAAATATCCCTCTTTAGATAATTCATAAAAGCTAGGCAGTTCTGTATATCTATAGTCCTGGATGGTTTTAAATCTGCTCTGCAGATGGTTCAATATGAACTGATTAGGCAGAAAGTTTACAATCTGCTTTTATCTCCATCTTGACCGAGACTCAGAGTAAGAAACTCCATACAGTTCTGCACAAGTGCTCCAGTCCCACAGCCATTCTCAAACAGAACTGAATGTGTGTTTCTTTTGTTTTGGGAGCAGAAGAATGGTAGCTCCCCACATTCACACAACATGTTCTTATATCTAGTTTACTCTTGCTAGCTTGTGTGCATCCAAAACAGGAAGAGGGTGCATTATTCCTAGTAACTCTTTCTCTATGTTCAGAACTGGTGTTTGTGCACACTAAGAGCTGGTTTACACAATTTTTTTGTATATGCAAGTAGTTCTAACCATCTTTGGGATACTTAAGAGAACAAATGTAATGGATGAACTAAGCAGTCAAGGATGTAATCATCACTTCCACCTCAAACATGAACTTGGAGTTGCCAGGCGACCTCAGGCACCCTATTAACTCAGCCTCACTCCCTTGCTGCTGTGCCCCACGAAGTTCATCATAACATTGACTGTGATACAGCCGATTGCTCAGATAATTATGCAAAAAAAAATATTGCTTGTCCACAGGAGTGCTTTTACACACACACACACACACACACACACACACACACACACACACACACACACAGAGAGAGAGAGAGAGAGAGAGAGAGAGAGAGAGAGAGAGAGAGAGAGAGAGAGAGAGAGAGAGAGAGAGAGAGAGAGAGAGAGAGAGAGAATTAACGTGTATGCATGCACATACTTTGGAAAAAAGGTCCTTTTTCTTGTTTGCTTGCAGGACACCCAAATTAAGTTGTTGCTACTCCCAGGCCAACAGCACATGCAGTTACAGCAAAAGCCATGATACTCACATCATCCCACTTGATAAAGCGTTCTCCCTTGGTCAGGTACTCCTTCACCTCAGGGGGCATCAGGATAGGGCTGAGCACCGACATTTTGGCACACCAGTCTTGCCCTCGGATTGTGAGACTCTCTTTCTCTTTCTCTCTCGTTCTTCCTTTCTGCCCTTTGGGCCTCCTCACGTGGTGCTCTCGGCTTCTTCAGGAAGCCAACATGCTTTATAAGCTAGAGAAATCATGGGGATGGCTCCAAAAGCCCGATGAGGAGACACTGATCTGCATGGCAAATTATCAGCATCCAAAACAAACCGGTGAGCTCTACCAGGGCAAAGGCCCAGGGACTGTGGGATGGGCTGTCAGAGTCGAGCAACAAACTGCTCAGTAAAGCTCTGCAGAAAGCCACAAGCCAAAGCTTCCTGTTGTCAACTTCCCCATAAATGCTTCCACTTATCGCCTCTTAGTGTCACCAGCTGATTCATAAAGTATTTCAAAAGGGTTAAAAGAATTTCAAAACTCACTTTCAAAATTCTTTTTGGTACTGATCCATATTGTTACAAGCTAAGGAACATGCACACAGCCCAGCACACAAACAAACAAGCCACCTGTCCTGATTACTGACTCTCACAGCCAGCAGACAGGGGTAGTTTCCAAGCATCAGAGCTGGACAAATCGCGGTTCCAAGGTTCAGGCATGAGTTAGGCAACACTGACAGCTTACAGTCCAAAGGGGTATTCCAGGAATAAGGTTCTCAATAACAGGCCGAGGTCAGAGACAAGAGAATCAATTCCAAACACAGCAGCAAGGTCAGTAGTAAGCAGACACGTTGCTTCCATACAGCCACTCCTTCTCTGCTGCTTTTAAGCCTCACACTGCTCAGCATCATGCACCTGCCAGCTGTCTCAGTCCTGCTCCAGCAAGTGCTCATCATCACTGTTGATGCTGGTGTGGTGTTGTGCTGCTAGCCGGGCACTGTGCCTTCTGGCTGGAAGGTCTCTCCTTGCCCTCCTCTGATGGTGTTTCTGAGGCTCTGGTGACAAGGGGGGAGAACTGGCCAGTGCCTGGCTCTCTGTGGCCGGCCCAGGGCTGGGAAGCTGTGGGGCCAATGTGCTGGGATCTGGCTGTGGGTCTGTCTGATCCCTCAAAGACCACCTCCTCCTGTGGTGCCTCTGCCACTGGCCATGGGTCTGGGTCAGGTTCACTGGCTGTCTCTTTCTTAGAAGAGTCCTCTGCATCTCTTTGCTCTGCTTGGTTTGGCTGGTCCACAATACCACCCAGTGATAGATTGCTAAAGTTGCATTTTTAGCAACAAAACTCCTCCCTTGAAGCAAATTTGGATCAAGAACTGTAGCTAAGAGGCTTAGATTTAGCCACTAGAGCATTTTTTTGCAAATGGAAGGATTTCTGTCCATGAAGTGTGACTTTTTTGCTTCCCCTTTCCTGCTGCAGCTGTTCCCCATGGTGGGGGGGGGAGGTTAGAGAACAAAATGCCCTTTGAAATGAGGGTTGGAGGGAGAGAGGGAGGCAAGAGAGATGCTCCCCAGGTGGAAATCCTTTTGTCTATGGAAATGTGGTAGACCCAAGTTGTCACAGGCTGGGCCAGCCCAAGCAGGGTGGTTCAAGTCCAAACCTTAAGGCCAAAGTCAAAGGGGAGTTCCAAGAGCAAAAGCCAAGTCAAACCGGTGGTCAGAGCACAAGATAAAGCCAGGAGTGAGTCCAGAGTCCAAAAGCAAGGTCAGGCACAGTCCAAGGTCAGTCACCGATACTGCCAGGTCCAAAAGCAGGCACAGGCAAGGTTGCTTCCACGCCCAGCAGTTCCTCCAGACTGGCTCTTATAGCCAGGCATGGTTTTCAGCCAGCTGCTGGGGCTCTATCCTGCCACTACTCATCATCACTCTCCAGCAGCTGGCGTTGGCTTAAGAGGCGAGCACTGCGCCGTCTCTCCTGCAGTTCCAGTCTCTGGCGCTGCCTGCGGCGTTCCTTGGGCGTGGGTGAACCTGGGGGGGTGGAGGCTCTTGGCTGCGCTGTACCTGTAGAAGTCCCTGGCTGAGCTTCCTCTGTAGTATTGGAGCTAGAGGGTGCTGGTGCCTCAGCTGCTGGCTGTAAGCTCTGATCAGCCAGCAGCTGTTGCTCCTGATTGCTGGCTTCTGCTGAATCAGGGCTAGGGCTGGCTACACAGGGCTCCTCTTCTCCTGAGGAGTCCTGGCTGGCTACACGAGGCTCCTCTCCTCCAGAGGAGACCTCACTCTCAGAGGTCATGGGCCATGACACAAGTGAAAGATTTCCTACTTGTAGACTAAATGAAAGCTCTGTGAGATAAAACATTACTACATCCTATTCCTACCACTCTTCTTTACAATTGTAGAAATTTGCAGCTGTACTGACATGTGTGAGGCGGGTGCTGAGGGCAAATAACTCACTTCCACACATAAGTTTGGGAGAAAACAAGCCATATTTTATTGGTTACAGCCATTGGAACTTTGGCGTGTCATAGGGCACAGATCCCCAGCATTGACTGACCCACTTGCCATTCAGTGGAACACCTCCAGCTGCCTGGCTGGGCACCAAACGTCTGTCCCAGGTACAGCCCTGATAATTTCTTACCGCTTGGAAGGAAGCTTACCATTGAACCCTAATCTAAGCATGTGCCCTTTGGCTTCTCCCCAAGGGGTGAGCCACCCAGTCGGTGCGAACTCGCTCTAGTGGATCTGGTCCAGTGCCTCAAAACCACCCACAAGTTGTGACAAGCACCCCAGCAGATGCTGGCTACCTCAGGGAGGTGGGATGAGACCATCTTATCGTCAACACCATGCAGAATGGCGATGAGACCCCCAACGAGCTGTGTGGCAGCAAACAGGCTCCACCTCCCCCCAAGATGCCCAGTGTCCCAATAGGGCACCCACAGGAGCACAGGAGCCTCGGGGCCTTACCACCCCATCCCATATAATGGTGGCCACCTAGCCTCTGAAAAGATGGACCTTCACCTTGCCTCACCACCCTGCTGCAACCTGGCCTGCTGCTTAGTCAGGAAGGCCCCTTTTAATTTTCGATCTTTAATTTTGATTAGAGTCTGATTCCCCTGCTGTACCATTAAAGCAGTACGGTACTCTTAGAGCCCTTTAAAAAGAAAGTTATCCCACAGTAATGCTCTGCTGTTTCATGGATGTGGCTTTTAATTTCACTTTTAGTTTTTTTGGGCGCTGCATGAAGTTGTCTCTCCAGCAGGATACATTTCCCTTGAGTTTTAAAAAAGTGGCATACACAATCCCTCCTGCCCCCAGAAGCATATAATTATAGTCCTTTTACAAAAACATGCAGAATCTCACTCAGCTGAAAAAAATGTGTTAGGTGCTTGCTTTAGGAACAGACAGCATTCTTCCGCATGCGGACAGTCTTGTGTGGCTTCTCTGTGGCTGTGGCTGCCAATAACTGTGCAGCATGCGGCAATGGGGCTTCCCACAGTTTCCCCCTAGTCCTCCAGCACTGGCCAGCGCCATCCCAGGCACTACCAGGGCTTCTCTGTTTTTTTTTTAATTGGCAATTGAATATCATTATAACATGATAACAATCTGTGTCTGAGAATTCACTGAATTCTCAGCTTTCATTTCAAAAAAAGAGTACATATCTAGTCCCTTTCATTGTGAACATACAAGGCAAAAGGCATATAACTACAATGGAAGGGGCTAGGGACTTACCCTTAAAAAAAGAAAGCCAGGACTTCAAATAACCTGATTGTCATAACTCCAATAATATTCAGTCAGTGATTACTAAAAAGCTCCCCCAAGTAGTGATGGGTGGGAATGGGCACCAGAGGGACAAGGCTGGGAAAATTGGCTGCCAGAGGGCATAGATGCATCATGCACATTCATCTTTATAAGCAAAACACCCTTAACATCCCAAGCCAGCAAGTCCAGGAAGAGTCTCTCTACACAAGGCATCTTACATGGGGATGCTCAAGGGAAAGATCTTATACTTGTTCTCCCATTGTGGATACACATGCATCGCTAGGAAGACAGTGTATACTTGAATATAAGACCACACAGAAAGTAAGTCACTTGACTGTCCCCATGTAAGACAGCTTGTGTAGAGAGACTTGAAGATGAGGCCCATCTTAATGGGAAATGGGTAAAGATTAGTATCTGGACAGTGAAAGACTCTAAATAAAAATTAAATTCCCTTAGAGCCATAGGTGCATGACTTGAGTTCTCTTATCAGTCCCTAGGTTCCCCTCCAAGGGCCTCCTGGGCCCCAGTATTCTGGGTAGGCAGCAGGCAATCTCTAAGTTCTCAGCAACCCATCAACGACAATGTTGATGACACTTTGAGTAACACCACAGCTGTTAAAACGACATAAAACAGATACGCATTTGTAGTTTTGATTAGGGTTGCCAACTTCATCTTGGGAAATTCCTGGAGATTTGGGAGCAGTGCCTGGAAAGGATGGGGTTTGGGGAGGGAAGGAAGGAAGCTCAGTGGGGAAGCGATACTGTGGAATCTTCCCTCCAGACTTGCTATTTCCTCCAGGGGAACTGATCTCTGTAGCCTGGAGATCAGTTGTAATTCTGGGGGAACTCTAGGTCCAACCTTGAGGTCGGTGACCCTAGTTTTGACACGCACTATCATGGAGATGGGGTTATGCTTCTCTCTGGACATTTGTCTTTGGGTGTTTCCAGCTCCAGTTTTGTGCTGTCAGCCAATACAAAAGGATGCTCAATAGCCTGCAGCAGCAGTGAATAGTGTTTGCTCCCACCACAGTGGATCTTACACATTTTCTCCAAGGGAACTGGTCTCTATTGTCTGGAAATCAGTTGTAATTCTGGAAGTTCTCCATCCTCTACACTAAGAGGCACTGATCGTGTACATTAGGCTTTCCTGCATCAAACTATCAGGAACCAGAGACTGCCCAACATATTTTGGTACTTGGGTCAGAGAAGAAGAATAAAATTTTGTCCCTGGTCTGGGTGGAGATTTGGGTCAAAGGAGGAAACAAACCTGATGTGGAGTTTGCCGAGAATATTTTGCCTCTTTTGAATAAAGCAAAACACAGGTTGCTTAAACAGCCTTTTTGTGTCTAAGTGATTTCCATCTGCAAGCTGTGATTCCACAAGTTTCCTCCTATGAAAATCAGGTGTTAAGTTACAGTCCTGACTGTATTCTATGTGCTATGCAAAAACATTGTATCAGAGAGAACAGAGATATTCTCCTCTAAAAAAACCAGATGACAAAAACAAGAAAAGATTGTGCATTAAAACAATTTCCCAATAGGCATCTTTTGTGCTAAAGGATGCTAAGTGATGCAGATGTGTACTTCTGAGCTCCAGCATGGCTCTTCTCCCCCTCTAAAGGACACCTTGGAGACTCTTTGGTGCGTATGCATGCAGTTTCTACGGAACAGCTGGGATGACTGCTTCTCTTCCATCAGAACTAAAATCAACCTTTCCCATAAAACAATAGGTATTGTTCTTAAGACAGGTGAAAAGCTGCAATCTCTAACATTCCCCCTCCCCCCACTATACACAAGTAATGTATTCCTGTTTCTGCTATGATCCCACAGATATGGATGAAAAACACGTTTTGGATGATGTCGAAGAAACAGCAGAAATCAGCAGCGCACAAACAGGTAAGCAACTGCTGACCACTAACACGTTCCATGGTCTTCCCCCACCCTCTCCCTCAACTGCATTTTTCATTGACTTTCATTGTAGAGACTGCCTCAACTCCACCAAGATCTGCTCCTCCTCAGAATGTGGCCCAGTTATCACCTGCCATGCGCCTTGAGAATGCCTGCAACAGGAAGCGGCAGGTTGCTCTGCTTAATGAGGTGGCTGAGAAGATGCTTTCACAATGTACCAAGGAAGACCTGGAAGACAATATGAGGCACAGGCAAGCCTTTGAGGCAGAGCAGCATTGGTGCACACAGCTGCTGCAGGAGGACAGCAAACGTCACTACTTCTGGAGACTCGGGAGGACAGAAAGGTCTTCCAAGAATGCCCAGAACAAAACATGGATGTTCTGATGGAAGTGGTTGCAGCATTAAAGAGCCTCACAGACCTTATGGTTCAGGAGTGGAGGGAATCACATTGTCGACAAGATAATACAGGTATTTCCTCTACTGTGCAGGAACAACGCCCCTGCAGGGAGCCCCCTACAAAGCATTCATGTACTGTTAAATGGAAACAGAAGCGTTCCCTCCTTCTGAGGGCCAAACTACAAGTGACGAATGACACAGGTTGGACACTTGTCAGCTTCCCTCAAGTTTTGATGGAAAATGTAGGCAGCTTGGTGGTATGTTGGACAAGTGACAGTTGAAAAGTCCATTGGACAGCAGTCGGAGAGCCAAGCTGCAAGACCAAGATGCCTACATTTCCCATCAAAACTTGAGGGAAGCTGACAAGTTTTGACCTGTGTTATTCGTCACTTGTAGCTTGGCCCTAAGTCCAAGAAGTACATGGTGATCCCAAAACACCAAACTACATCATGCAATGTAATTTTAAAAACTTTGCGCTGAAATCTTTCTTTTCCTATATTTTTATATTTTGCCTAACATAACTGGGTGATCATCTCACCTTTTGACAATGAAAAACCTATGGGCTCAACAATGTAAGCAGCTGAACAGTTCTCCATCCACTGCTGCTCATCCCAGATGAGTTGTCCCACCAATCGCTGCTTCTCAAATAGATCCAGTAGCAGTGGGGGACAGGCACTCCAGCAAGAGCAAACCATCTTCTGTTTGCAGCCCAAAGGAAAAGCTTTGATAGTCCGCAGTGCCAAGGAAGACCTAACATAATGGTTTCGTGTGGAAACCTTCCTCAAGAACATGTTGCAGGCTCAATTGAATGCCTAATACATATCAGGATGACCTGAATCAAGGCCAACAGTAAAGCTTTGGGAACCAGCATGTTTCTTGAAAACTGGAAGCAGACTTTTGAAGGCACACCAGAGTGATTGCTAAAAACTGCAAAGGCTACCACAAAAGTATGCAATGAGAAAAGTCACTCAATAGCACTTGGGTGATTTCCCATCAAAAGTCTGCAGCCTATAATTTCTACAGGTTTCTTGGCAGGAGCGGAACTGTCCAATCAACTAATAGTAGAACTTGTAAGGGGAGGGGAATGCTGGGCACCTGGTGTTGCAACATTGCAACATTACAATGCATGCCCAAAAGTTAAAGAAAAATAGTTACATGGATCACAAAGGCTGGAAATCCCAACACTACACCGACACTTCCTCAAACGTCTGGAATGAAAAACTGAATCCACGCTGCACAATAAAGAGGGCAGGAAAACCAAGTCAAATCAACACTGATTAAAGCAACTGCTTATACATTTTGGATTTACTCATGTGTAGAAAAGCCCACTCCTTTAAATTTTGAATTCAAATAGTTGTATGAAATATTGCCCTCTAGTGACCAATCTTTGTAACTACAAATACCACCATGAAAGGGTACAACAGATCCCATTTTATTTATTTATTTATTTATTTCCATCATTTATATTCCTTGATGGGGACCCAAAGCAGCTTACATCATTCTCCTCTTCTCCATTTTATTCTGGTGTGCAAAGTACTTCAACCAAACCTCTTCCTATTCATGCTGGGCCAGCATGCCCTGTCCTTCACTTCTCTGTGATACCACTTGCAATTATGGCCACCATTATCTGTGCACAGTTTCTGGCAAGCAAAGTATTTTCAGAGTGCATTACCTTATGCCAAATGCCTCCAGTTGTGCCAATTAGATGCTGAGCCAAAATGATCTTAGGCTTCTTCACCTTTCCCCCCCAAACATAGATGCTTAGCAAATGTAAAATATTCATAAGTATTGATGTGTAAGGTATAAATCTTATTGAAAATGGAGGTTTGATTGTACTGAACTGTGTAGCTTGCTATCCACCCCCCCCCCCCCAACCTACTTGCCTTTTGTTTTAAAAAGTAAGCCATACATGCATACCACAGTCTTGGGATCCTTCCAGTCCTTGATCCTCCTCCGCTGCAGAAATTTTTAAAAAATTTGCAATGCAGAATTTCCACCCTCCCTCCTTATCCATTTTGTGATAGGTTGCTTGTTGTTCCTCCAGTCCAAAACACTAGAGTGCAATCTATGAAAACCTAACAGGCACTCCCCACAAAATGCTATCATTCTGCTCTCTTTTATTTCAGATCGATATGAATTTCTGTAGTGCAACTAGCTTTATAGCAGAGCTATCCATCCTAGCTTCCTCCTAGTCTTACTGGTGCTGTTTCTCCTCCTTCTGCAACCGATTCATGCTATAACAAACACTGTTTAGCTATAGTTGAAAACATTATAAAGTTGCTGCCCACTCACTTGTGCACGTGCAACCGTCTGTCCAAAGAATCACACTCAAATTGGCCATTTGGATTTGCTGTCAAGAAATGAAGGCACAAGTACAGGTAGCAGGCCATGGAAACAACGTTGTCCTGGTTCGGGGACAGGGGAAAGTGGTTGTACCTTTGACTGTACTTAAGAAGGCACCTTTAGGGCATAACTCAGGTCTTCACAAACCCATTGGAGGAAGTTGCATATTTCATATAGTGCTCCCTGTCTTGTGATGAGGTGAGAATTATCTTTGGATCCCAGCTGGAGAGGCCGAAACCAACAACTGGAATGAGAAAACGAACTGAACATTCATTAACAGGCCCTTGAGGAACACCAACTTCCAACTCCCTACTCTCCTTGTGGGCCACCCATACCTAGCTCTGAGGTAGTTCATCAGGAGCTTTTTGTAAGTCACAACGGCTTCTCTTAACGAGATCTGCTTTTCAGAATGGGCTTGGATTCTAAATGCCATAGCTAGCCTTCCCCTGTAGGTGGGGCTGACACATTTCCATGTGAGACTTTGAAGAAATGACTAGAAAATGAATAATATCCTTGTGACCCACAGAAAAGTCTAGTTCAAACATCAATGTGCTTTTACTGTCTGAATTGCTAGCATCAGAAATATAAACGCTATATGCAAACAGTTATTTCAGTTCAGATTTTAAAGCTGCTTTAACAAATCTTCAACCTACTTGTAACAAGTATTTTTAAACAAATACATACCTTCTTGAAGCCCCCCCCCCTTGCCCCCTGAAAGCACTCTGCTGTATTCAGCATCAGTATGGAATGGATGAGGCAAACTACAGCCTGTTCAACAGCTGTGGCTGCCTATGAGCTGAACCTTGGATCTGTTGACTTGTCCACCATCCCCTCTGAATGGCTGTCAAACAGCTTTGCTGCTGGGTGGAGGTGGAGTTTCCTTTCCATACCAGAGGAAATCTTAAGTGGCTCAGCTAAGTAGAGAACTGCCACTTCAGGAGATACTAAGCACCAGTTAAAACCCACCAGAAGTGTTCCTGTTCTAAAAACAAGTTCTTTTTCTTGATATGGAAGCTGTAAAGTCACAAATCGAATGCCTGTTTTGTAAAAAAGATAGGTAGGTCAAAGCTGTGTTCCAGGTAGGGCAGAGCGTTGGCTTGGCTGGGACTATGGCCCAGCAGGACTGGGATTTACTATTATGGGAAGCGTGCCAGCGAACTGGAGCCCTGCTGGGCTTGGGCCACTGCCATAGTATTATTACCTGGGGTTGTTCCAGCTTTCTTCCATAATTGGGCTTTGTTAAACTCCCTGTTTAGATTGCTTTGAAAAGGGGGGAAACATATTCATGGGAGGCTAGTTCACTAACAATCACTTGGCTGTGTGGCCTAAATGGCATTATCCATGGCTATTATTCATGTTAGCTAAATGCAAGTAATGTATCAGCTAAACACTAGCTGCTGAGCCATGGTGAGAGCTACTGCCTATCAGAGGCAGCTGACTGGCTACTGTGGAAACAGGATGGAAAATGATGGGCCTCCTAGTCTGATCTATGAAGGCTCTTTTTATTCTTCAATTTATTTAAAAGGTTGTTCTCTGCCTCCCATAAGCACTCTCAATGTGGCTTCCATTAAAATATTAAAACAATGAATAAAACAAATAATGTAAAAGGCCTCTAATTGAACCAGCAGTCCAGGGGTTTAAAACCATTATACAGACTTCTTTGTTGACCACAGAGCCCAATATAATTAGAATACAGAGCTAATATGAACCAGAGGGAAGGCAAGAGTCTCACAGTGCAATCCTAAACAGAGTTACATCCTTCTAAGTCCATGGAAGCCAATGAATCACAGAATCACAGAGTTAGAAGGAGCCATACAGACTGTTTAGTCTAACCCCCTACCCAATGAAGGATGAGCCTAAAGCATCCCTGTCAAATATTCATCCAGTGTCTTCTTGAAAACTGCCAGTGAAGGGGAGCTCACCACTAGACATGGGCATGAGCCCCCAAAAAATAACGAACCAGCGGATCATGGTTCGTTGCAGACGACGATCCTGAATTCGCGAACCGCAACAACCATCTCCTGTTGCCGAATCAGTTGATCGTTCATGGAAGCCAAAGTGGAGCGCGCTGGTATTCCCAGCGATACAGGAACAGTGGGTGATGCCGGTGGCTGCCGGGCCTAGCGGGCACGGGGAGGAGGCGGGGGGTCTGGCCGCTCACTGGCGGCACCCCCCATGTGCCTGCCCGCCAGGCCAAACTGGAGCACGCTGGTATTCCCTGTGCAGGCAGGAACAGTGGGTGCTGGCGGCGGCCACTGGGCCTGGCGGACATGAGGAGGCAGCAGAGAGCTGCCTTCCCTTTAGGGGGCGGGGGGTCTGGCTGCTCACTGGCAGCACCCCCCATGTGCCTGCCCGCCAGGCCAAACTGGAGCGCGCTGGTATTCCCTGCGATAGCAGGAATGTGGGTGATGATGGCGGCCGCCAGGCCTGGCAGGCACGAGGAGGCAGCATTGAGCCCTGGCACCAGAGAGGGGGAGGGACTAGAGCTCTAGCCCACCACTCCCACAGACCTGATCAGATCAGGCACTAATGTGAGCCCTCAGCCGAGGTACCCACCGAGCTTGGCCCCAGGGCCTGGCAGCAGCCCTGGCACCAGAGGGAGGGAGGGACTAGAGCCCTAGCCCACCACTCCCACAGACCTGACCAGATCAGGCACTGACTAATAATAATGTGAGCCCTCAGCAGAGGTGCCCACCGAGCTTGGTCCCAGGGCCTGGCAGCAGCCCTGGCACCAGAGGGAAGGAGGGACTAGAGCCCTAGCCCACCACTCCCACAGACCTGACCCGATCAGGCTCTGATCAATAATCAATGTGAGCCCTCAGCCAAGGTGCCCACTGAGCTTGGCCCCAGAGCCAGGCAACAGCCCTGGAACCAGAGGAGATAGATCCCTATCCCCCAAAGCCAAGCTCAATTGTACTCTCAGGGCTAGCAAGTGGCAAGCAAGAGCTCTGTCCCACTCCACTGCTCGCAGAAAGTGAAACCCAGCCTTGGAGACCACGGCTATTTATAAGCATGGGTCCCATTCAGCAACACAGGAGGTCTGTGTTTGGCCATCAGAGCTGCCTATCAGGGTTTGTAGGGATGAGATTGGAGTGCCCATGGCTAAAGAACACCCCCTTCCCCCTCCCTCCCCTGGGTGTCTTCTCCCAACTTTTAACTGCTTTGCAGCTCTGTGGTTGGAAGGAAGCCCTGCTGATCAAGGAAAGCTGGGCTTCCATTCGGGTTTCCAGGGTGACAGGAGGGCAGACAGAGTTCAGGCATTCCCCTGGCTCCGTTGCCAGGGGAATAGATTGCTGGCGCCTGAGTGTCTGGCTTCCCGAACTGCACCCAAATGCAACGAACCAAGCCTCTCCCGACCGCTGGTTCATTGGCCGTGGACAATCACGAACCGCCGGGTCATGATTGCGCGATCGCCATTTTCGTGGGTTTTTGAGGTTCGTAATGTGGTTCGTGCCCATCTCTACTCACCACCACGACCTGCCTTGGCAGCTGATTCCACCTCTGAACTAATCTGACTGTGAAAAAGTTTTTCCTAATATCCAGCCGGTACCTTTCTGCATGTAATTTAAGCCCTTTGCTTTGAGTCCTATCCTTTGCCGCCAACTGGAACAGCTCCTTGCCCTCCTCCAAATGACAGCCTTTCAAATATTTAAAGAGAGCAATCATGTCCCCCCTCAATCTCCTCTTCTCCAAACTAAACATTCCCAAGGCCCTCAGCCTTTCCTCGTAGGGCTCAGTCTCAGACCCCTGATCATCCTCATTGCTCTATTCTGCACCCTCTCAATTTTGTCCATATCCTTTTTGAAGTGGGGCTTCCAGAATTGCACACAGTACTCCAAGTGCAGCCTGACCAAGGCAGTATAGAGAGGGACTATGACCTCCTGCGATTTCAATGCAATGGCCCTTTTGATACAACCCAAGCCTGAGTTTGCCTTTTTTTGCCACCGCATCACACTGACTGCTCATATTTAGTTTACAGTCCACTCTTACCCCAAGATCTCTTTCGCATACACTACTACCCAGAAGTGTATCCCCCATCCAGTATTTGTGCTTCACATTTTTGTGGCCCAGATGTAATACTGTGCACTGATCTATGTTGAATTGCATCCTGTTCACAACCGCCCACTTCTCCAGAGTATTCAGGTCTTGTTGAATTAGTTGGTTAGTCTTAAAGGTGCTACTGGACTCTAGTCTTTACTATTTTGAAATCAAAGTGGGGATGAAACCGTGGGTGTTTGCCACTCCTCCCAAGAGATTGACTATGTTTAGGATTGCACTTTCAGTCATAGCAAAGGGGAAAAAACCAATACCAAACCAAACCAATCATACATACCCGTTCAAAACTTGTCTTCTTATGTGTTTGTGCTGCTATATGTGCTGCTGCCTGAATGCAGTTTGGAATGCAGGCTAATAAATTGAAGCTTAATTCCAACAAATGAGCAGAAGACCTGACCCAGGATTTAAAGTGTCACTCGTTCTGGATGGAATTGCACCTACCTAGAAGGAACAGGTCTGTAGCTTTTGGACCCAGGCCTACTGCTAGATAAGCAGGTGGCAGCCATGGCCAGGAGTGCCTTTACCAGCTTCATCCAGTTAATCAGCTGTGGCATTTTGGCCCTTTTCTGGGCAGAAAAGATCTGGCAGCTGTGGTGCATCCCCTGGCTACATCTAGATTAGATCACAGCAATATGCTCTGTATGAGTTTGCCCTTGGAAAGTATTTGGAAATTTCAATTAGTGCAGAATGCTGCAGCTAGGGAGCTGATTGGGTCATAGGGACCATATCACTTCAGCCTTGGCACATCTACATTGGCTCCCAGTTTGTTTCCAGGCACAATTCAATTATAGCTCTGTATGGTTTGGGACTAGGGTTGCCTCTCTCCCAGTGAGGGTGTGGGATCCCCTGCTCACAGCCTTCTTGTCCCGCCCCCACTTGACTGGAAGGTGGGGGGGAAAGGCCTTGGAATGGGCCTCCCATGGTGCACTCCTGGCGTGATATGATGACAATGTGCAGGGAGCACTACTGGGGCTTGCACAATGACGGGAGCGCCCACCCACAAAAATCAAGGTAAATGCCAGGCCCCCCTTCATCCTGTCGGGAGCATAAGGGGACCTGGCAACCCTAGTTGGGACCAATATATCTGAAGGACTGCCTGCTTCCTTATGAGCCTACCTGTCACTGCGAACATCTTCTGAGATCTTGTTTTGGGAAGCCCTGTCTTCTGAGATTAGGTGGGTAACAACCCAAGGGCTTTCTTGGTTGGGGCACCAAAGCTCTGGAACTGTCTCCCCAGAGAGACTGACTTGTCCCCTTCTGTTGCCATCTTCTGCCAGTGGGTGAAGGCTTTTTTGTTTCATCTGTCTCCCTTAGGGATCCCTCCTTCCTGTTCTATTTTAACTGTTGTTTTTATGTTTTTATATCTGTATTTTAACTTTGGTTTTATATATTTTAAAGATTTTCTTGTCTCAATATTTTTTAAAATGTGATTTCATTGTGCAAGTTCTAGTTTGTTAGCCATCTTGGTGGCCCTGGTGAGGGCAGAAAGCAAGATATAAAATTTGTAAAATAAACAATTAATTTTATTTATTTTATTATGTCATTTATAGTTTGCTTTTCTCACTGAGACTCAAGGCAGATTACACCGTGTGAGATTAGTACAGTCAGTTTCAAGGACATTTCCATAAACCATGCCATAGGGCAAATAAACACAGTTTTACAAAGACATAACATTAGTAAGAATCCAATACAGAGTTGAAGAAATGCTGAAACAGAATATAAGTAATTCTAGGGCTGACATTAAACCATATGAAGCACAAGTAGCTCATAGGAGCACATATTTAAGACAACAGGTAGTACGTAAGGCAACATAGTGGTGACATCTATGGTCCTTAACTCATTAGCAAAGCATCTGAGAGCCCCTCCGTACAATACAAAAGCCTTTTTGAATAATTTTGCATTTTTTGTGGAAAGCTAGGAGAGTGTGGGATCACCTGACCTCCTCAGGCAGGCCGTTCCACAGGGTAGGGCCACCACAGAGAAAGCCCGTGTATGGGCTGCTGTTGATTTTGCCCATGTGCAGGGTGGCGTCTGCAGGAGACCCTGTTCAGATGAGTGAAGCTGCAGTGGAGGGACACAGGGAGGGAGGCAGTCCTGTAGGTATGCTGTGCCAAGGTCGTGAAGAGCTTTGTAAGTGATAACCAATACCAGTTTGGTATAGTGGTTAAGAATGTGGGACTCTAATCTGAAGAACCAGGTTTGATTCCCTACTCCTCCACTTGAATCCAGCTGGGTGACCTTGGGTCAGTCACAGCTTCTAGGAGCTCTCCCAGCCCCACTCACCTCTCGGGGTATTTTGTTGTGGGGATGATAATGGCATACTTTGTAAACTGCTCTGAGTGGGCATTAAGTTGTCCTGATATAATTCGAATGTTATTATTATTATTGAACTGAACACAGTAACTAATAGGTAGCCAATGGAGTGACTACAGAATTGGAGTGGTGTTCATGCTCCTGCTCACTCCTGATAGCAGTCATGCTGCAGTGTTTTGCAGCAATTGGAGTCTCTTAGTTAATTTGATGGGAAGCCTGTGTATAGTGCATCACAATAGTCAAATCTTAATGTTACCATAGCATGGATCCAAGTGGCCAGGTCTGCAATGTCATGGTAAGAAGCTATCTTCCAGGCTAGAGTGTGGTTGTAAAAGGCATTTTTTGTGGCTGCCTTAACTTGTTTTTCTAGTAGCAGTGCTGGATCCAATAAAACCCCTAGGCTCTTAACCGCATCTGCCAGGGTCCGACGGACTCCATTGAAAGTGGGGAGTACAATTTTGGAAAAACCATTCTGATGAACTTATGGGAAGACCTATGGACTAAGGATATAAAATTTACAGCCTGTCAGTTATTAAGAGGAAAATGGTATAAAATGTTTTTAGATGGTACATCACCCCTAAAGGCATTATGAAAATTAATAAGGGCTATAATGGACAGTGCTGGAACTGTCAGCGCATGGATGCAACATTTTACCATATGTGGTGGACATGTAAGAAAGTGCAAAAATATTGGATAAAGATATATAAAGAGATGCAGAAGATTTTCAAACAAGATTTTGAGCTGAATCCAAAAAACATTTTATTAAATATTCTACCAAATAATCTCAGAAAAGAGCAGAGAGACCTCTTTCGTTACATGGTGACAGCAGCTAGAGTGCAATATGCAGCGAGAGGGAAAGCAGATGCCTCTCCTGAAGTGTCAGCGTGGACAGATAAGGTCCATGAATGGCCAAATTAACTACTTATGTACATAACAGATCAATAGCTGAATCTGGGGGGAAATGGAAGGATTCTTTTGATTACTTGGCCAGAACTTATATTAATTAAGGTAACTTAGCATAATGATAAAAGGATGAAACACAGGGAATGATTAGTAAAATAATTAATATTAAATTTTGTATAAGTATAAGTAACCAAGGAGAGGGAAGGAGATGCATCACATAACTAAGTTTTGTTATTAAAGTTCTTTTATTATATTTTTACTAGTTTAACTCAATCTTAAATGTAGTGCTTGTATAAGTTACAAATTAATCTCAAATATACTATTTGTCTAAATTAGTATGTCTCAAATTAATTTCAACTATTGCCTGTATAAGCTTTATTATGCACTTTGTTTTTTTCTTTTTAATAAAAATTAAAGAAAGGAAAGGAAAGGAAAGGAAAGGAAAGAAAGAAAGAAAGAAAGAAAGAAAGAAAGAAAGAAAGAAAGAAAGAAAGAAAGAAAGAAGTGTCCTTCAAGATCTCTGCGTTCCCAACAGGCATCAACTCCGTCTTGTCTGAGTTCAATTTCAATTTGTTTGTTTTTAGCCATTTCACTATACCTGTTAGGCAGCGATCCAAGATTTCTATGGCATCCTGAGGGGACCTGGATAGCGAGATGCAGAGTTGGGTGTCAACTGCATATTGGTGACATCCAACTCCATCACTGCAAATGAGTTCTCCTGTCTACCCATTACTGTTTGCAGATCTTGTCAGGGAAGCAAATCTGGCTTCATCAGTGGATCAAATACGCAGCCTCTTTCATTTCAATGAAGTCTGTTGCCACACTTATTTTAAAAACTTTTTCATTTTTTTACATTTTTATTTATTGGCAACAGTGGCTAGGTTGCAGCCTCGTGGACCAGTGTTCCATCAGAATTCACAGATGAAGCAGGAGGTGTGGCAGCCCTCAGTCTTCAACCTTTTTGGCCACTCTCTTGCTCACATTCACGAAAGCTACTATTAGCCCCATTAGGAAGAAAAGGTTTAGTGTACCTGTCTTTCTATCTATCAGGGCTAATATTATGATTTCTATAAGAAAAATGACCCCAATCCAAATTGGGGACTCCACAGTGACCTTCTAACTTTAAAAGTATACCCAGAGATTGGGTTACAAATCTCCTATGGAATGGGCAGCTCATCCCTTAGAGTTTTGCATTCGGTCACGTGCCTTTTCAGCACTTTGCAAAATCGATGTGCTGAGTAACTTTGTGCATAGATTAGTACTTGTCAACTACACAGCAGCTAAAAGTCTTCCAAGCCCAGGGGATCACTGAGAGCTTTTCTTTGCCACAGTGGAAACGTCTCTTCTTTTAGCACGAAAAGGCAAGGTCAGGCCTTTGGGGGAGGGAGTGGGGGTGGGCTAGCATCTCCTTATACCTCTTTCAAGTAAAACCACACTTCAGTACTTGACTACTTTCATATATATTGATACTATTTTTGCAATTTTGTATTGGTCATCTTGGGATGTATTTAGGATTCCCATCTCTGGGCGGGGGAGGGCTCTGCACAACAAGCCATTCGACGACAACAGGGGTAACTTTCCCTTAATGTTGAGAAGGAGAGGTGTGAAAGCATTACATGTTGAATTTCTGCCTGTCAGGCACAGGAGCCCTTTGATGCCAGCCCTACTATTGTGCATGTATGAGAAATTAAGTAAAACCAAATGCTTGTGTCAATGAGTATGGTTTTTAGAAGCCACTCAAGCCCCTGGAAAGGATGTCAAAAAGTCCAAAATGCATGTTTTTCCCAAGCTGCTCTGAACTCTGCCTTCTGTAACACAAGCTAATTTATCCTTGCTCCCTACAGCTTCATCTCAGGGACAGCAAGGATGGTGCCAAAATAGTTTCTGGGAGAAATGCCTGCCACTTTTTCTCAGAGCACTGTGCTTCCAATGTCTTTGTATGTGTCCCTGTCAGCCTTGTGGACTCATGGGGACCCCTGTGAGCTGAAGAACCCACAGGCATTTGGAGAGCATGAGCAGAATTTCTGAAAAACTAACCACAGAGTGCTCAACATGTTTCCCATACAATGGTACTCTGCACATCTTATCCACACATTACAGAGTACACAGGTTGAGTCTGGGATCCCCACCCTGTGTGACAGTCAGATACAAGCTGTGGGTTCTCCTCAGTTCCTGGAGGGGGCAGTCCCAGGGGATAGCGATTTTGGGTTGTGACCCTGGCATGTGAGAAAAAGCTTTAGCCTCTCTCCCCCCCTCCAATGCGTTTTTCTGATTTGAATTTGTCCCTAGTGGCCCATTTGGCCCATTAAGGGAACTCATGTGTAACCCAGGGAGCAGATTTGAACCAGGGACTTCCTACTTCATATTCTTAATATTGCCTACATGGACTACGTAGTTACATAGCATGCGTAAACCAAAGAAAAAATGCCTGGCCAGTGGTGATGAAGGGGAGGCACAGCAAGGCAAATATTCTCCCCACCCTGCCCCCATGATAATAAGGCAGTTTTGACTACATTTTCCTATGTGAGACACTGGGGGATTTGAGGGTATGAGAAAGTATTTCATTGCTTCCAGAAGCATTTGCAAGCTGCCCAGGCTGGGCTGAAACATAATGATGGGAAATGAGATGGCGAAATACTGATGTTTTGTAGGGAAAAATAAAACCACAGGGGGGGAAACTGCACTTATTGACTGAGAGATCTGTAGCAATATGACAAACCCCTCAAAACAAAGCATTCAAGAGCTAGTTCTGCAGCTAAGAAAGAGGGTGAATTTCAGCGAACATGATGGGCTTAAAATTAGGAAGCACACAGAGAGGCTGTAAGTCCTCATGTGGTACATAAATGAAGCAATTGTGTGAAAAGTAAAGGCAGAACATTTATAGTATAGTGAAAATGAATGATTCGCTGCTCAAGACTGTAATTACGCTTTGGAAGTCACATCACTGCAAGGGACCAGTGAGATGAATCCTGCCGCTGAGTTTCTATGAGAGCTAAATAATTTTACAGCAACCTATATCCTTTGTTGCATTTCAAGCCAGGCTAATAAGGGTAAAGAAAGCTCAGCCTTAGGGGGCTCGAGCTGATTGCCTGCTTGGGTCCCTGAAGGCCCACCATTGTTCAGCATTCCGTAACCCTCATTGCACAGTCACATGATTACATGAAGGGGCTTAGGAAAGCATTCCAAAAACTGGAGATGGCTTATGGTCTGCGCTAAGGATGGGAAGGGAAGATTCGACCTGGAATTTGCTTTTCAGGCGTGCACAAGCTACTTGCCATATTCTGCTCTAGACAGGCACTTTCTTCATTTAAAGCATGGGCAGCAACATATGGCATGGCCAATGAGGACTTCTGGTATACCTAGACAGGAGCAAATGGGTCCACAAACCCATCTGTTGCGCAGTGTTAGACATGCATTCTTTTCTGCTTTGCTGTGCCACACAGCTATTCTAACTAGACCAATAATCTACAGTAAAAGGCACCCCAATGTACAGAGGCTGTATGTGTGCGATGGCCACAAAAGTGGCACTGCATTGCACTTTAGACCTTTAAGAGCCAAAATGTCTTTGCGCTGGGGTCCATGAAGGACTGCCTTGCCCTGAGTTGTCTAGCCCATGAATTAAGAGCCTCTTCCCAAGCCCTGCAGAGGTGAGGTGGGTGGTGAACAGAATGGCTTTTTTCAGTGGTGGTACCTACTGGCGATACTTGTTAGTTATTGTAGAAAAGTTGCAGAGTTTGGAAAGCATGGAATCTCATGCGGTGAAACACTCTTCAAGCCAGCCTATTGTAACAGATAAAAGTTACCTTTATTGAAGCTGATTCACATTCACTTGCATTTTTGTAGTAACAGAATAAAAATAGGAACTTAAATAACACTTCTCTCTAGTACAAGTGGCCAGCTAATCTGGCTGCATGTGAGTGTGAGTACAGGTGTGCCTCTTGGAAGCTTGCACAGGAGAGCTCTGCAAAACTGCATTGCTTCTTACAAGACCAGCAGGGAAGAGAGAACAAGGTACAGAAAGAGAAGGAGGAGTCAAATAGAAACTTCCAGATCAGACAAAGAGAGGCATCACAGAAATACACAGTCTGCTTCTAATATAAAGGGGGAAATAGCACATGCCAGTGTCCAGGCATGCCAAGTCACTTCTATTCTAATAGCACCTTGCCTTTGGAATGTCCTTTCCCTATGGACTTGCCTGACACCTATTATAGATCTCCTAACACCACTCATTCACCCCCCACACACACTGTTTTGGGGTCCCCAAGTCTTTTGGGGGTCCCTGTGCTGCACACAAGATTTCTTTGCTGAAAAGCTGCATTTAGAATTTTGACCCTGTTTCTGTCATCTTTTGCTTTTGCTTCTCATCTATCTATAGGAATTCTAAGAGTTTCCCCAGTCATCCATTTAGGCTTCTACTTTCTTTTGGCTCCAGGAATAGTCTTTGCACATTTTTCCTTGATAATATCTCTGTAAGTTGCTATGGCAACCTCAAATGGCACCAGAACACCAATGTTTGCTCCTGCCCACACACATCTGCACCTGCACGAACAAGAACATTTGGGGGAGGGTTACCTCAAATTGGGTAGAGGGGGTTGAAATATTTTTATGCAGATCTAGACCTTAGATTTGCTGAATAGTTATGGATGGCCCCACTGCTCAGATTTCACTATCTACTTGGGGGCCAGCAGTTCACAATTCAATACAGAAACTACTATTGATGTCTAAATGTAGTTATTATAAATAATGTCAGTATTTGGGAGGATCCATTTCTGATCTGTGTACATCAGCTGCTAGATGGTTCTTCATGGCAGAACAATCACTCGGCCCATACTAATGACCCATTAAGTTCAAAACCCCTTCTCTGAAATGTTACATACCATTAGCTAAATTAGGTATAGACTTTCCTGGTTCACATTAGTAAAATTACTTAGGACAATAAATAAATTCCTGAAGAAATTAGTTTATATCCTTTGCAAAGGCAATGTAACTTAGTTAATTGTGGTAAGCTCAAGGAGAGGGTTTAGCATCTCTTAGAACTTATATAATAAGCATTCCTCACACAGCATGGAAAGGACTCTTTTAAAAAAACAAATGAACATTTTTTTAAACTTCAGGTTTCTTTTAGCTAGATTGCAACTGATATGTACTATCTCTGCAGAGGAAATACTGAATCCTGTTTGAGTCTGGACCAGTAAACTCTTGCACCACAGCAACCCAAGGGCTGCGTCTTAACACATACACAAAGCCAGTATAGTGTAATAGTTATAATTTCAGGCTAGGATCTGAGAGACCCATGTTTGAATCATCACTTACCTCATAGGATTGTTGTAAGAATAAAATGGAAGAGAGGAGGAAGATATGCTTTGGGTCCCCATTGTAGAGAATGGCATGTTATAAATGAAATAATATAGCTGAAGGGGGGGAGGGCAAATAAAAGGCAGGTTGGTGGGTGGGAAGGATAGAAAGAAGCAGGGAAATGTGAGGATATTGGGGTTGTCAGGAGGAGGGAAAGAGGAAATAATGTGGGGATGGAGATAAGGGGAAAATGAGGTGCTCCCTGCAAGTCCTTGCAAGTTCCCCACTGTGCAACTGGGCCTGGCATGGAATCTGGCATCAAACAGAGTTTTCCCAGGAAAGGCTGCTAGGATGAGGAAAGGAGGGAAAGATCAAAGATAGGGAACAGATAAAGATAGATGGGCTGGTGGGTGGGAAGGAGATAAGGAATCAGAAAAAGAGGAGAGGCTATGGGGGCTTTCTGGAATGGGAAAGAGGAGAGAGTGTGGCAAGGGAAAATGAGATACCCCTCACTCATCAACTCATCTAATTCTCAGCATGGCTTACAGCTCCATCTGTGGATACTTAAATGAAGACAGTGGGGCCATAAGTAGACAAGACAGATCTTTCTATAAACCTGAGAAAAGCCTCAGGTTTGCACAAAAATCTGAAAAAAAACATGAGGGAGGGTTAAACCCTCACAAAATGATAAAAAGAGCACATGTAGCTTTAACAAACAAATGCCCTCAGGTAGTTGTGTTTCCTTGCGCTGTTTTAAAAATATTGAGTTAGAGGTGGTCAATTACCTCAGGATTTAGAATCAATTTAGAATCAGTTTACCTATGTATTTTTTTCTTGTAAATACTCCACCTTGCCAGGGTCTGAGTCAGAGAGAAGGGAGAACATCCCAAGGTCAAGCCTCTTCATTTCACATGTATTACCATAAAAGACGATGCTGGAGAAACAAAGCCATTTTAAGAACGTGTATTTTAAGAGCAGGCTACCAAGAAGTCATCAGAAAGAAACACAGATTTGCTGGTGGCCAAAAGAAAAGCTGAAAGACAACAGAAGCCTATTGGTAATACTACAAAGGCCATGTAGTCTTCCTAGATCAAAACCTCCAATTTTTGAAGATGCTTTTCTCTTACTGATTGCATGAGATTTATTCTGAAGCCCTTCTTCTGATATGATTAATTCTCATGTTGAGAAGGCATACGTAGCCATGTGAGAATGATTATGTGGCTGTTTGTTTTGTTCCTAAGCTGCTATGAGAGCTGGCCTAGTGTGGTTGATAGGGTACCGGATGTGTTAGACTAGATGCTGAGTACCTGGGCAATGCCACACTTCCAGTATGCCACCATATGCTTTCCAGGATCTTGCCTTGTTTCCTCTAGACTGCTTTCCTCCTCATTCTCTTTCCATCTCTATTGTCCCTCCAATAATATCTCTTGACCCAGAATGGATTACATCTCTTACTGCCTTGTCTGTGGCCAGCTAGGTGCTGAGTATACAGTTGATTTTAAAGAGAGATTTAAGCAAAGAAACTATGGGAGCAAATGTGATGTAAAAATGGCAGTATTTAGAACAAGTGGGAGAACCTTCCAGTCTCCCAGGACCCTTTGGCACTGACCTATATGTTACCATTATCTAATAAAAGAACTTCAAATGGAGATTTCAGCATGGAACAGCTCATTAGAATGCATCAATAAACTCTGAGGACTAAGTAAGACCTGGGATTCCTCGACAATTTTAAGTGTTAACTAGTTTTGCAAATCTAAGGAAATTCCGTTATCACTAATTATTGCAGTTATGAATGGTCTTCGTACTTTTCTTCATTTTACCTAATCAAATCTCATTCTATTCTTCCTGCATTTCACAGTCCTTTCTGCAGCAGTTTACAACTTTTTTTCTTCAGAACCTGGGACGATCCAGTGTAACTTCTTCTTGTATTGGTTCTATGGGGCTTAGGAAGCAAACTTTCACACAAATTTAAGTTAAGAAAAAATCTTTTAAAAGCCTTTAAACAATTAATACAATACAACTTCCCCCCTTTAACTAAACTCATAAATGCAACCATATAGAACCTTTAAACCAGCAATGTCTTTGAAAAGGTAAACAGTCCAACTAAGTGAAATCAGACAAGTGATAGAGTCCTTTTTTCACTATCCTTCCAATTTGAAGCAACTATAGCTCAGGCTTCTGTCCTCTTCTTGGGGAATTACAGCCCTGCAAAAATAATATAATCCCAATAACACTATCCAAACACAATACACAAACACTAGTTTAAGTCATATTGTTCACACACAAAATTTGATTACCTTCTTCAAGGTGATGATAAGAGCATATTAATTATTATTCAGCTCCCCAGCAACCAGCTTCTTCCTCAGCTGCCTGGCTCTAGCTACTGACTCTGTCCTGCTGGGTTAAACCAATTACCTCATAGGGGTTACACCAGCACCACCTATCTGAAGAAACAGAGTCCATAAAAGACTGTGCTAGAGTCAATATATGTTAGCCTTTAAGATACTTAAAGATTTGAGTTTGCTTCCTCCAGGATACTTGGGGGGGGATGGTCATTGCCACATTCTTCTTTTCCTCTTCCAGAAATGGATGCTTCTCCACAGTTGTTGCCATTCAGGCCTTAAAGTTTCAGGTTGGCACAAAACTTATGCAACTTGCTGGGAAGGATGGTGAGATAGACCTGAAGAAAGAATGTGTTTTTTCTGGTTACAACCTTACTTACTTCATGTCTCTCCTTGAGAGCTCCTACTGCCTGCAATGTTTAGTCTCCAGCAGCTATGAGGAAGAAAAAGTAGTGATGATGGGCACCCAGTGAAGTAGAATTGGGGCAGATATTTCTTTATTTAATGAATAATTAATTTGTGGAATTCGCTGCCAGAGGACAGAGGGATGGCCAGTAGCACAGAGTACTTTGAAAGGGGACTAGACAGATTCATGGAGGAGGGGTCCATCAATTGCAACATGCAATGGTTAGTAAGGGGGACCTCCATATTCAGAGTAAATAAACTTCTGAATCCCAGAGTTTGGTGGCAACAACAAGGGAAGGCCTTGTCCCCTGGGCCACTTGTTGGCCATCATGGCAACTGATTGGCCATCATGTGAAACAGAATGCTGGAATGGATGGCCCACTGGTCTGATCTAGCAGTAGCAGGGCACCTCTTATATTATGTTCATACAGAGAAAAGGGTTAGAAGACTAATTATGGGAAGCTGGCTTTGAATGGCACATCTAGCCAAGAGCAACAGGATTTACAAAGTCGAGCCACACTTGGAATACTGGTTGTTCCTGAATATTTTATTTGTATCTTCTTTAGCACATCTTCTGTTATGTAATTTGGAGGAATCTGCCATTGGGGTTCCTTGTGGGACCCTGGACAGCTCCCTAAGTCAATTACCTACTGAACAGATGGCACTAATTTAAGAGATAAGCCTTCCCCTCCTAGTCTTCTGCAATTTCTGAGAACATCATCACTTCTGCTATTCTTCATGTGAACAAGTCCTGGAAGAAGATTTGCTGAATTCAAGGAGTGCTATCCACATTTGCTGCAGTCAAGAGCAACAGATGGGTTTCAAGGACTGCATCCTCATGGATAAATAAAAGTATTGTGCTTCTAGTTTCACATATACCTGCTTTTGAGTATAAAGTGAGCAGACATTCATACTCCTGTATGACTGCATCTAAAACAAGCCTAGGTGTGTACAGCAGGACTCTACCATATAGAACTCCTCTACTGGTGACTCCCATACATGCTGTAGCCTTACATCAAAGGTGTTTTCCAGGTTCTGTAGCTGAGCAACAGCTAAGCCTTTCAATGAGCAGAGCCAGTTGGAAGTCAATAACATCACATCTCCCTGATGCTGGGGATCCTACCACAGATCTTTATCTTGCTATCTGCCTGTGCTGCTCTTCCTCCCGCCCCCTTCAGTAGCATTGCCCTCTTAAGACAGATTTGTTGGACTCCTGGGAACCGGAAGATTTCCCCCGGTTTAATAAAGGCTTCCTTCCTAGTTGCCAGTCAGGACATACGGAGGGAAAAAAATCAAGACTGATCAGAGAAGGAAGGAAGGAGCTGGGTGGGGTTTGCTATGCAAATTATTAGAATATTACAGAGGGAAGCTTCTCACTGCTCACTGATGTTCTGATGCAGTTCCATTCTAGTTTTTTGTAACACACATACGCACACGTTTGGCATGACTTCTTTCCTTTGTGCATTTATGTTTGTAGGCATTTTTTAACAAGGAAGTTGAATCTTTCTAAGAGGGAACATTGACACTGCAAATTTTAGGCAGCCAACTCTGGAAATTCTTTTGGAACTAGACTTACAAATCTGATGATCATTGTGAAACCACAGTGCCAGGAGACTGATGAACAGGGGTGGACAATGAAGTGGAAATGGCCCTGGAGAAAGCCAAGGGGAGCAGCTCTGCTGTGCTACAAGCCGGTACTGCCAGGCCCCTCAGCAGCACCAGTGATGAAGACTGGCTTGCTCACAACATATCCCCACAAACGGGTGGCAGTGCAAGAGGAGGCAGTTGGTGGTCTGGCACTGATAATCATTGCTATTGAAAAGTCTGAGCCGAGTTCCTGGGGCTTGGCTCTGCTTGCTCCTTGTCGCCAGTGGCCCTCTAGGGCAGCAGCATACTGGGAAATTTCCCTGCAAGTTAAGTGGCCAGTCCACCCCTGCTGATGAAAATCCCTTCCTTGATCATCACTTCCTTAAAAAAATGCACTGACTATCGATGTGGTTGTTATGCTAAGGATATGTCTGCTGGCCTTTTAGATATCAAGCTGGCCATTAATTCACCTCTGAGCAAGATCTCCAGCAGCAGGGCAATACACCATTTGCTCAAATGGATACCTGCGTTGTTATAGCTGACATCCTGGGATGGATAAATGTTTTTCTAGCCTTTTGGTGCCACCAAAAAACCAGCTCCATGGCATCCCTGACAGATATGACTAGACTGGACCCTAGTCATGGAGGACAGAGTTTAATGCCCTGGAAGGAGGGGGAATCCCCCAGAGGGAAGAGTTTGCAAGCATTGCGGCCCCTTGGAGGGTGTTCATTGGGGATGGAGAAAAGAGGGCACTAGAGGAGGCCAGCCTCTATCCTCTACCTCTCCAAGAAATGCCCACCCATCCTGAAAGGATGCAAGGGATTTTGGCAGGTCTCAAGTGCATGTCAGACTTTGGACCTTTTTCTTTCCTTTTTCAATAGCTGCAACCTAGTGTGAAATGCCTGCTTTCCATATTTCATATTCCACGATAATCCAGTGAATACCTTTCTATGGTTAAATTCAAACTGTGTCAACACTGTCCTCACCCAGAGGCCTTCAGCTCAGCCTTTGCTAATACTTTGCACAAGCTCAGAGGATCACCAGTACCAAACAGCTGGTGAAAGTTAAACCCAGGAACATTTTGTGGTGGCAGCATAAACAAAAAAAGAACTAACAACTAGGAGTGAGTGAGAAGCCCTGCTCCAGGTCGTGTGTTGATTAGGTGTACCTACTCAACCATTTTGAACCAAAGATGTTCTAGACTTTTAGTCACCAAAATACAAAGCATTCGTTGCATTTACAATAGCGCAAAATGGACACCCGTGTCCTCTCCGGAATCTGGGGCAATTCCTTCAAATGAGGGCTATCTGGCAGCTGTGCAGAACAGAGGATACCCAGGGCTCTCCTCAGGATCGAGTATTACTGGAGGGTCACTTTCAGAGGGACCAGTCCCATCTCAACCCTTAAATGGCTGCTCCCAGTCACATAGCCCCAAGAATGTGTCTTTACATTGACAAGTTCTGGCTCTTTTGAGTGGCAACTGCCAAGTCCGAAAGTACTCCTTGGGAGACTGGATACACACTCGAAAATCTGTAAGTCTTTGGTATTTGTCCATACAAGTGTATCAGCACTGTCTTAAGTAGAGTAGCTGCTTGATGTCAAAGAGAAGTAACTCTGCTTAGGATTGCACTGTAAGACTGATTTTATCTTTATTTCTTGAAAAATATTTTATCCTGCCTTTCCTAAAGGTCCAAGACAAAACAAATGTCAAAACAGGCAACAAAAATAAAATCAGCCTCTGATTTGTTCATACACATTCAAGAGCCAAGTCAGTGGTGGAAGTGACGTAAAAGAGAAGGCATAACCCATTACAGGATGGAGAGTTCTAGGCCAACAGAAAAGTTCTTTGTCACCTGCATTAAAGTTTGGGTCCGGTAGCACCGTAAAAACCAACAGAAAAGTGTTCGTGTAAACAACTGCAAGGTCTCATGAGGCAAATGCTTAGGGACCTGTGATGGAGCAAAGTAAACTAGCAAGAGGTTGCAGCAGCCCCAGAGGCCTTTATATTTTAAAAGGCAGAAAACCATTTCTTTCAAAAGAAATATTACATCAGAGAGAACTTCTTAAAATATTTGTATTAATAGTGTGATTACACGTCCAGAAATCCATTTAGGACTTCTGAGTTATTTAGCTGAATTTTATCATGGTCATCACACTTCTACAAATATTTCTGGCCTTTACCTTCCATTCTAATTACCAGTACAGTAAGTTTTGACATGTGTGTGATGGGCCACATTTTGGCAATCCATTCTTTCATAGTTAACGGCATGCAAACTCTTAGAGATAAAGATTTGAGCAGATGTCAGCAATCAGAGGTCAAGGAAATATATTCATTTCTCACAATGCCACTGAGTAACCCTCATAACACCACCAAAGAATCTAGTGGAATACTGAACACTGTAATACATTCATCCCATCTGTATGATGGGACAGTTTGTAAAATCACCATTTGTCTTTCACATTTTATGTTCTTTTAAAAATTTCATTTAAAAAGGGGTAATTTAAAGTTTGCATGTGTATGAATAAATTAATGTGGACAAAAAAATCTATAGCTGCTGTTAACAATGACCCACGGAATATATTAAGGAAATTTCCTTTCATATTGACACAAATGGTATTGATTTTTTTTAATGCCACATGGGATTCTGCTATGCTAAACCCATGCACCTCTTCCTATCCCTGCTTCTTGTCATCAGCAGAATAATGGAAATATTGGATAATACATTTTTGGTTATTCTTACTACATACTGTTGACTGATTTTGTCACGATTACTTACAGAGTTCTCTGTCATACCTGTCCATCCTTCAGTATTTATGTCATCTTAGTGGAAAGTAGTGGAACCAGTAATGTTTCCCAGATCACTAATTCTACATTTTCCAGCATTCAAGATTTTTGATCCACTAGAGCAAATATACAAAATACTGAATTTTGAATTTTTCACCATGCCTATATAGAAGATTGTGCTTAATTTCCGCTAAGCATACCATATTCATCTCATACATTAACCTTTGTATTAACAACCAAAGCTGTTAAAATATATTAAATTTTAATTCTCGTTAATTGAGCTTAACATCTATTCACTCATTTTGCATACATTTCCCCCCCTTTTGCATTGTAAAGCCGTCTTAAGGTTACAACAAAGAAAGCTTTATAAATGGCCTTACAGGTGTATTTTTGTAATGTCCAGTCAAATACTGATAAAAGCTACCTGTCAAAACCAGAGAATGCAGAAGGGATTCTTCCTTTAAGTGGGACTCACAAATGTGATCTGTAGGGAACCTAAACAATTCCTAGAGTTTGTCCCTGACAAAATAATCGATTCAGTTCTGGAGAAGAAGCAGGAAAAGAAGTGCGTAGCTGGCACATCTACTTTTCCTGCTTATTAACCTGTGAAATACCTAACCCAGTTACAGGCAACTTTGGGAGCACCAAGAGACGGATTCCCCTGCATGTTTACTTGAAAATAAGCACTCCTGAGTTTAATGGGACCTACTACTAAATGGGGGCTATATGATTGCAGTTTTATACGTCTCCTCTTCACTCCACCCAAGCCTCTTCCCTAGATACCTCTGGTTTCTGCTTCGCCAATCCATCTCCAAAAATTAATAATACTTCAGATCTCTGAACCTCAAAACAAGGGCCTGGGAATCAAACACAGTCCCGTTTTAACACCGCCACGGCTATTTTTAGCGGCGATCTTACTAGATCTGCCCTTAGAATAGGAGATCAAACAGATTCCTTTGAGGGGGGCGAGAAGGAGGGGGGAGCGAAAGAAGGCGCGACGGCGATGGCGGGCATCGTTTGGGCCCCCGTTCGAAGCCCTGATGCTTGGCCCCGCGCCAGGCCTGGGAGGCTCCGGCGGTGGTCCTCTCCCCGGTCTCCATCGCCTTTTTAAGGCACGGCGCCTCTCCTCTCCCACCTCCTCCGCCGTCAGATCGCTGTGCGTTGCCCCTTTAATACCCACCCGCCTGCCCTGCCTGTCCCTTCTCTCCTCCCTGCCGGCCGGGCGTTCAGCGTCGTGGAGCCGCAGCTTCTGCGAGCGGGATCCGCGGAGGAAGCGGCGAGGACCAGGGACGCTGCCCAGCTGCAGGCGGGCCAGCCCCAGCCCCGGCATCCCCTCGGCTTCCTCCGCCGTGCCTTGCCGCTGCCGGGGAGCCCGAGCCTCCTCCGCGTTCCTCCTGCGGGGCCCGCCCGCCGCCGCCGCCCGCCTGCCTCCTGCTGCAGCCCGGGCATGTCGTGATGTGATCGGCGGCGCGTCCCTGGGGGCCCATCCCCGCCGGGAGCCGGAGCAAGACGGAGAGGGCGGTGGAGCAGCGGGCCAAGGGCCGCGCCCCCATGAAGGAGAAGGAGGCGGGGGCGGCCGGGGAGCGGGGCAAGCCGGCCACCTACACCGGGGACAAGAAGGCGCGCATGGCGGCCAAGACCAACAAGAAGTGGGTGCGCCTGGCCACCGTGCTGGCCTACGTCCTCTCCGTCTCGCTGGCCGCCATCGTCCTGGCCGTCTACTACAGCCTCATCTGGCAGCCAGTGCGGGGCGGCAGCCAGCCGCACGCCCAGCCGCAGCCCCCCGGAGCAGCCACCCCCGGCCCCGGCCCCACGGCGCCTCCGCTCAGCCCCGAGCGGCCGACGGGGCCGGAAGAGGGAGCCAGCCCGGCGGCCACGAGGAAGCCCCTCACAGTCGCGCAGTAGCGACTCGAACCGGCCCAGGAGGCCGGAGGCAAAGTCCAGCCCTGCGACCCCACCCCGAGGTGCACCGGAGCCACTGATCGGGGAGAAGGAGGGAGAGCCGGCCAGGACCCCGGCTGCCCTTGCCTCGTCTGGCTTCCTTGGACGCAGACCTCCGCGCTGGAGTGTGGAACGCAAGGAGACTTGAGTTGAGACGCTTTTCTTCCTGTCCTGGCCATTGGCTTCCCCCGCTGTGGGACTCCAGCAGGGAAACAAACTGTAATAATTTTAGTTTCTACAAATGTGCTTTATTAATCAGTAAATTATTATGGGGAGGGGGAGCCACGTGGAATGGAGCTCAGGTATGTCAGCCTAGCTGAAATGTACCCAGATGCATTTCCTTTGTATTCTTGTGTATAGATTCTTTGTATACAGATACACTTAGTTAAAGCTTAGAGAGAAGCTATATAATCTATATTCTGTACACACACAAAGACACACACAGAATGCTGAATGATGTTTAAAGGGCTATTGGGGAAACCTTGCTTTGAAAGTGACAGCTAACCTGGAGCAGAAAGCTCTAGGGGGTAGGGCTGATTTGTCCCTCGGCTTTATTATTCCGTGCTTAGCATATATTTTGTTAAACACCAATTTCTATATTTTAAACAGAAATGTTAGATTTCATTTTCTGCTTAAACAGAAATGTGTTCATGAGATTTTACTATGCTCATTGTACACTCCGGCTTTATGGCTGTGCTTCATTAGAGGGTTAACATTTGGAGAATTCCTGTCTTGTCTAACAACATGCCTGATTCTACACTCATTTAATTGCTTCCCTTCTGTTTCCACTGTATGTTGCTGTCCCCAGTTTGTATTGATTTCATCCTTCGCAGTGCAAATGGGATTTTCATAAGAGAGTATGGAAGCAGCAAGCCTTTGATCTGTGCCTGGGAGCCCCAGAACTACCCTCCTGCCTCTTTCATGCTTGTTCCTTATGTATCCTTGGAACTACTGCTAGAGCATCCAGAAATAAGGAAATTGAACTGACCTGAAGAACCAGCTACCAAGGGCAGACTTTCCTCTGTTTGGTACCTCTAGAAGTAGTTCCAGCTTTAGGCCAGTGCTCAGACCGCGACCCCTCCAATATACTCACCTTCTGTTGTCCAGTTTATTAAGAAAGGCCTGTGGCTGACTTTAGTTTCCATAGCACTACATCTAGCTTGTTCTCTTAAATGTCCATAACAAGCCTAGTCTTTTCTTTTTGCCTGGTCTGTTTCTAATTAAAATACGTTGCTGTATGTATTGCCAACTAGGCAATTCATGCATCCTCCCCCCCCCCCACCCCCAAGCATGCAGTTCACGGTGTCTAGTTGTCCAGATCAGTTTAAGAGAAGTCTGACCATTTTAATGAGAGTGAAATCCTGGCTTTTTAGAAAGGGTTGCTTCATACGGTGCAATTTTTTTTCAGGGAGTTAAGTCCTCATGTAGGAAAAAAAAATATGTACACTGAGTTTTGGGGCCCACTAACAAATACATCATGGGATGTGTTTTTGTGAGCCAGAGTCATCAGATGTGTGAGCGAAAGCTTGTGCTACAATATGCTTGTTAGTTTTCAAGGTGCTGCAAGGTTCTCTGTTGTTTCTGCTGCAACAGACTAACATGGCTACCCCTACGGAGCACATGTCCTGTGATTGCTGAAATGCTGTGCAGACTGCTGGAGATCAGGCAAGCACGGGTGAACATCAGCTACCTGTTCTGTGTACTTGCAGCATTAAAAAAAACCAACACCTAGCACTGTGGGTCAGCACTTCAGGGTAACTTACTTTTTTCCTTCAAGGAGACTGATTTCTTGATAGGGTTTCTGATGTATATAAGTCAACTGTACAGCAGTAGATGGGAGTTTGGAATCTGATCCCCTGTGAGCACCGGCAGCAGTTAGGTGCCCTGTTAAACCACAGAAATAGTCTGGTATGTCAGAGATGGTCAGTGGCCACTGTTTCCCCTTGCCTCTTTTGAAGTAAGCAAGTTTCAGGCAGTTTCTTCTGTCTGACGGAAGCCAGGAGCTGAAGTGACAAACTATATATTTTTTCCAAATGAAGGCGCTGGTGGGCAGGATGTGGAGGTAGTCCAGGGGCTTTTGAGGGGAAAGCGCACTCCCACAATGTGGAGAGTAGCAGCCCTGACATGTTTTAGAGAAATACATTAAAAAACACAAACCCTCTGTTTTATTAATTCAATTACATAGTAAATTATATGCCCTTGGGGGGATTTCCAGTATATTTTTTTTATATGTTATATGGTTAAAACTGCTAGTTGGACATTATAGTCTGAATGGTCAAATGCTCAGAAAGAACAAAATAAAAATGTTGGCAAAATTGTTTTCATGTTGGGCTGACAAGCCACTAGCCCTCTGTATGATTGTCACTGAACGTCAGACTTCAATAGTTTTAAATTTAAAATTGTAAACATGCTCTAATGTTGTCTATATCTAATTCAGCCATGTAAGCTATGTCTGTATTCAGAAGTTCTGTATATTTTTAAAAAAAATATTTTTAAGGATAAAAAATACATTGAGAGATTTCTGCCTAAAACGCATGTACCCTGAGACTTGTTTTTTTGGTCTGTCTTGTCTGATTGCACATGTGGGGAATTTGTGAACTTGACCTATGGTGAGTGAATAGTTCACTGATCTGATCATTTAGCCAGTGAGCAGGTCTATATATTGCTCTATGCCAAAATAACTGACACATTTCGTTATTTCTATTGCTATGGAAGAGGGCTACATGAGGCCAGGTGCTGGGAGGTAACTTGGTCCTCATAAGAGCTTCTTGGACAAAGGGGCACCAGTCTAGAGAATAGTGAACTGTACTGAAGTGCCATTGAAATCAAAGGGTCAAATTAATTGTGACTGGGACTTAAGCATGACTGACTTTCTGTGGCCTGGGACCAAAATGTATACAGTTGATTTTCCACTTTTAGTGCATGATTTTGATCTTTGGGGAAATAACTTGGAAAACACTGAATATGAAACTAGCTTTATACATTTCTACAAAGAAAGCACTTGTGTTTAGGAACTATATCTTCCTGAAGATAGTCCATATGATCCATTTGAGTCAAGGCCAATCACTGCTTCCCACTGTGCGTACGCAGAGAATGCAATTCATGTATGTGAAATCAGCACACATGACTTTACATGTATGTTGTGTTCTGTTTTGTGCACAGAAGGTGATGTGTACAGAGACCCTTGTTATGGTTGCTGTTTGTGCCACAAGAGGGATTAGGCCCTCTTACAGTTCAGTGTTCTGAGTTGGCAGAAACAGGCTTATGATAGCTTGATCTGGGATTCATCTGCTCTCAGACTCAGAATGGTATGAGTGGGAGTGAGAGGAAACAGATTCCTGCTCTAGTGCCTGGACAATTTCTTGGAATCTATATTGGAAGCCAGGCTGTTATGAGAAATTTTGAGTTCTCAAGATCCCATGTTGCTTTGGAAGCCATTCTACTGATTTACAAGTTGTTTCGCGCTCTTAAAACTCAAAAGGGGAATTTGCTAAAGCAGGGACAGCACTTTTATTGGGGACTTTGTTCAGGTAGTAGGTATTATGTGCAGACAGGACTTACAAACATTTTTTTAAAAAATAAACAGGTTTTTCAAGATTACATCAAGCCATGCATCAAGATAAAGCCGATGGAAGGGAAAGTGAATTGAATTTAAAGAGCAACACTTAATGGATGCTTTTCTCATTATCATGATCGTAGGCATTTCTAGAATCTCTGCATTTGGTGCTTTTCACATACATTCACAGCACTTCCTCCAGAAAGGCTGCTGCACAAGAATGGTTTGCCCATCCTCTTGGCCCACTGCTAACAGGTCAGCAATTAAATTCTTCAAACTAAAGCTGGAAACTACTTTCTGACATTACAGAGACCAATAAATTCCACATGCACGACAGTGCTGTCATGAAAAAAGAAACTCTTCCCAGAATTCTGTGTTTTATAGTGGAAGTATCACTGATGTAATATTGACATATATTTGTCTAAAAGACAGTTCAGATTGGGATATGGCTTTCTATCCATGGAGGAAGTGTGAAAAATGCCAGAGAAGGGGGTTGTGGACAGTGGAGCAGGAGATCTATATGACAACTGTCCTTTTGCTGAGGAGTTAGCCGTGTTAGTCTGTGGTAGCAAAATCAAAAAGAGTCCAGTAGCACCTTTAAGACTAACCAATTTTATTGTAGCATAAGCTTTCAAGAATCAAGTTCTCTTCGTCAGATGCATGGTACAGAAACTGGTCAAATATAGAAGAGGAGTGGGGAGGAGGGGAGGAGAGAGAAGATGCAATTAAGGGGGGAGAGGGAGGATGCAACCAAAACATTCCTTTGCTGGGATCCTTTCTCCCAGACCGCAATGTCAGCATTCCAAGTTGGCCTGCCACACTTTTCCATCTGTTTGTCTGAGCCAGTCATACAGGCAGATGCAGTGGCCATTGTTAACATTTTGACCATATGTGATTATATCCCAAGTCAGCTTGCTGAAGTCCCTAAGAGGAGACTGTGATCAAAACCAGGAGTGCTGAAATTATCCTGTGAGGAAAACATACTATTTTGGAATATCTCAAGTCATGCTGCACTGCCTGTGATGGTTCCTCAGTCAGTGGATCACAATAGCCGTCAAAAGAAAATGATCTTCCATGAATGTCTAAGTAGCAACAAGCTTTGGAACAGTGCATGCTGACCAAAACGATCATAGCCCTGTGAGCAGTTCTAGGGAGGTTATCTGAGAATTTCTGCTCCATGAACTTGATGGCTTATCTATAAGAGAGAGACATCTACAAAGCATCTGTTAGGGCTCAAACATGTTGGAGATCTCCAAAACATCTGCAATGCATTTTATGGTGCTATATATATTGCATAGGCAAGTAGTGGTCTGGTGATTTGATGTTTTATATATATACATTATATATATATATATATATATATATATATATATATATATATATATATATATATATATATATATATATATATATACATACATACAAGATATATATATATCTTGTAGTGTCTGGTGTTGTTATGAACCAAGCTGTTTTAATGAGCCTGGGGCATGTGAAAACAATTAATGTAACCAAAATAGTCTGTCTGCTTATTAATTTAACACATTCAGGATTTTGTAACTTCCTAGGAGATGAGCTGACTGTACAAGGTATAACAAGTACACGGGCAGTTTAATGGCTCATGAATGTCTGAGGCGAGAAGATGAATGGCATCTGTGACTCACTGCCTGTTAGCCTTGCCACATGATCCGCCTGCATTTTAGCATTTGGGTGATATCCACGCAAACCCCTTTCTGCTGACAATAATGCCAGATCTGAGCTGTACATAAAAGCTGAGGGAATTACAATGAGGAGGTACACAAGTTCCATTTTGAACACACTTTAAAAAAACAATAAATAATAAAACCATCTCAGTTTGCAAATAATTTTGAAATGTTCTTGACTAATATGCTACATTCCACTTTGAACAATCTCCAGAAAATATTTAAGAATTAAAAGATTCACAAAATGGCAGGGCATTGTTGAGCATTTGCGTTTGTCCCTCTCCTTAGGAAAGTGCTGAGTTGTCATTTCTGTGCTGGACCTGTACAGCAGAGGGGAGTTCACATTTAGAATTAAATGATACCATCTTATAATGGCACAGGCATATAGGCAAGAGTGCTGTTGCTTATGATCTCCAGTAAATGCCCACGGCATTGGCACGTCACCTTCTACATGGCAACCACGATAGCTACAAGTGTACTATCCAGGGAAAGGACTGCTTTATCCAGGGAAAGGACTATCCAGGGAAAGGACTATATAAAATATGGATGTTTCAGTGCTGAGAAAATGTAGGATATTCATAACAGCTATGCAGTCTTGAAGGAAAATGTACAGACTGTACACAAAAGTGCATTTATTGGGTTACAATCCTGATAATAGAGAAATGTCTTATGTATTTTTTAAAACCCTCTCTTGGGACTAGTTTGGATTTAATGCCCTCTATATACAAGCTACTAAAGAACACTTCTGGTTAGCACGGTGGCCATGGAGTTTGAAATAATTAAGATGCAGATGTGAAGAAAGTCTCAGGGCATGTAGCTGGTCAGGCACATGTAGTACCAGTATAATTCCCCAAGCATTTGGACTAATTTGGGCTCTTGTATGCTAACCACAGAGTTTGTTACAGGCCATACATAGGGAGTATAACATTGAAGCTGGCCCTTGAGATCCAGTTTGGTGTACTGGTTAAGAGTGGCAGGACTCTAATCTGGAAAGCTGGGTTTGATTCCTCACTCCTCCACTTGAAGCCAGCTTGATGACCGTGTGTCACTCACTGCTCTTCTAGAGCTCTCTTATTCCCCACCTCACAGGGTGATTGTTGTGGGGATAATAATAACATTGTAAACTGCTCTGAGTGGGTGTTAAGTTATCCTAAAGGACAGTATAGAAATCAAATGTTGTTGTTGATGAAACTCTGATGGAAAAAAAATGGAAAAGGCCAAAATGATAACAGAAAGGTATGGTGGGGATCAGAAAAGAAATAGTCATGCAGGCAGAGCAGTGTTTGAACAGTGCTGAAGTAGAGATGCTTGTGTATCAAACTGTGCCATGTTTCTCCCTGCTATAAAGACATGGTCACCTAGCTTTTCAATATGTTATTTTCAGTGTTTCTCTTTGTTGCTGCATGTGTGTTCAAAGTGTGTTCAGGACTCTGCGATAGTCTGCTGGTACCTCACATTGTCAGTAGAATCCTTACAGGGTTAGTGTGGGCCAAGCGGTCAATTTTCATGCTCTTGCTCAGTGTTTGTCTACATACCTCTTACTGTTTTCTCATCAAAGGTAAAAATTAATTCAGCCATGCTGGTTGATTTAGCTTTTTCCACCAATCCAAACAGAGGTTCACACATAGTCCCCATGTGACATGTGTGTTTTGGTCCATGTGCCTTTCACTTGTGAAAGTGCTTCAGTTGCTGGTGACAGCAGATATTCGAAAGCATCCTTAGAAGTTCATGGTTTGCGTACAAATATCTGCAGTAGTGGTTTAATAGGGCACTGAGTGTTCCATCTTTCTCAGCTCTCACTGAAGTTTGCAGCTGCTCACATCTAAACCACTTCTAAACTGATGTATCAAGCTACATAGTATGCTTGATTTCATGCTACAGTGCTGTAATGCAACGTTTTATAATATAGGTAACTTTATTCACCAGGGGTGTGTGGATACCACACTGTTCCTGCACTAGCACTATACAAGCTAGCATACTATAAGCATATTTGTATGTTCTAAAGATTGTAAGTATTCATTATCTTTTCAGAAATTCTTTGGAAAGGTATTCTTTGGGCCAGCTTACATATTATGGTTTCCATATCTGGAAAGTTGTTCCAGATGATGGCTGTCGCCATATGGTTGCATGCTCACCCAAGAGGATCTTGTGATTTACTCATTCCTCCCCTCCCCACACACACTACCATCACTACAAATGTTCCAAGATACAATTTGTGATGGCGTGGTAGGCAATAATCAACTGATCTGCTTAGTGAGCCATTGCACATGAGTGGCTTCTCCCCACATGGTCACTGCATATGGATGAAAGCAGCCTACATACTGTGGTAGCCGTAGGGAACAATCCTAATTAGGTCTGCTTGGAAATAAGTCCCATTTTATTCCATGGGGTCATATTTCCAGAAAAGTAAGTAGGATGGCATCAATAATCATATGTAAACTGATGACTTCCTGTTTGGGATCCATGGAGGTCTAACGCAGCTCCACTTGCGGAGCTGACCGGACTGCCGTTTTAACCGGCCGGCGGGGTGAAAATAGCCCGCGGCCGACTGCTCTCAGGCGGGGAGCAGGCAAAGAACGCTCAAGACCCTAGGGTGAGCTAGATCTCGGACGAGGGGGGGCTTTACACAACGAGTCTCCCCCCGATCCTTGAGGTCCCACCTTGCGACGGGTCGGCTATAATCTCTGCGGCAGTTTTGGGGCCAATTCGGCTGGCATAAGACCTACATACCCAAGCATCGATTGGGGGAAGAAGCTGAGAGGAGAACTTAAAATCGAAACAGCGATTACAACCCGAGAAAAGTGAAGAGAAGGTAAAGATCATTATCTTCTGAGACGGGACAGATTGATAAAAACAGAGAGGAAAAAAAGTAGATTTTTAAACTGCAACAGACTAGTGAAAAGGAGGGGAAGACTCGGCAGGAATCGAATTTAAAAAGAGACTAAGTTTAAAGAAGTTATTAAAGAAATGGGACTATTGTTTTGAATACCTGTGGCTTTGGAGCTGTGAGAAAAAGACACCATCGCGAGATCTGCTGTGGGAAGACGGGAGACAGGAAGTGCGTAATAACAATAGAGTGGCTGGAGAGAAGCGGCCCTTGCTGGAGGGCAGGAAGTAGGGAATCGCCATTTTTGAAAGGGGAAGGGTCGCGGCTTCAGCGGAAGAGGAAGTAGGCCATCTTGGATTACAAAATAAGCTTGGAGAAATAAGTTGAATAGTGAAGTAACTGACAAGGAAATAAGTAAGGCAATACAATCTGCAAATCTAGGAAAGGCGCCAGGGCCAGATGGACTTACGGCTAAATTCTATAAGACAATGGCTAATGAACTGGCACCATTCCTAAAAGAGGTGATGAATGGGGTTTTAAGGGATCAAAGGATTCCAGAAACTTGGAGTGAAGCGAATATATCATTGATCCCAAAAGAGGGCCAAGACCTGACTAATGTGAAAAATTATAGACCTATATCGCTACTCAACAATGACTACAAAATTTTTGCGAAGATATTGGCGGAGAGATTGAAGGGGTGGCTCTCGGAAGTCATAGAGGAGGAACAAGCAGGCTTTTTGCCAGACAGACAAATAAGAGACAACTTAAGGACAGTGATCAATGCTATTGAATATTATGACAAGCGTTGTGACAAAGAGGTTGGTTTCTTCTTTGTTGACGCTGAAAAAGCGTTTGACAATTTAAACTGGGACTTTATGTTTGCCACTATGGAAAAGCTACAATTGGGAGAAAGATTCATCAGAGCAATTAAGGAAATTTATAGAGACCAGACTGCAGCAATTTTGGTGAATACTGAATTGACCAAGAAATTGACGATAAGTAAAGGAACAAGACAAGGTTGCCCGTTATCTCCATTGTTGTTCATTTTAGTATTGGAGATTCTGATGATACAAATACGTCAAGATGATGAAATTCGTGGAATAAAAATAAAGGACTATTCATACAAGGTCAGAGCATTTGCGGATGACATAATGTTAATTGTAGAGGACCCATTGGAGAACATGCCAAGAGTGATAGATAAGATCAAGGAGTTTGGAGACTTGGCAGGTTTCTTCATTAACAAAAAGAAGTCAAAGATATTATGCAAAAATATGACTAAGCAGAAACAACAATTGTTAATGGAAACAACGGATTGTGAAGTAACAAGTAAAGTGAAATATTTGGGAGTCGAATTAACTGCAAAGAACATAGATCTATTCAAAAACAATTATGAAAAACTATGGACTCAGATAGAGAGAGACTTGATTAAATGGAATAGATTGAATTTGTCATGGTTGGGCAGGATTGCAGCAGTTAAGATGAATGTGTTACCAAGAGTAATGTTTTTGCTACAGACAATACCAATCATCAGAGACTCCAAACAATTTGAAAAATGGCAGAGGAAAATATCAGATTTTGTTTGGGCAGGCAAGAAGCCTCGAGTGAAAGTGAAAGTTTTACAAGATGCAAAGGAAAGAGGCGGAATGCAACTGCCCAATCTGAGACTTTATCATGATGCAATCTGCCTAGTTTGGTTGAAAGAATGGATGACATTAAAGAACAAGAAACTATTAGCCCTAGAGGGATATAAAAAAATATTTGGATGGCACGCATATTTATGGCATGACAAAGTAAAGGTCAACTCGATGTTCCTGCATCACTTTGTTCGGAGAAGTCTATACATAATCTGGAAGAAGTACAGAATTTATCTACAAGAAGGAACCCCTTTGTGGGTGGTTCCATATGAGGTGATAGACCCGAGAGCTGTTGATAATGAACAACAATGTTTAACGTATAAAGAAATAACTAAAACTGAAGCATCCAAACTTAGAATAAAGACACAAGAGGAACTATCACCTAACTACGATTGGTTCCAGTATAGACAGATCAGAGACTTATATAATTCGGACTCTGTAAAGGGAGGTATACGAATAGAGAATTCGGAACTAGAGCAGACCCTTCTTAAAGAAGATAAGAAAAGAATATCCAAGGTATACCAAGTACTGTTGAAGTGGTATACCGAGGATGAGATAGTTAAAACACAAATGGTGAAATGGGCTATAAACTTTAATAAAGAAATAACAATGGAGGCATGGGAATACTTGTGGAAAACTACAATGAAGACAACGACATGTATTAATATCAAAGAGAACATTTATAAAATGATCTATCGTTGGTACATGACACCAAAGAAGATTGCGCTAGGGAATTCGAATACTTCTAATAAATGCTGGAACATAGAGAAAATAATTAATTATAAGGACTAAATATAAGGAGCGATTAACTAACAATATTTTCTTTTTTTTTCTGACAAGTTTTGTACCAAACTGAATGTCTGAAGATATAGATGGGTCAAATTGATTGACTACGTGAGGAGAGATATATAGAACTATTATAAAAAGATAGAATGAGTAATATATATAGAGAATAAGTCAAATTGTTTGATATAAACGAATGTATGATCTATATGGTTTATGATATATAGAAATACCTGAAATTGAAAAATTGGGATAAATTGTTTATCTAAGATGGAAACAAAGGCTTACAGTTTGGGCATATAATGTTAAAAATAGTTAAGGATGTACTGCTTAGAATAATGGAGAATATATATTTGTTTTAGATAGAGGAAGCTAATAAAAGTAAGGGAAAGGGGACAAAGGGTTGGAAAGCTGTTGGAAGTCAACAAAAAGGGGGGGGGAAAGGGAGGGGGTTAGAGATGAAAAAATTGGGGAAAATTGAATGTAAATGTGGAAATAATGGATTCTAACCCAATAAAAATTTTTCAAAAAAAAAAAATCATATGTAAACTGGCCCTTAGACATGCCTAGTCTGCTTCTGTTGCCGAACTGAGAAAATTTGAGCAGCGATATCTGTGGGTGGATATCATGCACATTACCATAACAGGAGTCCAAATACGTTTTAAATTACATTTTCTTTAAATATTTTGGTTTTTAAAAACAGTCATAAAATAAAAGTTATCTAGGACTGCTGTAATAGTAGAAGATGGTATACCATAAAGCAGAACAGACATTGAGTTGACAGCTCTAACAGATAATAATAATATGCTAATCTAGTCAGAATATTAACATTTATGTTACATATTAATATTCTGACTAGATTTGCATATTATTTGCTGTCATGGCTGGATGTAGACACAAGATACCTCCCTTGGTTTGTTTTAAGAGTGCAGCTCTGTTTTCCTGCTCCAAGCAAAGGTTCTGGAGACATGGGGCTGCCGTTGTGTATACTTACACAGATGAACCCTTGGGGTGCTTGAGAAGATGTTTCTGTTTTAATGTGTACTGTAACTCCCCCAAAATGTATATTTCATTGTAATTATTATTTAACAAAATCTGGGGGGGGGAAACACCCTGCTGTTATGGTACACTACAGCAACAGAATAACAGTATCCGCATTCCCATAAGAATAATACTAAGCTGTGTAGATCCCTTTTTACATTTTACACTTCCCCAAATACACGTGCCTGATCACTTGTGCAGGGCAACCAAGACTCAGAAGCAATGGCCTCATCTTTTCTGGGATGCTGCATTTGAAGGAAAGGGAGCGGTACGCCTAATTCTACACACACGTACATGTTTTTATTTGACAGGGTCTGTGTGCACTTTTTGTACTCAGCGACGATTTAAAAGAGGTAAAGGGAGCATTGGAACTGAATATTGAGTACCTTTAGGACTTGGATGAAGTATCTGTCCACAAGAATTGCTGCCAAACATCTATTTCTGTGAAGACTGCATGACAAATGGGACACAGCGATGCTTTGCACAAGCATAGTGTGGCTTTAAATAGCATCCCAATGTTTTATTTAAGCTTCATATTATGCCATTTAAATATGGAGGTGTGCCTTTAATTAAAGGACATGATAGCTCCTTCAGGCTTGCAAACCAATTATACTCCATTTGTCTGGGGAGGAATTGGTGTGGAAAAGAATTTAATATCTGACTTGCACTGAAATATTGTGCTGAAAAGCCATTTATAAAATGTAGCAATCCTTAGCGGTGCTACGTAGGATGTACTTTATGCTGATGCTGCAACAGCAGGAAAATTTCCAATGAGACTAACAGCAAAGGAGGAAAAAAGGCTTTCTTCAATCCTCATTCCCAACTCAATGTATTGAATTGAAGCAACAACGATACCCTTGCTGTTCCTAATGTGTACTGGATTCACTACCTAATATTACAGCTTCCTTTTATCCTGGGTGTTCCCAGAACCTCTTTGGAGAAAGCTTAAAAGTGCAAGGAGGAAGAACCTCTAGGCTGCCAGCCAAACTGCAAGAGAAAACCTATGTAAGAGAATGACTTTGAGTGGATTTCTAGCCTCCACAGATTTCCATTATTCATTTAAGATGTGCAGCTTTCTGTGTTTTTTCTGGATGATCACTTTTGGGCACAATAAATTTATTGCACATGTTTGGAACAGTAGATTACACAGTGCATCCTTTCCTTTGGGGGTGTTTCATAGCTAAGCACAGGTGGCAACTGTATCCAGATTTTTTGTGGAGGGCGGGCAGGACAAACCAATCCTAGGCCATGGCTAACCCAATGTGATGTCTTTTATCTCTCTCATAACTTCCAGTAATGTGTTCAGCCCTGTGCCTTCTGGACAGCCAAAGCACAGAGTTAGATTGATCTCAGTCAGACTGTATAGAGCAGAGTGTCAGAGCATCCTCTCAAGTGATGGGGTCCTGCTTGGAAGCCTGTACAAGGGATTTCCCAAAGTCCCTACCTGTATAGGGCAACAGGAAGGAGGAAGGTGCCAGTTGGAGTGGCATGGGCACACCCTCCAAGACCTGTGATGACTAATGTGCGGTGGTGCAAATGTGCTAATCTAGCTGGTTCCTGTCTCCTTCCCTGGGGTATTCTGGATCCTGATATAAAACCACATACCCTTTAGGGAGTCTTTCCCCACCTTGGATATTTCGCCAGTTGCTGTGTGTGCATATTAGCATAGATAGTTCTTAGGTTGCAACTGCATACACACTTGATTGGGCATAAGCCCCAGTCAGTGCAGTGGTATTTACTTCTGGGTAAATGTGCAAAGTATCAGGCTGACAGTCTTTATATGCAAGTATTGATATATTTCTCCAAATTTCTTCTTTTCCTTTTGCCATTGCAAGCGAGCCACTCTAACACTTGTTACAGAAGCCACTCGCACTACTACCCAACATTTGGTGACATAAGAGTTTACCAGACTGCTTTGAATTTGCTCAGTTGCTGTGCTGATGCTATTGTTAAAATACTAATTTGGTACAATGAAGGTGGGAGTAGGAGTGGAATCGTCTCTATAACTTTCAGAAAACTTAACTACAATAAAAAGCGCAGAACTATATGCCCCATGTTTGTTACAATTGTCTAGGTTTCAAAGAAGAAACTTCTTTGAAATTAACAGTCCCTGGACTGATTTCACAAGGGTTTGTTTTTTTTTCATAGTGGTCACGCTGTCAATGTGATTGTTGCTCAATTCATCCTTGCAACAGGTGTCTGATGAAGGGAGTTTTGACTCTCAAAAGCTCAGAGTCAGGCTACAAGTGACGTCTTACACAGGTTGGACACTTGTCAGCTTCCCTCAAGTTTTGATGGGAAATGTAGGCGTCCTGGTTCTACAGCTTGGCTCTCCATTACAGCTGCAAGACCAGGATGCCTACATTTCCCATCAAAACTTGAGGGAAGCTGACAAGTGTCCAACCTGTGTAAAACGTCACTTGTAGCTTGGCTCTCACATCCTGGAAATCTAGTTGCTCTCTAAGGTGCTACTGGACCTGAATCTTGCACACGTGGCACAGGGCAATCCAGTTTTTCCACCCTTGTTTCCTTTCCTTTCTATACCAGATGTGGGTTGCATCTGTCTTCTGCTGTTGTCATGCCACTGTCATGATTCTATACCTTTTAGTGATGCCAATTGCTGGCTCCTACATTAAAAAGTCTAATTAGCCTCCTTCTGCTTGGAGGAAGGGGATAGAGCCCTTCAGGAACGTTTCAAATGCTAATCATGAGGGAACAGAGAAAAAAAACTGCACTTGTATTGTCATAATGTAGTAACAGTCCTACAATGCTGCCCAGATGCAGTTTTTTAAAAAAATCTCCGTCATATTGGTGTCAGCCACAACACTAAAGCAGTTGCTCAACTAAAGTTGTTGAAATGGAGAAATACATCTGTGTGAAATCAGCCTCCCTCTGTAACTGAGGATATGTGTTTGGTGGCCGAGGTTGCCAAATTTTGTATATTTTTTAGCATTAGCATTACCACTATAGGGTTGTCAGTTGTACTTACAGTTCCAAATACAGACTCAGGCTCTTCACATGGTCCTTTGAGAGACATTTATCCCAATAGTTTTTTCTATTCTATTCTATTCTATTCTATTCTATTCTATTCTATTCTATTCTATTCTATTCTATTCTATTCTATTCTATTCTGAATAGAGACAGAGAGATATGGAGAATATCACCTGAAGGACAGATTTCTTTTTGCTACTGCTTATTGTCTCAGCAGTAGAATGAAGTGACAGTGCTTCATACCTGTGTTAGCATCGATAACAGCACCAACACCAGGATTGGATTCCACTTCTGATGTGAGCATTAATTCACCTCCCTCCTGGATTTTAAAAAACTTTTTCATGCTGGTATTGTTAGCACTAATCCCCCAAAGAGTCTCCATCAAAGACTAGAGCAATACGTTAACCAAAATACATGGTTATCCCCAAATATGACAGTTTGGGGACTCATTCTCTTTCTTTCTCTTTTGCCTTCCCCTTCCCCTTCTTATTCGCCAGCACATACTGTCTCATGTGATGTGTGTTTCCCAAGGCCCCAGCCTCACCAATGACAGCCAATGGAGGAAGGTAGTAGTACGGGAAAACACAGTGATGTAAGTCATACAGGGGGAGAGTGAGAAATGTGACTGCTGTCATTGGTGGTAGCTGCATCTTGCTAGTAATTCCAGAGCTGAGACAGCAGCTTAATGGTTCAGGGCACAGCAGACCCAGTAACCAAATGGATTAAATTAGTATAGTCCTTTAATGTGTCCATTTCATGGGAAAAGTGCACTTGCCACATATACACTGGTGTCTACAACAATAAATGTGACGTTGAGATGCACATTCTACAGTTGGTACACACAGTGGACACAAGCCAGAAAGCTGTGATCCAATCACACCTTCCCAGTACAAATGTGTGAAGATGCGCCATTAGTGGTTTTATCAGAATCCAGGTCAGTTGTAGATAACACTTATCACTGACTTATTGCCAGAGGTTTGGACCATGATGAATATGCCAGAAATGATTGCATTCCACAGCCTTATAGACAGAGAGTCTACATGCTTTCTCTGGAGGTGAATACAAGGAAATGCAGGGCTGTTTGAATATGTATGTTCCTTCATTATAAAGCCAACATACATTGGCCCTGAGGTATGTAGTACAGTAGAGGTAATGGCTACTTTTTGTTTTGAAGAGCTGAATAGATGTTTTGGAAGATGATCCATGCAGACACTATCCTCAATTGCGGGAATTAACAGAAATCATAAAGAACACAAGTCTGTAAATGTCAAGAAATTAATCTTGGTCTTGAAGACTGCTGCTTTCCTGCATTTTAACAGAATCTTAAATTGCTTGTGTTAGCCTAACTGCATAGCAGTTGCTAATTTCTCAATTTTCCCAAAGCTTTTCTTTTTTTAAAAAAAGACACAGCACTTTCTTTTCTTCACGCATCTTTATTTAATAAAAATAATTCCTATACATTTTAACTATTTCAGTAGTCTCTCAACCATATCACGGAAATTTCGGAAAACAAGAAATAACCTGTACCACGGATTTTTCAAAAAAAGTCCAATAAACCAAGTTAATTCAGATTCCTCAAGGGATATACCAATACCATAGATTTCAACTAATTTACAAGCAATTTCCAATCCCCAGAGAACTGGAGAGGGGAAGAAATAAGAATGACAGAGAATTCTCAACATCCTTACCAAAATATTATTCCCAGGAGCCTTTTGGGGAAGCCATAGCAGTTAAACTGGCATAAAACTGCTAGAAGATTGTAGTGCAGATATAAAAGAAGAAAGAGCAAATGTATACTTAGCTAGGACATTTGATTGGTATTGTCTTTCAGCACTGTTTGTTCTTTTCAATATCACCTCCTGTCCATATCCAACTTATTTTTATATTTTACATTATTTTGGCCTTCAGGGAAAAAGGCTGAATAGCAATTGCTCCTCTATAAGTAAGTTTAAACTATGAAATAGAACTTAGTGGAGCATATTAAAAAGGAGAATAATTCTCTGTTATTGCAAATGAAGCAACATAGTGGTTCAAGTTTTTTAATGTGGCCTAGCTATTAAATGATATGGTAGAAGTGCAACTGGTGCAAATCGTGCTCAGAATAGTGTTAAGTGATACAAATAAAAATCTGTCTACTAAGACTGAACTAAAGTGAAACAGTATGTTTCAGTCCCACTGAAAATCAAATGGGGGTTTAAGTGTAGGCGGTGTTTATTTTTCTTCTAACTGTACCATTTAATTTCAAGTTCATCATCTAGATATAGCTAGTTGTAATCACAAACCTATCTATACTGAATATTCTGTCCTTTAGAAATAGAGCCTTTTCAGGTCAAGAGCGTTTAAACCTGAAAGCATTTTTTCACTGGGTCTGCTTGTATCTTTCCAACAGAAGCCAACACTGGCTACCACCAGTTCAAATTATTATTTTAAAGCACATGCTAATTGCATGCCAGCTTCTGCTTTAAAAAAACAAAACAAAAAACACCAGTATCTAAAGTCCTCCTGAACAGAGCGTGGAGAATGCATTTTCTAGAATGGAGGCCATCTAAGTACTTTGCATTCAAATAAGTGGAAAAACCAAAACCAATTTTTATGTGCTTATTGGTTCAATAAAGCCCAAACATGGTATTCCAGCTGATGTTTGCCAGAAGAGCTAATGGAATTGGTTGCAAGGAAGCCATACTCAGCACATGTTGTTGTTGTTGTTTCTTCCTTCAATGGAGAACAGCAGATGCTTCAAGGTCACAGGACAGATGTGAAAATGCAAATATTCCTTGCAAAAAGACCTTTATTTTGCCCTCTCCCCAGGAATGCATAGATATCTAATAAATAAACAGAAGGACTGGGGGTAAGGGACACTGAGCTCCCTAGCATTAAAAGTATGTCTTCTCTTAAAACTAGGGTTGCCAGTTCCAGGTTAGGAAATTCCTGGAGATTTGGGGGTGGAGCCTGGAGAAGGCGGGGTTTGGTGAGGGAGGGACCTCAGATGGTTATAATGCCATAGAGTCCAGCCTTCAAAGTAGCCATTTTCTCCACGGGAACTGATCTCTGCGGCATGGAGATCAGTTGTAATTCTAGGAGATCTCCAGCTACCACCTGGAGGCTGGCAACGTACTTAAAACAAGTCATGACAGATTGCGGGCATTGATGTCTCTTTACTCTGGCAAGAGGCAGGGAAAGATGGGGCTTATAAAGCAAAGGCTCTGATATAAAAGCACTAAAGCAGGGCTTTCGACTATGAACAGTCTGCCTAGAGGTCTTTGTTTAATTCTCTACGTGTGCAAATTAGCTCTGTGATCCATACAGTGGAAGAGAATTATTATTATGCTTCCCTTCTTTAGAAGCTCAACAGGTACATAAATATGTATGTTCTAGCTCATTGCTTGGCCCACAATCTAATTTCCTCTATGATTCCATTAGAATCAAATATAACATTTTTCCCATGATCAATCTATATAGTATTCACTCAATGCATTAGTTTCCTAACATGGTAGCAACTTACTTTAATGCTAAATTCTGTAGGGGGGAATATTAATGGAACTGCTATAGTGATTGCATCCAGGGCTATAGTATGCCTGCATTCTCACATTAATTTCTGATGTGGTAAATTCACTAGAAGTTTTGTCAAAGGCTTTCACGGCCGGAGAACGATGGTTGTTGTGGATTTTCCGGGCTGTATAGCCGTGGTCTTGGCATTGTAGTTCCTGACGTTTCGCCAGCAGCTGTGGCTGGCATCTTCAGAGGTGTAGCACCAAAAGAGAGACATCTCTCAGTGTCCTAAGAGAGATCTCAGTGTCCACTGAGAGATCTCTGCCTTTTGGTGCTACACCTCTGAAGATGCCAGCCACAGCTGCTGGAGAAATGTCAGGAACTACAATGCCAAGACCACGGCTATACAGCCCGGAAAAACCACAACAACCAGAGCTGCATTCTTGCTCCAGAAAAAGAAAGGCCCAGAACAATCATTGAATTGAATTGTCTATTAATGCAGCTCAGCACCTACCTCCTTGATCCCCCATGTGGCAATAAGTCTGCTACAGCCTTTTTTGCTCCTCCGCCATTCTAGCAAAGTGAGAAGAAAACTGTCTAGGGAAGGCTTATTTTCTTAGTTTACGCATTCTGAACAAATGGAAAATCTCTGCTTTATTTATTTGTTACATGTAACGTATGTTTCTAGTTCTTATGATTGTGGAGAAAATCAGCAGTCTGCAGTGCATGCTAATGTTCAAATGCTAGAAAGCAAATTAAAAGGCTCTAATTTTTTTAAAAAAACATATTGGACACAACTGAGCCCATATACTTGCAAGCTTCAATATTTCCAATGGTAGAGTGGTGCTGCTGAGTTGGTGCTTAATTTCCCCATTGAAATCAATGAAACTTAACTTTGGCTGGACTGTGTTTTTGGAGAACTAGGGCATAGAGTATAGAATATTTGGCACTGATGCTTGCAGTCATTCGTTATCACTGGCCATTTCCTGCCCATATTTTTCCCAGCACCCTTGCATCCTTGTCAGTGGCCCTAGAAGCATGGGATTAATGCCTTGCCAGTTGCAACAAATCTGTTCTAACTTCCAGACTGCATGCAGGATCCTGCAATCCAGCACCAAATATGAAAACCCAAAGTATCGTATCATGTTAAAAACCTATCTAGTCCACCTAAAACTTGAGGATACAATCAGGAGTTGTCAAAAGCGCTCTGTGCATTTTGCATGTCTCTGCTATGATCTGGAACGATTTCCTCTTCCACCCTGATTTGAGAGAGGCCTCATAACAAAGATGTTTTGCTGTCAGCCATGGCTGTTAAATTGCCTATTTGCTTCACGCATGTGACCATTGCCTTATCTTAATCCATTGGCTGGAAAGGTAGATGTTTCCTTTCTCATTTAAAAGTACTGTTCCCTGCATTTGATTCTGGGATTTAATGAAAGTCACAAGTTCTAAACCAGGTAGGCTAAAAAAAAAAAAGGTGGTTAAAGAAAACCAAATTGCACACACCCTACTTTACCACTGGTCCCGTCTCATCATTCTGGCACCCAAACACAAAGTTCCAATATAACCTCCCTGTATTAGACCGCTAACTCCTCTGCTACCTTCATGACTAAGGAGATAACTGCCTCTTCTTAAGTGTCTCTGATTGGTCGACCATTTCCTGAAGCACGATTAGGCTGTGTAAAGTCTGCCTGGTTTTGGCACTGGCAATATACTCATTCACAATTATACAGGAGGGGGAAAAAGAGGTAAATATCTACAACAAACCCAAGTTTTAAATAAAATTAGTTATTAAATAAAATAAAGTGCATCATGGCTTGCCACATGCCCACAATATAGAGGAGGAAAAAACCCAAGTTAGGTACAAAATAAAAACATCAGTGTTTCCTTTCTCTTCTGAAAGCTGCTTTTTTGCAGGTTTTTCCATCTTTGGCCTAGAGGATGTGTTTGGGGGGGGGGGGCTGCTGCCAAAGCGGAACAGACAACTTCAGGACACAACTGGCTCCCAAATCAGCAAACAATACCTGCTGTGGGCGGTGTCAACAGGAACTGAAGGGGGAATTCCAGGTGTGGAAGGATGGTGTCAGAGGGAACGATTTCATTCTTCTGTTTCATAACAAGCTCTGTATTATACCTTGTCCTAGAAAACAAAACCCACATCAAACAATCAGCATATCAGGGACCGCTGAAGAATAAATTAAAGTGGCAGTGGAGTTCTACTGCCAGCTCCTGCCCAGCCAGGATTCCATCCAACATAATTTAGTGTAGATGTTTATCAACTAGAAGTCCCTGGTGCTGTGATGAACACACTGCAAATGTCCCATAACAGAAGAGAGAGGCTGATTCCTACCCTGTTCCAGGAAAAAAACTCAATTACTTGGCAAATGCTAACAGAAAGAGTCAGTCATGAGAGACCTTGCTGGCAGGAGTCTATGATCCTATCTTTAGCATTCAAGGACCTCTGGGAGCTACTGTGGTCTAGTGGACAGAATGCTGACCTTGAAGCTGAGCCAGTCTCCGTTCTCTGCTTGCATGCAGCCAGCTCCAAGAACATTCTAGAGATCTGGCGTTCTGGTCTCCTGAAGAGGAGATGTGCACATTTGGGCATGCCATGAAGGGTGGCATGAGCATCTTCCTGCTCTGCTCTCCTTTGACTACTATGACAGCAGCAGGCACTCATGGAACGTAGTGCATTTTTGTTCATGGCAAGGTTAATGGCAAACATGTGTTTCCTTCTTTTTAGACAGGGATTCTTATTTTCCCGTATGTAGCTTAGTAAGTTAGTGCTTTCTTTTTTATTGCTTGTTAGGGTTACAATCAATATTTTTCTTGACTCCAGGGTGTATTAGATATCTTTTCAAAAGATATCTTACTACTTTTTAAATGTTGTAATTGCCTGGTCAATTGCCGTTGGTCAATTTGAGGAGGACAGGAGCATATGTTAGACTCTCTCCTGTATTATCTAAAAGTCACTAAACAGGCACATTGCAATTGTTCTTTCTTTCTTTCATATCTGAATGAAAAACAATTCATAGTTGCCATCCTTCCAACTACTACAGTGAGCACCAACAGAAATTCTGGCGTCTTTTCTCTCTCTCTCAAACACACTATATATATCAGTGGACCTGATTCAGAGGGCAGGTCTACTTCCAGGATTCAGTTTCTAGGCACATTCCAATGGCACTGTCAATGTGCAAAAGGACTGAGATTGCAACAGTCCTCTGTTTCATCAACTACTACTGACCCACACATGATCTTAGTAAAAAGAAAAGAAACTGTAATTCCATCCTTGTAGTTACCTTATTATCCAATTGAGCTTTCCCATGCGGTCTTGTATTGAGGCAACTGAGTGAAATAACTTCAGCATCTCTGAGGAAAATCTTCTTCATATCATAGTGTTGCTTCAGGGCCATACTAGATAAGACATCAGAATTCCATAACTGGAACTCTTGTCTTGTATTTTTATAAAATAGCTGACAAGTTTTAGTTAGATTGGGACTGCAGCACTGGTCAATGAAGGTTTAACCCTTTTCGCAATGTAAATCAGACCCCAGGCTGTGCTACTGGTTCCAATACTAGAAAAACAGGCAATCCAAGGGGTCATTTTATGTTTTAAAAAGGGAATGGGTGGGGGGTTAACTCCACCTTCGTCCATTGTCCCTCCACCCACCCAATGACTGTGTCTCATCTAGTTTGTTGAACAACGGGTCAGGTCATGGGCTCCTGCTCAGAGGGGGAAATGATTGGCTAGTCAGTCATATAAGCTGCAGCCCTACACTATTACTGGAGTCTCTCTGTAGGGGCATTTTTGTGGCAGTTATGAAGAAACAGAGCAGGAATGTTCTTGTCTGCTTTTCTAAAGTCATGTGGAGACACTCAAAAAATCTCATGTGGAGTAGAAAGGGCCTACTAAGTACCAACTCCCTGGCTAGGGTTGCAGAATCATCTCTTTGTGAGGCACTAATCCATATCTGAGACTACACAGTTGGCCACTCAGAGAACATCAATTTACAGTTAGCAACCATTTCCTTCAGTCTCCATTATTCCATGTGAAATTATAGAATGAGTATACAAGCTAGTTCACAGTTAAGCACGAATCGGCTGTAAATCTAAGTGAATAAATAACATTTCAAAATGGTGGTTCCCAAAGGCTTCCTGGACTGTCAGTGAGGAAAAGATATGCCAGCTCTTCTCCTGTTTTTCTGTGTGGGCCAGGGCTTGCAAGAACCTCCTGAGCAGATGTCTTATTGATTTAAAATTGGACAGAGGCTTCCCCCCACTCCACACACCTTTCTTTTTCTTTTCTGGCTGCTGCAGTACCTTTTCAGAATTGCTGAATTAGCCTTTTGGAATAACTATATTTAAATGCATGGCTTTGCATCTTGCTGACAGATTTTTAATGCCCAGTAAGCAAAAAGATAACCCGTGGTGTGGGAAGACAACAAGAAAGGCAAGAAAAGCCTCGAGAGTGGGAGGAAAGTGACCCATCTGAAGGACTGAAGGGCACATTTACTATAGACAAAAACTAAGAAGCTTGCAACATTGCCTTCAATATTCATGTAAATTTTTTATAGACAGTTAAAAGGATTTCTAGTGGTTGTTTGTGGAAGCAGCCACCTCTGTTATTTTAGCCTCTCAGGGTCAAGCTAGATGAGATGCTGGGCAAGGGCTGAAGCCCCTGTTCAGTGATACAATTTTACCTGGGAACTGTAGTTTTCAAAGACAGAGATGTGCAAGCTTGCCGGGAGTCAGGGTTGGGGAGGAGTCCCTTGAGCCTTCCGTCTGGCTGCTGCCTCTGCTGGTTGCTCCATTGGCTCCCCCCGCCCCTGCTGCTCACCCATCTCCATCTCCCCCACACTCTGGGTGGCAGGGGGGGCATCTCATTTAGCTTGATCCCTAGTCCTCAATTTCAGGGCCAATCTAGAGGACAATAGTGATCTCTCACTGGATCTTCTAACATGCTTAATAATATTCAAAAGCAGAACAACAGTATTTGAATCAGGGTCAAAGCACGGGAGGGGGTTTAAATGCCAAATACATTGAGATGCTATATAGCAACACTACTTTTGCTACCCAACAAATGGTATTTGTCCCCATCCCTTTGTAAACCAGAGTAATGCTATTTTCACAGATTTATGTGTGTTAAGAGTCTTTGTGTGAGGATGGAGTTTCTTTCTCATATCCTAGTACAACCCTACATATCTTCTTATGGATGTGCTCTTTTTGTGCTTCTGATATAGTGTGGCAGGGGCTGCACAGAAAGCTGACATCTTGGTACCTTAAGTAGGGTGAAGTAAAGATCTGGCATGGTACGGGGTTGAAGTAGGGGTGGCTCAGAGAATATCCCAGCCCCGCCCACTCCCAAATGGCCCTGAAGGGGCGGGAAAGACAGCCACACCTGTACTGGAGGAAGGCAGCAACAGAGCTGCCAAGGTCATGCTGCAGCATTGTGCAGGTGCATGGCTAGTGATATCCAGAAAGTGAAAGAGCCATTATCACTCCATGCTCACACCAGGTTCAAGCAGCTGCTCAGTAACTGTGGTGCCCGCAGTGCTAGGGCCGTTTCCACATGGCTTACCTTCTTCCGAAAACTTCCGAAAAACAGCATCTTTGCACATGAAATCACACCAGGAAGACGCTGTTATTGTGCGAAATCGCGTGAGAAGACACTATCACGGAAGACAGTGTCTTCTTGCACGATTTTGCACAATAACAGCGTGCGAAGATGCTGTTTTTCGGAAGTATTTGGAAGAAGATAAGCCATGTGGAAACGGCCCAGGTCTACGTCCATCCTCTCTGGGAGTTGTTTGGGGGAAGGGCTTGAGAGGGGAAAGTTTGACATCCAGTCCCCCACAATGTTCTAGCCCCCCCCCAAAACTGTATGGTAAATACCACAAAGATTGGGTCAATTCCTAGTGCATAGTGCGGGGTGGGGGGTGCCAACACTTCCATGTGGACAGTGTTGTCGCCCTTTTCCTCCCATTGATTGCCGGAGTGAGGGGTAGGGTTGCCAGGTCCCCTTTACCTCTCAGTTGGAGGGGGCCCTGGCACTTACCTTGGTAGTTCTCTCATGCATGCACTCCCAAGAGGCGTGATGATATCACTTTCAGAAGTGACATCATCATGCCCATGGGGAGTGCACCTGCTGCGCACTGGACTGAGAGGTTTCTTGCATCCTGTTCCTGTTCCCTGGGGCCTTCTTCCTCCACCAACCAGGTGGGTGGTGGCAGGGGGGACAGAGGCTGGGAACAGGGGATCCCCCCCACCAGTGGACCTGGCAATCCTAGTGAGGGAAGTCATGGAGGACAAGGGCTGCAGCCATGGACTCAGCAACTCCATCACCATGTCCCAATGCCCTCCAACAAGCGTACCACCCTGCCATTCCTGGCACTCAGCAGTGGGGACTGGGACATTCCGTGAGATCCACCCCACAAGCTACAACTTGTTTCAAGTAGCAGACTAGGAGAGACAAGTTCAAATGTCTCCTCTATCATGAAGCCTACAGATATGCTAGTGTTTTCATCATAGGAACAGGCATGTATAGTTTCCCTGATGCTGTGGCAGCCAATACAGAGCAGTGACAATGGGGCTTCCACACAACAGGTATCGGTAGTTCCCCTGCCTCCTCCCCTACTCCACCAGGGCCTTTTCCATGATTTAAAATTTTGCAATTCAATATCATTATATAAATATATGTAATAGGTTCTCTAAATCCCCAGTTTGTTTGTTTTTTTAAAGTAAGCAAGCCTTTAGGCCCTTCCATTTCAGAGATATGCCTTTCCCTTTAAATTTCTGCAACACATGGTTCAAAGTGCTGAGGGGCAGGGGCGAGCCTCCCGTAATGAGGGCTGGTGGCCGACCTGAGAGGAGACCACACTTTCCATTTCTGCAGTCTTTTCCCCTGCCCCTCACCACCCAGGCAAGCCTGCTCTACTTGGCTGGCCTCAGCTTGGGTCTGTGGCAGTGTGAGCTATGCCACAGAGGATGCTGGGAGCCCCACTTCCCTCCAAAAATGGTGGTCACTATGACCCCTTGCTCGCCTCCCCGCTCTGCCTGCAACCGGCCCCCCGTTGATTCTGGGGGCCAGCGTTTACACCAATATAACAATATTTTCAATTTTTAAAAAGAACAAATTTTAAATTTCATTTTTAAAAAGGACAAAAAAACACTCTGATGGCAGGAGGAAGAAATGGCTGCCATGTGGGTGGGACCAGGAAAACCAGAACATTCCCCCTGTCCCTATGGCAGTCATCCAGGATTTCCTATGAAGCACTACGATGCTGGGGGAAGCAGAAAAAAGGGGCAGGCTAGATAATCTCATGAGAGAGCATGGGCTTGGCAGGCAGAAGATCCCATGTTCAATCCATGACATCTCCAGTGAAAAAGTTCAGGTAACAGGTGATGTAAAATTTTCCAACATAGAATTAAAAGTGCCCATGAGTTCATTACTGATCCCATTTCTATTTTGCAGCTATGCTAATGCAGTTAATTTTTCCATTTCAGCCACTGGGAAAAAAAGCTTTCTTATTATAATGTGCAGCATCTCATTTGATTCCCAGTTTTTGGGGACAAGAAGTTTTGTTGTGACAAAGTTTCCATAAGGATATGTCTATCTCCCTCAGGACTAGCTTTAATCCCAGGAACAACAAAAATAATACTTTTGACCAGGGCTTTTTTTCTGGGAAAAGAGGTGGTGGAACTCAGTGGGTTGCCGTCGGAGAAAATGGTCACATGTCTGGTGGCCCCGCCCCCTGATCTCCAGACAGAGGGGAGCTGAGATTGCTCTCTGCGCCGAGTGGCATGGAGGGCAATCTCAACTCCCCTCTGTCTGGAGATCAGGGGGCGGGGCTACCAGACGTGACCATTTTCAAGAGGTTCTGGAACTCTGTTTCTCTATGTTCCAGCTGAAAAAAAGCCCTGCTTTTGACACATATTTCCAAAGGTGTGGTGTAGCGGTGACTGAGTCAGACTAGGATCTGGGGGGGCCCACCCCCCCACCCTTCCATGGAAGGAAGCTAGCTGGGTGACCTTGTGCCAGTTACACACTCTCAGTCTAACTTACCTCACAGAGTTGTTGTGAGGCTAAAATGGAGAACAATGTAAATGATTTTGGTCCCCCATTTGGGGGAAAGGCAAGGTATAAAGGAAGTATATAATAAATAAAGGGCAAGATTTCCATACTGTATAACAAAAGTCACAGCATCCTGCTTTTCCTGTCATAGAATGTGGTTGATCTTTTTAAAAAGATACAAACAGGGACCTTCTCACTGCCTCTTATTGAGGAATGCAGGAAACCTTGTGCCTTGCTCAGTAATGCTAAGGCCTTCGAGACTGGCTTGCATTCCCTCTGCGTTCCACACCTGCAGCATTCAGGGCTTTGGCCATACTGTGCCTGTTTACGTCAGGGAGAATGCTGACGTCAGCACCCCACTGTGCTTTGGAAAGTTACCCCAGCTGTATTTTCTCTGGAGATGTTGAAATTAATAGTCTTGGGAGAGCTGAGTGAAAAGCCTCTGTGGCTTGCTTGCTTTGTTGATTTCTCTAGTGCTCTGCTGGAAATTCTGCAGGGGATTCAAGGCCTGCATTTTAGGTAAATATTTATTTCGGATCATTTGAAGCTACCAAGAATTAAAAAGTTTACAGAAGATAAATCATGTGAGAAAAGGCTGATGTTTTGCCCAGAACAGTGGCAAGGAATGCCTGAGCTCCTTGGAAATTTACATTGAGAAGATCTGTGATGCCACTAAAAGTCTCCTTTCCCACCATTACTGCTCTTCTCCAGCCAGTGAGAGTGGTGGTGGGGTCTAGGCCACACCTGCAATTCATACCAAGCAGTGGAGTCTAAGGGTCCACATGAACTGTGCAGCTAAGGCCAAACTACATGTGACTCTGAAACAGCAGGATTTGGGTCCAGTGGCACCTTAGAGACCAGCAAGATTTTCAGAGTTTTCGAGAGTCAGAACTCCCTTTTTCAGACACGAGTAGGATCATTGAGCATTACATCCCAATCAAGGGTGGGTGGGGTGTTACAAAGGAAGGCATCAGGATATAAGGGTACAGTGCTGCTGATTAGAGCAGAAATTAGCATCTGTAGTGAGATAAGAATGCTAAATCTCTGTTTAGCCCGGTTTGGGGGGGAGGGGGGCATTGTTCTGAATTTGTCAATAAACTCCATCTCAGAAATCTCGTGTTGTAATCTCCTCCTGAAGTTTCTTTGATTGAGGACAGCCACTTTTAGGGCAGCAATGAAATTTGTTTATTTTATTTATATCCTGTCCTCCCCATGAATGGGCTCAGGGTGGCTCACATCATCATAAAATACAATAAATTAGTTATGATAAATACCATTATAATACAATAAATCAGCTATAAAATCAGTAACACTCTTAAAACTATCATTAAAATAATCCAAGAGCCATTATACATAGGCTATCTTAGATAAATAATAAAAAATCTGCATAGGCCATAGCATGTGGGCAGAGCACATGGCCAAGGGCAGTTACAGAAGAGGTGGTAATCTTAGATGGAATAAGGAGGGACACCCTCTGGTCCTCAACCAAAGGCCTGGCAGAACATCTCCATTTTACAGGCCCTGCAGAACTGTAATAGGTCCTGCAGGGCCGTGATCTCTAGCAGGAGAGCGTTTCACCAGGCCGCAGCCAGGGCTGAAAAAGCGCTGGCCCTGGTTGAGGCCAGACAAAGGTCCCTTGGGCTGGGAACCACCAGGAGTTGTTTATCTGCCAATAGAAATAGGCACGAACCGCACGACGAACTTCAAAAACCCACGAAATTGGTGATCGCGCAATCGCAATCTGGCGGTTCGTGATTGTCCTCGTCCAACGAACCTGCGTTCAGAAGAAGCCTGGTTCAGTGCGTTCAGCCGCGGATCGGGAAGCCAGGCAGTCAGGAACCAGCAATCAATTCCCCTGGAAATGGAGCCGGGGGAATGCCTGAACTCTGTCTGCGCTCCTTCTGTCACCCTGGAAACCTGAATGGAAGCCCAACTTACCTTGATCGGCAGGTCTTCCTTCCAACCACGGAGCTGCAAAGTGGTTACAAGTTGAGAGAAGACACCCAGGGGAGGGAGGGGGAAGGGGGTGTTCTGTAGCCATGGGCACTCCAATTTCATCCCTGCAAACCCTGATAGGCAGCTCTGATGGCCAAACACAGACCTCCTGCGTTGCTCAATGGGACCTGTGCTTATAAATAGCCGTGGGCTCCCAGGCTGGGTTTCACTTTCAGCGAGCAGTGGAGTAGGACAGAGCTCTTGCTTGCCACTTGCTAGCCTTTGGGGAGAGAGACTGAGAGCTTGGATTTTTGTGGGAGTTTCCTGGCGGCCTTGGATTGGAGAGGGTGTAACTCCAAGATCACTTTTGCAATCTTGTCCAAACTTGGTTGATGGCTGTAGGTGACCTTGCAAAACACTCCCCAGGAATATGGGCTCTCTAAGTGCCACGGGGGCCGTTCTGCGCCCCACGAACCACGAACCAGTTCAGCGACAGAAAATATTCATTGCGGTTCGCGACTTCGGGATCATCGTCAGCACCGAACCATGAACCTCAGAGTCATTAAATTTTTTTGGTTCGTGCCCATGTCTATCCGCCAAGCACAATGCCCTGGGAGAGGCGGTCCTGCAGATATGCCGATCCCAGTCCATGAATGGCTTTAAACACCAAGGTTAACACCTTGAATTGGATCTGGAACTCTACAAAGGTCAAGAGGGTTCTCCTTCTGGTTAAGGGCTGAAACTGAACGAAGGCTCCCAAATAAAGGTAGCATTATCTTTGAATGGTCCTCTAACAAAGAAATATGGTTTGGGCACTGCCCTGTTGCACTTTCCCCGTTCAATCTTTGTACTGACTGGACAAACTCTGGTGGTGCAAAATATACGTTCATGTTTCTTTCAAGCAGAAAACATTATTGTGCACACAGACCTTAAAACACACACGTGATGTTCTTGGAATTCCACAAAGCACAAATCATCTACAAAAAGCACTTCAAGTTAATTCCTGCGCTACAATCAAGACACTACTTGAAGCACGGTAGCATCTGCATTATTTAACAAATTTGGTCTGTCTGTGAGCTCAGAATATACTTTGAATTACTACACGTTTGTTGCTTTTAAGAGGAGTCTCTTGAATGCTTGCATTCTTCTAGCAATAAGAGCTCTAGTATGGTACTGCTATACCACACATCCATCATTAGCATCACCCTGCCCTCCACCCTTGTTATAATAATACTAATAACAACATTTGATTTATATTTACAACCAGCCCACAGGCCACCACCAGTTCCCCACACTTGCCGTTTATGATGGCTGGCAAATACAGTCATTGCTGCCATGCTTTCTTAAGATACCTCACATACATGCATGCCTAATTTACATGTATCATCCATAAAGAATGGCAATAAAAACAAGAGAGAAGTGTCAGAGGCTAAGACTGCAGTGCTAAGGGCACTTTTCTGGGAACAAACCCTACCACACAGCATAAACTTACTTCTGAGTAGACCTGCTTAGGATTGCCCCCCCCCTTACTTGGAACATCTCAGCAGGCCTGGCAGACTCATGATATCCATACCCAATCTTCCTGTGTGATTTCTGCTTTGCAATGTTGCCTCTCCCTCATCGCAACATTCATCCCACTAGCCCTTGGTCCATTATCAGACTGACCTGCTGACTAAATCGCCAAGTGCCTGGCAGTGCCTCTGATTCTTGGCGCCAAATGCAGGTGAGGAACACAGAGGAAGTGCAAAGCACAGAGGCCACAAAGAGAACCTCAATGACTCATCAAGGAGAAGCACCTTGGCTTAGTATATTTACAGTTCATTTAAGTTAAAATGCAATAAATGGCCGCAGCGCTACTCTGTTGTCTTTTATGTCTTACTTGGGAATATCAGTTCATCTGACTAGCTGCCACTGGAGACTGAATGCCGATGGTCTGATTCAGCAAGGCAGTGTATGCTTTGTTATAGTAATATGTTTCAATGAGAAAAAAAAATCCTCCATTCTCCTAACTGCAATGGTAATAGAACTGCAAGTCTAAAGTATGTTAATTTCAATAAAATTTATATTAAAAGCAAAATGTAAACAATATTTTAATCTATTAATAAACCATAAGAATGCAGCCTTTTCACAAGTATTTGGGGCCGGGGTCCTCTTCTTAAGAAAGCACAAACCGAAGATGAAATGGAAATGCTAAGACCTATGGGCTTATATACTACAGAAACTACAGCCTTTGTATCTTCAGCTCTCAAACTAACAGGATATGTCAGTTCTTGTAAATGGGATGAGATTATCCCTTATTTTTCTGGCTTCTTCAGTAATTTACAGTTTAAGATTCTTGCAGAGATATGGCATGAAGAGGGAAGAGACATAAATATATTCATATGATAATTCTTTCGTCAGGCACCTTAAGAAAGAAAATCTATCAGCTATCTAAAGTATCTTGCAATATCTTTTACTTTGTGAAGGCAAGAGCATCCCAGTATCTCTGCTCTGCCTCTTTCTCCTCCTTTTCCTTCTGTTATCTTCCATCATGTCTCTGTGCCTAAAACTGAAGGGTATGCAGTTCTCAGCACCTTGCTGGGAATAATAGCAAAGTGCTAATATTTTCTAACCCCTGGAGGTATCTAATGACATGCATGTCCAAAATAACTCATACGGAAAATCTGGACAGGGCATTTAAGATCCATGATCTATACCTTGTTAAATTTCTCTAAATATGAACTCTGGCGAGGGGGAAATGTTTGGAATCTGGCTGGTGCCATCGGGGGTGGGGAGTTATGCTTCTCCCACTCTTTTACTTATGAAAATTGGCCCCTGGCCCCTATTTGCCCTGGTCAGAAATACATAAGGAAAATGAACAGGTTTTTTCCCGATAAGGCAAATAGCACCACTGTATGAGCTTGATTTACACTGGGGAAAGGGTGTGGGTGAGAGCTAACGGTAACACACACACACCCATCTGGCACTGCACTTCCAATCCAAGCAGCCACGTACCAGTAGCTGTGTGGATTCAATCGCAGTCTGCAACATTGTGCCTAATTTGTCCCCTTTCCCCAAGTATAGGATTCTTTTGCTCCTTCTTGGTCCTGATGGAGCTATATAATTTATCCTACTGAGTGTTTAAACATTCATGCTTTCTTTTTAAACTGCTACATGCCCTGAGCATTGGGGAAAGGTTGCATTTAAAAAACCCCTCCCTATCAGGGTTGCCTCAAACTGCCACAAGGTGAAAAGTCAGGACTCCTCTTTGATGAAATCTATGGCACTGATTCCTTGGGTATGTATGATTTGTAGGTCTTTTCAGAGTATGAGGAGTCTGTAGGAGATTAAACTAGCAACTCATGACTTCTGTAGCATTATTCCACCTGTAGAAGCAGCCACTGGATTCCTGAGAGCCCTCTCCAAGGAAGCGGCTCCAAAAGGGCTGGGGCTAGAACAATCCTTTTCAAGTTGGGAATTTCATGAAGTTAGTGAGATTGCTTTGGCAGTGGTGACACTGGAGACTTCTCCCCAAGAGAGACTTTGTGATAAGTGCCTCCAAGGTGGGTGAGTGGAAAACAAAGGCAAACAAAGAGAAGGAAATTATCCTTCCTTCCATCTGCTTTTGACCTCTATGAACTATCATTGGTTTATACTAGGGTATGCATATTTCTCTACACTTTGTATAGAATATGTATTTGTTTTTCATAGGTGCACAAGACAGGCAAAATTCTTGAGGCCTGGAAAGAATAATTGAGCAGCTAGTAGAGAAAATTTGATTCTTGTGAACCAATGTTTTGCAGTACAATTTCACAATAAGCTGCTGAATTGAAATTCACATGTAAATTTGACTCAGTCAAGCTGGGATTGAATAGAGACTATGTATGGTTATCTCATTATCAGAAGTAACTGACTTCCTTAACAGAAGCAAACTGATCTCCATATCAGAAGCTACTGTTTGCATCTACTCCTCCCTCCCCTCTCCACCTATATATCTGACCAGTTTCTTCTTGCCCTCCATGCATCTGACGAAGAGAACTATGATTCTTGAAAGCTTATGCTACAATAAAGTTGGTTAGTCTTAAAGGTGCTACTGGACTCTTTTTGACAATATTTCTTCATCCATTGACAGAAATTATATTGGTGGATTGGATTCCTGTAGCAAAACGTTAAAAGCAAGAGTCCCTGAGTTGTTCCCTGGTAGAAATGGATCACTGCTGCAAAGCACTCCCTGCTAATAGCCTTGTATGTGGAATCTATCACTGACATGAAAACTCCATTAATGGATGCCAGTATGAAGAAAGATGGTCTGTCAGCTTGTAGGAAATGTCTCATTAGATGGAACCTTGACATTTTACCACGATACTCAAGTTAAGGCAATTTCAGACAAATTAAACTGCACAAAAAAATGCACATAACCAATCAGCTGCTTCCATTGAAAGAAATCAAATGCCATGGAAGCAAGAAGAGATTTCTCTGGAGTTCCCACAGATAAAAAATTGCTGGGTCACATGCAGAACTATATAGCATGTTGACACTTAAAAATACATGATTATCTCTAAGCAGAAATTTGTATCTGCAGACAGTTAAATATATTGGATTGTAATGGAATAAATCCTGGATTATAATCATTTGGGGAGCAGTGCTAGACTGGAAAATGCATAATAAAATTTCCAGTATTTTTTGCATTCATAAACAGCAACTGCAGGAGGCTTTGGATCACAGCCACGGTACTGAGACTCTAAGAAGAAGGAAAAGTTAAACATCCCATGCCATGCTCCTGATCCTAAAAATCTCATAGCTGCTAATAATGACAAAGGAGGACTGCAAATCTTCCAGCATTTCCTCTGGCTTGATCTTCAGATTGTGATCTCTTAAGGCAGAAGCAGTCCTGGGTAAAATCTAACAGGAGGTTCTCGTACACAGTCCCAGAGGCTGTTTTATGCTGTTCTTATGCCCCTGGTTTTTGATGGTTCATTTGGTTTTTATATTGATGATGTGAGATACTTTTATGATTGTATGGCACTGTTTTTATTTGTCAGCTGCCTCAATCAAGAGTCCAGAGAGGCAATGTAGGGAGAGAGAGAGAGAGAGAGAGACAGAGAGAGAGACAGAGACAGAGAGAGACAGAAGTGCTGCCATGTTCTTGCATTGCTCTGATTCATTTCAATGTTGGTTTTGTAGCAGAATTTCCTGGATAATTGTGCCTTCCTGAGCCTGATCCTACATAAATAAAAACACTGTGTAGAATGAATCAAGATTCACTCACCTTCATGACCTTGGAGCTCAGCATGTTCTCTCTTAATTCTTTGCTTCCTTATTGCATGTCTCAGATTGGTCTTGTTTGCTGTTCCTCATTTCTGCTCCATCCTGTGCAAATGTATTAGTTCTGTCTGGGATTTCTTGCTTTAGGGAACAGGACTCCTTCCTGTCTGCAAGGCCAGCAGTGGTCTCACTTTCTTTCTCAGAGATTCTTTGCCTTTTGAGGCCCACAGTTTGGACCTTTTCTTCTGTCTGCCTGACCATTGACAGTCCTTGGTCTCCATCATCTGCTTCTGCCTTTATCAGCAGCCCACTGAGGTTTTCTGCACACTCCTCACTAGGATTCTTTTCAGAATACACATTTCTGGCTAAGCCATCTTCCACGGAATTGATTTCCTTAATGGCACATCCAGCAGCTTGCACGAGCCTCTGGGCCACCCCCTGGCAAGAGCTGCTGTTCACAGCATGGCCTTTGGGGGACAGATCAACACCAGCTATTGTATTATTGAGTTTGTACTCTGCCTCAGGGTCATCCACGCTGAATGCAGGCATTTCCTGAGCAAAGCCCTTCTTGGTCTTTCCGTTGGCGCCCTGATCTTCACCTCCAAATGGGCTCTTTCCACATCCTTGAGTTTGTGGCACAAAAAGACTGTGGTTATGGCCCTCTCGTGGCTTAACATTCTTATCTAACCCTGCTGTGCAGTTATGTTCCTTTACTGCCTCGCTGACGAGAGTTTGATTCTTCAGTTGTTCAGTTCTAGGGTATCTCTAGAACAACAAAAGAAAAGACCCTACTTAGTGTTTCTTAAGCTTTTATGTAGAGCAATGTAAGACTACCCATCCAAAGTTACCAATATCACTAGTTAGCAACTGACTACTCTTTACTGGTGAGAAAGTTGAAGCATGTTAGGAGAATGTCACTGTGTTAAATAAATAAGATCAGATCAGGGCCGGCACATCAATGGAGGCAGGTCCGGCAATCGCCTCCAGCGCAGAGACACCAGAGGAGGCGCGGGGGCGTGTGCTGTGGAGCAACTGAGCGGGAGGCCTAGGAGGACGCACGCATGCCAAGCATTCCCCCCTATCTCCTGCCTGTCACCTCACAAACTGGAAAGGAGTGGAGAAAAAGTGCTAAGTTTGTTTTGGGGGACTGGGGGTGAGGATGGGACAGAATAATGACAGAAGAAAGCAAAGGGGAAGGGAAAGGAGAAAGTGGGAAGGATCTAGAGAAACAGCTGCACCTCAGGGTGTATGCTTTGAATGAGCTGCTGAAGACTCATATCCTTCTTCCAGGCATAAGCCTGCTGGACGCGAGGGCACCCAAAGACCATTCCAGGGTGGGCTGCTCACATCAGGGGTGGGGAGGGGGGCTTGTGCCTGGAAGAAGGATTTGCATCTGCAGCATCTCATTCAAAGCACACACCCCGAGGTGCAGCTGTTTCTCTAGATCCTTCCCGCTTTCTCCTTTCCCTTCCCCTTTGCTTTCTTCTGTCATTATTCCGTCCCATCCCTCCAAGAAAACTTGCGCAAACTTCATCTCGTTTGGTCCAGCTTTAAGTTGCCCTGTGCTGCCGCCACCGCCGCTAGCACACAGCTGTGAGCCAGGCACGGCAGGTGGCCAGGGTGGTGCAGGGCAACTGAGCAGTCTGAGTTTGTGCGTGCATGTGCGTGCATGCACATGCATGCATGTGCGCATGGGGGTGACAACAGCCCTGAAACTGCCCCCAGCCTCAGGCACCAGAAACTCTGGCACCGGCCCTGGATCAGATTGACTACCTCCTTATTCACCACCCCAGTGTGCTGTACACACACTCTTTCCAGTCTGTTTTAAGGTATGTTTTGAAGGCCCCTCAATATAGATTAAGTAAGCATTCGTGGCCTTTAATCACATCATCCCAATTTGTATACTTCTAGAGCACCAGAGTTAGCCTTTCCCCTAAAGCAGTGGCCAGCAAGCTTATAATAAAAAGCCAAACAATATCAAAATTCAGAGCAAGAGATCAATAAAGAGCCAGTGTAAGAAAGTCCATTTGCATAAATGAAAACATACAACTTAACATTACTAAACTTTGACATGCTGATTAAAAATCTAGCCCACCCACTGGTTGTTGGCTTGTCGCAAGTTGTTTATAGAAACCGTCTCATACACATGAGATCTTACAATAAGTAACAAATATACACTGGAGCACCCTTTGTGACTGTTTTAGTGTATCAGTGTAAATCTGTGCATGGTTTGTACTTGGCTTAATTGGGACTGTTCACACCCATCATTTCCCTTGCTGTAAAGCCTCTTTAAAAAATCCATTGGATCCACAATAATCTTTGCCTGCTTTTACCTTCTCATACTGGTTATTCTAACATCCCTCCTACCCTTCCAATATAGTATAACTTAAAGATTTCATTTTTGCTTTTAAAAGCCACAGCTGATTCCATACTGAGGTCACATTTGGCTGTACAGCCCTAGGCTGCAGATTCCAGCTCTTTTCCTTGATCTCCCACACTGTTCTCCTCACATCTATATCCAAGCTCTGTGAGAAAATGGTTCCTTTTCTTTCTTGGAGTCAGGTGACACCAACGGGGTGAAAAAAGGGTCTTAGACTGGCTGCACAGCTCCTAGTATCTTCCAGTTTGGCTCTTGGTGACTGTGAGTAAAGAAAAAGGGAGTACTAGTGCTGCTAGAGAATGAATGCAAAGTACAAGGGTGCAGTTTTAGTTTTGTGAGATGTTTGCGTTATTCAGCTTGTTTCAAGCATTGAAGCAGACATTCCAATAGCCTCACCTGGTTATCAGGATCATCTTTTACGAAGGGCAGGTCCTCAGCTTCTTTGGCATCCCATCTGTAAAGCAACACCCAAAGCATAGGGTTATCAGTTCTTCAGATAAAAAATGTCGATTTATTTTTAGCCTTTCCACTGAACTGATGAATTGCAAGAACTAATTTAAAACAAGGTAACAATACAAACCAATCAGAAAAAAATTACTTAAGATAAAAACAGAACAGAAACTGCAAACAGGAAAAGAACAGCACTTAAATGATAGATAAGAGGCACACTCCTGGAGAAAAGCTGGTTTACCTAACCTCAGATTGCTATGGGAATTGCAGTAGTCTACCTGCTTTCTCAGCCCAAGGAAAGATTATTCCGGTAGAGAAGAGGAGTGTTGCAAGTTTAGAAGAAGAGGGGTCAGCTATTGCTTTGTTACCCTTGTCTTTACTTCTTGGTTCATCAGCTCAAAGACAACATATTTAGGGCCAAACCAGATGTGATGGTGGCCATGGATTAGAACCGTGGATACCGCCATCATTTGAAAGTCTAATGAAGTGATTTAAAAATTCCACAATGGAATATAACAACAACAGCATTTGATTTATATACTGCCCTTCAGGGCAACTTAACACCCACTCAGAGTGGTTTACAAAATACATTATTATTCCCACAACAACAATTATCCTGTGAGGTGGGTGGGGCTGAGAGAGCTCCAAGAAGCTGTGACTAACCCAATGTCACCCAGCTGGCTTCAAGTGGAGGAGTGGGGAATCAAACCCGGTTCTCCCACGCTCTTAACCAGTACACCAAACTGGCTCTTGGCCCCTTCCCTGCACCTTTTCAAATAGCATGTTTAGAAAGCTTATAGACAACTTCCCTTTTCCCTTTCAGTGATTTGTCAGTGAAGCTGAGAGATTTTTTTTTAAGTTTAAAATCCCCCAATAGACAGGTGGAAGAATGAGGGAGGATGTGTTCCTTTTCATAGAAACTGAAGGCATACCTTCTGTTCCGGACACATTGAAAAGAATGCCCTCCGCAACAACGTACAGGGAAAAAAATCTTATTTTTTCAGGTTTTTTAAAAAGTGTTTCTTTTAGAGAAAAAAATGGGCTGCCCATGATTGAGGCATGAATGCAGGATGTCATGTGGAGCGGGGAGAAGTGCCAGTTGGATGGGTGGCTGAAACAGGAAAAATCCTCCACATGAAAGCAGCCCAGCATGCAGGTTAAAAGGCGTTATGGATACTGACAGAATGTCGAGGATGGCGGCTGGGCAATCCCCGGACTTGCCCCCCTGGCCTCAGAGAGGCTCGGCAGCAGCCTCACCCAAGGGAGAAGCAGGACAGCAGACAGGCGGGAGGTGGATCCCACCTGGCTAGAGGGCTCTCACAGAATATATTGCTGTCTTTGATGAGCATTTGACCTAATCATTTACCATATCACCACCGGCCAAGAAGAAAGAGGGAGAGAAAAAAAAACTCCTTGACCTTCTGAAATTCCGACTTTTCTCTTTCATACCAATTCATTTCTGGAAACCTCAACCATAGAATAATACTGGGAAAAAATGAAAGAAAATACCTCTCCTCTCCAACAACTCTTCTTAACAAGAGACAATCTTGATTTTTTTAAATACCTATTAGAGATGGGCACAAACCAGAAAAAAACGAACCGTGTGGTTTGTGGTTCATCAAATTTCACGAACCACAAACTTTCACAAACCTGCCCCTGGTTCACGAACCGGTTCATTTGGTTCGTGAAAACGGTCACATCCAGGTCAGAAAATCATCACTTCTGGGCCAGCAGAAGTTCACTTCCAGGTCAGCAGAAGGTCTGCAGGAAGTCCATCCCCTGTTGCCTAGCAAACTGATTGATTGGTACCAGGCTGTCTGCGGTGACAAACCAAAAAACGAACCAGCCTAAAGTTTGTGGCAGTTCATCAGAAATAGGATCTGACGAACCACTGGTTCGCGAACCATGAACTGGCCTGGTTCATGCTTAATTTTGGTTCACATTTTGGTTCATGCTAGGGATGTGCGTTTCGGCTTTCCGAATGCCGAAAGAAACGTCTTTTGGCTTCTTTCGGGTTATCCGAAACGTTTCGGGGAAAGCCGAAACGTTTCGGCTTGTTTCGGCTTTCTTTCGGCATTCGAGAATCGCCATTTTGTTTTTGCTAGGCGTTTGCCTTAGCAAGCGTCTAGCAAAATCCTGCTGGAAGCTAAGGCTTCCTGCAGGCTCTTCGAAGAGGGGAGGGGGGAGAAGGAGTGAATCACTCACTCCTTCTGTCACCCCCCACCCCTCTTGCAAAGGAGGATAGGGAATCCTGTGCTTTGCCTTCCAAATGCAAGGTGCATTGCTAGCATTGCACTTTGCATTTGCAAAGCAGTGGAAGCAGAGATTCCCGCCAAAATTAACAGGTAGGGGAGGGGGAGCAGGAGGAGGGTGACTCTTGGTGGGGAAAGGCAGGGGAGGGGGGACTTTAGGAGTCACCAATCCTACTGCTGCATTCTTATGCCAGCCAATAGATTTAAATCTTTGGCTGAGGCTGCAGCAGGGGATTTAAATTTGGAGCAAGACTGGTCTGGAACACTTCTGTTGCAGCTGCTGACTGAGAGAGGAGAAGAGAGACTGCATCTGGAGGACATCTGCCTGGAGGATCAACTGTGCTGGACATCCTGAGAGGACACCTGGTAGGCCTTTTTAAAATTTTTGTAAGTTTTTTGATGCTGCACTGTGCTGCTGTGGCCTGCCTCTGCAAAAAGGTGTTTCACAGTTAAGTCTTGGCATGGCCTGGGGGACAGGTTGGGCAGACAATGTTTGGGGGTGGGGGTGGGGTTCAGCATTGGTTGTTGTGCTTGCCTTCTTTAATGTTTAATTTCTCATGCTTGAGTGTGGGGTGGGCTTGATCTACTGTTTCACAGGAATTTAAAAGGAGTGTGCCAGCTTTGGGCCTACACAGGCCAGAAGCTCTGCTGGGTGTCTTTGGTGCCTGTCTTCTGGCTGGCTCTCACAGTTATGCTCCACAAATTGGGTTGGTGTGGGGTTGCTTAGCTGTGTCTGGTCCCCTTCTTCCAAGGCTTCCCACCAGGCTCTCAAACAAGTGTGCCAGCCTCTGGCCTACACACAGGCCTGCTGCTCTGACTTTGGGGACTCTCTCTGCTAGCTGGCCTGGCTCTCACAGTTATGCTCCATAAATTGGGTTGGTGTGGGGTTGCTTAGCTGTGTCTGGTCCCCTTCTTCCAAGGCTTCCCACCAGGCTCTCAAACAAGTGTGCCAGCCTCTGGCCCACACACAGGCCTGCTGCTCTGGCTTTGGGGCCTCTCTCTGCTAGCTGGCCTGGCTCTCACAGTTATGCTCCACAAATTGGGTTGGTGTGGGGTTGCTTAGCTGTGTCTGGTCCCCTTCTTCCAAGGCTTCCCACCAGGCTCTCAAACAAGTGTGCCAGCCTCTGGCCTACACACAGACCTGCTGCTCTGGCTTTGGGGACTCTCTCTGCTAGCTGGCCTGGCTCTCACAGTTATGCTCCACAAATTGGGTTGGTGTGGGGTTGCTTAGCTGTGTCTGGTCCCCTTCTTCCAAGGCTTCCAACCAGGCTCTCAAACAAGCGTGCCAGCCTCTGGCCTACACACAGGCCTGCTGCTCTGGCTTTGGGGCCAGAGCAAATTGGGTTGGTGTGGGGTTGCTTAGCTGTGTCTGGTCCCCTTCTTCCAAGGCTTCCCACCAGGCTCTCAAACAAGTGTGCCAGCCTCTGGCCTACACACAGGCCTGCTGCTCTGGCTTTGGGGCCTCTCTCTGCTAGCTGGCCTGGCACTCACAGTTATGCTCCACAAACAGGTTGCTGACCGTTCGTGGACCTCTTCTGGACTGGACTGCACTTGGAGGACATTTGCCTGGAGACCTCTGCGTGTGGAGGATCAACTTTGCTGCTGGGCATCTGGAGAGGAGGACTGGTAGGGTTGTTAAAAAAATTGTTTTTTGAACTTATTGCTGCTGCTGTGGCAATCTGCTAGCATATGCTTTAGTTTGGTCTTTATGGCTTGGGCTAGGGGGGACATTTTATAGTTGGGCAAGTGGACATTGTTCGGGGGTTGGGGGGGTTCAGTATTGATTGCTGTGCTTGCTTTCTTTGATGTTTCCTTTGTTATGCTTGAGTGTGGGGTGGGCTTGATCTACTGTTTCCCAGGCCTAAAAAATGAGTGTGCCAGCTTTGGGCCTGCACACAGGCCCACTCTGCAGGGGTGATGTGTTGTGTTTTACCACTGGTTGGCCCTAGCCTTTCGGGGGGGGGTGCCTTGACTTGACTTGTAGATCGGGGCCTTGACTTTTGGGGGTTGCGTGTGCAGCGTGTGTTATTGACTCTGTTAACATTCCATCTTTCTTGACAGCATTGCGGAGGAGAGGAGGACCAGCTGCAAGACCGCCTGAACATCACTGGACTGCAGGACTGGTGGTGGTGTGTGAGTCCAGGTTTATATTTGGGTGGGCTTAGGGGTGGGTTCTTGCTAGTTTGGGAGGGGGGAGGCTCATCTTCAGACCACCACATCCACACCCCACACCGACACACACCACAGAAACATTGTTCCCGCTAAATAGTGTCTTAGGTAGGTAGGCCAGTTGGTAGGTATTCAGTGGCTAATTGCCCTCAACTTAATCGTTAGGGAAACCAAGCCTAGTTTTTTAAAAAAAACTAAATAAGGACTCAGCAGGAAAAGCATTAGTGAGTGAGCGTTAGGTTTGAATTCTATATATATATATAAATTTGGAATAGCTGTCAATAGGCTTCCCATTAGTGCCCCCATAACTAGGGTTCCACTGCCCATCTCTGGCACCCGTGGTGGTGCCAGGCCGGCCTGGGCATACTAGTGTGTGAGTGTCTAAGGCTGTCTGTCACCTACTGGGGTTTAGGGCCAGCTCAATTCCGGAGGAATTCAGCTGTTTGGCAGGTTCAGGTTCCCTGACATAAATAGGGTCGCTTAAAAGGGCACTTGATTGTTCATCTCTAAGTCACAGAGCCACTAGAAGCACAGATTTAGAGCAGGTAAGTTAGGTCTCGAAAACAAAGTTGACCTTTGTTTTCCCAAGGTTTTCTGATTAGTTAGGGTAGATTTCGGGAGGGGAAAGCATGTCAGAGAGGAAAGAAGAGAGGGGCCCTGCGGGAAAGGCTAGGGAGAAATCTAGACGGGAGAAGGGGAGGGGGAGGGGGACTGCTGCGGCAGCCCCCCCATCTGAGCGGAGGAGGCCCTCCCCTGCGCTGCTGCCGTTCACCAGCCTGGCTTCTGGTGACAGGAAGAGGGTTTGCAAGACTCTCTTTCCTGAGGCAGCTGCTGGAGGGCCACCCCCAGCCCGGGTGCGTGAGGCAGGGGCTGGCACTGGGCAGGGGCCTGCTGCTGAGGCTCCTCCTCCTCCAGTGGTTGCGAGCCAGCTGCTGGAGGAGGGGCAGCATGTGGTGTCTCCTGGGATGGACGTGGGGCATGTGACTTTTCCATCCCTCACGATCACCCCAGGAACCCAGAGGATGTTGGAGGAACTGCCCATGAGACCCCCCCTGGGGTGGTCCACCTCAGTTTCCTCTGAGGCAAGCAGCAGGCCTCTCGCGGCTGTGCAGGAGGGGAGGATGCAGGAGGAAGAGGCAGAGACTGCGGTGGAAGAGCCCACATCTCTGCCCCTTCAGCCTCGTCCTTCCCCACCTGCCCGGCCGAGAGTGGGACACGGTGTGTCCGGCCAGAGCACCTCACAGGAGGTGCCTCAGGGTGGTCCCGAAAGCGCTTCTCCTGGGAAGCGTGGGATGCCCTTTTCCTCCGAAATGTGGAAGCACTTCCAGAGAACAGAGGATCCCCGAGCAGCCCAGTGCCTGCATTGTAGGCAGCGCGTCAGCCGTGGCAGAGATGTGCGGCATCTCTCCACGTCTGGGATGAGGTACCATATGAAGAGGCACCACCAGGCGGTGCTTCTTCGGGAGGAGGGTTCAAGTGGCGCCGCACGGCTGCCAGCTAGCCAGAAGGAGGCAGGCTCCTCTGGTGCTCTCCCCCCAAGGGTACCTGCAGGGAAGGGACGCCAAGCCTCTCTCCCGGAGATGCTTGGTATGCAGGGCACTAGTGTGCCCAGAGAGGGGACCCGGAGGGCGAGCCGGCACATCACGCGCCACATCGTCAACATGGTAGCGGTGGATGGGAGACCGTATTCCATAGTTGAAGACTTCGGCTTCTCAGGTCTGCTCCGAGATTGCTTTCCCTGGTACGCCGTCCCTGCTCGCACGACGTTGAGCAGATCGGTGGTGCCCTCGTTTTACAGGGCTGCCAGGGACCATGTGAAGGCACAGCTGTCCCGGGTTGCCGGGAAACTGTGCACTTCACATCCGACATCTGGACCTGCCCAAGTGTGCAGCAAGCGTACCTCTCGCTTACTGCTCACTGGTGGGAACCTGAGGCGGTTGTAGGTGGGGGCCGGGGGGAGATGCCTAGCACAGCTAGCCAGGGAAGGATGGGAGACTGCCGGGCCAGCTACTGCAAGGCCTTGCTTCACGCCGAGGTGCTCGACGTGTCCCACACGGCGGAGAACATCGCTGCCACCTTAAGGAGACAGTTGGAAGAGTGGGTAGGCCAGGGACCCGCCACCGTGGGATGCATGGTGACGGACGGTGGCAAGAACATGAGGGTGGCAGCGCGTCTAGTGAGCCAAGAGTGCGCCTAGTGTGCGGCTCACAAGCTTCACCTAGTGGTGGGAGACGCACTGGGGTTGGGCTCCTTGAAGGAACCCCTTGATACCCGGACCCGTGAACTCTAGTTACTGATCCAGAAATGTCGGAGGCTCACGGGTCACTTCTCGCGCAGCGTGAAGGCCACGCACGAACTGCACCAGACACAGGTCAGGACAGGTGTGCCAGAGCACGCTCTGATCACTGACGTTAGCACTCGCTGGAACTCCACCTGCGCCATGCTTGAGCGCTTGGTGGAGCAGCAGACCGCACTCCACGCGTGGCTCTCCGAGAGCCACAGTGCGAGTCAGGTGGGTGAGTTCAGCCGGGAGGATTGGCTCACTATCACCCAGACAGTGGAGGTCCTGAAGCCCTTCAAGGACTTCACTGTGGCGGTCTCGTCAGACACGGCGACCCTCGGTCTGGTCATTCCCCTGGTGCACACGCTCCAGAGGAATCTGGCCACCCTTGCAGACCGGGTCGCGCCCCGTGCTGACCTTGTTCCAGCGGTGCGCGCACTAGTGAGAAGGCTGAAGCTTGGCATAGCTGCCAGGCTAACTCCTCTCACTAAGGAAGAGTCATACATGTTGGCGACCATGTGTGACCCGCGCATAAAGGGCACTTTCGCCGAGCGGGACGGGAACCTCACCCAAGCCAGAGACGGGCTCTGCTCTTGGGTGAGGCGCAGGCAGGCCGAGAGGGGACACCTGTCGACAGGGGGGACGCAAGAGGTGCCCTGCCGTGCGGGTCCCTCTGATGCCCCCTCTGCGCAGGCCCCCACCCCGCGGCCACCACCAGAGTACCGATGGAGATGGAGCTGCTCCAGTGGGCCCTCGTCCCCTCTGGGGTCGTGAGGACCATGAGAGAGGATCCGGCGGAGGCAATGGTCAGGGACTACCTCGCGGAGCCCTGTGAGTTGCTCTCCACCGATCCGCTCAGCTACTGGGCCAGGAAGGAGTCGGTCTGGCCGGACCTCTCCCTCGAGGCGCAGAGGCTGCTCTCATGCCCTCCGATGAGCGTGGAGAGCGAGCGCGTCTTTTCACATGCGGGCGACATTGTCGGCCCACATCGCACTCGCCTTCTCCCATGGAGAGTCGAGCAGTTGACCTTCCTGAAGGTCAACTCTCGCCTCTTCGATTTCTCAGGACTGGACTTCCAGAGTGACTGAGGTGAGCCCAACTTGTGGCCTGCATCCTCTGCGAGTCCAATCCTTTGGAATCGCGCTCTCCCCTGCATAAAACCCTGTAGACGCAGTTAAAACCAGCCAGTAGAGGGAGGGTGGTTAGGAACCAGTGGCAAAATCCCCCCAGCAATTTGAACCCCCCCTCAAGGGAATTAAAAACCTCTCCCAGCACTGAGACAGACCCTGTGGGACCAAATTTATTCAGAAAAATAATGCCCCAGAAACATGGATTGCCAGTGGAGGGAGAAATAGGTTAGATAGGGATTGCTTAGGTGGGGATTAGGGAATGGGAAAATATCAGATCCTGCTGTGAATGTTTAAAATGTTTTTCACTGTTGAAATCTTTGTAAAAAAAAAAACCAAAAAAAAATGTTGTGGTTATGTTTTTTCAAAGTTGATGGACAGTTCATGTTTTTAAAAAAAAAAACCAAAAAAAATGTTGTGATTATGTTTTTTCAAAGTTGATGGACTGTTCATGTTTTAAAAAAAAAACCAAAAAAAAATAATTGTTGTAATGTTAATGTTTGGTTTGCTGGGGCGGGGGATGCGGGAAGAGTTGTGGATGGGCACCAGCCAATGATGATCTCTCGCAGATGTTTCCAGGAAAATGCTGAGGCTGGTGTGGGGGTGGGGGGAAACCTCTGCAACACTGCTCCAGAAATACCAGTGTCCAGTGCCTTGGCAGTGCCCAGTCCAGCTTTTTGTGCCTGAACTGAAAGCATAGCCGCAGGAAATGACATAGGTTCTGCTGGACCCTGTTGCAGTGGTTTCCCCCCCATCAAGTTGGGTTATGGAGGGAAAGTTGTATTAAGCTGGTAGTTATGATAATCTCGTCTAGTGCGGGCTTCTTTTTCCATGCCCAGTTGTGCCCTCCTACTATGTAACCTGCATATGTTCTAAAATTTAGAGTTCGTCCTTTTCAAAAAAAAATGTTTTTTTTTAAGATTCTCTGATGTGTAGTTAATTGTGTAGTGCTTTTGAGTGGGGGACAATTAGCGTGATATGTTGTGATTTGTTGACCTATTGTAATTTGAAAGTGATAAAATAAAGTTTTTTTAAACTTGAATCATTGTGTGTGTGTTCCCTTCTTTGATGTGAGGTTGGTTCCCAGCATTGGGAACAATGGGGCAGGCTGGCCAGCCTTCTCTGTAGGTGGTGGTGGGGGGCCAGGGGGTGGTTGTCTGTGTGTCAGGTCAGGTGCTCTTTCCCAGGGATGAGTTGGCACTCAGGACAGGAGTGTTCCCATTGTGGCACCCCTGGGCTATGCGGATTTGCCCTGGGAACGAGAGTTAGGAACTTCCCAAAGGGGGAGGGCTGGCCAGCCTGTTCCTGGGGTTATGGGTGTGGGGCAGCTGGGGGTGGATTTGGGTCTGTGAGGGATAATGGGGGGATTTGGGTCTGTGTGTGGCAGCTGGGGGGTGGAATTGGGTTTGTATGGGGCTGTAAGGAGTGGACTTTGGGGGATGACAGCACCTACTTGGGGACTTTATTCTCTGGTAGCCCTTTGTTCCCAATTAGGCCCTGGCTAATGTCTTGGTGAGGGATTCCATGCCTCTGTCAGTTGCTGGCCCTCCTTTGCCATCTTTATCAGAAATTGGCCTAGGGCTGCCAAACTCCAGGCAGGGCCTGGAGTTCAGGTTACAGAGAGTAGTTCCCTGGAGAAAATGGCAGCTTCCAAGGGCAAACTCTTTAGAGGGCAAAAGTTGCCCATGGATTCTAGGGGAAATCCCTACTTAGATTTCCCTTTCAACAAGTCCCACCCCCAAATTGCCAGGAACTTCCAAGGCCAGAGTTTGCAACCCTACAGAGATCCCATTTCCACACTCATAGCCTTGGCACGATAGGTGTAGCCCCCATGGAACATTTTCAGGTTCCTGATTCCAAGTTCAATGACGCCAATGTAAGACAATCCAGACCATCATCAAAAATGAGTTTTAAACAGCAGTGGCATTGGGCTGTATTTTACTCGTTCACTTGTCTAGTTGTACCCAAACATTTTGCTTATGTTTTTAAAATCAAAGAATTTTAAGTGTGGCACTAAAGACATTTTTAAATGGTTTTTAAAATATATTTTTATTTTGTAGTAATTAACGTGGCATTGCTCAAGGCCTTTTGGCCAAATGAGCAGTTTCATTAAAGTAAAAGTTGGACAAAGCTGACAGGAAGAAAATGCATTCAAACTGTGGTGTAGGAAGAAAGTTTTGGTTTACATATAACATGGACTCCCAAAAAGACATGCAAGTGTCTTCTAGACCAAATCAAGCCTGAATTCTCCCTTGAAGATATAATGATTTTGCTTTGGATACATAATGAGAAGACAAGACTCACTAGAAAAGACAATAACGCTAGGAAAAATTGAAGGCAGTAGGGAAAAGAAGAAGACCCTAAAGGTGGTGGATTGACTTCAGTTTGCAATACATGAACAAGGTTGTTGGGATATTTTGGAGCTCATTAATTCTTAAGTTCACCATAAGTGATTTGAATGCATAAAACATACACACATACACATAAAATATATATCTTAGTGCATATATTACCCCCCCACCCATTTATTAGTTTATCTTATGCCCTGGTTTTCTCCCCCCTGGAAACCTATAGTGGTTTACACACTATTGTTCTCCCTTGCTTTGTTTTAACATCATCATAACAAACAGGATAACAATAGACAGCTGCTCCATGCCCCACATTGGGAGTGACTTCAGCCGCCGATGGCCTTCTTAGTAGTTGAAGGGGGTGGAGGGGAGGGGAGGGAGACAACACACTCCAGCCTACTCTATCTGGGGCCTCGGTAACAAAAGGGAAAATGGTGGCAGCAGGAGCTCCTGCCCACTCCACATAGGGCAAGGGCCACCCATTGCTTGGCCTTGGCAAGGAGCCAGTGGTGGGGCAGCACTGATTCTGGGGCCCCGTCCTGCACATTTGTCCAGGGCCCCAGGATCAATAAGACTGCCTCTGAAAAAAACAACTCTATGCGTTACATTGGCTGAGCCAAGAACATCCATCAAGCCTCCAAGGCACAGGATCAGAGTCTCCCAGATTCTAGTCCAACACTCTAGCCATTGCACTACACTGGATATCTTAAAATTGGTTATACCCCACCACCAACTTAACCATTCTTCTCCAAAAGGCACACAACTTGGCTGTGGCTCAAAAATGAGTATGATGCATGGGCCAGTCACTGCAAACTGGTTCTAAGCCTCAGGCTGGGGGGGGAGGGGCCTTGTTCCAATGCTACCCTGGCTTTGGAAGGGTACAACAAAATAGATGAAATAACCTAGGTTCAGTGCCTCCCTCCTTCTCTGTCTCTCTCTCTCTATAATGTGTGTGAAAACATTGTTAACATTACTACACCATCACTGAAGCCTAGAGGATACTTAGGGTCTGTTCACACATGCATGATCATTTCATGGCACTGCACTGGCATGATGATGTCTCTTCTAGGAAGTGATGTCATCATCACACAAGGCTGAGGAGCACACATACTTCACAGCAGGCTGATTTGGGCCACAAATGATCCTGCTTCGGCCTGTTTAGGGCCCAAATCAGCCCGCTACAAAGCACAGGAATACTCTCAGGGCAGCCAGATGACATCAGTGACATTACTGCAGCAGCCCCAGGAGCGTACCCCGAAGGCTCATTCCCTGACTTTCCCCCTTCCAGCCAGGTAAGCAGTGACAGGGGGCGAAAGGTGGGAGTGGGGGATCCCCCACCAGGGGAAATGGATCCCTAATTGTGTCTGAGGATCTAGAATTCAAAGTGTGAATGGTTCATTAATTCCATAGTGCTTCAGTCTTTGAGGGACTGACATGCACGTGATAGTAAACTCCAGATTTCTTGATTGTTAAGGAATGCATGAGGTGGGGGGTGGGAGTAGAGGTGGGAGAAGGGCCCCAGAAGGTAGGAGGGCATTTTGCATGCAAAATGCCACCCCTGGCAAGACAAGCCTCCCCCAGCTGTAAGTAGTAGAGAAAAGAGCACCTACTTGGGGAGGCCATGAAATGCCCCCCCCAAGTGGGAGCAGGCTGAGCCTTGGTGGGGGGTGGGAGTAGAGGTGGGAGAAGGGTCCCAGAAGGTTGGGGGGCATTTTGTTGCAGTGGTTTCCCCCCATTAAGCTTGGTTATGGAGGGAGGGTTGTATGAAGCTGGTAGTTATGATAATCTTGTCTAGTGTGGGCTTCTTTTTCCATGCCCTGTTGTGCCCTCCTACTATGTAACCTGAATATGTTCAAAAATTTAGAGTTTGTCATTTTCAAAAAAAAATTTTTTTTTTAAGATTCTCTGATGTGTAGTGAATTGTGTTGTCCTTTTGTGTGGGCGACAGTTATTGTGATTTGATGTGATTTGTTGACCTATATTGCACTTTGAAAGTGATAAAATAAAGTTTTTTCTAACTTGAATCATTGTGTGTCTGTGTTCCCTTCTTTGATGTGAGGTTGGTTCCCAGCATTGGGAACAATGGGGAAGACTAGGCAGCCTTCTCTGTAGGTGGGGGGGGGGGGGTGTCAGGGGGTGGTTGTGTGTCAGGTGCTCTTTCCCAGGGATAAGTTGGCACTCAGGAGTGTGCCCACCATTGTGGCACCCCTGGGCTGTGCGGAATTGCCCTGGGAAAGAGAGTTTAGGAGTTCCAAAAGGGGGAGGGCTGGCCAGCCTGTTCCTGGGGTTATGGTGGGTGTGGGGCTGCTGGGGGTGGATTTGGGTCTGTGAGGGGCTACTGGGGGGATTTGGGTCTGTGTTTGGCAGATGGGGGGGAATTGGGTTTGTATGGGGCAGTAGGGGGTGGACTTTGGGGGCTGAGAGCACCTACTTGGGGAGGCCATGAAATGGCCCCCCAAGGGGGAGCAGGCTGAGCCTTGGTGGGGGGTGGGAGGAAGGGTGGGAGAAGGGCCCCAGAGGGTAGGGGTGGCATTTTGCATGCAAAATGCCACCCCTGGCAAGACAAGCCTCCCCCAGCTGTAAGCAGTAGAGAACAGAGCACCTACTTGGGGAGGCCATGAAATGGCCCCCCCAAGTGGGAGCAGTCTGAGCCTTGGTGGGGGGTGGGAGGAAGGGTGGGAGAAGGGCCCCAGAGGGTTGGGGGGCATTTTGCATGCAAAATGCCACCCCTGGCAAAGGAAGTCTGCCTCTTCATTTTTTCCCCATAGGAAATAATGAAGAAGAAGATGAGCAGCAGCAGTCTAACAATATGCTGCTCAGTGCTTCTTAATGAGAGGATAAAGGGACCTGGTTTGGGGGGCCATAACATGCCCCCCCAAAGTCCAATCGTCTGAAACTTGGGGGGTTGTTAGAGAGGGGTTAGAGGAAGGTCCCCACCAATTTTGGCTTGATTCGGTGGGAAAATGCCTCCCCCAGGCGTCCGGGAAGACGGAGGCATTTTCCCATTGAAAAAGCCGAAAGCCGAAAGCCGAAACAAAGCCGAAAGCCGAAAGCCGAAACGGCTAGCCGTTTCGGATTTTGCCTGTATCCGAAAGAGATTCTTGTTTCGGGTTTCCCGAAAACCCGAGAGCCAGTTTGGTGTAGTGGTTAAGAGCACGGGACTCTAATCTGGAGAGCCGGGTTTGATTCCCCACTCCTCCACAAAGCCAGCTGGGTGACCTTGGGCGAGTCACAGTTCTCTTGAGCTCTCTTAGCCCCACCCACCTCACAGGGTGATTGTTGTGGGGTAATAATAACACTTTGTAAACCGCTCTGAGTGGGCATTAAGTTGTCCTGAAGGGCGGTATATAAATCGAATGTTGTTGTTGTTATTATTATTATTATTATTATTATTATTATTATTATTATTATTATTATTATTATTATTAAGAATAACGAAACAGAGTGCCTTTGCACACCCCTAGTTCATGCCCATCTCTAATACCTATCCCTGGCAAATCAGTGCCCCAAATTTGTGTCCATTTTTGCCGTTTGGGAATATCTTGTTACATATTCACAAATACAAGTTGATAGCTGTCCTGCTTTAGGTCATCCCAGGATCTCTAAAAAACTAAACCTGAGTACTTTACCTCTAGTGCTGCTGTACCTGCAAGAACATTACAGCATCATGCAGTGCATAATCCAAATGCACATTTCACACCCAACAATTTCTGATAACTTGCTGTGGGACAATTGTCTTTTTCTGGCATATCTCTAACCAACAGAACCACACACACACACCACCCTCCTGGCTTTTAAATCAGTGAAGGACAGCTTCTTGCAACATTGACTGCATACAGCAGGCTACATACAGGCCTACAGCAGGCCCAAAGAGTAACTGCCACCTGAGTACTCAGCAATTCCTGTTTTAATCTATTAAATGCTGCCATAGAGAAAGACAAGAGGTAACAGTCTGCTCCCATTAATACAAAACCTAGAAGCAAGAAGAAGAAAAAGTGTGAAGTTTAGCTCTGCTTCCTTTGCTTCCACAGTCAGGTTGGGGGGGGGGTTGCAGTGAGAAATTCCTTTTCATGATTTAATGGTGGAGTCTGTTATTTTGTATGAATTACTAATCTTCTAAATTAGTTTCTTATTGTTTTAGTACTTCAGCAGATTTTGAAAGAGATTGAGAGCCTGTTACAAGGTAGGATTTATTGTACAATACCTTTTCCAGCCCCTACAGTATTTCTACTCAGCTGATATGCTGAGCCATGAACTACTTGCTTGTTCTTGTGATTGAGCCACCAGTTGCTTAAAATAAATGGAAGTCCCTATTGACAGACTGGCTGTAGTAGACCGCTAATGAAATTGATCTTGGCTTTACTACACTTGTTTGTTGCTGGCAGGGTAATGAAGGATCTTCCCATTGCAAGATTTTCACTGGAGTAGACTGTACTCATTGAACGAGGGTCATATTTTAGCCTAACTAGAACAGAGAAGAGGGTGGGCCATTTGAAGTAGGGTTCCAGGTTCCCAAGGGAAGGTCCCAGTGAAAAATAAACCTTGTAATAGAAGATGCTTCATCGCCCCACCAGCAAAAATCAGTAGACGGAAGGGGGGCATGTAATCACCACCATTTCATTGGTTGTGATATTGGGGGGGGGGAAGGTTTGAGATGAGGATGTCAAACCTTTCTGGTTTGTTCAAGAGACACAAAACCTCAGCAGAAATCGCAAGGGAGGAGTTAAGGCCTCTCCTTGCAGATGTTTATTCCTGCCCCATATTTTGAGAACTCTAGCCATAAACAGGGTTGCCAGTTTCCTGGAGGAAAGTGCCCTGTCTCTTAATAATAGAGTCTTAATGGGCTGTTATTTATCAAAGGATGTTGTTTACCTCCATGCAAGGAAAAGCTTCAACTGGCCATTTCCACACATTACGCCTCTATTAAGGGGACAGGACATTTTTCTCCAAACCAGTTGGCAACTGTAGCCATAAGTCATTTCAGCCCTTGCAGCAACTTCTCTTCTAAAGACACTCCAATTCTCCAGATTCATCCCAATGTTTATACTTTACGGCATCTACAGAGCATATTTATCTTAATTCCAGAGGCTCATAAAGAGTCCATTAATCTTTAGAAAACTGGTTGTTTACACACTAATATAATAAAAGCATAAAATCCAATTTCTGTTCCAGACACATTTCCATTTGACTAGTAACCATATCTCCATTCTCTGTACATTTGTCTGCCACAGCGTGGGAACTTCTGTACTAAGAAAAATAACATCGTCTAGTTTATATTTCAGATTGTGGTCTGAAGGGACATGCTACAGACCCCCTTTGCTGGATCTGGATGGGCAGTCTCTTGCCAACTGGAGCACATTTTCTTAAGTTCCATGGCAGAACAAAGGTGGGATACACATAAAACTAACTAACATTTCACAAGTTCAGGTAACACTGAAAAGGAAAAGCGATAATCAGTGCACATCTCCCTTTCTAACAGGGCCCCTGTACATTCTCAAGTGTTAATAACAGTTTATTGTATTTCTGTTAAAATAATACAATTATATTACAAATCAAGGTATATAGCTATAGTTTATATTCATAAATATTAGCTTGATCATAGGCAAGCATTCAGCATGTACTGCTCTTCCTAGTAAGCAGCAACATGAAGACAGAATGCTGGGGAGAAAAATCATGTGCTGAATATCTGCCTATCATGCAGCTGCACAAGGTCCAAGGGCCCTGCTCATTATTATTCTTATGCAGGGCTTTTTTTCAGCTGGAACGCGGTGGAACAGAGTTCCGGAACCTCTTGAAAATGGTCACATGGCTGGTGGCCCCGCCCCCTGATCTCCAGACAGAGGGGAGTTTAGATTGCCCTCCGTGCCATGGCACTTCAGCGGCGCGGAGGGCAATCTAAACTCCCCTCTGTCTGGAGATCAGGGGGCGGGGCCACCAGCCATGTGACCATTTTCTCCAAGGGCAACCCACTGAGTTCCACCACCTCTTTTCCCAGAAAAAAGCCCTGTTCTTATGTATACATTACCTCCTTTGAGTGTTAGAGCATTTTATATATATGACTTTTATACCTATCAGGCCGGTCAGTGTCATTCTAAAGAGACACTTAAGGTGTGGGCAGGGAATCAAGGCTAAAAAACAGTGACTTGCTTCCATGCATGATAGAGCTGAAGGGGGGATTTCCTAGTTCATCACTCACTATATCCTAGCCTCTCTATGATACTGATTCCTATTTGAAAACTGATATCATCTTGAGGTTGTAGGCTAATTTACCAAGTCAGCTGTCATACTACAGAATTTTTCGTTTGGTTTCTCTATCAGATCAATTTTATTTGTAGAAATGACAGAAGAGTATATTTTACTTCAGAACACATTTGACTGCTACCATTAGAATGACAGAGTGATAAACGTTAGGACAATTTTTCATATTAAAACTTGGGAGATTTTACTGTTCATTCATTTTACTGGCAGCTGTGCATTGGTTCCTGTTTTCAAGTCACTGATACATGACTATTTTTATAATAATTTTAACACTGTTGGTTTCCATCCAGTGGTATCTATTCCTGTTCTATGTGTTTATATCACCATGTTGCTTCTACAACTGTATTGGTAGATAGTCAAGTTAAAATGGTTAAAATAAATATGCTACACTGATTGAAAGGGGTGTGTGGTGGGGAGTGCTGCTTTCTCAGAGGCAATTGATACTGGTACCAGACAAAGGGCTAGATCCAGACCAAATTTTCCATCAGAAGAATGAAAGTTTTCTGCCTTTCCCCTTCCACTGCAGACTGCTGACCCACAAAATGCTGCTTCTGGGGGATAGGGGACTCTGAGGAGCAACATGAAGGAGGTCTGCTAGGAATGGATGGAAATTGCCAATTTAGTCTGGATCTAACCCAAGGAGAGAGTGATAAGCTACTCTAACAATTGCCATTTTATTAGTGCCATCAGTGGACTAACCTAGGTCTAACAAAAGTATTCCTTCAATGCCCTTTCCGGAGAAAATGTACCTTGTGGCTAGGGTTGCCAGTCCAAGATTGATAACTTGTAGGAGACAGGGGACAGGGACAAGGGGGCATATGTGGGACATCAGTGACATCACCAATGTTACTACATCAATCCGGAAGTGACAAAGAGTTGCTCTAGGAATTGCCAGAAACACTATGGTAAAACTACAGTGTTCCTGGCAATTCCTAGAGTTACTCTTTGTCACTTCCAGGTTGTATCCAGAAATGATGTAGTTACATCAGCAATGTCACTTTTTTATTTTAATTCTCTCTGGGTGCTGCTCTGAGCAGTGGCAGGAAACTGGGTTTGTCAGAGGGAGACCTTTTGCCATAGCAGGAGGTCATCTAACAAGCCTACATGGGGCTATTCTGGCTGCCTTTTGCTGGCATTTCATAGCTGAGCTAGCTGTAGCCATGATAGCCTTAAATTTGGCTTTCTTTTGTGGCAGTAGTAGAGGTGGAGAGCAGAGAATTGGAGAACAGGAAAGTGGTGGCAGGAGGACGAACTAGGCAAGCTGCAGCGGGGGGGGGGGATATTTCTACTAAGGCTGCTTCTACACAGGTGTTTTTCTCTGTCTTTGGTCCCAAACTGGAGACTGTTTGCAGAAGCATCACCCACAGCAGCATTCTCTAATAATCTGTCTTCCAGATTTTCTATGCTTTCGGTATGCTTTCCCTCAAACCTGGCTTACTGCTATCTTTTCTGAAATAAAATAATTGAAACTCAGTAGCATGTTGTCTGGAAGGGAAGGTGCACATATTCAAAAGTCTTGTCCATATCTGCACCTTTTTCCTTCTGTCAGTTCCTTGCTGCTGCCATTTTTCCTGCTGCACTATTAGAAGCTTTCTGAGGGCTTTAAAATTGTAATTGCTATAATGCTATGTTGTTAGATTTGTCTATATATAAAACATTGTTTTTTGGAGCATCATCAGTGCAGAATGAGAGGATTTCTAATCACGTATTGTGCAATCCTAATCTGAGTTACACCCTTCTAAACCCTCTGTGCTGATATATACCTCTTGATATATTCATTGCCAAAATGAGATTCCAGTGAAGTAATCCCATGGACTCCAATGGAATCCAGCAATGGGATCCAATTAAGCCACTTACTGAAGGGTCAGCTGAATCAGCCCCTTATAGTTCATCCAGTGAATGTGAGGCTAAGCAAGAATTTGAATTTGGTGTCACTGATCCAGGATGCTAGCTATTGTAAAGGCTATGGTTTATTGACAGAGCACCTACTTTGCATGGAAAGGGCCCCAGGTTCAGTCCCTGGCATCTCCAGTTGAAGGGATCAGGTAGCTGGGATGGCAAAGATCTCTTCCTGATAGCCTGGACAGCCACTGCTGTTGTGAAAATGGGGGGATGACCCCTCCTCCTCTCTCTCTTTCTGGGTCTCCCCCCCCCCCCCGGCAGCACCTCTGTTCGTTTGTTCTGGAGAGCCACTTACCAAGGCTTGTGAGGTGTGAATGGAGTAACCTTTAGTCTAGCCCCGTTTTCCCTCTTGCTAGTCTGTCCTAGTGACGTGAATAATCACCTTTGTACAGAGAAAATCTTAACTCGTCACAAGGTTTATTTTGACTGACAGAATGTTACATTGGAATGTTGCATTTAAAATGTCAAGACCAGATGCCACTAGGTCTGTCTGCCCTTAGATGTTACAAATATAGAGCAAGACCGGTAATAGTTACAGAAATACAAGCATGCAGTTTACAATGTTATAATCTATGGACCTTATGATAGAAAGAGAGAACTAAAAGAATACTTATCCTTAATAATATAAAAACCGTAAGCAAACTTACTGTAAGTCTATAACAGAAATCCTTATACAATCCTAAGTACTTAATCCTTAACCTATACTTATATTAATTCTTAACCTAAGAATAGCGCCTTAAAGCCTTATAACAGAGTTACTAACCCCACAGAAATCTTCTGCCTTACCTCCTGGAAAACCCCTGGACCAACTTGGGTCTCTTGTGGGTTCCAAAGAGGAAGCTTAATGGCCACCAGTTGGCAGACACAAAACCCTTGTGTCTTCCCAAGGAGTGGCGAGGACTAGCTCCTTGGTCACTCTTTTTATAGAGTAGTCCTCAGCTTTCTGATTGGTCAGTGGCCCTCTGATGCAGCTGATTGGTCAATGGCACCCTGACATGGGTGGTTCCATGACCCTGCTGACATAGGTGGTCACATGGACTTGTTGGCCTATGGGGTTGAACCAGTTCTGTGGCTCTTCAGTTGTTCCTTGTCCTTGTGCCTAAAATAGCCTTTGTCTTGAGCCAGTCTCTGCCCACGTGACTTTCACTGTATGGATGCTCTTTTTGAAGAGTCAGCATGATTCAGCATAACTCATGAAGCCTAAAAAAACTGTCTTACTCTGATTGGCTAAAGAGGTCAGAGGGGAACTTTAACCCTTATATTATGGCTTGGGCCTCTTTCTGTCTGTCTTATATGTCAAAGCTGAACGCCTTTCCCCAATTTAATGCTCTTTTATGGCCCATGCCTGGTTTATGTCAAAGGGCGGGGGGGGGGGGGCTGCTGCAAACTTCTGCCAGCTCCCACATAACACAAGTGTACATGAACTGAAGTGAGAGCTTTTGGAAGTTGCTTTTTAGGACAGAGCTGGTTCTCTGTTATGGGTTTGGGTTCAGATCAATCCAAACTCTAAAATTCTGACCTCAACTGCCAGTCAGGGTAGACAATACTGGCGTTGACAGACCAATGGTCTAACTCAGTATATGACAGCTTCACGTGTGCCAGTACCACAGTGGCTTGCACAAAAAAAATGTTGCCTCATAAAAAGTAATAGGGAGGGGGAGTAAAGAAATCATATCTTTTAGAGTTCCAATGGAGCCTTAAAATACAAATTCAGCTACATTCTTCCCCCTTTTCTAAAGTGCATTTATGCTGTATGTATAGTACAATAACAATATGGCCAACTGCAGAAAAAAACCATAGTAACTGAAGGATTTAAAATCAGTTTACTTTCTAATATAAACATTCCCTAAGGATTAGACAAGCTCATTTACTGAAATGAGTACAAAAATAATAATTTAATTTGTTTTAAAAAATTAACTCCAACCCCAAAAAGAAAATGAAAATAAATGAGATGTATGGTATGGGGCTGTAAATATATAACCAGATCACATCAAATGGGCTGCAAAATACAAAAATCTCTCTCCTCTGGAATAAATTTCATTTACTGTGTGCCTTATATATGAAATGTCTCCGCTGTGGCTATGGTGCCACTGCATGGTATTATCCATGTGTGGACAATTCTGAAATTAAAAATCGTAGTAGAAAGATGGCAATGTGTCAAGGGCACCCTAAAGAACTGAGCTGGTGTTTTACAGTGCAATCCCGAACACACACCCTTCTAAGCCCAATTACTTTAGTGGACTTTTTAGACTCATTAGACAATGGAAGGGGAATAAAGAAATCATCTCTTTTACACTTTTATACTGCTAGACAATGGAATTTTGCACAAAAGCAAAAAAAAAAAGTGCAAAATCTTGGTGATCTAGTAGTTAACAAATGCCAAAAAGAGCAGTCAAGTCCTTGCCTCTTCTCTAGGTATATACTGACTAGCTAGAAGTTGAGAAGTTACAGATAGAGGCAGGCATGAACGGTTCATCACCGCAGACAGCGTGGCACCGATCAATCAGTTTCCTATGGGGGGATGGGCTCTCTGCAGACGTTCTTCTGATCTGGAAATGAAGTTTTCATGAACCAAACAAACCTGTTCACTGTCAGGATCTAAGGTTGTGAGGTTCCTTGGTCAGAGTTATGCCATGTTTAATCTGTAGTTGCTAGCTTTTTCTCCCTCCAGGTCCAGGTGTTATTTTGACCGCGCTTTCCATGGGAGAGAATACTCTTATCTGTTTCTACAGCCAGAGACCTTGACGGGCCGAGCCTTCCCACAGCAAAGTTCCCATCGCCCTGGAAGATGGGGGGAGGCTGGGAGTGAAGGGTTTGATGTATCACCAGTTTTGTTTTCTTCTCTCATTCTCAACAATGTATGTGTTCAGCCAAGATCCTTTCTAGGCCTTGGAATATGGATACTTGTGTCAGAGCCTAGTCTTTCAATAAACCTTTTGAAACCAAGAAATTGTGCTTCTTGCAGAAGGGGGAGACGAACTCTAGATAACAGGGATTCCATAGTCTGACATTTTGTTAAGAATCCTACTTTTACTCCCCCGACCCCTCACCCAGGGAGGATGGATACCAGCAGGAACCTGACTGATCTGTCTGTGCCTGGACAGGAGGGTGCTGGGACTACAGAACTGCCTGCCGGTGGTACCAGGCAGGACCGAGTGATTCTTGAGGGAGCTCAACCAAAAACGAGTGGGATCCGTGGATGTGAACAGCTGATATCGTTGCCAACTCCTTGGCAGTGGGGTTCCAGACCCCGGGAAACCAGGGAGAGACGAGATGGCACCATGTTTTCCCGCTCGATGATTGATCTCAGTAGGACCATCGGGTCGACAGAGCAGGGAGCAACGGGAGGACCTGTCTGGGAAACAGGTCGCTTATCCACGCTCTCGGCAGGCGCTACTCGGACCAGCTCCCAACCATGGTACAGATGGGATGCAGAGGCCAGGCGCCTGGTGGAGGATGTCCACCGGGGGGAGGCCAGTGGGCCTCAGAACTGGGAGACTGCGCGTAATGAACTCTTAAGTTGGGATTACACCGATGTGGGCTCAACTGGAACATGGGACATGGGCGCAGGAGCCCAAGCCACAGACCCATGTTGGAACCGATTACAAAACCAAGCCCATGTGGTGCAGTATGGAATACTTGCAGTTATGGGAATGGCTAAGGGCTGGTTGGCAAGTGCTGCGGAAGAGGAAGAAAGTCCCAGGGAGACAACAAGGGTGACTTCGGCCGGCAGAGATTGGGTGCCAGGGATTTCAGGTGATGCTGTGGACGAAGCGGATAGACAGCAGCGTGACTGGGAGGAGACCCTGCTCCTGCCGGATCAGACGCTGCCAACCGAGGAGGAGGAGACGGAGTACGGGGCAAGTTCATGAAAGTTCTTGGTTTGTGATACGTCAGGAACCATGAACTGCACGGTTCAGAATTTTCCCGGTTCGTGCTAATCTCTAGTTACAGAAGAGGCACTCATTCTTCAAGGGGGACTGTTATTTTCAACCCTGTGTAAAGAACCAGTTGCTTTCATCCTGCTACTTCTTTATCAGGGGATTTGTGAATGAGCTACCCAGCTAAATGCTGTGGTGTGGTGACGTGCTGTTTTAATCTTTTTCACAAAATTAACTATTAATAATGTATTGAATACCATTAAAATGATAATGTATAAATGTATAATTCATATCAATCAAAGTGTGTTTGGTTACCGGAAATATGAGAAAGAACTCTCCTGATCAGAACTGCAGCCCAACATCTCTAAGACAGACAGACAGAAAATGTAGAGTGTTACAGTGCAATTAAGCTAGAGGAAATATAATGTGTTTGCTTCATTCAGCTTCTTAGAGTCATAGCCTCAGGGGATTTAAGGGGATTTGCTTCATGGATACAATCTGGTCTTGACACCCATTGTACCTCCCAGGGATTGGGGCCTCAACTACATATGCACTAAAATTGTAAGGAACAAATCTACCCTGCCTACATGAGGGGGTCCCTCAAGAGTGATCAAGCCCTGGGCCCAGACCTCAGCAACAGCCCATGGAATCTTTTTGGATAGACTAAGGGTGACTTAGCAGGCACATGCTCTGTGCAGAAGGGTTATAGACAAGCAGTGCATAGTGAAATAGAAGTTAAACATACACTAATCATAACAAACTCTTTTAAAAGGCAGCTTCTTACACGATCCCATTATAGGGCATAAACAACACATCCCATGACTTGGATTCTTACAGGACACTGAAAAATGGGAGGGGAATAAATGTAGCCAGTACAATTCTGTCTTTCACAGTATCACCAGGCAGGCAGAGTATTGAGATGGTAGAATAGGGCCTAGTTATATGTGCCATGTGATACAAGTCAGGTTGGAGGTCCTCCAACTTAACTCACAGTCACACATTCATCTAGGGAACTCACCTTAAAAACGGCTTCATCCCTCAGTATGGCTTGGAGCACTAGTGAAAACAACTGGGAGGGGCTATTTGCTCCTTACTTGAGCTCTATGTAGGGATCCCAGGTGACTGGCGGGGGTGGGGAGGAAGGTGCAGAAACAGGCCACCTGGCCATGCTCCCAGGGCAGTGTGACGACATCAAATCCCGGGAGTGACGTCATCGCAATGCCCCAAGAGCACTCCCATGCTTCGCAGCAAGCCAATTAGGGCTCCAGGGAGTTGTGCAGGAGCGCACAAGCAAGAGGAGCAAAGACAAGGTGAGTGCTGGGCCCTCTCCTTCCTGCCAGGATGGTAGGGGGACCTGGCAACCTTAGCTCCACATGTTTTTGGTCACATGACCCCAGGCACATGGAGCCCAGAGAAAGGATCTAAATAGGGTACAACAGTATGCCTGTAGACTCTGCACATACAGGGCCTTTTGCAGGTTTCCAGCTGAGTGGGAAAAAGCCGTTATATGTTGTTCATTTATATACATGCACAATTGTTTATACAGGTAAGCTGTATTTAAACCTACAGAAAGGGACAATCCACCACAACTCCATTCACGAACGTCTAAATAGGGCTAATTCTTTCAACGTATTTGTTTTAGAAAGCTGGAGAAGTATTTTAGGCATGATATTTCTATTAAAAATTAATAGCATTCTCAATTTGCAAAATATGAAATTGTATTCTGTTTTTCTATAAAGTTCCCCTCAGTTTGCAACTGGAGATTACTCTTTTGCACTTCTACTGTCATCGAATGAAAACATAATGATTTGGTGAATTAGTCTTTTATATTTTTGAATGACAAATCTTAAAATTTTGACCTCCTGAAAAAACATATCCTCTTCCTAGCGTGCTCAAATGTATCAGTTTGGCTTAATATAACAAGCATAATATATAGGAAGAACAGAGTGAAATGCATGAATAAAATTTCTGATTCTTCCATCAAATAATAGCTTGAAAAGTCTGTCATAATCATTATCCTTTAGTCTCTCTCTCTCTCTCTCTCTCACACACACACACACACACACACACACACAGAGAGATATTAATCAGCCAACTATGGAAACATTTGGTTTTGGAATTGGTTAAATGAGTGCTACTATGCAGTTTATAAGCAAAAGCTATACTAATTTTATTGTTCCAGTTCAGGTTGTTTCCAGCCTTGTTCAGACATTTGATTTAGGACCTCCAACCTAACATAACAGGAGCATATTGCCCACAATCCTCCTAATATGTGTGATAGTCATTTTGTGCGAAGAGGGGCAATGCCTATTTTCCATGCATGTACAGCTTTGAAAAGAACACATTGTTGAAGAAATTCATTTGCATGCAACAAAGCTGTACATGCATAGAAAATATGCCCATTTTCGCTTTTCACCCAAAATGGTGATCCTGTATATCAGTAGGATCATGTATGGCTGGAGTGCCAAAAATCAAACATTAGAACAAGTCTATGGTCAAACGCAAAGTTATGGTTAGTTAACTCATTATAAACAGTTGTGGAGAAATGCCCTCTACCCAAGAATTCACCCCAGTATTTTAATTATTGTGATAGCTTTCTGTCCATGTACAGGAGTCCAGCTGCAGGCTAGTAGCTGGCAGAAAGGAAGAGTTTGAAGGAAGAAGCCATCAAGCTCCAAGCACAGAGCATTAGGTATTCTAATGAATTTGGCCAAAGCTGGACAATGATTCACTGTCCCACCTAGTAAGTCATACCTACAAGCAATGAAGCTAAGAAGATCTAAATGAGCCTCAGATGGGAAGAACTCCCTAAAGCAGATTATAAATTCTCAGGATGCAAAGAAGCAACTCTCTGACTCTTATACTTGCATTTTGCTATTGACTTGACAGCACAAGCCATGATGGACGACATCTTTTCCACGTGGCAAGGAACAATGGAGAGATGAGCCAACAGTGAGCATTAAAGTAACACTGAACTTCAAGTGAACTGCAACTTCAAGTGAAGCTAGCCTATCCTATATCAACATCATTTAGGAAGTACCTAGTGTATGAAAAGAGGGCTGTGGGTTTTTCCTTTTCTTTTTCCTTTGCTCACCCTGAAATATTTGAACAGAACATGTGTGATTTTTTATTCATTTATTAAACTTGCTTATATTCAGGGCTTTTTTTCTGGGAAAAGAGCTGGCAGAACTCAGTGGGTTGCCCTTGGAGAAAATGGTCACATGGCTGGTGGCCCCGCCCCCTGATCTCCAGACAGAGGGGAGTTTAGATTGCCCTCCGTGCTGCTGAATCTAAACTCCCCCCTGTCTGGAGATCAGGCGGCGGAGCCACCAGCCATGTGACCATTTTCAAGAGGTTCCAGAACTCCGTTCCACCGCGTTCCAGCTGAAAAAAAGCCCTGCTTATATTGTAAACACTCTGAGTCTTGTCTCTGAAAAACACCATGCCTATTCAGTCCTGCTGTCTGCAGTGTAGTAATGGGGAGTGGCAGCAGAGGAGCTCAGTATCCCTGGAGGACAATAGCTCTAAATGGCATAGTTGCAATAGAGCTCTCCCATGGTACCTTGTGCAGCAAAGCAATTTGGTTTGGGCACCCCTGGTGAGTGAAAGAAAGGGGCAGCAGTGCCAGGCAGAGTCTTGAGGTTTTTCCCTACCTCCCAGGGCCCACCCAGAAGGAACAAGGAAGGGTTTACGAGTCATTCATTCATCACATTGAGGTGATCAGATTGGGAAGAAGTGACTAATTTGGACTCAATTGACCTTCCAACTAAATTCTGGAGACACCCAAAAAACAACTCAAGCTGACCCACAAAGAACTTCACTATCTTAAAACGTTAGGCTCTTCAAATAACACAAACACAAGAAAGAAAAGTCACACAGATTAAAAAAATAAACTTCTAGTTACTCCCCAGTCATTTTTTCTAATACAAACTACAACTGGCTTTTCTTTTTCTTGCAGCTGTTGAGTTCAATCATAGGGTTATTTTCAGCAAATATACCATAATAATAACATAGTAACGTCTGATTTATATACCACCCTTCAGGACAACTTAACACCCACTCAGAGTGGTTTACAAAGTATGTTCTTATCCTCACAACAATCACCCTGTGAGGTGGGTGGGGCTGAGAGAGCTCTGAGAGACCTGTGACTGACCCAAGGCCACCCAGCTGGCTTTATGTGGAGGAGTGGGGAATCAAACTCAGTTCTCCAGATTAAAATCCTGCCGCTCTTAACCACTACACCAAACAGGTTCCCTAAGGAAATGAAATAAACTTGCTACGCATACATTCAGCAGAACTGTTCATCTCATATAGCATATTGAAAGTGTGCTGATGATGAATCTTTGTGAAGTGGTAAGCAAGTGTGTGTAAACATTAAATTAACATTAACATTAAAGAGCTGACCCATCTCTTTAAATGCATGTCTGCTCCAATCTCATAGAAAGCAGGAGACAGAGGATAGAAATGGGGGTCAGAACATATGTGAGTTTCTGCCCCTGTCCTTGGCTTACTACCTTGCACAGTGTCTGATTTTGCCCCTAACTGGGTTCCAATACTAGAAAATGCCACAGAGAGTAACAGAAATCTATACTGCCTCCAAGAAGCAGAACACTATGATTTCACAGACAACCAAATCAGTCCATAGCACCAATCTAAACCTTAAACACAAAGACTGTATAGTTGATTTCCAAGTATGTACTCTCTGCTAAAAAAAACACTATTTAAATATTGGGATAATTCTATAAGCAACATATAATGTATCTCCATTCTCTAGTGGATATTGAATTTCTTTTCCAAAGATAGGCAGAGAATACATCCAAGATGCAATGAAGGTCCCTTGATATCTGCCCCCTACCCCTTACCGTCTGGCTCTGCCTGTCAAACGGTCCTTTCCTTTGGCCTTACTGCTCGTTACTGGCAATGTTCTGGAAGCAGGCTCACTGGTGCCCATTCTATGTGGTCCTCCACCTGAAAAACATGCCATAGACAGAACTGGAGTCTAGCCAGTCCAGCATCAGTCTATCTCCAGAAGGCCTACCTTAGAGCTTTGAGTGCTGTGTTTGAAACAGAGCGCAGTAGCAATAAGGCTTGACTAAGAGGTGTATTATCTTATTCATACATAGAACTGGGAGACTAAGAAATTCCTTGAACATTAGAGAGGCAAGGGCTTCATTCACACATTGTTGGATGTTGTGCTATTGTTGCACAATAGCAACCATTCACAACTGGATTTTCCTATGTGGACAAAACAATCCAGATTATCACTATAGTGCAACAATAGCACAATATCCAGTGATGTGTGGATGCAGCCAAAGACTTCCACTGAAGAATATAAAAATAGCAGTTTTCAGAGACATGTTAGCTTGGATCCTAAGGTGTCTCTGTCAGCTCAACAGCAGTTCCTCCAACAGAGTTGCATTTCTGTATGTAGGGGAAGGGAGAGCAATGTTCGCCAATTCTTTCTTCCTGCTATAAACTCCCACTATGCATTTCCCACTGGTATGTACCTTACCATTTTACTCAGAGCAGTAGAGTAAACACCAGTGTTTGAAGCCTTTCTCCAGCCTAAGAAGCTTTCCTCCAACTTATGTAACTCTTCTTGCAGTGCAAGAGCCACTTAAAGTACAAGAAAGCTCCTCAGGTTAGAGAAGAATATGAACTTTGTTGAGTGGTGTGGTAGGAAGCACACCTGGGAGGTCTACATGAGCATATCTTCTAGGGGCACACAAACTTATGAGGGGAGGGAAAGGAAGACATTGCCTTCCTCAGGCACCACTCTGCTTGCTCTGTTTAGGTCGCAACCCCTAGTCTTTCTGTTTTTACTGCATTTCTTACTATTCAGCAATTTGTTGGCCACCTTGAGTATATAGTCTCTCTTTCTTCACTGTCACAAATATTCCTTTATCCAACAGCAGTGTTGCTGAAAGATGCAGGAAACAGTTAAAATGGTAGTAATTCAGCCATGGAAGAAGGGTGCAAGTCTAAACCAACAAACATATCTGCAATGACCAGTTGATGGGCTGGAAAAAGCAAATGTTACTCAGTGCCTCTATAAAAGGGATGCTACTCTGGACTAGAGATGGGCACGAACCGAAATACGAACCAAAATTAAGCATGAACCAGGCCGATTCGTGGTTCATCAGATCCCATTTCTGATGAACCGCCACAAACTTTAGGCTGGTTCGTTTGGTTTGTTTTTTGGTTCATGACTGCAGACAGCCTGGTGCCAATCAATCAGTTTCCTAGGCAACAGGGGATGGACTTCCTGCAGACCTTCTGCTGACCCGGAAGTGACCTTCTGCTGACCCGGAAGTGATGGTTTTCTGACCCAGATGTGATGGTTTCACGAACCAAACGAACCGGTTTGTGAACCAGGGGCAGGTTCATGAAAGTTCACGGTTCGTGAAATTTGACGAACTACAAACCACATGGTTGGTTTTTTTCCAGTTCCTGCCCATCTCAACTCTGGACCTGGAATCATGAGTGGAAACAATTGGGGCAAAACATATTATCTCAGTAAGGTGTTTGTTAGTCTCTTGATGGTTCATTGGTGCAATGAGCCAGGATTTACAATATAACTGAAATGAGCTAAAAGACTATTCCTGGATCCTACTCACCTTTTCCTTCAGAAGGCAATGATCGGTGCTGGGACTTCCTGATATTTCTAGTACCTTGAAAGTACAAAGCATAAAAATCAGTATGATTAGTAGGAGCTCCCATTTCCCCAACCCAGCACAGCACTAACTGCCTAACACAAAAAAGGTGTAACTATAAGACAAGGCAGGACATTTGGTGGTTTCAACATCTGGCAGCTGAAAATACATACATTTGAATTAAATGCACTGAGAACGCTGCTTGTATAACAGTAATAATGAGCAAAGAAAATGAACAATATGGTTTTCTATCTGTGCTCGAGGTAAAAACTCCAACTTTTAATAAAATATTGCTTTTACATTTGTTTGGCTCAAACATTCTTCATGATGTTTTTAGTAGTTTTTTTTCTAAACACAATTTCACATTTCAGCAAAAACAATATGACAACAATATGAAGGCTGCTGCTTTTGTGCTTTCCAAATATATATTATTATGCTTATATACAGGGGTCATTTCGTAGAAAAAGAGCTGGAGGACCTCATTAGCATATGCCATGCCCCTTGCCATTGCTGGAAGTGTGTCATTAGCATAACTGATTTGCATATGCCACACCCCCTGACATCACCTATCCTGGCTATTTTGGCCCCAATCTTGGCCATTCATGGCCAAAATTGGGCCCAAAATGGCAAAAAGGGGCTGAAAATGGCCAAAAAGGGGCCCAAAATGGTCAGGATCCAGCTGCTGCTGAGCGAGAGAGTGATCCACCACCCATCAGAGGCCCAATCTGGGATATTTTGGCCCCAATTCAGGCTGAAATGGGCCCAAAATGGCCAAGAATCACATGGGCAGGACCACCTGTCATGTGACCTCTTTGGGGAACTGATGGAACTGTGTTCCTGCATGTTCCCCCTCAAAATAAGCCCTGTTTATATACAGCATTTCTATCTTGCCATTATATAAGAAGAGTGTGAGGATGGCTCACTTGTAAAAATTTAAACAATAAAATAGCTACAATATAAAAATTAACAAGTTAAAGCACTGAACTCTTAATTTCTGTGTTACCCCTCTCAATTGTTTCATGTAGCCAATGAATAGCACGGGAGATGAGATGAAACCCTGCAGAACCCATAGGCCAATGGCCAGAGTCAACCAGCACCACCTCTGGGAAATTATCTTCCAGGAAAGACCAAGGCAACTACAAAATAATATTCTCTAGTCCTTTCCCAGCTTGATTATCCCAAAGGATACCATGGTCAATGGAAAAACTTGGGTTTGAGTTGCCACTCACTCAAGCACTCTGGCCCAAAGGTCAAATATGGCACATGCCATTAATAGTTCAGGACTGAGGGGTCCAAAGCTATTTAATAAGGAGTGTTAGTAGGTTTATTTCAAAGCTTTTTGTTGTGGACTTCTCCTTGAACAAGACATTAATGATCCGTACCACCAACTATGTCAATCCTTCTTTACTAGATTTAATTTTTTTAAAAAAAAATTAGAATTTTATTTGAAAAGAAAAATACAAATAGCAATAGCAAGTGCATAAAAACTTGTACAAAATAATAAATTTGAATTCAACAGAAAAGTATATTCTGAATATGTGGCAACACAACTAACTTATGGAATGTTTCTCCTCTCCCTCTCCTTAATTACTTATACCTACAATTTCATATCAATAATCTTTAATCAGTCATCTATTTCATATTTTATACTCAACATTTTTAACGTCTCCGTATTATAATTAGTCTATTTCTATATCAACTACTCTTAATTTTTCTTAACTTTGAGCTACGAAATCAAAGAAATCTTTCCATTTTTTCTGGAATTCCGATATTGGCCTGTTATGTACATAAGCAGTTAATTTAGCCATCGATGCATATTCGAACACTTTGTCAATCCACTCAGACATATCTGGGCAAGATTCTGTCTCCCATTTTGCAGCATATAGTACTCTCACAGCTGTCACCATATACGTGAAAGTTCGCCATGTTCTTTTGTAATATTGCTCGGTAGAATATTTAATAGCATATTTTTGAGATTTAACTCAAACCAAAGCTTGAAAATCTTCTGCGTCTCTTCATGTATTATCAATATCTTTGTGCCTTCTTGCATGTCCACCACATATGATAAAATGTTGTATCCATGCATTGGCATTTCCAACACTGTCCACTGCAATCCTTATTGATTCTTGCAATTCTTTAGGTGTGATATACCATTTGAAGAACATTTTATACCAATTCTCTCTTAACAGCTGATAATCTGTACATTTGATTTCTTTAGTCCATAAGACTTTCCCATTGATTCATGGAAATGGTTTTTCCAAAAAATTTCATCCATTTTAACATACAGTTTTTAATTTGTTCCATTTCTGTATGAAAATTAAGATATTTTCAGTATAATCTTAAGCAGTGCAATCCTAAACAAAGTTACTCAGGAGTAACTGGAGTCACTCTGTTTAACAATGTACTGTTTTACTTTTAAATTTCACAAATATTTAAAAATACTACGTTATATACTAAGTTATAAAAGATTTATTTTATGCTGTTATGTTATGTTATGCACTAAAATAAGATAAGGTTTGATAAGAAACTAATTATTGCACCTATTTCAATTTTCTTTGTGAGATTTAAGTAGTTCAGCGGGGCAAGGATTGAGAACAGAGGGGTAAATTCACTTCTCCAAAGATCTTGTTCACATTCTCAGGCTACATGTAATGAAAAGCTTCCACATAAATTTAACAAATGGAAGCCACAGTAACATCCATCTTTTGAAAATGTAATTAACATACTGTTCAAGTCAGACTGAATACAATCAATTTGATCCAAAAAGTTCTTTGCAAATTGGTCACCACCATGAATAGCCAAGGGATACACCAGCACTCCCTGGTGACTAGCACAAAATACAAAAGAGCTGCCAGTCACGGAGGCCGTTGTGATACCTCTCAACACACTGCCATGGAGTAAGCTCTAAATTGGTATCTTGCCAGCTTTGCCAACTCTTTTCACCCACCATCACTCTAGTTGTGTCATCCTTGTTGCTTCATGGCTCTCCATTCCACAGTTAACCAAAAAGTGAGCGTGTTCTTACAGGTAGATGAAGGACAATGGGAGCAATCATGCCCACTGCTCAGACCCTTTCCTCATACTAAGGCCAGCCACAATTGACAGGTTAGACAACCATATCAGGTGGAAACTCCCCAGAACAGTCAAGGAACTAACTGTATCTGTCATTCTGCAGGGACAATTGTTTTAATATCCCCTTTCCCTACCTGCAGCAGTAGAAGTCTTCGGGGCTCCAATCCTCAATACAATTACTAGGGAGTAAATTCCATTTAACTCAGTGAAAGTTACTTCTGAATAATCATTCATAGCTGTCGTCAGAATTTTGTTAGTGGGTCGGAACCAGGCCTTTTTGGCCTATGTTAGAAATAGAGAACCAGCTATAGTTTGGGAAAAAGAAATCTTCCAAAAGCTCTGTCCCTGCAGAATAAAGTTGCCTTTCCTAGGAAGATCTCACCCTCTGTGACAGGGAATAGATGAGGCCATAAAAGTTGTTAATTGTTTGGGACCTTTTTAAGTCCTCTGGCCTTTTTCATATAAATCACCAAAAGAGCAAAGGTAAACAGCAAACAGCTTATCTCCGGGGAGAACAGGATATCCTATGACTAGTGGTGTGTGAACATTCCTTTGCAAATTACAAATGCATATCAAAGATGCAGTCTATCACAGAGGTAAGGGATGTGTAGACTTGTGTTTACATGAAAGACCCTCAGCAGAACTGTCTTTCAAGAACAAAGACAATGTAATTGATTAGGATGTTAACAAGACTTTGATACCTCCCTATAAAAGAGGGACGAACCAGATACTCAGGACCCTTCACTTGCCAATGCGCAAAGGCTAGTGCTAGCCTTTGCGGCTGTGCAATGGGGGGGGGCAGAGCTCTGGAATGGGGGGAGGGTAAGGGTTTTTTTTGTAGTTATCTTATAATATTGTTGTATCTTGCATGCTAACTTGTATTCTGTATCTATCTCTATAATGCTCTAGTGGTCAGTGAGCTGGGCCCATATCTGGTGCCTTGCCTAACTTTTTTTTGTTTTGTTTTGCCTGTATGAATAAAAACTTCCAGTTTTGCTTAAAGACCTTCCTGCTGCTGGCATATTATTCTTAGCAGAGACATCAGTTTAGTACTAGGGAAAGATCAAGTGAGGTTGCACTCTTTACATGCCTATGGTAAGAGGCAAACCCAAGCAGCAAACCAACAGCAACTAGGGGACTGATCCCTAGTTGCAGAGCAACAATTTCTACAACAATAGCATTGCCCTGAAACAGTCAACCTTATCAGACAGTGATTTATCCATGACAACAGGATAACTGTAAACTCCTCCAACACCAGATTGCTTCTGCCCATAGCAGAACACTGGCGCAAGCACATGTCCTGACAGCTGTGCCACTGGAGTGTCCTTTCTGGTGACAGGGTTTGCACAGGGAATTCTGGGGGATCCAGATCAGAATAAATGAGATCCAAATAAGACAGTTGTGTTTTAATTCTCTTTTTTCTTTTTTTCTTTTTCAATTCACTGACCACACTGCTTTAAATCTGAGCTCACATTATGTCTTTTCTGTAAAGCCCGATGGAAGCAGGATTGGCCTTAGCCACTGCTTTCTGAAGCTGCTTCTCTCTTTATTTGAAAGGTGTGGGCACAGGGCTCTTGTGGGTCACAACTCACTCCAAAGACATGGAAAAGTGACATGATGGGAGTTTTAATGAAGGTTTAGTCTTCATTAGCTGCTTTCATGTTCTCTTTTAGTTTTTAATGCTAGGGGATATTTATGCAGTTTAACAAGTTTCACTGAACAAGCAGCATAGAATTTTTCTAAATAAATAAATGTCCAAATGACTTCTGGAATGGTTGCTTCTAAACTTTCATCACACATTAGTCTTCTCTGGAGATTCTATCATTGTTCTCCCTCCCCACATATACCTTGAAACATGTGAAGTTTGAAAGAAACTTCTCCCAAAAGAAATTAGAAGTATGTTTTCAGCATCTGATAGACTGAACCAAGGCAAGGAAGTGTCAAGATTTTCATCCCTTCACAACTGACAGAAAAACGGCCTTACTGACCTTTCTTACTATGGACACAATCCAAAGCTACTTCCCCATCCTTAGTATCTTCAAACCTGCAAGAGAGAAGGAATCATTTCAGGTATGAAACAACTGAAAAAAATCTGTCCATATTTATGTTATCTATTTACATCATTTGTACCCTGCCTTTCTCCCCAATGGGGACCCAAGGCAGCTTACATCATTCCCTTCCCCTCCATTTATCCTCACAACCACCCTGTGAGGCAGGTTGAGTATGCATAACTGGCCCAAGGTCACTCAGTGAGCTTCCACAGCAGAGAAGAGATTTGAACCTGTGTTGCCCAGATCCTAGCCTGATACTCTAACCACTATACCACACTGGCTCTTATGGGCCAACAAATACAGCAATGACATTTACAATATAGGAAGTGAGCTGAGCTGTGGGGGAAATGCTTCATGCAACAAAGTATGTACAGGTAAGGGGCAAGGTTTAGGCCATCTCATCTCGCCTGCCAACCTCATTTCCAGTAAAATGAATGGATGAATATATGAATAAATACACATTCATATTCCTGTTGCATCTAGGTTTGTCCTAAAATATTCATTGTACATGATTTAAGAATATCGCTTCATATGGCTATCAACAGGCTGCCCTGTAAAAACTTCCTACTAATTGCACACAGCCCTGACCCAGATGGCCCAGACTAGCCCAATCTCATTAGATCTTGGAAGCTAAGCAGGGTAGGCCCTGATTAATAATCAGATTGGAGAGCTCCAAAGATGATCAGAGTTCTATGCAGAGCCAAGCTATGACAAATCCCCTATGAATGTCTCTTGCCTTGTAAACCTACAAGGTCGCCATAAGTCACCTGCAAATTGATGGCACTTCCCACCACAACTGTATGCAGTGAACAGAAATCCTACTCTCCTGTACCTTTACTGTCTTGTCTTCCTCCTCACAAAACCTTGCAGCCATCTTATTTTTAGTATGCTTAGAGTTGCTATGAAAACATGCTGTAAAAACACGAAAAGCCATGCTGAATCCAACCAAGGGTCCATCTGGCCCAACATCCTCTTTCCAGTAACAGCCACCAGATGTTTCTGGGAAGCCCTTAATGCTTCTGGGCACGAAGGCAACATGGCTGCCTTTTCAAATGTTCCCAGCATGTGGCTCTCAGAAAAGTGCTGTCTCTGAATAGTCAAGTTCCATTAACCTATTACTGATAATCATCCTGACTTTATATAATCTATTTTAAAATCCATAAAGGAAAGAACTATCATCACGTTTTGTAGGCTTGAATTTCATAAGTTAATTTTGTGTTGTGAAAAAGCTGGCCCCAAACCCACTTTCATTGGATGACCCCAAAATCTAGTAATGTGATTCTAGGCAAGGTGCCTCATTATGCTGAGTGTTTCTAATTCGGTTATCTGACACAGAATAATCCATTTGGAATATCTGCAAGGCATTCACTAATAGAACAGGGCCATCAACTAGACTGGATCTTGGCACACGTGCAGGGAGGGAGATGGGAAAGAGAGCATTGGCCCCACCCACTCCCTCTGCATAGCCACCTGGGCATCTGCAGGAGTGACTGTATGGAGTAAGGGGCCATGGGAACTCCCCTCCCCATGATCAGCTACATTCCAAAACCAGCTCCTTCTCTCCCTCCCTTTAGTGAATGTGTGGAGCTGTCATGGGTACCAGGCTTCAGTGTCTACATTTCTAAGGGGGTCTTCTTCACTGAACATCTTGAGAGTCTCTTATCAGCTGTATACAACCTGGCATTATAAAAAATCCACTGTGGGTCATTGAATTTGAGTCACCTATTGATGCAGAGACTCTGATGTACTATTTTCCTTCTCTAGCAATTGTAAATCACATAAAACTCGCATGAACACAACCCCAAGAGTGTACATAGACATATTGCTTCCCATCAACATTCTACCTCCCACTAGAATATTGTTCCCACTGTTGACCTCTTTGCAGGCTTCATCATTCAGGGTGTATTAACTTAGAGATGACTTACAGACGCTCTGATTTTTCTATGTCCCAAGCCCGTCGCCATTCTCCCCTTGCATTCTTGTGACGTGCCAGTCGCTCAAGGTCAATCTGATCCCGTTCTTTCTTCCACCGCATATATTCTGATCGCTCTTTTCCAGACAGGATACAGCTCTTGTCTCCTGGACTCTTCTGGGGAGATTTCCCTCTCTCCTATATGAACAAGAGGGTAACAAATTAATGCGGTAGCACTCCTTGGACACTCAGCATTTGAAGGGGACAACTGCAGCACTGCAGCAACTCTTCTGCTGGACTGTAGGCTACTATTCTGGTTTGCCTGCTCTTTACGGACTATCACCATTTCTTATGTTACAGCCACCCTATCTCATAGGAAGCTGCTTGAATGACTTCTGAATTAAAATCTCTAAACATGCAGCTGTACTAGATGCACAAGGTGAAATGAGAATGGTAGCGCTGCTAGGTTACAAGTAGACATTCCTACACTTGCTCATGTTCCATGCCACCTAGATCAAGGCCCCCAATCTCATTGATCCTGGAATTCTGAGAACAGATCTTGGAATTCTGAGAACAATGAGCACTGCCACAAAATGACTGCCATGGGGCTGGGACCACTCACAAAATATTTGGAGGTTGTAGTAAGACATGCAACCTGCTATGATGGAGGCAGCTGTTTCTTAATGAGAGCTTCTTGATGACACAAAGATGAAAACCTCCTGGGTTCTTCTGAAGCACCTCCTGCTCCAGTGAGGTACATAAAAGCCAGTACTTGCTGCTTGCTCAGGGAAACAGATGCTTTGTTGTCCTGCAGTAGAGACCACCCTGTGGCCTACGTGAGGGAGTTAGGGTCCTGGCATTTTGCAAGCTGTGTAAAACAGAACTGTTCAGGAGGGCATTTTTGTAAAGATTGGCCCAGGGAAATACACTGATGTTATACCATGTTCAAACTATACATTTCATGTTTAATGCTTAATGTTCAGATGACAGCTCTGTTTCAATTTTCTACAGTTGTTAGTCCTATTACATTGCTTATTAGATGCATCATCCTATTGATTGCATTGATTCACATTGTGTAATATGCTTTGAATCCCAGTGAGAAAGGTGGACTATAAATAACATAAATAACATGAATGAATGAAAATGAAACAAATAGGCATCAGAAAAACCATTGATTGGGGAATCACTGACCTAGACGTTTGGCAGTCTAGAAGCAACATTCAGTTCCAGGCCCAGTTCACTGAGACTGGTCTTGCATAGTGGCTTTTGGCTGCAGCCATAGGACATGCAGGGTGGCCATAAGTGTGGCTACAGAACAATTACTTTGAGTGTGGTCTTGTGGACCACAGCATGCACTGGATACTTCTCCTTAGCTATCTTTTTCTTTCCATTTTTGTGTCTTATTTTTCTTAAAATGTAAGCCAATATTCAGCAGGGACCTGCTTATTTTAAAGCATTGTGCTGCACCTAGTCCACCATTATGTGCTTAACAAATGGACAGTAATAACATAATGAAAGAGCATCTCTGCACTAGTCCATCTCCTTCTGCTAAGCATACTCCGTCGAGGGAGTAATGAACTTAGAATTGCACAACCTTTCTCTTAGTGGTTTATAGAGATGGGTTGGTAATACATTGCGGAATTTTAATTTAGTGTTCAGACTCACTCTCTTATCTCCTCTTTATATTTTCCCTACTGGCAATAAAGATCCTTTGCTTTAGAAAACTGAGGGTCTTGTTGTTTTGTAATGGTACAATACTTATATGGTTGATCCTCAGAAGCTCGAGCCTGTTTTGGGATTCAGGGCCAATATTTTGGGAAGTCAAAAGTCCAGGGTACTAAGTTAAGACAAGAAAACTGATCTCCTCTAGCCTGAGGCCAAGTTCACAAATGGAGGAGAATTATGTAGTGGTAAAAAATCATTTTATCATTTCAGACTGGTGGGAGGGGGTGTCACATGCTTAACAAACCTTTGTGCAATTCAAATATTTGCAAATCAGAGAGTAAATGGCAGCTTTCCACTTGCTGGAATTATTACTCTAGAGGAATTTGGAAAAATTGAATCCCTCTCCTACGGACTGAAGTGGCACAGTCCATTCTATCATTTCTGCACTTTACATCCCAAAAGTAGTATCAGATCTAGCAGGTACTTAGTGCTGAATTAATAAACCATTGAAAGCACATTCCCTTAAGGAGCTGAATGCAAATGGCTAAGTGTTCATTTGGCTTTTCCAGCTGTACAAATGGTTTGTGCAGCTAATCATTCAAGAGACTTGTTAAGTATTACTCTTTAAATCAGTTTTAACATTGAACCGTATTGAAAGTGCTTCACACACATTATCTCAGTAGCCCTTACAAGAGTCCTGCAAGATGGGGCAATACTATTCTCCCTATATTGCAAATGGGAGGCTGTCCTGTTCCAGCATCCTGGCAGCCCAGATTCTCCAGCCTGGAAACAAACCGTATTTTATTGAATGGCGCTTAGTCCCAGGAAAGTGTTCTTAGGACAGCAGCCTTATCAACAAGGAAGATCAACAAAGGACTACATCAAAGGCAGGACAGCCGAGGAAGTGGAAAAGAAGCGAAGCATCACAGCAATGAGCAGGTGCAAGTCAGGATTGCTGAAGCAGCCAAGGAGGTACCCAGGCAAGGCCAAGGGCACACAGTGAGAAGGTTCACTAAAGAGATGTCCCAGCAACTACGAGAGGGCTCTGTAGGTGATCCTACAGCAGCATCCCTTCCTCAGGCATTTGTGGAACTGATCCTGGTCCTCGTTGCCAGGAATTTCACCCCATGAGCAGAATTATGAGAAGGGGGGGGGGCTATATTTTGCCAGGCAAGTGTTCTGCCTTTCTGTACGGGCTTCAGGTCAGGCTGACTGGCTCCTCTGTGCTTGAGATCTAGGGAGTAATTGCCAAGGGTTCCAAGGTGGGGGAGCCCCAGCAGGTACCAATGGGATCCAAAAGGATCCAGAATCCTCCTCAGGGGGGTGCTGACTTCTCCTGTCTCCCCTCAGGGTACTGGGACCTGGAGAGCATGAGCCCTTTCAGTAAGGCTCTGGGAAGCCGCTCCACTAAGGCCACCCAATGAAGTTCAGGCTCAGAGGAGACAGAGTTGAACCAGGAACTTCCTTGTTCACAGCTCAGGGCCTTAACTATTATATTACAGTGGCTTTTAATATATAGCAATCTGTGTATAAATGTGTGTGCCTGTGTAACTGATCCTCCTACAAGAGCAGGCCAGCTCAGAGCACACTGCAGAACAATCATAAAGTGCACGTCAAAGAACGTTCTTTGAGTAGGGAAGCATTTGCTTGCACTGCCGGGCGCCCGCCTGATTTATTGTCCCATCCTCTGTTGTAACAGCTGGTCTTGCTTGAATATTTAAGATTTTAACAAAAAGGGCTGCTCAGAAAAAGGCTGTATTTGAAAGCAATGCTATCAACACAGCAAGAGTTTAGCATAATCCACCAGAGGTAAGAGCAAACCAGCAGTTCCCCAGTATCAAGTTAGACCGCTTAGAGCAGAGTTGAATATACAGCAAGTCCTATGACGTTTTTTGTCTGTGGGTAATTCACTATTTCATATTTCTCCCCTTCAAAGATGGCCACCCCCACCCTTTTCCCAAACAGAATTAATCTCCTTGGCATTTTGCTGCAGATCAAAATAGACTGAAGGAAAATTAGAGACTGAGAAACCTGTTGCCAAGGAGACACACCTGTGTGGGTGGGCAAAGGAGGGAAGGAACAACAAACTCTTTTGTACCAAAGGGAACTGAGGGGCCTGACAGGTCCATCCACATGTAGGCGGAGCAAGCAAGAGTTAGTTCTTCGATTGTGAGGGTCCGGAAAAGCCCTGTTGTGCTGTGGAGGCCTTGGTTCTTCTCACCTTAAAGACATGCTGGTTCCTTCCAGCAGATTTGTTCCTGCCCTCTTTCTAACTGCTTTCCCTACCTAAACTTGCCTGACCTGTTAGGCATAAGAGTTCAATGCTAAAGAAGGCAGGGCAAGAAATAACACAGAAATTCATATCAGAAAAGCTCTGAGGGAAATGGAATATTATGTGTATGAATATATGAATAATGGGGTGAAGTGCCAGGTGCCTGAAACTTACTATTAAATTTAAAAGAATAGGAAATGAATATTCCCCATTTCCTAGTTTATTACAAAGCATCCCAACTGTGGTCATTTCTTACCATTTTTTGAACTCAAGGGAGATACCCTGACCAAAAGAAAAGAATCCTCTGTTCACTTTCATAGCTTAAAAAGAGAGACAGAACCCACCACCTCCCATGCTGAGAATAATCATGCAATGTTATCTTTATTAAATACATGAAATAAGGTTTAGAAGAAAATTAGTTCTGATACACCTCCAATTATATCACTCATCAGCAATAGTATTCCTAAACAAGAAGAGCTTGCTATTGTTTTAATGCTAACACAAGTTTTGGAAAACAGTTACCAACCAGTTATTCTGGAAGGCCAAGATACAGAACTCATCCCCTATGTTGAGAATAATCATGAAATATCATTATTAAATACATTATACATTTTGGAAAACAATGAGCTTATGTGGCAATACTGAAAAAGAAAACTGTTCATTTTAACTATGTCGTTCGGAAAACAAAAGTTGCTGCTGAACAGAAGGTCATTGCCAGCCTACATGAAATTCAGGAAACCCAGGACCAGATCTTCTGTTGGTTCTATTTTTGCCTAAAAATAAGAGCTTAAGAACATAAGAGCCCTGCTGGATCAGACCAGAGGCCATCTAGTCCAGCATCCTGTCTCAGGCAGTAGCCAACCAGTTACTATGGAGCGCCAAGCACACAGCATAGAGGCTTCCCCTGATGTTGCCTCCTAGCACTGGTATTCTGAGGTTTACTGCTTCTAAATGCTGAGGTTCCCTTTAGTCACCATGGTTTGTAATAACTGATGGACCTATCCTCAATGAATCGGTCCAATCATCAATCCTCTTTCAAAGCAGTCTATGCCTGTGGCCATCACTATATCATCTGGAAGTGAATTCTATATCGAGTAAAAAAAAATAGGAATCTATACCTGAAAAACAATTTAATATTTTTTTCAGGTGCACATTCCTATTCTTTACTCAAGCCCAATGAAGGCTGTTTTCACATGTGCCCCGGGAAATCGTGCAATCTCACAGCATGAAGCGTCTTTCTAGTACGATCTCCCTGCACGATTCCCTTTAATGACCCGATGACATTTTAAAAAGCACCATTAAACAGGATTGTGTCAGGAAATCATGCTAGGAAGATGCTTTTATGCCATGAGTTTTGCGAGATCTTCCGGGCGCGTGTCCATGTGAAAACGGCCAGAACCAATGTCAAATCAGAGAATCCAAGCCCAACCGAAGCAAGGGATACAGCTGCAAGCTCAACAGAACCAATGTTGAACTGGAGAACCAGAGACTCCCAGAACCATGGGCCAATGTGACAAGCCCAACTGAACCAATATCACAGTAGAAAATTCAACCAACCTGGAAAGTCAATGCCAAGAGCTGGCAAGAAGACATTGACACAGACACACTGTAAAAACAGCCCTGGGAGTCTTAAAATACTGGCCTCAAATATTTCTGTATATTCCTGAATATTTCCAGAATTTTTCACAATGCGTTTACCAATATTCTTTTTATTTTTTATTAATTTTTCATGAACAATTGATAAAAAAGAATAAAGAGAAATGGAATAAAGAAAAAATACATCACTAGAAGAGAAAAAGAACAAAAGATCAAAAAGAAATAGGGAACAAGTACCAATTTGAGCGCAGGACTCTAATCTGGAGAACCAGGTTTGATTCCTAATCCTTACTCCTCCACTTGAAGCCAGCTGGGTGACATTGGGTCAGCCACAGCTTCTAGCTCTCTCAGCCCCACCCACCTCACAGGGTGTTTTGTTGTGGGGATAATAATAATATACTTTGTAAACTGCTCTGAGTGGGCATTAAGTTGTCCTGAAGGGCAGTATTTCTCTCTGTTTCCCAAAAAAAGACTATAAAGAGTTTCCAGGTAACAATGTATTTATCTAAAGACCTTTCCCTAATCAAAGACATAAGTTTAGCCATTTCAGCATATTCCATCATCTTCTCCAGCCGTTCCTCTATGGTAAGTAATATTGTAGTTTTCCATTTTTGACCGTATAATAGTCTCGCTGCTGCTGTCATATACAAAAAGCGTGTACCATGAGTAGCTTCTGTTTTTCCATTAATCCTAGCAGGAATGCCTCCTGTTTCATTTGTATATTAATCTTTAAAATCTTCTGGATAATTGAGTGTATTTGTATCCTTTTTTTTTATAGTTTTGTTGCATGGCCACCATAAATGCTAAAATGTCCCCTCTTGCTGTTCACATTTCCAACATTTATTCAAAAAATTCTTACATATTTTTACTAACTTTTAGTGATATGTACCATCTACACATCATTTTATAAAGATTTTCTTTCAACCATAAACATAATGAAAATTTAAGGCCCTTCAACCACATATTCTCCCATTGTTCATGTTGTATATTATATCCAAATTTCTTTACCTATTTTATCATACATTTTTCACCTGCTCTTCTTCTGTTTCCAGTCTCAACAAAAGTTTATACATTTTAGCACTAAACATTTACCAATATCCTGAAAAATTCTGAACACCATCCAGACACCCAAATATATTTGAAAAACACCAATAAGGTATTTCTGGGTATATATTCTCTTTGGAAATATCTGAACACAAATCCTTAGTAAAGAAGTATTCCTTTTGTCTTGAATCTACAGCCCATCAACTTCATTGGAGTTCTAGTATTTTGTCCATTTATTCCTTTCCTCTGCTTCTGGTCATTTAACCACTTTTAATCTGTAAGAGGACCCGTCCTCTTATCTCATGACTGCTAACTTTATTCAGGAGTCTTTGGTAAGGTACCTTGTCAAAAGCCTTTTGAAAGTCCAAGTGCATAACTTCTTCTGGGTCACTCAGGGCCCGATGGTAAACAGCAATACTGAGAGATGGCAGGGCTTGTAATAAAACAGTTTTTGGCCATGCCATGGTCCTAATCTAACAGTACAATTCTAAACAGCTATACTCTTCTAAGCCCATTGACTTTCATGGACTTAGAAGGGTTTAACTCTGCTTAGGATGATATTGCAAATCAAGCACATACACACTGTAAGCTGTATGAGCCCCAACGTACATACTCTGTACTTTGGGGCTCATGTCTCTGTAGTCTTCTTTTTGTTGGACTAATGGCAGCTTCATTTAGAGCAGAACCACAAGTGACAAAAGGCACAGATTGGACACTTGTCTGCTTCCCTCAAGTTTTGATGGGAAATGTAGGCATCCTGGTCTCGCAGCTTCGCTCTCCGACTGCTGTCCAATGGACTTTTCAACTGTCACTTGTCCAACATTCCACCAAGCTGCCTACATTTCCCATCAAAACTTGAGGGAAGCAGACAAGTGTCCAATCTGTGCCTTTTGTCACTTGTGGTTCTGCTCTTAGATAAGGAAGGCAGGGGAGAGTTAAACCCCACTTTCTCCTAGTGGTGCTCTTTTAATCAGAATTAGAACTCCCAGTGCTTCCAAGTGAAACTAGATTTGTTAGGAAAAGTGATCAAAGCTTTTCCACATCTTGCATAGTTTGGCTCTTAAACTAAGAAAAAGATGTAAACTGTAATGTTACTGGGCATATGTGAGAGGAGATACTTACATAAAAAATCAAATATATATCAACCAGTTTAAGGGAAGGAAATCACTTTAAAGTGATGGACAAATAGCACAAGTTACACATATACTGTCTAATCCTCCCTGAGTTTCAGTAAGAAAGGCAGACTATAAATAACAAATTGCAAAAACAATAAATAAAAAGTCATTTGTTCACCTGAATACGAGACAGAATGTATATTTAGTACAACCGGACAAATGTTGGAACCAGGGCTATGCTGATTATTTTCAGTGGGTTTGCCTAAAATGTTTTCTTTTTTTTGGAAAGAAACAATAATTAAGGAAATAAAGAGGCAAGACCTCCCATGGAATCCTTTGATGATCCTATTGAGTTATATTACGGCACATACTTGGTGCATAATGTGTTAATTACACCAATGACTGTTTCCAAGTGAAAATGGGAGCTCTACCAATTGAACAGTGAAATCCATTCTAGGTGGTAAGCTATAATCATTTGGAGGGATGTGAAGAAGTGAATCCGCGACATGCTGTTACAAATACCTGAAATACATTTGTCTCCTTTTAGAGTAGAAAATAAGGTCAAAATATTTCAGGGCATTTCACTTACAGACATATTGAATGATCCTGTTTTGTTTGTGAGAATAAGGAAATTGTGTCTTGTATATTGTTTTTTGCTGACTTTGATGTGTGACATCAGATTTCATGCTGTTTAATGGTACCTAATGAAACCAGTATTGTTAAAGAGAAAGAAAATGTATTTTTAAAAATATTTATTTCACTGCAACCCACCCTTCCTCCAAGTTGCCTAGGGAGAGCTAGGTTAAGAATTATTGACTGGCCCAAGGTCATCCAACAAGCTTCACAGCTGGGTAGGGACTTGTACCCGGGTGTCCTTCATCCACTGACACTGGTCCGTTATACTATTGTGTTACGTATCATAAGTATGTGTGACATTGGCACATCTTTCCTTGGCTGTTGAAACTTTGCCAGTGTGATTTGATTCCAACTTCCATGTTCCAGCAGTGTTACCAGAGACTACAATACTTGAATCAAAGACATAAATAAGGACTTAGGCCATTGCCTGAAAATACACTTTGCTCCTTATGGACAGCCAACCAAAAACTGGGCAAGAAATGACTGTTTATTATTATACTTATTCAAAAGATGAGTATGCACTACCATGGTCAAGGGACCATTGCTATCCATCCACGCTGAAAGGAGATACTTGGTTCAGAAAGGCATTAACAATGCAATCCTAAGCAGTTACTTCAGTCTAAGTCCATTGATTTCAGTTGGCTTAGACTGGAGTAACTCTGCTTAGGATTGCACTGTAAGAGTGGCAGAGTGCTAAGGGTTCATCTAGGAAGCACTGTAAATGAGTAGTGGATGTTTCTAATCCCTACTGTTATGATTTGAGATGTTATAGCCTGAACCAGTCCCTAGACAATCCATATGATTGGTAAGGACCAGTGGAAGCAGGGAGATTTATGTTGGTAGTTTCTCACAGTAAGCATAAGAGTTTCTGCAATTTTTCCAGTCCCTTGGATCTAGAATGGGGATAAATAGAGAATATGTGGCTCATTGGCAATAAGCTATTTGTAGAACATGGTCTATTAAAAAGTTTCAATTTAAAACGTGGACTAGCTTATGTACAAGCCACCTATATCACATGTTCAGGAGGGCATTTTTCTAAAGGGAACAGAATTGTTTTTATTACCTGTGAAATTCTAGGCAGTCTTCATTGCATTGTTCATTCTCTATATATTACTTGTTTGTTGCATTATTTACAAGGTCTTTGACCTACTTTATTTTATGTATTATAAATATATTCCCTAAATTCCAGGGTTTTTCCTGCCTTTTTTGCTGTGTGCTCTATACGTTTTCCATTGTGTTGTTTTTAACTTTGTGATCTAACTTGAGTCTCAGTGAGAAAGATGGACTATAGATGAATGAATAAATAAATAAAATCTTCTGGCTGGTATGAGATGTGAGACCTGGGATGTTCCCCCTCCCCTTCAGTGTCTGCTGGGGTTTTGCTAGCTAGTGAACACAGATAATTATCCGAGCTAGACAGGTATCTATGCACATGGACCCAAATGAATACACCCCTTACTGAGTTCTTGTTGTCTACACTGTACAGAGCTGGGCTTCTTTTGCAAATGTTTTTGGCAGGGTTGACAAGAGTCCCTTCTCCAGCCATTGCTTTGAAAAGGGTTGGCTACTCAGGAAACGTTGCCCTCCCATTGAGTTGGCATCATTCTCCCACAGAAACATCAGCATCCAGTCAGTTTTGACTGAGTATGCAGCATCATGACACTGGCGCTTTAGACCAATTATGCATCGAGGAGGTGTTTCTGATCTGAGCAAGGGCAGGGAAATGTTTCCAACCTCAGGCTCGGCTCAGCTTGGCCACAGCTGTGCTGTTGGGGCCATAAGGGAGAAAGATCAGGCAGCCTCTTGCTGCTCACTGGGGCTGCAGCTGGGACTAACACTAAGGAGCTCATCTGTGTTCTCCTAATGAATCACATTGCCAAGGAAGGGAAGCTTATTCAATTTGTACTCTGTTAATTAAATCAAAAAGAGTCCAGTAGCACCTTTAAGATTAACCAATTTTATTTTAGCATAAGCTTTCGATTCTCTTAAAGCTTAGTCTTAAAGGTGCTACTGGACTCTTTTTGATTTTGCTACCACAGACTAACACAGCTAACTTCTCTGCATCTGTTAATTAAGAGGGCTTGCCTGCTCAAGGGAGCCAGGCCTTCCTTTGGGGTCTATGCCGAGCAGCTTGCCAGCCAGGGTCATTGCAAAACTGCCACCTTGCCCTCTGAGCATGACATGTTTTATAATTCATGGAGCACCGGCACTTAGCGGCCTCTAGATCCATGGCCTCCTGTCCATGAGTTCACTAGACCTGAGAAAATGGATCGCCTGCAACTGATCTTAGTCATATGGCTTTACGGAGCAGTGAGAAATAATTCAGATTTGAGGCCACGAGGGCCGCAAAAGCCTGCACAGAACAGATACCACATGGATTTTTGTTTTACTGCCCTTCAGAGACTAATAAATCTCAAACCTTTTAAACTTCAAGCAAAGTGTTGTGGCCTTTGTACTCCAAAAAAAAAGCAGATGATGAGCCCTCTGGCAGCTGGGCAGCAGCATCGTCAGGTTAAAGAACAGGCCTTGGCAGGAAACTTCTTCCTCCTGTTCCTCGGCAATGTGACAAGGTAATATCCAGGGAAGGATGCTGAGGGTCACGCTGTGCTTATGGCACCCTCTGGTGGCTTATGTGCTGAACCACACTGTGGCCTTCCTGTAAAACATGCTTCGCCATGCACCAGACTGAGGACTGCTCAGTCACTTGGAGGCCCCTGCCTTTTCTCTCTTCAGACTCTTGCAACTCCCTCTTTACAGTGAAAAGGTCATGTGACTCACTCCCAAAAGCCACCTCAGTGTGGAGTGATTGGAGAAATGCTAAATTGCTTACTGTTTATGATGAAGAGTGCTGTCACAAACTGAGCTGTTCTTCACATCTACAGGACTTACCATCACTCCCTTAATAATAATAATAATAATAATAATAATAATAATAATAATAATAATAATAATAATAATAATATACCACCCTTCAGGATGACTTAACACTCAGAGTAGTTTACAAAGTATGCCATTATTATCCCCACAACAAAACACCCTGTGAGATGGGTGGGGCTGAGAGAGCTAGAAGCTGTGACTGACCCAAGATTACCCAGCTGGCTTCAAGTGGAGGAGTGAGGAATCAAACCTGGTTCTCCAGATGAGAGTCCTGCGCTCTTAACCACTACAAAAACTTCCCCTTCAACTCTCTTTGTCACTGGCTGTGGCCAACATATATCCAATAGGGCCACTTCTGGAAGTTCTATGGCAAATCAGAGCATAAACCTTCTCCTTCCAAATGGATACACCACTTACTGCGTTCTAGTTGTCTATGCTGTAGAGAACTGGGCTGCTTTTGCAAATGTTTTTGGCAAGGTTGACAAGAGTCCCTCCTCCAGGAATTGCTTTGAAAAGGGTTGGCTTTTCAGGAAACACTGTCCTCCCATTGAGTTGTCTTACCCACAGTACCATCCACTGCCTGGATGTTACCCACAGTAACATCAGCATTTCAGCCAGTTTTGACTGAAAATGTAGCATCATCATGATATCAACCAGGGTTGTTAGGTCATGGTGGGCAACCATGGCCTGAGGGCGAGGACATGGGGTAGCACACAAGGCCACAGGCACCACAACATCACTTCTAGAGGAAACCTAGAACTGACAGTGAGTAGCTCTAGGAGTTGCCAGAAACCATAGTTTCCAGTGATTACTAAAGCTACCCATCATGACTTCCAGATTTCCCCCCGAAGCGACATAGAGGCATACGGGATGGCAACTGTGGTTGTTTGTTTTTCATTTTTTCTACCACTACTGCTTGGAGCAGCTGTGGGCAAGGCTAGCTGCCGGAAGAAGACCTGTTTTAGCAGGAGTCCTGGTAGCCCTAATACATGAAGAATTTAAGGCTTGTAATGTCACAAGTGTAGTATATGTAAGCATCCCGTCAAACTCCTTAGAGTTTGGCTGAGGAACTCTGACCCATGAGGTGCTTTCATTCTTCTTGAGATAACATCTTATATTGATGTCTTGATGTATGTGACTGATGCCCCTGGCCTCAGACCTGGCCCCTGCCTACTTGCATGTAAGCCCGGTCCATAGGGTCTGTAAAGATCTGCTTAATCCCCTTCCCCAAGTGCTGCACCAGGTGCTCCCCTTTATACATCCCTGCCTTTAACCTGGCCATATGGGTTTGGGTGCCAGTCCCTGCAGGTCTCCTCTGCTCCTTATGTTCCTGTTCTCACTATTGGGAGTATTTGACTGGAAGCTACCACTCCCCCAGGGGATCCTCCTGGCCTCCACTGCTGGCGGTTCTCTCAGTAGCCTGGTCATGTCTCCCAGACTAAATGGGACTGGAGTCTTCCTGCCACTTTACCCACACCTCTCCACGAGGCCCTGGGCCAGGGGTTGCATTGGTGCTCTTGCTGCTTCTCCATTGGTCAGTTCAGCTGCCTGCCCCATTACCTCACCACTCCTGTCCTGGCTCGCGGCCCAAATTAAATTTCTCAGGCAGCCAGAGTAAGACTCTCCCTTCTGATGACATCCTGGCAATTCCTCCGGACCCACCATCTTCACTTCCAGCCAGCGCCTAGACACCACCAAGACCCCACAGGGTCTCTCGGGTAGCCACAATGTACAAAAAGGAGTCTGCTGCCAAATCTGAACTCATGGCTGATAGATCACCACCAGACATAAGAGAAGCCTACCACCTCCTAGAGGAATTGTTTTAAAAAGTTGTCAGTATCCATAAGTCTTCCCTGTGAACAGTCAATTTGTCACCGTTTCCCTGAAGCCAATTCATATTTAAGGCTGCCCTCACCTTTCTGCCAAGAACATTTTCGGAGTGCTTGTCGCTCTCTGACCACCTTCTCTCCACTGTTCTTTTTTCCTGCACCTGAAAAGACACGGGCCGGGATATTCATTCCAGCACAAATCAGCTTCTGTACATATTAACAGAGCTATATTAATCTGCTAATGAAACTCAGGATGGTGTTTTAGGAACAGACAGAGGACACCAGGGAGGCTGTCAGATGAATTTAACCATAATAGAAAAAAGAAAAGTGAAAGGACAGGGAAACAAAGTGGGTAAGAAAATAGCAACATTCTTACCAAATACCCTCTACTCCACCTTGTTGCCAGAAAGGAAAAGCAGATCTGCAGTAAAAGCCCCACCTTTACCATCAAGTAGAGCACTTTCAGCCAAAATCAGCACACAAATGCACCCCAACATTTTACTACTCCTTTAGTTTTATAGGCCTTTTGATCTGTAAAGTGCTTAACAACCCTGGGTACAATTCAGCCAAACATTAAACACTTTAAAATTTCACTGGGGGTGTCTGAAGCATAATCTTAACTCTCCCATTGCAATCAATGGGGTCTGGCTGAATAACTTTGGCTGAATAACACTTATTATTGTGTTTGCGCACACCATAATCCCATGAGATGGGTCACTATTGCTTCCATTTTATATACATGGTGAACATTAATCAAAGGCCTCCTTCTATTCACAGATGGTTGATTTTACACCTTTCACTTAGGATAGTCATGTTTGCCAGCACTCTAGTGGGGAAAAGAAACAAAAAATGCTACTGGTGATTCCAGGGTTTTCCCAGAAGTGATGTCACACCTATCTAGGAATCACCAATAACTCTATAGTAAAACCATAGCCTTTCCAGTGATTCCTAGAGAGGCATGACATGACTGCTGAAGAAAACCCTCAGAACTTAAGCATTGTGTTGAACTTAAGCATTGCATGAGAAAACTGAAATCAAAACAAAAAGTATTCATCCACTTCTGTAACAGCTTGTGGAACATCTTGCAAAACTGGAAGTAAGATTAATGCTCTCAAGATCATTGGTTATAGTTAGGGCTCCCAACCTCCAGTTAGGACTTGGAGTTCTCCTGGAATTACAACTGTTCTCCAAACTACAGATATCACTCCCTATTGAGAAAATGGCAGATTCAGAGGGTGCTATGGCAACTCATTCCCACTGAGCTCTCTCTCCCCCAAACTCCACCTTCTCCAGACTCTGCCCCCCAAATCCTAAAAAAAATTCCCAACCAGGAGTTGGTGACTACAGTTATAGCACAGTTTGAATTCCTTCACATGTATGCACAGAGCAAGACTCACGGCTATTGTTTGTTTGTTTGTGGTTCTTTGAATCATAAAGAGGAAGGGCTACCAGGCCTCCCACTATGGATGGAGGCCTCTGCCATCAACCCTTGCTGTCTGCCGGCACTCCAAGTGGCATAGCCTGGCCATCCTATGAGAAAGTCTACGTAGTCCAGCAGAGCTTCTCCATCCCTTGAGGTCGCTCCCAAACAATTGACTCTGTTCTGGTTTCTTTTTATATTAACCTCCTTGTCCTCCTCCTCATTTTTCTCTACAGATCAACAATAAAGATTGCTACTTGGAAGAGTGTTGTGTTCAATAACACAAGTCAAAGAAGAGATAAGGCCTGCGAGAAAATTCAGCTGTGTGGATGCATCACTTCTTTCCAGGCAGCTTGATCCAAAGACACTGCTGCAGCTACAGTGATGTCATCTAAGATTTGGCACTTTCCTCAGAGGTTAAAGCAGTAACCTAAAAAAGGGAAATAGAACAGAGGAAAGATTGGCCCACTTGACTTTTCTATTACCATTTCTAGGCATGCCAACACCAAGGTGGAGCCTGGAGTTCTAAAATTACAACTGATCTCCAAACTACAGAGATCAGTTCTCCTAGAGGAAGCGAACCTTTTGAAGGCAGACTATCACATTGTTGCTGCGCAACTCTCTTCCTCCAGGCACCACCCATAGATCTCCAGGAATTTCCAAAGCTGGAGTTGGCAACCCTAACTTCTGGCATATTTGTGACTTTATTGAGTAAAAGAGGTTTCATATTTATTGCCTCATTTATCCTTACAACAAAATCTTGTAATACCTTTTATTGAGGCCAACCCAAATAATACAAAACATTTGGGCTGACCTCATTGAAAGGTATTACACGATTTTGTTTCTTTTACTGGATTTTGCATGGGCTAATACAGACATTTACAACTTTTTTTCATCCTGACAACAACATTGTATGGTAAGTCAATATTATTTGCCAAATAAGGATAATAATATTGACTTACCATACCATGTTGTTTGTATGGTAGATGCTATAGTAGCTAGCCTGAGAAATCAGGGGCTTAGGAAATTAGAACAAACTGCTTCCCAGCATTTCATTTTTTTAGCCACTATGTAACATCACTCAAAGTCAAATCATGAGAGTAAATTTTAAATTATTGTTATTATTATTGTTGATAATGATGATGATGATATGCAATGCTATCAATAAATGAGAGAAGATTACTCAATCAGATGGAATACAAATTGTGGATGGAAAAAGAATCAAAAATTTAGACTATGAAGAAAATTAGAGATATTTGGGAATATTGCAAGCTAATGATATTCAGTATACAATAGTTGGAAAAAAGGTTTGTGCTGAATATTTTAAAAGGGTTAGAAAAATACTCAAGTCGAAACTAAACTATGGAAAATTGAAAAGACCATGAATGACAGCTAATGTGTAGATTATGTAACAAGATAGATGAAACTGTTGACCATCTCCTCAATGGAGGCAGTAAGATCTCACAAACTGACTATAAAAAGTGGCCTAATAAATTAGCTGCAATGCTGTATTGGAATTTATAGAAAAAGTATGAGCTACCATTCATGAAATACTGGTGGGAACATGAGCCCAAGAAAGTTGTTGAAAATTAGAAAGTTAAGATCTTGTGGGATTTCAAAATCCAAAGAGATAAGAAGCTACAAGACAATACTCTGGATATTACTGTGGTTGGAAGTTAGAAGATCAAACTGATTGATGTGGTAACACTAAGTGACAGTTGAGGAAAAAGAGACAGAAAAGATAACAAAATATCAAGCTCTCGATTGTAGACATATGATTTAGATGACTGTATGATTGTAGCTTATGTTTTATGTGTTTAACTTTATTCATTGAAATAAAAATTTATATTAAAAAAATATCAGGCTCTAAGATATAAAGTTCAGCGTAGGGTTGCCAACCTCCAGGTAGTGAAGAGAAAATCTACATGCGGCAGCTGGAGAGCTCCTGTAATTATGACTCATCTTCAGGCCAGATATCAGTTTTCCTGGAGAAAACAGCTGCTTTAGAGGGTAGACTCTTGTGCATTATACTCCACTTATATCCCTTCCCTCTCTCAAACCTGCCTTTGCTAGGCTACACCATCAAAATCTCCAGGAATTTCCCTACTCAGAGCTGGCAACCCTAGTTCAGCGTCTCTGGGAGAAACATACAACAGTTATTCTGGTAGTGATAGGAGCTCTAAGTGGGATTCCAAAAGGTCTAACTAACACCTAGGTGTTATCTTCATAGACAGGATAACAATTGGACAGTTGCAAATGGCCATACCACTTGGAACTAGAGATGGGCACGAACAGGAAAAAAAAACCCAAACTTGATGTTCGTTGTTCATTGCCATCCATGAACAGGGACTCGCAAACAACCACGAACATGGCCCTGTTCATGAACATGTTCATGGTTGACTGTTTGTGGGGGCCAGCAGGCTCTCCTCCAGCCATCATCCAAGTCAAGATCCCTACTGCACCACTCCTAGAAACCTGACCTGAGCAGGCAGCAGGAAAGGTACCAATAATAAATAATAGCTTGGTCCCAGAGCCTGGCAGCAGCCCTGGAACTTGGGGTAGATCCCTATCCCACTACACACAAAGAAAATTCAAGCTCCAATGCACTCTATCAAAATGCCAACAGCAAATGTCTCTCCCTCTCCACTGTCTGCAAAACCAGAGCTGGGAGCCCCCCTCCCCCCTGCTCTTTGCTTCCTTGTAACAAATTTGGAGCTCCACACTTGAAAGGAAGACCTGCCTATCAAGCTAAATTGGGCTTAGACTGGGGTTTCCAGGGCAACAGCAGGAGTTCAGACAGAGTTCAGACAATCCCTGCCTAAGTTGCCAAGGGAATTGATTGCAGGTGCCAGACTGTCTGGCTTGACAAACAGCAATGAACAGCAACGAATGAGGCTTGCAACAACCACTTGTTCGTTTAGAATGGGGCCTCATGAACAGCTTGTTCGTGAACAGTGGATTGGGCTGTTTGTGGCTTTTTTTTGTTCGTATTGCTGTTCATGCCGATCTCTACTTGGAACATGCCACATACTAAGGCAATACCTCACTGGCTCCTATATTCTTGGATAAAATCCAAACTGGTGAAGAACCAAAAAATTCCAGCCCAAACATCTGGTGGTCTGTGATAACATAATAATAAGGCAATTATTTAGTGGATATTGCATAAATTTATATATTTAGCAGGGCTCATTTTGAAGGGGAACATGCCGGAACACAGTTCTGGCAGTTCCCCAAAGAGGTCACATGTTAGGTGGCCCCGCCCACCTGTCTCTCGGCCAGTTTGAGCCCATTTCAGCCTGGATTGGGGCTGAAATGGCCCAGATTGGGCCTCTGGTGGGTGGTGGATCACTCTCTCGCTCAGCAGCGGCCCGATCCTGACGATTTTGGGCCCCATTTGAATGGCATATGCAAATCAATTATGCTAATGACACACTTCCGGTGATGTCAAGGGGTGTGGCATATGCTAATGGGTTATGCTAATAAGTTATGCTAATGAGTTCCTCCAGCCCTTTTCCTGCAAAATGACCCCTGATATTTAACATTTTAGTATATAAAATTTTAAATATTAAGCAACTGATAAACATCTATTAGCCTTCCCATCTGGTACTTACCAAGTCATCAAGCAATATTTTTACCTATAGTCCATCCCAGATAGCCATATCAAACCTTTCCCAAGTTATTATCCTACCTCCAGACAAATCATTAAATTATTGTTTCTGAGAGCAAGATGTGAGTTTTGCCCCAGGGAACATTTTGTTCTATAATTGGGGTTTCCCAGCTATGTGCTGTGTATGTGTGTGTTCTGGATCCATACACCCACTCTCAAGTTTGCTTGAGCCTTCTTCTTCTCACTGTGAAACACTGATCGTTTTGCTGCTGTTCCCACAGATCCCTCCCCTTCAAGACTGGTAATTATCACCCTATCCCAAATTGCTCTCTCCGTTTTCCTCTCTATTTTCTTAATTAGCCTTGTGTGTGTGCTGTATGTGTTTTCTGTATGCGTGTCTTTTCATTCTTCTGTTAATAAAGAAACCTTTCCTGTTGAACTCTGTTATTTCAGAGTTCTCTAAAGGTATACGTAGGTAGAAAGTCCTAGTTACCCCCTCTTGCTGCATCTCCTTTAAAGCTAATTCCCCCAACTAATTAAGGAGACCACCTATTTGGGTAACAACAGACCATCACCATGGAATTCCAGGGTTGCTACCCAGAGGCAGGCAAGGGCAAGCCACCTTTGTATATCTGTTGCCTTGAAAACCCTGCAGGGTCACCATAAGTCTGCTGTGCCTTAATGGCACTTTACACGTAAACATTAACTATTTAAGACTTTTGGCAACCATATCATAGCATAAGAGCTGCTGTTTGCTAAGGGAATCAGATACATTAAAACAAATATAATTGTGTCTGCTGTCCTAGCCAGTCTACATGGAGAAAACAAAAAATAAGAAATCCACTCTCTGATAAGGGGGGAGATTGCTGAGAATTTCCTGCATTGTACAGGTAGTTAGACTAGATGGCCCCTGCTGTCACTTCCAGCTCTACGTTTCTGTGCTTGTTTATCACCTTTGTGTCAGTTGGAAGTGCTCTAACATCCGAGGCAAACATATGATGGAGCAGGCCAGCAGGGACAGGTAGACTTCCTGATGACTGAGGTCTATAGGACAGGAAAACAGGCCAGAGGAAGGAAAAGCCAATCGTCTGGGCCTAGGCCAAGCATAATTAGTGTGAGGGGTGCATCCAGTAAGATGGCCAACCTCAGACTGGGGCCTGGAAACCTCATGGAATTCCAATTGATATTCAGATTACAGAGATTGATCTCCCTGGAGAAAATGGCTGCTTTGGAGGGTGGAGTCTGTTATCACATCTCTGCTGAGCCCCCTCTCTTCCCCTAACCCTCCCTCACCTGGTTCCCTCACTAAATCTCCAGGAATTTCACAATCCAGAGTTGGCAACCCTACCATCCAAACATGTGGGAATACACTTTGGGATGGAAGGAAAGTCAGAGAGCTCAATGGGCCCACAGATTAGACAAGCAGCCCAGAGGGAGTATGGAAGTGATGTAACTTCTCTGCCAATGGACTCTGCAGTGGAAGATGGAAATACAAACTTTTCATGAGTTGCCTCCTTTCATCTCTTTGTCTTCTTGAGTTTCCTGCAGACACAACCATGGATATGAACCATAGAGCCAAAGCCCCCCTTGCCCATGCCCAGCCTCCTAGGGCTGGCAACCCTAGTGCCCCTCCCATCCCAGCTACCAGTCACAGCCTATCTCCGACGACTGAATGGAAGAATGGCTGCCATGAATATGAATCCTGCTATCTTCTTTATAAATGAACGGCTCAGCAATCAGGCTCTGCATCCCAGGCTCGGGGTCTGCTTTGGCCATGCTCTCGCCCACACAGCTGCCCTCTAGCTTGTGGAGAATCCCATCAAGTTCTCAGACATTTGTTGCTAATCAGCTCTATTTCTTCCTTTGGTTGGTCTCAGTTCTGTAACCATACATGGCAGTAGCAAAAGTGATCACACAACTTTATTATGCAATCAGCTTTTAAAAGCTGTACAGAGCGGAAAGCAAAGACCCTTCCCACAGAGTAATATGAGACAGGCAAAAACATCCCCAGAGTTCTCCAAAATGGAATCCACTACAATTCAATCATATCTTCAATTTAGCATACTTCCAACATCACATATTCCCCCCATGCTAGCTGTGTGGTTAAAGCACATATTAGCAATATTAGAGGCATAACATATGTTCCGCTGCATTGTGGTTAGTGAATTGTGCCTTTATATTCCACGTGGACCTTTTTGACATGGTTATGTATTTGTTTTCCCTGATTTCCATTCCTTAACAATTGTGTCATCCATCCTCTCCTCTTTTTCCTGTCAATCATTATTGTTTTGGTCTGTTCCTACTTCCTATCTACCAGCATCTCCTAACATCCCTCGAGGCTGCTTATTTCTATAATGTCTTCTTAAGGTTTTGCCAGTAGAATAGCTGGAGTTTTATCTGCTGCTGTGATCTTGTAAGCTGCTCTGGTGTATTGTGTCAGAAAGCTGCTTTAATGTTTGTATTGCACAATTCATTACTTTTTGCTCAATATAGCATGTTTCTCTCTCAAAACCTCTGTTTTTCCCAATTTCCTTAGGGAATGATAACACTTATTCTTGCTCCCATTGGGAAAAAATTAACATCTGGTTGCACAAACTCTTGAGGATAATAAGAAAACAACAGCAGCGGTTGGATAGGCAGCATCTCACTTAAGTGTTAAAAATTGTGTGCAGAAGAAGCCAAGAGTAGGAAGCAAATGTGGCAAGACTGTGCCCCCCTCTGTGCAGCCAATGGGAAGAGGCTTCACTATAGAGGTGAACTTGAGGGCTCCTTGTAAATTTCTCTTCTATAATGACACGGCTGGGACTGGTTATAGAATAGGAAGCAATAAGGGCCTCTCTTGCCTCTTGTCCCATAGTAACAGGCATTCAAGAGCATACCTAGTATATGATATATTCAAAGGAGGGTTTTTTAAGTGTATGAGAAAAATGGATCTTTATTCCACAACTGTGGAAAACATTGTCAGTGGCCACAGCGGAGATGGCTTTTAAAACAGGTTAGAAGCAGATGTCTATCAATGGTTACTAGCAATGGTGAGTACATGGAAACCCCATAAACACAGGTGGCCAACCTCTGAATACCAGTATCAGGAGACAAAATCAGGGGAAAGTCTTGGCCTCTGTGCCTTGTTTGTTGGCCCTCTGTGAAACACGGTGCTAAATTGGATGGGCTTGGCCTGATCCAGCAGGGCTCTTATGATGTTCTTTTACTTGCCCACCCTTTTAAAAAATGCAAGTAGCACATATTCATAGCATCCTATTCTAAGGCAATCCTTTGTCCCTATGCAGATGATCGAACATGTAATGGAATCTACCCAAGCAGGGCAGGAGAGAGAGGGCTAAAGGGGAAAAAAAGGTGAGTGCTAAGGAGGGGAAGGGCAAAATTATAAAGCTGGAACCTGGCATATGGAACAAGTTTCTCGGGTTGCTCAGAACCACTTATGGAAAGAGCCTGGCAGATTCTTCCCACCCCCCGTTTCTATGCTTCTAAGTCCTCTCCTCTAAGCAATCCTGCCCAGATATTGTATTAGGAGGACCACACAGATTGTAAAAAACCACAACTGCACCAGAGCCACGGAAATAATCTCTATCAAGGAGCCAAGCAGGCAGTGAGGAGGTGGAGTTATTGCCTGGCCGGTTTGCCTTGGATAAGACTAGGCAGCTCAGCGAATGGCTTGTGACTGACTAATAGGGAGATGATAGCCAGCCAAGTAGGCTTTACCTTACCAACACCTCCTTTTTCATGGGATCATTTCAGTTATCGCTGATGAGAACTGCTATGGCAGCCAAGCAAGTGCAGCAGACAGCTAAGATCCTCCTGAGCACTAGACATGGGCATGAACCACAAAAAACCCAAACCATGTGGTTCGTGGTTCATGGGGTTTCCACGAACCAGGAACCATGAATTCCCATGAACTGGGGCAAGTTCGCGAACCAGTTCGTGGTTCGTGGGGTTTAAATTCCCCTTTCCTGCCACTTAGCAGCAGCAGGGAGAAAGGCATTTGATCATTTAAAGGGCCCTTTCCTGCCGCTTGCAAGCAGCAGGTCCCTTTAAAGCTGGCAAGCGGCAGGAAAAGTTTAAATGGCCATTTCCCTGGGGAAATGGCCATTTAAACTGCCCCTTTCCCTGCCACTTTGCAGAAGCAGGGAAAGGGGCATTTCCCTTTAATATGAACCAAACAGAACCAGTAGACCAGTTCCTTGGAAGTTCGTGGAAACGAGCTTCCACAAACCACTGGTTCGTGACCCACAAACTGGGCTGGTTCGTGGGGTTTTTTGGTTCGTGTTCTGGTTCATGCCCATCTCTACTGAGCGCAGAGGAGACCCAAAACTCGGTCTGTGGCCAATTCTGGTACATGGCTACTTCAAAGTTTCCCCCAAACACAGCACAGAGCCATCTGAGATAATTGCCAATAGATCCATCAAACAAGAAGAATGGTGACTGGGTGGAACTCTTTGCTCCATTCAGAAAATGCAGCAAGCAGCCTATGAATGGGGAGGGGATGGATAGTGTTCTTCACTGCTTGCTGCAGAAATTTGTTTTCACATCCCCACACGGAGGCATCTGGGAGCTGACTGAAGGTTATTAGTGTAAAAAGTATTCTTGAGTTGGAAGCTACATAGCAGCGGCTCTCCTGAGGTTTGCATATGAACAGAAGTCTAATATATAGAAGCCAATTCCCTGGTGCCATTCAAAGAAACAGAAGAGACTAAGAAGGCAAGTTGGGACTTGAATAAAACGTCTTTATTCCTGCTAATTGCTTAGAGCCTTTCTTCAGATGAATATCAAACCCTTAAATATACAAAGCAGAAGCAAAATAGAAACTCCGTTTCAAAACCATGTCTAATCTTTCTTATTTTCTGCTCCGGTTTTAAGATGCCCGTAAGCCTTTACAAAGATGGGTTCATATGCTTCTTTTCTTCCCCCCTCCCACTTTCCAACTGGGATATAAAGGTTCAGAGATCGTCATTCCTACTTCTATTTGATGAAGGGAACTTTGACTCTTTACAGCTTATACCCTGAAAATCTTGTTGGTGTTTAAGATGCTACTGGACTCAAATCTTTCTGTACAATAAAATATGTATACACGTAACTTTTTGCAGTAAAAAAAGATTTTAAAAGATCACTGTCCAGGCTTTCTTATCTTTTCTGACTCCTATGAGGTTTTAAATAAACAAACATTTCCAACTCACCCTTCTATCTCCACATAGAATACAAATAAAAGCAAACTCCAACAAAGAATATTAATATCAACTACTGAAGAAATACTGCATGAACTCATCATGGATGAAAGAAAATGCAGCAACCAAGTCTATAATGCTAAATATACTTATTAGGAAATGTCCCTTTGAACTCAATGAAGCTTATTTCCAAATAGATGGACACTTAAACATGGGCAGAGAGGGAGCTAGACTGCCTGCCCACCCACCTCAGAAAGAAATTGCAGCATTTGAAGAAGCCACTGAAAGGCCACATCCAATTTATTTACCTGCCTTACTTCAAGTAGTAAGGTACATGGAGCAAGGTCTCTACTGATGATGACCTAAATTGATCTCTGTGCTGATTCACTTATTCTTAAGCAGCTAACTCCTATTACAAGAAGAAGCCACCCACCTGGACTCAGGTTACAGTTCACACAGTTCTGGGATTCTAGTACTTCAGGGACTGTAGGATATTATAAGATCCTCTTTTGCACTACAGATATATACAGATTTACCAAACTGCTCTTGTAGTTTTCACAGCAGTTTGGTCTGCCAAAACCTGCAAGGAAGGCTGTTTAGTGCAAGCAAAAGAACATCAGTATCAGCATCAATTCCTGCAAAGCAACTGACTGCTAAAAGAAACCTTGCTGGCAGAGTTTCAGGGACCAGCTTCATGCACTGAGTTTCAGACAGTGAAGGGAGAAAAGGGCAGGCTGGGGTTAATTTGGGCCAGGCCCAAATTCACTATAATTCAGCTTACATTCACTATAGCTTTGCTCCAGAGCCTTTTGAAGTGACTTTGCAGACTTAGACTCTGCAAACTAAGAATAAAGAAAATGGTGCCTTTGAGCAGATCCTTTCCCTCATTGGTAAAGGGCTTCCAAATGGAAGGTCTTTGAATCCTTCACATACTGAACCGAGCCCCGTATTGACTAATAATCACAACAGGATCACCATCTCCTTTTAGCAGCCCCACTCTTGTGTGATAGAAGAGTGCTTTGATAGACAGTCAGCAAATGACAATGCATATCTTTGTGGTGTGAAAACTTCACAAGCTGCTGTTAAATGCACAAGAGCAGGCCAGGGCAGCTTTTCTTCTGGTCAGTTGCCAATGCTAAAGTGAGGATTAGCAAAAATGGAATAATGGGAAAATATGTTGTTGAAAGGGTTAAAATTTACATTACGCTCCTGTCTTAAACAGAATTGTTATAAGATGATCTATTATTGGTATATGACTCCCGAGAAACTGGCTAGAATGTACAAGGATTATTTGAATTTATGCTGTAAATGTGTTCAATGTGAAGGATCATTTTATTATATGTGCTGGACCTGTAAGAAAGTAAAGACTTTTTGGACACAAATACAATTATTAATTCAGAAGGTTTTAAAGATTAAAATACAGTTGAAACCACCCTTTTGTTGGAAATGATGGATAATCAGTTGGAAAGAAGCTATGGAACTTTCTTTCTGTATATGATCACAGCAGCAAGACTATTATACGCTTAAAATTGGAAGAGTCCAACACTGCCTGTAATGGATGAATGGTTGATAAAGGTGATGGAATTAACAAAGATGGCAAAACTTACTTCATTGATCAGAGAGAAGACAATTAGTTTGCTGTAGAATAGAAACCCCTTATTGAATTTGTACATGAAATAGACAATAACGATTTGATGGTTTGTGGATTTATGGATTAAGGAATTAAGACATTAGAAAAAAGAGAACTTTTATTTTTAACATAGAGTAAGAAAAATTGAAAATATTAATATTTGCATCCTTTTAGTTTATATAGTTTTCCTTTCTATGTTTATTCTACATTCTGTTTGTATGGTTTGTTATTTTTTGTTTATCTGTTAGCTAGTTTTATATAATTGTATCTTTATGTTTTTTTCCCTTTTTATTATATAAAACTTCTAATAAAAACAAAATTAGGGGGAAAGGATTTTCAGGTCACAATGTATCACTTGTGGGTAAACGTCTGAAGCAGCTTAATACCGAGTCAAATCACTGACCCATCTGGTCCAGTAATGTTTTTCACATCACCTACTACCTTATCCTTTTAAAATGGAGATGCCAAGGATTGAACCTGGGACCTTCTGCATGCAAAGCAGGTGCTTTGTTGCTGAGCTATAGCTCCTCCCATAGTTCAAGAAAGAAGGGAGCAATGTGTGCATGGATATTATGATCAGATTAACCATGGAAATAAGGGGACAGGAAAGGGGTCATGGGAAAAGGGCTAGCCTATGACCAGAAGTTCTTTGCCTTCTCAGCTTTCACCTGGCACAAAGGCCCAGCCTGGTCTGATCCACATATCCTGTGTCCGATGGGTTTTCTCTGTTAAAATCTCCCCAACCAGCAACCAGTGTTAGATGTTTCTGCCCCAAAGGGCCAAGACTTGTCTTCACCCAGGCAAATGGAGAGTCTATGGCTCCTGGCATGATGATGTAAACTGCATTCTCCCCAGCCCCAAAATGTTAGTTGCCACATTTCTTTCCTCATGGGCCTACTGTCTCTTTGAGAGCTCAACAGAAAGGAGGCGTTCAAGGGGCAATCTCAGCAGGAAAGCTCTTGAGACAGTAACAGGGAATGTTTTACCCGCTGAATCTCTAGTGGGACCCACTGCTGTTAGAGGCCCCAAAGCCTTGTCAGAAAAAGTCCACAATCTTACACAGACCAAGCATTTCTGTAATGCTAAAGATTAGAGGAGAGCTTTCTTAGCTTACTTTTTTAGAAGCCTTTTAAGGACTGACAGTGAAATCCTAAACAGAGTTACTCCTGTCTATGTCCATTGATTTCCATGGACTTAAGACTGAAGTACCTCTGCTTAGTGACCTAGATGGGGTTGCCTCGGTATGCTTCATTTTAAATCTAACCACAGTTTCATTGCGTTCTTACTGCTGTGGTGCTTATTTCTTTTAGGTGAGAAATGTATTCACTCAGGATATATTACCTCTATAAACATTGCTAATAAAACAGCAGCTTAAAGAGTCCACAAACCACATATCTTGTCCAAGGTCAAGACGATTTGTAGCCTGCTAATTAAGCATCATGGTCCAGCAGTCTGCACACGCTCACCTGGAACTCAAATGCACTGTTGAAGAAACTGCTGCTCATTAAATACAACCATTTTTAAAACAAAAAAAAACAGCACAGAGGTGTCTCTGAGGAAATCGAATACTAAAGACCCAGAAAGAGAAGCAGTACTTAACTCCCTGATGCCAAGAAGCCTGCCCGTACCACAGATGAAATCTTGGACAGGCCATGAGGGAGTGCAAGCCATGAGAAAAATAATGCTTCTGCTTCCAAGACTGTGGGGATTTGCTTTATTGCCCACTATGGGAGCAGAAAATGAGAATGCCATTCAGTTTGGTCTTCCAGGCTGCTGCTTATACTAACTTATACTAACTCTGGTGTGGTTCACTGATTTGAATACATATATAATCCTGATAGCCTGAATAGACATATTTTAGGTCTCATGAACCTGGCGTACTGGTTATGAGTGAAAGACTATGATCATGTGGATAACTAGAGTGCTGGATGGGGAAACTTCTTGGGTTCTAAATCCTGTTCAGCCATAAAACTTGCGGGGTGGCCTTGGATGCTTACCTAGTTCATTGGGCTATTGTGGGAATAAAGCAGTACTCTTAAGATAAATCTCCCTAAGCCTGCAGTTTCCTCCCAGAGCATTCCATGTGCCCCTAACACGTTTTCTTCTTATTTTTCTGCACAATCTGTCCCGTTTTATTTCAGCTGAGCCCAAAACAGGACTACATTCATACATGGAACTGGAGTTGCTTGAGTTCATCTCCTGTTAGCCACTGCCTTTGTTGTCTCTCTCAACTTCAAATTCGTTGCAGCAAGAAACTGTAGCACACAACATATACTGGTGGGTAAAAGCAATAGAAGAATTTACACATTTTGGTTTCAGCCCTGCTACTTTATGACCCTCTGTGTGTCATAGCCTGGCTTTGCATGTTGCAGGAATCTAAGTCTAGAAGTGTTCAGGTCTTCTCACATTTTTTTTTCCATTTTGTGTTCCTCTGCTGTGTCTTCCAAATGTCCTAAAGCTAGGTTTTCTGTTGTGGAAATATCACATTTCCCTAGTATAAAGTATTGCAAAATTAGCTTTTCTGAACACCAAGCCTGTTCACAGAGACTATGAGCTCTAGACAAGATAGAGGAAGATCCAAGTGGGCTTTCCTGTGTTATGATCAAATTCTGGTCCAGGTTTCCAGTTTTGTGGCCAATACACAGAGTTAAACGAAGCCAAAACAGTTTACCTTCTGCCAAATGTCCTCTGCAACATAACAGTTTTGCACACTTTCCTGAAGGTGGCAAATGAAGGCACCCACCACCCATTCTGATAAGCTAGGAATGGACATACTACAGAGAATGTTTGTGACCAAACTGTCACAAGCAGTTGGTGAGGGAAGCCCCAGGAGAAGGCATTCTCAGGAGCACAACTGGCATACAGAAGTATAATGGAAGGTGCCGCTTGCGAGGTATGAGGGCTTAAAGGTAAATCAACACTGTGGATTTGGCCCAGAAGCAGACAGGCAGCCAATGCAGTTGACACGGCATGGGCATTATATGTTCCAAGCAGTTGCCTCCACACAGGACTCTTGCTGCCACATTTTGCACCAACTGAAACTTCTGAGCTGTCTTCAAAGACAACCCTGCATAGAGTGCATTATAGCATTCCAAAATGGAGAAGCATGGAGCGGTGTGGCTAGGTCAACAGTCTAAATAAGAGGCTACTTTATGAACCAGATGAAAGAAGGCTTTTCTAGCAACAGCAGCAACCTATACGTCATTGACATGGTCAGATCCAGGACCAGGAGTACCCCCCAGGTACTTATTTTGATCTACTAAGGCTGGTAGATCCACTCCAGCTAAGCACTATGACTTCCCAACCAGCAACAGCCTGCCTCAGTCTTGTCAGGATTAAGCTTCAGTTTGTTCATGCTCAGCCCAGGGGTCAGCAATTTTCAATAGTTAAAGAGCCAAACTATGTCAAAAATCAGAGCAAGAGATAAATAAAGAGCCAGTCTAATAAAAAGCTTATTTGTGTAACTGTAGGTATGCAACTTAACATTAGGGATAACTGACATGTTGATTAATAATCCATAAAGTTTCCACACATCAAACACTGGTTGTTGCAAGACCTTTATCTGTAACTGGGAGGTACAAGATTGCCCAATAAATAGGAAAAATACACAGGAACCCGCTGTGTGATTGTCTTAGTACACCAGCATAAATATATGAGTAGTTTGCACTTGGATTATTGGAAATTGTTTCCCACTCTGAAGCTCCTCCTCTGATCTACATGAAGACATTGAAACGTATGCATCGTGCCTATAAACATACAACCCTGCTTGGATAAGGCTCTTTGTATGAGATTAGAAAACTTGAAAAAGCAAAGATCCCAGATCTGAGAGCTCTATGTACAAATATGTATACACAACGTAGTCTCAGTGCATACTTTTCATGTCTTCCAATGTGCACAGGTCAGTATCTCATCTATTTCCACCTTCTGCTAAAGTATAAACAGCATTATGTCACACTTAATAATAGTATTATACACACACAAAAGGAATCTCCTGCCAAATGTACTGCTTAAACCCTTTTTGAACCTCAGACCGCATGTGTGCGTACTTCATGCTGGGAGGCATTGCAGGCCCTGGACTCCAGGACAATGGCCCAGTATTATCCTAAAGCGCTTGCTGTGAAAGAAAGCCTTGAGCTGGCTGCACTTACCACCTCTCTCAGCGTGATTTACACTCTCTGTTTCAATGTGTCCATGTGTTCCCTGCAGGCCCATCATCCATCTTGCCTGAGAAAACAGCCTTGCCCATCTGGGATTGTAAAACTCTGGCATGCCCCAGCTCCCTGTGCTGACAGGCTTTCCTTTTCTCTGCTGGCTGAGATTGGGGCAGAGTGTAGGCCGAGCCTGCTGACTGCACAGGAAGCACAGATTGTGCTGTTCTTGTGTTAATCCTCTACTCCCATCAGCAGAATATCACTCAGACATTGTCAATTTGAGGCTGCTGAAGCTCGGCGACAAAATCTAAAAACTCTACCAGAAAGCACAAAAGAGGAATGACTGAAATATGCCATCAGATAGTCTCATGATGACTGAACTGCGTCGCTCTGAAGGAGGAAGCCTGTCTAGAATGAGGAAAGACCATTTAGGAAAAAACTGAGTTCCATACTTGACAGCTTTGTAGTACAGTGGCCCTCCAGACTTGATATACTAGGGGATTGCTGAAATTCAGCCACGTAGCATTTTCATTTTCCAGTTCAGTTTGGCTCTTGTTAGCAGCCAGTTCAGTCTTGATGTTCCTTTTGCAGTTATAATAAAATTGCCATTTGGTATGTGTGGCCTCTTTTTCATGATACTTAACAGTAATGATGAGAATAAGGTCCTTCTGAAGCACGTGCAGAGGTTACAGAAAGTCCTGAGCTGTGTGGAAATCACTTCAGAACACTTTGAGGTCAGTGAATTACGGCACCTGACACAAAATTGCAGTTTCTCAAACCTGGAGGAGATGCTGCGAGATTGCTTGGCCCGCTGCCTGAGTGATGCAGTCTTGAAGAGGTGTGCACACCTTCCAAAATGCACTGGCTTCTGAGGCAACAGCGACAAGGACCCATGAAGAGTGCTTGACAAGGAGTCCATCTGGCTCTGAGGCTCACCTGGATAGAAATCCTGATCTGAAACCAGTACGTGTTTATAGGGTGCAAAACAACAGCCCCCTAATCAGAACTGCCGCAGTAGGAACCCAGACAAGGGCCTCTAATGCAGTGTAAAGGTTGTTGAGGACCCTATAAGTGATGGACCCACCTGGCAGATTAGAAAGATACAGAGCTGATTTTGTAACTGTGCGGGACATATTGAGTATGTTATTGAGTGAAACTAGCTGCCTCCAGGAGTACAGAAGAAAAGAAGTCAATTTGGGGCTGCAAATCAACTATACCACCTACTCCAACTTGCCTCATATGACAAGAAGAAGATACCACACTGAGCCACATGTGGAGAAGTCTCTCACTAGTTAGAAGAAATTGACAGTGACAGTTACCATCTACGGTGTTCCATGCAACAGAAAGGTTGGTTCTGGATCAGGATTTTCAAACATTTCATCAGAAACTTACAAGCAGATTTTTCTATACTAGGGCCTGGAGAGCAATCAGGTACAAGGTACCTGTGAAGATGAAGCATTCCACGAGGCCTTGTGGCTAGCAATTGTTCAATGCCATCGCACTAGTCTTCTTAGTCTGGACTGGTTTGACCTACTGGCTGTCACATTCCAAGCGGATTACTCAATATTTGATGACTTCTAACGCAGTTTGTTTCCTGAGGGACCTGGGGGATACAAGTGTCTTCCTGCCTCTCTAGACCCAACAATGGCTCTTATCCAGAGGAAAGCCCATCCTGTCCCATTTGTGCTTCTAGGAAAAACTGGTGCTGAACTTGATCATCAACTGTCACTGTCATGGGGAAATTTTGCTTTTATGTCTAATGGATTGTGGCTTCTGGGAGTGGGAGGAGATTTATCCTCAATCATCTTTCAGTTGCCCTGCAGTTTTCCAATTTTGCAATATAGTTAATTATTGTGACGCCACTGCGTAGACTTGAGCAAATCAAAGACTGCAAGTACCCTTGTTGGTCCAAAGCAAAGTCCATAAAACAAACTGTGTTGAGACCATTTTATTTAGACCAGTCAAAATATCAGAAAACGGTGTGCATTATACATAAAAAGTGTGCAGGTTTTCAAGATCTCCAGGCCTCTTCCTCAGACTGGATGTTAAAGCTGATGGTGGCAGTAGGGAGATGCAGACTCAGTCTCAGACTTTTTGTGTGGAAGTCACTGTCTCTCATCTTACCTGACAACATTTGGAAGCCTTAGGTGAATTGTGGAGCCCTACCTGCTACAGAGGCACCGTATTTTTTGTGCTGCTTTTTGGAATGACCTGCTCCTATTGCACGTGTACAGAGAGCAGGCACCTCGCCTCCTGCCTCTCTGTGTGCACACACTGAGAACAGCAGCACAACGGTGAGGTGAGATGACTCTGTGATGGAGAGGGTTCCTCCATGGTGCTGACCTTTGGTTTGTTCCTCATGAGGGTACACCTCCTGGTACTTGGCTTATATTTCTTGTCCTTGGGAGTTTCTTGCACTGTTGCCAACTGTCCTGGCTTTGACACTCTGCCACTCCTCCTCCTGCCATGTGACTGTGATAACACCCGCCTGTAGTTTTGTGGGTCCCATGCTGCCACTAGGAGTTAAAAGTGGGTCTGCAAAGGCTGAGGCCCACTGCCTTACACGTTAGTATTCTGGATGAAATGATATAATTCCACAATGAGCTGATTAGAAGAAAGTTGGAATACAAAGGTGAAAAGAACAACAACAAAAAGGTATGGTGAATCTAGTTAGGCTTGCCTAAGGAGGGTGCTAGTTCTTCTACTGTGACTTCCCCTATTGCGCATCAGCACTGTTTGGTGGAGCAATGAGAAGTTCTAGTGGCAGCACTTCCCAAGTTTGTTCTCCTTGGAGAAGAGAACATGGGAGTCTTACTGCTTCTTTGTTTACAAATGCATATGTAGAGCACAAGTGGAGGAACTCTTGCAGGGTAGCAGAACTACTACCTCGTATCATATCAGATCCCCAGAGAGGGTGTGACCTCGCACCTTGAGGTGATTCAGCCAACTGACAGCTGTCTGTCTGCTTCTCTGTCTTTGTCTTCTCTGCTCTTTCTTCATACACAGAGATACATATCTGCCCCCTGCTGTCAGCTAGAAGGGGTTATCTCCCCCGATGAACCCATGAACAGAGCTATTTCCCAAAAATTATGGCCCATCAAAAGAACATCCTCAGTTATTAAGGCATATTAATAATCTTTTGTCATAGCCCCTTCCTCTCACCAGGTGTGGCATTTTACACCAGGCCCATAGGACAGGCCCTTTCACAATAACTAGGCACCAAATCTACAGCGACCCCAAATAGACTGGCTACCAATAGAAGGGCCAAGATCAGACTGTTTCCAGGTGAGCTATCTGCCTGACTGAGTCTCAAATTTTACTTGGGAAAGGATTGACAGGATAACAGTCAGGGCAGACATAGTAGTTTGGGAGCTCAGGCATTTGCAGTATATCAAAATATGGCATCGCATGAGGCTGCTCACATTCACTTAGTACACTTATTACAGCTACTTTTGAAGAGTCAAGCTGTCATAGTTACTTTACATGGGAAATTGATCATGATTTGGCTATGCCGGATCCCTTTCTATTTTATCACAAATGCCTACTATCAGAAGCAGAGCAAGATGCACAACCATGCACCAGTATTCCAATAAGTACAGCTTTCCCACCTCACGTACACAGAGGTGCAAGATTGGATGCATCAGTAAAGATAACAGTGGTGCTTCCTTTTGATGCTGTCCTGCTGCAGATGTCACTCTCAATGATGCAATCAGACATGTGCTTCTATGTGTGACAATGGCAGACATCTTGTAAAACGGCATCAAACATGACAAAAAACTAAGCTGGAAATTCATGTTATAAGAAACATGGGGCTTGTGTCCAAGTTCTGCATCAGGTTCTCTCCTCTCCTGTGATATGCCAAGGCAGAGCTTTTCTATGGGCAGAAGGATTTCTCCTTCTTCCTTATCCCCATTGTTGTTCCTGGGGGTGCCCCTATACCCACCAAGAGCAAAATTGGGAGGGGCATTCTTGACTGAGTGAGAGAGGAGAGGCAAGAAAGTTGCACATCACAGACAGAAATCCTTCTGCCCATGGAAAAGCTCCTGTGGATCCAAGCCCATATCTCCCTTTCTGCCACCGCCATTTTCTGATTTATTACTCAAAACATTTCTCTGCCACAAGCCCCAGCATCAACTAATGTGTTCAGGGCAGGAAAACGACCAATATAATTATATCAGGATATGGGGGTAAGTTGTAAAATGTGTTACAGTGGGGATGTCTTTTCAGTGGCTGCCTTGTTGCCCTGCCTTATATCCACTGCTGCCTATACTGTTCAACATTTAAACAAATCATTACACTTCACATGGTAAAGCAGAGAACTGGAACCCCAGCAAGCTGCTCTTTTGGAACACGCTCACCTTGCCTTTGTTATCCATCGTAATCGCAATCTGCATCCTTCTTCCTCTGCGGAAAGCCACGAGCTGATCCATCTCTTCTTCGCTGATGTCTGGGGCTTCCTCAGGGCTCCCAAGACACTCTGATCCCCGTTTTTCACTGACAATCCGCTTCCCCTAGAAGAGGCAGAGTGAGAACGTCATAGTCCAAAGGCATGATTAGTTAACATTCACATATAAAGGTATATATTTATAGTGAGTATGGACATTCGGTGCTTATTGAATAAAAGCAGCAGAAAGCAAATTGAATTTCGGCAAGTTCCCATTAATTGTTTCTTGGCGTGCTTGCTGTTTAGTCTCTGCATTTCATCTCTGTTTTTATGGTGGTTGTATTGCTCTGTCTTTAAATTCTGCTTTTAGAGCTTCTAGTGTGTTGTTTTCTTTATTCCAGGCCTGCTAGAGCTGAGTAAAGATCTGCTGTAATTCCCATCAGAAGAAAGAATTTGCTTTCAGGCCAGGTCATTTCTCCTCAAGGGAATTGTTTTTTTCTGTCTGAAACAGACATGAGTAAGCAAAATGTAGCAGAAATGGTAGGAATGCCATTCCAGGCAAGTGCAAATTTCACTGGGTTTAGATGGCTGCAACAGAGGGCTTTAATTGAATTTGCAGGCAGCCTATCTTTATCGTAACTCTCAGGGGGGAATTGCAAGTGACAGGTTCCCTAGGTTTTTAACCTGTGTTTGCTGACTCCATTTTTAATTGATTTGTAGTTTTTTAACACAGAGCCGTGAGGCCCCTCTTCAGAACAGGCACACAGCAGGGCAGCCCTAGGGCTGTGGGCTTGCTTTCCTCCTTCTCTCACCTCCTGGCCAGCTAGCCAGGGTCAAAGTGTTCCTCAGGAATACTGCAAGGTGATTCATGAATACTTAACTATCCTGAAAGGAGGGTGTGCATTGTGAAAGCACCTGAATGAAAGCACAGATTTTGCCCAGCTTACCGATACTGCACGAGGGCCTGTAAATGCTGACAGTGATGGATTCAGGGAACTTTCCAAACTGGAAGGAGGTGGGATGTGGGAGGGGAGATGAGATGCCTCCGGTTCCTTATGTTTGTTGAAGCCCAGCACTCCTGCCCTGCCTTCCCTCTCCCTGGCACCTCTGCAAAGAAGTGCCCACTGAAGTTGGATCTGAGCCTTTGATAGGCTGGGCAAGGGGAGGCAGGGCAGGCAGAACTCATTCACCTGATGCTCAGAGAGGCATGAAGGGGGCCAGCTGAGTTGCCACCTTCCTCCTGCATCTTCCTTGGGTGGGCTGGCCGGTCAGCAAGCCCTTTCAACTAGGGCTCCCTCCCTGCTTGCCTATTCTGCAGGGGGGCCTTGTGGCCTGTGTTAAAAAACTACAAATCAATTAAAAATGAAGTCAGGGGACACAAGTTTAAAATCCACGGAATCAATCACTTGTAGTTCTCCCCTCAGTTCTGCCCAAGAAAAATGGATGCATGGGTGCAATGCTGCAAATTCAACTTTAAAAAGTAAAGACAAAAGCTCCAGGAGGAGGCATTGGATGATAGCCAGGAAGAGGAAGAATGCAATACAAATGCTCCAATCCAATTAGTTGCACATAAATGTGAACCTCTCATTTTAATGCCATCTGATTTGAACAAATTAGTGGTATCCAAGTGGAGACGGAACATAGGCTGCCATCCTAAAAACACTTTGCCATGAGTAAGACTTGAGTAGACTTGCTTAGGGCTGCTCTCATAGTGCAGACTGAGTTCCTTCTCACACTTACATTAACAGTAATGCATTTGAATTACTGAATTACTTGAATTTTGCATTTGAATGCAAAAAAAAAGGCAGGTCAGAAACAGCCGTGCCAGTATAGCCTGATCAAATGCACATTCCACTTAGTTCAGTGGGGCTTACTTCCAGTGAACGGGCACAGGATTGCAGTCATGATGATGAGCCAACGTACCTTATCAAAGGGAGTACCGAAGAGCAGAAGAACGTTGGCACTCTAATAATTTCACACCATGAAAATAAATGAGAAAAGGGTTTTAAAGCATTTTTCATAGTGTGGACTGGCCCAACGGAGACCAAGATTATAATCAAACTGAAAACTCCAGCAGCTTCTGGCATGCAGAATCTGTATGAGTACTGATGGATAGATTTTTTAAAAAGCTTAGGAACTGAAAGGCTTTTATTGTAACCTTTCACACTACTGTGGCTTCTACACATTAATCATCCTTCTTGGGCTCTTTCCAGCTTTTGATGTGTCAGTTCTGACATTCGGTAGCAGAATACAAACACATTGTATAAGTCAAGGATCTGCCATCACTTTGTTTAAGATTATTCTAAATGGTTCTACATAATTCTCTAGTCACATGTCAACACAGCCTAATAATGTGTTGTTTTGACTGCCGCTGTGAATGGATGTCTTCATCAAACTGTCCCCCAAAGATGTCTAGAGAGCTTTCTGAAGTGGGAATGAACTCAGGATCAGATCCGACGGCAATCTGAGAGCCAGTGGCTTTTTTTTTTTGAGATTGCAGGAAGTTGATATTCAGGTCAATGACCAGTCATTGGCTAAAGAATGCATGCTGTGTAGTGAACACAGTCGCACAGAGTTTACAGTCCAAATGCTGAGAACACAAATAAGGCTGTAGTTAATGTCAGTGAAATTGGCTTCATTGTATATATGTGCCATGTATATTGCATTGTTTTCTAATTTTATAATCCAGTTTTGTTATATTGCCTACAGGATGTAATACAATGTTACACTGCATTGTTCTTCAGTCTTAAAACTCCTGCTTTACGGTCTGTGCTATCCTGTGCTTTTGGTGCAATGTTCTTTAATTTTATTTACAATTACTATGGAAAAATTGTTGCTGGCACATATTATACTGCCACTACACTGGTTTTAGTTGTAATCTTCCTCAAGTCTCAGTGAGAAAGGTGGACTGTAAATGATTTAAATAAACACACTTGAATGAAATTTCAAGTAAAACTAGAGAAAGTGGTATGTGAATGGCACATCAATCAAGAGCAATATGTAATGTAGTGAATAGTACTGGGGTGGAACATCTGGGGAGGAACATAAATCTCATCGCATACCGAGTGGAGAACTGAATTCAGCATGAATCTGATTTAATGTTTTTGAGTAAAACATTACTCAGTTTAACAAGGCTGAATAATGCAGTTTCAGACCCAATATTAATAATAATATCTTTAACATCTTTACGATTATAATAATTGTCGAAGGCTTTCACGGCCGGAGAACGATGGTTGTTGTGGATTTTCTAGGCTGTATAGCCATGGTCTTGGCATGCCTGGCATGCCCAGCTTGGCATGCTATACAGCCCAGAAAATCCACAACAACCATTGAGAGATCTCTGTCTTTTTGACACAGAGATCTCTGTCTTTCGGTCTGAAGATGCCAGTCACAGCTGCTGGCAAAACGTCAGGAACTCCAGGAACTCCAGGTGATACAACCTGGAAAATCCACAACAACCATCAATTATAATCATTGTTATTGTTATTTATTAATATCAGTTTATTAATGTATTTACTTGCCTCTCTACAAGAAATCAGTACTCAAGGAGACTTACATCATAAAGAATACATTGGTTACATTCAAATGTCAAGTACAAACTGAACAATCCACTGCAAATTTGGGGAGGAGGTCATATGATTCCACTCCTCATGCATCAACCTGTGACAGGAAATTTTCTGGTTTACAATTAATTTCACATTGCTGTGGTGTTTTAAATGGGTGTTTTAACAAGCATAGATTCTAACATGAAGTTTAGAAACCTGGCCTGAAATCAAGAAATAAACTGCAATTTGTTAAAGTGCCCAATTCAGATCTCACAACCAATGGCAGTTACTTCTAAACCAAGGATTTTCTATTATCTTGGAATGGCATGTGATAGGAGGAAGAAAGGCAGATGGAGCACACAAGTTCAAGATATTTTGAAGCTCATTCTTGGACTGGTCACCTGAAGGCAGTCATTCACACAAGCATAGCCCTGACATAATAGCTGGATACCCTCTTAGGGTTAACACACTAAACAATAAAAAGCAAAGAAAACTGGAAATGCATCAGGTCTAAAAATACAAAGTCTCTAAAAGTTAGAAAAATTTCTAAGGCACCCAGAAAGCTGCATCCTTTGCTCTATTCCTGTCCATCACTGGAGGGCTGAACCCAAGGATTTATCACCATGCCAATAAGATACATGAAGTTGACTAGGAACTGTTTCTAGCTAGCTGATTATTTCATCTCATTTCTGTTTGCCTTTATTGATGTTGCCTGTGTCCTTGTTGACTCTCAAAATACACCTGTACTTATTGCCATCCCACCTCTTCATCTTCTCTCCTTTTATCGTCAATAAACTTTTTTTACTCAGAAAAAAGAATTCCAAAAAAGGATTTTTATCAGCCAGTGAAAGGAAGTCAAGGATATTTCTTGGTGAGTCAGGGCATGCCACATGACCGTTGTCTCCCCAAAGAATATCATGCTCCAGCATCAGTGGTAATGGGAAGGATTTCTCCAAAATGGGATTCATGTGGATGGGAAACATAGTTCCTTGCCTTTCTCCCTGTGGTACATACTGGATAGCCATCAATTCCTCAATAACAAGAAAAATGTAAAATTCAAAGACAAAATCTAATGTTCTCCACAAATCTGGGCAAAATGCATCTGAAAGTCACACCTTCAGTGGGTGGGTAAGAAGAAGACAAAGTGGTGGACACTGGAGGACACTGGGAGAACAAAGAACAACACAAACAAGGCTATTTTGTGCTCTAGAAGCAGCAGCGTCCCCTCCAGTCTAGCTTCTGAGCTTTTGCCACATCTTGTGCACTGGCATGTTTTTTTCTGCAATCACAAGCACTAGATGCCAAAAAAAGAAGGATTTTTTTTCAAAGGCCGTCATATTCCAAGATAAGAGCTAGGTTGTATTACACAGTTAAGAAATTTTTAACAAACCTCAAACCACTGACAATAGCTGCTGAAGAAAAAAAAAGTATGACAGTTGGAAAGATTTTGTGGCATTAAGCTGCAAAGACTGAATTTGTCAACAGCTTTCTTGAATCTGAGGTGCCTAAACATGGGACAGAATTTGGAACAGAAAGTCTATTAAATATGGATCTTATTATTACCTTATTATGTATATGTATCTTATTATGTATAGTATCATGTACATTATTATGTATATATTATGTGTATATTATGTAAATATGTATATTAAATATGTATCTTGGAACAGAAAGTCTATTAAATATGTATCTTATAATAATATAAGCACTGACAATATATCAGCACCTTTAGAAACCTTCCTAGGCTCCCTTCCTTGTCTCTAGAAAATCAGCACAAGTTTTAAAAACTCACCTTGGCTTTATTGTCCATGGTAACTGCCAGCTGCATCCTCTTCCCCATCCTGAATGTAAACAAATGATCTGCTTCCTCCTCCTCTTCCTCCTCCTCACTACCAATCCCAAAGCTTGAGGCAGCAGAGCAGCCGCTTCCCCTTTTTTCACTCACTACTCTTTTCTCCTAAAAATGGAGACGATTATCAGTTCATTCCCGTTTTTATATTCTTTTACAACTGAAGAAGATGGAAAACTATGAAAGTGTTAGGGGAGAGCTACAACACCATTTTTGTCAGTGACACAAATACTCTCAAATTCTTTCCAAAGAAACACTTGGTCCCTTTGTTTGATTTGCAGTGCATCCTATAAATCTGGAAAATACATCTCATATGCTTACAAATCTGACATTTGAGTAAAATGTCAAAGGTTTTAAGAAGCTGATAGAGTCATAAATTGTGTGGGACTTTACTACCCAAGGATAAACTATGCAATGCCAAGAGTAGGCAGTCTTGCATGGTTTATTTCCCTTTTTATCAGAACCCCCTGAGCTTGTGATATTTTAAATCTACAAAGGAAGAATAGGGACTCCAAAACTTTTGAGAATTGTCATAAATTATCTCTGTTAAGGGATCCCCTGAGTACAGACTCTACTTACTTTGAAACATAATAAATATCCTCCCGGATCAGAAAAAGGTCCACTGAAGCTACAATCTTTGGCATGCTTACTAAAGTAGGGGGTAAGCCCCATTTGAACTCAGTGACAAATATCCCTGGGTAAACTTGCATTGGGTTGGACACCTCTTACAATAATGAAACCAACAGCCGCTAGCTGATCCACTAGTCTCTGGCTATGATTTACTTTCTATCTACTCCTACGGAATTGGCATACAAGTCACTTGGAAAAAAATGGGCATACTAATTTATAAGAAATACTGCATTTCATCTGAAACGTTGGGCCATACCTAACACTGTCTTCTACATTAGGAGATCTCAAGCATAATCTTCTATGACTCGAAAGACTATAACTGCCAGTCTCCACCACCTAAATGCTCCTGGAGATTGCCAGCAGTGGCCTGGCAACACTAGCCCCAGAGCAAGTATCCCTCAGAGATGAAAGGAAATGGCGTTATGTGGTCTGAGATAACATTTTTAATTAACTTGACTACTGTTGTGCAGACATTGGCATACAGCTTTATGAGGTATTTAAAGAGAAACACAATGTATACCTTAGCTCCACTCCTAAAGCTGAGAAACAAAAAAAGTATCCATTAATGAGGAGTCTGTTTCCTGCCTATAACTAATAATTCAGGGTGACTGGAAAATGCCGCCGCAGCCATTTTTCTCATGCACCTTCCACATTTTTCACTGCCTATTCTGGATACCACTCAAAGCAATGAAAAATACTCCAGGTTCCCTCTCATCGTTCATTGGTCAATGGTTAGGAGAAGGTATTGCTGGACTCATTTGTTCAAAGCAAAGTCAGGCTAGGGGTGAAAATATAGACTAAGCAGACGTTGGATAAATGGACACTTAATATTCTCACTCTAAAAACCAATCCTGATTTAAATTGAATAGGAGGAAGGAGAATAAATACACAAAGCTGCCATATATAGAATCCAATCATTGTTCTGTTAAGGTCAGTATTGTCTGCTCCATCTGGCAGCGGTTCTCCAGGGCCTTTCACATCACCTAACACCTAGATTTCTTGCATGTATATATTTTTCTCACTTTTTACTGCCTTCTTGTACATTTGGGATCAAATATGCATTCCTCTTTGTGCTTTCATGATCTGTAAGATATCTTCCTGAGAGTGGCCTGGAGCCTCCTGCCCTGTATGTCTGTTCCAATCAGCTCATTATCTACCATGGCTAAGAGGTCCAGCTTTGTATAAAGCCGAGGGGGGAAAGAGACAATGCTTACATTATGAGCTTTGGTAATGGTGATGGTAAGGCCATCTGCCCTGGATCTCCTCGAGGTGACAGCCATTCCCTCCTGCTCTGCTCGCTTTCGGTCCTCTTCTATTTCCTGAAAAAGACCACATTACAGCATCATACTACAAGCAGAAAGCCAAAAGGAATGCAAGTGTTCTGAAACAAGGAGAGAAGCAAACAGGTACTTCAGATAACCATGGTTTTCTAAGGCGAGGGCTGGTGCCATCGCTAGATTTCATAATATCAACGTCCTGTTGATGTCTCTATTCTCCGATGCTCAGCTGTTTCAGGGAACTGAAGAAAGTTTGAAAAAAGCTTCATCATCTGTGCCATGAAAATCTAGCCCACTTTCACCACTAGTGAACAGGTTTTGCATTGTTTTAAAAGACTACAAAATCTGTTTGACCACAGACTTTAAGAGAAATATGTGAAAATCAGAGGAAGCAATGCCTCTTTCAAACTACTTTCTGCTCTTACAGCATTGTTCTGTCTTTAGCCTATTAAATCTCACCCAAATATAGCCTCAAAACACTGTATCATGGTAGAGGAAACTGCAACTGGATCTTTTATGAATATAATATATAGTTGACTTGTCATTAGCATGTTAATGGCATCGCACTCCAAAGTTCTGGAAAACTCACCCAGCAGCTTCACACAGATGTTAAACAGTACAAAATACAATACTGATTCCTGTGGTACACCTCCTGTCCCTGTTGCCAAACAAGCATCTTCTAGAACTATTCTATGACTATGTTCACTAGAGGGGAGGGGAGCGAGAGAGTGCCCTTCTGACTCCAAAGGCTGCAGCATTTTTCTCTCTCTCTGACCTGCAAGGCAGTTCTCATGGGTCGAATCCACATTCACCTATTACCCACATTTTTAATGGAAATCTTCCGTTTGTCTCCAATCCACAAATTTCTCCTCTCTGTTCACATTTATGCTTCCAATGCGTCTTTCTCGCCACTGGAAAAACAGCTTTTGTGGGCGGGACCTCATTTTCCCGCCCATGTTTTTTATTTTTTGAACACACTTTTCCGTTATTTCGATTTTACCATATAAGGAAACATCATCAAAGCGATATATCACATGAACACTTGGAAAGCAATTGGTGCTTGTTTTTGGGCGGGGGATTTAAAAAATCGACAAAAAGGGAAGGGTTTAGGAAAAAACTCTTTGTGGGTGTTAGTGGATGGTCGGTTTGGTTGGTGTCAGTGCTTTGTGTGATGGTCATGGATCCCATAATTGCTATCATTGCTCATGTTATGTGGATCTTCATGGAGTGGCAGACGCAGATGCTGCTGGCTTACCAGCGGTACTCTGTTCAAAGGTGGCGGGCCGCCGCCAGGATTTTTTTCCAGAGTTCTGGAACCACCGTTGCCTGGGCGTGTTCAAGAAGACGGCGGCACCAGCGGTTTCTGCAGTGGTTCCTGCTTGCTGAGATGGAGGCGCCGAGGCAGCACTGGGTGTACCCACGCAGCACGGACTGGTGGGAAAACATTGTGATGGTGCACTGGGATGACCGTCGCTGGATGCGCCGCTTCTGAATGTCCAAGAGCACGTTCATCGAGCTGGTGGAGGCTCATTTAAGCTGCAATTTTTTTTGATCGAATCTTTGGCATAACGATATTATGCTAAATAGAAACCAGTGCCTTATTTCGTTGGGGCATTGACGGAGATCCAATATTCCCAGACGTGTGTTACCCCATTGTTGTTGCAACCACCAATCAACTCAAGCACCGTCAATAATTTAGGATATTTAATTTTGCTATATCAATAGGAAGAATCTTGCAAGAAATAAATAAAAAAATATTTTTTTTATTCATCAGTACTGCATAAAAGTGATGCTTTGATAAGAATAAATTAATCTTTTTAAAAAGACATGCCAAATGTTAGAACATCATCCCAGGCAATATTCGAGCGAATGTGAAGTGTCATAGGGGACTGAGTATATGTGGAGAAAGCCGGGAAGCCTGATAGCTGTGCTGCTATGTGATCTTTATTGTGCAGGAATATATGCCGTAATTTCGGTATTACATTGATCTAGAGAAAAATAAAAAATAGTAAAAAAACAGGGAGTTGTGCGAGGCCGGTATTAGGCTACATTGCCAAAAAAAGTTTTACACTCAACCAGAAATGATTTCGAAGACATATGAGTTATAATTCCCAGACAATGAAAGAAAAAAATGAAAAACAGGCATTAACAGACTACGGAGCACTTGATAATAGAATCGGCCAATGGGAACGCAGGGAATGGCCAGAAATACTTGAATGGGGGTGGTTTAAAAAAAAGGCGTGTAAATTGCGCTTGTAGGTGTTCACGTCCACCATGAAATTCCTGCAAGAAAACAGTGACTGAAGATCCGAGAGGAATGCAGAAGAGATGCGTGTGATTTATCAGGTAATGTGACCGGCACTCGGGAATGCGGGGAAAAGGTGGGGACAATGCGTTAAAAAAGGAGTAATGTGGATTCAGCCATGATTTTACATCTCATGTTGATTTCTCTTAGATAAACAATTCCAGAATCTGATGTGAAATTCGTATTCAAAATCTTATCACATGAGTGCTGATATAAACAAAGCTGGCATGAGTCTGGTTACATAGTCTTTGAGAAGTTGGATGCCTATACGTTTAAATGTTTTTGTCAATTTTGTGCAGGGCTGTATTAAATGAATTTGAATTTTCTACTCTCAACTAATCTTGCCAGTAAATATACCAACTATGCTTCTAAGCAATGGTGCCGGTTAAGCCAAGATCACTTGCACTGCAAAGCTCAGGAGGGTTGAAGATCAGCTGTAAACCAACCTTTCTGCATGGATTCTTTCTCTGAATCCTTTTATCAAATTCAGAAATCTGATAAAAGCTTTTTTACAACTGCCTGTTTTTCACACTTGCACCCCAACAATGAGAGAGGACCTGAAAAGCATTTTGAGCAGCACATGTGAATTCAGTCAAAGATGATGCTTTGAAGCAAACCTGAAATAGATTAGTTTTTCTAAAATTAGCACCTGCTATCAAGCTACAAAACCTTAAGAAGGATAAGCAATAGAGCTAGGGGGCACCACATATCCAAAAGAACTTGAGTCAAACTCACTTGATATCTTCTCATAAGTGCTTCATTTTTTTTCCGCAAAGCTATGATTTTCTTATCCAATTCAACATCTTTCAGCTCTTTCTTCCGCAACACTGCATCATCCACTGTGGCATCCTAATATTGCAAAGAAAATGCATTAGTGGATTAAGATATATGGCCAATAATACAGAGAACTGCTTGTCCTATTTGTTTCAGCTACAGCTGGGTTAATACAAAAGCAGAGGGGGAAATCTACGGTCCTCACTCACCCACATCAATGACCTATTCCTGTTGTAGGAGAGTAAGGTTGCCAACTCCAGACAGGATCTGGAGATCTCCCAAAATTAAAACTGATCTCCTGACTACAGAGATCAGTTTCCCTTGAGAAAGTGGCAGTTTAGTAGGGTGGACACCTTCCCCAAATTCTGCTTTCCCTAGGACTCACCCCCCACCCCCAAATCTCCAGGAATTTCCCAACCTGAAGTTGGCAAGCCTAGGGGAGGAAGGTTAAGAATGTCTTTAGAGCAGCTGAATGAGCTCTGGACTGAGCTTCTCTTCCCCGTTTCAAGAATTTAGCCTGGGTGTGGCCAGAGGCATGAGCCAAAGGGTTTGGGGGCCTTGACCTATAGCCTGAGGCCCTAAATGAACTGCCAGTAGATCCAGTACTTGCCTATGATATGAGGTATTGTACTGTTTGTTTGTCTTCTCTGTTTGTTTATTTAAATTGTAGCTTTGTAAACTGTATTTTCATTTTTCAGAATTTGTAAGCCACTTTGGATCCCCACTGAGGAAATGAATGAACGAACGAACGAACAGACAGGGAAGGCACTTGAAACCATCAGAGTGGTTTCAAAGTGGATTAAGAAACAAATAGAACCTTTCTTTTTAAAAGCAGGTATGCTTAAAATATAATCCATATTTCATATAAGACAGTAAAGGTAATAATAATAGGAACGAATCTCATACAAAATCCCCACAGACAGTTTCAGGTTTGCCTCAGCCCCTGAATGCTCCTCCATTTTTCAGACATTCTACTAGCATGCTGAAAGGTCACCAATGTATAATCCATAGCAGGCAGGGTAAGCAGGAGATGGCATGTCACACTTGCAGGTGGGTGTGGGGATAGAGGAAGAGCAAATTCTTAGTAATTGTTATGAAAACCCTTCATCCCACCTAGATTAATTCTGTGTCTCTTCTAGAGATGGGCACGAACCGGAAAAACTTCAACCCATGCGGCTCGTGGTTCGTCAAATTTCACGCGAACCACATGGGTTGGGTTTTTCCCGGTTCATGCCTATCTCTGGTTCACGAACCAGTTTGTTTGGTTCATGAAAATGTCATATCCAGGTCAGAAAACCATCACTTCTGGGTCAGCAGAAGGTCACTTCTGAGCCAGGAGAAGTTCACTTCCGGGTCAGCAGAAGGTCTTCAGGAAGTCCATGCCCTGTTGCCTAGGAAACTGATTGATTGGCACCAGGCTGTCTGCAGTCACGAACCAAAAAACGAACCAAACCAGCCTAAAGTTCATGGAGGTTTGTCAGAAATGGGATCTGATGAACCGCAGTTTGCAAACCACGAACCGGCCAGGTTCGTGCTTAATTTTGGTTCATATTTCAGTTCGTGCCCATCTCTAGTCTCTTCAGTAGTATGTATGCCCCTGGTTGAGAACCATAGGTGTAGAAGAGAATATTCCGCCAGGTTTGCCTTCTCCCACAGGTACTGCTCTGCACCCAAGCAATACTGAGAAGAGCTTAAGGCAAAAGCAGTGGAGACATGGGCTGAATTTCAAATAGCGATTTGAACTAATAAGTTAATTTTTCAGTGGCATGCTCTTCATAGTCCAGAAATACTTTTTTTAAAATTAAAAAAAGCAAATAAATGCTGACTCCATTTAAACCTACTCTGCACACTTTTTCCTTACAAGGAATACAGCAGGGTATTTTTTTAATTTTGCAGGAGAATGAAATATTTGATATTTAAAATTACCATCAATCATCCTGGCAAAAAGAGTGAGCTGATGACTTCTCCCATCTGAGAAATTTTCAAGACCATTTTGCATAACTGGTTCAAATTAGATTGAGAGCCTACCTGAACAGAATTTCTAGGTTCCTGACAATTTGGCCAGGGCTGTCTGCATGAGTGTGTTGCATTCATAATTAGAAAGGAAGTGATGGGTTGGGCACTTACATGTGTAGAATGGAATCAGAACCAGCTGCAATCTGAAACAGACGCCTTTCATTCCCAAAGCAACAAAAAATGTGGAGTGGCAAAGCCACATTCCATAAGAGATACAGTGAATCTATGCATTTCATAGTACAACCTGTTATTTTTTGTAGCTGCATAAGATGGTTCTGTGTTGGCCATATGTTAATATTTTGTCAAATTTTAACTCACTTAGCAATTAACTACAAGCTGTACTTTGTTGTATAAAAATTAAGTAGGCCTAGCGCAAAACATATTGCACAGATAAAATAACTTTTGGGCCTTTAAGTACAACTATTAAGATATAATCAGGTTCAATTCAGTAAACATTGTAGAAGAGTCAAATCATGCAGCTGTAAATAAAAACACTGTAGTATATCCAATGCCATAGGCTGCCTAATGGTTTATCTGAATGATTTGAAAATAATTTCACTTAAAAGTTTTAACATCTCCCAATCATATTTCCATTTCCACTGGAAATAATATGTATGATAAGGAAATTTTTCTAAAAATTCAGCTTGAGGTTTGCTTTACTGTTTGTTTTGTCATCAGGAAGCCCAAACCAATGGTTCAAATTTTAAATAGTTATAAAAACAATAAAAGCCAGTAATGGGAGAAATAGACACAATAAATCATCCCAAGAAGCAGCTCCATTCCAGATTTCTTCTAAAACTCAGTCCCAGGGCCTAGTACTTCCCAGAAGGTTTGACAGCACCAGAAGGCCTTAAGCATCTAAATCCACAGAAGTAGCTCTGTAGGCATCATAAAAAGAAAAGCTCTGTTCCGCACTCCATATATCAAATCTCCTGCAGAATCCTATAAAAGACCTTCAAGGAAAGCTTTAGTCAACAGAGAAGTTTCATCTGAATGACTGATTCAGCTGGGATCTTTCCTGTGAAGGCACCATTTTGAGTGGAGTTCCAAATAAGATTCAAGGTTTTAGTTTTGACCTTTAAAGCCCTTAGGGGACAGGGACCAGCATACTTACAGAACCGCCTCTCAGGGCGAAGCTACAAGTGACAAATGACACTTGAACGGCAAGTGTATTTCTCCCTGTTCACTTGCACTCCACTCAATCCACTTGCCGTTCAAGTGTCATTCGTCACTTGTAGCTTGGCCCTCACTCTATGTACCCCAGAGAGTGCTGAGATCAGCTGATAAACATCAACTGGTGGTTCCGGGCCCCAGGGAGGCTAGGCTGGCCTCAACCAGAGCCAGGGCCTTTTCAGTCCTGGCACTGACCTGGTGGAACTTTCTATCAGTGGGTATGTGGGCCTACCAAGATCTTCTATCTTTTTGGCATGTCTGCAAGACTGAGATGCTCCGCCAGGCATATGGCTGAGGCCAGCCAAGTAGTCATCTGGAAAGCCTGCCAGCCGGCCTCTTGTCAGAGGGGGCCATCTGATTATCTGGCCCCCTACGTGAGTTGCAATGCAAACTGAATGGCCTGTTCCCCCCTCCTTCTTCCCATCTCCTGTGTATCACTGGCAGGGGTGGGTTGTAGGGTCGGTGTCTGAGGGTGGTTTTTACAGAAAATGTTATGATTTTATTGTAAATTATATGTTTTTATTGCTGTAACCTGCCCTGAGCCTGCTTGCGGGGGAGTGGGAGGCCAAGATAGAGGCCTAATCAATCAATCAATCAATCAATCAATCAATCAATCATTTATATTTATGGTATTTTCCATTACTGCTATAAATACACCAGCTGTGAAACTATGATGCTGCTGTATACCATCAGTCCATCTAGGTTAATATTGAGCAGTGTGATATAACGGTTTGAGTGCTGGACTAGGACCAGGGAGACCCAAGTTTAACCCCCCACTAGCCATGAAATTCACAGGGTTACAAATCATTCTCTTTCAACCTAATCTGCCTCATATGATTGTTGTGAAAATAACATGGAGGAGCAGAGAAATATCCCTCCATCTAGGGATGCCAAGTCCCTGGGGTCCAAACCAGGTGGACGGGGGTGGGTGGGGGTGGAGGGCATGTTAGTATTTTCTCACCTTTCAGATATCATTCCTGCAATGACTCGGAAGCTACAGGTTGCACCAGTGTTTTAGGTCAATTTTTACTAAATTGCCCCCGGCGCGACCCCATCACTTCTGTGTTGTACCAGGAATGATGTCATTTTTCCTCCAGGCCTGTTGGCAATCTTAGTGCTCCCTCTCTTTCTCAGGGAGCCTGTTCTACAAAGTGGCAGCCACTATAAAGAAGGAATGTGCTTTAGCAGATGCTGAGGGGCCACCTTAATCAGGAACAACGAGAAGACGGCAGCCAGAAGACTGCATTGGTGCACAGGGAAATATGGAGAGAGGTGGTTCTTTAGATATGTGGGTCCTAGGCCTTCTTTCATCTTAGAATCACTGACTAACTTCCAACATTATAATTGCTGTGTATCAAAGTACTTCTGCATATTACTTCTGAGATAAAAGCTATAGTGTAGGAAACACTTATATGAATCAGAAGTATTTAAATCCTTTGCAACTTGTCTCCTGGGGTAAAAATGGTCCAACTCAATGAATTCAGCTGACCACAACAATTGCTTTCGGGAGTACTTGGGATACCAGGTGGGCTTTGGAAGCTGCCCTGAAACATCTCGTTGAGCCTTTTGTATGACCCAGGGACTGCAGCGTGGGCTCTGCAATTTGCAGCAGCTCAAAAAAGGGATCTGCCATCGTGCAAATCATTGGGACTGGCTGTGCCTCAGTGATAACAGTACCTGCTTTTTATGCAGAAGGCCTTCAGTTCGAATTAAAAGATCGCATCTAGTAAGAGTTGGGAAAGGCCTTGCTCTGTTTGAAACTCTGGAGAGTTGCTGCTAGTCAGATTCATTCATTCATTCATTCATTCATTCATTCATTCATTCATTCATTCATTCATTCATTCATTCATTCATTCATTCATTGCATTTCTATCCCTCCCTCCAAGGAGCTCAAGGTGGAAGGGTTTCCAGCCCCCCCCCCAGTGGGGGATGCCCTACCCCCAGCACCCAGCTCCCACCCTTCTACACTGACTCTCACCTGGCTGGTGGGGGAAAAACACAGGAACAGGGTGGTGGGGGTGTAGTGCACTCCCATGTCATGATGGGAATGTCTGTCCTTTTAATGTGTGGAAATAGGCAGTTGAAAGTGTCTTGGAGGTAAATAACATTGTCTGGTAAATAGCATCCCACCAAGCCTTTATTAAAGAGATAAGTCCTATTTTCTCCAAAGAATTAGCAAGTGGTCAGCATTCTGAGAAGTTTTTAGGAGTCACAGTAAGGCCATTTTCTTATTTGCTAGGGCTTTTAATGGGGTTTAAGTCACAGGCAGGGCTCATTTTAAGGGGGAACGCACCAGAACGCCATTTCAGCAGTTCTCCAAAGAGGCCACTTGTCCGGTGGCCCCACACACCTGATTTTTGGGCATTCTGGGCCCGTTTTGGCCTGGATGGGGGCTGAAACGGCCCGGATCGGGTCAGTGTCGGGCAGGGGCACCCTCCCTCACCCAGCACCAACCTGATACTGGCCATTTCGGTCCCAATCCGGGCCCAAACAGGCCCAAAACGGCCACTTAGGGATGTTTTGGGTCCATTTTGGCCTGGATTTAGGCCAAAACAGGCTGGATTGGGTTGGTGCCAGGCAGGGGAGGGTTTCCCTGTCTGGCACCAACCTGATCTGGGCCCAAAAGGGCCCCAAATGGCCACTTTTGGCAGCTTTGGGCACATTTCCACTGAGATTGGGGCAAAAACAGCTGGGATCGGGTCGGTGCCAGGTGAGGGAAGCCTCTCCCACCTGGCACAGATCTGGTCCCAGCTGTTTCATCTGCGAGCCAGGCCCAAATGGGCCCCAAATGGCCATTTTTGGCCATTTTGAACCTGTTTTGGCCTGGATTGGGGCCGAAACAGCCTGGATCGGGGCCGAAACAGCCCAGATAGGGTCGGTGCCGGGAGGGAGACCCCTCCCCTGCCTGGCACTGACCTGATCTGGGCTGTTTTGGGCCCGATCCAAGCTAAAATGGGTTGAAAATGGCAATTTTCAGACATTTTGGGCCCATTTTGGCCTGGATCGGGCAGTTTGTCCCAAACTGGGGCCAAAATGGGCCTCATCAGGCCACTGCCAAGTAGAGGAACACTTCCCCATCTGGCAGCAGCCGAATCCCGGCCATTTCGGGCCTGTTCCTGGCCATTTTGGGCCCAATTCGGGCCCAAAATGGCCAGGCTCGGGCCCAAAACAGCCAGGATTGGGCCTGAAACGGCCAGGATCAGGCCTCTGATGGGTGGTGGATCACTCTCCCACTCAGCAGTGGCCCAATCCTGACCATTTTGTGCCCCTTTTCAGCCATTTTCATCCCCTTTTTGGCATTTTGGGCCCAATTTCAGTCCTGAATAGCCAGGATTGGGTCCAAAACAGCCAGGATAGGTGATGTCAGGGGGTGCAGCATATACAAATCAGTCACACTAATGATACACTTTCGTGATTGCAAGGGGTGTGGCATATGCTAATGAGTTATGCTAATGAGTTATGCTAATGAGTTCCTCCAGCTCTTTTTCTACGAAATGACCCCTGGTCACAGGCATTTGGGGGAAACAGGATAGAGTTTTATTGTATTTTGTATGTTTTTAATATTGAAATTTAAAGTCATCTTCAGGCACTAGTGAAAGGAAGGGTATAAATAATATGATAAATAAAGTTCTAAAAACAGTTCTATTTTAGCTTAAAGAAGTGTGACCCACAAAAGCCTACAATGTTACCAATATTAGTAGAATATTAGTAGTAGTAGAACTGATGCTACCAACAGGTCCTGCAAAAGATGACCAGTTCAGCCTACTTTATATTGTTGATCAGAATAGCTCTGATATTTTTGACCAGAGAAGACATTTCACTCCTCCCTAACTTTGACACATTCACTACCCCACCCTAAAAGGACAGCACCAACAAACAACAAAGGACCGACGGGATTGATTCAGCAGAACTGCAAAGCAGCACTTGGAGGGAGGGCACCAATTCCCTGCTGGTGAACCGTGAGCAGCCCATGGAAGCGTGGTCAGCATTTTTCTTCCTGGCTGTTGCTGCTGCGTTGCAGTCGGTAACAAGAGGATGTTCCCACTGCCAGGCTGCTCGAAAGAATGCCGGCTGTGTTGCTGCTTGGGGTGGAAAGTGACTGAGACCCCACTACTATAAAGCTCTCCCAGGGAGCCAATCCCCTCCTCCCCCCCATGCCATAGTGACTAGACCAGGGAGTTATAAATGGCTTTGGCAGCACAAACATGCAACGGCTGGGAATCAGAAAGCAGTGCCTGATCAGCCAGAGGGGCCAATGGGAAAGAAGGGGAGGGAGACCCAGACATGCACAGCTCTGTTTCTCTATTAAAATACATCCGAAATGGGAGGGGGAGCAAAATAAGGAGGTCGTTAATGGAAGCTTAATGGAGATTTTCCATTGTATCCCTCACCTCACGCTCAGTCTTGAGTGGGCATTATTTTCTCACAGAACATGGCTCTGCCTACACCATTTCCCTGCATGCTTTCGAAGTCAGCAATAAGAAAGATTTCAGAGAGAAGCCAGGCTTCGGAGAGAGAAAGAATAGCCTGGGGGGTGAGGGACAAAGACCAGGATGGGGCCCCAACCCAGTTATTCTTTCTGGAAGCCTATGCACAAGCTCTCTAATAAACATTCTCACTCTTTGCTCTGACAGATGCAGCTCCAGACTCCCTGTCTTGGCATGGGAAATGTCTGTCATTACCCAGCTTTCTGGTATTTATTCCCTTCCTCCACCCTCATCTGCTCAGTGAGCGCACTTGTCCCCCTGAATCAGCCTGCTCTGAGGTGATAGTCACATCAAAATCTGCTATATGGAAAACACCCTTTGGGTTTTTGTTTTTGTTATTTTGCCTTCCCACATCTTTCTGATTCATATCTGGTGGCCAAAAACAAAATACCCCGAAATGACAATACCATTTTTAAAGTCAATTTCTGGCTTTCCTGAATGCAGGAATGATCCCCCACACCCCTCCCAGTCACAACAAAGGCAGCACTCACAGGTCGGTGCATTTTGGACATCAGTGGTGAAGCTTGGCGGATTCCACAGCAGAGCTAAAAGAGGAGAGCCATCAGTCGGCCTTTCTCAGTACTGGTTGCACAGCATACGAGATCATGTTTTGATTACAAAAGCCCTGCCTGGGCTCCCAGCCAAGAGCACTGGCTGCCTAATATACCAAAGCAGAGGCAGGCAATTGGACACTCTTAGTTTGCCTTTCTCTGTAACTGCGCCTCTTTCTTCCTCCCCAAGACTCTTGCATCCGGGGAAGCTCCATGTGCAAAAGGAGAGCACCACCATTTGTGAAACAAATCAGCAGGATCCAACTCACCTACGTGTCAACATTATTTTATTACAAATAAATTATGCCAGTATCTTTTTACCTGATTAAACAATTTCATAATTTCAGTTTCCTCTAGAATCTCTCAAATTATCTCTTGTTATAAAGCACTAAATTCAGGCTGTCAGATGCACAATTCCTTCTTCCACTTGCTTCCCCCCCCCCCCCCCCAGTCTTCTAGGTCCACGTTATTTCTTTTTCTCATAAGGACTAGCTAGTTCCTTCGAGATCCTTTGGTGCCCATCAACAGTCAGAATTGACTTGAATGGATTTAGATCAGTGGTGACCGAAGAATCACTGACATACTCTTCTGTTGTCTCCTCATTTCATTCATTCAGTGTTGCTAAATGCTCCTTCACAGCTTTCTTTCTTTCTTTTTCTTTTTCTTTTGTTAATGCCAAAGTAGTTCAGCTTCTTAAAAAATCATCTGTCAAGGTCTGTCTGGGGATGAGCAATGTATCCAGGGTATCATTTACTTTGTCTCCCTGTGGTAATGCTGTAAAATTCCTTCTCATTCTTTCTTGTAGTAAATTAGTTGCATATGAAGTTATGCCTGATATTCCTTCACATCTACATCGTGGGGACGTGCAGTGGCTCAGTGACAGAGCATCCACTTTACAGGCAGGTGTGAAGGATGTCTGCCTGAGACCTTGGAGAGCCACTGCTAGTCAGAGTAGACAATACTGACTTCAACAGACCAATGGTCTGACTCCACAGAAGGCTGCTTCATGTGTTTCATGTATTCCATGTGCCAATACGCTTGGCCTTAGGGCCAAATAAGATGTTACATGGCAGATAATAAACTTTGAACAATTTTAAAATGAAAGGTAGCCATAGGGAGCTGTGGACTGGAATAGAGCAATGGTGGAGTGGAATAGAGCAACTGTTACCTAAGCTCAGCTGATCTGGTCACACTGATCCATGCTTCTGTGACCTGTAATCTGTTGGGGGTTACCCTTTGAAAACAACCCAGAAACTACAACTAATCCAGAATGTGGCAGCCTGACTATTGTCAGGTGCTAGCCCCTGGTAACATTAGGTTTCCAGTTTTGAAAGAACCACACTAGTGGCCTGTTTGTTTGAGAGCTCAGTTCAAGGTGCTGTAAAGCCCTTATGACTTGGTTGGAACCCATATATTTGCAGGACTATCCCCTTCCCTATGTCCCTGTGCACCAACTACAATGTTCAGGCAGCCGCCTGATGGCAATCTTATTTCTCAGAATGGCCTGTCTAGCATCAACCAGACTCAGGTCTTTTCCACTGTGGTGCCTGCTCTGTGGAATGGGCTCCCTGCTCCCTGCAGAAGTGAGGGGAGCCCCACCGTGGAGATCTTCAGTAGATGCTGCACAGCCTGTTTGTCTGTCAGGATTTTTGAGGGGGTTTGAAAAGCAGGCATGTTTTAAGGGGGGAGGGAAGGATTTGGGGGATGTTATTTTATTTTGGTTTTTTAAACTGTAAATGTTTTTAATCTACTATTGTAAGCTGCCAAGGAAAGGTGGGGTAAAAATGGTTTAATAAATAAATAAAGCATTGATGCTTCTCTCTTCCTGCTGTGACCATTTTCCCACTCAAAACTGCCTGTACACAGCTGCTTCTCGACTAAAGGCGGAGGAAGCAGCTTGGAAGAGACAGTTTTGAGCAGAAATATGGGCAGAGAAGTGAGGCTTAAGAAGCCTCTTTCTTCCCGTCCCACAACATTCACAAACCTGCAGCTTCCCGCAACTGCGTTTAATTCATTGAAAATCTTTTGGAGATGGGTAACCCCACCTGCAATGTTATCATGTAGTTTGGCCCTCAGCAAGTTGCTTTTCGTGAAAGAAGCAAGGATCCTAAAAGGAGCAAGGATCTTTTTCCTAATTCCTATTATATTATAATTCCTATTATATACAGCCCACCATGCACCAGGAGAGTGGACCGGAACAGCAGGTTTTGATTTTCGTTCTCATTATCCTGAACAGGAGCAGCTCAGCATTCAGGGTCCAGAGGTACTGTGATGATGGTGGAAAGTTCTTTCCAGTTCCCAGCATGTATATTGGCAGAAGCAGGTGTGTGGATTCAGCATGTTACTTCTCCAGTCCAGCTACGCTGTACGACGGGTTCATATTACAGACTGCGTGATATTGGTCTTTGGAAGCATGCGTCTCCTCCCCTTCTGTGCCCAGATTCAAAATAATGCTTCAGTTTCTTGGCCCCAAATGTGTTGCCACATTTGATACAAATATCTTTACCCCTATGATCTTTAAGGACCACATTGTGGATGGATTTTTCATATTATTATTATTTGCTATGGCTGTGCTGAAGCAATAAAGATATGTAAGTAAGTAAGATCATGAAGCTGCCTTCTGTTCAGTCAGACCGTTGGTTCTGTCAGCGTCAACATTGCCTACTCTGATGGGCAACAAGCCTGTAGGTTCACAGGTTGGGGTCTTGCACATCATCTATTACCTGATCCTTTTCAGCTGGAGATATCAGGGCTTGAACCTGGGACTTTCTGCATGCAAAGCAGATGCTCTGCCACTGAGCCCCTGGTCGTTCATGTCACCTGGTACCTGATCCTTTTATCACCAAATGCCAGAGATTGAACTCAGGAGTTCTGCATGGCAAAGCAAATGTTCTGCCACAGAGTCACAGCCCCTCCCCAAAGCAGCTCAGTTCGTTTACCGATTTGTCCACCTGTGCCTTGACCAGACAGTGCAATAATTCCAGAGATGTTGCACTTTTTAAGCAGACTGCAATACTCTGTAGCTAACAAAATGCAAGGCACATCTCCTAAGTCACATATTCATACTCTCTGAGAATCAATGTGTTTTGTGAGAGCCTGTTTGGTGTAGTGGTTAAGAGCGCAGGACTCTAATCCGGAGAACCAGGTTTGATTCCCCATTCCACTTGTAGCCAGCTGGGTGACCTTGGGTCACTCACAGCTTCTTGGAGCTCTCTCAGCCCCACCCACCTCACAGAGTATTTGTTGTTGTGGGGATAAATATAAATATAAACCGCTCTGAGTGAGCATTAAGTTGTCCTGAAGGGTGGTATAGGAATCGAATGTTGTTGTTATTGTTGTTAAGTTTATGAGAGTATCACTGGCATGTCATGTGATGCAATAAATTTCTGGTAGAAAATAACAAAACTCATCCATTTACCTACCCACATTATTTCTTTCAGTCATATTTTGTTACTTGCAGTGGTATTTTGCAGTATTTAGATATTATACAATTCATTCAGTTCTATTTTTAGTAATTGAGGTTTCTGTAATTCTTTGGAAATATTTTAGTGATTTGGGCATGTGCGATTCTTTGAAAAATTTGAGTTCTTTGGAGATATTGGGTAGGATCCCCCACACACAAATCTGGCAGTGGCAGAGGGCACCGTTTTTACCAATCCCCTGGGTCCCATTTGTCCCAGGAACAGCATTTGGATGGGGGGATTTGGGGCTTCATAAAAAGGGCAAAGGTGAGTCACTCCCACTCTATGAATCCTTCCATTAGCAGCCATTTACCATGCACAAAATACTCAAACTACATGTGATCCAAAGACAGCTGGGATCAATCTCATTTATTTTATTACTTTATTTTATTTACATTATTTATAGTCCACCTTTCTCACCAAAGCTCAAGGCAGATTACACAATATAAGTCAATACGATCAACAGCTGGGACATTCAATAAAGAATGCAATAGGATACACAAATGAAAATTTGCAGAGATTTGAATACTTGCAGAAATATGATACATTTTGGTCCCTTTTTAGTGAAATGTAGGCTTGGAGGCCTGAGATTTTGATTATAGCAGCATAATTGCCTGAGATGGTAACTAATCCTTTCTCTGCAGGCCATTTTCACAAACAAAATCTCCTCTTCCATGAGTCCCTAAATGTTTTTCCCCATGGGTGGGAAAGCATCTAGGATGGGAGGGGTGCATTTTGATCACAAAATCAGCCCATCAGGAAAAAGTCGGTCACTTTTCTCCCAGTGCTGTACCTGCAAATAAAGCTGTTGTGGCTAAAATGTAACTGGAGCATGCTTTGATAGGGCAAAAGCATTCTTCTTTGGCAGGCTTAGCTTTTTCCTCATGTGCTCTGTTTTTGGCTTTTGCCCCAGCAGGGCCTGATCAAGGGTGGGCAGGGGGGTAGTCTGCCCTCAGCGCCTCCAAGGAGGGGACGCTGGGAGCAGCTGCCAGCCGCCAGGAGCATGCAGGCGGCCTCCCAGCCTCCCGTGCCATTCGCCTGCCCCACAGGACAGGGGCCGCCCAGCCGCCCCTGTCCTGCGGGACAGGCGAATGGTGCAGGCGGCTTCCAAGCCCAGCCCCACACTGCCTCCACCAACTTGTGGCACGCCGGGGCACCCAGCTTACCGCGTGAGGTGGCACACCCCGCCCTGCGTGATGATGTCACAGAAGTGACATCATCATGCAGCGCTGGGAGCGCGTGCGCATGTTGGGACCGGACTTGGGTTGCCCTGGGCACTGGCGGGGCGGGGGGCGTCGGGGGGAGCGGCGCAGCCGCGACCCCCGGGGGCCCCCGGCCCGCCGCAGGCGGGGCGGGGGGCGTCGGGGGGAGCGGCGCAGCCGCGACCCCCGGGGGCCCCCGGCCCGCCGCAGGCGGGGCGGGGGGCGTCGGGGGGAGCGGCGCAGCCGCGACCCCCGGGGGCCCCCGGCCCGCCGCAGGCGGGGCGGGGGGCGTCGGGGGGAGCGGCGCAGCCGCGACCCCCGGGGGCCTGGCTGTCTTTGTCTTCGTCTTCGTCTTCGTCTTCGTCTTCGTCTTCGTCTTCGTCTTCGTCTTCGTCTTCGTCTTCGTCTTCGTCTTCGTCTTCGTCTTCGTCTTCGTCTTCGTCTTCGTCTTCGGGTTTATTTTTGGCAACCTCTTCTACATGCAAAACTTTTTTGGTACAAAGTTGTAATGTTATAAAATGGTAAAAATTTCATGAAATTGTGATTTTACTAACAATGCAACTCAAATAAGTTTATAGATAATTCAAACAGTATTGCTTCTATAATCATATTAGGCATAAATATTAGACATAACTTTTAAACATTAAGTAAGAAGTATTAAATACTCGGTAGCGATAGGTTGAAGGTTTTATCTTAAATCCTGAGCAGCTTGAAAACTTCAAGTGAGAACTGAAAACACGTTTCTCTGTTTTAGAGAAACTGCTTTTCAGTACAAAATAAACGGGATGTATGTTTTTGTTGCACTCTCCCAACCAGGAGACAGACTCCTCCTAAGAGTTTAATGGCTTCTTTCATTAACAAATGCTAGTCGTTTTCATTACGTGAGGTATCAAAATATAAATGTTTATTTAAATAAAACAGAAAAATAGAACAGATGAACACAACAAGAATTAAGTTTCCTATCATTTCTTAATGAAATCTAACTCAGTCAGATTAACAATGAAATGCACTCAAGTTACCGTAGCACATATTACAAGGGTAAGTTTCCTGCCTAGATCTTCATGAGATTTCTTTTGGCCAAAACCCTGATCTGCTATTTGGATTACCATTTTTATATATTATCTTATGCAGAAATCTAAGATCCTTTCATATGATAACAAAGATAAATATCAAACCAATCATAATTTAATTCTTTTTTACTGTTTCCAATCATGTGACATTCTACCTAGCCTAGTGACATTCTACCTACCTAGTAAACATCTCCTTTTGGTGTGGAGTCAGTTTGCCGTGTTTGTTTGGAAAGTATCCAATTCCTATGTAGTATAAGCCTTCGATAACCACAGCTCTCCCTGCCAGATGCATCTGACAAAGAGAACTGTGGTCCCCGAAAGCCCACACCAGGCGACACTGGGCTCCCCCAGACCACGCCTCTGTAAAGGAAATCTGTTACCTGTGATAATGTGATAACCGTTCATAGTCTCTATTCAGTCCCATCTTGACAGAGTCAAATTTGCATATGAATTCCAATTCAGCAGCCTCCCGTTGGATTTTGTTTTTGAAAGGTTTCTGTTGAACCACAGCGACCTTTAAGTCTTTGGTGGAATGATGTTTACATTTACTAGCAAAGGAATGTTTGGGTTGCCTCCACGCTAATTGCATCCTGTCCCCTTGTGATATATGTCCCCTTCTTTCCCTCTCTCCCCTCCTCTTCTGTATGTGGCCAGTTTGGATCACACATCTGACGAAGAGAACTTGATTCTCGAAAGCTTATGCTACAATAAAATTGGTTAGTCTTAAAGGTGCTACTGACTCTTTTTGATTTTGCTACTACAGACTAACACGGCTAACTCCTCTGGATCTATGACCATACCTAGCCAAAAGTACCACTATGCCCAGCTGCAAGATAAGAGATATGGATAGTAAAAATGACAAGAAAAGTTACATGACCAGATCATCCTTGGTCTCTGCTAACTATTACAGAACATGTATCTGATACTGTTCACTATTTTTAATTGGCTGTCAAAGATAAAGCACCAGTTATACGCCATACTAGAAAAAGAACTACAGTGATGTTCATACAGCATTATTTAGAATGCATATGTTTCACGAAGTATGTGTTCTAAACCATAATCAGCAGTCTACTGGTTTGAATCCCACTACTGACATGAGCTCAGTAGGTGGCCTTGGGTCAGCCACTCCTCTCAGCCCCAGCTCCATTGTGGGGATAAGAATAACACTAACTTGTTCACTGCTCTGGGTGAGGCACTAATATGTGTAGAAGAGCGGTATATAAGCACAGTTATTTCCATGACACCATCCCTTGACCTGTGAAATTAAGTATTTTGATAAATATGAAAGTGATACAAAATATAAATGCATTGCATAATGTGTGAGTGTACATACACAAACTTTAAAAATTGTATTGGATAATACCGCAAAGCATGATTACTGAGAAAGCTGCTTTCACTGCTTTCAGTGTGGAGAGCTGCTTGTAGATCAAAACAACCTGACGAGCTGTCTTCATGCAGAGTACACTTGATTCTCTTGGCTTTCAATTCTGCTTTCGTTCAGCGTGGGTAAATCAATGTGTCAGCAGTAAACATTTGTATCACTCCTCTCTGAATGACCTTTTAAATTTTACTGCCTATCGTGTCAAAGCAATTAAAATTAACAATACAGTTACTAAGCTGCTAAGATCAATTAATGGCTCTTAGGCTTTATCTATTGATCTAGTGACATCTTCAAAACCCACTGGTAACAGACTATACATACTTCTCTTCTATCCACAATATATACACAAGGATTGATTACATATTCTTATCTTCTAAATTACATATTTAAATGACATATTCTTATCTCCTAAATTAATTAGTCAAACTCTTACATCAAGGATTGGTGACAAGTTGTGGACAGACTATGCTTGGACAGAATGTACACTGAGAATAAATGACATCAAACAAATTGGAAACTAAATAAATCACTTTTATTTAACAAATAAATTTCTTCTGAAGTCTCTTTAGAAATTAAACAATAGAAACAAACTATGTGGCATTCCTCAAATCCACGTGTAGGATGCTATGGAAGTGGTACTTAGAGGGAAATTAATCTCCGTTGCCTCCTGTCATGAAGAGCAAAAAGAAAACATTAGAAATGAAATGATATCTAGAATAAGAAAACTAGAAGATGAACACAAAAAAGGCCACCCAATCTATAAACTTGCTTGCATGAAAATTAGAGGAAAAAACCTCCTCGCATTCTATACAAGCTATTAAAGGCACCCAGGAAAAACTCAAACTAATTCTGTAAAATTAGCCAATGTATTTGCTGAATACTACCAAACCATTTGTACATCAGACAATCCTGACACTAATCATATTTTAAATTATTTATCATCACAGGAAATTTGGGAAAAAAAACTCACAAGAACATAAACAATATCTGGACCAACCAGTCACAACAGAAGATGTTACAGTCACTATCAAATCCTTGAAAAAAATAACAAAGCTTCAGACAGGGATGGATTCCCTGCCAAATTTTTACAAAAAAATACATTCACCTACTTTCAACTCCACTAACTGCCACATGCAACTCTGTTATGTTAGGAGGTAGCATCCCTCTATCTTGGACAGAGGCTGAAATAGTAGTTACTCCAAAAAAGGACAACCATATTACAAATACTAAATCTTCTCAACCAATACCCTTACTGAATCAAGACCAAAAGATCTTTACAAGCATATTTGCCAAAACATTGTCTAAATTTAAATAACCAACTACATTCACCTTGACCAGACAATACACGTAACACTTTAACTATAATTAATTTCTGTGAAGCATACAAAACCCCTGCATTACTTCTGGCCTTTGATATAGAGAAGGCATTTGATTAAGTGGAAATACCATATCTAAAACTTTTACTTCAAAAAATGGGTTTTGTCGACCAATTCTAAAATGCCATTAATGCTCTTTATCTTTCTCCAAAAGCTACAGTTAGGACTAACAATGTACATTCAATAGACATCCATATAGCAAGGGTAACTAGACAAGGCTGTCCCCTTTCCCCATTTCTGTTTGCCATAACTATAGACAGGGCCAATGCTACCATTAGACCAACTAGGCAGCCGCCTTGGGCACAGACCTCAAGAGGGGCATAGTTTTATACAGATTACTTTCTTGAAAAAAATGCAACTGAGAAAACCTATTGAGCACCCCCTAAATGGTCCTGTCCACAGACATCAAGCAGCTCAAAAGCCCACCGTAACTTTTTCATTTATTTATTTATTTATTTATTTGATGTATACCCTGCCCTCCTCACAGATGGGCTAAGGGTGGCTAACAACACTAAAAAATACATCAAAATCACAGAAACATAAAATCAATAATATTTTTTAAAAAATAATTAAAATAGTCCAGGAGCAGGCTATTTAAACAAATATTGGGAGTCCGTATACAGGCATGGCAGATGGCTGAGGGCAGCTCCGGAAGAAATGGTGGTCTTACATGGAAGAAGAAGGACACTCGCTGGCACTCAGCCAAAGGCCCAGCAGAACATCTCCGTTTTACAAGCCCTGCAAAACTGTAACAGGTCCCACAGGGCCCAGATCTCCAGCGGGAGAGCATTCCACCAGGCCAGGGCCAGGGCAGAAAAAGCCCTCGCCCTGGTTGAGGCCAGATGGATGTCCTTTGGGCCAGGGACCACCAGGAGTTGCTTGTCTGCAGAGCGCAACACCCTGCAGGGGACGTAATGGAAGAGGCGGTCCCGCAGGTATGGAGGTCCCAGTCCATGAAGGGCTTTAAATACCAAGGTTAACACCTTGAACCAGATCTGGAACTCCACTGGAAGCCAGTGCAGCTGGCACAGCACATGATGAATGTGCGCTTGGATGGGCGTTCCGGTAAGGATGCGTGCCGCTGCATTCTGGATCAGCTGTAACTTCCGGGTCAGACCCAAGGGCAGTCCAGGATACAGTGAGTTGCAGTAGTCTAGCCTGGAGGTGACCGTTGCATGGATTACTGTGGCCAGGTCCTGTGGTGAAAGATAGGGCGCCAGTTGCCTGCCCTGTCGAAGATGAAAAAAGGCAGACCTGGCAACAGTCATGACCTGGGCCTTCATTGAAAGTGTAGCATCCAAGGTCACACCCAGACTCCTCACCATCAGGGAAGGTTTCAATTGTACCCCATCAACAGCTGGGAGCCGGTTCCCAGCTCGATTGCCCCATGATCCAGACACAGAAGCTCTGTCTTCAGGGGATTCAATTTCAGCCGACTCTGATGTAACCATACCGTCACAGCCTCAAGACCCTTGACCAAGGAATCCAAAGCAAGATCGGACTGGCCATCTGTAATGATTCCAAGTAAATGTGTGCATGTATCTTTAAATGCTTGATGAGATAGGTGAAGAGTGGGGGGTGAAGGAGATGGATGAGTGAGTGATATGTGTCAGGCTATGGCATTCCAGACTTGATAGTCTGTTTCACTCCCTTCTGCAAGAAGACGAGGTCTTTTGATTTCAAAAGGTTTATTGTGAAAGACAGCATTCAAGCCCAGGTGTGCATATTCCAGGATTAGAGATCCTGGCCGAGCAAAGCGTTGCTAGGAATGATTCATAGAGCAAAGGTTGTTGCATTTCACACTCCCGGAGCCCAGCCTCCCCCCCGAGTTCATACGGCAAAACTTCTCAGAGGTGCGCTGAGCTGGCCAAGGTCGAAACAGCAGATAAGACAGGATCCTTTCCCATGGAATCGGCTCCTTGCAGGTGTTGCCTGGAGGGAAAGAAGTCTAAACACTATACGATTAAATATGGCGTTACTTAGGTTAAAACAGTTTCTGACAATATGATTGGTTGAGGACTGAGAGGGTGGGTGGAGTGAATGCAGTTTGAGACAGAGTAGAGAGAAAATTTTTAGTCAGAAGAAAGCAGGCTAGCTGTGTGCTGCCTGAATATGTTGAAGTGTTTATGAGAGAAATATAACCTGTGTGGAACCTGAACTGAGCATGTTTGTGAAAGGACACTCAGTCAGGGAAAGAGAGGCCAGCTATGTGAATGAGAGTAAATGAAGTAACTTTAAGAACCGAGAACTACGTTTATGAAACCGATATGCTTCTCGAATGAATAAATAAAAGCTTATTTTTGTTTTGCTATAGCAAAACAGTGTAGCTGTCATTGCTATATCCCATTCCTATCTTCAGGGCCGCATAGAACCACGAAGGAGCCTGACGCTTAGGAACGTTACCAAAGGGAAAATTTAAATAAAAAATCGTGGAATAAAATATTCCGGGTGGCAGCAGACTACCCAGAGGGTTAAGGGATGGATTAAAAGAAAAATCTACCCTAAAGAAAGTAAAGGTCATAACACCATCCATCAGCAGATAGAGCTCAGTGTCATCCGCATACCAGTGACAACCTAGCCCAAAGCTGTGGGCTAACGGGGCAAGGGGGCACATATAGATGTTAAATAGCATCACGGAAAGAATCGCCCCCTGAGGGATGCCACATACCAAAGAATGGTAAGCAGACATCTGTTCCCTGAGTGCCACCCTCTGTCCTAGATTGTGAAGGAAGGAGTTCAGCCATTGCAGGGCTGTTCCACGAATCCCCACATCGGCAAGGCAATGGGTCAGAAGATTATGATTGACCATGTCAAATGCTGCTGTAAGATCTAAAAGTATCAGCAGTGCCGACCCACTCCGGTCCAGGTGTCGCCGCAGATCATCTGTGAGGGCAACCAGAGCCGTCTCTGTACCATGGCCGGGCCTGAAGCTGGACTGGAATGGATCCAGGATAGAGGCATCACCCAGGTATACCTGCAGCTGTTCCGCTACCGCCCTCTCAATTACTCAAAGTTATCTCAGAAGACTCAGTCAACTTGAGAGGAACAATCCTTAGTGAAACTACTCCTTTTTAGCTCTCCAGAGAGCCAGCTAAAAAGAAGAGAGCAAACAAATTAAGTAACTGCAGACAAAAGTATCTCCTTTTCAAGTACAACACAATTCTCTCTCTCATTGTCTCACAGCAAACATGAGAAGGGGGTGGGAGTAGAAGACACTCTGTTGTGCCAGCCAGGAAAAAGGTGGGGAAATAGCTTCCAATGCTACAAAAAGAAACTTTTCAGCAACTTGAGGAAGCCAAGCAAGAAGTGAGAAGGAAAACAAAAGGGAAAAGGTGGGAAACTGCCTCCAGAGCTAAGGAAAAAACCCACTTCATAGAGCAAACTGTCTCCCAGCAACACCAAGAGAAGAGGCAGAGTGGAAAACACTAAAATCTTCACAGCTATTCTGCTGTGTCTGGAAAGAAATGGGCAGAAAGTCAGCTTCATGGCTGCAATAAAAGGGAGGAAAGTAGGGAAATTCTGCTGTAGCAATGCGCATAGCATACTTGCTGCAGAGGAACAAGTGCAGGGAAAAATACCTCTGCACTAGAACCTACAAGTATATAGCCAAGCTTTTAAGGTTTCCTCAAAATCTGAAAATCCTTTAAAGAGTTATGATGACCTCGTCCAATCCTTAAGGCCACTTTTGGTAGGTGCTCAAGAGGGAAAACTGGTCAAGACCAATTTGTCATCTAAACCTTGGTTTGATCAAAGCTGTATTTGTGCTAAAAATGCTTTAATCTATGCCTATAAGCTAGCACTGAGAGCTGATGAAAAGACCAGGCAAGATGCATATCGTTCTCTTTCATTTTTAAAAAAGAAATATAAATCACTGGTTGCCCGCTGTAAGAAAGAACATACCAGAAAACTGTGGGCCAATATAATTGAAGCAGCTACGAGCAAAAACTCAGTGGTGTTCTGGAAAGTAGTGTCAAACCGCGCCTCCACAGCCGCCTCCCCCTTGGCTTCCTCTATCCCCCCAGATAAATGGACTTCTTTTTTCCAAAAAATGTATGATGATCCTATTCAACCCCCTCCTGCCCTAACAATAGAAAATCTGGCCAAATGCCCCCCAGTTCATGCCGAAGAGGTAAAAGCTTATATTAGCCAGTTAAAGAATGCAAAAGCCCCTGGGCTTGATGGAATATCTCCAGAATTACTAAAAACAAATAAGGACTGGTGGGAAACTTTCCTAGCCTCCCTATTTACTTATACTGATGAAACCGGCTACATCCCCAATGACTGGGGAATGGCTATAGTAGTCCCCTTCCATAAGAAGGGAAAGAAGGAGGATCCATCCAATTATAGACCAATCAGCTTACTAAGCATTGTAAGCAAGTTGTCTACAAAACATCTGCTGAAGAAATTTTTAGACTGGCTAGAACAGGAGGATATAATTGCTGATGAGCAAGCTGGGTTTAGAGCTGGCAGGTCAACAATAGATCACTGCCTAGTAATGCAACACCTTGTAGAGAAATACGCTACAGGAGACCAAGCATCACTCTACCGGGCATTTGTTGATTTAAAAGCAGCTTTTGACACAGTCTCTAGAAATAGACTTTGGAGGAAACTGCAGGCCTCCTCTATTGATAGGCAACTGCTGTCCCTTTTGGGGGCTATGCACAAGCAAACTGCCCTGAGTAAGGTGCAGCCGAATTGGGCATTTGACTGACCCCATTCAAACTTACAGGCAGGTGTGCCTTCTAGCCCCCTTTCTGTTTATCTTCTACATCAACAACTTGGTAAACCTTTTGAATGCCCCTGGATTGCACCCTCCCAAATTAGCAAATAGGCACATTCACGTACTGCTCTATGCAGATGATGCTGTATTACTTTCTAGGACCCCCATAGGGCTGAAACGAGCCCTAAAAAAATTCTCCCAATTCTGTGATACTGAACACCTTCTAACTAATTACCAAAAAACTAAGATCCTGGCTTTCGGTAAAAATCCAAAGATCAGACGATGGGAGCTTCATGTTAGAAATAACAATGTCTGGTGTACTGCAGCAGCAAGAAGTAAGAAGAGCCTACCATGCAGGGGGCAGCAAGGATCACTTAGTTAGGACAGTGAGAGTAGCACCTCTCTTGTTTCCTGGGGGTCATTTCCTTGTCTTGTCTCCTATTGGGCTAAACAGGGCAATATCCTGCTTCTTCTCTCTCCTGCCACACTTCTCATCTCTCTCTGCAAGATGTAGTCAGATAGCTAGGATCTCTCTCCCTTTCTTTCCCTCAAGTATGTAACTTCCTCAAATAAAGCTTTTGCCTCTCTAACCAGCTCGGCGTTTAATTCCGCAGCGTTGTTTTACACTCGCTCTAACAGGGTAATGGGCCACAGAGGCAATTAACGCAAGCTGAAGTTAAGAGAGAGCAATAAAACTTCTGCCGTAGCCGCAGGCTAAAGTACAGAGGGCAGACAATAGAGGAAAGATGGCTGACTCCTATAGTGCACAGCAGGGGTTCCAGGTCGACCGACTAGGCGACGGGGGAAACTATGATCTTTGGGCAGAAAGAATGAAAGCGCACCTCATACAATTGGACGTCTGGTCTGCAGTAACAGATGGAAAACCGACTGGAGATCCACAGAAGGAAGCCAAATGGGTCAAGCAGGACAATAAGGCAAGATCTATTATCATTAATGCTTTAAGTGATAAACAATTGATAAGAGTTATTCATGAGCCCACTTCTAGACAAATGTGGACTTCTCTTCTAGAAATAAACCGTCAAGAATCAATTAAAACTAAAATTTTGCTGATGAGGCAATTGTATCGGATTCAGATGCAACCTCAGCAACAACTAAAAGATCATATTGCAAATTTCATGGAATTAACACAGAAATTAAGATCCCTTGGAAAGGAGATCCAGGATGAGGATTTGGCTATAATTTTGCTAACCAGCCTTCCTCAATCTTATACAAGCATCGTGCATGTTTTGGAAATGAGAGAAAGTCTAAGCTTAAACTATGTACTTGCAAGACTGCAAGAGGAAAGTCTTAACAAACAGATTTATAAACATGAGCCAAAAGAGCTAGCTTTAAGAGTCAGTTCAAGAAATGATTTCTTCTGCGGCATCTGCAGAAAGAAAGGACATTTAAAAGAAGACTGTTGGTTTCGTGATTCACAGAGAGTGAGCAAACCGCCACGAGGGACGGAAACAAAAGGCTTTAGGAATGCTAATGCAGCCATTAAGTCACCTAATGCCGATGGTCAAAGGAAAAACAGATCTGATAAGAATTGTTTAAATGTTGGTAAAAATGATCAAAGCATATGCAAATGGGCAATTGACAGTGCATGTACTAACCATCTTTGCAAAAATGAGAAGTTTTTTAATGAGATGAGATGAATAACAGTCATGAAAAGCTGTATACGGCAAATGGAGAAGTTTTAACAGCTCGGGGACAAGCTGCATGCAAGTATCTGCATGTTGTGCGCTACCCAGTGGCCAAACTAGAGAAGTGCAGATCACTGATTGTCTATACGTACCTGAAGTTAAATCTAACTTATTATCTGTATCTGTCATGGCGAAGAAAGGAATTGAAACTGTATTCAAAGGAGAGAAATGTTTTATTAGCAATGAAGGTGAATTAATTGCACAAGGCACATTAGAGGATGGCCTGTATATGCTGGATTGCTCTGAAGGTGCAGTGAATTTATTTGAAAAGTGCACTCACAAGAATTGTACTAGTCTTATCCATAGAAGGCTTGGACATGCTAATACGGATTATATATATCAGCTTGAAAGGCAGAATCTGACTAATGATTTGCAAATGAGAAAATGTCCTGATGCAGAGAAATGTGTTTGCTGTATTCAAGCCAAAGGCACAAGACCTTCTTTCACCAAACAGAGTGAGAAGCAGACGACAAGACCACTGGAGCTGATTCACAGTGATGTCTGTGGACCCATGGGAACAGTAACACCCAGTGGAAGTAAGTACTTTCTGACTTTTACTGATGATTTTTCAAGATTTACTGTGATTTACCTGCTCAAGGAAAAGAGCCAAGTACTGGAAAAATTCAAGGTGTACCTAGCAATGGTGCAGAACAGATTCCAGAGAAAACCAATGGCTATCCGCACAGACAATGGAGGCGAGTACGTGGGGAAGGCGATGACAAGCTTCCTAGCAGATGAAGGAATAGAGCATCACCTGATCGTGCCATACACCCCCGAACTCAACGGGATAGCGGAGAGGAAAAATCGTTCTCTCACAGAGATGTGCAGGAGCATGCTGCAAGAAGCACAGCTACCTCAAAAATATTGGGGAGAAGCTATCAACACTGCTGCCTATCTGCAGAACATGCTACCTACAAAGGGTGCAAGCAGCACACCATTTGAACTGTGGTACAACCGCAAGCCCAATGTAAGGCATCTGAGAGTATTTGGATCAAAGGCCTACACTTATGTTCCGAAGGAAAAGAGGTCTAAGATGGATCCCAGAACAGAAGAAGGCATATTTGTTGGATATGCACTGGGATGCAAGGGATATCGAATCCTCAACCCAGAGACAGACACGGTGAAGATCCGCCATGTGGTGTACATTGATGAAAAAGAGAAGGCAAGCAAGCCTGACACCAGAGAGTCTACACCAAAGGAAGCTGATGCAGCACAGCAGCCAGAGATTGTGCAACTCTGGGACCTGACTGAGACGCAAGAGACACCTGCAGAGCCCACAGAAAGAGAAGGGGAAGCAGAGCCAAGTGTCAGACGCTCAGACAGAATAAACAAAGGAGTTCCACCACTGAAATTCTCTTACCTGGCAAAAACAGAAGCTGTACCAGAACCTTCTAGCTGGGAAGACATAGAAGGAATGCCAGCAAGAGAAGCAGAGAAATGGAGAGAAGCTGCAAAAGAGGAGATTGACTCTCTGATCCAGAACAAGACATGGATTCTCACAGAACTACCACCTGGAAAAAGGACAGTAGGATGCAAATGGATTTTCAAAACCAAACTTGATGCAGATGGAGAAGTACAAAAGTACAAGGCAAGACTAGTTGCAAAGGGATATTCCCAGAAGTATGGAGAAGACTATGATGAAACCTTTGCACCAGTAGTGAAACACACTTCAGTAAGAACACTACTGAGCATAGCAGCCGCAAGGAAGATGCATGTGGAGCATCTGGATGTGAAAACTGCTTTTCTTCATGGAGAGCTGGAAGAAGACGTGTATATGACACAGCCTCCTGGATTTGAACAGTCCAAAGACAGAGGACTTGTATGCAAACTGCAGAAGAGCATTTATGGACTGAAACAGGCTGCAAGAGCCTGGGACCAGAAACTGAACCAAATGCTCATCAAAGAAGGATTCAAGCAAGGCGGGGCAGAACGCTGCCTGTACTCAAGAAAGAAAGACAACAAATGGACTTTTATTCTGACTTATGTAGATGATATTCTCCTTTGTTATGAGGATCAACAAGATTGTGATGAAATAATTCAGCACCTGAACCAAGAGGTTGAAGTAAAGCGTCTTGGAAATGTCAGCTTTTACCTTGGAGTTCAAATAGAAAGAGAGGAAGATGGAAGCTATCTTCTCAATCAAAAGCAAAAGATCATGGATTTCCTAGACTACATGGATATGAAAGATGGAAAACCAACATGTACTCCAATGGAAACAGATTTCCTGAAACAAAGTGGAAACAATGAACCTCTGAGAAACATCAAAGTGTACAGAGAAGCAATTGGAAAACTGCTCTACATAAGTACAGTAACCAGACCTGACATAGCAGCAGCAGTTGGAATACTGTGCAGGAAAAGTGCATCACCAAGTGTGAATGACTGGCAAGCAGTCAAAAGACTGGCAAGATACCTGAGAGGTACTGCACAACTGAAGCTCAAGCTACCAGCAAGCAACAATCCCAGACTAGTGGGATTCATGGATGCTGACTGGGCAGAAGACATCACAGACAGAAAGTCTACCAGTGGACGAGTATTCTTTTATGGTGGAGGAGCAATCAGTTGGACAAGCAGAAAGCAAGACCTAGTAGCGGCATCAACTACAGAAGCTGAATACACATCAGCAGCAGAAGCATGCCAAGAACTCAAGTGGATTCTACAACTATTAGAAGACTTTGGGATAAATGAACCCAAACCTATACAACTCTTTGAAGATAATCAATCTTGCATAAAGCTTGCAAATACAGAAAGAATTGGATCAAGAACCAAGCACATTGGCATAAAGAATCACATTGTGAGAAATATGCAAGAAGAAGGGCTTGTTGAGCTACAGTACTGCCCTACAGAAGGAATGATAGCAGACATCCTCACCAAGCCACTTGCCAAAGAGAAATTTCAAAGTCTACGTGAAAGACTGAACTTTGTGGACTTTGTACACTAGACATTGAGAAGGGGTGTTAGAAATAACAATGCCTGGTGTACTGCAGCAGCAAGAAGTAAGAAGAGCCTGCCATGCAGGGGGCAGCAAGGATCACTTAGTTAGGACAGTGAGAGCAGCACCTCTCTTGTTTCCTGGGGGTCATTTCCTTGTCTGGTCTCCTATTGGGCTAAACAGGGCAATATCCTGCTTCTTCTCTCTCCTGCCACACTTCTCATCTCTCTCTGCAAGATGTAGTCAGATAGCTAGGATCTCTCTCCCTTTCTTTCCCTCAAGTATGTAACTTCCTCAAATAAAGCTTTTGCCTCTCTAACCAGCTCGGCGTTTAATTCCGCAGCGTTGTTTTACACTCGCTCTAACACTTCAGGGGCATCAGTTAGAACAACTTACCCGCTTCAAATATTTGGGTGTAGTTTTGCAAGCCTCAGGTACCAAAACAACACATAGCAGCTTCATTGCTGATGTGGGAGAAAAAACAGCACACGGTATACTGAAATTCTATCGATCGCAAGGGGGGCAGTATGTACCGGCTGCACTCAGATTGTTTAAAGCCAAACCATTGGCCCAATTAGTATACGGATCATTCTTGGGGCTGCCATCCTCCTCTTTCTCTCAACTTGAGAGAGTGCAGTCCAAATTCCTTAGAGCTCTATTACAAGTGCCCAAATGCATGCCTAACTCATGGGTTAGACTGGAAACAGGAATGTTAAGGGTAGAGGCCAGAATCACCATCCTTTCCATTTTCAAATGGCTGTCAGGACGTCTAAACCCGCAAGGTCTGCTCCCTCTGTTATTCCAAGACAATCTAATTGGCAAAAGGCGACTCTGAAATCCCTGGGAAAATTGGGTCTTTCCCCTCAAAGTTTGCTAGTCATGGGGTTAGACAGAGCAAAATCACTCATTAAGCAGAGAGTGACAGACATTAAAAGACAAACATTTTCTTAGAGCACCAGGTTTTATTTCTTCAGATACTACTAAATATATTGCCGCTCCTGCAACCTATTTTTACTTTCTTGAATCCAGTAACTCCAGAAGGGCATTTGCTTTAGCTAGAAGTTCAACTCTACCCTCTGCCGTTCTGGAAGGAAAGTTTAAAGCTGTCCATTACTCTCTTAGGCTTTGCTCCTATCCCCTAAGAGAAATTGACTCAATGGAGCACATCTTCTTCAACTGCCCAAGTCATAGTGAAATTAGAGCGGAAACCATCAGTCCATTAGTAGAAAGATTCCCTGGAAGTTCAAATAAAATCAAACTTGATTATCTTTTGTCTGATCGGAATCACCAGACACCATGTCAAGTAGCAAGATTCTGTGCCCAGGTCTACAAGCAACGTAAATCACATAAGGCAGCTTAAACAACTAATTTATGATGATCTTATTTTTTTACTCTTATATTTATTCATCGTTCTTCCCCGGTATCCAGTCTCAACTGTTTTTAAACTGATTTGCAAATGGTTTTATATGTACTGGTCGCAGACTGTAAGAATAAACTTGACTTGACTACCTCTGCACTAAGAACAGCAGAAATACCTGAACCTACTTCATGGGGTGAAATATCCTAGCTACCACCAGAAGAAGCTGAGAAATGGAGAAAAGCGTAGGGTGTGGTGTCGGTGTTGAAGAGAATGATAGCACATTGAAAGAGCTCCGTCTCTCCCACGCCTGAAATTTAAAATTTATGTTGAAAAGGTAAAGTAAAAATATTTACCCTTCCAATGTAAAGATACGCTAAGAGATCCGAAAGGCAGATTCATATTTATTAAAGGCACTATAGAAAACCAAACTTACACATTTGGCTCAATTTATGCCCCAAACCAAGACAGCCTAATGAAATTCTAAAACAAAATTCAAATGTATCACTTAGTATAATTTGCTCTAAACCATATTTTCATGACAAACCCACAGAAACAGCAGCAACAAAATCTAAGAGTATAATGGAGATCACCAAATAGAAACAGAAGGATTAAAATTATCCTGCTCACTAGGTTGGAGGCAAGTTCTGACGACAACAGGGCCAACAACAAAGATTCTCAGGTCAAACTCCATGGTCAAGTAACAGATTCCAAAATCAAAGACTGTGACCCACCAAGGCTCAGGCAGCCGGAACCGAAGAGCTCACCAACAGCCAGGTCCAGAATACCACACTTGTGACTAGCTAATCCCATGCTAGCGGCGGCCTTATAAAGGGAGTTTCTCCTACAGGTGAGGCTGGGTTCATTAAGCTTCTTTCTCCAAGCTGGCTCATCTCTGCTACTCAGGAGGAGTAGATCAGATCCTGTACTGGCTCTCCTGACATTTCCTCAGCAGGGGGGGGAAGGCCGTGGGCTGCCCGAACTGCCACTGTCTCCCAAAGAACCCCAGGAGTAGCGAAGGCTGAGGGTAAGGGCAGAGGCATGGACCAAGCACAGGAGCGAATTTCCTCCCCCTGCTGAGGAAATGTCAGGAGAGCCAGTACAGGATCTGATCTACTCCTCCTGAGTAGCAGAGATGAGCCAGCTTGGAGAAAGAAGCTTAATGAACCCAGCCTCACCTGTAGGAGAAACTCCCTTTATAAGGCCGCCGCTAGCATGGGATTAGCTAGTCACAAGTGTGGTATTCTGGACCTGGCTGTTGGTGAGCTCTTCGGTTCCGGCTGCCTGAGCCTTGGTGGGTCACAGTCTTTGATTTTGGAATCTGTTACTTGACCATGGAGTTTGACCTGAGAATCTTTGTTGTTGGCCCTGTTGTCGTCAGAACTTGCCTCCAACCTAGTGAGCAGGATAATTTTAATCCTTCTGTTTCTATTTGGTGATCTCCATTATACTCTTAGATTTTGTTGCTGCTGTTTCTGTGGGTTTGTCATGAAAATATGGTTTAGAGCAAATTATACTAAGTGATACATTTGAACTTTGTTTTAGAATTTCATTAGGCTGTCTTGGTTTGGGGCATAAATTGAGCCAAATGTGTAAGTTTGGTTTTCTATAGTGCCTTTAATAAATATGAATCTGCCTTTCGGATCTCTTAGCGTATCTTTACATTGGAAGGGTAAATATTTTTACTTTACCTTTTCAACATAAATTTTAAATTTCAGGCGTGGGAGAGACGGAGCTCTTTCAATGTGCTATCATTCTCTTCAACACCGACACCACACCCTACGCTTTTCTCCATTTCTCAGCTTCTTCTGGTGGTAGCTAGGATATTTCACCCCATGAAGTAGGTTCAGGTATTTCTGCTGTTCTTAGTGCAGAGGTAGTCAAGTCAAGTTTATTCTTACAGTCTGCGACCAGTACATATAAAACCATTTGCAAATCAGTTTAAAAACAGTTGAGACTGGATACCGGGGAAGAACGATGAATAAATATAAGAGTAAAAAAATAAGATCATCATAAATTAGTTGTTTAAGCTGCCTTATGTGATTTACGTTGCTTGTAGACCTGGGCACAGAATCTTGCTACTTGACATGGTGTCTGGTGATTCCGATCAGACAAAAGATAATCAAGTTTGATTTTATTTGAACTTCCAGGGAATCTTTCTACTAATGGACTGATGGTTTCCGCTCTAATTTCACTATGACTTGGGCAGTTGAAGAAGATGTGCTCCATTGAGTCAATTTCTCTTAGGGGATAGGAGCAAAGCCTAAGAGAGTAATGGACAGCTTTAAACTTTCCTTCCAGAACGGCAGAGGGTAGAGTTGAACTTCTAGCTAAAGCAAATGCCCTTCTGGAGTTACTGGATTCAAGAAAGTAAAAATAGGTTGCAGGAGCGGCAATATATTTAGTAGTATCTGAAGAAATAAAACCTGGTGCTCTAAGAAAATGTTTGTCTTTTAATGTCTGTCACTCTCTGCTTAATGAGTGATTTTGCTCTGTCTAACCCCATGACTAGCAAACTTTGAGGGGAAAGACCCAATTTTCCCAGGGATTTCAGAGTCGCCTTTTGCCAATTAGATTGTCTTGGAATAACAGAGGGAGCAGACCTTGCGGGTTTAGACGTCCTGACAGCCATTTGAAAATGGAAAGGATGGTGATTCTGGCCTCTACCCTTAACATTCCTGTTTCCAGTCTAACCCATGAGTTAGGCATGCATTTGGGCACTTGTAATAGAGCTCTAAGGAATTTGGACTGCACTCTCTCAAGTTGAGAGAAAGAGGAGGATGGCAGCCCCAAGAATGATCCGTATACTAATTGGGCCAATGGTTTGGCTTTAAACAATCTGAGTGCAGCCGGTACATACTGCCCCCCTTGCGATCGATAGAATTTCAGTATACCGTGTGCTGTTTTTTCTCCCACATCAGCAATGAAGCTGCTATGTGTTGTTTTGGTACCTGAGGCTTGCAAAACTACACCCAAATATTTGAAGCGGGTAAGTTGTTCTAACTGATGCCCCTGAAGTGTTAGAGCGAGTGTAAAACAACGCTGCGGAATTAAACGCCGAGCTGGTTAGAGAGGCAAAAGCTTTATTTGAGGAAGTTACATACTTGAGGGAAAGAAAGGGAGAGAGATCCTAGCTATCTGACTACATCTTGCAGAGAGAGATGAGAAGTGTGGCAGGAGAGAGAAGAAGCAGGATATTGCCCTGTTTAGCCCAATAGGAGACCAGACAAGGAAATGACCCCCAGGAAACAAGAGAGGTGCTGCTCTCACTGTCCTAACTAAGTGATCCTTGCTGCCCCCTGCATGGCAGGCTCTTCTTACTTCTTGCTGCTGCAGTACACCAGGCATTGTTATTTCTAACACCCCTTCTCAATGTCTAGTGTACAAAGTCCACAAAGTTCAGTCTTTCACGTAGACTTTGAAATTTCTCTTTGGCAAGTGGCTTGGTGAGGATGTCTGCTATCATTCCTTCTGTAGGGCAGTACTGTAGCTCAACAAGCCCTTCTTCTTGCATATTTCTCACAATGTGATTCTTTATGCCAATGTGCTTGGTTCTTGATCCAATTCTTTCTGTATTTGCAAGCTTTATGCAAGATTGATTATCTTCAAAGAGTTGTATAGGTTTGGGTTCATTTATCCCAAAGTCTTCTAATAGTTGTAGAATCCACTTGAGTTCTTGGCATGCTTCTGCTGCTGATGTGTATTCAGCTTCTGTAGTTGATGCCGCTACTAGGTCTTGCTTTCTGCTTGTCCAACTGATTGCTCCTCCACCATAAAAGAATACTCGTCCACTGGTAGACTTTCTGTCTGTGATGTCTTCTGCCCAGTCAGCATCCATGAATCCCACTAGTCTGGGATTGTTGCTTGCTGGTAGCTTGAGCTTCAGTTGTGCAGTACCTCTCAGGTATCTTGCCAGTCTTTTGACTGCTTGCCAGTCATTCACACTTGGTGATGCACTTTTCCTGCACAGTATTCCAACTGCTGCTGCTATGTCAGGTCTGGTTACTGTACTTATGTAGAGCAGTTTTCCAATTGCTTCTCTGTACACTTTGATGTTTCTCAGAGGTTCATTGTTTCCACTTTGTTTCAGGAAATCTGTTTCCATTGGAGTACATGTTGGTTTTCCATCTTTCATATCCATGTAGTCTAGGAAATCCATGATCTTTTGCTTTTGATTGAGAAGATAGCTTCCATCTTCCTCTCTTTCTATTTGAACTCCAAGGTAAAAGCTGACATTTCCAAGACGCTTTACTTCAACCTCTTGGTTCAGGTGCTGAATTATTTCATCACAATCTTGTTGATCCTCATAACAAAGGAGAATATCATCTACATAAGTCAGAATAAAAGTCCATTTGTTGTCTTTCTTTCTTGAGTACAGGCAGCGTTCTGCCCCGCCTTGCTTGAATCCTTCTTTGATGAGCATTTGGTTCAGTTTCTGGTCCCAGGCTCTTGCAGCCTGTTTCAGTCCATAAATGCTCTTCTGCAGTTTGCATACAAGTCCTCTGTCTTTGGACTGTTCAAATCCAGGAGGCTGTGTCATATACACGTCTTCTTCCAGCTCTCCATGAAGAAAAGCAGTTTTCACATCCAGATGCTCCACATGCATCTTCCTTGCGGCTGCTATGCTCAGTAGTGTTCTTACTGAAGTGTGTTTCACTACTGGTGCAAAGGTTTCATCATAGTCTTCTCCATACTTCTGGGAATATCCCTTTGCAACTAGTCTTGCCTTGTACTTTTGTACTTCTCCATCTGCATCAAGTTTGGTTTTGAAAATCCATTTGCATCCTACTGTCCTTTTTCCAGGTGGTAGTTCTGTGAGAATCCATGTCTTGTTCTGGATCAGAGAGT